>NW_027555514.1:261587364-262814864 GCF_003287225.1 Phascolarctos cinereus | reverse complement strand
ATAAATCAATAGTGTCACACCGCAGCTAAATAAATAAATAAGACGCTGATTTCAGGGGCCATTGAAGGAGACGCTGAGCCCAGAATGAGGGAGGTAAGAATCCTCCTGCACTCTGCCCTGGCCAGATTCCACTGCATTCTGTTTTGAAAAACAGATTTTAGGAAGGAACTTGACAAACTGGGGCATGTCTGGATGAAGATAAACAGAATTAGTACAGAGATTTCTCTGGTTCATGGTGGGTGGCAGCTCACCTGTTTGGCTAAAGCTCCAATTCAATGCAGATGCCTTGTGGGGATTGTGGAGAAACCCTCCCCTTTCCTGCTTTGGCTGGCTGCAACTGGATCTCATTTCTGAGCTAGTATCCTTACTTTACTATAAGAATTTAAATTTTTTTTACTGACTTAGTTTGACTTTTCACATACATCTGTGGTTGACCCAGACTTGTGTATTTCTTTGTGTACATTTGTTTGCTTCTGAGGGTATGGCGGGACAGCTCTGGTAATTCTAGCCACATGGAAGGAAATTGACTAGGGAGCTTCCTTCCTAACTCAGATCAGGAGTCCCAATCATAGTTTTTTTGTGGGAGAATCTCTCAGACTGGGAGCATGCCTTTTGAGCCATTTACCCTGTATTTTTGTTATAATGTCAGAACAGTTCCAAGAGCATAACTGAAATGGAACATATATATATATATAATATATATATATATATATAATATTATACCTAAGATATTATATATATATGTATATATATAATATTATACATAAGATATTATATATATATGTATATATATATATTTCTTTTGTTTTCTGTCAAACCATTCTAATCACTTTAAGTCAGTCTTTCAGTAGGCATCCGGATGGTATAGTGGGCAGAATGTTAGACTTGGAGTCAAGAAGACCTGAATTCAAATCCTGCCTCTGACACTGCCTACGTTAACCTTGGACAAGTCATAACTTTTCTCAGCCTTAGTTTTTTCATCTCTAAAATGGGAGTAGTAATTCTATCTATCTCACAGGCTTGTTGTGAGACTAAAATTAGCTAATACATGTAAAATTCTTCGGAAACCTTCAAGCTTATGTAATTATTACTAATTTTGATTGGTTATAATCATGGGTGTGGCAAATTTCCAACCCAATGGGGATGGGAGAAGATCTATGAGCATGGAAGCTTGGCCCAGATATTTTCCCTCCACCCAAGTCTAGAGCGAGAAAGAAGAAGAGTAGAGTGGGTAGCAGGCAGGTGAGGAGGCTTCTTCTAAGCTGGCCCTAGGGTGCAGACACAGAAAGTTCTCAGCTCTGCTCCTTTCTCATTGGGAGGCAGAAGGGAGAGGAGCACAGATTACCTAGTGTCCCACAAGTAAAGACAAATAACATATAAAATGAAAGAGAACATTGACAGCTGTGGGCATCAAGAAGGTCCTGTGCAGAAGTCAGTGCCTGAGCTGTTACTAAAGGAGTTAGGAATTCCAAAAGGAGGAAAGGAGTAGGCCATGTGTTTCTGATATCGGAGGCC
This sequence comes from Phascolarctos cinereus, assembly GCF_003287225.1. Classification (NCBI taxonomy): domain Eukaryota; kingdom Metazoa; phylum Chordata; class Mammalia; order Diprotodontia; family Phascolarctidae; genus Phascolarctos; species Phascolarctos cinereus. The sequence goes on along the minus strand of NW_027555514.1, from coordinate 262,813,349 downwards.
ACTTGTGCAAAGATGTGGAGATGAAAGATGGAATATTATGAATGAGGGACAGTTAGCAGACCAGTTTGGCTGGAAGAGAGAGCAGCATTAAACAGATGAACTTTAAGCACCCTCCAGCTTTAAGTCCTACAAAAAGTAATAGAGTAAAATTAAGCCTTCCAACTCTGAGAAGCCTTCCCTGGTTCCCACAGTTGTTAATATGTTCCTGACTATGTTCTATAGCTCCTTCTCCTTTCTTGCCCCAGAATATAAGCTCTTTGAGGGTAGGCATTATTGTACTTTGCACCTTGTAGGTGCCTAATAAATGTTTGTTGTTATTATGATAGAAACAAAGAATTTCAGAGTTGGAAGGGACCTCTAATCCAAATGGCATATGAAAAGGGATCCCCATTGGAGCATACCCAACAAGTAGTCATCTGTCTTTGACTAAAGAAGGATAATGAATGGAACCAACCATCTTTTTCCCTGGGAGCGCAGGCCACTTCTGAAGAGTTGTAGTCCTAATTGAGTTTTTCCTGACATTAAGCCTCAACTTCCCTTTTTGTACTCCACCAATGCTCTGAGTTTTGCCTTCTGGGCTAAGCAGCACAGTCTAATCCCTCTTCTTTGTGGCCACCCTTCAAATTCCAGAAGATAACCTCCCCAATTCTTTTTTCCCAATGAGGATGAAACTCATTGAGCATGAACCTTAGATACTAGTTGCCCTCCTCTGGACACTCTCAAACTTATCAATGTTCTTCCTAAAGTATAATATCTGGTCTATCAGGGTAGGGTATAGAGAGCAGCATTATCACCTCCTAGTTCTGGAACTATTTATCCTTCAAATTGGGCTAAGATTGCATTAACTCTCCTGCCTACCGTATTACCTTGTTGACCCATAATGAGTTTGTATTTCACGAAAGCTTCTCTATCTTTTCCAAACCAGCTGCTGTCTAGTTAGGTCCTGACATCTTACCCTTGTGAAGTTGACTTTTAGAACCTCAATAGCTGAAACTATATTTATCCTTTTAAATGTAATCTTAGATTTGGCAGTATTGCACTGGTAAATGTTTAACAATCAACTCTCAAAAAAAAATACAGATGACATACTTTTAAGTTTAACCTGCATTATTAACATTTTCTCAAGTGTAAACAGTCAACAAAATGATAAACCAAGTTCTGATTTGTAGTGTTTTTAAATTTCTGAGGTATAAATTTTCACAATAAAAATTTTGAAATCCACTCTAGAGAGCCGGTTTGAGCGGGCTCTAGCATACCCCTGGATTTGGTCCTAATCTGTCAAGATGTCTCTGAAGCCTGATTCCATGAATTAGTGTGTTATTTATCTTGCTCAATTTTTGTGTCATCTTCACATTTGAAGAGCATGTCAACCATGTCTTTTTCCATGTTACTGATCAAAATGTCCACACATATAGGACCAAACACAGATCTCTCTGTCATTTTATAGGAAATTTCCTTCCAAGATGACATCAAATTATTATGCTTCCTCTTTGGACTGAATATTGAATCAGTTCAAAATCCAACTAACTATTATTTAGCCCAGAGGCAAACAAGTTGCCTAAGGGCTGCATCCCATTTTATAGATGAGGAAATTGAGAAAACTAGATGTGAAGTGACTTGCCCAAGGTCACATAGCTAGTAAGTATCTAAGGTCAGGTCTTCCTGATTCTAGAGTCTAGATCCAGGGTTCTATCCACTGAGCCACTTAGCTGTTATGTACAGTTTAGTGATACCCATTTCTATTTTAGTTTGACACCACTGGTCCAACCCACTTTCCCCTCACCTTTTCCACATGAGTAACATGGAGAGATTTATCAAATTTTTGTTTTTACTAAAATCTAAATAAGTTCTGTCTGCAGCATTCCCCTGATCTACCAGTCTAGTAATGTCAAGGAAAATAAAGTTAGTCTGCCATGACCTCTTCCTGTTCAAGCCAGGTGGTCTCTTTTATTATACCTTCTTTTTTATATGTTCACTAATGACCTCCTCAAAACTACAAAATATAAAATAGATAATTTTGATTATGTAAAATTAAAAAGTTTTTGCACAAACAAAACCAATGCAATCAAAATTATAAGGAAAGCAGAAAACTGGGGAGGGGGGATTGCAACAAGTATCTCTGATAAAGGTCTCATTTCTCAAATACATAAAGAACTGAATCTAATTTATAAAAATACAAGTCATTCCCCAACTGATAAATGGTCAAAGCATATGAACAGGCAGTTTTCAGATAATCAAAGCTACCTATAGTCATATGAAAAAATGCTCTAAATCATTATTGATTAGAGAAATGCAAATTACAACAACTCTGAGATACCACCTCACACCTATCAGATTGGCTAACATGACAAAAAAGGAAAATGATACATGTTGTAGGGGATGTGGGAAAACTGGGGCACTAACATACTATTGGTGGAGTTGTGCGCTGATCCAACCATTCTGAAGAGCATTTTGGAACTATGCTGAAAGGGCTATAAAACTATTATCCAGCAATACCATTGCTAGGTCTATATCTCAAAGATATCCAAAAAAGAGGGGGTAAAGGACCTATATGTCCAAAAATATTCACAGCAACACTTTTTGTGGTTGGCTAAGAACTGGAAATTGAAGGGATGCTCATCAACTGGGAAATGGCTGAACAAGTTGTGGTATATGATTGTAATGGAATATTATTGGGCTATAAGACATGACAAGCAGGATGATTTCAGAAAAACCTGGAAAGACTTATATGAACTGATGCAAAGGGAAGTAAACAGAACCAGGAGAATGCTGTACACAGTAACCGCAATACTGTACAATGAAGAACTGTGAATGACTTAGCTGTTCTCAGCAATACAATGATGCAAGGCAATTCAAAGGACTCATGAAGAAGCATACCATCCACCTCCAGAGAAAGAACTGATATTGTTTGAATACAGACTGAAGCATGCTATTTTTCACTTTCTTTCTTTCATTCTTTTTCTATTACTAAAGTCTTTTTGTACAAAATGACTAATATGGAAATGTTTTACATGATTGCACATGTATAACCTTTATCTGATTGCTTACCATCTCAAGAAAGGGCAGAGGGGAGGGAAATCAAAACTTAAAAAAAAAAACCAAATGTTTTAAAAAATTGTATTAACATGTAATGGGGGGTAGATAGATAGATAGATAGATAGATAGATAGATAGATAGATAGATAGATAGATAGATACAGATATTTTTAGGCAATTGGAGTTAAGTGATTTGCCCAGGGTCACACAGCTAGTATGTGTCAAGTGTTTGGTCCAAGGCCACATTTGAACTCAGGTCCTCCTGACTTCAGGGCTGGTGCTCTATCCACTGCGCCACTTAGCTGCCCCTAAGGGTAAATATATTTTTTTAAAAACTAGAAACATCAGAATTTAAGAATATCTCAAAGAACCAGGCTGTATCAATGGACAAAATACATTTTAAAAAAATATGTAAGACCAAGAAAGTAGAGATAGTGGGATAAAAATTTTTATTTCAAAGTAAGATTGTAGTATTTTTTGCATCAGTTAATGTGCCTGATCTTTCTAGTGTTGAATAATAATCCATTCTAAAGTCCTGGGTGAAACTGAAGTCTACAGTTTGTAGGTGTCATTTTCTTTCCTTCCAGAAATAGGATGTGTGCCTGTCTCCAAACCTAAAGTGCCTTGTTTGTTCTCCACAAGCTCTCAGAGATCATTGGCAGTGGCTCAGCCAACCCATTTGCCAGTTCTTTCAGTCCTGGATAATTTTAATAGCAGTAATTGTTACACTTGGCTTACGCATCACCCTTCACCCCCACTAATTGGTCTTCCCATCACTCTAGCACATGCATGTTATTAATCACCTTTTATAGCTCCAGAAAGTTGAAGATCAGTGAAGTTAACCCAAGGTTCATAAACCGAATTGGTGGCAGATCTGGAAGGAGACCATACCCTCAGGAGTTGTTCATTCTGCCTTGGGTTTCTAGTTTTCTGCTCACAATAGGAAGGTTTAGGTTTCGTTTAGTTTGGCTGGTGTGAATTAGAGGGATAACACTGAGAGATGAAACAGCAAAGTCACATTTCAACAGCTGATGAGGAATCGTGATTTAGAGCACAAGAGGGTTTCTATTGTGTCACTTGCCCAAGGCACTGACCACAACCATGAAGGGCTCATCCTGATGAATAGCTCCGTGACACTAACAAACATGTCTAAGGTTCCATTTCAATCCTGTCTTGGGACAAGAGCACTTTTTTTTTAACTCTTGAGGTCTAATGTTGAGACTCAAAAAAATCTGGCTATGCCAATATACATCCCAATACCACGATGGAAACGGGGGGGGGGGGAACAGTCAAATTAAGGTATCTGACCCTGTCCAACATTAATAAATATCCTTGAAAATGCACGTGTAATTGATTAAGTTTTTCAGTTCTTCTTGTGCTGTTTGCTACCATGTATCATGGGATCTCAGATTTAGAGCTGGTCACTTGTCCGATGTTTTACAAATGAGGAGATTGGTTGAAGACCAGAGAGGGTACATAGTTTGCCCATGGTTGTAAAGCTAATAAGTGGCAGGGCTGGGATCTGAACCCAGGGCTTCTGACTCCAAGTCTAGGACCCCTAGCACTGAGAACTTCACTGCCATCACGACCATCAAAGGGCATTTTTTAAACAACTAAATTTATGTAGCATTTTCCTAGGCACTATAAAGATCTCCAAGTGTTTCACATGTAGAGACGACAAAATAGAAAAACTTTTAAAGAGTTTACATTTTGATATTTTGTTACTTAGGATGCCAAGCTAGGAAGGTCTCTCACGTAGAGGACTTTAATCTTCACAGATAGTGTGCTTGGGTTTTAGGTATGTGTTAGGTGCTTAGAAAGGCAGCTAGGTAGGGCAGTGGATAGAGCACCAGACATAGAGTCAGGAAGACTCATTTTTCTAAGTTCAAATCCGGTATCAGATACTCACTACTCACTAGCTTTACGACCCTGGAAGAGTCACTTAACCTCAGTTTTCTCATATGTAAAATGAACTGGAGACTCAAACCCCTCCAGTATCTGCCAAGAAAACCCCAAACAGGGTTACAAAGAGTCAGACATGATTGAAATGACTGAACAACAATTATATCACTCCCCTGCTCATTAATCTTCATTAATTCCTTACTACCTTTACAATAAAATACAAGTTCCCCAGTCTGCTGCCTAAAAATCCAAAAAGATCGGGTTCCATTCTACCTTTTTACATGCTTTATACTCTTCACTTTCACATACTCTCCAGCCAAACTTACACTCACCATTCCCTAACTCAGTCAGTACTTAATATATTTGATGGATTGAATTGGAAAGTGAGGTAGAGCAGGACTTAGGTTGAAGAATTGATCAATCAATCCACAATCACTAATTAGCATCCACTACGAATCAGGTCCTAGGTACAGAAAGATAAAAATGAAGACCACCAAGGAAGGACTTTTCTTTCTAATGGATATTGAAGGCTATAGCTGAGAAACATGCCCCATATGGATTGTTCCCCTTTATTCCTGCCAAAAGTCCAGGTCTGACCACACCCCACATCCCTCTGTACTCAATACTCCAGTGGCTCCCTATTACCTCTAGAATAAAATACAAAATCATTACAGAGAACATTTTTTTCTTTTTCAATCTGGGGAAAAAGAAGCCAGTGTTTCTAAGTCAGGGCATAAAATTAGAAAGACCACTAAAGTGTCTGTAGTAGGCTGAGAAATGATTCATTAGTTCACATCTTTCATCCAAATAAGACTAGGGAAATGGCCCCACAATGCCATTCATTGGGACACTCTGCAATTCTACTTTTCCCCTCTTTACTCAAAATATGAAGAGCCAGATGGTCCTGGTTGTTGTCACTGAAATTTTTGTCAGGCTATAATTTAGTGGTAGAATTTATATTGGGTAGGGAAAAATCTGCACAAATTGTAACTGACTACTCACTCAATTTATCTGAGGCAGACCAAGTATGCATCATATGTTAAACCTTTTTTATTTCCTAAACATTGAATTTTGTAATGTGTTTTTGCCAGTTTTGAACCACATAAGGGTGATCTGGATGAGATTTCCTGTCATAGGTTCAGGCTTGGATAAAATGTATTGAGGCAGCTGGTAGCACAGTGGCTAGAGCATTGGGCTTGCAGTCAGGAAGGCTTGAGTTCAAATCCAGCCTTAGTCGCTTGCTAGCTGCATGACCTTGGCCAAGTCACTTAACCTGTGTTTGCCTTGGTTGGCTCAATTATAAAATGAAGATAATAATAGCACCTAATTGTCAAAGTTGTTGTGAGGATGAAATGAGTTAATGTTTGTAAAAAGTGCTTAGGACAGTGTAGGTTCTACACAAATGCTTATTTCCTCCTTCCACCCTGCCCTATTCCCCTTCCTGCTTTTGTTCAAAATATAATGTACTGGATACATCACCAGAAATGTCCTTTCTACTGCACTGAGCTACTTCCTGTCTTTTCTAGACTCCAATACAGAGAAGGCAAGTCACATTTCTAGGTGCTAGGTTCCTCAATAGAGAAGCCAATGGGTTGATATTGATGATGTCAAAAGTTCCAGGCACGTTGCTGCCCAGCCCTGAAGCCGTGCCCAGGAGGACTCAACCGTTTAAGCTCTAGGCCTTTCTGCCCTGATAGGTGAGTATCTCACATGACCTACTATATCAGGAGGGCCCAGCCAGGCGTCACTTTACTCCCCAGCCATTTTCTTGCCAGCCTCCATGATGCCGAACTCAGACCATCTTTGTCTCTTCCTTTCTCTTCCCCACCTCCAACATCCTTGCACATGCCTGGATTTCTGGAACTATAATCAAATCAATAATACTACCACTGAACCTGAAAAGGGTGTGCCAACCTACTCCCCTACGGCCTCACCAGTTGCCATTCCTCTACACTTATTGTCTTCCCAATGAGAACATAAGCTCTCTGAAGGGAGAGACTATCATTGCTTTGGCATTTGGATATCTAGTGTTTATCCCAGTGCTTGGTACAGCATAGGTGTTTAATAAAAAGTTTTCATTCATTCATTTAAGCTCCAAAAAATTCTATGCATTTATCACCTGCTAAGACAGATAACACCTCTTTCGGGACAAAAAAAGCTTCTCAACTTGCCCTAGGATATTACTTCCATCAGACATGAAGCCTGAACATTGATTTGTACTCCAAATCTGAGAAGCCCTCTACTTAAAATCATAACATACTGTACTTATAAAAAGCTTTCCATCTCAGGAAGCCCAACATTCTTGCACCTGACTTTACCCAATCAAATTTTCAATGATATTGGGGCAGATGTTATCATCATTTGACAGGTAGAAAAAAAGGAAATCCAAAGAGGTCCAGGGATTTGCCTGAGCTTCCAGAGCAGTTCAGGGATTCGCAATTATCCCCAGAGGAGGGAATCCCTGAGAAGTTCAGTTCCTGGAGTTTCTAACCCAGCCTGAGGCAAGTGTCCAGTTTGGCTAGGATCAGCCTTAGCAACCAAATCAATTAAACATTTAATAAACCCCTACTATGTGCTTTGTGCTCAGGTGCATACAGGTTCAGCCGTCCTTGCCCTTGAAAAGTTTATATTCTAATAAGGAGATAAAACACACATAGGGAAGCTATGGCCCAGGAAAGTGAGTTTTGTTCTAGGAAGTAGTCACAGTGATTGTGAGCAGAGCCACTGGGCAGTAGATTGTCACTTCCTTCCCAAAAGTAATGGTAGTATTGATGTCATTACTGTTCACAGAGCAAAGGAATAGAAAGGTGGGAGGAGGAGGGAGAGAGAGAAGTACTACAGTGGCAAGGGAGATGGCAAGATGCCCATGCTGAATAGGTCCTAGGGTTCTGAATAGGAAATGAACCATGGTTTCGGGTATACGAAATGATTTTGGGGGGCAGCTAGGTGGTGCAGCGGATAGATAAGCACTGGGCCCGGAGCCAGAAAGATCTGAGTTCCAATGTGGCCTCAGACACTTACTAGCTGTGTAACCCTGGGCAAATCATTTAACCCCTATTTGCCTCAGTTCCTCATTTGTAAAACAGGGGCACTCTGGAGAAGGAAATGGAAAACTACTTCAGTATCTGTGCCAAATATCTTTGTCATGTAGAGTCTGTCACAACTGAACAACAACAAAGATGATTTTTCACTCACCCGGCACCTCCTCGAGGAAAAACAGACTCAACCCAACTCCTGGCACACCCTGTGCCTAAGTCAAAATCACACTAAACAGGAAGCTGCACTCGACCTGATGATAATTTTAGAATCGTGCTTGGGGGCACAGCTGTTATTTACTATACAGAGGATCTGAAAAGGGTCTTTCTGGAAGTTGATGCTGATTGGCCATAAAAAATGGGGAAGGGGAGAGGCAGGGAGTAAATTACTACAGGTGAACAACTCAGAAGAATGAGCAAGTCTGTCCTGGTAGAATGAAAAGATCCAGCAGAGCAACCTGATCACCACTGTCCTTTGTCCACCATAGCAGAAGCTCTCACCATGCGAATTAACGGTGCCCAGTGAGTATAAATAGCAGCAGAGAAAAGAAGGGGATGGATAAAGCTTAATGTAATATTAATTTCTTTCTGAGAAGTTGGGAAACCATAAAAAAAAAACCCTTTGGACATAGCCCAGCAATGAATCTGACTATTAAAGAATACAGTAAACCAAAAGGACACAACTTCTTCAAGCTATTTAGAAATATCGAGCAACTTTTTACACAGAAACAAGAATATAGCGTTCCATTTACATTTAGGGAGAAATGACAAGCCTGGCTTTACATGGGGGGTCAAGGGCTCTCTGGCTCTATGTTACAAATGGAGAGTCTTTTATTAAACCTCAAGACTGTGAAGCGTCCTGGCCATGGTAGGAGCACAGACTGAAGGTCCAAGGGGCCTTTGGACATACATTGTCCAACTGCTTCATATTACAAATGAGGAAACTGAGACCTAGTGAGTAAAGTCAGGGCAATGGTGGTTCCATAGTGCAAAGTGCCAGACGCAGAGTCAGGAAGACTCATCTTCCTGAGTTCAAATCTGGCCTCAGACACTTCCTAGCTGGGTGACCCTAGGCAAGTCATTTAACCCTGTTTGCCTCAGTTTCCTCATCTGTAAAATGAGCTGGAGAAGGAAATGGCAAACCATCCCAGTATCTTTGCCAAGAAAACCCCAAATGGGGTCACAGAGAGTAGGACATGACTGAAAACTTCTGAACAACAAAAGGTAAAGTCATTCATCCAAGGTTGTAGAAGTAAGTGGCAGATCAAAACCAAATCTTGTGACTCCATAGTCAACAATCTTGTACTAGATACAAAGGACTTCAGAAACATAAACTTTGATCACATCTGTAAAGCAACCTGAAGGTCAGATGTGGAGGGAAAGGAATTATGTTGATTGTTTTCTTCGGAAGAATAGAAAATTTGGCAGTGTAATTCAGTCTGTTAATAAATACTGCTTGAGCTTGAGTTATGAGGCTGGCAGTGTGATAGATAGGTGGGGTTTATTTTTTGTTTTTGTTTTGCTGGGGACCTGAGATTTAACTCTCCTGGGGAACTCCAAATGTGGAAATTTCTGTACCAAAACAGATTAGCAAGAACTATTCGATTTCTAATCTCAGATGATTACCTGGGGCACTGAGAGGTTAAGTGACCTGAAAAGAGTCACCCAGTCAGTAATGTCAGACTGGGGACTTGAACCCAGGCCTTCCAGACTCTAAGATCAGTCCTTTTATCTACTACACTGCACTGCCTCGGCTAAATGTTGTTGTTTGTTCTTCATTCTCGTTGTGGTTTGTTTTTTTTTTTAATATTTGGCTAGGCAATGGGGTTAAGTGACTTGCCCAGAGTCACACAGCTAGTAAGTGTTATGTGTCTGAGGCCGGATTTGAACTCAGGTCCTCCTGAATCTAGGGCTGGTGCTCTATCCACTGCACCACCTAGCTGCCCCTGTTCTTCATTCTCTAAGAGGACAAGGACATCAGGGAGGTAGTGTCATGACTTGAAAGTAAGTTGGATTTAAGGGAGGCAGAGCTGTGCAAAGTCACCAGCCTCACTTTCTCTTCCCGAGCCATCAGGACACAGAGCAAGATATAGATCAAGACAACTAGAGATGTTAGAAGGATAGAAAGCAGTACACACACACACACACACACACACACACACATGCACACACAGCCCTACAGAGACACACAATTCTCAATTTACAAATGAAATGGGCTCTATTCCAACAGTTCACTTGTAAACTATCTATCTGGAACCTGAGAAACATTGTTCCACTGAAACATTGTTCTAAATGGAGGTTAGGATCCTAGGCTACCTTGCACCAAGGTACTGGTCTCCATTCTGGGTTTGGAGGAGGAGGGTGGTCAGGAGACATACAGTAACGAAAAGAGGAAGAAAGCTTTCTCATCCATTTCAAGGCAATGAAAATCAAACCATGCTCCCTCTGTTTATGTCCTGTAGGCAAACTATTAAAATAGCATTTGTCTCTGACATGCTCCTGCCTTTTTTTCTGAGCCACTTCATCATCCTCCTAGTGATGATCATCTAGTCTGAAATGCTCCTTTTACAAACAAGAAAACTGTCACTAGGTGGATTAGGAGCACGGCTGACACCAGAGCTCTGGTATCCCAATTTCCCAGTTTATAGCTTAACTATACCATGTTTCCCCCATTTATAAAGTTGATCTCTAGTCCATGTAAAAATTTTTTAGAATTCAGTTTATTTATAACATTACATTGTGATTCTGTCCAATCCCCAATACTTCATTAGAAATGTTTGAATTTACACCTCCAGAAATAAAGTCATTCTTCAATGCCTTATCATAGCTACAGGGGGCCTTGGATTCTCCAATAGTATGTCAATGAAGCATAAACTCTGGCTAGTCATTCACCAAGTTGGGAAGGCTATGAGTACAGTTCTGACAGCTGTCTATATCTGCCTTCTGAGAACTAGCCCAGTTAAGCACAGAATGGCTCATCATGAGTGGACTGGCCACTTGGTAATCAATTATCTGGCCATGGAAATGGCCATACAAAATGACATTTAGTCCTATTCTGTCCACTTCCACTCTTGCAATGAATGGGGTGAAACTGGGGGGGGGGGCAGAGAGTCCTAAGGATCACAATGCTTTTAGAATGCTTATAAATATGAATTTTTCTGCTGGCACTCTAAATATCCAGCTATGAAGGGTTAAAATGCAATAGAAACTAAATTATGTCAATCTTGCACTTCTTGCTATAAGTGAGATCAGGAGACATCTCAGTGGAAGAGTGCTCTGAGATACTCTTTAAAGAGGTAAGTGAAAAGAACTGACAGAGATGATTTTATCATGTGGTCAAAGGCAACAAGAAATATCGTTTCCTGGGATACTTGGTCTTCTCATATTGCAATGCTCAACATACACATTTGCAAAACAAAATAAAACAAAAAACCCACTGTATAATTGTAGTTTATGTGTGAACATTTGTTGCAGAACATGAGAAGACAAATTCTTCAAAGCACTTGAAAAGCCCCTCCAAACTAAATGGATATTTTCATACTCAATGACTTCAATGTGGTTGTGAGAGGGTTGAAAAAAATAATCAAGTTTTTAAAAATGTGGTTCAGGAGTAACGAATGGGAGAAATCAAAGGTTAATATACTATCTAGAAGCCTCAGACTATATTCAACGATTACTTTTTTTTGAGGAGAGTGTTGGGAGCAGCTGGGCATGGAAAGCACCCACCAAAAACAAAACAAGACAAGACAAAAAACAACATGAAAACTGAAATTGATTAAATTTGAACCATAAGAAATTAGTGGTTAGCGATGTAGGAGTTGTTTCCAAACCAGTTGTCTCTGCCAGATCATAAACTTGTTAGAGAAAAGATCCAGATTAGTGCTAAATTAGAAGAAAAATAAAATTAATTTTTGGTTTTTCATTTTATTTTTTCCATCAACAAACATTTATTTTTCTCTCCCTCTCAACTCTCCACTGGAAAAAGAAAAACAAAACTTCTGGATAGTCAAGCAAAACAAATTCAAACATTGGCCATGTCCAAAAATACATTTCTCATCTCTTATATTGAGTCCATCTCCTCTATATCAAAAGGTGAGTATCAGAAAGAATAAAATTGAAAATAAGATATATCATACAATTAAAACTATTGCAATCAAACCTATTTAAACTAGCTGTTATTGCTGAAGAATGGGAAATGGATAAAAGAACAGACAGCACAGACTACCATTTGCTAAGGAAGGTTAACCAATGAAAGTCAATATGAAAGAATGATTCCTGACTTTCCCACTTGCTGGGATGCCACCCAGGCTGACGCAGAGACTATACTTGTTTCTGTAGAAGGGTGGCACCTTTTCTGTCCTGTAGTGCACAAATAAAATTTATACTGAGTCTTGTGAACATAAATGCTTATAAAAGGAATTAGTGGCTATCTTCCTGGAAGAACCAGACACTAAACCAGGTTCACCTAGATAAGGAAAGCAAACTAGAGAAGTGAGAAGTCACAAAAGAGCCTCTGACACAAGGGCTACATAATGACTACAACTACAATGCAAATGAGGTGGGGGAGGGAATGAATTTTTTAAAAAGACATCAAATATTTTGCAATTATAATTACCAAGCTTGACTCCAAAGAAGAGGAAAAATGTACTTCCATTTTTTTTTTCAGAAACAGAGGACTATTGGCATGGAACACTGCATTTACCAACAATCTCAATTGATGTATTGATTAGTTTAAGAAATAGGCATTTCCAGCCTTGGTGACTAGATTCAGGAGTTCCTGAGCTAGTCAGTGTTGACTGCCCAGTGGGAGGTGAGTACCACAACAGCACCATTTCTGAAAGAGGAACACAGCCAGAAGTAGCCTACAGCCAAAGGACTATAGCCATTCCCTGACTAATCAAGAGAAATGAATCTAGTGAATTGCTCAAATATTTTCAGTGATGGAGGGAACAGACAGAAATTCTTTTATCTGATAACCATATTCCATGGTTCCATATTCCAGGGCTACTGTTGTCCTTCATTCTCAAGGAGGACCATGACATCAGGGAGGTGATGCCATGACATGCAAGTGAATTGGATTGAAGTGAGGCAGGGCTGTGCAAAGTCACCAGCCTCACTTTCTCCTCCAGAGCCATCTGGGTCCAGTGGCCAGATACACATCAGGACTACTGGAGATGGCCCCAGATGTGGTAGAAGAACTTGGCTTTTTTTCCAGAAAGTACCCTGTTATCCACATTTTGGGAAAAGCCTTAGTGTAAGTCATACCTAAGCTTTGTTGTAGAGATTTCCCCAGAGTTAGTCTGAGACAGACAGAGGAAGACAGAGACTGGCCCCATTCACTGTGATTAATAGTTTCCCATCCCCACTATGAGCCCAGATCCGTGGGAGCCCAGAGTAAGTGCCCACTGTGTAGCCTAAACTGCAGGGTACATTAGGATGATGTTCTGAGTTGATGACATCATTCTAGATTACCTGTCTCTGCTGGTTGTAGATATTATCATTCTTTGACTAATCAGATTGCTTTACTTCCCCTACTTTGAGTGGTCAAGATGATTCATGAACGTGCAGGATCTAAGTATTGGATTTAGAGTCAGAGAACCTGGGTTCAAATCCTGATTCTGCTATTTACTATCCTTGTGACCTTGGGCAAGTCACTTAACTTCTCTAGGTTTTAGTTTCTTCACTTATAATATGCAGATGGTGATGCCATAATAAGTAATAGGGAAGAGAAGAAGAGAATTAGAAGAGACCTGCTCCCTCTCCCACTTATTTCCAAGTGTACAAAGTTTGTGAAGTTTTCCCACTAAGATTTTCTTCATCTCCTTAACCAGGAAAAGATATTGGAAACATTTCTTCCTAATCACCGATTAAAACAAAAACAGAAATCTATGTTTGTAACATACACTGTCAAATATGGCATCCCTAAGAAAGAAAACACTTTATGACTATGTGAACTCCAGTGATTCTTTAAACAAACATGGAGCTGAATGAAGCAATTTACCAGAAATAGAAGTTGCCAAAGTATTATTCTTATGAAAAGCACACTATGTTAATATTGAGTTATGTCTGAAGATGGTTTCATATCCAGAAGCACATAGCCTCATTGCTTTTATAATAAACTGGTGATGTAACGGAGCATTCTTTTGGTGGGATATGTTTTCTTCCTTCTTGATTTAGATAATCATTTTGTTCTTACATTTGATTTTCTTTTAATTCCACCTGTGATTTTATTGAGCAATTGAAGTCTTTCATTCTACCGTGACACAATCTTGTATATTTGTAAATTTTCTTTCTCATGTCCCTTAACCGTCTTCTAATGCAGCCAGGCCAACTGGTTACCCCACTGGACAGTGAGTCACTCAAGAACTCTGTGTTCTCAACCCAACTCTCCCAATGAGCTCCTCTGCAGGTTTCATAAATCTTTCAACCCTTCTCAGCCTCGGAACCAAACCTCAGTAAAATCAGGAAATGACTGTTTCACCCACCTCCCTGTGGGGTTTGTGGGATTTAACTAACATCTTCAAGGTTCTCTTAAAAACATGGATCGAGCAATAATTCTTCAGTTATTGATTGTTCATGTCACTCCCTCTGCCATCCTTCTTCTCAAAAATGGTTTATGATCTTTCCTTTGCCAATATTCAGTACAACATGTGCAGGGTATGATGTCCTAGGCTAGTGTCATTCAGCATGACTTCTTTCATTCTTGAAGGAAACAACAACAATATAGAATCCATTAGTAAAGCTTTCCAAGCATCCAGCCAGCCTTCTCCGGGGCATAAATTGCTCCACGGGATAGGAGACATTTCAAACAGTGCCATTAACTCTAGCAGAGCAAAACAGAAGCATTGAGCACATCCTAGCAAGGATTCATTGATATACTCATCCTACTCCTTCCTCCACTGAAGGCTTCTCTGATGGTGCAACATGGGTGGAGGTGACTGGATTCTCTTAGACTATGCCACTAGAGTTCAAATTTAAAGAGGTCTTACACTAAGCTGGAGAGGCTTAGGATGGGACAGGAGAAGGCTGCTATTTGAGGATCAGCCTGCTAAATCGGAAGAGGTGCAGCAGATAGGACATTCAGAATGCCATATGAGGAACAGCACAATGTGTGATAAAACTGGAAAAGTAGGCTTGTATTTGATCCTAAAGTCAATAAGAAGCCACTGAGAAGGGGAGTGACATGATCAAATGTGTACTTTAGGAATATCTGTTTGGCAACCAGGTAGAACATGAATTGGAGAAGAGACAGACTGGAGGCAAAGAGAATGATTTTCATTGGAATTGCCTAGACAAGAAATGATGAAGGGCTTGAGTGTGATTGTAGAGAAGATAGAAGCCCGAATCTAAGACTGTGAAGCTTCTTGGCCGTGGTAGGAGTACAGATTGAGAAGTCCAAGGGACCTTTGGACATACATCATCCAAATGCTTCATGTTACAAATGAGGAAATTGAGTGAGTAGAGTCAAGGCGCTGGTGGTGGGATAGGGCGGAGTGCCAGACCCGGAGTCAGGAAGACTCATCTTCCTCTGTTCAAATCTGGCCTGAGACACTTACTACTTGGATGACCCTGGGCAAGTCACTTAACCCTGTTTGCCTCAGTTTCCTTATCTGTAAAATAAGCTGGAGAAGGAAATGGCCAACCACTGCAGTATATTTGCTAAGAGATCTCCAAATGGGGTCTTGAAGAGTCAGACATGACTGAGTAACAACAAAAGAAAACATAAGAATCATCAGTTTGACCCCATTCTTGCATGGATGAGAAAACTTAGAAAATGAGAAGTTAGAAAACTTGCTAATTGGTTAACTTCTAGTTAGTAGTAGAACCAGGCCTGAAACCCAGGTCTTCTGAAATACTCCACTCCACCTGCCATGTTCCTTTTCTTTTTTTAAATGAAGTTGAGGGAATTCAGAATCTAAAGCAGCTGTTCTTAACCTGAGGTACATAGAGAGATTTCAGGGGCTCTGTGAACATTTTTTAATAAATATTTTTAAAGTGAATTTCAATACAATTGGTTTCCTTTGTAATAGAGGATTATTTTATTTTGTGCATTTAAAAACATGATTCAAAAAACAGGCTCATTGGCTTCAGCAGCCTCCCAAAGAGGTTCGTGACATCAAAAAAACTAGCCACCCCTGGTGGAAAGGGAACCAGTGACGAACCATCACCAAGTTCAAAGACTTAGAGAACTAGAATTCTAATGTGTCTGTTTTGTAAGTCAGGTCTTTCAATGTATTGGGTGTTTTTAAGTTGATACCACCTACATGCATGATCTAACAATGTGAATAAGCACACTTTTCCAATGACATCACGCTAAACAAAACTTTCCATTGACACCTGACTCCTCTTGTTCATTATAGGAGAAAAATATGTACCTTTAGGCTTTCCCCCTCACCCCCCATGAAGTACTAAACTGTAAGCTCACCTTTTTAAAGATTTTTTTTTGTTTCAAGTTTCAAATTTTTTTTTGCTTTTCTTTTTTTTAAATATGCATCTTTAATTTATGGAATGAAGCAAGCATTTTCATAATATAACAAAAGCATTTTTATAATATAATACAATAAAAAGACTATATATGAAATTGCAAATGTACTTACTATGCACAATTTGTTATTCTTTCCAAATATACAACAAAATTATCATGTAAATTTCTTTTTCCTTTTTTCAAGTTTTCTTAAGATTTAAGATTTTAATATTAAGATTTTTTAAAGATGTAAGCAGACTGACTTGCACCTTCTGTGTCTAACTTTGCAGCACCTTAAATAAAATGAACACTGCCCTTTTTTTCCTACTTAATAGTATTTTATTTTTTCCAATTACATTTAAAGATAGTTTTCAACATTCACTTGTATAAGATTTTGAGTTACAATTTGTTTCTCCCTTCCTCCCTTCTCCTCTCTCCAAAACAGCAAGTTATCTGATGTAGGTTATACATGTGCAATCATATTAAACACATTAATTCCCACATTAGTCATGTTGTGAAAGAAGAATCAGAACAAAAGGAAAAAGCCACGAGAAAGAAAAAACAAAAAGAAAATGAAAATAGTATGCTTTGAAATGCATTCAGACTCCATCAGCTCTTTCTCTGGATGTGGATAGCATTTTCTATCATGAGTCTTTTGGAATTGTCTTAGATCATTGTATTGCTGAGAAGAGCTAAATCTATAAAAGCTGATCATCACACTATATTGCTGTTACTGTGAACAATGTTCTCCTGGTTCTGCTCACTTCACTCAGCATCAGTTCATGTGAGTCTTTCCAGGTGTTTCTGAAATCTGCCTGATGATCATGTCTTACAGCACAATAGTATTCCATCACAATCAGATACCACAACTTGTTCAGTCATTCCCCAATTACTGGGCATCCCCTTAATTTCCAATTCTTTGCCACCACAAAAAGAGCTGCTGCAAGTATTTTTGTACATGTGGGTCCTTTTCCCATTTTTATGATCTCTTGGGGATACAGACCTAGAAGTGGTAATGCTGGATCAGAGGGCATGCATAGCCCTTTGGGCATTGTTCCAAACTGCTCTCCAGAATGGTTGGATCTGTTCAAAACTCCAGCAGCAATGCATTAGATGAACACTGCTCTTGAGGAATGACCTCCTCCTCCATCCGGGCCATCCTGACAGTGATCTGGTACAAAATTAATTAATCAGCTTGAGGCAACTCCAATTCCATATTGGATTAATATTGAATGACGGTGGCAGAAGTTTAATGCTTCTAGAATCCCTGCCAAGATTAAGATACCAAAATAAATGATAATAACCCAATTTCCATAAAATCTGCCCAAGAAGATTGTGCCACCACAATGGTGCACTGTGTACTTTCAGTCCCATTCTATGATGCCAATAAATCCAGACAGGTTTGGAGAGTGTTTATTTTTTTAAATGACAAGCAAAACCACTCTCTTTTTTTGTCATTTTTCCAAGGACAAAGAATATGCACTATTCAGCAGCCTACACTTTCCTAAGTCTGTGGAACAGTTTCTGCTTCTTATGAAAGGCATTCTACCAAAACAGAACCTAAAGTGCTAGGGGTATTCAAACAATCTTGGCTGGTGTTGGGGATGGGGGGAGCTATCACTATCTTTTCTGGGGAAAGAGAAGAGAAAGGGAAGCATACACACTTGAGGAGCACTCTCAAAAATGTTTTTGTCAGTCAACTCACAATGAGAAATCAGAATAACTTGCTGTAGGATATTCTTTTAACTGTCAGATATGGATAAAATATTATAAGCCCACTTTCTCTGAATGAATGCACAGCACATAATAATGGTCTGTCTTTTTTAAATAGACTGATTTAAAAAAAAAACCACAGGCAGCATGTAGGAGAGAGAACTACTATGGCAAGGACATGGGGTCAATTGAGGAATTCTGTTCTACTAGGCTCCAGAGGTAGCTATGGGACACATTAAAATGAGGGCCCATCCTGAAGGATTCTGTGATTTTGATATGGCGGAGGACATCGTTCACTCTCCATATTTCCACCAATCTCATCACCTGGCTGAGATTTACAAATGGCGGGAGGTCAGCCAGACAGCATTCTCATTGGTTGTCATAGCAGGCTGGCTGGTTTGATACTGCTTGAAAATTCAGCCAGCTGCTGATGGAGGATGATGGGTGGTTGAAGAAAGATAAATGAGCAGCGCAGTGGATAGAGCACAGGGACCGAGAGTTGGGAAAACTTGAGTTCCAATCCTGACTCAGATACTTACTATGTGACCCTGGGCAGGTCATTTAACCTCTGTTTGTCTGATTTTTCTCATCCTCAGAATGGGGATAACAATAGTACCTCCTCCCAGGGTTGTGGTGAGAATAAAATGAGGTAATATTTGTAAAGTACTTAGCACGGTGCCTAGCACTTTATAAATATCATCATCGTTGTCATCGTCATCATCCCTGCCCTTCTCAGTGGACTCAGTGGACACAGATCACTGGATCTGGAGTCCGAAGATGTCTATCTACCAACAAGCATTTATGAAGCTCCTATCTACTGTATGCCAGGAACCATGTGTGCTTAGTACTGAGGATACAAAGAAAGACAAAATCAGTCTGTGCCCTCATGGGGCAAACATTTTAATAAGGGAGAGGGCATACAAATAATTAGGCCCACACCCGTTATTTCCGGAGGAGATAAAGGCAATCTGAAAGGGGAGAGGCCCCCAGTACAGGTGGAGTCTGAGTTGGGTCTTGAAGGAAGCTGAGGAAGACAGGAAGGGCAGGTGAATAAAGAGAGTTTTCTAGGCAGGGGGGAGCCATGGTAAAGTCCCAGAGGTAAAAGGTGCAATGTCACATTCAAGTAGGCCAGGTAAGGGACCTGGATTGCTTGGAGGGGAGTAGAGTGTTAGAAGACTAGGAAGGGAAGAAGGGACCAGGTCATAGGAAACTTTAAATGCCAAACAAGACTTTACATTTGATCCTAGAGGCAGTAGGGAGCCCTGGAGTACACCAAGCAGGGAGGGATACCATGACCGGAGCTCTACTTTAGGAAAATGACCTTGACAGCTCAGTGGAAGATGAATTAGAATAGGGAGAGACTTGAGGCAGGGAGGCCAACCAGAAGGCTGTTGTAATTGGGCAAGCATGAGATGATAAGCGTTTAAGCTACCGTTGGACCTGGCTTCAAATACTGGTTCTACCACTTATTAACCTATATGGCCTTGGGCAAATGTGACCTCTGAAGGCATCAAATATTGCCATTGCTGTTGTCATTACTCAGACATTTTTCAGTCATGTACAACTCTTCATGACCCTATTTGGGGTTTCCTTGGCAAACATAACGGAGCAGTTTGCTATTTCTTTATCCAGCTCATTTTAGAGATGAGCAAATTGAGGCAAACAGTGACTTGCCCAGGGTCACACAGCTAGTAAGTGCCTGAGGCTGGATTTGAACTCAGGAAGGTAAGTCCTCCTGACCCCAGGGCAGGCATTGCCACCCAGCTGCCCCTAAGTTTTTCACCTCACATTCAGCAAACTGGCAAAGTTGAAAAAAGAAATTAGTCAATGTTGGAAGGGATGTAGGAAAAAAAAATAAACATACTAATAATACACTGTTGGTGTAGCTATAAATTGGTCCAATCGTTCTAGAAAACAATTTGGAATTATGCTAAGAGATGTATCAAATATATAAGTTATAATATAACATAAGTTATAATAATATAATATAATATAATATAATATAATATAATATAATATAATATAATATAATATAATATAATATAATATAATATAATATAATATAATATAATATAATATAATATAATAATGATATTATAACTTATGTTATTAAAGGGCTATACTGATATAGCCCTTTAAGGTTTGCACAGCATTTCATATGATCTCATGTGAGCCTCGTGATATCTCTGTGTGGCAAATACTAAAGGCATTTTACAGACGAGAAAACTGAGGCTCAGAGAAAGTAAATGACTTGCCCAAGGTCACACAGCTGGGAAGTTTCTTTTTATTTATTTATTTATTTTTGATTTATGGACTGAAACAAGCATTTCTATAACACAGCATAGAAAAAAAAAAGATGATTGCACATGAAACTGCAAATCTACCATGTACAACTTGCTACTCCTTGAACCTAGTCTTTCCCTGATTCCAGGTCTAAGCATTCTGTAATGAAAGTGAGAGAAGGACAGGGAGAGTATCTGACATGAGGGCTGCAAGCCATTAAGCACATTGCTAGAGACAGTTATGGGATCTGAAGACAGATTTGACAGCTCTCTTCATGGAAGACTTTTTAAGTGCAGCTTTTCCTGGTGCCAGGGCAGTCAAATAATACCGGCATCCATCATATATAAAGATAACAAGCCATTAATATCCACACGGTCAAATTTCTGTTATTATTAGTGATCTGGAGCATTCTCATATAGTTGTTAATAGTCTGCAAATATTCTTTTGAGATCCTTAGACCATTTACCATTGGGGAATGACTCTCTGTATTAAACAAATATACAAGACACAAATATGTAAAATCAAGAGCCATTCCCCAGTGAATAAGTGGTCAAAGGATATGAACAGTCTTCAAAAGAGGAACTGCCAGACTATTAACGGACATATGAAAGAGTGCTCTAGATCATGAATAAAAATAGAAACATAAATCACAACAACCCTGAGGTTTTCACTTCATAGCCAGCAAGGTGGCAAAGTTGAAAAAAGATATTAGTCAATGTTGGTAGGGATGGGTAAAACAACAGACAAGCTAATAATACATCCTACTGGTGTAGCTATGAAGTGGCCCAACCAATCCAGAAAACAATTTGGAATATGTTAAGAGAATGACTAAAATGTCTACAACTATTGGCCCAGAGATCCCTGTACTAGAGGTATTCTTTGACTCCAAGAATTGAAAAGATTGAAAAGTGCCATACACACTAAACTATTCATAACAGTACTTTTTTGTGGAAACAAAGAACTAGAAACAAAGTATAGCAGATGTCCATCATTTAGAAAATGACTAAGTAAATTATGGTAAATAAATGTAATAGAATATCACTGAGCTATAAGAAGGAATGAATATGAAGAATTTTTAAAAGTATGGGAAAATTCAGATGAAATGATAAAAATAAGCAGAACCAAGAAAAGAATCTACACAAGGCTTATAACAACATTAATGGAATGAACGAAAAAACTCAAACTGAATGCCATGTAATCAAGAACGACAAACATGGCCCCAAAGAAGAGATGAGAAAACGCAATTCTCTCCTTTCCTTCCAGAGGTGAGGGGCAAGAGCATGGGATGTCAGACTCAGCTGCTGTGGTCGTTAGTTTTGTTGATTTTTTTTTTTTGCTTTCTCTTTTATTCTTTGGAGGACTCAATGGGTAAGGACAAATAGGGTTGCTGTTTTCTCCGACAAAGAAACTGAGCCTGGGAGAGATTTAATGAATTGTCCTTGGTCACATGGTTCATGATGAAATTAGTGACTCAATCACAGTGACTACCTGAGGCAGCATTCAAAGCCAGGACTCCAGAATCCAAGTCCAGTGTGTTCTAGTCACCAGGCCACCTGGCTTCTCTACCAAGAGACAGGAATCAAAAATCAGCTCTTTTATACAGATTGCTATGCTTAGCATAGTTTTCTGGATAGAAATAACAATGACTTGATTCTTCTTTGGTTGTTCTTATTGCTTTAAACATTGATAAACACCCAAGAAAGAAGCTATTTAAAAAAAATTGATGACCCACTTGGAAGAATTCCTCATTGTGACCTGCAGCTCTCTGGGCTGAACACTGTAATCCCACCAAGACTGACTTCCATAATTCTACAAGAGAAATGTTTTTCCTCTTGGTTTAGATCCTGGATCAAGATTTCAATTCTAAGACAGGAGTAGCCTATACAAACTGGGTACTTACTCATAATTTTGCTTTTCTTTTGAAAGAAAAAAGTGAAAGTCCATGATAAAGAAAGAGTAGGAAGTTGTAGGAGGTCATATTTTCATTTTCTGAAACACAGAAGAATATCATTGCGCCACTGAAGCAGTCCACTGTCCACAACCCAGAAAACAGCTTGTCCACTGTCAGAGAGAGAACCACGCAGAATGAATTCAAAGAGCAGTTAAGGTCTTGGGCCTTTTCTTGGATTAAACAAAAAACCAAAAACCAAACCAGAATAGTTCTTTACTCCTCACTTTCCTTCAGTGTTGTTGGCTCTTATTCCTCTACTGACAATGCTGAAATTCCTGTGATAAAAGAGTCATGGAGTCAGGAGTGACATTAATGCGGTCTCCTATTCCAGCTAGAAATCCCCTTTACAACATTCTTGCATAATGATTACCCAGCCTTTCTTTGAACTCTTCTAATTACTGGTAACTCGCTGTCCTGAAAGCTAGTGCGTCTCGTTTTTTAAAATTCTAATCGTATGCCCTGAGAAATGAAGGTGATGTTAAAGGGTTGGTTGTTCTCCATTCTCGAAGACATCCCTGTGCTAGAGTCAAATTTCAGCACATCTGACTGTGGCTGATTAGACCAATACATGCTCGGAACGCTCCACCAGAGGCTGGACACAAATAGTCCATGTGAACATCTGGGGCGGATTCTCTAACTTTGCACCTCCAGTGTTTCCTTTGAGCTGTTTCAATTCTGCTTGGCTCATAGAGCACAGCACCTTCTCTGATGAGGGTGCACCATGTTGGGCAGTCCTGTGCCAGTATCTCCGACATCACACAATCAATTCCAAAGTTCTTAAGAGAGACCTTGTATCACTTCTTCTGACCACCATGTGAACACTTGCCCTGTGTGAGTTCTCCATAAAATAGACTTTTTGGCAAGTGTACATTTTGCATTCGAGCAACATAGCCGGTCCATGGGGGTTACGCTCTCTGAAGCAGAGTTTGAATGCTTGGCAGTTTAGTTCAAGAAAAGACCTCAGTGTCTGGTATCTTATCCTGCCAGGTGATCTTCAGAATCTTCCTAAGACAATTCAAATGGAAGTGATTCAGTTTTCTGGCATGGTACTGGTAGACTGTCAAGGTTTCACAAGTGTACAACCATGAGGTCAACACAACAGCTCTGTAGACCTTCAGTTTGGTAGTCAGTCTACTACCTCTTCTCTCCCATACTTTCCTTCAGAGCCTCTCAAACAGTGAGCTTTATACATACACGTACTACATATATACATATAAATTTAAAACAAAAAATGTTCTAGTTGTTAGGAAATTTAATATCATGTCACTCTTCCTCTTACCCCCATTCAATAAACTCCAGTGGCTCTCTATCATCTCCAAATTCAACCATAAAATCATCTTTGGCTTTTAAAAGCCTTCATAACCTGGTCCCTTCCTGTCTTTCCAGACTTCTTACATCCTACTTCCCTCTCCAGTGACACTGTCCTTCTTGTTCTCATTCCATCTCTTGACTGGGTATTTTCACTGGTTGTCCCCTATGCTTGGAATTCTCTTCTTTCTTGGCTCTGCCACCTGACTTCCCTGGCTTCCTTCAGGTCTCAACTAAAACCTTACCTACTGGAAGAAGTCTTTCCTGCTCCCCCTTAATGCTAGTAGCTTCCCTGAGATTGTATCCAAGTTTTATCTTGTATGTATCTTGTATATACCTAATTGTTTACACTGTTGTCTCCCTGAAACATTGAGTTCCTTGAGTAACATAGTTAAAAATTATTTTCTTTTTTTTTCCAGTGAGAAACAAGGAGCTGATTTTGACCTTCTTTTTACCCCAAGCACTTAGCCCAGTACCTAACACATTTGTTATTCCTATTGAGTCATTTTTTTAGTTGTGTCTGACTCTCTGTGACCCCATTTAGGGTTTTCTTGGCAAAGATACTAAAGTAGTTTGCCATTTCCTTCTCCAACCTAGTACACCATAGGTGCTTAATAAATGCTTGTTGACGGAGAAGAACAGAAGAGGCCTGATCTATGCATAAGCAGGATTAGTCTGGTAGCTACATGAAGGGTGACTTGGAATGTGGAGCTAGTGGAAACAGAAAGATACAAAATCCTTTTCTATATTACAATGCATTTATGCCTCCCTTTAACTTCCAGTTGGTTCTAGCTCTGCCATCTGCAGTTATACAGAATAAATCTAATTCCTCTTTAATTAGAAAAGGGAACAAAACTGGTCAAAGGGAAACCAACATCCAACATAAGTTTGGTGGTAAAGAGAAGGCTCCTTACTGTACTTCATAAGGGCAAGTTTCTTGGCCTAGACAAATCATACCCTAGGGCACTGAAAGAAATTTGCAAATATTATTTTGAAACTTTTATAGGGAAAAAATCATAAAAAATGAGAGAAGCAGAATTAAAGTCTGAGGACTTTGATTTAACTTTTAGGTTACCCAGGGCATGAGTAGCTCCAGGAGATGAGGGGGATAATCAATACCACCACAAGGAAGCCGTGCTACACTAAGTTAACTCTGTTTCCTTGCTAAATATAGGATCCCTCCTATGACTGAACAACTTCCTTTTCTTAACTGTTAAATGAAACAACAACAAAAAAGAAAGAAAGAAAATGAGATAAGATCGGAGACAGATGAGGTAGGATGGCCTAGTGCAGGGGTGGGGAACCCTTGGCCTCTAGGCCCTTTGGCCAAATCAAGGATGTACTTGAGGATCTAGAGGGCCACATGTGACCTCGAAGCTACAGGTTCCCCACCCCTGGCCTAGTGGATGGAGTGCTGGACTAGGAAAGATTCCAAGCATCCTGCCTCCTTGGATACTTCTTAGCTATGTCACCCTGGGCAGGTCATTTAATTGGCTAGGCCTCAGTTTCTTCACCTGTAAAGTGACTCAGTGGTCTCTATGGTCCCTTCTAGCTCCTATGATTTTTCTGAAAGGGAAAAGGGTAGCAAAAAGTAGTTGGTTGAGCTCAATTTTAGAACAGCAAGATGTTTAAATGATTGTTTATGAGCACTTAGGAGAGAGAAACAACAAAAGATAGTGACTAGGCTGTAGCACAGATTTACTAAGAAATTTTTTAAAATGTCAAACTAAACTCATTTTTAAAAATCATATTCCCAAACTGCTATATCAGGAGGAGGCCCCCACACATGGTGTATGTTGATTTCAGAAATATATTTTATAGCCTTTCAAGGCATACCCTCCAGGGTGTCATAGATCTATTAATGAATAATCTTTAAGAGAGATTTTTTTTCAACCATCATATCTTCCATTATACACTTATCTAGCCCATATTTCTCCAACTTGTCCACAAGGATGCCGTGAGAAATTCTGTCAAGTGCCTCAATGAGCTCTAGATATATTATGTTTAAATTTCTCCAACAAATATTACGATGAAATAATAGGTTTAATAAAAAAAATCAGACTAATGGCTCCATCTAGTATAATATAACATTTCATGAACCTTTGCTTCTATCAGATTCTACTTTTATACTAATGGTTAAAAACCTATGAATGAATGAATGAAAAAGGTGATTACTGAATATTCACTTTTTGACAAGTATTTTGCTAAAAACCAAGGATAAAAAGAAAAAATAGGAAAAGGAAAAAAGAGAGTCCCTGCTCTCAAGAAGCTCATACTTTAATTGATGGAGTTAATATATAAAAGAAAGTTCAGTTGTGGAACAAATGGAAAAACCCAGCACTCCTAAGGATAGAGTAGCAGGGATGATGGCAAGGCTCAGGGCATCCTTAGGCCACATCAACATGGCAGATTATCATGTTAGAAGTCCAGAGAGAATAGAGGCAGGCAGATGGGAAGATCTGATTGTCCACCATCTCACTGGAAGGAATAGAGTTGGTGGGTCTCATCGTTCCAAGCTATATGAGCGGTCAAGTAGTCCTTATGGGTTCGAGGTACTCTTAGGGCCAAAGTGTATGGCAAAGAATAATACCCACCCATCCTCTGCTGGTGGCTCATCTTCCCACTATCTAGAGTCCTGGAGGGATATGATCTGTGAAAATACCCATTGTAGAATTCTACCAGGATCCACAGCAATCTCACTGATGGGCAGGTTCTAAAACCCATATTCCAGCCCTCCTCATTTAAAAGTCAGGGCCATAATTTGCCCATCTCCAGCATTCCAATGCCTCTTCTATCTTTCTAGACTCTTCAAAGATTGCCTACAGGCTTCTGAGATGACCTCTGAGAGTTCTTTCAGGAACCTGGGATACAATTTATCCAGGACAGAACATTTAAAGCAGACAGACTCTCTGTTAGTATCTCTTCCCTCACATTGGGCTTTCTTCAGTTCCCTCCAAAGCACATTTGTTGTTGGTAGTGGGATTTTTTTGAAGTCTGTTCTCCTTATGACAGACGTCAAGTAGGAGTTAAGTTATTCTGTTTTGTCTCT
The DNA here is from genome assembly GCF_003287225.1 of Phascolarctos cinereus. Lineage (NCBI taxonomy): Eukaryota > Metazoa > Chordata > Mammalia > Diprotodontia > Phascolarctidae > Phascolarctos > Phascolarctos cinereus. Next base: position 262,786,609 of record NW_027555514.1, on the reverse strand, counting down.
CTCATCTGTTAAGATGATGACACCATCTGTCCCAAGTGATGAGCCTACCCCACCCATCTTGTTCTTTTTCCTCTGTATATGTCTAAAAACATACTTTTTCTTGTCTTTAATATTTTTCAGAATGGTGCAACATATAGAACACCGGGCCTGGAGTCAGAAAACCTGAGTCCAAATCTAGCCTCAGACACTTAATAGCTGTGTGACCCTGGGCAAGTTACTTAACCCTGTTTGCCTCAGTTTCCTCATCTGTACAATAATGAATTGACTCAAAGGCTTCTGAGGTCTCTTCTAGCCCTAGGTCTATAATCCATGAAGTCATTCTGGCTTTTTAGCTTCTTGACATTATTCTTGTTGGTTTCGATGATTCATCCTTTGCCATATTCCTGTTTCCATAATCTGTCTTCGTCTTTTAAAAATATTAGCTTACCCCTATGTAGACAAGTGAGCCTCTTTAAATGTCTCCATATCTCCCACCCCCACCCCCACTGCCTTTTTCTTCCACTTTGGGATGATTCATGACCGTTCTTAAATCCAAAGACCTGTAGCAGCAAGAGTGGATGTGCCTTCAATGACTACGAATCACAAACCACCTTCACCTTGGCACATTGTCTTTGTGTACTACCGTGGCTGAAAAAACTCCTCACCAGGGACCAGACCAGGTGACGGCTTCTTCAGCATGACTTATGCTCATACTCCAGCGAGTGTCAGATATTCCATTCCAGGTCCATTGTCAAAGCCTTTCCAGTTTGCCAGGATCTGCCAGAGTTGGCATAGACTTCAAAAGCCCAGGGTGGCTGCCATGCCAAGAAGATGCATCAGAGTAGGGATGTAGCGGATGGTACATGAGAGTACACGTACTGAAAGCACTTCATCTCCGAAAGCTTCCCATTTCTCTTGATCTCTCTCCCACTTTGGCATCCCAAGCCATGACATCATGCCTCTGATTTCTCTGGACTTTTTGAAGTCTGTTTTGGTAGGAGCACTAGATTAACTTCCATTAGTTATTAAGAACTTTAAGAAGCATACTTTCTCTCTGCCAGTTTTTGTAAAAAGGCAGATGTAGAGGCTTAAGGAAAACCTGAGTTCAGATTCTGCCTTTGACACTGAATAGTTCTGTGTCTATGGCAAAGTGGCTTAATGGCTGTGAGCCTCAGTCTCCTAATCTGTAAAATGGGAACAATGCCATCTCTAGAACTTACCCCATGGATTTGTTATGAGGCTCAAATGAGATAACACATGTAAAATACTAATATACATAACAAGACAGAGTGGGTATAGAGAGCTGACCTTGAAGCGATGAGATCTGGGTTCAAGTCCTGCCCATGACACATCTCATCCAAGTGACCCAGGGCAAGACACATGTCAGTGATATAAGCTGTAAGTTCCAGAGAAATAATAAATAATTTTAAAAAATCAGACTAATGGCTCCATCTAGTATAGTATAACATTTCATGAACCTTTGCTTCTATCAGACTCTACTTTTATACTAATGGTTAAAAACCTATGAATGAATGAATGAAAAAGGTGATTACTGAATATTCACTTTTTGACAAGTATTTTGCTAAAAACCAAGGATAAAAAGAAAAAATAGGAAAAGGAAAAAAGAGAGTCCCTGCTCTCAAGAAGCTCATACTTTAATTGATGGAGTTAATATATAAAAGAAAGTTCAGTTGTGGAACAAATGGAAAAACCCAGCACTCCTAAGGATAGAGTAGCAGGGATGATGGCAAGGCTCAGGGTATCCTTAGGCCATATCAACATGGCAGATTATCATGTTAGAAGTCCAGAGAGAATAGAGGCAGGCAGATGGGAAGATCTGATTGTAAAGAGAGTTTTCGTACCTGAGAGTTCTTTAAATCTGTGAAATCACAGGCCAGATTCCTACCTCTTCTATAAAGGTTAGCTCTCATTATTCCTTACTGGCCAAAATTAAGCACATGGAAGTCATTCTCTCATGGCTTCCTCAGCCTTCTAAGCAAAGAAACTTTCATCAAGGCAAGAATTTATCAACTATTTAGTCTTGAAAAGAATTATCAATATGTACCGGTTAATTTCTTCCATCCCTACCATATTTGAGCTCTGTGCCAGTTTCAGTATTTCAGCAAATGTGAGCATTCCTAGGTTAGACTTAAGCACTGAGCTTCTCAAATTCTTCAGGCACAATTAAAATATTTTGGCTTGGATCCTTGTGAAAAGAACAAGCTATGCTTCTCATTTGACCCTTGTCAGGGCAAACTCATCTGTTTCTAAGGGAGCGCTGGCAGAGGATAAAAGTCCAGGCCCCCAGATCAACAACAGCAGTGGAAACACCTTGTTCATGTGTGTATTTTGCTCCCTCTGTGCATTAGCTGAGGCTCACACTTCTAGAATAGAGATGTAATCCAGGATTCTGGTTACATAAGGCAGCTGATCCCTTGTGGGTGTGCTGACAAGAAATTAATAAAAAATTGTGGCAATCTGTAGTTGTAAACATTTGGTCCACAGCCAATGATAAACACTAAGTGTACAGCTCTTGAAACCAAATCTGAGAAACATCTTAGATTTCCTTTTTAAATAGAAAGAGATTCCATGAGATACCAATTATGTTTCAATATTAAATTAAGCATGCTGGAGCTTGGCCAAAAACCTAGAAGCTGACATTTGCAAAAGCAAAAGTTAGAAGGCTAATGGGTCTGAGCGACGCCCTCATTAACTACAGAACATCAGGGAGAAGAGTCATAAACATTAAAATATCAAACAGCTGTTATCCAACTAGTGGAGATGTTCTCAATGGTTCTCCTCCCCTCCCTCCACCCCTTGCCCCGCATCCCAACACAAAGTTTCCTTGGTAATAGACCACATAGTACATAGAACGGCTAGTATTCATCCTAAAAAAAAAAATGAATTGGAAAGATCATTTCTCACTTTAGGAACAGGTGAGACATCCCCATTTATCCCAAACGGGGCCAGGCAAGACAAAAGATTTCAAAGCCAGTATGAGTTACCAAACAGAGAGTTAGGGGAGAAAGGGAGCTACTGGGAATAATTAATGAAAAAGGACTTCTGCCACTTTTGGACATTGACACTGATACGACGTGCTGCCCATGGCTTCTCAGATGAATTTCCTCCATAAAAGAGTAGCAGCCAACTAAAACTATCAGCCAGGACAACAGAACAGTAGAGACTTGGGCTTGATCTAAAGCAAAAACCAAAAAGCCTCAGCCAGAAAAGTAATAGGAAAGATTTCAGATACTACAATTTCACCTAATCTGGGCTATTGAGCAATAATTGGGGGGGAGGAGAGAAAGGAAAAGTGGGCCGTGGCAGTAAAGTGTGGATTTTCTTTTAAGGCAAGTGGTTTGAGCTCAGTCAGGTCGGCCTTCTTTCTCCACATAAGTGACATTTTATTGATCTGCTGAACTCAAAAGTCACTTTAAAAGCTTAACCCTCTTCCAGCCCTTCACTGATGGGCTCTGGATGACAACATTTGCAAAGAGCCACATTCCACCCAAGAGGACAATCACTACAACTGCCTGGGCATCGGGGGAACATCCCATGGACTCTTTGAGGGTTTGCACGCAGACATAGGTATTAGTTTAGCTACATTCTGTAGCCCTGCATTTTCCTCTCTTTACCTTGACCTAACTGTCCAACAGCTCCCTCAGCCTGACCTCTGTTTTCTTCATAATGAAAAATAACAGCATTTTTTTTTAGATCAGAAAAGGAAAGTCTCATTGCTTCCAAGAATACAATGTCTTCCATGTGGTGTAAGTGACCAAAATGTACTAACCTCATTTGTGACCCCAATTTGGTGGAGACATCGAGTGTCTTCTGAGTATTCATTCTGTTAACTAAAAGCAGGGATAATGCCATCTACCACATCCAAATAAATGTCCCTCTACAACTGGAAAACTCAGCATGGCAGACAATGGACTCCTGGTCTTGGTGTCCATTTTTTTTGTCCTTCCCCATCATCACTGGTAGTACCTTAAAGCTTCCTTCCTAAGGTGATATTTGGCCATCGTTAGGGCATCTATCTCTGAATCTTTGATCCTCAGATTGTAGCTTCTTGAGACTAGAGAGTATACCTTCTTCATCCTTGCATCATCCCCAGAGCACCTTACACATTCTTAAGAAATACTTACTGTTCAGTGTTGATGTAAAAAAAAATTGCTTTAAGTCCAACAAATAAATGAATGGTTCATCAAAGTTTTAAAAATGAATGTTAAAAATTGTTTTTACACGCAACTAGGAAATAAGACATGTAGGCAATGGGGTATAGAAACCTATCCTGCCCTACAGGAAAATAGAAGGGGAAAGGGATAGGAGAAGGGGGGGAGTGAGAGAAGGTAGGCCAGATTAGGGGAAGGTATACTCAGAATGCACACTATCTTGGGGTGAGGGGAGGGGAGAGATGGGGAGAAAAGTTGGAACTCAAAATCTTGTGGAAGTGAATGTTGAAAACTAAAAGTTAATTAATTAAAAAAATAAAGAAGATGACAATAAAAAAAAATAAACAAATGGTTCAGTCATCACTTATCCCTCCTCTGATCAGCTCCATAGCCCTGTGTATTCACATGTGGGTCAGGGAGAAAGTGGGTGTCCAGGATGTGCCAAAAGGAGCATGATTCAGGATGTAGCTGCATTTCTCACAGAGGATTGAAACCAGCTCACTTTCTGTTCAGCAGTAGCCTAACAGGACTATACATAAGTTACTCCACTTCCATAATTTTCCTGACTCAAAAGGAGTCACATTGCTTATTTTCCTTCAATTTAAATACCACCTGGCTATGGATTTCAAGGCATTCCACTATGATGCTACCTTACCCTACCCTCATCTGCTTTGCTCTGCTCCTGCCTCCAGATTACATTCAGTTTAAGCAAAAATGTTCTCATTCCCCAGGGAAGATACTAGCTCTTGCTTTTACTTAAGTAGTAGCTATACCTGGGATACTCAACCCTATCCAACAGTCCTTTAGAACTAACCTGCAAATGAAAGTTTTTTCTGATTAGCCTATTTCCATGCCCAAAGGAGACTGACCTAGCATAAATATGCAACATTTAGAGAGGCAGAATGACAATGGATAAAGAACCAGACTTAGGAGTCAGAAAGACTTGGGTTCAAATGTCATCTCTGGCACATACTAGCTGGGCAAATCACCTCATTTCTTGGGAAAGGGAAAAAAAACAAAAATCAACTTCAAATAACTACTATTTATATAATATTTTAAGGTTTACAAAGCGCTTTACCTATTATCTAATTTGATCTGTACAACAACCTCGGGAGGTTGGTATTATTATTAGCTTCATTGTATAGAAAATTGTGGTTGAAAGTAGGTGACTTTCCCAGGGTCACACAACTAGTAAGTGTCTTAGGAAGGATTTGACCTCAGGTTTTCCTGACTCCAAGTCTAATAATCTTTCTTCTATGCCATTTAACTTCTGGGTGGTTAGCATAAATAGCAGAGGAACTGCTGATCTACCTTAATGGAGGGAGTTTTATACTGAGAGTCTTCCACACTGATAAAGTCACAAGTTTAGACCGGACTATACAATATTTGCGAATCTTGTGTTGGCCTGGCCTCTCATGTATTGTCCTACTCAATCTATTTATGTCATATCTGTGGTTCACCACCTGACCCTGCTCTGTTCCTTGAAGGCAAGGTTGAAGTCTACTGGGCCCTGAAGTCGAGTTCCATGGATCATGTGGGCTCTCAATAAATATTTACTTTGGATGATTCATCCCATAGCCCAAGAGGTAGTGTACATAATAATTAGTTACAAGTACAAACTTTTATAAGGAGCAAATGAGGGTTAAAGTACCATTCATTCAAGAGGCAGTTGAACAAGATATGATTAACACTACTTATAATCATACCTAATTAAGATCATAACCCTAGGTTCTCAATGGCTATGTTGATGGGACATAAGCTATGGTAGGTCCTACAGGGCTGAAAAAATTTTATTGTACAACCCTAGTAACAGCATGCGTCATCCATGGGCCTGTCTACTCAAACTTAGAGAGGCTTACCACCAAAGGCAATGAATTTTTGGCCACAGCAACAAAAATTGGTAACAGTTCCAGGGGATTGCACCTAGCATCAGTGGAGGGAGTACACTTAACCACCAAATTGCAGACCTTTGAAGTAGTAATTGGAATCCTGGGATCCAAGGACTGGAAGGGACCTTAGAAGTCAAGACTAAACTTCTACTTGATGCATGAGTCCTTTCCAAAATGTCCCCAGTAAGTGGTTATGTAGGTTATCTGCTTGAATACCTTTAGTGCCAGGGACCTCACTTTCTCAAGAGGTAGCTCATTTCATTTTCAGGAAGTTCTGATTCCCTATCACTGATGGTCTTCAAGCAGAGACTAGTTAGGGACAATGTTGACAGGACTCATGATTTGGGGAGGAGCTGGACCTTTGAGATTACTTCCAAGTTTACAATTGTCATTCCATCATTATTGAGAAATGCAGTCTTACATTGACGTGGAATTGGTTTTTCTAAAACTCCTACCTATTAATCTTAGTTTTCCCTTCTGGTACTATGCAAAATAATGAACACCACAGCACTGATATAGCACTTGAAGGTTTGTGAAGGTCTTCACAAATATTATTTAATTCTGTCTTCACAAGAACCCTATAGGTAGATACTATTATTATTCCCACTTTACATATGAAGAAACCGAGACAGAAAGGTTAGCTTGTGACTTGCCGGCACAGCTAGTAAAGTGTCTGAGGTCACATTTGAACTCAGGTCTTCCTGACTCTCAGCCAAATGCCACCTCACTGCCTCTAGGAATACTGAAAATCAGGGACAGCCACAGATAGCCAGAGCTATCTAACATACCAGTTCCTTAGACACAAATAAATGTTTTAAAGTATCTACTTTAACCTTAAATAAGAATAAAACAAACATATGCAAATACACATTTAGTATGTGTACAATACTCCTACAAACATAGGCATTCCTCTCAGGCAAGCTTTTCCATTCCAGAGGATTCATTCATCACATGCTCTAACCAGAGCAGTGGGGTCCTGCTTATGGCCTACAACATTCTGAGGGTAGCCAGACCCATTACAGTAAAACATAATTGGGAAATATTTAACAAAATAAATAAAAATACAATGCAGCATAGATAATGTTAATATACATTTTTCTAAGTCAATATGTGGTCTACCAGGATCCTTACTGTATTTGAATTTGACACCTCTAATCTAGAAGACTCCTGAAGGTATATCTGTAGCTCTGTTAGCCTCTCCCCTGAGCTCTGGGCTGGCATTTCCACCTTTCCTGCTAGGGAGTCTGAAATGAATTTTCTGCTGTCCCCTCAAACTTAGCTCATCTGAAGAGGAACTAGTCTCTACACAATCTTCTCCACCCTCCTCACATCCATACATACACACACACACACACATTGCATCTTACATAATAAAAATAGTCATGATAATAAACTAGTATTTATGTAGCACTTTAAGGTTTGCAAAGCACTTTACAACTGTAATCTCACTTTATTCTCACAACAACCCTGGGTGGTAGGTGCTATTATTATCATCCCCATTTTACAGATGAGGAAACTAAGGCAGACAGAGGCTAAGTGACCTGCCCAGGGTCATGCAGCTGGTAAATGTCTGACTCTGCATTTGAACTCAGGTCCTCCTACCTCCAAGTTCAGTGCTTTGTGCACTATGGAGCCACATACCCTAGACTGTATGTATGTATGTATGTATGTATGTATGTGTGTGTGTATAATATAGATATATATGTATGTGCATATATCTATATATTACATGTTATGTAAACATACTAAATCTTATATACAATGTATAATATATATGTGGCACACTAGATCCATGTAAGTATATACACACACATACATGTATATATAAAACACTAGAACCAGCCGTCCCAAGATATATTATATTACCTTAAAATCTCCAAATCTTCTCCCTTCTTGATTAAATGAAACTTTTTCCACCTTTTTTCATTCTCATCTCACTTAGACCACCTGAGACCACAAATTACCCATTTCCCTTCCTCTGAGCTTGTCTTAAGAAATAAAGTCCTAGGATTCTAAACACAAGAAGTAGTAAGTAGTAAATAGAAACTCTGGGAAGGGACCCTTGCAGATGGTGAATGTGAACCCAACCCACACAGGCCTGTTCATGAACACTGAAAAGCAGCTTGGCCAGTGTCCACGGGAGTCATGGCAATGCCTCCCAATGAGACAATGCACGTGGAGCATGAACGATGTCCTGCCCCCACCCCCCAGAGAGCACAGGAAAGAGTCCATCTACTTGTTACTGCAGATGACTAACAGGCCCAGTAAATTGCCATTGTAAATCACAGCTCACGAAAGCCAGCTCTTGGCATCTCCTTATTCAGACTTTTCTCTGCTTCACATTGTTTCCCAGACAAATCATCAAAAATAATTTGTATATCCAGTCACCCTTTAATCTGACTGTCCCTCAGTCTCACAATGGGATCCCCAAAGACCTGGACACTGCTGCTTCCAGGAGAAAAAAAGAAAAGAGGAAAAAAGAGACAGAAAGAAGAAGAGGGCACTCAAGGAGGAAACCCGGGGATTTTTAATTCCAGTTCTTTCACTAAGTAACTGAAGTATATGAACTATTTAGCTATATAGCTGTGAGACCTGAGGCAAGTGACCATAAAGAATTAAGGGATAATCTCCAAGGTCCCTCTTGGCCTTAAAAATCTAATAATTCTAATGCAATCAATCAACAAATATTTATTAAGCATTTACTATGTGCTCTGGGCTAGGGATACAAAAAAAGCGAAAACATGCCTGCCCTCAAGGAGCTTCCATTCCAATGGAGGATACAATCTAGACAAGATAGAGAGGATATGGAAGAAAACCTTGGCAGCTGAGGGAGCCACCTGTGAGGAATAGCCAGGCAGCCAATGTGGCTGAAGGGTCAAGTGACTGGAGGTGAGTGGGATGTAAGAAGAGTGGAAAGACAGGAAGAAGCCAGGTTACAAAGAACTTTAAAGTCCCAAGAAAGGACTTGATATTTTTTTCCTGGGAGACTCTTGAGCTTATTGTACAGGGGCATAACATGTCCAGAGCTACACTTTAGCAGACAGAGGATGAACTGAGGCCAGGAGAGCAATTAGAAGGCTATTGCAATCATTCAGGTGAGAGGCGAGGAGGGTTTGAACTAGGAGGGAAAGAGTCTGATGCAAGAGATGCTGCAGGGAAGGAAATTATAAGATTAGGTGGCTGGGAGAAGACATAGAGATGGAAAGAGACAAAGACCTAGGATAATATGGAGATTACATACAAAAGAAAAATGAAGACAGGAAATATAGTGGAATGGATAGAGAACTGCTGGCCTGGGAGTTTAAAAAAAAAAAAAAGACCTGGTTCAAAGTCCCACCTATGTCCCATCCTGGCTCTATGAACCTGGAGACATCACTTACTCTCAACCTCTCCATGCTCAGGAAACTCACTAAGTAAGACTAAAAATGGCAGGGCAGGTGCATTACTGCTTTGAGAGAGGGTATGTTCTCAACAGCAACTCCCTAAACCAGTGAAATCACAGGTCCAATCCCAGTTCCACTGCTGGTGCTACCACCACCACCACCACCACCACCTCCACCTCCACCACTACTACCTCCACCTCCATCATCCTAGCAGCTATAAGATTTGCAAAGCACTTTACACTCATTATCTCATAGGATCTTTTTGAGAGGCCAGGGCTATAAATATATCCAATTTACAGATGAGAAAACTGAGGCTCAGAGTTGTTAACTGACTTGCCCAGGGTCACAACACTAGTAAGGAATAAGATCAGAGATAATGTGATTAAACTACCTGGAGCCCCTCATTATCTTTCTTTGGAAGCAAAGTACTATAATGCTTCCCTTTCAAGAGAAAGGGGTTTGAGTTCTGCCTAAGGTACCAGATGTGTGGCCTTGGGCAAGTGGTTTAACCTCTCTCAAGCTGTTTCCATACTGGTTAAATAGAAATAAGGAGAAGGAAAGGGAACGACCATTTATTTAGTACCTACCATGTACCAGGCATTATGCTAAGCACTTTACAAGTATTATTTCATTTGAGACTCAAAACAGCTCTGGGAGGTAGGGGGTTGTTATTATCCTCATTCTACAGCTCAGGAGACTGAGGTGAACAGAGGTTAAGTGACTTGACCAAGGTCACACAACTAGGACCGTCCAAGGCAAGACTTGAACTCAGGTCTTCCTGACTCTAGGTCCAAGGACTCCATCCACTACCAATATAGGAGATTATTTTAAGGAAAGCACTTTGAAAACCACAAAGCATCAAATAAATATGAGCTATTATTACTCTATAAATTTGAGTTACTATTATAACTGATATTCTCTGTGTGGCTTTTTACCTATTGCTATAATTTGGACTACTACAATAACTCTTGTACTTCCCGCAGCTCTCCAGGACATGGGGCTGCCTCTCAAAGGCAGTGGTAAGCCAAGGCAGGTCCACAGAAATTTGTCTGGGGAGCAGTGAACTGGAGGGATGCCAAGAGTCAGCTATGAAATGGGGACCCAGATTGAACCGATTGGTGCATCCCCAGAAAAATGGCTCCCACTAATCCACCAATACATACTCAGGAATTGACTGTCTTCCATTTTATTTTTCTCTAAAGGCTCCCATCTAAGAATCATTACGAGGGCATTTGAATGCTAATTGAAAAACTCTGTTCCTTTTATAGACAAGTATTTGCATGTTAATTAATTCTGAGGATAAGCGAACCAGCTTTCACAGTGAGGTGTCAAAAAGAGATGGAGTTCTTTTGCCAGGAGAGATAAAAGGAGGAGGCTGAGATATAATTAAATTACCTCCCTTTAAGATTTTTCAAGGGAACTGTTCTATCCTTTACAATCCAAATCCATAGAATCTCTTTTTGAAAGATGCATATTAAGCAAAGGACCAAAACACAGATCTCCATCTTCTGCGTCCTTTTAATAGTATGCCCAGATTGAAAGATGTCTTTACCAGAAGTATGGCTAAGAAAGAAGCAGGCACCAAGACTCTTAAATCCAATCCATGACTGCAGCTGCATTCTTGTATATTGGAAAGAAAAAGGGGAACTGGAAGCAGAGAACTGAGGCTTGAATCTGGGATTTGCCACTCACGAACTATGTGACCTTGGTCATCAATTCACAACCCCAGGGCTCAGTCTTCTCAGCTATAAAATGACAGGGGTTTACTATATATAATATTGATGATCCTGGAAGCTGAAATTTCTTGTGGAGTTGGTTAATACAATAAAAAGTACATCCACTCAGAAGTCAGAGGATCTGTATTCACATCCAGGGAATGGAAATGAGCTCATATGACCTTGGGCAAGTCCCTCTCCCTCCAGGGGCCTCAGCTGCCTCAACTGTAAAATGAGGAAGCTGGAGTAGATGGCCCCTTCTGACCCTAAAACTACAGGCATAGAGAACACAGTGATCTGAACACAGAGAGAAGCCACATGATGAAAACAAACAGGGCCCTGAGCATTTGGGAGCCAATACGTGGACAGCACTGGGCCAGATGCTGCAGGTGCTTGAGACCTGCCCTCAAGAAGCTGACATTTTAAAGAGCAACTCAAATATGTATGTGAAGTAACTGAAGAAGAGAAACAAAAACATGGTGTAGAAAATGTGGTTGGGGATGTTGCTTCTGCAGATCACTCTCCAGGGTGTGGACAGTACACCAGAGGGTATTGAAATCAGTTTAAACTGGGTTTGAGGTCTGTGAGAAATTGATAGCTTCCATTTCCACAAAAGTCACCTGAAAAATGCAATCTAAGGGAAAAGTGGAAGTCGAACAAAGGAAGCCATAAATTAGAATAAGAAAACACTACTGGTGGGTGAATAGGCTAACTGGCCAAAAACCTTTTCTGAGGTTAGGTATAGATCAACATCAAAAGGGGTGTTCCCAAATAAGAGCAAAAGTGGATGGGGGCCTGGGTTCCCGAATTGTGGGGAGAGGGCGATATAATTAGGGACAGAGACTCACCTAGACTGTCACCTCTATAGTACCCAGCCAATGGGGAAACAGGGGAGGGAAATTCAAATTGGGAATAGGGAATGTGTGCCCCCACACGAGAGACATCCTGCCTTCCCAGGCTGTTAATAAAATTTCTTCCTTGTTCAAACAATAGCTTCATGGAATTCTTGGTAAGACTTTTTGCTGCTAACAATGGTAACAAAGCAAAAACAGTGTACTGGGTTGCCACAGGAAAACAAAGTTAATGATCTGAAGGGGAGAGGATTAGTTAACAAAAGAGTCTTAGAAAACAAATCTTGAGAAAATCTTGAATGGGATATCTCATGGGTCTATCAAACTCACCATGTCCCAAACAGAAATTATTGCCTTTCCCCAGGAAAAACAAAAACCCTTGCCCTCTTCCCAACTTTCCTAATTACTATTGAGGGCATCACCATCCTCCCAGTCACCCAGGTTCAAAACCTATTCCATCTGTTGCCAAATCTATAGACTATATCTATCTCTGTCTCTGTCATACTATGTCTAGATCTGTCTCTGTCTTTATCTCTCTGTGTGTCTATGTCTGTATCTATGTATCTTTCTGTGTCTCTCTATCTCTCTCTGCCTCTATGTCTATAACTATATTTATCTCTCTCTCTCTCTCTCTTTCTATGTCTGTATCTCAAGGACACTCTCGAGTTCTCTCTTAAGAACTCTGGAATTGTGCGACATGGCAGACACTGGCACAGGACCGCCCATGGCGTGCCCTCATCAGAGAAGGTGCTGTGCTCTGTGAGCAAAGCAGAACTGAAGTAGCTCAAAAGAAACACAAGATGCACCAATTTAGAGAATCCGCCCCAAATGTTAACTTGGACTATTTGTACCCGACCTGTGGCAGAGCGTTCCAAGCTCATATTGTTCTGATTGGCCATAGTTGGACACACTGTAACTTGACTCTAGCATAGTGATGTCATTTTGGTCCTGTTTGAGAACAAAGGACAGCAATCAGCCAATGTCTGTATCTATATCTATACCTGTCTCTTTATATCTTTCTCTGTCTCCATGTCTATAACTTTACCTATATCTATCTCGGTTTCCATACCTCTCTGTCTCTTTGTCTATCTGTATCTATCCTTTGTCTTGTCGACATCTATATTTTTCTCTATTTCTATGTATCTAACTGTATCTATATCCATCTCTGTCTCTATGTCTACATCTATATCTTTTATGTGCACTTAGTTATATGTATGTTGTCTACTCCATCAGAATTCCTTGAGGGCAGGGACAATCTTTTTATCTTTCTTTGTATTCCCAGTGCTTAGCACAATGCCTGGTAGTAGTTAGCACTTAATAAATACTACTGACTAAGTCAGGTATAGAAGAAAGTGAAGAGTTTGTAAGAGTGTTAGTTTTATATAATGTCCTTTTTCAAAGAATTTGAAGTTTAAAAGGATTGAATACAAATATAGCCGGGTTGGGGGGGGGACAAATCAGCATTACACCTACGTTTTAGGGTCACTGAGCCTATTTATAGGTCTTTCCGTCTACTACTTAGCACCTGCCAAGAATATAGTATATATCTATATATCTATATCTATATCTATATCTATATCTATATCTATATCTATATCTATATCTATATGTCTATATCTATATCTATGTCTATGTCTATATCTATGTCTATATCTATATCTATATCTATATGTCTATATCTATATCTATGTCTATGTCTATATCTATATCTATATCTATATCTATATCTATATCTATATATCTATATGTCTATCTCTATATCTATGTCTATGTCTATGTCTATGTCTATCTCTATCTCTATCTCTATCTCTATCTCTATCTCTATCTCTATCTCTATCTCTATATCTATCTCTATCTCTATATCTATATCTATATATAGTAAGAAAGTTAAGCTTCCACAGCAGGATAAGAAATTCCAAGATCTTGTAGATAGTCCTTCAACCAATCAGAAAGTATAGCAAACAACTAGTTCCTTAAGAAAGAGCCCTGGAGGCTAAACTGGTTGCAACTTGGGTTCAAGGACTGGGCTTTGATCAGGCAAATGCTTTTCTCCACTGCGCCTTCTTAATAAGCTTATTAAATATGAACTGACACACCCCAAGGATGGAGATAGCCACCATTTTTGAACATGGGACCCATGAAGTGGGCGGAGTTAACAGAACACGGACAAACATGCGATGGGCTGTCCAGGAAGAGTGTAACTCAGATGAACTAGACCAATCGTAGCCCTGATGGGTGGAGTGTGGATCTTACTAATTGTTTAAAAGTTGATTCTACCATTGAACCAGCGCCCACATGTTACTGAAGTGCGTTGTGCCCACTTCTCTTGTGAGAAGTGTAATAAAGGCTTTCCTTCACTCACTCACTGTAGTAGATTTTTGTTTCAGATTTTTCTAACATTTATGATTACATTTGTCATATATATATATCACACTATATTTTATATATGTGTAGATAGACAGATAGATAAATAGACAGACAGACAGATAGATAGATAGATAGATAGATAGATAGATAGATAGATAGATAGATAGATAGATAGACAGACAAACAGTAACCATGCCATGTACATATGACTTCATCATCCTAGGGTCTACAACAATCCAGTAGTATGTGTGCTTATTTCCTTATTAATTACTAAAGTTCAGCATCTCTATCATTAGTTAATCAATTTTCTCAAAGCCACCCCCACCCCAGATCATTAAACACTGCTTGTTTAATAAAATGGAAATATCTTTCCCATAACCATGTGTTCTCTTCTGTCTATCAAAACCCCTAACCTCCTAGGATAAACTATAATGTTAATGGCTGAACAATTTATAAACAATACAATCAACAATAATACCAAGACATAAATAATTATTTTAAAACGTGAGAGTGATAGTAGTTACATAGTAACTGCAGATGACTTTTCCTTACTTCTAGAAAGTCTCTGTTACAAGATAAAAAGTCAAAATAGCTCCATCAGGAAAATTCCCTCCATCTTCTCTCTGTTTTCTACAGTTTCCCTCAAGTTATAACACTCAATCTCCCTCTAATTCACTCACCATAACATTTTCTTTATAACAGTTCTCCATAAAAAATAGTTGAGACAGTTCTCCCAAGAAAGAAGTTTTTCCATGGCCTTTTCCTATTTTCTCCATAGTTTCTCTCAAGCCAACACTATTAACTCATTCTTCTCAGTTATTAAAAAACATCCAGACCCAACCGCCAAATCGTAAACATTACATTTGTCTCTTAAAGCTACAGCATCAGTGCCTATGGCTACTATAGAAGTGTCTCAGAAAGTAACAGAGTGTATTTTAAACTAAATTATTTTTTAAAAATTTTTAAATGTTTAGGTAATTTTATGGAAATAACTGTTGTAACAGTTGCTAGCTAAATAAAAGGGGTTTTTGTTTGTTTTGGGGCTGTGTGTAAAAGGAACCTTGACCTGTTATTTCATAGGCTTAGGAATTTCTGAATGTAAAAACTCCCTCCTCCAATATAGACGGAGACCACTAATATGCCACATAATGATAAAAATAATAGTATTTAATCACTACATTAGGATTTGCAAAGCAGATTACACAGAATATCTCATTTGATCCTCACAACCCTTAGTTGCCTGGGGCATTGAGAGGCCAGTATGCATCAGAGGGAAGGCTTGAATACCAAATTTCTTGACTTGAAGATCAACTCTCAATCACATCATTCTGGGAAATAATTTAAGTGACCACCTATGATATAGAAACCTTTCAGTACCTCATTCACAAGCAATATGAAACACTGAGAATCAATTGAGGTTACTGAATGTAAATTAAATTTAGGGAATCAAGTTCCCTATGTAGGAAAGTACCAGATAAATGTAAAATTGGTGGTTTTTTCAGTCTACAATAGAATGGGGAACAAGAGCAAAAGTGAGTGATATTGAACAGGGCAAGATGACTGGAGGCCAGTACTCCTGGGAAAATTATCGAAATAACTGTCCCCCATGAAAAACAGGAAACACCAATATGGCAACATAAAAGTTGTTTGGTTTTTTCTCATCATGCTAAAGGATCAGTAGATGAAGACAGCTATACTATAATACAATCTTCACTTCCCAGAGACCAGCTGATTCTGAAGTTCCTCCTTGATTTCTCTGGGTAAGGCCTGGTCAAGAAGCCCTCCACCCTACATGCAGTAGGTAGATTGTGCTGAAATTACACTTGTCCCCAGGCACATCATTTCAATCATTATTAATTTTGAAAATATTTAACTTCCAGAGGCAGCTAGGTGGTGCAGTGGATAGAGCACTGGCCCTAGATTCAGGAGGACCTGAGTTCAAACTCAGCCTCAGACACATAAGACTTACTAGCTGTGTGACCCTGGGCAAGTCACTTAACCCCATTGCCTAGCCAAAAAAAAAATTAACTTCCTACTCCTTAGCCCCACCCCCTGAATTGGCCTGGATTATATTCCACAGTAAGGATTGACAGCCATGGACTGAAAGGTTTTCAGCTGACTTTGAACTATCATCTATCAGTCTACTGAGCTATTAATCCATCTATCCATCTATGTGTCTATTATCTATCAATCTATTGATCTATTAAACCATCTATCTATCCATCCATGTGTCTATCATTTATCAATTAATCTATCACCTATCAATCAATTTAGCCATCATGTATCGATTAATCTACTTCAATCTATCATCTATCTATCAGGCATCAATTAATCTATTGTCAATCTATCATCTATCTATTTATTTACCTATCTAGAGATAGGGACCAGATTTCATTGTGATTTCATTGACATAGAGACCCCCCAAGTAAGGAATCTCCCTCCACTTCCTCCATCTTTTCCTTAAATTACAGTTTTAGAGAATCCTTTCCCAGGGACTGATAGATTAAATGACTTGCTGAAGGTCATACAGCCAAGTGTTACAACCGGACTTGAACTCAGGTCCTCCTGTTCACCAACCCAGCTCTCTATCTACAATGCCATGCTACCTCTCACGTATGTTCATTTATTTAATAACTTTATTCCTCACTCCTGCCATTTAGTATTTTTTAAAAAGCTTAAAATTAAAAGCATGGATTTCACCTAAGTGTTTCCTTTCCCCATCCCCATATCCACATAAAATTTTGACATAAAAGCTTATGAAAAAGTTATAAGGACAGAGACAAGTAATGGCTTTTTTTACATATGGCAATGATTGTCCCTCTACTCCCTCTGAGACGCAAGGACACCATAGCCATTCCATTACACGTGGTCTTACACAGAGCTCTGGGGTCAGGGAGAGAGAACAACCAGAAGGACACCAACCAACCCTTCCCCTCACTACCTTGGGCCCCATCCTCGGTGCTGTATCAATGCATCAGTTGATCAATGTCTTTCTCAGAAATGGGTGTGACCACACATGATCCACAAATGAGCTGACCCAGGCAGAGAAGAGCAGAACTACCTCCTACCTCCCTTGTGCTGGCATCTCTCTGCTTTTTGTGCATGCAGCCAGAGATCTCATTAGCATTTCTCATTATCCCACTGTTGATTTTGCAGCCAATTAAAACTTCCGGCCCCTTTAAATGAATGCTGCCTAGACACACCTCTGCCATCTCATACGTATGCTGGTGATTTTTTTTAAACCCAAAAGGTTCACTCATCTCTATCTAATTTCATTTTATTAGATTTCCCGGGGCAGCTAGGTGGTGCAGTGGATAGCGCACCAGCCCTGAAGTCAAGAGGACCTGAGTTCAAATCCAGCCACAGACCAAACACTTGACACTAGCTGCGTGACCCTAGGCAAGTCACTTAACCCCAATTGCCCAAAATTAAAAATAAATAAATAAATAAATAAATGAAGATTTCCCCATCATTCTAGATCTCTTTTTGTATCCTGACTGTCACTCGTGTGAATGATCTCTTCCAACATTGGGTTATCCACAAATTTGACGCCACGTCATCTGTACCATCACACAATTTCATTATAAAAATAAGGCACGTAGGCAAAACAGTGAATAGTGTGCTGGGCCTGGAGTCAGGAAGATCTGAGCTCAAATCCAGCCTCAGACACTTAACTAGCTGTGTGAGGCTGGGAAAGTCATTTCATCTGTTTGCCTCAGTTTCCTCAACTGCAAAATGGGGATAATAATAACACCTACCTCCCAGGGTTGCTGTGAAGATAAAAGGAGATATTTGTAAAGTGCTTTGCAAATCTTAAAGTGCTATATAAATGCTCGTTATTATTATAATTAAAAATGCTAAGAAGAAAAAAGGGAAAGGACAACGAATTCCTAAGACTAGATAGCTCCCTTCTGATTGATCTCAATCCATTAATGGGGTTATTTTTTGGGTGGGCTTGGTCACTTCTCCAGTTCTGAATCACCCCAGCTATACTACTATCTAGCCTACATGGTCTATTGTAGTTTATCCCACTGAAAAAAGCTATTGCCCTGAATTAACACCCACTGAAAACAAAATTGTGGATTTACCCTTCTATTGTTAAGAGATGTGTGTGTCTGTTTTCTTTCCTCCATGCTTCACCAATAATACTTTTCATCTTAAGGCCAAGGAAAAAGAAATCTGGTAACACAGGCACATAAATAGCTGATAACTGGATGAGCCAGACAGGGAGAAGGATTATTTGGCAAGTTTAATATCCCTTCTTCTAGCTGCACAGGGTTTTGAATTTCAAAGTCCTAGTTACTTTCATGACTATCTCTGATATGTAAATTAAGCTGCCCTGTGGAACCAAATCTCAAACACTGATTAATAACAATGAATTTGAACAGCACAGATTTAAAGAGGAATATAGTCATGACTTTTTTTTTAATCTACCCAATTATCTATATTACCTTGGCAACTAGAATGGAAAAAAAATTAAAAACTGAAAAAGATTTAATTAACAGTAAGAATAACAAATATCAACATTCATAAAATACTTTCAGGTTTAGAAGGCACCCACTCAGCTGTCAAAGTGATTTCCCCCCTCCCTCAGCTTTTGGTCTAACTATGCCACACACCTATTTAATAAACTCTAGTGGCTACTTACTGCCTTTAAGATCAAATATAAAAATCTCATGTGGCCTTTAAAAGACCTTCATAGCCTGACCCTTTCCTAGCCTTCCTTACACCTTACTCACTTCCACATAGTCTCCAATCTGTGGACACTGACCTTGTTCCTCCAATGAGACACTCCAAGGCCCACTGCATTTTCACTGGCTTTCCCCCACACCTGGAATGCTTGCCCTCCTCACTTCCATCTCCTGGCCTCCAGGGCTTCCTTCAGGTCCCACCTAAAATTCCACATTCTGAAAGTAGCCTTTCCCAATCCCCTCTGATGTTGGTGCCTTTCTGCTGTGATTATCTCCAATTTATCCTGTATATAGTTTGCTTGCCCAAAGTTATTTGCATCTCGTCTCCTCTATTAGATTGCAAGTGGAGCCAGGTTGTTTTTTTTTTAATTACTTTGTAACCCCAGTGCTGGGCACATATAGTAGGTGCTTAATAAATGCATATTGACTTGACATACATTATCTCATTTAAATGTACAGTGCCTTGTACATAGTAAATGCTTAACAAACTGTTGATTGAGTATATCTATCTTTCAATTACCCAGTCAAGCCCCATCTCCTCCAAGAAGCCTCTGGGATTCTCCTAGCCAATTGGTGACTTTCCTCAACCCTAAGTGCCTTCAGAACTTTGAGTCTGCATCACAGAATATAGCAATTAACTCTCTATTATAAATTGATCAAATGAAATAATATATGTAAAGTGATTTACAAACCTGAAAGCACTATACAAATGCTAGCTAATATTAGAATTATCATAGTGCCTTATATTGTTTACTTTTACTTTTAATAAAAGTGACCAAATATCTTATCTCCCAAAAAGACTATGTATAAATCCCAGGACAGAATATATCTCATAATTCTACAACACCTGGAGTGTCTAATGCAATGTCTTGCATGTGGCAGATGTAGAAATGCTTGTTAGGTTTATATAGTCCAGAGTTTTCCATTTATAACCTATGAGGAAGCTAGGTGGCACAGTAGGTAGATGTCCAGGCCTGAATTCACATTTGACCTTGAACACTAATAAGCTGTGTGACCTTGGGCAAGTCACTTAACCTCAGTTTCATCATCTATAAAATGGAGATAATAATGGCTCCTCTTTGCCAGGGTCATTGTGAGGATCAAATGAGATGATAATTATAGAGCACTTAGCACAATGCCTAGCACATAATAGGTGCTATATAAATGTTAGTAATCGTTGTTATGACCTTTGAAAACTATTCAGAATACACTGCAGAATGCACTTAACACAGAATATTAATTCAGAATATATCAAATTGCTATGCTGCCATGATCTGAAACACAATCTTGCTTAAGCATTCAAATAAAATGCTCAGCTTGGAATCTGGAGACTCCTGAGTTCAAATACCATCTCTTATACTTACTAGCTTTTTGACCCTGGGTAAGGCATCTTACCTCACAGTCTCAGTTTCCTCCCTTATCTATAAAATGGCATCATGGTAATTTTTGCATCTCCTGCATTGGGTGGTACTGAGGATCAAATGGTGTAATGTAGGTAAAAGCATTTTATAAACCCTAAGTGATGAATAAGGGTTATGATTACTACATTAAGTATGTAAAGTTGGGGATCCCACAGAACTTAATAATGAGGGATAGAACAGGTAGAGGAGAAACAGGTCTACCCCTTTCACTTCAGCTGTGCCTCCTTGAGGTTAATCAGACTCACAGAGCCATTTATATGGACCTTAACTCAACTGAGGGTGAGGACTGGGAGACTTTCCATTTGAAGGTACAGGGGCCAGCTAAGAGAAAAAAAAAGTCTTGATAGCTGACTGAGCCTTTTGTATGTCAGCTGGGTGTGTAAGACCTACATAATAATAAAAGAGCTGAAAATGTACTGAATGAATCCAGGCCAGGCTCACAAAAAGGCTCTGATATCCCCATGGAGGAAAAACAAAACTCTAGTAGTAGATGATTGGTGGAAGAAGCTACAGTAGCATTGGACACCTTCCAAAGATGGCAGTAGCATCTCAGCAGAGAAACAATGAGGACCTGCCTTTTGTTTGATTTCC
The DNA here is from genome assembly GCF_003287225.1 of Phascolarctos cinereus. Taxonomy (NCBI): domain Eukaryota; kingdom Metazoa; phylum Chordata; class Mammalia; order Diprotodontia; family Phascolarctidae; genus Phascolarctos; species Phascolarctos cinereus. The sequence goes on along the minus strand of NW_027555514.1, from coordinate 262,765,550 downwards.
TTTTTGAAATTTTTATATTTCATTTTTTCCAATTACATGTAAAAACAATTTTTTAACATCCATATTTTAAAACTTTGAGTTCCAAATTCTCTTCCTCCTTCCCTTCCTTCCCCCCTCATTGAGAAGGCAAGAAATTTGATATAGCTTATACATGTATAGTCATGCAAAAATATATATATATTTCCATATTACTCATGGTTTGAAAGAAAACATAGACCAAAAAAATGAGAAAAATAAAGAAAGCAAAAAAAGTATGCTTGAATCTGCATTCAGATGCCATCAGTTCTTTCTCTGGAGGTCAACAGCATTTCTTTTTATCATGAGTCCTTCAGAATTGTCTCAGATCATTGCATTGCTGAGAGCAGCTAAGTTATTTACAGTTACCATATCTATGCTGATGATTCTCAAATCTACCTATCCAGTCCCAATCTCTCTGATAACCTCCAATCTTATATTTCCAACTCCTTTCAGATATTTTGAGCTGGATGTCTAATAGATATCTTAAACTTATTAAATCCAAAACAGAACTCATCTTGCCCCCAAACCTACCCCTACCCCTCTACACCTGGCCACCTACATTCCCTATTACTATAGAGAGTAAGACTATCCTTGTCCCTCACTGGGCTCCCAACGTAGGAGTCATTCTGGATTCCTCACTATCTCTCACCTCTCTTCTGTAACCTATCTGCTGTCAGTGTCTTTCAGTTTCACCTTTGCAACATCTCTCCAATGTGTCTGTCCCCTTATCTCCTCTGACTTTGCCCCTACCCTAATCACATCAAGCCTGAATTATTGCAATAGCCTGCTTTGGGGGTGGGATCTTCTTGCCACGAGCCAATCCCCATTCCAATCCATCCTCCATTCAGTTTATAAGGTGATAGTCCTAAAGTGCAGGTCTGATCACCTTGATCTCCCCCTACTCAATAAACTCAATTGGCTTCCTATCCCCTCCAGGAGCAAACACAAAATGTTCTTTTTTACATTTAAAGCCCTGCATAACCTAGCCCCCTCCTGCATTTCCAGTCTTCCACTTTACTCCTTAACACATACTCTTTGGTCCAGTGACACTGGTCTCCTCAGTGTTCCAGGAACAAGCCACTCCCTGCTCCCAGCATTGTCTCTGGCTATTCCCCACTCCTAGAACACTCTCTCCACTCCAACTAATGACCAATGTGGCTTCCTTTAAGTCCCAATTAAAACCCCACCTGCTACAGGAAGCCTTCCCCAAGCCCTCTTAACTCTAGTGCCTTCCCTTAATTATCTCTTAATAATTAATATTATATAATTATGTATTTACTAGTAGTAGTATAATTATATATTAGCTGGAATTATTAATATAATATAATAATTACATATTTAATATATCATCAAGTATTAACAATTAACAGTTTACTTTGTATATAGTTCCTTGCATGCTGTCTTCTCCACTATATTATAAGCTCCTTGAGGGCAGGGACTATCTTTTTGCCTCTTTTTGTATCCCAAGGGCATAGCACAGCGCCTGCCACATAGAAGGCATTTAATAAATATTTATTGATCGGCTGATTGAAACTAAAACATTTATTAAGTTCTTACTATAGGCCAAGCCTGTGTAAAGTGCTAGAGATTAATACAAATACAAGCAAGCAAGACAGCTCCTGCCCTCAAGGCGCTGACATTATAACGAGAGAGAGCAATACACAAAGGGGAGGTCCAAAGTAGGATAGGGTGAGTACAGCACAGTCTGGGGAAAGCTGAGAATGAACTGGAGTCTTGGTTTGGGGCAAGATAAAGTGAAAGCTCACCCCTCAGAGACCAAGAACCCAGAGCGGAAAGCAGGTGATGGTTCCCAAAAGGAGAGGGTAGAAAAGAATGACTTAATGTGCTGTCCTAGGTGCTGGAGAACCTAAGGGTATCTAAGGCATGCCCCATCCTCAAAAAAACGTAACAATTGAGCTTGAATCAGCTTCTCCTCTAATGCCCTTTTTTTCCTTTTTATTCACATCAAACACATGGAATGCAAATAAATCTGGGCAGTGGGGTGTTCCGTAACAAGGAATCGAACTAAGAATAAGAAAAGTTGTTACAGTTACAGTTCTTACCACTTATTAGCTGTGAGATGTTGGATGGGTCATTTGTCCTCTGCGCACCTCAGTTTCCTCATTTGTAAAAATTTGGGATAATGATGGTAGCTATGCCTATGGGTTTGTTGTGAAATCAAAGCAGATATAATCTATGTTAAATGGTGTTATATACCATAAAGCAGTATTACAGGGTATTATTATCATCAATTAGCCTGGAACAAATTGCAGAAAGTTGTTATTTTAATGACAACAGAAGCAGTCACCAATTACAAACTTACTATGTTTCAAAAGTTCGTTTACAAGGCACTTGTTAGAATTTGGAACACGTTTCCCCAAATAAACAATGTTCTAAATAATGGTTAGATTTCCAGGTTAGCCCACAAAAGCCCATTTTATTCACAGTGTAGCTAACCTAATAATAATAATATGGCAATAATACTGGTACTAAAACCCCAGGGTACCACCTTCCCACTCATTCCTGAGTCACTCTGATTGACTAAGCCCTTCCCTGCTCCAACTAAGCCCGAGAAATAACCTGGAAGACAGAATCTGCTTGCAAGCTCCATCACACCAACACACAACCCTTAGATTCATTTATTCTGTTCTTCTCTGAGGTTCTGCCAACTTGGTAATCCTCCCTGCCTAAGGCCGGCAAATCCTAACCCTCTGCTTTCCCTAATCCTTGTCATTCAGAAGAATAGCCTGCCTGGGCAAAACCCATTTTCCCCATACCCTCATGCAGCTCCAGCTAAGTCCCACCCTTCCCTAGTCCCTCGCTTCCTATGCCTGCCCCTTCCAGTATATTGTCTGGTGCCCTCACTGTACTGTTAATAAACTCCCCACCATCCTCAATCTTCTGAAACCTGGCTTCTTCCAAAAGACACATCCCTCACCACACTTTTCAGTGGTACCTTGTGCTTCAATAATGCCCCCTGCCTCAGCGTCAGGAAAAGGTATATTCCTATAGACCAAACGTTCCTTCAAAACCCATAACCTTGTGCTTGTGCCATTACTCAACACCCACTCTTCTAGTGGGATTCACACTATCTGATACCATCCCCCCTTCTTGACCCTCATCACTGTCATCTACTACACTCCAGAACACATTCTCAACGTTGTCACTGCCTTCAGTCACCACTTTGATTTCCCTCTCCGCCCCAAATCCTTCCATCACCCTCAATGACTTCGATGTCTATGTTAATTACTCTTCCAATCTCTGACCAATCAATCCCTCCCTGTCCTCCCAGTCCATCCTTCCTTTCCTGATTTTACCTCCCTCCTTCTACAATCTTAAATCCAGAGTTAGCTACTTCAACAAGGCATTGTTCTCCCTGCCTGAATCCCTGGTCGCCTCCTGGATATAATTCAGTCTCACCCTCTTCTCACAGTCTCTCAGTTCTGTTCCGGATTTGTTCTTCTTCCTTTACAACAGGGGGTTCTTAACCTGGCGTCTGTTAACTTGGTTTTTTGTTTTTAATATTTTGACAACCACATTTCAACATAATTAGCTTCCTTTGTTGTTGTTTAGCTCTTGTTCGGTTGGGTCTGACTCTTTGTGGACCCCCTTTGGGGTTTTCTTGGCAAAGATACTGGAGTGGATTGCCATTTCCTTCTCCAGCTCATTTTACAGATGAGGAAACTGGGGCAAACAAGGTCAAGCATCTTACCCAGGGTTACACAGCTATTAAGTGTCTGAGGCAGGATTCAAACTCAAGTCTTCCTGACCCGAGGTCTGGCACTCTATCACACTGCCCAACTGTCTACAAATCCATGCTAGCAGACTTTAAATGGACAATGCTTCTGTTCATCTTTCCAGTGTCTACTATATTCTTTTTCACTCCTTTTGCCATCACCTCGCCACTCACAAGTATTAAAATAGCACAGTAGTGTGGAAACCTGTGAGATCCTGAGTCAGGAGAGAGCAGGATTCAAATGCTACCTTTGATGGTTACTAGACCAGCTCTGTGACTAAAAGCAAGTCACTTAACCACTCAGGCTCAATTGCCCCATCTGTAAAATAAAGTTAACATCTGTAACATGTGATAAAGTTCTTCTGTGCCTCAAATTAGAAAAAAATATATAAGCATTCCAATCATCAGCTATCTCATTTTTACCATTAATATTTACTATGTACAATTATCCATTTGAACATGAAGAATCTTTTTCAGTCTCATCAAAGAATACTGCGTAACACCACAACAGTATTTTCTTATGGTGACCTTTATTTCCACTGCCTATAAATGCTTCCTCGCCCATTCCTCAGTTTGTCACCTCTGGGGAGAGAAACTTGACAATATAGTAGAGAACCAAGTCTTACTAAGAACAATACATCATTGGTGTCACAGCAGCTCTTCCAGATTAGAACCAGGCATATACATATATATACATACATATATATATACACACACATATATATATACATATATATACATATATATACACACACACACACAGATAGACACAACCATATATATAATGCATATATATACATATATGCACATATGTACACACAGAAATATATATATACACACACATATATACATATATATGTATTTTAACAGCAAAACAGGAGGGTGGGGTGAAGTGTTCAATTGCTGAATTTAAAAGCTTCATTTTTTTCTAAGTTTTCATTTGTTGGCTTTTAATTTGGGCTTTTAAAAATATTTATGCCAGGGGAGGGGGATAAACAAGGAGGTGAGAAAATATGGAGGGAAAGTCAAGTTCTTCATTAATTTTTTTAGTGGGGTGGGGGAGGGTTAGGTCCAGGCATGATTTCACTAGGGTAGGAACCTCCCACTATGGAAATTCCCTCAATCAATATAGATGGCAGTTCTTCTGTAACTTGCCAGGGTGCTTAGAGGTGGTCACACAACTCCCAATAGGAAGCAGCTTCTTGAAATGAATCTCCCTCATTCTACATTAGCTCTCTGTCCACTCACTATACCATGCTGCCTGTCCCTTAAATATACACTTCAACTTTGAGAAACCCCAGGATTCTTTCATTTCTACTTAATATTCAAAAAGAGGCGTCCTTGCTGATTTTCTTTGAAAGTTCTTCAAAGATGTGCTGGGCATCCACTGACAATATTGATCAGAGTGCTGCAGGGCAGACACAAGACCTGGTAGAAAGCTTGAAGAGTAGAATTTGGATCTCTGGAGCTATTTTCTAAATGGATTAACTAATGGGGCTTTTCCATCACTGATCTGACCTCTTCTATATTCACAGAGAAAATAAGAGCCAAAGTCTCTTTAATACTGAAAAAAAAAACCCCATAACAAAGAAAGAGAAATACAATTCAACCTTTATCTATTTAAAAAACCAGTTAATTTAAAAATCATTACTTAGACCTTATTAACTTTTTAAAAACTAAGCTTATTTTTGATCCTTTGAGGTACATGTTATATTTCATAAATACATACATTGTGTTTATTTGAGCCCCAACACTCAAGGTGCATGTAAAACATTTCAGCCCTCTACCAAGCAGTTTGGGTATGTATGTTCTATTTTTAAGAAACCCCACTGCACAAAGGCCCACAGACAAAATCAAATTTTAAATTTTAAAGGTATGGCTTTAACTTTAAGAAAAATTGAGAGGCAGAAGAGACATTCTGCTTGGCTCTAGATGGTAAAACTAGAAACAGTGGATAAAAGTTACAGTGGTGTAGATCATGTTTTAATATATGGAAAAACTTCTTACAAATTAAATATACCACTAAAAGGAATATAATATCTTAATAGAGAAAAAAAGGAAAAATTGAGTATGAAGAAATAGGGTCATAATCTGGTAGAAACATTATAACATATGTAAATTCTCATTTTTCTTTTATTAAAATTTTGTCATCTACTAGACTGTGAGATCTCTATTCACAAATACATCATAGGGCTGTAGCTCAAGAGCTAGGGAGTCCTCTGGACCATTCTTTTTATCTTTCAGATAAGAAAACTGAAGCCAAAGAGGTTAAAGGGCATGCCCAAGATCACACAGGTAGAAAGGAATTACCAGAGAAACATCTTTGGGAAGTGGAAAGAAAAGTCAGGCTTTTGGGTCCAGACCAGTGAAGAACTGGCAGGGAAGGTTCTTCTTTCTAAACCCTGCGGCTCATCTCTAATTACCAAGTTGAGACAGCTGCCTAGAGAACTGAGGGTTAAATGCCTTACCGTGGTCACACAGCTAGTACTATCAGAGGCAGGACCTGAACCCAGGTCTTCTTGACTCCAAGGCCGGCATTCCATTCACCTGGCCACACTACATCTGGAAATATAGACAATGGAGGAGGGCGAACAACAGAAGTAAAGACCTAGAATTAAAGATGAAGAATATTCCCACTTTTCTATGCCATATTTAATATTTCACAGTCTACAAATTTAGCTTTGCTACTACACTGGTGCTTGAGGTGCAGTGGAAGGCACCCCAAATTTGGAGTTAGAAGATCCTGGCTCCACCAGATGGCCTTTTAGAGGTGTCTTATAGCCCTAGACTGATAGTGCTCCATATGACATTTCTGTTAACAGAGATTTAACAGTACAGTCAATGACAAAGTTTTCTGTACCCAAGTTTAATTTTTTTTAATTTCCCAAATATATTGATAACATCTTGACCATTTAAAAGCCTTGAGTGTTTGCAAATGTCATTTTTAAAGGACATAAACCTGAGTGCAAAATACAAATCACAATAAATAATATTCTCTTTCAAGTTCCTCTGAGAATATCACTATAATTGCTCCTGTTAAAGCAGGAAATTGAGGTTAGAGGGAGGTTAACTGTTACATGCAAAAAAAAAAAGAAAAGAGAATTGGAGAATCTTGGCTTCCTCATTCTAAGTCTATCTGCACGGCATGGACAGGTCGCCAATGGGCACTGAAAGCACTAAAGGTAATTGGTGATGGTGCATCCAGAACTCCTTTCCCCTCATGCTCTTTGGCAGTTATTCCTTGCTTTTTTCCCCTTTCCTCTGGCCCATGCCACAGACCACCTATGGCGCCCTTGGTTAACCTTGGTAACAACACCAGAAGCTACAAATAGGTCTTAACCTTCATATTAAACTACATCTGGAGATCGTTTGATTTTGCTCTTGAATCTATACTTTAAAGTCCATCTTTTCCCCAACTAAATACCAAACACACAGCTCTTTCTGACTTCAAGGCAGGGTTTCTTGATCTTCTGACACATGCCATCAGTGTGACAGTGGCTAAGCAATCTAACCTCAGACATTCTGTTGCTGCACAGTACATATGAATTGCACATCTGTATCACTGAAGTTTTCCACACCAAGACACCAAAACCCAGATTAATTTAAACAGGGCCAAAAAAAAAATCAACAAATAACCTCTAAAGAAAAGTGAAAGTGTCATGGAAACCACTTATTAGGAGACTGAAAGTAGAGTTCCTGTAGTCTGGGGGAGAGCTTGCTTCTTCCTCCCGGAACTTCCTTTTTCCCTTTCCTCTTTTCACTCTCTTTCTCTGTATCAGTTCAACATCTCTATAAGTCAACAGGGGAACCCTGTTCCATGCCCTCAGAACGAAAGAAGGAAGAAGAGAGGGAGTGAGAGAGGGAGGGAGGAAGGGAGGAAGGAAGGAAGCATGTATTAAGCATCTGTTATGAACTAGGCACAGCCACTAAGCACTTAACTCATCTGATATTTCACAACAATCCTGGGAAGTAGGTGCTATCATGATCCTCATTTGACAAGCTGATGAAACTGAGGCAGGTGGAGGTTAAGTGACTTGCCTGGGGTCACACAACTGATAAGGGTCTGAGGCAGAATTTGAACTCAGGTGTTCTTGAGCATTGAACCTGGAGTCAGGAAGACCTGAGTCTAAATCCAGCCTCAGACACTTATGAGGTGTGTGACCCTGGATAAGTCACTTGATATCTGACTACCTCTGTTTCTTCTATTCTAAAATGGGGATCATAGCAGCACTTGCAGCTCAGGGCTGTTGTAAGAATCAAATGAAATATCTGCAAAGCGCTTAGCTCAGTGCCTAGCACATAGTAGGTGCTTAATAAGTGCTTATTCTCTTCCCTTCCTGACACCGGGCCCAGTACTCTATCCACTGCACCACCTGGGTCCCTCAAAGCGTCCTCAGCATTTCCCCACTGCTCCTGGTGAGCAGAAAGACCAGCACTCTCAAATGGCCCGGGAGGAGGCAGGGGGCTGTTCTAATGGGATGACTTAGAGCCATCTGACTGACCTTAAAACAAGGATGGTCTCAGACAGCAGAGAAGGCAGCAAGAAAATCTGATCCAGGTCAAAGGTGATTTTAAAAAGACAGACCACCAACACTTTCCATTCCTGGAAACCATGGGAAGCGTCTTTGTTATGTTCCTGTTTCTCTTTGGCAGCCCCTTTCCATCTGTGTAGAATTCAGCCATGTACGTGTTTTCCAGTATTTCCTGTTGCTTGTTTTTCTGTGATTAGGCAGAGGTAAGGCATCTGGGAAACCATCTGGACCATAGGGGCTTTTTGAAGCATTTCATAAAAGAACAGGACACAGGGTCCTTCACGGCTTTGGAAATGGAGGATGGCAACGGATGGAAGAATGAGAAAAGAAAGAGAAAGAGAAAAAAAACTTGCTTGGACCACGCTGAAATAAAAAGGGAAAGGCAAAAACTGATTTGAAAACAACCAAATAGAATTCTCTGAGGAGTAAAACATATCTTGGGGGAGAGAATGACTTTTAAGGAATTAACTTTCTCTTCCTTAGAACTTGGAAGGAATTAAAAAAAAACTTATCCCCAAATGGCAGCAAATAAACTGGAAAAGGGTATTATTTTTATTTATTCACCTACTCTACTTCTCTAACCTATAATTAGTAACAGATTCCCCCCCCCCCCTTTTATGGATAAGTCCTTACCACCTCATCCCCTAGGGGCAAGGTTATATCAGCAATTGTTATTTCTATGTGTGTTGTGTGTGTGTGGTTTTTTTCCTCCTCATTCGGGTTATATAATGTGCAATTAGACATGTTTAGAAGGCCGGCATGTTGTGTAACACAATACAGCACTCTATGTCACCGGTCTTCCAACCTTAAAAAACATCGCCCACACCCACAGAATTAAATGCCCTGGGTTTTCCAATTCTAAGTAGAACACTTCTTAGTTCCTGAATTCCTGGAAACCAGCAAGGAGAACTCGGAAGAAACCAGGTACGGCAAAATCACAACAAACGGCAGCTGTTAAGTGATTATAATAACCTCCTTGATTTCATCCTCAGTAAGACTTGGCTCGGAGCGAACCACTGCTTCAAGTTTCCCTACCCTTCTTTAAAAAATAAAAAATAAAAAACTTTTCATCAACTACTTTTAAGATTAGACACTAATTTCCAGAAATTGAATTGCATATGCCCACAATCTAAATGCAATTATGCTACTAAAAAGTCATTTAGCCAGGCACTGCATAGTGGCCCAAAAGTCTCGGTGCTATTTCTTAGCTGCTAAAAACATTAGTGCCTGGTTGGATGACTTTTAGTAGCATAAACTGGCATTTAGACTGTAGGGATATGCAATTCAGTTTCTGGAAATGAGTGTCTAATCTTAAACTACTAGAGCTTAAAACTGCATTAAGACTTTTGGGACACCCTGTACATTAATGTACCAAGAACAAAGCTAATGCTGACAAGCCATCAAAAGCTTCAAGTGAAGATTTCATCAACGTAATATTTATAAGCCAAGTAATTCTCCTTATCCACTCATGCAAAAGGCCCAAAATAAATCCTCTCACTTTAATTTCAAACTGGAAATACTGGATAGGTTTTCTTTCTTTCAAAATGTATTTTAATAAAGATTAAGTGAATTCTTTAAACTATATTCTGCTCCACATGCTTAAAAGGTAAAGGGCATTTTTTTTTGCCTTATCTAAAAATACTCTGTTATTCAGTTCAGAGGATTTTATTTATTTGCATAAAAACTCTGGTTTTGCACCAAATACTCTTTGGAGACCTGACAACAGAGAACGCCACAAATAGCAGCTTTCTGAATAATTTCTCTCCTTTCCCCACCAAAAAAAAAAAATAATAATAAATTATCCAGTTTACATGAATACTTTAAGCAGATTCAGTAATAAGAACTGCACGAGGAGAATCACTCACAAGCAGCGTTAAGTATGCACGTGCTGGAGCAAACGGTAGATTTTAATCTCAAACACATTCTCAATTGTTAGCCTACAGGTTAGGGGCTAATTTTGTTCTTTATTTACTATAGGAACCTTTGGAGCTCGACAGAGTGCTAAAACAGTTTTCTCTCTCTCTCTCTCTCTCTCTCTCTCTCTCTCTCTCTCTCTCTCTCTCTCTGTATAATCTGCTCAATATAGCAATAACAGCAGTTGTAATATCCATGCAAACAGCAGAAACTCTAACAATGAGGAAAAATGCATTATGAATAACTTTGCATTAAAGCACCTTGGGTTTAAGCTTATATTATAGTCAGCATTATTTATGTTATTATATGAGAAATTATAGGGAAGTCCATCTACATGTACTGCCTATTTTACATAGCAGCAATCCTGGCTGCAAACTACATGTTTAGAAATTAAATTATATTTTTTAAAATATGGTAGATGAGTTTGCTATTTAAAAGAATTCTACAAAGAATCCTTTTGCAAAATAGAGAATCACGCTCCAATTTATCCCAATTTTCATAAATCTGATTTAACTAATGCACAAGATTATTTTAGTAATAAAATAATAATCATTTTTTTTATAATATAGTATCCTCATCTGAACGCCCAAAGTGCTGGTCAAGGAGGGGAAAAAGTCATCAAGAAGGAAATTATTAAACATTGTTACTAGAGATATATTTTAGAAATTAAACCTTCATTGAGATTCACTGAATTGGATTTCCAATTTGTCTAATTAAACTGTAGATCTATACAAGTAATTCAAGCAAGGGCTAAAATTCAACAGGCCTTGGAAGATGCTGCTTTGTTAAGATAATCAGTTCCCTTTTTAATTCATGAAACCCAAATACAACTGGCTGCTTTCCCCATCCAGTCCCTTGTCCCACCTGATTCTTCTTTCTATATAATGTCTCAAGCACTTGGGTTAGTGGACAGACTTGGAGTCAGGAAGATGAGTTCAAAGCCTGCTTCAGATGCTTACTAGCTATGTAACCCTAGGAAAGTCACTTAACCTCTGTCTCCCTCAGTTTCTTCATCTGCAAAATGAAGATGAAAATAAGATAAAATATGTAAAGTACTTTGAAAACCTTAAAGTGCTAAATAAATGCTATTATTATTGTTGCTGTTATCTGTTCTTACCGGCAAAAATCAGCACAGTTGATTTCCCCTCCCCACAGGGATTTTAACTAATTAGCTGGGTTTCAGTTACTGAGGTGCTCTCCATCTTTATTGTGACCAATTTAATGAATATCCATTCTTGTGGAGGGAGGGGGAGGTAATGCATTCATTGATATTTCTCAGGTGGCAACTGGAATACCATCCATTTGGGAAACCATAGCTAGGATTTATACCTTAGGTAGGGGCTGGAGACTAGATGACCTTTGGGATTCCTTCCAGCCCTACTTTTAAACGACTTTTACTTTCATTTCTCTCTTCTTTTCTCTTCACTTTTTCCCCCTCTTCTCAAAGAGGCTGGGGAGTCCTGGAAAGGAGGGTCAGAGCAAGTAACCATGCCTGTTTCTTTTGGTTCCTGACCTCAGACTCTGACGAGAAGGTTGAATGCCGGCAGGGATTGCTTTCCAACACTAGCATTCCTGGTAACTACATCAGCTCCTCACCCTCCCAATGTGACATACAGTGATTACACAATGCACGGACACCTCACTCGTCCAATGTCTAATTTGTTCAGCAGCCTCAGTTCTCTAGGGCAAAGCCAAGAAGTGGATGTAAGCAAGCAACTATGCCTCTAATAGCTACAACACAGGTCATGGAGTCCATGCTTTAAGGATCAGCTGCTTTTACTTATTCAGAACCTAGGAGCTCTGAAGAGAAGTTGGTAATGAACTGGAGAGAGCAATAAACCTGAAGGTGAAAGGTCTAGGTTCAAGTTCAATGCTGCTGCTCATTAGCTCTGCCATCACATGTCTAAGGCTTAGTTCCTTATCCCTAAGACCAGGGTGCTAATTCTTATATTACCTACTTTCCAGGGTTGTTGTGAGAATGGACTGTGAGACATGTGTAAAAAGGGCTTTTAAGCCATAAAGGGCTCAAGAAATGTTGGCTCTTCTTAAATTGGACACAGTTCTAACAAGTTTGGTTGTCTGATTTCTGATTAGAAATGGTAACTTAGAAGGGGTGGGAAGAAGTGAATGACCACAAAATGACCCCTGAAAGCCTGCAAGAGAATAGCTACAGAAAGAGCCTAAGAAGCAGACCCAAGGACTCAAGAAAGCCAACAGTCTTGGGCCGTTCAGTCTAAGGACAAGTAGCCACTGAATGAGGATGAACACTTATCACCACATTACAATCAACACAGCATAATAACTGAAGGTATATAACAATGACCTTAAATCCTGTCCAGTAGACTGGACAAATTGTGATATGTGTAGGTAATTAAATGTTATCGTGCCATAAAGTAAGGACAAAGATGAAGAATTTAGGGAAACAATGGAAGACATGCAGGAACAGATGCAGAAGGAAGAAAGCAAAGTCATCAAAAAGCATACAAAGGCACATAGACTACAACAATACAAATGAAGATAATACTCACTGGCAATAAAACTCAGGTCCAGAACAATGGACAAGAATGGCCAAGTAAAGAAGTTAAACAAAGCATGTATTCTTCCTGTTTCCAAAAAGAAAACTCTAAAGTGACATACACCAGCAGTCAAAAACACTCTATTTAGATTGTTTTGCTGAAAAATCATTTTGCGTGGGTACTGGGGAGGGGGATGTTGTTTGGGGTGTTTGCAGAGAAGTATCTGCCATGTCTAAACAAAATGCATAAAATTTTAAGACCAGTATGCATATATTGTATTGGAATCATAGGTGGGCTTTTTTTAAAAAAAATAATATTTAGTGAAATAAATGTTAACCTGGGTTCTATGAACTTAAAAAAAAAGAAATTGGAAAACTATTTCCACCTACTTGGTTTCCTTAGTAATCCTCAGGAATTCCTTAGTAATCATACCCTAGTCCAATCCATGCATACTATGTTTTAAAAGGCAGGAAAGTGTGTAATGCATTTTAGAAAGAGTTCCATCCAAAATGATTAATTTTTTGTAGAGTTTTAGTGCTTCAAAGGGTGAACTTCATTTATACCCAAAAATTTATTTAAGCATACCTATTTTCCCAAGCAATGTGGTTAAATGGGACATTACCATACAAAACAAAACAAAAAAGTCAAGAAATTACATCTTTCTTGGCTCCTAAGTCAATTGGCAATTAAAGAAAGAAGCAACTGGAAACTGAAAGGAACAATCTTGTTTTAATGAAAGGATTTGTTGACTACCCACTCAGAGATCTGGCAAAACCAAGCAAAATCCACAATTCTCCAAATTCACGCTGACCCTAATTTCATCCTCCCCTCAGTCAATTCAGTCTATAGATAATTTCTGCCACCATAAGCAGAAAATTAACACAAAGCAATAAAAGATGTCAGGTTAGAGAAAAATGAAGTCTTTCTGGCCAAGAATTACAGGCTATAGGGAAAAAATGTTTAAGAAGGAAACATCTAATCAAGTAATTTCAGAGTTGGAAGGGAAATCAGCAGCCATCCAGCTAAAAGGTTCTTAATCTTAGTTTGTGCGAGGGCCCCCCTTGCCAGTGTGGGCAAGTGTATTTAACCCGCTGCGCAGAAGCACGTTTTGAAATGCGTAAAACAAGATATGTGATTACTAAAGAAACCAAGTATATGGAAATATAACCACTAAAAAAACCGTTTGTAGTCCAATCCCTGCAAGAGAAATAATTCCCCACTACAACATGTCCCGAGAGTTCCAGAGAGGAAGAGCCTACGACTTCCCCAAGCAGCCCATTCCAATCTGTGTCAGGGAGTTTCTTCCTGACATCGAACCTCAACTTGCCTCCTTCCCATCTCCACCCATTCGTCGTTCCTAGTCCTTCCCTCTGAATTCTAACAGAACAAATATAATCTTTTTCTCTGTGACGGTCTTTCAATACCTTGAAAACAGCTATCACGTTCCCCCTGAGCCTTCTTTTCTCTGGGCTAATCAACTCCAGTTCATTCAAATGATCTGTATGTGGCATGATGATACCAGGTCCTTCACCACCATGGCTGCTCTCCTCTGGATGTTCTCCAATGTACCAACGTCCTTCCTAAAATGTGGTATGCCCAGAACTGAACACAACACTCCAGAGGTAGTCTAGCCAAGAAATAAAGACTGTAAATAATAATACGGCACCAATGTAACCATTTTTATTTTCCAAGTAAATTTTTATTTTTTTGTACTTGTTGGCCAAGAAGGATATACAGCTAGTGATTGGCGGAACAAATAAATTTATTGAGGGGATTAGCTCTAGAGTTCACAACAGTTCGATACCAATGCTTCTCTATTGTGTATAGGAAACCCCCATGAGTTCTCAAAGTTTGTCCCAGTGAAGCCCACACTCAGACAGGCTCTATTAAGCTGAAAAGGCTTTAGTGTTCAGGCAAAGTATCTGCCACCCTTGGATCAGCCTACCTAATTACATGGAGAGTCATTACTGGCCACCAAGTAGTGAATTTTTTTGGATCAGAGGAATCAATGAAGTGAAGAAAAATATAATTGACTTTCAATTCTATGCAGTTATCCCTCCTACTTTCAAAGTGATTATGAACTCATGGTAAGAAATGAGGTAGAGAACATTAAGAATAATATAGTACTTACAGTGTGCACAAATATTAATTTGACTTTAAGATATTAGCCTGTAATCTTTGCCCAATGAGCTGGCCTACCCACAAATCAAGGAACTAAACCATTATTAAAATTGATATCTCATTGTAAATAAAACTAGAAGCCATAAAAAAAAGTTGTAGTTAAATAAATGAAAAGATTTTTACAGGTTCTCCTCAGAGAGGCAAATAAAGGGGCTGGTGGAGTTGGTCTCTGGAGGAATCCAAAGGCCAAGAAGAAATATCATTTCACGGACACGGGGTCATCTGACTTTGCAGTGTTCATTAAAAGGTTAAGCAAGTAGACTACCATCAAAACAACTAGAGCTTATGAGCCAACATCTGCTCCAGAGGATGATGAAGAAATTTCACAAAGAATTAGACAAGGTCCTCCCTCCAGACACAGCCAGAGTCCGAAGGAACCCAGTTGGAGAGAAGCGGGCTCCTATCCCACCTGGAATGCTTACTAGTTGTTGGATGGCCACTGGCAAGTCACTCAGTCTCTTTAAGAGTCTGTTTCCTCACCTGAAAATGAAGAAGACTTGCTGTGTCCAACAACACAGGATTATTGTAGAGATCAAGATGAGATAAGGAGGGGACACGAGATAAGTCTTTTTGTACATATTAAAATGTTATATACAGATCAGCAATCATTCTTTTATTGGTAACCATAATACAAAAGTGAGAATAGGGGGGAATGATAGAAAAATGTTGGAAGATACAATTCAGGATCAAGAAATGAAAGAGTCTAAAGGGCCTCAAATGGCTTCTCACAAGCCTCAGACTTGTACATTACAAATATCTTCTTTAAGAAGAGAACTAGAAGAAATTCTAAGAATTTCAAGAAGAGGCTACAGTGCCAAATATCATCATTAAAAAATAAACTAACTGTATCTTGACAGAAAACGATGACAACAACAGCATCATCTACCATTTATATAGTGCTTTTTGCAAAGCACTTAACCCATATTCCCTCACTTAATGACTACGAACTACAATTGTGGCCATCAGGGTAGAGTTCAAGCACCAAGTGGCCAAAGGTCAAACTAAACATAAGATGAGCAGAAAGGAAAAACATAAGTGCTAATAAGAAACCCCATATGCAATGAAAACAACTCCAACTTGACGTATCAATGTACGTCTATGAAGCACCTGCTAAGTGCCAGACTCCACACTAGGCGCTAGGACCACAATTTAAACAAACTGTACAGGGGCAGCTAGCTGGTGCGGGGGATAGAACACCGGCCCTGGATTCAGGAGGACCTGAGTTCAAATCTGGCCTCAGACACATAACACTTACTAGCTGTGTGACTCTGGGCAAGTCACTTAACCCCATTGCCTAAAATAACAACAACAACAAAAAAAACTGTACCCTGAAAAATGGAAAATAAACATAGATGCTAAGTTCTCCCTCCTCCATAATGGCAATTATCAAGTAGATATAAAAGTTACCACGCGTTGGCCAAAGGACTCAAGAAACTACCTCAGACACAAACAAATCAAAAGCATTATAGATAAGCCAACATTTTCATAATGACATATTTCCATTTGGAGTAAGAGAAACCACCAGCACATTTGGACTCTAGCACTCGATGTACTAAGAGAAGAAAAGCAAGTTGGCATAATGGAGAGAACACTGGATTCAGAACCAGAGGAACCAGGTTCAAAAGCAGATCCCGCTAGTTACTACTTGTGAAATCATGAAAGTCAGTAAAATGCAGGCATTGGCCCAGGCATTCTCTAAAGTCCCTTCCAGCTCTAAATTTATAATCTTATGATTTAAAGATCTTCTAGACCAGTCCCCTCATTTTGTGCATGAAACAAAAGAAGCCTAGAATAGTTAAGTGACTTGTCCAAGGTCATACACATAATATATAGCAGAATTCTCTAACTCCAAATCTACTGTTCTTTCTACTATTCCCCATTGCCTCTCTTTTAGAAATTTGAGGGAAATGTGTCCCAAGCAATACACTTTTTTAAAAGGTGTTCAATTTTATTTTCCAGATACTTCAAAGAGAAGAAGCCTGCAAGGAATATAATAGATGGTGGAAGGTGCTTTTAAAAACAATGACAAAAAATGGCAATCAATAAGACAGCTGTAATTACTGACTCAAGTGTCTGCTTTCTCATCTCTATATACTATTTATGAGAATGGTCTATTCTTGCATCAAGTGTATCCTTAATGAAAACATGCAAGGAAAACAAGCAAGCTTTCCCAGATAATTTTCTACAGTAGGCCACAATTTGGCCATCACACAACTAACTGAAAAGTGTAGAGAACTTCAAATCCTGCTATGTGTACTATTTTTTTTAAAGCATTTGACTTGGCAGAAAAACACGAATCCTTGAAGGCTCTTCTCTGACAAGGTTTTTCTCATGCACATGCTAAAATTATATAAAACACTATACTCCATTTCTGCCATATTGCTTTCCAGTTTTCCCAACAACTTTTACCAAATAATGAATTTCTTATTCCAAAATCTTGAAGTCTTTATACTTGTCAAATACTTTGAGCAAATAAGTCATTTTAACTATTATAAATACCCAAATTAATTACAAAGGACATATGAAGAAAGACACTATCTGCATCCAGAGAAAGAACTGATAAATAAAAGTATGTATGGAATAAGTTTATGTATATGTATGTGTCTATACATATATATATATACATATATATATATGTATGTGTCTATACATATATATATATATATATATATATATATATATATATATATTTCTGTCTAATGGTAGCCATCTGTATGGTGGGGAGGAATAAAAAAAGGAAAAAGAAAAAATTTACATGATAATTTTATTATATATTTAAAAGGAATAGCATTTTGTACATAATAGATTTGCACTTTCATGCGCAATTATCTTTTTATTATACTATGTAATGGAAATGCTTGTTTTATTCCATGAGTTAAAAATGAAATAAATATATACATATTTTTAAAACCAAGATACTATAACAGAAATGCCCATGGGTTTGATTTTCTACACCAGGTAATGACAAAGTGTAAAAGAATGAGATACTCTGTCACCTAAGGTGTTCTCCCCCCTCCCTCTCAACCCTGCTATACAATGTAAACAAGGTTGTCAGAATGGTCCTAGAATCTGGAGGACACAATGAGGCTGATGACTTTACAAAGCTCTGCCTCACTTAAATCCAATTCACTAGCACAAACAAAAGAAGGATTCTTCCCCTTTCTCCCCCCTCCCTCTCAACCCTGCTATACAATGTAAACAAGGTTGTCAGAATGGTCCTAGAATCTGGAGGACACAATGAGGCTGATGACTTTACAAAGCTCTGCCTCACTTAAATCCAATTCACTAGCAAGTCAAGATATTGCCCTTGTGACGGAGAATAGAGGGAAAACAACATTTACAGGTGATATTACATTGAGCGCTGGAACACTCTTCAGTGAAATCCAAAGCAATGCAAGATTGGTCTAACTCTCTGTTCCTATCCAATACACCATGTGGAGGGTTGTGCTCTGGCAGGTTCAACTAACCTGGAAATATCTGGAATAAGAAGAGCCAAGCACTGAGCTCTCTATTACATCTAAGGTCTGGCCTCGTTAAATTCAGAGGCTACTGGATGAGGAAGCAAGTAACCAATTAGTTCAGCTTACCAACAAGGGCTGCTATATCTGTGGATGAGTGCTCACACTGATGAAATCAGAGACATTTTGAAATGCTAAAATACGTCATTTCTTCCCAGTCATGTTAATTATGTAACCAAAGCACGAAAGCCCTATTCATTTTTATACTTTTAACAGGATGTAGACAGGCAGCATGGAGAAGTGGGTAGGTAGTTGGCCTCAGAGTAAGGAAGAGATCTGGGCTCAAGCCCCACCTCTAACACACACTGGCTGTATAACCCTAGGCAATTCACTTAACGTCTTTTCTCCAGGCAACCTTCCCAGACTATAAATTAAGAAGGTGCTGATCTGCAATTTTTGTATTTATTCTTACTCAATGGCTGTCACCTATACCAAAGAAACCACAGACCTCGTCTTATTCCAAGAGAACATAAAGGAAAACCTCGGTTATCTAACACTCGGTGACTTTATCACCACTCTGCAGATGACTCACAGATCTCGATATCAATCCATCAACAAGTATTTACGAAGCACTCATCTTGTGCCAGGCACCATACTGAGGGATGGGGATACAAAGGAAAACCTCCCCCAAGTTTCAGTCTTGCATCACCAATTGCCTATGGGACATTTCAAACTGGATGGCCCAAAGATATCTCCAGTACAACAGGTCCAAAACTCAACTCATTCTCATTCCCATCAACATCATCCCTCCTCTTCCAGACTTCCCTATTTCTGCCAAAGGCACCACCCTTCTTTCAGTTTTCTTCCCAGGTTTGTGAACTGAGTATTATTCTTAAATCCTTACTCCTTACCTGGCAGATGAAATCAGCTGCCAAAGCTTACTGTTTCAGCCTCCATAATATCTCTTGAATCCAACTGCTCCCCTCTAGTCACACAGCTACCACCTTAGTTCAAGTCATCACCTCTTGCCTAACCTACTGAAATGGCCTCCTAATTGGTTTTGTCTCTCCCACCTCCAATCCATCTTTCACAGGCTGCCATAGCAATCTTCTTTAAGCATAGACCTACCCATGCCATTCCCCTACTCAAACTCCATTGCCTCTAGGATCAAATATAAACTCTGGCATGAACTGAAAATTCCTTACAACCTGGGACCAATCTATCTTTTGAGCCTCATTATAAATCACTCTGCTTCCCATAGTCTACAGTCTAGACACACTGGCCTCTCTGCTCCTCACACGTGGCACACTATTTCCTATTTCCATGCCATTTGCACTGAACACCCTCCGTGGCCAGAATGTGTCCCTTCTCAACTCCACACAGAATCACCCACTTCCTGCAGGTCACTTGTTCAATTTTTGGAAAGCTCTCCCTTTTAAAAGTCAAAATCTGCCTTCTTATAACTTATACCCACTGGTCCTCATTCCCTCCTCTGAAATTTAAGCATAAAACTCTTTCACATGACAGTCCTTCAGATATCTGATTATGCCTTTCAGGACCCCATCAAACCTATTTTCCAGGTCAATCATCCCCAGTTTCTTAACTATACCTCATTCAATATGATTTCCTATTCCCTCACCATTACTCTCTTCTAGATGTGCCCATTCTTTGTAATAAAATGTAAAAAAACAAAACTAAACACAATATTCCATATGTGGCATGAATAGGGCTGTCATCTTCTGTACCCTACATTTTATTAATGTAACCCAAAGCTACAATTAAAGAACTATTACACTCATGCTTATACCTCTCACCTATCCTATCCAGATAACAGCTCTGACTATAGCACCACTCAATATTCAATCCCATGGCTCCCTATTCCCCCCAGGAATGAATACAAAATCCTCTCTTTGGCTTTTAAATCCTTCATAATCTGACCCCTTCTCACCTTTCCAGTCTTCTTATCTCTTACTCCCCAATACACAATCTTTGGCCTCTGGGCTGCCATCTTTCACCTCTGGTCATTTTCTCTGGCTATCCCCCCATGCTTAGAATGTTCTCCCTTCTCCATTCTGACTAATGACCTCCCTGGCTTCCTTTAAGTTCCAACTAAAATCCCACCTCCCGGAAGCCTTCCTTAACCCCTCTTAATTCTTGCATCTTCCCACTGTTAATTATTTCCTAATTGTCCAATATACAGTTAATTTCGTACATTTTTATTTGCTCACCACCTACCCCATTAGATTGTAAGCTCCTTGAGGTCAGGGACTGTCTTTTGCCTTTTCTTTTTTTGTATCCCCAGCACAATGCCTGGTACATAATAGGTGTTTAATAAATGTTTATTGATTGGTTGATTGATTACTCTCCTCTATGATCCAGTAACACTCACTCCCTTGCTGGTCTCAAATTGGACACTCCATTTCCTGACAGCATTTTCATGGGTTCTCACCCATGGTTAAAATGCTCTCTCCCTACTGGCTCTACCTTCTGACTTCCCTGGTTTCCTTCAAATCTCAGCTAACGAACCACCTTTTGCAAGAAGCCTTTCCCAGTCCTCCTTAATCTTAGTGCCTTCCCCCTGAGACCATCCCCAATTTATATTTTATACGTCTAATTTGCACATAGTTATTTGCATGTTGTTTCCCCCATTAGATTGTAAGTTCCTTGAGGACAGGGACTACTTTTTGCCTTTCTTTGTATCCCTAATGCTTACCACAGTATCTAGCATAGAGTAGATGCTTAATAAATGTTAGTTGACTAATAATACTTGTACAGTTGATTTCTTTTTTAACCAAAGCTCAGAAATTTATATTTAACTTCCTAAATTTCACTTTATTATATTCAGCCCAGTATTCTAGCCAATATACCGTGTAAGAAAAATTTATCTGTGAACAGTCTTCAAATCTCTAAAACAAGTTTACAATTACAAAAAATGTTCCAGTCAACTTACCCTCAATCTATTTTAAAATAGGGGCACATATTCATGGAAACCCGCTAGGGCAAAAGCCAGCAAACATCACCAAAAGAGAGTCATTTCATAACAAACACTAGAGAACTATTCTGGGGATACACTGTGATCAGTAATGAGTTCACGGAAAAACCACAAAATTCTTCAGTAGTATCGTGAGTTGCCATTTTCCACCAGGCTTGTCTGGCTTTCTCTTGCCGTCTTAGCTTGAAATGTCAAAGCCTTGCTTGCTCACAAAAAGTAGCTTGCCTTTCCAATAAACAATATATCAGAGAGAATAAATAAGGGCAACCTCAGAGCTTTTCACTGCAAATCACTCCTACAGAACATAGCTTCAGTGTTCTACTTTAGGCAGAAGCAATCCATCAACAGGCATTTATTAAGTGCTTATTACGTACCAAGCACTCTACCAAGAGTGGGAGATGAAAAAACAAAACAAAACAAAACAAAAAAACCAGTCCCTGTCCTCAAAATGCTGCATGGGAATCTACATTTATAAAGATTTTCTGGGCTCTGATATTACTCAAAGCACATGAATCAATACTGTGCTGATCAACAGATCACTTTTCTGAACATCTCTCTCTTATACTGTGGGTCCAGAAAGCCATTTTCCCCTTAAAAGTTAGATAGTAGGAGATGATAGGAACCCCTTTTACAAAACAGTCTCTGTAACGCACCAGGTCTTTGTGCAGAGGTTGGGTTCTCTCTAACTGACAGAGATGATGATGACATTTATATAGTGCTTTAGGTTTTTAAAGAGGTTTACATATTTTAGCTTACTTAGTCCTCACAACAACTCTGGGGGGTACATACTATTATTATCACCATTTTAAGGATGGGGAAACTAAGGCACACTTGAAAGGTTAAGTGACTTGGCTAGGGTCACAAAGCTAGTAAATATCTGAGGCAGAATTCAAACTCAGATCTTTATGACTCTAAGTCTAACATTTATCTGCTGAGCTACCTATACATTGATTCTTTCCACAATGCAGATCGACAGCTCAATTATAACTTATTACTATTAAGAAAATTTAAGTGCAATGCAGACATCCTCAAAAAGGGGAGAAAAATGTATCTCTGAATGTCACCAAACCTTGTCCTGTCAATAAGCCCCAACTTGAGTTATTCCAAGTGGTAAAAGATAGCAAGAAATCATGTGAGTTGGGAGACTTGGGAGTAAGACAGACATGGCTGTCATGCATTACCTAGGAACTCAGTACACATCTGCTTTGCCCATGCTGGCATATGCAGAATGATTCTCCCACCCGACTGAAGAATGAAGAGTCAGGGGGCTGCATGGAGTCCCAGTGCTGAAAGGATCCCAGTTCTGTAAATGATAACCAGAGGTGAAAGAAAATGGTGCCAGAGGTTAACGAGAAAATGGAAGGGAGGATGGTGCGAAAATAGGGAGGAAAATAAGAAAGAATTAAATGAGGTGGAGTGAAGGAGTATCCATTAATGTAAACTGACAGGGATGAATAGGGTGCAAGAAAAAAAATAACCACACAAAAATCCCCAGCGGGAGAGGAAGAAGGGAAATTGCTAAATGTTAAGAAAGCAATTGTGCACATGAAAGAAACTAGAAAAGAAAGAATATTGCTGACACTAATTCATTATTATAGAGGAATTAATAGCAGGAGAAAATACTGAGTGTATCCTAGGGGATACCTTACACTCACTCCCTTTTCAGAGAGGCAGAGGTAAGATGACAAGTCACTGGATCACGAATTTAAAACCTGAAGGGACCTTACAGGTCACAGGATCACAGACCCTCAGAAGCCATCTAGTCAAACCTCCTCTTTAAAACAGGGAAACTGAGGCCTACAGAAGTGAAGTAACATGTAGAAAGTGACAAGGTAAACATTTACACGGCCACAGTACTTGCCACAAGACAGTCCCACCAGCCCCCAGGATGGCTCTATAGGTGCAGAGCCTAGGCACACCTATTATTTCTTATAAGGTGGTATAGTGGGAAGAACTCTGATTTTAGAGTTGAGTCTCAACTCTACTTCCTAGTGAGTAAAAGTCACAACAAATTAAAAACCAAATTAAAATACCAAAATTTTTAAAAGCTTGGAATGCAGGCTCAAGCTAAATAAAGAGCACGCCCCTTCATAGGTATCAGAAATAGTCGTTATAACTAGTGAATGGTGTTTTAGTAACCATTGGATTTCCATTTTCTGAGCTCTCTGGGCCTCAGTCTCTGCATTTATAAAATGAAGGGACTGATTAAATGATCTCCAAGGTCCCATGTAATTCTAAATCAGAGGTTAACCTGGGATCCATGAATTTGTATCTTAAATGCTTTGATAACTGTATATGTAATATAATATAACTGGTTTCCTTTGTAATCTTATTATTTTATTTTATGTATTTAAAACCATGATTTTGAGAAGGGGTCTATGGGTGTCACCAGACTTACAGCCCAAGGCTCCACCACACAAAAAAAGGGAATGACTTTGTAATTCAGAGTGAGGCCAGATAGTGTCACAGACTTCCACAAGTAGCATCTGGGGAGTCAGAGAAAGAGTGGGTTTAATCCTCTCATCCAGATAGGCTTCCAAATTACAGAAACTTCCACATGTCTGAGATCTGCTTCAACCAAAAGTAGGGTCCAGAATGGGTCCCTCAAGTTCCCTTTGGTCCCGGTCTGCTCTTCTGCTGCTTCTCTGGGTTCTAGGTCCTCGAGGGATTTCCCAAAGAAGACAAAGGACAGAAGAAAGGAGGAGACTCAAAATCCCCAGCAGTACTAAACGCAAGGGGAATTCCTACAGGAAAGCTGGCAGTAGGAGGGCTCCCATGTAAGAAATGGAGATAAGTCAGGGATTGCCTTCTAGAAAATGACCTCCAAAAAAAATAAAACAGAGTGGGAAGATAAGGAAAAAATCTATCTGCTTCTGCTCCTCACTACCCTACTCCTACTCTTCATTCCCAGAGCCCTGAATTCCACACCTTGGCTTTAATATCTCAGCTATAGGTTTCCTCATTCCCTGCCAAGGGAAACTCTTGTTCCAAATCTTAGGAGACCCTACTAGAGGCCTGAAGCTGTGAATTTCCCCTGCTCCCACTGCCAAGCAAGTGGGGAAGAAAACCCCTAGCTCTAACGCACATATTCTAAACTGAAATTTGGAAGGCATTTCTTTGTAGAATCTTTGTTACTAATGGTGGCTAGGTCCCTGGCTAATCCACAAAGGCTGTTGTTCTTTGTCCTTCATTTTCAAAGAGGGCTAATGACATCACCAGGATGATGTCTTGACTTCTGGAGTGATTTGAATTTAAGTGAGGCCCAGCTGCACAAAGTCATCAGCCTCACTCTCTCTTCCAGAGTCATCGAAGTCCAGTGGCAAGACAAAAGTCAGGACCACTGGCAATGGTTTGGGATGCCATGGATGGCCTAGGCACCTTCAATGTCTGACCAAGCTCTAAGCTTCAGCCATCTCCATGGCCATTGGAACAAATTATTCTCATCTGCCCATTCTACCAGGGGAAGTCTTCGCATGCTTAGGGTAGACATCCTCCTCACTCACTGTCAGTTTGAGGCCTGTTGATTACCCTCAACCTGGTTTCACCCATTTGCCAAGACAGTTTTACTGAAGTATGGCCACCAAACATGCTACAGCTTCCTGGAGCCAAAGGTGAGAATTAGATGAGAGGTGACACCAGAGGTGCATGAGCAGTCTTGAAAAGGGGCTAGCAAGCCCTCACACCAGCGCTAGTCCTTCCTGAACATCCCATACACCTACAAAGACCACATGTAATGAAAAAAATTTAAAGGGTGAGTATAGCACCCAAACTACCATTTACAACGTTTCCTTTGGTGATTTGTAAACAAACTCTTGGATACAAAATTACTTCTTCAAAGTTTTGGCTCCTATATTCCCACTGCATCTGCAGACTTTACTGCTGAAGATGGGAGGGTAAAAAAAGCAATATATCTAGAACCAGTATCGGCATTGAATATCTAGACTTAAGGAAGCGGTGGAGAAAATGTTAATAATTCAACTTAAATTAGAAGTGTGTCCTGTGTACATCTCATTTTTTTTTCTGAGAGCCAATCATTACACGTTTACCAGTACACCACTGATCTCTGCAATATACACTGGATGTGGGACAAAAGGGAAGGAGAGAGAATGTAGAGCAATGAGTATCCTGTTTCCATTCTGTCCATTTTATTCTATTTGCATTTCTGCCCAAAATATGCTTTTGATGGCACACCACAGCTTGGAATTAGTCTTCCCAGCAGAAGGGCAGTGAGAAGTAACAGTGTACCTTTGCAAGACAAGATGAATCCAAGGGGAAGTCAAGATCTGATTCAAATATAACCATACCATGTTTAACAATGCATTGACAGGACTCATTTATTTCTAGCTTTGGTGGGGGGGGGTGTCCCTAAGTAATAACACAACACAAAACCATCCTACTTCATCAGTTGAATGGCTGTGGAGCTGTAATTCAGTGCTTCCAAACCATCATGACTGTGACTATTATCCACTACATGGGGAAACCAGTCATAAATTAATAAAAAGAAGAGAAACAGCCCTGTTACATGGCATAATTCACATAAAGCAATGGGAAGGGAGACAGCTAAATTCTTGGGGTCATCCATTGCCTGGACTGAAGAAATCAATTGGTTCAGGTCACTACATGCTCATCTGAGGCCCCCTACTGGCTGGATGTACCCCAAATACACTGTGCCAATATGTGTACCATTTGAGGGACCAGGACCTGATCAATCACCTCCAGGCTCTCTCCCCTGTGGCATTAACTGGAAAAGAAGAGAACTCCAATTCTTGCACTGGGAATTTCACCCGAGACAGGAGACAGATTAGTCCAACTAACAGGGTATATCAAGAGTATTCATTCATCAAACCAACTAAGTTTTCAATGGTTCTGTGTTCCATTCCAGTTTTTTCCCCCTCTGTTGAGCATCACTTCCTGCTTTCCTACTTCTCTAAGACTTCAATGCTTTATAACTTTTAAAATAAAATTCCAATTAAGTTAAAAATATTAACCTTCCTTGTATCTAGTCACAGAATTATAGGTGATAATTTAATCTAACCCCCTCATTTTAGAAGTTAGCAGAGACCCAGACACTCAAACTCATTTGCTGAAAGTCACACTGCTACTTATCAACAAATACTGGTCTAGGTTCCCAGGCTTCACCATCATGTCTCAGCTTCTGTCACCTTCTTATTCTGGAATACCTCTCTGTCCTGGCAGCACCCTCCTCCTATGTGTGCATCCCCGAGGGTTTCCACTTTAGCAACGGGGTCCAGGTCAGCCATCCCCCTTCTTCGCTTGATTCTGTTTTTGATTTCTCCCACTGGGGCCCCCTTCTCCCCTTGGTAAATCCCTCCCAGGACCTCCATTCTGATAAGGGGTGTAGGCCACCCGATAAAGGTATGACAGCCGTTCTTCATTTCTTTCCTCACCCTACTTCTGACTCTCCAGACTTCTCTGTCATTTCCCCCTCTAGTAAGCTCCTTGTGGGTAAAGACTGTCTTTTTGCTTATGTTTGTATCCCTAGGACATAGCATGGTATCTGGCACAGAGTACACGCTTAATAAATGCTTGCTGGCTGCCTGACTTACTTCCTTATTCCCAGTCCAACCCTCCTTCCACACAGTCATTATGAAAAGGGATTTTATTGGTAGTCCTATGTAGACATCACAGTTTAATTATTTCTGTTCTTTCTTTTAAACAAGCCAGTTATGTAATAATACAAATTAATTTAGATTAAGTAAAAAATGTTTTCTATAGGTTTCCTTTACATAACAACTTATCTGAATGCACATTAAATAATTTAGTTTTGAAAAACTTCCATTTACACACACAATTTCTGGAACATAAATACTTTTTTTATGAAAGGTTTGCCCATAATAGAAAAGCAGGTGAGCAAATTACAAATACATTTTGCCCATTTATCCATGACTTTGGAAGTCAGAAATACCTATCAATGCTTACTATGCATGATCTCTGTTAGTTCACTAATGCTGTATGTGAAGTCCATTGCAAACCTTAAAGAACTATCAGCCAGAGCCATAACTAGGGTGAGGCAGACAAGGCTTTGTCCCAGTTAACTGAAATTTGAAGGGTAGCACTTTCTATCTCAGCAGACCTCTAACTCATAGCGTACTCACTTCATTCTTCCACTGACCTTACACCATGGTATCCTGTGTCTAATTGGTGACCACCCCTGTTCCCTTCCCCAAGCTCCAGACCACAGGCTCCTGTTCTGCCCTATGCCTGGGAACCAGAAACTCACCACATCTGTCACATTCTCACTATACTCCAGGGCTTAAGGGACAATATTCATATTTTCTGCCTGTCACCTTTTCTGGGGAAATGGGGGAGGGTGTCAGAATTCATTGGCTGTGCTGCTGGCACACAGGCCAGACATGTTGGGGGTTGAGACAACCCTTCCTGGGCACAGCTGTAGCCAGCTGTGAGTGGTTCACATGAAAGCCACTCTTGGCATAAGGAAGACAAAGGACTGGGGTGCCAGAGGTGGGAATACTAGGCTTTCTGGGAGTCCAGCCAGTAGTTGTCTTATAGCTACCACCACCACCACTGACTTGCTCCAGGCGACAGCTTTTCTAGTTGTAGTTCAGATATAAGTTATTATTATGGTAGCTGGACATTTAAATGCTTGTAACAGGGAAAGGAGGGAATTTCTTAAAGAGTAAAGGTATTTCTAGGGCAATGATCTTCAGGGGAGTTATTTTGCACTCTCTTCTTACCTTTGGTAAGAGGAGAAAAGATGAAGGAGAATTTTCCACAGAAGAATCTGTAGCAGATAAAAAAAATCCACTGAGATGCATTCAGAGCTCATAGATTTAAAACTGAAGCATTAACGCTTCATGTCCTCCCCCAAAACAAGCAGTAACTGGTGATATTTGATACGTTACTTTTGTAATGGATTTTGAGGTGTTCATTTTAACATAAAATAGATAATGAAAACAGTTCATTTTGATTATACGAAATTGAAGAGCTTTTGCACAAACAAAATGCATCTAAAATAAGAAGGAAGCAGTCAAATGGGGGGAAAAATCTTTGGGTCATATATCTCAAATAAGGATTTGGTATCCAAGATATGTAGATCACTAAAGAAACAGAAATACATAAGACCAAAAGCCATTCCCCAATAGATAAGTGGCCTAAGCGTGTAAACAAACAGTTCTCAAAAGAAGAACTGCAAACTGTTAATAATCATGTGAAAGAATGCTCCAACTCATGGCTACTAAGAGAAATGCAAATCAAAACAAATCCAACATTTTACCTCATACCCAGCAAATTGGCAAAGATAACAAAATAGAAGAAGAGTTAATGTTGGCAGGGTCAAAGAATATAGGCATACTAAGGCATTGTTGGTGGAGTTGTCAATCAGAATAACCATTTGGGAAAGGAATTGGCAATTATGCAAATAAAGTGACTAAAATGTCTATACCCTTTGGCCCAGAGACTCCATGTATTGGTATATAACCCAAGGAGGTCCTTGATTAAAAAAAAAAAAAGTAAGTCCCCCAAAATACCAACATACTTATAGCAACACTTTTGCTGTTGTTGTTGTTGTTGTTAACAAAGAACTAGAAGTAAAGTAAATGTCCATTGATTAGGGAATGGTGAAATAAACTAGGGTACACAAATGTAACAGGATATTACCATGCTATGAGAAATGGCAAATATAATAAATATACTAAAGCATAGAAAGAATTACACGAACTGATGCAGAGCGAAGTAAGCAGAACTAAAACCAAAACCAAAACCAACAGACACAATGATTTCAACAATGTAAATGGAAAACAATGCAAAAATGGAAAGACTATATAAAGACACTATATGGAAAGACACTATAAAACAAGTGAAAAGAAATGGTGCATATTTATAAACAACAAACTTAGCCCCAAAAAATACATATATAAGAAAGAATACATTTTCTCCCACTCCTTTGCTATGGTAGAAACCTGCCTATGGGGGTGGAACACTGCACATATTTTCAGAAGTTTTTTTGGATGTATTAATAGATTTTGCCAATTTTTTTCCCTCTTTCCCTTTTATTTTTCTTCTTATATGGATGGCCCTCAGAGAGGGAAAGGAGCAAAGGATACAACGGGAAATTCAGGTGATATAAAAACAGAAGATACATTAAAAAAAAATTTTAAGCTGTTCTTTCTCCTAATTTTCTCAGCACCAAAGAGTCAGCCTCTGATTCCATGAGGTTAATGACTTAGTACTGGAAAAACTCTTTAGTTAGATATGAGTATTATTAATTTGACTAGGAAAACTGTAACCTATGTACTATCTATGTACTCTGAAATTTTACCATCTGGTACATAGAACAAATCTTTCAGTGCCTCCCTCCATTGCTGATGGAAGGAATTTCAACATTATAATATTACCTGTGTGATCTCAGTTTCCATATGTGTAAAATCAGGGAGCTGGATTAGATGTTCTCTGACCTCTCTTCCAACTCTAGATCTATGATCCTATTAAGTTGGAGAGGCTAAAGTGATAGGTAATGAATAACACGAAATTCTGATTTCAGCAAAAATGATCAATTCCTTTTGTGGCAGCTAGATGGCGCAGTGGATATAACACTGGGCTTAGAGTCAGGAGGACCTGAGTTCAGATCCAATCTCACTAGCTGTGTGACTCTGGGCAAGTCATTTCACTCCTGTCTGTCTTAGTTTCCTCATCTGTAAAATGAGGATAATAATACCTGCCACCTCGTCAAGTTGTCGTGAGGATCAAATGGGAAAATATTTGTAAAGTACTTAGCACAGTGCCTGGCACACAGTGAGTGCTTAATAAATGCTTGCTCCCTTCCCTCCCTTCTCTTTATCCCTTTTTCAAAGTGTTTTCTTACAGATATTAAATTTCAATGTGTAATTTAACACATCTCTGTATAAACTAAAGCCATAAATCTGGCTAGGTAGTTGAGAGTAAGAATGGGAGAAAGTTCTACAATATGAGATGACATAGTCTAAAATGTGTTGATATTTCCGAAATCACCTAAGCTCCCTCCTGTTGCTGGAACACCCAATTTGGATGCTTAAAATAAGAACCAATCATTAAATCTGCCTATTGTATAAAGGCAAGAAATTCCCCAGCAACCTGTGATTGCACCTTTAATCAAAGATCAGCTGCAGGCTATTGTCAAGAATACAAGATATAGGGGGCAGCTAGGTGGCAGCTAGGTGGCGCAGTGGATAGAGTACCGGCCCTCAAATCAGGAGGAGCTGAGTTCAAATCCAGCCTCATACCAAACACTAGACACTTACTAGCTGTGTGACCCTGGGCAAGTCACTTAACCCCAATTGCCTTTAAAAAAAAATACAAGACATAAAAATGCCCTTTCTTGCAAGATTCACATTTCCCTCAGATCAATGGATTTTTGCTTTCTTGTTTTATTTTCTTTTTACAGGAAATCAGATTCACTTTCCTGGTTTGGGGATGGGGTGGGGGTAGGGAGAGAGAACCAATCATTTCATATTTATCTTTCAGACCCTGCGTAATGAGATCACTGAGGCCAAACCTGCCAAATGCAAATAAACATTCTTTTTTTTTTTCTTTGCCTTCTTTGTTGTCTCTTTCAAATCTACCCTAGTCCCTCCAGAATAAACCTTAGGAGAGGACTTTTACATAACTTACAAGAAACAATGGGCATCTGTGCCAGGGCAGATTCCACAGAGTCTACCCCGTGGGGCTGGTTGGATTGTGTTTTCTCATACAAGTGGAATACACAGCACACATTTTGTGCTTCAAGCCGAGCTGCCTGGCTTATCTGTTGTAAACTCTGGCTTCTACATAGTGCCACGACACTCACTATTTCCTAGAGAACGGATTCTGAGAAAAAAGAAAGAGCCCCACTTCCCTAGAAACATTAAATTAACACAAGGGATCTGTAAACGAAACAGCAGACGTTTGAAAGCCTTCGCCTTGACTGTTTCCTGCCTTCTTGGAAAATCTCTACATTAAAATAGATTGGATTACAGTACAGGGCCAGTTGCTACTCAAGAACCTCTCTCTCTCTCTCTCTCTCTCTCTCTCTCTCTCTCTCTCTCTCTCTCTCTCTCTCTCTCTCTCTCTCTGTGTGTGTGTGTGTGTGTGTGTCAACATGCAGTAAAGTTCTAAATTTTTTAAATGTAATTTCCTTTAGTTTGAATAGTGTCTACTTTGTTAAGATCAGGAGACAGTGTGAAGCTGAAGGGGAGGAAGGTCGGGGCGGGGGGGGGAGGAGGAGAACAGAGCATTACAAAGGACGAAACTTTCCACAAAATTGACTTGCAAATTAAACGGGGGGGAGGTGATGGGGGTGAAGGGGGGGGCTTGGAAGGAGGGAGAATAGACTGGAGAAGGTGAGGGCTTAAGAATATGCAACAATAATACTGAATTAAAAAATCCGAGATCTTGTCAGAGGTGTCAGGGACTTTAAAACTCACCAACTCCCCCTCTTTTCTTCTCCCTCCCACAGCCCCCATTTTATAAATAAGGTAACTCTGTATTGCTCGCTGGGTCTCCGAGGCTCTTTACTTGGCGGACACAAAGGAATAAAACGACCTAACAATGTTCCCAGGGAGTCAGAAACAGAAGCAGGACAGTTTCCTCACCCTAGGCTCGCTGCAAGTTAGTCCAACACGGGAATCCCGCACTGCACGACTGTGCATTTCAGCATCACACAGAAAGCCTTTGTGAAGTATGTTAATTTCACCTCATTGTAAGTTTCCTGTTTTCAGGCGCTCTAAATGGGAAAGTTCCCAGGTTTTATTTCTGAGACTTTGCGGCAAGAGCACCTATCCTGATTTTTACATGTTTCTTGGGAGATTTATGGTGTGCCTGTGCCATACTTATTCCATGTTCTACATGAAGGAGGCAATTTATGCTTTCTAGTAAATACAACTAAAACACACAGCCTTAATATAGGGCTCAATGCTAAATCCAAACATTCAAAAGGCACATTAGTATGATTCTGGACAACATATTTAACTATGCATAAAAGTGACAAACCTAATTTCCAAGAGTTGCAGCTGCACAAAATATTCAATGGGTCATCTAACAAGCATGCAGCCCCTTAGGAGCAAAAACCTAGGACGAAGTGTTTCTGATTTTCTACAAGTATTAGGGGACAGGCAAAGTCTACCATGCATTGTAACAATGATGTATTTTTTAAAGACAGGAAAAATATAAGAATATCATCTCCTTGCTGTTTTGAGATTGTCAATCATCTCCCCCAAGACTAAGTTTTTAGCAAACTGGCCAGTCACAGAGAAATCCTGAATCTCTGCAGCACACACTAAATATATAAAGCTGTCTTAAAACTGAAACTTTCCATACTTCAACAGGTATTTAGTTTATGAAAGAGAAAGAGCCAATGTAGACACTTAGTTTGACAGCATAAATAGCAGACTGATGCTGTTTCTAACCAAAATGAAAACAAATAACCATGTCTCCTAACGAGCAACAATATTATTATGATGTTATTTAATGAAAACCAACACTGCAAATGGTCAATACCTAAAAAAAAAAAAAAACAACTTTTGCATGATCACAGAAGGTTAAGAATAGCTGGTTATGATTTGGAGGTTACTTCTAACTTCCACGGAAACATTTTCCCCTATTATTCTCATAGGTAAATCCACAAAAACACACACACACACACACACACACACACACACACACACACATAAATGAAGATTTGTAAAACAAAATCAAATGGCTCTGGAAGGTTTTTCAACTTTTAACAAATCATAAATTTATTCCTCATAGTCAAAGAAAAATTACCATGCCTGAAGACCACAGAAGAATTGGGACTATTTGAGCCTATCTACTTCCTCCTAAACGGTATTTACTAAGTTCCTCATTGCTGGAAAATGTGTTGCCTCTTGTTAAAATATTTATGAAAACAGAAAATCAGATCGGGGAGCAGGAGCAAGAATACTTCTGATTGATTTGCTTAAATTTCTGATATTTGCCTTTAAATAATGTTAAAAATCAGAACTCTCCACTTTGACCAGTTTCTTGTTTGTCTAGTTTTAAAAATCAGATGAAGAAAAAAATTAATGGACAAGTTAAAAATAATTAACACTGACCAGTTAAACGTAGTTTCAATAAATAGAGGGTGAATTAGTCACTAATCTTTAGTATTCTTTATGCTTTCTAACAAAAAACACATTTAAATCATTAGATTCCAAATGTTATTTACCATAAGTATACAAATTATAATAGTTAAGCATATTTTTCTTCAATATATTTTTACTTTTTTTAAAACTTAAATTCCTTCACCAAAGTTTAGTTTTAGTTTGCGGTTTAGTTCTTAGCATACAGAGCTTGGGTTTTATGTAATGAAAAACAGCAAAACTTCCTCCCAACCAAAAGGGAGTTAGTATTCTGAAAGCAAATGTTTCAAACATTCTTATAATTAAAGCCTAGTTTTTCTACAGAAGAAAAGAAGCCAAAATACAATAACCATAAATCAAAAGCAGTGTAGTAATTAGTAACATCTATAATGAAGAGTAATGCTTTATTTATATGATCTGGGCTTTTGTATTTATGCAGTAGTATTTATTGGATTTTATTTCTTTTTCAGAAAGGAAAAAAAATCCTTTTTTAAAGTGAGGGATTTTATTACAACAAGAGGAAAAGGGTTGCTACTTCCCCCTCTCTCTTTTAGAAATTGGTAGATTAATTTTAATTATTGAAAGCTTTAACATTACCATAGTATCACAGCATAGAAAACCAAGAGAATAAGGCATAACAGAGATCGTGGGAAATAGTTTTGACTGCTTTGAATTATGCTTTCCTAGAAAGTTTCCTAAAATATCAATATTATACCTTGAAAACTGTTTTGAATTACAAAATGTGCAAAAGCAATAAAAGAGAGGGAAGCTAAACTTCTATAATGCATGCAAATTTAACCCAAAAGCAGACTTTCAAAATAAGTACTTTAAGAAACTGAAAATGATACACAATATCGGCCTTTAAACATATGTCTGTAAATCCAATAAAGAATTTTCTAAGGGGAACTCATTAAGCAAGGTAAGTAGAGGCTATGACTCCCATAACCAAAAGGGCTTGAGAAGGGAAATTAATAGGAGGGGGTGTGCTGCCCAAGAGCTGGGGATCAGTCTCACCGTGGTTGCTGCTGCCAGCCCCAGAATCACCTTTTTTTTTTTTTTTTGGCTTAGCTTCTTCTATCTTACCACTGTATCTCCAGAACAGAGGGAGGCAGAGCTACCTTTAGGGCATCGCCTGATATATTTCACTCTTGGAAGACAATGTGGGGAGTGGAGACCGGATAAAAGAGAGGGGAAAAGAGCCATTTCATTCTTTCTGCTGTTCCATTTTTCTGTCTTTCTGCTAGATGAAAAATTGCCCAATATCTACCCATCGACATCACATTTCCCAGAGAAGTGGATATTAGAAAGCTCCCTGGGAAGGAGAAACCAATGGAAAATTAACTGACTTCTTTTAAAAGACTCTAGATTGAGATTCTACAGCCAGTTTACTAGATACACTACTTTCTGTTTGTTTTTTAAAGTCATCCACTCTGACCTACTGATTTTTGTACAGTTGGAGTCTCATTTATGATATCCTCTGAGTTTTCCAGGAAGAAGCAAGATTCTCCCTTGTTACAAAGATAAGGCAGCAACAGATTGGCACTTCTAAACTTGGAAATACTCCAGGTACAAAATAAATGTCTAAAAAAAATCTGTGTGTACAGGTTTCTGGTGCGGGTGTGAGTAGGAATAGGGAGGAGGGGGACACACAGGAAGAAAAACAGCAAGAGAAAATTAAAGAGAGAAAGAGAAGAGAAAATGCAGAGAAAGAATGAAAAAGAAAAGAGAAAGAAAAAAAGAGATAAGGAAAGAGGAAGACAGAGAAGAGAAAGAGAAAAAAAGAGATAAGAAAAAGGAAGAAGAGAAAAAGAGAGGGAAAAAGAGATTTTGGAGTTTGCTCTTTAAAGAGAGGGAAATTTTAACTTCATTTTGATATAATCTCTGTTCTGATTAGAAGTTGTCAAGTTTTGCAGTTTTCCTGATACACTTCATAACAACAGCTTACTTTTCCTTTTTAACCTCAGGAAGCTGATTGTATTAGATTTAACTAATTTAGGAGTTCTTAGAGGAGGTTACAACTAAGATGGGGTAGTTGTCTTGATTCCCAATAAGCAAAAGGCCAGGCAGGCCCTACTTCTCAGATCCAAGGTTCTCTTTCAGTCCCAGCCACCCACCCCCCACCCCACCCCCATGTCCTAGCCCTTTCTTCCATGTCCCTCTCTTCTCAGAAACCCTACTCACATCCACATCTACCTCCACCTCAAAAACCATCAGCCAGCCTTTCTCCCTCTCCTCTTTCCCTAAAAAACAAAACCAAACAAAAACTGTGGTTCTGCTCCAGCTGACATCACAGTAAAGATCAAGCAGAACATGCCTGCCCTATTCAAAGAGGCCATGTGATCACCCTAGTTAAACCTAGCTCTCGAAGCAAAAATGAACAGGGAGGGAGTTGTTCATGAGCCTGCCCCATAGTTGTCTCATCCTGCCTCCCTCCAGTCTCCTAAATGAATTTAGGCAATGGGCTTCATTCCTCACCTCTTTTCAGTTCAGATTTCTCATGCTGCAGGTTCCAGCCTTCTGAATTTCCCCCAAACAACATTCCCTAACCCATAATAAGCACACAAATGCAAGCACAGCTTTCTGGCTCCACTTCTTGGAATTATAAACTGACTACCAAGTTTCTTGGCCTAGGAAGGAAATGAAAGGCCAAATGGATGCTTTTAAAGGTATATTACTAAAGATCATAGGCTCAGAGACGGAGAGCTCAAAGGATATGAGACCATCTAATTACAACTCCTTGAATTTGCCCCAGATCACACAGGGACAGGATGTGAACCCAGGGCCTCTGACTTCACAGTTCTCTTTCAATCCCACCACTGTCTTGCATCTATGTACCCAAGAGTGGCTATGGGAGTCCCCTTCTTGGATTTGGGGGGAGGGGGCAGGGGACTTCCTAGAAACAGTCAAATAAGTTCCTACACCACCTCTGAGAGGCTCTACCTCTCACCACCAAAGGAAAATGTGACCCAGAGTGGCACTGGTTTCCATGGATGCATGAAATTTTATTCACCTGGGCAGAGGTCAGTTTTCTACCCTACCTTCTTATCTAGGCAGCTCATATGTGTCCAGAGAAACTACAAGAGAGTGCAACTCAAAGCTTTTTTTATCTCCTTACATATAACATACACACACACATACATACACACACATAACTTACATATAACCTATATACATACATATATATGTATATATATGTATATACATATATATGTATATATGTATATACATATATATGTGTGTGTATATATATATATATATATATACATTCACAAAGCCAGTTTTTAAAAGTCTGCTACAATTCAGTGTTCTAACAATGGGTTTTCATTTCTTTTTCAGGGACTTAGAGTTTTCAGAGACATTGCTTGGGTCATTTTGGCCTTTCCTCTGCCTCCAGACTGCAGCACTGGACCAAATACTTAGGGGTTCTAAATAAATATTTCATAACCCTGGTCTCCATATACTAACAGCTAACAGATCTCCCTACTGGAAAGTTATTGCATTGAACTAACCTATAGAGCCTAGGATAGAGCCACAAACCCTGTTTGTTGACGATATATCCCTTGTGTTATGGAGTTTACATCTATTTCCTCTTCTTCTGCCTTCAGTAGAGAAAGAGAACAACGGAGCACTGTCCCTGGAATAATAATCTAGTTGGGAAATAGAAAAAAATAGGCCTATGTAGCCAGGTCCTAGGCCCAAAAGAACTCTGAGCATAAGTCCAAATCCTAGCACTGCCCTCTGGTTGGGTTTGTGAGTGAATCACG
The DNA here is from genome assembly GCF_003287225.1 of Phascolarctos cinereus. Lineage (NCBI taxonomy): Eukaryota > Metazoa > Chordata > Mammalia > Diprotodontia > Phascolarctidae > Phascolarctos > Phascolarctos cinereus. Next base: position 262,728,347 of record NW_027555514.1, on the reverse strand, counting down.
TGTGTATCTGACCCAGGCAAACACCCTAGAAAATTTGGGGATGAGGACAAAGTTTAAGAGAGGACGAGGTAATACCTCCAAATATAGATGAAGTTGACATGAATGACAGAAACCAGATTAAAACAATTGTGAGCTGATTTAGAAATCCCAGAATTGGAAACTTTGCAGGAAAAAAAGGGGGGGACCAGACCATTGCTGAACACTGGAGAGCTTTAACAAATGGCTCTCTACTTCTGTCTGTGAATTTGTTTTTCTTTGAGAACCCTGCAGACTTGTGTCGTAAATGTCTTCTTGGACACATTCTACCTTATTTCCCATATTCCTCCAAAATATTTTCCATATCTCTCATATTTTCAATTTGTATGCTTCTTCTCCCTTCCCCTGCCCCAATTTATTCTTTCCCATGCTCACTCAGTATTGCCTTCCCTTAAACTTTTAGGAAATATGATAGGGCCTTTGGACTTGACCTGTGTGGTCTCTGTGCTACTAGACTGTTAGCCAGGAAGAAAGTAAAATGAAACAAAATTTTACACATTTCATGGCATAGTGGATAGGGAACAGGAATTGGAGGTAGGAAGACCTGCTTTAGACCAGGAGTGGGGAGCCTGCGGCCTCAAGGCCACATGTGACCCTCTAGGTCCTCAAGTATGGCTCTTTGATGGAATCCAGTCCTCCAAAAAGCTGCACTTGAGCACCTACAAGGCCATACCTGGCCTCGAGGCCGCAGGTACCCCCATCGCTGCTTTAGACACTCCCTAGTTAGATGCCCTGGGCAATCACTTTGCCTCTGTGCCTCAGTTTGCTATCTGTAAAATGAAAGGCTTGGATCCTTGGCTCCTCTCTAGTGATTCCCTTTCATTAATACCACCAACACCACATTTATAGAAAGAGTGCATGGAGGTTTAAAGATAGCTTAAGCATCAGGAAGCCCTTCCTGATCATCTCAGCTGCTAGCACCCTCCTTCCCAAACTACCTCTGTATTTTTATTTGTATTTATTCACTTTGTAATATTCTGTACATACCTACGCATGTATCTGTAATCCCCTCCCCTTAGAATGGAAGCTCCCCAAGGGCAGGGATGGTCTCATTCTTGCATGTGTATCCTCAGTGCCTAACTGCCTGGTACACAGTAGGTGCTCAATAAATGCTGATTGATTGATCCACAGCCCTTTAAACCACTTTACATACATTATCTTATTTGATTCTCACAATCCTGGGCCGCTATTATCACCACTTTACAAATGAGGGAACTTGGGCTTCCATTTGGATAGGATTTCACTGTTTAAAGTATGGGGAGAGAGAAGAGGCAGCCTGTTTTATGATTCAAGAGATGGGTGAGTGTTCGCTTAACAGGAGATCACTTCTAAATCCTTGCATCTAGCTTCTGACCCAGCTCCCCAACTAAACCTGTTCTCTCTAAGGCTCCAACCATCTCTGAGTGCTCACTCTGATGACCTTTTCTCAGTCCTCACCCTATGTGACATCCTTGTAGCATGGGATACCAAAGACCATCCCCTCTTTTCCCAGAAATACTCTCTTACCTATCTGACAAATCTTCCTAAGTCTCTGGTAGACTGTCATCCATTTCAGCCCCCTAACCATGAGTTATGGTTAAGACTCTATTCAGGGGCCCCTTCTCTTCTCTCTCTATATCCACTCTTAGTGATGTTATCAACTCACATGACTCCCAAATCTATATTACTTAACCCTAGTCTTTTCTGAATCCTAGCCCTGCATCAGCAACTGCCTTGCCAGTTGCTGATATCTCCACCTGGATTTTCCACAGATAATTCACTCAACATGTGCAAAATATAATTCATTATCCCCCTCCAGACACACACACACACACAACACACCACACACACACACACACACACACACACACACACTAATTCTATCTATGTTTCTTTCAAACCTCGATTCTCGTTGAGGGCACCACCAATCTTCCTGCAGACCCACACTTAAGACATTAGATTCATCCTTAGCTCTTCCTTCTCTCCACTCTCCCTCATCCAATCAATGTTAGGACTTGTCTACACCATTGCTCTACACCATCTTCCCCCTCCTCTCTCCCAACATGGCCACTTCTCTAGTTCAGGCCTGTACCACTTGTCACCTGGACTATTTTGCAGGAACCTCCTAACTGGTCTCCCGGTTTCTAGTCTCTCTCCTCTCCAATCTATTCTACACCCAGCCACCCAATAAATATTCCTAAACAGAGGTTTGAGAATATCACCTTCCCATTTAAAAATCTTCAGTGGCTCCCTACTGTCTCTGCAAATCCCTTCCCCCCACCCCAGCACATACAGCTCTCCACAATGTGGTTCTGTGCTAACCTCGCCCAGCTTTTCAATGTCACTCACACTTTCCACACACAACATCACAGCCAAGCTGGCTTCGTAGCTGTTCCCCAAACTTGCTATTTCATCTTCCACCTCTGTGCTTTTGCATAGCCTCGCCCTATGCCTGGGGTGCACTCCTTTCTCATCTTCTCTTAGAGTCACTAGATTTTTTTCAAGGCTCAGCTTGGGTCCTAGCTCACATACAAAGCCATTGCTGATCTCTCCACAATCTATGGGGAATTAATATTCTCTCCCAATCTCTCAGATTGTCTTAAATTTTCATAGAGAAGCACGGGACCCAAGCTCTAGAGCTGGAAGGGTCCTCAGAGGTCATCTTCTCCAACCTTCTCATTTTATAGATGAGGAAATGAGGGAGCAGAAAGGTTAAGTGACCTCCAATGTCACACAAGTAGTAAGGAACAGAGCTGGGATTTGAACCCAGGTACATTGACTGAAAATGCAGTGCTCTTTTCATTACTGCTCAATGTTGCACTGCCCTTTCCTGCTTACCTAGATGCATGGTGTATCATGAAGGAGAATGCGGTATTGAAGAGTTATTTCCAGAACCTACCAGAGTATCTTACATAGAATAAATGCCTAATAAATGTTTGATGAATTGACTTCAGTTGAGGAAAGGAACATCATAGATCTTGAGCTGGAAGAGATCTCATGGTCCATCTATTGTAAACCCCACCCCCATTTTACAGATGAGAAAACTGAGGCCATGAGAGTTTAAGTGGATTGCTCAAGGTCACCAGGTAGTAAGTATCAGAGGAAGGATTTGAACCAGGATCCTCTGAATCCAGCTGAGTCAATGTTCTTTCCATTATACTAGAGACAGTAAGGGTCTTATATAAGGTCATTTAAGTGTAAAAGCTGGGAACTGAAGCTAGGACTCCAAGTATTATGCTCTTTTCACTACTAAAAATAGAGGGCACTCAGAAAAGCATTAAGCACTATAGAATGAAAAGTAGTTTGAACTGAAGCAAGATGCTGTATTATTTCTTCTGAGGGCATACTGCCATCTTTTATATTGGCTTAGGGTGTATCTGTGCCTGGGCATAAACTGCCTCACTTCCCTTCTTTTCTTGACTTGAAATAAGAACATAATACAAGAACATAAGACATGCCATACTGTGTCAGACCAATTTAGTCCCATATGTGGGAACAAGTTGGGAAAGAACATGGTAGTTGCCTTTCATGAAGCCGACCACAAAGGTCAACCTAGACTTCTCTTAATAACCCATTAAGAATCTATCATCCATTTGGTTATCAGACATCCATCTACTGGTCCTATCTTTTTTGCTGACATTTCAGATACAGAGTGAGATGGGGGTGGGGATGAAATGGAGGACAAAGAAGGGGAGGGAGGGAGGAGAGAAAGGGAGAAAGAAAGACATAGGCAGAGTGACAAAAATGGGGGTGAGGGAGAGGAGAGAAAGAAGAATTTATTAAGCATTATCTAGCTTTTCACTTAGTAATAAAAAAGTGCTGTTTCATATTAAATGATTGATTTTAAATTTTGTAATGTCCAGTTCCACAAATAATTATATTTTAATATAAAATTTTATAAAATTTCTTAATGATTTCTAAACCCTTCCTCCACTACTAAAGATTTATTCTTTCACATCCTCCCTATTAGTCAATTCATTTTTCACTGCCCACTCTGATAACCATAATTATCCATTGATTCACCTAATCACTGCTTGAGCCTGTTTATATTTTCTTCCTACTACTCACATTTAGGGATTGTTTGATTTATATTTGTCTCCCCAGGGTCTAGTGCAGAATCTGGCACAAAGTAGGGGATTAATAAATGTTTGCTGATTGATTAATTTAATAAAATTCCTGAGTTCGATAGGCTTTGTAAAAAGCAGTGAACTGAAGTGATTACACATATCTGCAATCTCTGCTGAAGGAGGAAGATGAAATTGGATTTCTTGAGCTCAGGAGTTCTGAGCTGCAGTAGGGTTAAAGCTGATAGGGTGTCCGCACTACATCTGGCACCAATATAGTTAGTAAAAGGATTGGGCCCAAAGACAGTGAATGTATTTGTAGCCTGAGCAACACAAGGACATTGGAAGAGGAGGAGAGAGGAAGGGAGGCGAAGGGAGGGTCAAGCACAACAAATTCCCATATTGGCCACATCCAAAAATGCTTGTCTCATTCTGCACATTTAGTCTATCACCTATCTGTCTGAAGGTAGTGTTCTTCATCATTGGTACCCTAGAACCATAGGACTACCTATCATATTAGAGTTCTGAAGGCTTTCAGTTACTTCTAATGTTGGGACATGCTGGAGATCCAGCTTGGAAATTGGAACTAGTCCATGGAGCTGTCAGTAATGGAAAACACAATCCCATTGGGAGCCTAAAGAACACTGAGCATAGATTTGAAGACTCTGGGGACAAATCTGGGCTCTGCTATTGATCAGCTATGTGACCTTGAGCAAGTCCCTTAACTTATCTGAGTCTCAGTTTCTTTGGCTGTAAAATTAAGAGGTTGGGTTAGATCACTTCAGCATTGGAATTTTTGCCCCATGAGTGCCCTTCACCTCCAAAGAAGAAGTTCTAGAAACTGTAGGGGAAGAAGAGCAGGAAAGCATCTCAAGTGTAACTGTCAGCATGATCTATGAGTATAGGGAAGCCAGCATGTTTCTGAAACCAAAAGGATTACAATGACTGAAATATATTTAGATAAGTTCTACAGGGAATAGAAGGGGAACCGGGTTGTAGAAAGTCCCCCAGGGTTCAGTGGGGGCATGATTAACACTGTTTTTTTCTATTCTCCAAATACCAGGGTATACAGTTGTGATGCTCATAGCATTTCTCTGGCAATAGAGCTTAAGGAACAGGCACCAATCGCATTAGGTCCATCACAGGTTGCGGTCAGAGGACCTTGGACAGCTGCTCAGGTGAAAAGGCCAGTTCTACAGGAGGGGGAAATAAATAATCACAGCTTCACAGAATCCTAGTGCTAGAGCAGTAAGGTATCTCAATAGCCATCAAGAACCCTCAGATAATGTGTAATAATGTGTCTGATTCACTTGTTCAATCGACCAATGAATAAGTATTTATTAAGTACCTACTATAGGCCAAGAACTGTGCTAAAAAATTAAGATAGGAAAACAAAAATGAAGGAGATCTGCCTTCAAGGAGCTTCTAATCAACTGAAGGGAAATGCCACGTACACAGATAAATTAATAAAAAATAAAGGACAGAGATAAGGACTGCACTTTTGACTTATTTGATAAAAGGAAAGAACTCCTCTATGACAAAATTTCCCCTACCAATTCAGGTCAGCAATTTCTCTACAATTCAGTCTTAAACAGTCACTTACAGCATTAAAGGGTTGAGTGACTAGCCCAGGGTCACTTAACCAGCAAGTGTAAGAGGTGATTCTCTTACTTTGCTTCTTGAGCCCAGATCTTCCTGTCTTTGAGACCAGCTCTCTATCAGTTCTCTAACCTCATCAAATATAAATTCTCACAAGTAAATACAAGGTAGTTTTGGACAGCAGTAGCTAGAGAAATGAGAAAGGCCTTAATCAGGAGGTGTTTGAAGTGAGCTTTATAAGCAGGGATTTGGGGGCAGCTAGGTGGCACACCGACTCTGGAGTCAGGACAACCTGAGTTCAAATCTGGCCTCAGACACTTGATACTTACTAGTTGTGTGACCCTGGGCAAGTCACTTAACCCCAAATGCCTCGCCAAAAAAAAAAAAGAGGAGTAGGGATTTTAAGAGGCAGGAGGGAGATAGGAGGGCATTCCAGCTATCAAGGCACAGAGATTAGACATAGGAGGTTATATGTGAACAACAGTAAAGAGACTAGAATGGTTAGACCACAAAGTAGGGGAAAGAGAAAAATTTGCAATAAATCTCAAAAGGTAAGCTGGAGCCAGATTTTGTTGTTCAATCATTTTAGTCATATTTGAATCTTTGTGACCTCATTTGGGAGTTTTCTTAACAAAGATACTGGAGCAGTTTACCATTTCCTCCTCCAGCTCATTTTACAGATGAAGAAACAGGGCTAAGTGACTTGTCTAGGGTCACACAGCTAGCAAGTATCCAAGGCTGGATTTGAACTCAGGTCTTCTTGACTCCAGACCTGGCACTCTATCCATTGTGACATCCACCTGTAGTAGAGCCAGATAGTGAAGGTCTTTCAGTGAGAAGTAAATGATTAGTATGTGCTTGCTAAGCACTGAAGGTATAAATAAGAAAGCGAAACAGTCCCTGCCCATTCATAGATGAAAACAGTGGTTTGGGAAAAGTGTTTTCATCTAGGAATTAGCAGGGAGTGGGCAGTTAATTGGCAGGCCTTTTCTTGAAGCAATGGTAGTGTAGAATGGATTTCTGTCTCCAGAATAGAACACACTAGCACAAAGGAATTGGTATTAGATTAAAAAAGAAACACGGAAGGTGCTGGATATTTTTGAGCTGGGAATGACATGGTCACACCTGTGCTTGCAGAATCTCCATTTGGCAGCAGTGTGAAGGATGGATTGGAGATGGAAGAGACCAGTTAGGAGGCTTTGACCACAAGGGCCCAAACTAGGATGGGGGAAAAGATAAATGTAAGAAGTGATGTGAACATAGGCTCAGTGACTTGGCAATTGACTGCATAGAAAGTATGAGGAAGAGAAAAAAGTTGAGAATGGCATACAGGCAGTGCTTAATAAATGTTTGGTAACTGACTGAACGAAGTCAACCAGACACATATATTACTTTTATGTAGTATCTGTTGGGCAAGACATTTAACCTCTCTAGGCCTCAGTTTCATCATCTATAAAATGGGGGTGTTGTGTTAGATGACCTCTTAAGACCTCTTCCAGGTCCATTTCATCAATGATTCATCCAACATTTTAAACCTAGATGACTGGAGATAGGTGACTTTATTATAAAATTCATTTGATTTCATCACTAACTTATTCATTTGTAATGAGTTTTTATAGCTTTTTCATCGCATAGAATAGGGGTCTTAGAACTTAGAATGGGGAACTTAGACACAAGTGAATAAACACTGAAGGTTACTGACTTCCCTCCTTGCCTTTCTGTCCCCAAACTCTCCTTTCCTAGAACTATAATGATGAAAGTCATTAACTTCCTCATCCCTCCTCACTCCTTCCTCCTGCCCTGCAAAGAGCCATAAAAGTTTGCTATGTGGACTCAATGCGCCAAAGGGAAATGGGATTTTTTTGTACCTCTGTTAAATTTTAAAATATTAGTCCAGAAAAAAACTAGATGTTTCCAGTGTTAGTAAATAATCAGGTCACAGGAAAATTGGTTAATGGAAGTTAAAAAAGAGGGGGAGGGAAGGTCAATGAAAATCCAGATAATGGAAGAATACCGTCATTTTCCACAACCGATAACCTACCAAAGAACAGCCCATAATCCTCTCCTTGGTGTCACCTACAGTTTGTCAGTCTGAGATCCAGCTATTCAACAAATAGGTATTTCTCCTATGTGAAAGGTGCAGTGTTAGGTGCTGAAAGGGAAACAATGACGAAGTCCTCAAGTCCCCAGTGACAGTCCTCATTAAGGTATCTACAATCTAATCATTGGGGGATGTGTATGTAAATGAATATAATATGAAGTCCAAGTACATGAGAACAGGCTTCAGAGTCAGGAGGACCCGGTCAGTTTCCACTTCTGACATATACTGGGGATGTGACCCTGAGAAAGCAATTTTCCCTCTTAGTAACCCAGGCCACTGTCTAAGAGCATAAGTTACAGAAAAGATAGACATCTGCATTGATAGAGAAAGTTCTTCACTAGGAGGAGGAAGAGGGAAAGGGGGAGGGGGAAGAAAGGGGAAAGGAGGAGCATAGAGAACTCCCAGGAAGAAGGCATCACTTTGGCTGGGCAGATCATTAACTCCCAGAATCATCAATAAGAGATGGAAGGAACCTCAAAGGCTATACAGTCACATCCCAATATTTTATGGAAGAAGAAACTAAGGATTCAATAAGTAAAGCGGTACAAGGGAAAGTGTTCTGAATTTGGAATCATGGGATCTGAGTTTGGGATCCAGTTCTGCTCCTCACCACTTCTGTGACTTTGGGAAAGTCATGTTATCTCTCTGGGTCTGTAGCCTGAACTGTAAAATGAGGGACCTCTATGATCTTATCCAAATGACTTCCCCAAGGTCACAGGGTCAGAGGTACCCAAGGTAAGAAGTATCCGAGCCAATGATTCTAAATCTAGCATTCTGGGAAGTGGCATGTGAGCTGGGATGTTAAGGATGGAGATGCAGAAAGAAAGCATTTGAGCCTTAATGAACAAGTCCTGGAAATAGAAAAGTATGAGATGCATTTCAGGCAAGGCAAGTAGACCAGTTTATCTGGAACATAGAGCATGTGAAGGGGACTACTGTCAGATGTGGTAGCAAAGAACTGGAAACAGGGGGAATGCCCATTAACTGGGGAATAGCTGAATAAAGTGTGGCATATGATTGTGACAGAATACTATTGTTCTGTAAGAAATGACGAAGGGGATGGAAAAACCCAGAAAGACTGGTATGAACTGATGCAAAGTGAAGTGAGCAGAACCAGGAGAACATTGTATATAGTAACAGCAATATTGTAAGGATTATCTACTGTGAAAGCCTTAGCTACTCTGACCAATGCAATGATTACAAAGGATTCATGATGAAAAATGCTATTCATTTTCAGAGGTAGAAACTATGAACTCTGAGGGTGGATTGAAGCAGATTTCTCTGTTTTTTTAATTTTTCTTGCTTCCCCCCATACACACACATACATAACATGGCTAATATGGAAATATGTTTTGCATGACTTCATAAGTATAATGAGTATTGTATTTCTTGCCTTCTCAATGAGCAAGGGAGGAGTGGAGGGAGGGAGAGAATCTTGAACTCAAAATTTTAAAAGAATAAATAATAAATAACATACTTTTTTTAAAAAAAGAAGACACTGGAGGTAGCTAGGTGGCTGAATGGATAAGCTCCAGCCTTGAAATCAGGAGGACCTGAGTTCAAATTCAGCCTCTGACACATGACATTTACTAGCTGTGTGATCCTGGGCAAGTCACTTAATCCTGACTGCCTCACCAAAAGGCAAAAAAATTAAAAATAAAAAATAAAAAAGAAGATAAAAAAGAAGACACTGCATAAAAAAGAAGTCATGCTATTCAGGGAAATAAGACTCTGTGGATATAAATGGACAAACACGTCATTTTTTACTAACAGTAACTAATAATAAGCTCCCCAAAAGGTACATTTGGTTTTTTTAATTTAATATCTTATTTTCTCTAATTACATGTAAAAACAATTTTCAACATTCATTTTAACACTGAGTTCAAGATTCTCTCCCTCCCTCCCCACTCCATCCCTATTGAGAAGGCAAGCAATGTGATACAGATTATACATGTGTAATCATGCAAAACATATTTCCACATTAGTCATGTTGTTAAAAAAAAATAGACCAAAATAAAAACTCAAGAAAAAAAAAGTTTAAAAAGTATGGTTCAATATGTATTCAGACTCCATCAGTTCTTTCTTTGGGGATGGCTAGCATTTTTCTTGATAAGTACTTCGGAATTGTCTTGGATCATTGTATTGTTGAGAATAGCTAAGTCATTCACAGTTAATCATCTCACTATATTGCTGGTTCACTGTGTCCTATGTTCTCCTGATTCCATTTGTTTCACTTTGTATCAGTTCATGTAAGTCTTTCCAGGTTTTTCTGAGAGCATCTGGCTCATCATTTCTTATAGCACAATAGTATTCCATCACAATTATATACCAGAAATTGTTTGGCCATTCCCCAATTGATGGGCATCCCCTCAATTTACATTTCTTTGCCAGCAGAAAAGAACTGCTATAAATATTTGGGCATAGTTCCAAATTGCTCTACATAATGGTTGAATCAGTTCACAACTCCACCAACAGTGCATTAATGTCTCACTTTTCCCACATCTCCTCCTGTATTTATCATTCTCCTTTTCTGTCCTATTAGACAATCTGATAGGCATGAGGAGGTACCTCAGTATTGTTTTAATTTGCATTTCTCCAATCAATAGTTACTTAGAGCAGAGTTTCTCAAACTTTTTTCCATTTGCGACCCCTTTAGCACTTCTTAAACTGTTTAATTTAGAGCAATTTTCATATGTCTATAGATGGCTCTGATTACTTCATCTGAAAACTGACTGTCCATATTTTTTGATTATTTGTCAATTGGGGAATGGCTCTTATTTTTATAAATTTGACCCATTTCTCTATATATTTGAGAGATGAGGTCTTTATCAAAAAAACTTGCTTCAAAAAAAATTTTAGTTACTATTGCTAACTGTATCTCCCTCCTTTCTATTTCTCCTGTTTATACCATCCTCTCTCTCCTTTCACCTCGTCCTTCCTCAAAAGTATTTTGCTTCTGACTACCCTCTCGCCCAATCTACCCTCCCTTCCATAAGCACCCAGCCCTTCTCTTATTCCCTATTCCTCTTACTTTCCTGTGGGGTAAGATATATTTCTATACCTAATTAAGTGTATGTTATTCCCTCTTTGAGCCAATTTTGGTGAGAGTAAGGTTCACTCATTCATTGCCCCTCACCTCCCCCCCTTCCCTTCCACTGTAAAAGCTTTTTCTTGTCTCTTTTATGCAAGGTAATTTATTACATTATACCTCTCCCTTTCTCCCAGTACATTCCTCTCTCACCCCTTAATTTTATTTTGAAAGATATCATCTCATCATATTCAACTCAAACCTGTGCCCTCTGTGTATATATACTCCTTCTAACTACCCTAATAATGAGAAAGTTCTTAAGAGTTACAAGTATCATCTTCCCATGTAGAAATGTAAACAGTTTAAGCCTATTAAGTCCCTTACTGTTTCCTTTTCCTGTTTACCTTTTTATGCTTCTCTTGAGTCTTGTATTTGGAAGTCAAATTTTCTATTCAGTTCTGGTCTCAAAAAGGTATATTTGTAATCTCTAGAAGGTTACAACTAGGTGGCACAATGCATAGAGTGCCAGGTGCCAGGCTTGGAAATAGGAAGACTTTCCTTCCTGAGTTCAAATCTAGACTCAGACACTTACTGCCATGTGACCCTGGGCAAGTCCCTGGACCCTGTTTGCCTCAGTTTCCTCATCTGTAAAATGAGCTGAAGAAGGAAATGGCAAACCACTCCAGTATTTTTGCCAAGAAAACCCTAAATGGGGCCATGAAGAGTCAGATATGACTGAAAAAGGACTGAATAACACAGTCTATGGTTGCTGTTTTACCCTCATTTTAGGGTCATTACAGTGCTCCTTCTACATAGGATCGGAGAGCCAGAGGATTCAAATGCAGAGCTAGCAGGGATCTCCGATGTCAACAAGTCCAACCCTCAGGGAGCTCATATAGGTCATACAGATAGTAAGTATCAGACGTGGGATCTGAACCCACATCATCTGCTTCAAGAGCCAACTTGATTGTGCTGCTACACTAGGGAAAAAAAATGTGTTCCGGAAAGCTAAAGTATCCTCCTATTTTCTAGTCACATGTGTCTGCATTTTTGAAATGTGTCTTAATAAAGTAAAAATGAAAGAAACAACAAGAAGGAGGTAGTATAATACGGGAAAGGCTTGGAAAGTTCTTAGCAATTAACTTCACTATAAAAGAAGCCTTCTAAAATGATTAACTCATCTATCCAAAGATTTTCACTGTTCAAACATTATTAGTTTGTCAAAAATTCGCTTCCTGAAAGAAAGACAATGTCAAAACAGAGCAACATGGTCAAAGACCCACTTAAGTGAGGTGACTCTAAATAGCCCTTCCATTAGGAGACTACTGCAGAACATCCATCACTGACCCCTTTCTGTTCATTTTCTCCCTGGTCTGTTTCTCCCAGGCAGCTCATCCTACTTTACCAATATGGTAAAATGAACATTTCCCTCCAAGTGTCTTCCTTTTGCATTGGGTTAACATTTCATAACAATTCACTTCCAGAACTTCATTATCGCTCCCACCAAAAGGCTCGTTTATCTCAGCAACAGAATTTTCAGAAGAGTATGTGCCCTCTAGACAGGCCAGTACTTAACCTGCAACATCATTAGCAAGCATGATCCCAGGGAATTAGAGGATCCCATTCGGGGTGGGATGTATATCAAGAATAATTGATTTTTTTTTTAAGTCAAAGGGCCAATGAGGCTGTTAGGTTGTTGCAGTGGGTAGAACACTGGGCCTGGAGTCAAGAAGACCTGAATTCAAATCTAGCCCCAGACACTTACTGATTGCGTGACTCTGGGCAAGTCACTTAACCTCTGTCTGCCTCAGTTTTCTCAGCTATAAAATGGGAATGAAAATAGTATCTACCTCATAGTGTTGTTGTGAAGACTAAATGATGTATTTGTAAAGCATTCAGCATAGTAGCCGGCACAATAAATACTTATTCCTTTCCTTCACTAATGTGCCAAGAATGTGTGTATATGTATACATGTATGTATATGTATGTATATATGTGTGTATGTATACGCACGTGTATGCATACATCTACTAATCACAAGTACTAATATATGCATTTTTAAGCTATCAATAAAGGGTTTTATTATTTTTTCTTTTCAAATTTTAAATTTTTATTGATCTTTTGGGAGGTTTAAACTTTTTTTTAAACTTTATTTATTTTTTGTTTTTAAATTCTACCTCTGACACATACTGATTTAATTTCTCAACTCAAGGCTGTAAGCAACAGAAGAGTTTGCTGACTTGTACTGGTTGAGGGAACTTCCTCCTTTGGGAATTCCCTAGAATAAAGAATTCAGAGGTCTTGTGAATATCCTATCCTTCCTATCCTATCCTATCCCTGTCCTTTGTTTTTAAATCACTTTCATTTCTGTATCTATTCCTCTCTCCCCTCCCCCCATCCCAACCCCACTTAGAACGCTTACCCCAGGAACAAAGAAAAATTAACCAACACAGCTATTGAAGCTGACCCCACGTGCAGCGGCCATTCCCACAGTCCCTCAAGAAGGGAGAGGAAGAAAGGGATTTTTATAAAGAGTGATGTAGAGAAGAAAGACATCATTTAGGTGATCTAAATAAAAGATCATAGGATGTGGAGAGGAAAGGGACTTCAGAGGTCTAACCCCCTCCATTATACAGATGAAGAAATTGAGACCCAATGAAGTGTGTGAAGATCACACAGGCAGTAACAGAACTGGAATTTGAATCCAGGTCTTAACTTCCAAATACAGTGTTCTTTTTCACTCCAACAAACTAACTCTCAACCCAACAGCCAAAGGGCATGACATTGCGGGGGGGGGGGGGGGGGGGGGGAGGAGTGTAGGATTTGCTTACCTTGGCTTCACTTTCACTGGAAAGATAAAAGGCTGACAAAACTTTTTATAAGAATATACTATGTGTGGGGCAGCTAGGTGGCTCAGTGGATAGAGCACCAGTCCTGGATTCAGGAGGACCTGAGTTCAAACCTGGCCTCAGACACATAACATTTACTAGCTGTGTGACCCTGGGCAAGTCACTTAACCCCACTGCCTAGCCAAAATAAAAAAATTTTTTAAAAAAATAAAGAATATATTGTGTGAAAAAAAGTCAAGCTATTCAGGGAAATAGGACTTTGTATGTGTATGAAGTGGACAGACATATACCATTTTACTAATGGTAACTAATAATTAGTTCCCCAAAAGGTACTTTTGTAATCTCTAGAAGGAAACGACACTTGACTATGTGAAATACCCAAGTTCTTGGAGGTCAGTCTACAATTTCTGTTTTACCCTAGTTCTAGGGAAATTGCAGTGCTCATTTGCAAAACTCCCTTTTTTTTTTAACCCCATGCACTTTTGTGCTATAGCAGCAGAGGCTGTGATTTGTGAGCACTAGGTTCCCCTAGAGAGTTCTCTTCCCATTTGGGGGAAGAAGTTAAGTATAACCTTCCAAAACCCTCTCTAGCCTAAAATCAACAACAAATTCAATTTCACACATATTTATTAAGTGCCCACTGTGTGCAGTGTGGGGGGTTAGATTCCAGGGAAGGTATGAAGGTTCTTTAAAAGAGTTCCTGCCTCTATGATACAGGCAGTCTATCAAGGGAGAGCAGATTCAGTAAAAGCAGGATTCCTTGAAAATGACAGGACACAGATATTTTTCGAGGGCAGTTATGATATAGGAGACAACTGTATTAGCTCAAATAGTCAATAAGCATTTATTAAGCACCTACTATGTGCCAGGCTCTGTGCTAAGTACTGAGAATTCAAAGAAAGGGCAAAACATAGTTTCTGCCCTCAGTGAGTTCGAAATGCAACGAGGAAGACAACATGCAAAAAAAACCAACTGCATACGAACAAGTGATATGCATAAATTAGAGGGGATCAATAAAGAAAGGCATGAGAATTAAAGGGGCTCAGGGAAAGGCTTCTATAAGAAGAAGGTGGGATTTTAGCTAGGAAGCCAGGGAATCCAGAAGGGGGGAAGGAGGAATTAAAACATTCCAGGCCCGGGGACAGCAAGAGGGAAGACCCTCTCAGGACAAGTGTCCTGTGGAAGGCCAGCATCCCAGGATCGCAGCTGGAAGGGAAGAGTTGGGGAGAAGTGAAGTGGGAGGGGTGAGGGAGTGGGGGAGAAGGGGAATCCCAAGGCACAGGTAGAGGGGTTAAGGTCTTTTTGAGTAATGCCACATTTTTTTCAGTTGTCTGTAAGAATTTTAGTGTTTGCCTCTGCTAATAGTTACTGAATCAGTCACCATTATACGTGGAACTAGAGTTCACCTACATTTGGATTCGGAGGAATACAGAATTTCAGAATAGGAAAGGACAGTTCAACCTATGCTACCAAACGAATCCACTATACAACATACTAGACAAATAGAAGTCGATTTAATCAAATTAGCATTTATTAAGCACTTACCATATCCCAACCACTATACAAGGATCAAATAGCCCACACTGTCAAAAAAGTTTATTTTCTACTGGAGGCCACCTGATTCCACTACTTAATATCACTTAGTTAACCCATGGGACCCTTAAATAATTGACTAAATCTCTCTAAGTCTGGGTTTTCTCATCTGAGAAATAATAGCACTAGAACTGATCTCTAAGGTTCCTTCCAGCTGTAAATTACATACACACACACACAAATATAAATAAAATTTATATGTGAAAATTATGTTTACACATACATGTAATTTACATATAAATTAAATATGTATACATAAAATTTATACATATATATGTTTACATGTGCATATAAATGTATGTATACATGTTTGCATATTTGCGTGTATGTGTAGGCTACATACACAAAACAAATGTACATCTTCAGTGGTATATATACATTATAGATATATGTGCATATATATACATAGGTCCAGAGATAAATATAATATACACACATACCTGTATATAGACATACAGACGTACAAAGTGTGTGTGTCCACACATACACACACACACACACACACACATACACACACACATACTGTGGTGGTTAAAAAAAGTACTCTAGAAATTACATGAACTCTTTCAAGTTAAGAGATTGCTATTACCATTGGGGTCTCAGTGAACCCCAGACCCATGCCAAAAATAGGTGCTCTGCCTGATTTTACTAGCATGAAGAACTTCTACCCCCCCTTCCCTTCTCTTTCCTCTTTAGGCCACATATAAACAAAATAATACAAGGCATCCCCCAAAGTCTTAGTACAGCTTTAAACTATTAAAACTTGAAACTACACTAAGGCTTTTGGACACCATGTATTAGGAGAATAGTCTAAAGTCCTCAGTTCCTCCCGACAGGTGAGATACCTTTATCAGTCTTTCTTTAGCTGTTGATTCTGAAGCAATGCCCAGCACTAAACCCTTTCTCACTCTTACTAAAGGCAGTCTTTGAAGTAGACTAGCAAAAGTTCAACAAAGAATTTGGTTCTCCTTGAGGATAGAATTAGGGCAGTGACCTGACCAGGGCATTGGCCTTAGATTGATCCACTTAAGAGGAGAGCTGGGCTCCCTCTTATCCAGATCTTGATTATGATGTTAATCAGACTAAGAGAAGTAAGGAGTTTTTGGTTAATTCACCTAATGGAAATACTGGGAATATCGGGAATTCACTTTTGACCAGCGAGAAAGGAGACTCCTCGGAAGGAGTGATCAAAGAGGGATTGAATGGTTTTTAAGAAAATGATTCACCAAGAGGATGTCCAAAATTGAGTGACTGTTGCTCTGTTTGGTGTCACAAAATGTTTCCTAAACTTTCACCAGAACCCTGTTACTACATCCTATCTTGATGGAGATTTTGTCTAATATCCAAGAAAGCTAAAAATGGTGATTCCAAAATGGCTTGTGTTAGAGAGATTCCAAGGACATTAAGGTGCCAGTTTGGAATTTTCTCTCTCTAAAGAGAAAAATGCTTAGATTAGAATAATTCTAAGTTAATAAAAATGGTTCCTGGGAGCCTTGTACCTACATGGCAGCGTAATCACATCTTTTCGATAGCATGTTCTCTCCAGCTTCTGGCAGCTCTTCCTCTAATCATTTCCAGCTTAATCAGGCAATGCCCCAAGGACTCACACCTGCCACTACAATCCCATGTCCACTTCCCATGAACCCTTCCCTTAGCACACAATCACATGAGATAACTGCCAGTGTCTAATTTAGTAACTCCCTGCTTCTATGAACAACGTGGCAGGAGGCAGCTAGGTGGAGCAGTGGATAGAGCACCAGCCCTGGAGTCAGGAGGAACTGAGTTCAAATCCAGCTGCAGACACTTGACACTTATGAGCTGTGTGACCCTGGGAAAGTCACTTAACCCAGACTGCCTCACTGGCAAAAAAAAAAACCCACACAGAAAAACAACATGGCTTAAATAAACCAGCAAAGCTGGTCAGTCATTCAACAAGCATTTCTTCAGCAGCTACTATGTGTCAAGCACTGTGCTAAGCACTAGGGATTCAAAGCAAAAACAGTCCCTGCTCTCAAGGAGCTCACAATCTAATGGGAGAGACAACATGCAAACAACTATGTATAAACAAGACACATACAGGATAACTTGGAGATCATCTCAGAGGGAATCTACCAGCATTGAGGGAGGATGAACCAAAGTGGAGGCGGGAAGATCCACCAGAAGCCTGTACTGCATCTCATTCGACCCTCACAACTTCCCCTAAAGGGTTGGTAATATAGCTACTATTATTCCCATTTTATGGATCAGTAACTGAGGCTCAGAAAGGATCTGGGCTGGAGCCACTTGGATAGCAAGTGATGGAGGAACTTGGCTGCCTCCTAACCCCGAGTCTGATGTTTCTTCCACTCTCTTGCCCTTGTTCCCATCATAAAATGGGAGTCAAGTATGCAAATGCAGAACTCTAGAATAGAGTCAAGGGATGTTAAAGCTGGAAGGGACCTCATAGAACCAATGCAACCAATGAGAAGACTCATCACTGACTAGTGATTTCTTAGGTCTCCAAGTAAAAATACATAAAAGTTCAAGGAATAAAAAATCCAGAGTAACTGACAACCTGCATTGGTGGAGGGACTTTAAAACCAAGGTTTCCCTTTATCAATGAAATCACAGCTTTAGATCTCCCTATCTGCCTCTTCCCCCCTCCAAAAAAAAAAGTTCAAGGTTCATTGTTAATAGCATTCATATAACATTTTATGGCATACAAAACGCTTTACACATGTTATCTCTTTTTATTCTCACAATAACCCTGGGAGGTAGGTGCTATGATT
The DNA here is from genome assembly GCF_003287225.1 of Phascolarctos cinereus. NCBI lineage: Eukaryota > Metazoa > Chordata > Mammalia > Diprotodontia > Phascolarctidae > Phascolarctos > Phascolarctos cinereus. Next base: position 262,710,330 of record NW_027555514.1, on the reverse strand, counting down.
ATCTCCATTTTACAAAGGAAGAAACTGAGGCACAGGGCGGCACCCTGACCTGCCCAGAGTCTCACAGCTAGCATAAGTATCTGAATCAGAATTCAAACTCCAGGTCAAGCACTCTACATAGAACACTCCTTGTTCTGAAGATCAAACGAGTTAACATGTGAATGCCTAGAAAGGCCTTTAAAAATCTAAGAAAGGTGATATCAGAATGATTATGTGAAAATCAACAAGGTAGCTCCAGCATGAAGCAACAATCTGGACCCCTTGCAGCTCATTCAGAGTCAGCGCCCATCAAAGATCTCAAGGCAACAGCTCTCTACACAGATGTCGTCACCTACACCTGAAGAGCTACTGGGAACCAGGTCCAGCCTTTCAGGATTCAAAGGAAAAGCAGCACAGACATGGCCCCAGAGTCCAAACAGAATGATCTTTTCCAATCCTGTGAACAGGAAATGTTTTGTCTCTGTGCTTGCATGTGTGTGTGTGTATGTACGCGTTTTTACCACCTGAACATCACAAATGAAACAAATGGCATAATAGGATAATAAGCATTATTGCTAAAAAGAGGCAATCACAAAATAAAAGGATCTTTCAAAATATGGGCATAGCTAGTAATTATCCTGGAATGGCAGGCAGACAAAGAAAAACACTTCTGAGGTTCTCACTCCCTCCTGTCTCTATTGGAAGAAAGACATATTTTGTCTGTTAGTTGCCAAAAGGATGTTCTTTGTAGTGAACAGGCATTATTCTCATTCATGCCCCCTCACTCCATGTCACACGCAACAACCATTTATCTCTCCACCACTTTCTGAATGCTGCTCTAGCATCTGCTTGCTATTCTAGTCCCAGTTCAAATTTGCTAGATGAAGGAGATGAAGACAGCATTCCCGAGATGAAGGATAGCATTCCAACAAGCCACCATTCACGGGAAAAAGAAAACTGACATTCCTGAAGTAAGTCAGGCAACACAGATTGACTGATCGCTAGCTGCGTGCCAGGCACTGTGCTAAGTGCTAGGAATACAAAGAAAAGTAAAAATGTGGTCCCTGCCCTCAAGGAGCTCACCTTCTAACAGGGGAGATGACAAGACACTCAGACGACAGTGTACATAAAAGAAATCGAAATAAATGAAGGGTAACCTTAGAAGGAAAGCACCAGCAGGGACTTGAGCTTGAATCTTGAAGGAAACAACACTGTGCTTGTGTTTCTATTGTCATTCATTCAACAAACATACAAGAAGTTAACCACAGTGTGCACAGTACAGAGTCAAACACTGTGGAAGATGCCAAATTTAGATAAGACACCTATTCCTGCCCTCAAGGAGCTGACAATCCAGTAGGGAAATAAGACACAGACACAGACAACTATCATCCAGAATGTTAGATGATAAATGGGTTGTGAAATACAGTGTCATATGAAACCTGGAGGGTCAAGTGGTTACCCTTGGAAGGTTTCATGGAAGAGTGAACATTTAAGTTGGAATTTAAAGGTTCCACAGAAATTCAATAGGAAAAGAGGATTTTCCCAACGCACAAAACAGACAACGAAGGTATTGGTTTGGATGGCAGCTAAAGATGCCTCTGGAGTTCAAAATAGAGGTCAGGGCTGGATATAGCTGTGGGAGGTGTCTTTGAGGTCGTGGAAACCATGAGGGTGAATGAGATTTCCAAAGCAGAAAATAGGGAGAAAAGATGATGGTAACAAAACCTTAGAATGCCCACATTAAGAGAACATAAGAAAGAAAGCAGAGAGCCAGCAAAGGAGGGAAGCAGATCTGCTATAGTCAAGTATTTATTTGCACATTTGATTATGTCAAAGGGAGGGAGCTGTGGTATAGGGGACAGAAAATTGACCTTGCAGTCAAAAAATCTTGGGTTTTTATCCAACCTCCAACACATACTGCTTGTATGATCCTGAGCAAGTCACTTTAAGCAACTAAGGGTTTATTTGTCACATAAAGACCTTAAGAGAAGGCTGTTTTTTGCTTTTAGAAGGTGTTGACATGTGAAATCCCAAGAAGACTAAAAACAGAAGTATCTATTCAGAAATTATTGTTATGGCTAATAATCATATAGCACTTTAAGTTTGGCAAAGCACTTGACAAAAATTATCTCATTTGATTCTCACAACCCTGAGAGGAAGAGAAGGTGCTTTTATCAGCTTTTTATCAGGAATCTGAGGCAGGCAGAGGTTATATAACTTGGCAAGGGGCCCACAGCTAGGAAGTGTCTGAGACCACATTTGAGCTCAGGCTTCCTGACTCCAGGTCCAGTGTTCTGTCCAGTGTTCTACCAGTTGCTTCTGATAAAGAGTCCAATTTGAGCTGAGATTCCATCAGGCTAATTCCACAGCAGGGAAGTAGCGACTCTATAAGATTGTATGTTACAGAGCAAACGCAATTCTCTCTAGGTAGAGGAAAAGCTCCCCAGTGGAGAGCCCTATACCAATGAAATCACAAGCCCAAAGTAATCTGCCCATGGCTTCACCAGAAGTGCTCATACATTTAAGTTTTGCTTCAGTTCTGCTTCCTAGAGTTAAAGGCAGATCTTAAGGAAATTCAAACACAATTCAAAGATTAAAAAACATTTTCATTTACCAATAGCTGCAATTAAGTCAAAAGCTATTAGGGGGAGTGGGGGGGGAGAAAGAGAGAGAGAGAGAGAGAGAGAGAGAGAGAGAGAGAGAGAGAGAGAGAGACAGAGAGAGAGAGAGACAGAGAGAGAGAGAGACAGAGAGACAGAGAGAACTTTGGAGGGGAAAGTAAACAAGTATACAAGTAATGAATTTGCTAAGAATTCTGCCCAGCTGTGGAATTAGCCTGATTCAGCGAATGCCCAAATAGGTCTCTTCCTCATCTTACTGAATAAGCTTGCCTTCTTTCTTGGGAATTTGTCAACACATTCTTAAAATAAAAAGTGCCTTCCTTCAAGGTCTTTTGTGGCCATTTAAGCCCTCAATTCCCCTTTAGTTATCCAGACTGCCGCATGTACATTCCCTCCTCTTATTTAAATCCCAAAATGTAAATTGAAGAGTCACATACACATTTTCAAATGTACTTGAATCTGTCCCTCACACTGTGGAGGGTGCATTTTTAGTGGTGCATTTGGACCACTAAATAACTGTAACTGTCACGGTTAGCTTAGTTCCCATTTCCCAAACTGCTCCAATGACCACTGTTGCCCTAAATGGGTCACTAAAATCAGGATTCTACCACCTGATGTGTCCCTGAAAGCACTGTCTCCCTGCTCCTTCTCAAGGTTGTTACTTCATTCTAAGAGGCCAAATTTCAAGTGCTTTACTGCAGTCTCACAGTATTCAGCACCTAATGGCTCCATGGACTCCACAGCTTTTCATCTTTATGAAATAAGTACCTGACATTCATTCATATATACATGGCTTCATGAAGGACTTAAAGTAATGACCTACAGCTTGTCACACTTCCTTCTTTTGTCAGATTACATCATAACTGGTCAGAGTGAAGCATCCCAGGGATGGAGCCATGGAAGAAAAAGGAAATTGCCCAAGTTGGGATTTGGCCAAAATAATGAAGTCACTCTCTTGGAAACCTGAGCATCTGAAAACTTTAAAATTCTCAGTCAGCCAGCATCCTCATACCCAATTCCTGCCAATGCATGGCTCCAGTGAAACAGCAGCAAGATGGTGTCAAACCTGAGCTCAGCTGAAAGATGTTACAACTTGCTAATGATATCTGTTTTCTCTTAAAAGGAATGAGCGGCACCTCCAAGATCACAAACATCCCTTAAACTATGAGCTTCAAAGATTCCCCAGTTCTAAGGCTCTCCTCCATTCCCACTCCTTTATTGTAAGGCAGTTTACTGTTCCACTCCTTACTGTCTAAACTACTGAGTCCTAAAATCCAATACCACAAAAAGAGCTCCTTCTCTTCATCCCTAAACAGTCTCCCAGGACTTCACCAAGTTCCTTAACATCTCTGGGCTTGACTCCTCATCAATAAAACCGGGAAGTTGGACTCAGTCACCTCTAAGGTCCCTGCCAGCTCAAACTCTATAATCCTATGGTGGTGTTTTGTTTTGTTTTTGCTTTTTAACCCTCCCTCTGTGCCACATTTAGGTAATTTGTCTTCCACCTGAATCTTTGTTGGCTCCACCAATTCCTACTCCTTTAGATGCTGCCCTGGTCTAGGTCCTCTTCATCTCACACCTGGATTATTACCTTTTTTCCCTACTCTGTTGTGACTCTAATTCATATTGATTTCCTGTCATCTATTGGTTAATCCCCACCCCCCCACCACCACCCCACAATTCTCTACTGTTCTATGGTAGAAGCAAGAACTATTTAAGCCAAAAATGGATACAACTCCCCAAACAAGTGATCTTAAACTTATCAATGTCATAGACTCCTCTGGCAACCTGCTAAAGCCTAGGGACCACTTCTCAGAATAATGTTTTTAAATCCATGAAATAAAATATACAAGATTACAAAGAAAACCAATTATAATGAAATAGTTTCAAATAATACATTTTCAAAAATAAAAATTTTTGAAAAAATTTTGTGGACCCCAGATTAAAAACCCCTGGCTTATAGTCTTTAAAAAGTCAGAATTCATCTGGAAGAAATCAGTTAGTAGAGATATACTTGGTTAGTGGGTTATATACAAACACACACACACACACACACACACACACACACACACACCACACAAAAGCCCCACTAACATATTTCTTCTATATATTATCTGTGCATGTTATGTAAGGGATACACACATACACACACACACACACACATGCCCCAGTAACAAGTTTCTTCTATGTATTATCTATGCATATTATCTAAGGAATACACACATACATATATATATATATATATATATATATATATATATATATAATTTATGTGTATCTGTTAGCTAACTAAAGCTTAAAACTGCACTAAGACTTTTGGAACATCCTGTACAATACTTAGAAATCAGAAACAGTAAATAATATGGAGAGATGCGTGGTAGGCATGGACAGGTTGTGGCTTATTACCAACGGTAATATGTAAGCAAGCAGTGGTGGAAATGATGGCAACCAAGAGATCTAAACTGTGCCTCTACTTTTCTGGCAAAAGTGAGGGCTGAAGGCTGGACAGTTGGTGCATCGTACTGGTACAAGGTATGGAGTTAGAATAGAATAAGGACGCATGCGAGAGCCCTTACAAATATATCAAACATAAAAGAGAGACAAAGAAAAAAAGCATGGACTGATCAGGCACAGGCAAACTCTAAACTCCTGAGGAAAGATGGCGAGAGCGGCTCTGGGGATGGTAGGGCACCGTGTGTAACAGCTGCATAAATAGTGTCTAATAGGGCTTATTGGACTATGGAGTCTATGAATGGGAATTCCACACCTAATAAAAACTATATGGCAATGCAGACCTAATTAGAGGCAATATGATAGAATGGAAACAGCCCTATATTTGTAGTCAGGAGACTTGGTTTCAAATCCTAGCTCTGATTTAGCCTAGCTGTCTGGCCACGGACAAGTCACTTAATCTCCCCTGAGCTACAATGTCCTCATCTGCAAAATGGATAAAACAATATTTGAACTACCTACCTGGGTGGGGGGGAGAGGGTTGGGAACACAAATGGTTTGTCCATGTTAAAGTGCTATACAAATGTGAGCTGTTGTTTCTTTTATTGATATTAGAGTTGGCCTGGCATACTGGAAGGAACCACAAATCTGAGTCCTAAAAATCTCCTTTATTGCACTCTTATGGTCTTGAAATCACTGACCAAAGAATTCTGGAACTGGAAAGGTTCTTGTAGGATACTAGCTTAGGTTAAATTATCTTGTTTCCCTAGGCCTTAAATGAAAGTTTGAAAATGGGGACAGAGGGGGCAGCTAGGTGGTGCAGTGGACAGAACACTGGCTGTGGAGTCAGGAGGGCCAGAGTTCAAATCCAGCCTCGGACACATAACACTTACTAGCTGTGTGACCCTGGGCAAGTCACTTAACTCCACTGCCTAGCCAGAAAAAAAAAAAGGAAATGGAGACAGAAATAATTTGCCTGCCTAAATGCAGGGGCCAAAGTGGCTGCTCCTCAAACAAGCAGTCTCGGAGCACACACTACATACTCTCTGTAGAATGCAAACCTTTACATCTGTGTAGCCCTAGCACCCGAGCTAGTGCTGAATAAATGCTAATTGATGTATTGTTTCTCATTTCCACACTGCTGTTCACATCATCTCTCCTCCTTGGAATAGCCTTCCCTATCCTCTTTGCTTATTTCCAAAAGTCGCCATACCTGTAAGGACCAGCTTAAATCCCATCTCCTTCCTGAAACCTTCCCCAACTGTCTCAGTCCTCAATTATCACTGGATCCTCTGAACTTGCTTCCCACTTAATACCTCTGTGGTTCAAAAGGCACTTAGCCCCCAGCTAGGTCTGGTGATGGACCAGTAGGAAATGCCAGTTATGGTTGTTGCTAGCAGGAGTGAACAGTCTCTGCTTCAGGTGCTATGACATTCATCTATCTATTTATCTATCTATCTATCTATCTATCTATCTATCTCTCTCTATTCATTGATAGATACATAGAGACATAGAGACAGAGATAGAGATAGATAGATAGACAGACAGATAGATAGATAGATACACAGACAGACAGATAGATAGATAGATACACAGACAGATAGATAGATAGATACACAGACAGACAGACAGATAGATAGATAGATAGACAGACAGAGATATGTCTTCTCTGGCCAACTAGACCGTCAACTCCTTAAGAGGAGGGATCATGAATTAGTCCTCATTATAGCATGAGGAATTAGCATTCCAAAGGTGTTCAATAACTAATGATGATGATGGTGGTGGTGGTGGGTTGTTCTTTTCTTCAGAATCTCTATAGTTCTAAGGCCATGGACCTCTCTTTTGCAAATAATGATTGAAAAATATTTTGGGAGAGAATAATAGGATCATCAGAGCTGAAACGGATCTCAGAAGCCATCCAATGCACCTCATCACTTTACAGATGAAGAAACTGAAGACCAGAGATATTAATAAGTTGCTCAACATCACATAACTAGGACATGTCTGAAGCAGTATTTGAAACTGGTTATTCAGACTCCAAGTCCATCATCCTGTCTACTATTTCATACTGCCTTCTAATAATCAGGCAGCTTGGGGGTAGGGGGGAGGACAGTAAGGTTAATGCCAATGTAGTAAACCAATAGAGTCTTGGTGGCCTGTGATTTTGAAAAGAATAGATTGGATTGAAATGAACCCTGAGCTCTCTTAGTTTTTTATCCATGATCGTAATTTATAGTGAAGCACATTCTTTCTAATCCATGTCTACATTTTAAAAAATATTTAAATCTCTTCTTTAAATGAATACTGTAGCACCTGAAACAAGTTCATCTGTGACCCTTGCTAGCAGTGATCACCACTGGCATTTCCCACTGGTCCATCACCAAGCACTTTTCAAGGATTCTATCCAAGAATACTTGAGAACATCAGAGAAATGGCTCAAAGGAAAAAACCTCATCATATCACCTCCAACACGAAATGCACTGCAGTGGTCCTCTCCTATAGTCATTTGTGAGGATGGATAAGAGTTCAAAGTTGAGCCCCATATCTGTTGAATGTCTCTTAATCCATAGGACATAAGATCAACACAGTAGGTGTCTTGGAGGACACACACACACACACACACACAAAAGCCCCACTAACAAATTTCTTCTATATATTATCTGTGCATGGTATGTAAGGGATACACACATACACACACACAACCATAATTGGCATTTCCTACTAGTCCATCACCAGACCTAGCTGGGGGCTAAGTGCCTTTTGAATCACAGAGGTATTAAGTGGGAAGCAAGTTCAGAGGATCCAGTGATAATTGAGGACTGAGACAGTTGGGGAAGGTTTCAGGAAGGAGATGGGATTTAAGCTGGTCCTTACAGGTATGGCGACTTTTGGAAATAAGGATAGGGAAGGCTATTCCAAGGAGGAGAGATGATGTGAACAACAATGTGGAAATGAGAAACAATACATCAACTAGCAGTAATTAGGAGTAATAAAAGAGTAAACAAGGAAAAGTCTCCTTAAATGTCCTTAGTTCCAAAGTTATAACACCAAACTAGATTGCATTAGCCCAAATGCACTATAAAGACAACACATCTTTCCTTCTGCTTAATCACCATCCTAGCAAGAATTCATTTTTTTAAATGCAGATGTATCTTGTAATAGAAACACAGTGTACAATTCTCTCAAAGTAAAGGGATTCAATTGTTAACTAAGGAACAGTAACAAAGACAGACACTCCTTTGAGATTAGCCAAACACTCATGGAAGACACTCAGTTTTTAAACGGCCCTTTCCTTTAGAGCATCCTCCTCTTTAATAAGTCTAATAACTGTAATAGAACAAGTTCTATTATAAAACAAAGGCTTGCGAGATAACAAAGCAAGTTTTTTCTGATACCATCACTACTTACAGTCACTTCTCCAAATAATAACCTCAGTTATTTCCAACCTAGCAAGTCAGTAAGCTTCTCATTTCATCTGTCTCTTTCTTACTTCCTTTCTGTCTTCAGATAGCATTCCTAGCCCTCTAAAACATAAAAGATTAGCTAGCTCCAGGGATGACTTAAAGAATGGACAAAACAAGAAAGTCAGTAATTGAAAGGATCAATTTTCCACAAAGCTGTGATCTCTACCACTCAGTTTTTGAGACTATAAATAAAATACATATTCACCATCAGTACACCATTAAAAAACCACAAAAGAAGAGAAAGTCACAGGAAGAAGAAAAGTCTCCTCACCCCCATCCCCTGAGCTAAGGCACTTAGTAGTGTGAAAATTTTTCTAAAAAGATTTTTTGGCAAATACCACCTTTTAAAGTATAAATAAACACTTACCTAAATAATAATCACTAAACAGTAAGCATCATAAAGCCTTAACCAAATCAGATATCATTACTTACATCTGGAAATGATCCATGCTATGTGGAATACCTATATTTATTTTATAATGAGAGAACAATCCCTTTGAGTAAGTCATTTAACCTGTGTGGAACTCAGTTTCCTCATCTATAAAATGAGGGAATTGGGAGGGCAGAGCCAAGATGGCGGAGTGAAAGCAGTGACTTGCTTAAGCTCTCCCCCAAACCCCTCCAAATACTCATAAAAAATGGCTCTAAACAAATTCTGAAACAGCAGAACCCACAAAAAGACAGAGTGAAACAAATTTCCAGCCCAAGACAACCTGGATGATGGATCAGAAAGGTGTATTGTGCCAGGCTGGGAGTGCAGGCTGCAGCAAACCTGGAGCAGGCCTCAGAGGACTGAATCTCGGGCAGCTGGGGAGGTTTCCAGACTCCTCAATCCACCAATGCCAAAGACAACTTAGAAGGTCAGTGGAAAAAGTCTGTTTCTGTTGGTGCTGAGAGAGGAAGGCGGGGTCTCAGCTTCATTCCCCAAAAGCATGGCCCTGGGGAGGCGGTGGGGTGGGGGCAGGGGGCAGCTGCTTCCCAAGCTTCCGGCCCACAGACTGAGGGGGAATCCAGTGGCTGATCAGAGAGGGACTGCAGGGATCTCTTTGCCAGTGCTGAGGCAGGAATCTCTTGCTTTGCCCGTGTTTGGATCTGGGTCACAGTTCTGGGTGGCGGTGCTGGGGTGAGGAGGAGCTCTGGCATGATGGAACTTGTAGTGGCTGTGGAGAGAAACCCCTCCTCACAGTTACAGGACAGAAAGGAGTACTTGTGGTCACAGGCCAGGAAAGGAGTAAACACCTAGCCCCTTATCATATCACCTTGCAAGAACTGAAAATTTACAGGTCCTACAAGTATCTCTGAAAACAGCTGTACAAACCCCTGAAGCTTGGGACAGTACATTCTTGACACTGGAAGCAGACCCTTACCTTAACAAAGAATTTAAAACTCAAATAATTTGTCAGGATCATAAGCAAGCAGCGCAAAAAGAGTCAGACTATATTATCTTACTTTGGTGACAAAGAAGATCAAAATATACAACCAGAAAAAGACAACAAAGTCAAAGCTCCTACATCCAAAGCCTCCAAGAAAAATATGAATCAGTCCCAGGCCTTGGAAGGGCTCAAAAGGGATCTTGAGAAGCAAGTAAGGGAAGCAGAGGAAAAACTGGAAGAGAAATGAGAGTGATGCAAGAAAATCATGAAAAACAAGTCAACAGGTTGCTAAAGGAGACCCAAAAAAATACTAAAGAAAATAACACCTTAAAAAATAGCCTAACCCAAATGGCAAAAGAGGTCCAAAAAGCCAATGAGGAGAAAAATGCCCTAAAAAGAAAAATTGGCCAAATGGAAAAGGAAGTCCAAAAGATTACTGAAGAAAATACTTCCTTAAAAATTAGAATAGAGCAATTGGAAGATCGTGACTTTATGAGAAATCAAGACACTGTAAAACAAATCCAAAAGAATGAAAAATTACAAAACAATGTGAAATATCTCATTGGAAAAACAACTGACCTGGAAAATAGATCCAGGAGAGAGAATTTAAAAATTATTGGACTATCTGAAAGCCATGATCAAAAAAAGAGCCTAGACATCATCTTTCAAGAAATTATCAAGGAAAACTGCCCTGATATAGTAGAACCAGAGGGCAAAATAGAAATTGAAAGAATCCACAGATCTCCTCCTGAAAGAGATCCCCAAAGGAAAACTTCTAGGAGTTTTCCAGAGTTCCCAGGTCAAGGAGAAAATATTACAAGCTGCCAGAAGGAAACAATTCAAGTACTGTGGAAACACAATCAGGATAACACAAGATTTAGCAGCTTCTACATTAAAGGACCGCAGGGCATGGAATATAACATTCCGGAGGGCAAAGGAGATAGGATTACAACCAAGAATCGCCTACCCAGCAAAACTGAGTATAATCCTTCAGGGGAAAAAATAGTCATTCAGTGAAATACAGGACTTTCAAGCATTCCTGATGAAAAGACCAGAGCTGAACAGAAAATTTGACTTTCAAATACAGGACTCAAGTGGAACATGAAGAGGTAAACAGGAAGAGAAATCATAAGAGACTTATTAAAATTGAACCGTTTACATTCCTGCGTGGGACAATGATATCTGTAACTCATGAGACCTTTGTCAGTATTAGGGTAGCTGGAGGAAAAAAAATTATATGGACAGATAGATAGATAGATAGATAGAAGGCACAGGGTGAGCTGAAGATTAAGGGGTCATATCTGGAGAATAAAATTAAGGGATGAGGGAGGATTATACTCGGAGAAGAAGAAAGCAAGAGGTAGAATGGGGTAAATTATCTCACAAAGAAAAAACAGAAAAGAAAAGTCTCTTACAGTGGAGGGGAAGCAGGGGAAGGTGAGAGGGAATGAGTAAATCTTATTCTCATAGGATTTGGCTTAAGGAGGGAATAACATATACCTTCAATTGGGTATGGAAATTTGTCTTACCCTACAAGAAAATAGGGGGAGAAGGGGACAAGAGAGCAGGGGGATGATAGAGAGGAGGGCAGATTGGAAAAGGGTGTAATCAGAAGTAAATACTTCTGAGGAGGAACAGGGTGAAAAGAAAGAATAGAATAAATGGGAGGGCAGAACAGGATTGAGGGAAATAGAGTTAGTTTTTCACAACATGTCTACTATGGACTTGTTTTGCAGAACTGCACATGTACAACTTATATTGAGTTGCTTGCCTTTTCAATGAGGGTGGGTGGGGAGGGAGGAAGAAAGAAAATTTGAAACCTAAAGTTTTAAAAACATATGTTTTTAAAAAAATGTTTTCACATGCTACTGGGAAATAAGAAATACAGGAAATGGAATACAGAAGTCTATCCTGCCCTACAGGAAAACAGAAGGGGAAGGGGATAAGACAAGGGGAGAGAGATAGAAGAGAGGACAGACTAGGGGAAGGGATATTCAGAATGCATGCCATCTTGGAGTGGGGAGAGGGTGAGACAGGGTGAAAATTTGGAACTGAAAAACTTGTGGTATTGAATGTTGAAAACTACAAATAAATAAATTTATATTTAAAAAAAATGAGGGAGTTGGGGGGCAGCTAAGTGGCACAATGGATAAGAACACTGGCCCTTGAGTCAGGAGGACCTGAGTTCAAAGCTAGCCTCAGACACATAACATTCACTAGCTGTGTGACTCTGGGCAAGTCACTTAACCCCAATTGCCTCACCCAAAAAAATTAATTAATTAAATTAAATTAAATGAAAGAGTTGGATATTGATAACCTCTAACTATAGAATTTCAGGAGAGGCATAATATTTGATCACCAATAAAAAAGCAGGCTGGCAAAACTAACCACTGAAGATAGAAGATCAAATTCTATGAAAAGTGGTAACAATTCATTGAGCCTGGCATAAAATTGAATGTGCTATTCACCTTCCCTGTTGCATAACTCGTTTCTGAAATAAGTTACTAAAGGGGCACCAGCCAGCATTGCCATAAAAAAGAAAAACATATACTGATGCTTGCATTTATGTCGCTCCAGTGTAATTAGTCAAATGAAAGCTAACTAAAGAATCTAATAAACAAAACAAAAAACATAAACTGTACCCTTTGTACTGAAGCAAGACTATCAACAGCTCTTTTCACATGTGGAAGCAGTTACTTAAATCAAATTGGGGGAAAGGGAAGGGTTTTGATTTCTAATGAGAACTAATTTGGTTCAACAAAAAACTACAGTGCTAAGTTTTTATTGTACCTTTCAGAGGTCCATAAAAAGCCCCATTCCAGAACAAAACTCAATCTCTTCTCAATAGCCTTCTCCCTTAATTCATTTATTCAATAACATGTACACGAAGATGCAATACTAGGCAATAACTATAATGTGGATTAGAATATGAGCTTACCAGAACTCTAAAGTGCTATGCAAATTATGAAGAAGGAAAGAAAATTATCAGGGAATGGAAAGAAGGACAATTCTCACATAAAGATTTATTTCAGCAAAAGAAAAGCCACAGAGAGAACACTTCCAAAATAGTATACAAGGCATAGTAAATTGTCCAGGTCGGTTCAACTAGGGAAGAATTTAGATAAAGTAGAAAACACGGCGGCTCTGTCCACACATCTTCACACACCTTCACAATGTGTGTGTGTGTGTGTGTGTGTGTGTGTGTGTGTGTGTGGGCCGATGAAAGAGCAGGGTCTGTTCTGCCTTTTTCTTTGTACTCCTAGAAGCACTGACAGAATGCTTGGCACATAGAATACCCTTAACAAATGCTTTCCCCCTTCCATTCCATAGGAAGGTTTTTGTAGAGTGATACCTTAAAGGGAGAATTCTCTGTAAGTCTTTGCTTATTGGACAAAAGTATAAAATGTAAAATATGAGTTTGTCATTTAAAATTGTAAGTAAAAGTGTAAAATATTACTTTGTCATGTAAAAACTAGTCACGTTATATAGAGGTCCATAAAAATCAGGGAACATTAAATATCTAATTAAAAGATCACTCTACATTGAACTGAATGCGTTTAATGAGGTAAGACCTCCCTGAATGCCAAGGCAGTAGATACGCTAAGTGAGATGCAAAGTGCTCTAAGAATTCAGAATGTTTATATTTCAGGATATTTATATGTTTATGTTCATATTTATATATTTTATATAAATTATATATCTGTATGCTGTGACCAGCACAGTTCCAGGCACATAATAGGCCATTTATAAATGCCTGTTGAGTGATTGGCTGATTACCTCAGGCACTTCTCTCCCTAGGACCTCTCAGTAAATCCCAAAGGGATTGCATCTTCATGGGAGGAGAAAATTTGCTCATTCAAAGAGGTCTTGGATGAAATCACAGTTCATATAAAAATGATTACCCCCTATATTCCCAAGTTCTTCTCACTTCTGCTAGCATTAGGGTCACCCAGAGTCTTTGTCTACAATGCGTGGACTTGGCTCTTTCAGGCCCACTGGGCACACAGGACTGGTTCTTTTAATCATGGTTGACTAAAATTTAGATGAAAATAGAAAATCATGCCTCTGCATACCCATTTGTTCTCAAAACTACTTTGTTACCACCATTTCTTTACTTCTATATTTTAATCATATAATAAGCGCTTGTTGACTTGAAAATCAACAAATAGTGGACAAAAGTGATTCTCTAAAGTCTGTCTTCTATTTTGGGTGTTAAACCACGTACTTCTGGTTCCTTAATTATTGCATTTCAGCATTATTATTTTGGAAACAGGGTAACCACCCTCTCTGCCTTGGTGCCAGGCATAAATAGAACATGAACACTTCCAGGAATTGTCAGTTTGACACTTCTTACAAGAAGTCAAGTCCACTTTGTTACATGAACCAAAAGTCTTCTTACCCTTTAATCTGCCCCGAGTACTCGGTGATCCAAGAAAACTGGCCTCCTTGCTGTCCCTCCCACAAGACAGGCTAGCTCCAGATTCCGTGTGTTTTCTCTATCTCTCATGCCAGATAATGTTCTCCTACATCTCCACTTCCTGGTTTCAAGTCTCAGATCAAATCTTACCTTCTATAAGAAGACCTTCCTGAGCCCCCTTAATGCAGTGACTTCCTTTTATTGATTACCTCCAATTTACCCAATCTACAGCTTGTTTGTACATTGTTGTTTGCATGTTGTCTCTCCTATCAGTCTGTAAGTTCTGAAATCAGCAACTATCTTTTGCTTTTCATTGTATCCCCAACACATCTAGTAGGCACTTAATAAATGCTTGATTCATTCATTCATTCCTGCTCTCCTCTCCAATTTCTTCCCCGTCCCCCTATAGCACAGCTCCAATACCCCAGTTTAGGGGCCACAGTGGTGATCTTCTACTATCTCCACCAAGAAACACATCACCAAGGAACTCTACTCTAGGAAGGTAGACCTCTACCTCTCCAACTTGGGAGCAGCCACAAGGTCACCCCTGAGGCTGGGAAAGTTCATTTGCAGGCATATGCCTATCCCTACCATGTGATTCTGAGTGCTACCACTCTGAGGGCCTCTAGTTCTCTGACCTATGATCTGATAAGAAGACAGAAAGGCAGATGGTATCCAGGAACTCGTGGCCTATGAACTCAGGGTATACTAACTCTTGAATTGGAGGACAAAGATTCAGATCCTGCCTCTGACACTTACTACCTCTGTTGCCTTAGATAAGAGAGGTAACTCTCTGGGCCTCAGTTTCCTCACCAGTAAAATGAATGAGTGGGTTTCACTAGACGGCCTCTGAGGTCCCTTTCAGTTCTAGACTTACAATACTATGAATTACCCTTCTCAGAACCTTTGGGCAAGAATTCATGGGCTTTTCCTAACAGGTGTGTGGAGGGGAGAGAAGAAATGTAAATTCATCTGTCCTCCAATGAACTTCGGAAGAAGGTGGGAAAGGGACAAAGCAATAACAGAGTCCTGAAGGGAGAGAGCACACACCTGAGAGGTCACTTTCTATAGAGCAAAAGCAGAAGAGTAGTGCCTCCAAACACAGTCCTGCAGGTAGTCCCCGGCACTGGGACCCAAATGGAGGAGGTCTCTGTGTTCTACCCCCAGTAAGGAGCCAATTCCCTGCCCACCTTCCACGTGGAGGTGCCCCTCAGCTTTCTCCAAACAGAGGGCCACACCTTAGAAGCTGAACTGATCAGCTTCCCCCTTCCATCAGCATCCTGTTTAAACTAGGAGGCTTTGATCCCAGTAGTAAATGCATCACATGTCAGGCATAGCATGGAATTCTGGCATTCCTCTTAAGCAATAATCTATGAGAACATGAAGGATGTTTAGAAAACATGGGACCCTCTCTAAATGCAGATTTCCCTTTTCTACTCCATGAAAAAAAAAAGTCCTCCATAAGTGAGAAAAGCATTTTAAACATCCATTTCAAAAAGAGAGACGGAGGCACTCCCACTGTGCAGAAATATGTCACATGGCCTGCTGTTCCTAGAAAGCACTGAAATTAACTGCCAACAGATGCAGTATTTCATCAGTCCCATAAATATTCAATAAAAGACTCCTGCCATTCCTTTTTGGTGCCCTTGTGGGAGGCAACAAGAAAAAAGAAAAGAAAAGGGGGGGGATCTCTTATAAAATACAGGCCACAACTGTCATAACCCCCTTTTAAACAATCAAAATTGCAGGACCAAATACTTTTATGAAAATCTCATCCATGTATATGCCCCAGATCTCTGGGATATGATCTTTCCATTTGAAAGAAAAAAAGGGGGGCGGGGCGGAATGACATCAAAAGCCAAATTGCTGGAATCTGGACACAGTCAAAACATCATTCCATTTCAAATCAGAGGGGGAAAGAGACTTATTTAGGCAATGTTCTAGATAAAAATCAGTCAGTCTCTTTGCCAGGCCAAGTTTGTTCCATTACTCTCTCTCCTCCAAACTCTTGGAAACATTGTAACTGATACTACCAACCTCATCCTTCCATACTCCCTAAGGAGAGCTCCTCTCCTGGGCCAAGACAAAGGGTAGCAAAGAGTATAGGATCTTCAACTTTATTGTACAGCTAATATTTATATAGTACTTAAGGTTTTATATTTTTTTAATTTTTAGGCAATTGGGGTTAAGTGACTTGCCCAGGTCACACAGCCAGTAAGTGTCAAGTGTTTGGTCTGAGGCCGCATTTGAACTCAGGTCCTCCTGACTTTAGGGCTGGTGCTCTATCCACTGAGCCACCTAGCTGCCCCAGTACTTAAGGTTTTGCAAAGCACTTTACACATGCTAACTCAACCATCTTCACAATAACCCCTGCAAGGTGGGCAATTTTATTATTTCCATAATAAGGAAACAAAGGCACAGAGAGGTAAAGGGAATGAGAGAACAAGTATTTGTTAAGCACCTACTATGTGCCAGGCACTGTGCTAAGCACTTCACAATTATTATCTCATTTGATCCTCACAGCAACCCTGGTAAGTAGATACCATTATTATCCTCATTTTACAGCTGAGGAAACTGAGGCAGGCAGAGGGTAAGTGACTTGCCCAGGGTCACACAACTAGTAAGCATCTGGGGCAAGATTAGAACTCAGTTCTTCCTGGGGCAAAATTAGAACTCAGGTCTTCCTGGATCCAAGACCTGTGCTCTATCCATGGCACTACTTGGAAGGGACCTCATCTAGAGGCCACCTCATCCAATTCCTTCATTATACAGATGAAGAAATTAAAGCCTAAAGAAGTTAAGTGACTTAGCCAAGGGTACCCAGTTAGTAAGCATCAGAGGTGAGTCCTCAGATTCTAGACCAAGTATTCTTTCCATAAGACCACACTTGAGCTCCCTAACTTATAAGGTGGGGGGGAGGGCAGGTGGGAGTAGAAGAAAGTACAACAAAAAACACGAGCTTTTTTTTAATACATGCACAGATTTTAAAGGCAGAAGATCCTACTTTTGTATCCCATAAGGATTTATTCTGTGATAAGTCAGATTGGATGAGTGGTGAATGCTCAGTCTTGAACAGACAGTAAAATAGCCAAGAAAATAGAAACTTCCTGTGGGTAGGAACTGTTTTCTTTTCATCTTTGTATCTCCAGGGCTTAGGTACAGAATCTTGCACAGAGAATCATAGGTCTAGAACTGGAAAGGATCACAGTCTGATCTAATTTCTTCATTTTACAGAGCTAAGGCCTATGGAAATGAAAGATTTGCTCAAATCACAGCACCTACTAAGGGTCAGCAGAGGGATCTGACCCCAGTTTTCCTAATACCAGAGCTCACTCTCATTCCACTCTACCAACTAGTAGGTAATTTGGGGGGGGGGGCAGGGGAGGCAATTGGAATTAAGTGATACGCCCAGGGTCACACAACTAGGAAATGTCTGAAGCCAGATACAAACTCAGGTCCTGCTGACTCCAGAGCCGGTGCTATATCCACTGTGCCACTAGCTGCCCTCATACTTCTAAGTTTTGAATGGAATTGAATTGGTAGTCACACACCAAAGGAAAACAGAATTTACTGAGATCCTCTTTTGTCTATTAAATACTCGACCTGTTCAATCAATCAGTCATTAAGCCTTAATTAAGCACCCTACTATGAGTTCTAGACACTGGGGATACAAACGCAAAAAATGAAACAATCACTAGTCTCAAGGAGCTTGGCTGAAAGTCAATGCAGATGCTTTTGAGAATATTTTGTGAAAACAGAAAAAGAACAAGAAAAAGGTCGGGGGGGGGGGGGAGTACAGATCAGGCCCCTTGACTGAAAATGAATCAAGAGCATTGTCTTTAGTAAGGGAGAAAGATATTTATAATTTTCATGTATGCGAACACAGACCTGGGATCTTCCTCATGTCTTCAAGCACCAACTGCCAAAGGGCACCAGACAACGAAGGGGAAACGGAAAGAAATCAGCATCTTTTGAAGTATCCATTATGTGCTAGGCACTGTACCAAGCACTTTACAAGTACCTCATTTGATCCTCACAACAACCCAGAGAGGTCAGTGCTATTATCATCCCCATTTTACAGTTGAAGAAACTGAGGCAGACAAGGGCTAAGTGACTTGCCCAGGATCACACAGCTAGTGTCTCAGGCTGGATTTGAACTCAGGTCTTCCTGACTCTTGGCCCAGGACTGTATCCACTACCTGAAGAGGGTGAGTACTGTGTTAACATTAGTACTTCAGTGTCTATGATTGACTACTGCTATTATTGGCAGTAAAACAAAAGTAAAGGCAATAAAAAGAAACATTTATTTCTGACTGTCATGTCATGATTTACAGACATTAGATCTCTTGATCCTGTTCCACAGATAAGAGCAAATTTCATCCCCATTTAAGGAGAGCTTAAAAGGTTTGCCAAAGGTCACACAGGTAGGTGTTACCAAGAGGAATTTGGCCTTGAATTCTATTTCATATCAAGCCAAAATGGTGAAAGTTGCTGTATAGGTTATTACCAAGTGACTCTCCAACAGAATTTAGCATAACCCGAACTGGATAGTGTCCTTTGTAAACTGCAAGCGTCTTTATTTTGATTTCCTTGCATTCTCTTCACCAAATAAAATTATCAAATTGCCCCCCCCACGCCATGATAATTCCGACTGAAAAATTTACATCTACCTATGCAGAATTACAAGAATTCACAGGGTCACCACATTGATTTTTTTTCCATGGAAATCTGTGGGAAAAAATAATGAAAGATAGAAAAGTTTAGCAAGAGATTCAACGAATAATTGGATCAATAAAGGTCACAATGGCAAAAAGTTTACAAATATAAATCATAAGCCACAGGAAAGACAGAGATCTGAAAAATAATTTGGCATTTAAAAGTTCCAGTGATCAGTCAATCAAACAATAAGCATGAAGCCCTGCCCAGCTGTTATGGGCCAGGCACTAGGAATACCAAAACGAAGCTATCTCTGTCTTTGAAGAGCTTCTGTTCTGTTGGGACAGGGATGATATGTTTATATAAAAATATATGTAAGATATATAGAAAATAAATGCCAGGTATTTGGGGGAGGATAGCAGCTAGGGGAGAAAATAAAATTGAACTTCAAAAAAGTGGAGTCCTCCTCAAAAATACGGAATTAATGAGTCATCATAGTAGACAACAACCATTTTGGCAGACTAAGTTGAACAATTCTATTAAGAACCTGACAAAATTCTCCAAACTAAGTCAACTTAGACTTGGGAAATTTAGTGCCAAAGCAGGGACCTGTTGTTGGTAAATAATTTGTCTGTTTCCAGCTCTTCATGACTCCCTTTGAGGTTTTCTTGGCAAAAATACTGGCCTGGTTTGCCATTTCCTTCTCCAGCTCATTTTACAGGTGATGAAACTGAGGCAAACAGGGTTAAGTGCCTTCCCCAGGATCACACAGCTCATAAGTGCACAGGCCGGACTTGAACTCAGGAAGATGAATCTTCCTGATTCCTAGCCCAGTACTCGATCCACTGCCCAAACTAGCTGTCCCAAAGTAGGCCCAGAGGGCAGCAAAAACTATGTTGGAAAACATGGTTTAGGATCAAGGAATGAGAGATGCCAAAGGCTTGTGGACCGGTCTGATGCCTGCCCACTGTAGCCAGTCAAAAGTTTTCTCAGGTAGAGGATTAGAAAGTGCAGGAGAAAATATCATAGACAAAAAATAAATAAATGAATGAATGAATGAATGAATAAATAAAACTAAATCTCAAAGAGTAGGAAGCAATTTGCTACAGACAAGGGCAGTGATTTTTAAATCAACTTTCTCTGCACAACCATATTATTGGGTGGTGTGAACAAAGGTCAAAGTACATGCCAGATCAGAAGGAGAAGAAGGAACTGTTTGCCATTAGAGTAACTCCAACTCAGCCTGTTTAAATAAACTGTGGGCTCCAAAAAAAAAAATGGGAAATGGATAAAAGCAAATATATGGACTCTGTTACAATTTCCTAGAGAGGTTTAACTGATGAAAAACAGTCATCACAATGAGGAGAGAAAATGAGTCCAGAAACAGCCAATTTCCCTGCCAAGTAGAAAGATGTGGCAGCCAAGGGCAATACCTGTTCAGAGCATAAGTATGTTTGAAAAACATGATAGAGGAGGAGAATAGAAGTCCATTCACTCAACAGTCAAAATGAATTGTGGTTAAAATGAGCCTACACAGAGAGCAAAATGTGTCATGAGCTCTAGATGAAGCAAGTTATCCTGAAGGCATCTCCAGATGAAACCACAAGGAAGAACAACCACCAACGATGAAATGGAACAGATCAGACAGGGTTTGGGTTTGGTTTGGTTTGGTTTTGACAGGGATCTGTTCTCCCATGCCCAATAGTGGAGCTACAGTATGGGAATTCTAATACCTCTCTAGCCATTAAGGGTGGAAGTGGAAATGGTTCGAATAAGATGAAGTGACTGGACCTGACTTGCTGCTTACAGAAAAATTACAAACACTTATGTAAAAGGTGATATAATTTTAAAGTCATCCAAGGCATCAATCCTCAGGGGAATTCAAAGAGAAGATCCCCACAGAACAGAAAAGATATAATATTCTTTAATAACCACCAAAATGAGAATGAGAAGACATCAGCAACTAAGGGCCCACATGCCTACTTTCTCATCTCCTAAAATCTGTTTTCTATTGATGATGGTCCTATGTTCACATGACATCCTACTACTTAATCAATCCCTAGAACTCTATACACAGGGCACTAGAACAGGGCTAAAGTTAGGATCAAGACTCTATCAGACTGCTTGCCATCTTGGGAAGGGAGGAGGGGAAGGAGGAAAGGAGAAAAATTTGGAACTCAAAATCTTTCAAAAAATGAATGTTGAAAATTGTCTTAAAAAAAGAAAGAAAATTTTCTTTAGGGGTAATTGGAAAAAATAAAATGCTATTAAATTTTTTTTTTAAATCAGAAAAAAAATAAAGTTAGCATTAAGATTTAAAATTTTTAAAATTTCATCCATTAAGTCATTTCCACCAGTTTCTTCATTTGTAAAATGGGCATAGTAATGCCTGTACTCAGTCTCGTTGTAAGGAAAGCGCTTTACAAACCTTAAGACACTAAAGAAAGTAGAGCAATGATTACTATTATTTTAAAAAAAAGACCTCCTCAAAGAAATGCACAGTATGAATCACAGATACTGAAAAGTCAAAGTGAATATAAAAAAAAAATAAATAAATGCCCAAATGATGACAAACAGCCTTCTGAATTAGTCCAGTCATACGTGTAACTCAGACACAGGCTCTAGATGAAGAGTGAGCTGGGCCCAGAACTGAGTCAGTGGATTGTCCTTGGAAAACTGCATGTCAGCACATTAATATAATAATTATTTGTGATTTTGTTGGTGTGAGAATTTCTCCCACAATAGCTGCAACTAAGTTACAGAGCAGCTCGCACAAGTTAAGTGACTA
This sequence comes from Phascolarctos cinereus, assembly GCF_003287225.1. NCBI lineage: Eukaryota > Metazoa > Chordata > Mammalia > Diprotodontia > Phascolarctidae > Phascolarctos > Phascolarctos cinereus. The sequence goes on along the minus strand of NW_027555514.1, from coordinate 262,688,581 downwards.
GCTCATAGTCACAGAGCTAGAAGGTATCGAGATGAGATACAGTGCTTAGCAATAAATACAGTGATCAGTGCTCTGTCCATTGTTATACTGCCTCCTTCCAAGGAAACTACTCAGGCTTTCAATAACCCCCAAATGGCTTTCCTTTCCAAAAGCATACTAGCACTGCCCTCATTGAACTATAAGGCTATATATCATGAAAACAAATTCAGAAGAAATTGAATTACAAAGATCCCTTCCCACCAAGGCATAAGGAGGCTGCAGCATGTTAATGATGATGACCTGCCCCAGGGAGGTACACTTAGCACAGTGCCTGGTATCTGATAGGTGCTTAATACAATTTTTTGATTGATGTAAAAGATAGTATTGAGGCTGTGACCAAAACAGCTGTTGCAACAGTCACATAGGGATAGTGGAGACAGCAAGGCCACAGGGGTACCTCAGGCAGAGTAAAAGAATAAGAGCTGGGGGCAGCAGTGGATACAGCACCAGCCCTACAGTCAGGGGGACCCAAGTTCAAATCCAGCCTCAGACCAAACACTTGACACTTACTAGCTGTGTGACCCAGGGCAAGTCACTTAACCTCAATTGCCAAAAAAAAAAAAAAGAAAGAAAGAAAGAATAAGAGCTGGGCCTCCTTTAGGTAGATCATTAGTTAGATTGTTTACAAAGGATTGAGAGCAAAACAAAGATAAGACACACATGGGATGAAAAGACATGGAGGGGTTGCCCACCCACCCCAGTTGAAGGGGTCTCCACACTAATAAAATCCTTTGAACCCAAAGCCAGCACTATACCGTATGGCTTCTCATTTATTTCAAAACTCAGTACTACTTCTAAAAAGTTTTTCTCAGACAAATTTATAAGACTACAAGCCATTCCCCAATTGATAAATGGTCAAAAGGATATGAACAGACAGTTCTCAGATGAAGAAATTAAAGCCATCTATAGTCATATGAAAAAATGCTCTAAATCATTATTGATTAGAAAAATGCAAATCCAAACAACTCTGAGGTACCACATCACACCTATCAGATTGGCCAACATGACAAAACAGGAAAATGATAAATGCTGGAGAAGATATGGGAAAATTGGAACACTAATGCATTGTTGGTAGAGTTGTGAAATGATCCAACCATTTTGGAGAACAATTTGGAACTATGCCCAAGGGCTATAAAAATGTGCATACCCTTTGACCCAGCAATAGCACTTCTAGGGTTATATCCCAAAGAGATCAAACAAATGGGAAAAGGACCCACATATACAAAAATATTCATAGCAGCTCTTTTTTGTGGTGGCAAAGAATTGGAAATTGAGAGGATGCCCATCCATTGGGGAATGGCTGAGCAAGTTGTGGTATATGAATGTAATGGAATACTATTGTGCTATAAGAAATGATGAACAAGCTGGCTTCAGAAAAACCTGGAAAGACTTGTATGGTCTGATGCTGAGTGAAGTGAGCAGAACCAAGAGAACTTTGTACGCAATAACAGCCACGTTGCACGATGACTAATATTGATAAACTTGACCCTTCTCAGCAATACAAGGATCTAAGACATCCCCAGAGGCCTCGTGATGGAAAATGCTATCCACATCCAAAGAAGGAACTATGGAAATTGAATCACTATCATTTTTTTTCTTCCATTGAGTTTTGTTTCCTCTTTCTAATGGTTGCTCCTATTGGTTTTAATTTTTACTTACAACTTCACTAATGTGAAAATATGTTTAATAGGAATGTAAATGTATAGCCTATATGAGATTGTGCACTGTCTTGGGGAGGGTGGTGTGGAGGAAGGGGGAGAAAAATTTTTAAACTCATCAGCATATGGAAGTGATTGTTGATAAATCAAAATAAATTAATATAATTTTTAAAAAATAAAAATGAAAATAAAATAAAAAGTTCTTCTCTAATAAAAAACCTCAGTGCTTTTCATGGCTCCCTGGGAAACAAGGTTCAAGATGGGTAAGAAAGGAAAACAGTAAACCAGGGGGAAAAATCTTTCCAGCAAGTTTCTCTGATATAAGATCTCATTTCCAAGGGCGTGTATAAGCAAATGTATAAGACTAGGAGCTATCTGCCAGCTGATATCAAATGATATGAACATTCTCAAAGGAAGAAATCCAAGCCATCAACAGCCATGCTAAAAAAAGAAGAAATGCTTCAACTCACTAACCATTAAAGAAACACAGACTAAGCAGTTCTGAGATTCTACCTCATACCCCATACATTAGCAATATTGACAAGAAGGTGAAAATGACAAACACTGGAGCTGATGAACAGAACTTTAGCCATCCTCAAAAGCAATTTGGAACTGTGCTCAGAAAGTTACCAAACTGGTCTATAACCTTTGACTCAGTGCTACTATCGTTGGGTCTTTACCCAAAAAGAGCACAGAGGAAAAGGTTCTCCATGTACGTATTTATAGAGCTCTTTTTGTGATGGCAGAGACTTGGAAATTGAGGGGAATGGCTGAAGACGTTGTGGCATATCATTGTGATGAAATGCTATTATGTCATTTAAAAAAATGAAGAAAGGGATGGTGGCAGAGAAATTAAGGAAGGATTGTATGGACTAATACAGAGTGAAGTGAGAAGAAGCAGGGGCATAACTTCTACGATAATATTAGCGTTGCAAAAACAAACAATTTGCAAAACTTAAGAACTCTGGAAAACCCAAAGACCAAAAATGATTCCAGTGTCAATGATGAGATGTGGGAATTTGCTTTTCCTTACTATTAATATCTGTTGCAAAGGTCTTGTTTCATTTTTCCAGTGAGGAAAGGGAGGGGAAGTAAGTGGGAGAGAAAATAAATGCTTGCTCATTGACAAAAAAAAATTAATTTAAAAAAAATTCAAACAAATCAGCATTGAAATGAAGAAAGTGGGTTTTTTTTTTCCATTTTTCAATCTATATCCCTAATGTTATTGGCCAGGAAGATCATCCAGCATATCAATGTTAGTGCAGCACCAGGGAAAGAACAATGTCTCTAGAGTCAGACAACCTTAGTTAAATCCTGCCCCGATATATTTGCTACCTGTATGATGTTAGGCAGATCCTATCACCTCTCTCGACCTTGGTCTTCTTATCTATAAAGTGAAAGGGTTGAAGTGGATAGCTGCTAAGGTCCCTTCCAGCCTTAAATCTATGATCTTAGGATTATGAATAGAATGGTTTCTATTAAAAAGAGTTGTATGAATTTCACTCATGCTCATGTAAATACTAGTAGTGAAATGATATCATAAATTCTTCCTAAACTGCTGTTGGATTGGACTGACATCAGGAACTCAAGATACAAGGTTGTGACAAGGCAGCATATGTGTTGGGCAGAGAGCATGGAAATCCCACAAGCACTCCCCAGGAGAAGCCATTTGCCAGATGTGTAGTATATGCAACACACAGTCCTAAGCAAGCAGGTGTAAATAATGATTCTCTGAATAATGTGGCCTTTCTTAAATGATAGACATTATTTTCTTCCAAGTTTCATCAGCTGTTGGGAAACATTTAATGGACACTATAGACACCCCATAAGGGTCACCCAGAACCTAGTTCAAAGGCCAAAAAAACACCACATTCACAAATCACAGCAGAGCCGAATATGTTAAGGACACCACTGCCAAATCCTGAATTCAAGTTCATAGCCCAAGGACTTTGTCAAACAGATTTTCAATTGTTGTGTATACTGGTAACCTGAAATCCAATTCTGAATCCTTTTGATCAAATTATGAAGCCATCTCAGAATGAGATAATCTTCTGAGCCTCCAAAATGTTAGCTGAATTAAAGAGCACACTATATTATATCAAACAGAGTTGGCTAAAGAATCTCTTATTTTTGCTTTGAAAAACTGAAGGGTGGTGGAAAACTCTTATTTTCGCTTTGAAAAACTGGAGATTCCTGACATTTCTGCCATCAAAAAGTAGCCCTAAAAGAAACATGCAATCCAGTTTTGTCTACAGGAAGGTTATTTTCATATTTCATTTTGTTTTCCCAAATCCTAGTGGTGTCATGAAAAGAATGCTCAATTTGGATCAAAAAACCTTAGTTTAAGTCCTGGTGCTAACACCTGATCACCTGTTTAATCATGGGCAGATCCCTTGATTATGGTGATGGTGACTGTAATAATACCTAGAACCTATGCAATGCTTTGAGATTTGCAAAGCACTTTTACAAATATTATTCCATTTGATCCTCAGAACAAACTTGAGAGATAGGTGCTTTTTATTATCCACATTTTAGAAGTGAGAAAACTGAGGCAGAAAGCAATATTATGACTTGCCCAGGAGCACATAGATAGTAAGTATCTGAGGAGTGCAGACCGGAGAGGAAAGGGAATGCAAGATGTAGAGTCAAAGGACATTCAAATTCTGGGTTTTTCTGACGCTCACCTCTCTCATCTGTAAAAGGAGATGTTCTGGAGCAAAGTTTGGGTACCCTATGACCCAAGCGCTGTACCATGAGGCACAGGCCCAAATGAGTTAAAGTTAGAAAGACCATGTACATGCCAACATCTTCACAGCAGCACTTTTTGTGGAAGCAAATAACTGGAGAGCAGATTCTTCTCATGAACTGTAAAGCATGAATGTGGTAGGGTATTTCTGCATCAACAGAGACAGTGAATACGAACAGGTAGCAGCTTGGGAAGACTGGTATGAATCGAAGAAGAATGAAATGAGCAGAACTAGAGAAACAATATACAACATCACTCTAATGATGTAAATAGTGGTTAAAAAAATGAAGAAAATGGAATGCTGTGTAATTATAATGACCAAGCTTGGCTCCAGAGAAAAGCTGAGAAAATACATCTCCTTCCCCTCTCCATAGAGGTAGGGTACTGTGGGTAGAGAGAGCCATGGGTATTAGCAAACATGACTGATATGGAAGGCAATGTGATCTGCAGGGAAAAGAGAAGTGGCATCAGAGGAACCGGGTTCAGATTTTATCTCTGACACTTACTACCTGTGTGACCTTGGACAAGTCACTTCATCTCCCCAAGCCTCAGTTCCTTCATCTGTAGAATAAAGAAATTGGAACAGATGGCTTGTGAGGTCCCTTCCAGCTTGAGAGCTATAATTGTGTTTATTGATTTTGCTAAATTAATTTCTTTTTCTTTTTTCAGTGTGTTACCAGGGATGATTCAAAGGTTAGGAGAGAAGGGAAGGCTATATTTGGAAATGAAGGCAATGTAAAAACAAAAACGAAACAGCAAAATGAGATTTGTTCAAAGGGGGGGGATGGATGAGATGACTTCCCAAGATCCTTCCAGCTCTGAATCTATAGCCCTGTGATCTTACAATCCAACCCTGTAGTTTGCTAATACAAAGCTGTTTTGAAAAGCTGCCCTGGGGCAGCTAGGTGGTACAGTGGATGGAGCACTGACCCTGGAGTCAGGAGGACCTGATTTCAAATCTGGCCTCAGACACATAACACTAGCTGTGTGACCCTGGGCAAGTCACTTAACCCCATTGTCTAGACAAAAAAAAAAAGAAAGAAAGAAAGAAAGAAAGAAGAAAAGCTACCCAGCAGATTAATGGACTGTTATATTGGTTCTTTAAGTAGACAATTTCCCTCTTAAAGATGAAACAAGTGTGTTTGGACTATATGTGTGTGCATGTGTGCATACATATATATATGTATATTGTGTGTAAATAGTATATATGTATACATATATTACAGAGACAGACTACAGTCTATATAGTATGTATATATACAAATAGCATAGTATATATGTGTGTATCTATATATATATATGTGTGTGTGTGTACAGATATACACACATGTATGCATACACACACACATATTGTGCCTATCCTGAGTCTATCTAATACCTACTTATGAAGATAATTAAAGTCAAGAGTTTGGCAGATATTAGGACTAAGAACCAGGCTCCAGTCAATTCTGGCATCGAGAGATCGCCCCCCGGGGGCATTTAAAATAAAACCTTTGGCTGTTTTGGCCATTTTTGGTATATTTGGTTATTTTTAGACTCAGAACCTAGATGTGGCCCATATGCCACATGAAATAACACCAGACCCCAAACTGGAAAACAGAAACTCAAATAGATGTTATCACCAAATCAGGCCTCTGAACTAGCTCAGAATTTAGAATGGGAAAAAAAATTCTGAAACTCAATGTCAGAGAAACAACAAACAAAAAACCCCAACTTTCTCTTCCTAATACAATAGACTGGTTTCATTCTAGGAACAGAGAATTTACTGGGCCAAAGGGAAAAACACACATCTTGGGGCAGCAGTCCTTCCAAAAAGAAAGCACCGAATCTGTACAATTGAATGATCTCACAGTCACAGGACCAGAGATTTAGAATCAGAAGGGCCCTCAGAAACCATAGAGTCCAACCTTTTTATTTTACAGAGAAGGAAATTGTGACCCAGAGAATTAAGTGAGCTGCCTGAGGACACACAGCTACTCAGCAGCTGGGCTGGGATTCAAACCTGGTTCCTCTCAGTCAAAATCCCATATTCTTGCTACTGGAGAGAATAAAGATGGGGCTGGATAAATACAATGGAAAAGAGTATCGCATCTTCATATTGTCTGCACCTTCACAGCCCAAACATCCTTTTAAAAATAAAGTATAAATAAACTATTTTAAAATCTCATAATGACAGTTTTTTGGGGTTTTTTTATAGGAGGCATCAAGGTCCTGGCAGATGAGCCTCTGGGTTCTTACAAGAACATCAACTAGAAGGCATCTAAACACTGCTGCAACTAGAAGGCATCTAAACACTGCTGCTCTTTGCTCCGTTTGCAAAAATAATCTACTGCTTTCCAATAAATCAAGGCCCCACAATGAAAGGGGAAGCTAGATGGTGCAGTGGACAGAGTGCCAGGCCTGCAGCCAGGAAGGCCTGAATTCAAATCCAGCCTCAGATACTTACTAACCCTGGGCAAGTCACTTCACCCTGTTTGCCTCAGTTTCCTCAATCTATAAAATGAGCTGGAGAAGGAAATGGCAAACCACTCCAGTATCTCTGCCAAGAAAACCCCAAATGGGGTCATAGAGAGTGGTACAACAGCAACATAATGAAACATGCTATCCACCTCCAGACAGAAAAGCAACGGACTCTGAGTACAGATTGAGGGAGGCTCTCTCTGTGTGTCTGTGTCTGTGTGTGTCTGTGTGTGTGCGCATGTCTATGTGTATGTGAACGTGTATGTGTCTGTGTATATCTGTGTGTGTCTGTGTGTTTAAAGATATGGACAATGTAAGAATTTGTTTTGCTTGACTAAATACGTTTGTAATGATGGGAGGGGATATACATATATATATATATATATATATATATATGTACATATAGAGAGATACTTTTCTATATAGCACATATATAATTTGTATATATTGACATAGTGGATATATAGTCTAAATATAAATTTCATATATCTGTATGTGTATATATACACTCATAGATAGGCAGATAGATAGATAGATAGATATGTACATATTCCAAAGAGGGAAAAATTATGAGTCCCAACTATCACAAAGAAAGGCAGACTCCTGAAAATGTACAGCCCTGCCCTTAGAACTCAGAGTGGTTTGATTTCTAATATCCCAATTTTCCATCAAATGGTTTCTTTTTAAAAGCTCATCTTTCAATCGGTCATTTCTTCCATTCTTCCCCCTCAAAAAAAAATAAATACTAACACTTATAAGCAGTTGTACGTTGTCCAAAACCTAGCTGGATGAAAACCAACTTCTCACTGTGGAAATCTATCCAGGGCACATGTGCATATACTGAGCCGCCTTTCTAGAATGCCATAAAGCCAGGCCAGGCTAATCAACAGCCAGGCTTCCTTTGGTGCTGCCCACTATCTCCAGTGACCACCTTGAAAAATCAACAGCACTTGGCAAAAACATCACTTTGTGAAACCTGTAAGAGGACATCAGGAATGTGGCTGCCATTATCTGACTCGTCTCTGTTTGCTTCATATTACTGTTTTCATTTTCCCCTCTTCTCATCCAGTTGGCTTGACTTCACTGGTTAGCAAAAATGGCTTCTCTTTTTCCCCTGTCCTTGGGGCAGAATGAGAAGCCCATCAAGATGGCCCCGCTTTCATCCAAGCTGTCTATGAATACAGCCTAACTACCTATATTTCAAAAATAGCCATTATTTCTTTTGTTGAGTCTAAAACTTGAAGAAAGAATCAACTATGCTTTCAAAAAAGGGTACATCTAAGAGGAATGGTTTCTTTGCTCCAAAGGGAATCCCAATTTGGAAAACTAACTATTATGAGAGGAAACATGGCCTGACTTCCATCCATGATTTGCCATGACGTGTGTATGTCTGCTCAACCAAAGAAGAGGTCAACCAGGAGAATATTAAAATTGAGGTAGAGACCCCCATTGTCTCTAGTCTGGCTTGTTTTCTGGGTACCTGTTAATCAATGTTGGGAGATGCATCACCCAGTCTGCAGCTATCTAGCACATAACAAGTATTCCCTACCTGGTAGCCAGCATGTTAGAAGCCCACTCCTATTAGCTATAATCTCATTCCTTATGATACCACATTTGGGGAGGAGCCCATCCCCTTCTGCTAACCTGCACGGTTTCAAATTGTCTTTATCTCATTACAAAAGTTATCAATAAAAGCTGGCTCCATCCTGAATCCCTTGCTAATATCTAGGAATCAACTTGCTACCTTAGTGTATTTTTAAATAAACTCTTTTTAATTCTCTTTTTTTCTGAGTGTTGACTTGTTAACTGGGGCAAAGGCCTGAACAAAGACAAGAGGACATAGTGAGTGAGCCCTGAATTTTTCACCACGTTCTCACTGACTTTCAGGTCCAATGCCAACTCCGGCGGACCAATGTGGACCCAAGTTTGAGTAACTTGGTGTGACTCTGGGCTAGTCACTTTGCATCTCCGAGACTCAGTTTCCTGATCTGTAAAATGGAAATTAAGCTTTCCTTGCCTACCTCATGGGATATGAAAGAAGCATGACAGTAAACTATAAACATACAGAAAGACAACTCATTGTGGGGCAAGGAATCAAACATTTTGTGTGCCCTGGATTCCCTGGGCCATCTGATGAAGCTCTCAGTCTACTTCTCAGAGCTATGTTTTTAAACACATAAAACAGAACACAGAGGATTACTAAAGAGACCAGTTCTGCAGGAATATAATTTTTTAAAAATTTTTTTAGGAAAACAAGTTCACGGACTCCATGTTAAGAGCTGCTATAATAGGGGAAAGATCACTGGACTTGGAGTCAGGAGACTTGGGTTTGAGATTGAGTTCTATCATGATTATCTGTATGATCCTAAGGTGAGCAACTTTCTCTCTACGTGGACCTCATTTTCCCCATTTCTCAAACTAAGGCATTGGACCCAAAGATCTTGAGATTCATTGTAGTTCTAAAATTCCTTGAGCTCTTCCCTACTTCTATCTTTACAGCAAAATGACAGAAATAGCTTCCAGACTTCCCATCATACAACTAGGACAAGTACCAGATAATAAAAATGTTCATTTTCTAGATTTAAAAAAAAGATGCAAGCCAGAGAATCAGGAAAACAATGACTCCAATAATATAAACAAAAATATTCAAATGAAGCCAAATAGTATAATTGTGATAACCAAGCTTGACCCTGAGAAGAGCTCAGGAAATAATTCCTTTCTTTGGAGAGGTGGGAGACTATGGGTATAGAACATTGCATACACTGTCAGCCATGGTTCTTGCATCAGCTGGTTTTGCTTAGCTAATTTTTCTTGTGTAACACTCAGTCTGAATATACAAGGTAGAGAAATCACTTGAGAAGGGTTCAAAAGGAATGGGTAGAGCCATTTTTCCTCTGATCTCTTATAGGCTACAGAAAGAGAGGTTCCAATGGAATCAGGAGGCCCCCTGGGTCACAATCTATCAATCATTAGGAAATGACTCCAATCACTATGGAACAGAGGAACGCACAGTTTCCTCCCCCAAGGCCCATGTCCCTGTAGAAGGTATTCCAGTCTAACAAACATCCGTATCCAGTAAATTCATCGTGTGAACTGACAAACTTATTAAACCAATCAGGGATTTCTCTAATCACTTCTTCTCTACACTTTATTAAACGGGACAGCTCAGTGGTGATGGCTCAGTAGAGGTAGGGGAGCACAGAGGAGAAGATGTTCTGTAAATGAGAGTGATGGGGAAAAAAGACATCAATAAAACACACACACACACACATATATGCCATGCATATGCATATATATTATATATGCATGCATATATACACATACATGAAAAATAAATTGAAGAATAATGCAAAACAATTTCTGATTGTCTCTTTATAAAGCAATTCAGTTCTGTTTTTTCCTCTTGGGAGACAGTGCGAATGTTGGCAGAACATAGAAGAGAATACATTTCAGGATTTAATATCTTGCCATTCCAGGCTTTCAAATTTGCCTGAAAGCAACATGGGCATTTCCCCTGAAACAGCACCCACAACCAACCCATCTTTTCCAGGGGCTTTAGTAAAGTAGAAATAAGGCAAATTTCAAACTGACAACTTTTTCAATCTTAAAAAGCCAATCTTAAAAAGACTTGGGGTTTGACATGAGTCTCCAAACTCAGGAACAGCCGTGAGTTACCCATGGGAGGCTAGGGGGACTTTCTTCCTTCAGATGTGACCAGTAATGAGCCCTTAGCAGCCAGCAGTCCTGAAACCACACACGTAAAGGCACCTGGGAGCCCAAATTTCCAACCTCAATCTCCAAATGCTCCCAGGTATCAAAAGACCACTTGCCTTCTCAATGAAAGCATGTCTTCCTCTTGGCTTGCCAAATTCTCAAGGAAAGAAATTCTAAAGATTTTTTCTAGCTTCACTGCCAGCCAGACCCTCAGCATTCCCTAATTCCCACTTATCTCCTCAGAATGCTCCCAAGCCAGATGGTCCTTCCTCTCTGATTCGTTCTATGTCAACACCAGGAATCTCCAACTTTCCAAGACTGAGCACCAAGATAGAGCATCCCCAGCCACTCGGCGGAAATGGTTTTGAGCCTACCTGTAGGCGTCTCTTGGATGGCTTCCTCCCGGGATTTCTCCAGTTTCTCCCTCACCCAGGGAAATTCCTGCAGGGAATCAAGGAAGGTGTCAAAGGCTTTGGGGCCCCGAGTAGGTAGGATATCCAACAGCATCATGGTCTTCCGGAGGCCTGTGGGCTGGGCTCTGATTTCTTGAACGTGGTTTTCCGTCAAGATCCCTTCCTGGTAGAGATACTGAAGAACTAGTCCGTCCACGAGGACTTCGGCACCCAGTTCCAGCCGAAGGGAGCGGAGAATCTGCTTATCTCTGGCCTCCATCTTGTCTGAGAAGGAAAGAGACCAATGGCCTCAGACAGACAAAACCTTACAAGCTCTTAACAGCCGGAAGATCTCATTATGTACAATCAGGTACATGAGATCAAACACCCAGAAGTAAGTCAGATGGAGGATGTGACTTCTCTCATACAACCAGAATTCTAGCCCATTCTAACTTATTATTTCCTTGTCCATTAAAAGTACATGTAAGGAAATAAAATAAAAATAATAGCTAGCATTTATATGGCAATTTAAGGTTTGTGAAATTCTTTGATATTATTATCTCATTCGGTCCTCACAATGACCCTGGGAGATAGACACTAATATCATTCCCATTTTACAGATGAGGAAACTGAGGCAGGTAAAGGTGAACTAACATGCCCAGAGTCACACAGCAAGTAAATATTCAAGGCAGGATTTGAACTCAGGTCTTCCTGACTCCAAGTCCAAAGAGTAGCCAAACAGATACCTCAATACAAAGAATAAAATTAAAGCACCCCTGCTCTCAAAAATCACACATTCTACTGGTCGGGATACAATATTAATTTAAAAACCTTTATTAGGTGCCTACTATGTGGCAGTCAAGGAAACAGTCCCTAGCCTCAAGGAAGTTGCGTTTTATCAGTTGGGGGTGAGATATATGAGAGAAAAAATGTATTCCAGATAAGTTAATACAAATTTTATATAAATTAATGGGGTAAATAGACAAAAGAAAGGCTTCCTGCAGGGGTTGGCCATTGAACCTAGGCTTAGAGCATCCTCCTAAGGAGCACCAGTAGCCTTTTCAATAGGTATATAGAGAAAATGTGGGTGACTAGGTGGTGCAGTGGATAGAGTACTAAGCTGGGAGTCAGGAAGATCTAAGTTCAAACCCAGCCTCAGACACTTTCTAGCTGGGCCAGTCACTTCACCCTGTTTGCCTCAGTTTCTTCTTCTGGAAAATGAGCTGAAGAAGGAAATAGCAAACCACCCTAATATCTGTGCCAAGAAAACTCCAAATGGGGTCACAAAGAGTCAGACCCAACTAAGAAACAACTGAACAACAAAACAACAAAATTTAGAGAGAAGTTGCTCAGAGTTAATAAAGAAAAAGGGAAGTCAAGAATTCCAAGACAGGGGAGGTGGGGGAAGAGGCACTCTGGTGAAGTGAACATAGGACTTCAGAGTCGGGCCAGGGCTGGATTCAAATCCCACCTTCCTACCTGCATGATCATGGGTAAGTCACTTGGCCTCAGTTTCCTTATCTGTAAAAGTGGGAATAACATAGTTGTGGCACCTGCCTTCTGGGACTGTTATAAGGATCCAGTGAGATATGGTCTACAAAGTGCTTTGCAAACCTTAAAATACCCCAGAAATAGCAGGTATTGTAATCATTAAAAAGTACTCCATACTATCCTTCTCCCAATATGTTACCAATTTATTTTTCTATTCTTGTTTCAAACCACTCCCTCTTCACCCTTTCAATCAGACTTTGGTTGTTTTTCCTCCATGGAAGGCCTGTGCCAGACACAGATCACTGAGATATATAAATACACAAAGGATCTGTGACTTTGCAGCTCAGGGAAATTCCAGTGTGGAAACTCCCTCCATAATGCAGGTCTCAACCTTTCTATGACTTGGAAGGGAACTGCTAGAGGTTCAGGAGATCACAAGACTTTCCCATGGTCACAGAGACCCTTTCAGAGGGTCAAAGCAGTCAAAACTATTTTCATAATAATACTAAGACATTATTTACTTCTTAAAATACTCCATTTTCAAATACATATCGGGGTAAGGCCAGATTGTCTCCATATACAACTAAAGCAATATATATGGCAACAGTTGATATCTGCAGGTATAAGAATCCATCTATTTTCTATTAAATCAGACATGAAAGAGTTTGCAAAAATATGTAAAATGATGCTACTGTTACATAAAACTTTATTTCACACCAAATATTCTTTATTATAACTGAACAGTTATGTTCAGAAAAAACAGATTATTTATGTTAAGATATAATGATTTGGGATTATTTTAATGACAATAACTTTCAAAATTTATCAGTTTTCATTTTTAATATAGTATATAACAATAGATTCAATCCAAATAAATAAAAGTGGGGGGAAGGGGTCCAGACACCAGAAATCTTCAGAACCTCCAATGTAAAAGTGGGTGCTTGAGCTGAGTTCTGAAGGAAGCCAGGGATTCAAAGAGGAAGACTAAGGAGGAAGACCATTCCAGGCACCAGGGGCAGTCAATGCCAAGGGAAGGAGACAAAGTCTCGCAGAGAAGGTAAAATTTCAGGAGCAGTTTAAATGATAGGAATCAGAGACTCTGAACAGATGGCACTGAAACTGGGCCCCCCAGGCATGTTACCAGAAGGGAAACTGAGGCCTCGAGGTCAGTTGCATTCTAATCCTCTTTAAGTCAGCCAGGTCAGGACAGCTAAGTGGTGCAGTGGATAGAGCACCGGCCCTGGATTCAGGAGGACCTGATTTCAAATATGGCCTCAAACACATAACACTTACTAAGCTGTGTGACCTGGGCGAGTCACTTAACTCCCATTGACCAAAAAAACCCCAAAAACAAAACAAAAGCCAGCCAGGTCAAGGATATTTAGAGGTGGAAGAACCTTTAGAGTCACTCGTTTTTTTACAGAAGAGGAAACAGGAACAGACAGAGGAAGTGAACTGTCCAAAGTCACACAGGGATTAAGTAACAGAAGCAGAATTGTTAAGAGGAACCCAAGTTCAAGCTTGGGGGAAGAGAACTCTCAGGTTCCACTTTTTTTTTTTTTAGCACTACTTTAAGGCCTAGTCATTGTTGTTTGTCCTTCGTTCTCCAAGAGGACCAGGACATCAGGAAGGTGATGCCCTGACTTGAAAGTTAATTAGATTTAAGGGAGGCAGGGCTGTGCAAAGTCCCCAGTCTCACTCTCTCCTCCAGCCATCTGGGTCCAGTGGAAAGATATAGATCAGGACGAGTGGGGATGGCCCCGGAGGCAGTGGGGGACCTTGACCTTTTATTAATTGATTGATCAATCATTATTTATTATAATTAATTATTAATTAATTATAAATTAAAGCCTTTCCCAGAACTCAGTTTGACTGAGGCAACACCCCTTCAGTGATAAAGGCCAGGTAAGAAATGAGGAAGAGAGGGGCAGCTAGGTGGCACAGTGGATAGAGCACCAGCCCTAAAGTCAGGAAGACCTGAGTTCAAATTTGACCTCAGACTTGACACTTGACACTAGCTGTGTGACCTGGGCAAGTCACTTAACCCCAATTGCCTAAAACAAAAAAATGAGGAAGAGAATGGCCTCTTTATCTAATCAAAAAAAAAATCAATCTGGGAGGGGAAGACACTCCGGGGTTTCTGGCCAAAACTACAATTGCTATTTACATTCATTCTGAGCCAATCAGGACCCAAACAATGACCAAATAGGGCTTGGCCTGGGACTTATTGTTGGCCAGTCAATGAGAGCCAAAGTGATTTACAATATGAACACCATGTTATTAGAGGCAGGGAGAGAAAGTGGAAAGACCTCTGGATTTGGAATCAGAGAACCTGGGTTCAAATTCTACTTCAGCTTCTTGCTTTCTGAGCAAATCACTTTAAGGCTCTGGGCCTCAGTTTTCTCATCTGTGAAATGAGCAGGTTGGACTCATGTCCTCAAGCACTAAATCTATGTCCTATGAATGTTCCTAACTAAACAGCGTAATACAGGCCTCTTCTGAAAGCTCAAGCAGGAGGATGAAGGAGCTCTGGATGGGAAGGAATATTTCTGTTACTCATCCCTCGCCAAGCCTTTTAAAGATATTTTTCTTACACCCACCAGTTGGAAAGACACTGCCTCCAGAAGCAACTTAGTAGGACAGATTTGGAGCTGGAAGGATTTAAGTGATCATCTACTCTGACCTCGCCATTTTTACAGATGAGGAAACTGCTTGAAGCCAGCGAAGGCTGCAGGAGGAAGAAAATAGGCATTTATTAAGCACCCACTACATGCCTGGGGGCTTTACAAATATTCTCACTTTTGATCCTCACAACCACCCCGGGAGGTAGGTGCTATTATTATTATTATTATTATTATTATTATTATTATTATTATTCCCATTTTACAGATGAGGAAACTGAGGCAGGCAGCAGTGAAGTGAATTGTCCAGGGTCACACAGCTAGTAAGTGTTTGAGACTGGATTTGAACTCAGGTCTTCCTGACTCCAGGTCAGGTGCTCTTTCCATCTACCAGCTAGCTGCCTTTAGGCAGCATAGAAATGGATGTGAAAGAAACCTTAGAAGTTATTAAATCCCAACTTTATAGATAGGGAAACTGAGGCTGAGAAAGGGGAACTCACTTGCTCAAGATCATACAAAGAGTAACTGACAAAAGTCAGAATTTGAACCCCAAACCCAGCATGTTCCACTGCACCACACTGACACACAGCAGGTCAGAGGCAGAGGGAGGTGTGGAGACCAAAGAAGTCAAAAGACTACACAGCAGATGGGGGAGGAGAGCGGATAATGTCTGGGGACCAGAGAAGTCAAGTGACCACCTGAGGTCACACAGCAGGTGGGGGACAGATGAGGTCTGGGAACCAAAAAGGCCAAGTGACCACCTGAGGTCACACAGCAGGTAGGGGGCAGGTAAGGTCTGGGCACTGGAGAGATCAAGTGACCACCCTGAGGTCACACAGTAGGTCAGGGACAGAGGAAGGTCTGGAGACCAGAGGGGTTAAGAGACCAGCCCAAGGTCACACAGCAGGTGGGGGGCAGATAAAGTCTGGGGTCCAGAGAGGTCAAGTGACCACCTGAGGTCACACAGCAGGTGGGGGGCAGGTGAGGTCTGGGGACCAGAGAGGTCAAGTGACCACCCGGAGGTCACACAGTAGGTGAAGGGCTGGTAAAGTCTGGGGACCAGAGAGGTCAAGTGACCACCCCGAGGTCACACAGCACGTCCAAGCCATCCCAGCTCCGGTCCACCAGCCACTAAAATGATACCAAAGGAAAGGACCCGACCAGGGAGGGGGCGCCCCGCTATGAAGGTCCCTGACATCACAGACAGACTGCCATAAAAGATCGGTACATAGTTTCTTATTTCCTGTTACTTACAGCCACCACGCCCTCAGAAAGCGGCCCCTTGAGTCCGGCTCTGGGGCAACCTGTCATGCATCCGCCATCTTTGTTAGAGGCAAGGACCCCCGCACAGGAAGTGAGGCGGCCATCTTTGTTAGGGGCAGCACAGGAAGTCGGGCAGGGCGCCATCTTTGCTGCTGGCGCTCGGCGTCACCGAGGGAGGGGCCACCATGTTGGCTGTGGGTAAAGGCTGCAGGAGCAATTGGCCGCCGAAATGAAGGAGGGAGCCCGCCAGTCCTGGGCGGCCTGTCACTGTAAAGAGGCCGTTGTTAACCCTCTCTGTGTCACGGGACTCACCCCTTCGGCAGTGAAACGTGATGCCTGTGCCTTTAAATGAAAATGACAAAATACATAGCATTAGGAGGGAAACCAATTATATTGAAATATAATCATTTCTGCATATTTAGATGTTGTAATATCACAGTATATATGTACCCATATTGTCATTATATATCTCTATAGCTATATTATTATATCAGATATATGCTATAGCTATATCCACATTGTTATAATATATAACATCTATATCCATGGGACTATACTATATTTATATCCAGATTATATTATACATACTATATATCCATAGTATTATGTCATATAATATCTATATCCATATTGTTACATAATATCTATATCCACATTGTATCATATTATGTAACACACCTATATACATATTATTATATCGTATAATATGTAGTTGTGTCCATGGTGATACAATGTATCTCTATCCATATTATTGTATCATGTTACATACTTAATATATCTCTATCCATATCATTGTACCATGTTACATACTTAATATATCTCTATCCATATCATTGTCTCATGTTACATACTTAATAGATCTCTATCCATATCATTGTGTCATGTTACAGATTTAATATATCTCTATCCATATCATTGTATCATGTTACAGATTTAATATATCTCTATCCATATCATTGTACCATGTTACATACTTAATAGATCTCTATCCATATCATTGTATCATGTTATAGATTTAATATATCTCTATCTATATTATCGTAACATGTTATATATTTAATATATATCTATCCATATCATTGTATCATGTTATATATATATGTATATCCATATTATATCATGTTCTATATTTATCTATATCCATATATCTCAAAATCTGTGTGTGTGTGTGTGTGTGTATGTTACTATATGTATGCACACTAAACAAGTTCACAGACCCCTGATTAAGAACCTCTGAATAAAGAAACAAAGGCAATGGAGAAATAAGGGGAGAAAGACATGCATTAGTTACGTTTGATTAATTCCGTTTCTTTCAACCTTCATTTAGTTCAATCCAAGGGAGGCAGTTTGGAAGGTGGGAAGTGTGCTGGCTTTGGAATCAGAACTTCCTAGTTCCAGTCCTGATTCTACTAATAGATAGCTGTGTGAAGTCATTTAACTTCTTTGGGCCTCAGTTTCCTCACCTGTAAAATGAGGGGGCTGCTAAAATTAGATAGTCCCTAAGCTCCCTTCCAGCTCCAAGAGGATGATTCTGTGATCAATAAGCATTTATAATGGTCATAGGAAGCAGGGGGCAGGGGAGAGCAGAGATAACATAGACAAAAGTGAAAATTGCTTCCCTCACGATGCTTCCAATTCTCCTGGATTAAACAATTTGAAATTATCCTTGCTCTCAAAGGAAAGGCATGGCATTGTGAAGGGTTGTTTTTTTAAAAATGGAATTGGTTTGCCTTTCAAGGTAATAAGTTCCTCATCAATGGAAGTCTTCAAATGGAGTATGGATGACTGAAAAGAGCACTGAATCCAGCATCAAAGGACCTGGGTTCCGGTTTCCACTCTAGCATTGATTCACTATGTGAATCAGTGAAGTCACTTTATTGAGTTGTAGGAGGCAGAGATGATAACTAGAACAAGTTCCTGGAAGGAAAAGGAGGAAGAGGGTTTAAGAGCAGGTATAGAGTGATCACCCAGGGTAATGGGGAGGGCTCTGTCTTCTTCTATAACTAGAGGGGGGGGGAAGAAAAGGTAAGGATGAGCAAGAGGGATGATCCTGAGAAAATTAAAAGAATGGTCGAGGAAACTCACCAGAATAGCCTCAATCTTCTCAGAAAAAGGAGGCCAAATCATCTGCTAAAAATGCAGATGAGGAAGGAGTGGGGAGGTTCCAGGGAAGAGAAATTTGGAGCAGCTGGCATGAGGAACAAGACAGGGGTGTAATAAAGGTCGGGGAGTATGGTCTAATAGCAGCAATAGCCCAGCAGCTTCTATCTGTGCCACAAACTTCTAAGTGGCAAAGGCAGCTTGATGTGATTTTCTCCAGTGACTTTAAGCAGCCCAGGAGTATCAGCAGAGAAATTAGATGGCTACTGATTTGCAGACCAGGAACAATGGAACATGAAAGTCCAGGGTAGCAGCTAGTGAAACATGAAAATGTCAGACAAAGGGATCAGGGCTGAGTATGGAAGCAAGTGAAGCTAGAATGGGGTAGACAGGCTGGGCAAATAGATATGGGTCAAGGGACTGGCCTTCACAGGAAGGATGACAGACAATAATGAGAGTGATCATTTAAACCCTATGAGAGAGACAGAGACAGAAATAGAGAGATAGAGACACACAGAAACAGGGGGAGACAGAGAAAGAGAGAGGAAGGAAGGAAGGAAGGAAGGAAGGAAGGAAGGAAGGAAGGAAGGAAGGAAGGAAGGAAGGAAGGAAGGAAGGAAGGAAGGAAGGAAGGAAGGAAGGAAGGAAGGAAGGAAGGAAGGAAGGAAGGAAGGAAGGAAAAGAGGGAGGGAGTTTCTTAGTCTCTATGATTCTATAATAAAGGTATTATGCTACACTGTCTCTGGAGAGAACATCATCTAATTGTCTGTGCTAATTAATTGCTATCTTGCTGAATCCATGTTTTCTCCTCATGAATTCTAATAACTCATTCAGTACTGTGATGCAGCATTCTTGGCTAAACATTGCCTTTGTAGAAATGCAGAGAACTGGGCTAATCACCTATTTATGAAGGCCCAATTCATGAGCACTTTTCTAGTAGCTAAAGCATGTGATTATGAAAATATCCATGCATGAAATAATCATCTTTATGAAATTATAATGTAGTAAGCTATAGGTTATAGTGATTCACAATACAAAGAGCCCATAGTCCTGATTAATTAATGAATGTTAATGTTGAAGAGTAATAACTATCCCTTACAAATACTAAGCCTTTCATTGACTTGATTGGAAAAATGATTAATCCATGCAGTGTGCTGATGGGTGCTTTATTTCCTTCTTGCTAGGCAACCAGGATAATAATAATCCTGGGGCGCTACAATACTAGGAGAAGAGAGTGTCTGAAACACATTCTCTACCAAACGAAGAGCTAGTATGTGATGGGAATAAATAGGAGAGAAAAAAATGGGGAAGGAACACATGGCACAGGAGAGATCTTCACTAGCCTTGGAACCAGAGATATCAATTCAAACCTCTCCCCTGATGTTTAGCTGCCTGTGGGACCTTGGGTAAATAACTTTATCTCTATCTCAATTTCCTCATTAGTAAAATAAGTGGGTTGAATTAGATGAATTCTTTCAACCAATCAACAAGCAGTTTTTAAAGACCTGCTTGGTGCTGGGCTAAGCACTGGTGATACAAATACAAAAATGAAAGAATCCCTGCCTTCAAGAAGCTTTCATTCTAATAGAGGAGACTATATACTCTTCCATTGCTGTTGTTGAGTTGTGTCTGACTCTTCATGACCCCCTCTGGGGTTTTCTTGACAAAGACACAGTAAGTGTCTGAGGCCAGATTCGAACTCAGGAAGATGAATCTTCCTGACTCTAGGCCCAACATTCTATCCACTGAGCCATCTAGCTGCCTCTGTCCAGTACATGTTGTTGTTTAATCATTTTCAGTCATGTTCAAATCTTCACGACCCCATTTGAGGTTTTCCTAGCAAAGATACTAGAATAGTTTGCCATTTCCTTCTCCAGCTCATTTTACAGATGAGGAAACTGAGGCAAACAAGGTTAATTGGCTTGCCCCAGGGTCACACAGCTCCTAAGTGTCTGAGGCTGATTTGAACTCTCTGGACTCCAAACCTGATGCTGTATCTACTTCACCACCTAGATGCCCAGAGTTTTTCAGATAGATAGATAGATACACATATACATAGACACATATGTATGTACATGGAACCATATACAAAAATAGATACACAATAGATACAAAATGAGCACTGGGCAGTTTGGGGAAGGTGGGTAACAGAAGTTCCAGAGACCAGGAAAGACTTCAAGTAGAAATTGGCCCTTGTGATGGATCTTAAAATAAACTAGCGATTCCAAAGGGCAGGGAGAAGCCAATGTGTTCTAGATATAAGCAACAGGTAAAACAGAGTTGTAGAGACTAGAGATAAAATGTCATCTGTATGCAAGAGCAAGTATGCCAGTATGATTGAATGGGAGAGAACGGGGAAGGGAGTCACATGTCACAAGACTAGAAAAATAGGAAGGGGCCAGGTTGTAAAGAAATGTGTCATTCTTTCATTCATTCAACAAGCATTTTTCAGTTCACACAACATGTCAAGCACTATACTGAGGCTAAAAAGACAGAAGTAGAGCACTCCTTGCCCTCAAAGAGCTTACATTCTGTGGTATAGAAGCAATATATATGCAGATTGGGAAAGAAGGACGCTAGGAACTGGGGGATCGGAAAGGCCCAATTTAGGGACAGCTAGGTGGTTTGGTGGAGAGAGTGTTGGGCCTGAAGCCAGGAAGACCTGAATTCAAATCTGGCCTCAGACACTAGCTATGAGATCTGGGTAAATCATTTAACCTCTGTTTGCCTCAGTTTCCTCACCTGTAAAATGAGAATGATAATAATAGCCCCTACACCCTAGGGTGGTTATGACAATCAAATGACAGACTTAATTGTGATGCACTTAGCATAGTGCCTGGCACTTAGTAAGTGTTACATGAATGTTAACTATTCGCTATTATTGGGATCTATGGGCTGTTCAGACCTGTGGTGTGAGGGCTTGCCCTTTTCAGGGCTGCTCATCCACCTTTGGTGTCCACCCGTCACCTAACCCTCACCTGTGGCTCCAAGAAGCTGTAGCATAAGCAGCAGCCACACCCTGGTAAAAATCATCATGGCAGAAGGGCTAACCCAGATTGAGGGTAATCAACAGGGCTCAAACCCATCAGTGGGTTAGAGGGATGTCTACTCCAAATACGTGAAAATCTCCCCCGGTGGAATGGGCAGAGGAGTACAATTTGTTCCAAAGGCCATGAAGGTGGCTGAAGTAGGCGCTGTGGAGGGCTTAGAAAGATGCCAAGGTCATCCACTGCCATCCCCACTCATCTTGACTTCTGTCTTGCCACTGGACTTTGATGACTCTTGGAGGGAGAGGGAGAGGGAGGCTGAAGACTTTGTGCAGCTCTGCCTCATTTAAATCCAATTGACGTGTGAGTCAAGATGTCACCCCATGATGTCATCAAGCCTCTTCAGAAGGAAGGACAAACAACATAGATTAGCTATTATTAGGAAATGGCAATTGAACCAAGCTTTAAAAGAAGCTGGAGGTAGGAAGGGAGTGTATTCCAGGCACAGGGGACAGAAGTCCAGATTGGCTGGAGAGAAGAGGGAATGAAAAGAGGGGTGATGTATGATAAGACCTGAAAGACGGGCTCTATCCTGTAACTTCTGTTCTGTCTACCTGGTTTTTCTCCCACTATAGACCTAACTGGCTAGTCTTACATCATAAGTAAGGAAGCAGGAGATAAAGGAAGACAAAGAGCTATCATTGTGGTGTCTGGTCTTTTCCTTGGTCTCTTTCCATATCATCTGGCCCGGTGGTTTGCATATAATCAGCTTAATGAATAGTTGTTAGATGAATGAATGAATTACCCTGTACATAACAGGTACTCAACAAATGCCTTTGACAGAGTAACTGTTCTATTTAATTCAGTAATTTTTTGTTTGAGTTTCTCCGATGCCAAGCTCAATGGCCAGCCCGTAGTAGGCACTTAGTAAACTTGTTGATTGACTGATTGTCTCTAAAACAGACCCATGTATGTATGATAAAGTTAGGACTTGCTACTTTTCCTGCACGCTGACAGTTTCATTGTTTCAACATTATTCAATAAAGCCTCCGAGAATGAGGTGTTATTAGGAATCATGGCAAGGAGTAGAAGGAATTTAAAAGTACTTTCAAATAGCATTTGAAAAGAAGGAAGAGGAAGAGAATGCCAAGCCACAAGTGTCTCCAAAAATCCATGTTCCTAGAGACAAACTATTCAATCTTTCTCTTCTTTTCTACTTTACAACCTGCCTGGCTCCCAGCCCCAGGCACAAACTTCCTTTCTGTGTCCTTCCTTGAATGGATTCACTTAGGTTGGCCCTCCCTGTTCTCTTCTGGAAGATTAGAAAGAAGAGATGCATAAAACAAAGAACAAATTGTGTATTGTTTTGACAAGACCAACGAGGTGGTGCAGTGCATAGAGCACTGGGTTGGGAATCAGGAAGACTCATTTTTCTGAGTTCAAATCAAGTCTCAATCACTTCTTAGGCAAGTCGATTAACCCAGTTTGCCTCAGTTTCTTCATCTGTAAAATGAGTTGGAGAAGGAAATGGCAAATCACTCCAGTATCTTTGCAAGAAAACCCTAAAGGGGGTCACAAAGAGTTGGACACAACTGAAACATCCGAAGACCAACAAATACAAGAGATAACATGGGTCAGTGGCTATATAATTTGGGTCAAAGTTAGGGAGACCTGGTTTCAAGTCCCACCTCTGGGTAGATACTGACCAGTCACCTAACCACTCAGTAACCTAAGCAAGTCTCTAAGATCATAAATTGCTCATCTACATTGGTGGAGGGAATAGCTAGGTGGCAGCTAGGTAGCAGAGTAGATAAACCTCCTGGGCTTGGAATCAGGAAGATCCGAGTTCAAATCTGACTTGTGTGATGCTGGACAAGTCATTTAACCTGCGTTTATCTCCATTTCCTCAACTGTAAAATGGGGTTAATAATAGCATCTACCTTGCAGGGTTGTTATGAGGATCAAATGAGATGATATTAGCATAGTACCTGGCACATAGTAGAGCATTTAATAAATGCTTGTTTCCTTCCTTCCTTTCTTACTAGAAGGTCTAGCAATTAAATCACAAGCCTGAGCCCTACCCCCTGAAAAAAAAACTGGGAGGAGGGAAGACATGTAGAAAGGGAGTATGATAGGGCCAGCGTGCCTGGCCTAGAGTCCAGAAGTGCTAGATTCAAATCTTGCTACATACTGACTGTGTAGCCCTGGACAAGTCACTTAACAGCTCCTAGGTGACTTAGGCAACTCTCTGAGATTGTAAACTGCTGAGTGGCACTGGTGGAAGAAGTTTCTTTACTAGAAGTTTCTGTAGCAATGAGATCATAGGTCTAAACCCCACTCCCCATTCTCCAAAAAAGGGGGTAGAGAGGGAAGGCACATGGAGAGATTTCTGGGATAGTCTAGAAACACTTGTTGCAAATCTCACCTCTGACACATACTAGCTTTATATACATACAGAACGTGCATGTGTGTGTGCATGTGTACATGCATGTGTGTGCATGTGTGTGTGTGTGTGTGTGTGTGTGTGTGTGTGTGTGTGTGTGTGCCTGAGCAAGTCCCATTCACCTATTCCAACAACTCTCTCTAGCTATCTACTGAATGGCAGATGGTGGCAAGGGAAAAATCATAGATCTCTCACCTGGGGCGAGACCTCATAAGGCTACACTCCTTTTATCCAAGTCAGCCTCTTTTAACATTAAATCTATAACCTTTCTTGGGCAATAAGAGCAATAAAATACGTTGTCTGAGACTTTACTGTGATGGAGTTGTTGTGCTCAAAGTAATCCATCACCTCATGGTCAACTAGCTGGTAATGAGCCTATCAACACTGAGCTAGGCTGGTCCTCAGACATAAGAACTACGATCCATCCCCAAACCTTTCCCAGAATTAGTGCTTCCCAGAATTTGTGCTCCTCTGATACAGCCTTTGAAAAGCCAGGGTCAGCCTTTGCATTACAATAAACCATTAGAGCGGAACTCTGAGGCAAACTAAGGCTAAAAAAAAAAAAGTCCTATTAACAGTTAAATTCTCTCAGCATTGTGTTGAATTTATGGAACACATATTATGCAATTCAGTATGCCTTATTATACACCAGGGTACAAAATTAACACTTCAACTGAATTTCCTTTCTCTTTGGTTGAGCTGTTGAAAAGTTCTAATGAGGATAACATGGAGAAAATCTGTTTAAAAGTTCGACAAAAGAATGTAAGGTTCTTTGGTTCTTCTGTCCTTAACAGCAAATCACAATTCCTCCACCCTTTCTTGTGCTTTGAGATCCCTGCCCGTGTTTTCAATTCAACAATTTAATAAATGTTCATTCAGACTCTTCTATAGAAGACAGCATAGTACAATGGAAAGAGAATAGGTTCTGGTTTAAATCCAGCTCCACTTACTACCGAGGTAACTCTCGAGAATGTGTGCTCTCTGAAGGGAGCAACTGGTTTGTCTGCCTTTCTTTGTATCCCAAGCACGCACTTAGCACAATGCCTGGAACATGTTGTTCACTCATGTCTGAACATGTCTGAACATGACCCCTTTTAGGGTTTTCTTGGCAAAGATACCGGAGTGGTTTGCCATTTCCTTCTCTGTGCTCATTTTACAGATGAGGAAACTGAGGCAAACAGGGTTAAGTGACTTGTCTAGGGTCACACGGTTAGTAAGTATCTGAGGCTAAATTTGAACTGAGCTCCTCCTGACTCCAGGTCCAGCACTCTATTCACTCCACTACCTTACTGCCACACCTATAAAATAGCAAGGGCTTAAGAAGTGCTCATTGACTGACCATGTTTCCTCATCTGAAAAGTGTTTGGAGTAGCTGGCTTTTGAGGTCACTTACATCTCAAGGTGCATGATTTGTCTGCTCCTTCTATGTGCAAGGCCTTGTTCTATGGCTAGGAAGATGGGGAAAAAAATGATGGTCCCTGCCCTCAAGGAAACTTACAAATCTAATGAGGTATTATAGACACTTGGACAAATACTTTTACAAATACTAAGGAGGTAGATCAGAGAAAATCCCTAATCAAATTAAAGTTTTCCTAAACAACCTGATAATATAATAGACTATTGTTATGCATGATAACATAATAGGCTATTGTTAATGGTTCTTCAAGTTGAAGAAATTCAGCAAGTGAATCTGATAGGATTATAGGATGCTGACCAAGAGAAAAAATCAGCTGGTGGGGCACAAGGCACTTCTAGTGATTGAATGATGGAGCATTAGACACACCAATTGGCCTTTAAAAAACACCAATACCCACTCTAGGAAAATCAGCTCTCCAGGAAAGAATCAGCTCTTGATGAGGCTCTCAACTCTTGAGGGCTTGGTCTTTACCTTCTCCCTAGTCCCACCTTCAAAGTTCAAGGGTGGGGAGGGAGGGGGGAGATTTCTCTCTCCTAACCTCCATAATCAATTGCATCTTGCAAAAAAAAGCACGTGGACTTAGGAGGCATATGCTTGCACAGAGGCTGAGAAGGTGATTCAAGGACATGGCTTACTGAACCCCAACCATCAGTGTAGAGAAGGCGAGTGGAATTCTGAATTACTTAGACGTCTAGCCTTCTGGCGGAGAGAAAAAAATTTCCAGGACAAATTTCCAGCACTAACTTTGAGCATTACTTCAAAGGTAATTCCAAGTTCAATAGCTCCAGACACTGAATCTTCTAGAAAGAGATTTCTTTATATATCCTTCTTGAAAAAGAAGACAGTCTACATGCCTCTTTTTTTAAAATTTTTTATCAGTTTATTTTGATTTATCAACAATCACTTCCACATGCTTTTGAGTTTAAAATTTTTCTCCCCCTTCTTCCCCACCACCCTCCCCAAGACGGCAAACCATCTGATATAGGCTATACGTATACATTCCTATTAAACATATTTTCACATTAGTGATGTTCTTAGTAAGAATTAGAACCAATAGGAGGAACCACAAGAAAGAGGAAATAAAACTCAATGGAAGAAAAAAAAATAGAAAATAGTATGCTCCAATCTGCATTCAAACTCCATAGTTCTTTCTTTGGATGTGGATAACATTTTCCATCATGAAACTTTTGGAGATGTCTTAGATCCCTGTATTGCTGGGAAGGACTAAGTTTATCAGTATTAGTCATCACACAACGTAGCTGTTAGTCTACATACTTCTTGCACAGCATCCAGTCAACTAGTTTTTGTTGTTCAGTCATTTTCAGTCATGTCTGACTCTTTGTGACACCATTTGGGGTTTTCTTGGCAGAGATACTGGAGTGGTTTGCCATTTTCTTCTCTGGTTCATTTTATAGATGGGAAAACTGAGGCCAACAGGGTTGAGTGACTTGCTCAGAGTCACACAGTTAGTAAGTGTCTGAAGCTGGATTTGAACTCAGGTCTTCCTGACTCCTGACTTCCTGACCAACACTCTAGCCACTGCACCACCTAGATACTTATATTTGAATAATTAGTGTCTATTATCAATGGTAGACCATGGTCAATGAGAACAATTGGAAGATATTAGCATTTCTTCTGGCATGGATTGCCCACTTCACCCGTCTCTTGGTCATATATATTCCCTAGGTGTATCCTTCTTTACTTGTTATCTGTTTGTGTCCATTCTGTATTTGTGGGAGAGGGTGGCCTAGGTTCATGGAGAAGATGATTTGCTGTTATTTACCCTACTAAGCCATTTCAGTAGATGTCTTTGCTTTGAAATAATCTTGTTCTTTGGTTGACTATCGAAAGGCAAACACACCAATGGGGGCTTATGAGTGTGGACCTAGAGAGTACTCAGAAACTGGGCTAACCATCAGTTAGCCATCCTATGAGTCCAGGGTGGGAAGAAGGTGCCCTCATAGTGCTACCAATATGAAACAGAATGTGATAATTATAAGGGAAAAAATCCAGTCAAAATGCTATGAGAAATGGTAGAAAGGAAAAACCACGTTCAGTTGTGAGCATCAAGGGAGGCTTCATAGAGGAAATCTTACTTGAATTAACCTTTAAAGAAACAGAAGGATTTCAATAGAATGAAGTGTTGATGAAGTGAATTCTGCATATGGGAGCCAATGCATAGAAGTGGCAGGGGACAGGATGAGATGAGGTCTTTTAATAAAGAGAAATCTAGAGTTATTTAAAGGACTAACCAATTTCCTAAAAGGGATCCAGTCTGCTCTCTTCTTACTTGAATCTGGGTCCTGCTGATTGTCTATCTACCGGCCCTTAAGATAGCATCATAGAGTCAAAGAATTTCAGAAGTAGAGGGAACCTTTGAAATTATCTAGACCAAACATTTCATTTTAGAGTTGAGGATACTGAGGTCCAGCAAAGTTAAGGGACTTGTCAAATATCACACAGCAGACTGGTTGTTATAATATGGCTTTGGTTTGTAATTGAACTCTGGTTTTCTTGATTTGCTTCAAATTCACCCCCATTTTAGCTCACTTTGTTGCAAAATGAGTAAGCCTTTCTAAAATTTTATAGAGCTTTTTTTTTCTTTTCCTTTTTGTGATTAATCAGTTTGGGGAACACCCCATCTAATCCTATTAGTATTTTTTAAATGTTATTGATAACATTTGTCTATATGTCACCTATATTTCCCCTTTCCCTTCTCCTATCCCACCCAAAGAACAAACTCTTATAACAAATAATTTTTTAAAAAAAGAGGAAAAATGCAGGGCAGCAAAAGTAAAACATCAAAAAAAGTCTGACATTGTATTCATGGTTCCACATCCCTCCTTTGCCAGAAAGAAAACCCAAGTTTGGGCATTAATTAGAAAAAATTAAGTTTTGTTTGCATTGTTATTGTTCATTCTATTTAATTGTGTATGTGATATGTATTGCTAAGGAGACAAAAGCTGTTCCATTAAGTCCATTTTCAAATACATTATATATAATTTTCCTGGCTCTGTTTATTTCACCTCAAATCAGTTTACTTGTCTTCCCAAGCTTCTCTATTTATAATAGACATCCCTTTTTACAATATGATTATATATATTCATGTATGACAACTCAGTTATTCGTCATTCAGTGAGCATCCACTTTGGATCCAATTCTTTGCTACTACAAAAACTATTATTGTATTTTGGTATCTATAGGATTTTTCTTTTTATCCTTGATTTCCTTGAAGTATATGCCTCTGAGATCTCTTGACCCTAGAATATAAAGATTTTAGTCATTTTCTTAACATAATTCCAAATTGCGTTCAGTCATGATTTTCAGGTACTCTGATGATTCTTAGACTCTTTCTCTTTACACTGTTTTCTAGTCTGTTTTTTTTTAAGTATGTGTCTTACATTTTCTATCTTTTTTCTAAAGTCCTTTGATTTTGTTTTAATTTGTTTCCAAATTGCTTTCTAAAATGGTTGGATGAATTCACAGTTCCACTAACAGAGCATTAGTATGCCCATCTTTCCTTAACCCATTCAATATTGACCATTCCCATCTTGTGCTATCTTTGCCAATTTGCTGGAAGTTAGTTGACATTTCAGGGTTATTTTGATTTGTTTTTCTCTTGTTATTCGTGCTTTAGAGCAATCTTTCATATGATTGTTAATAGTTTGCCATCTTTCTAATCATATTAAAATTAAAAGCCAACTCACAGAAGGCTCCTGAGTTTAACCTCACAACTTAATAGATTTATATCTTTGTATACAAGCTTGTTTACCCTTCTCTAATTATACTCACCACTCTGAAAGAATGAGATACTATAGGAATTGAATCTTATACCTATGATAAGTTCAAACACTAATTTAACTCTTGCCTAGGCCATGGAATGACTACAAATTCAGATCAAAATGGCAAGATCTTTCCCACTTACAGCTCATTACCGTAACTTGGATACTTTAATATTAATCTAATAACTCATAGATTCAGTATTGCAATGGCAAACTTCCACTTTCTGTCAACCCTGATAATAGAAATTGGCTATGAGGGCTATGAGCAGGGACATGGTTATAACAGCATCAAAACTGATCCTCAAGGCCTACACCCTGTAAGTACCCTAGCATTTGGAACCAGGTGGACAGATTTCTTGTATGGGAAAATGAAGAGTCCACTTTAGCCTTTTCTCTACCATATTTTCAGGGACAGTCACTGGCCTTAGATCTCACATGTTGCTTCCGTTGAGCTGCTGACTCTGACTTTGTTTCTCTGAAAGTACTTATTTAAGGCTTGTCCAAGGACACAACAAACCCAGGAATGAAACTCAGAAATTCACAGTAGGGTTGGACATAATTGTTATCAAAACCAAATTATTATTGCAATAAATTAGTGTACAAATGAAAAATTAGTAGGCTTTCTAAAAATCACACAAAAGATTTTTATGAAGCATTTCTTCCTAAAAGTATTTCCCTTTCTTAAAAACAGCTTAAATTTGTATTGTCTGCTGCTGAGTGAAGTGAGCAGAACCAAGAGAACATTGTACACAATAACAGCCATGTTGTACAATGACTAATATTGATAAACTTAACCCTTCTCAGCAATACAAGGATCTAAGACATCCCCAGAGGCCTCGTGATGGAAAAGAAAGAACTATGGAAGTTGAATCGCTATCATTTTTTTTCTCTTCTGTTGAGTTTTATTTCCTCTTTCAAATGGTCCCTCCTATTGGTTTTAATTTTTACTTACAACTTCATTAATGTGAAAATATGTTTAATAGGAATGTAGACGTATAGCCTATATGAGATTGTGCGCTGTCTTGGGGAGGGTGGTGGGGAGGAGGGGAGAGAAAAATTTTAAACTCAAAAGCATATGGAAGTGATTGTTGATAAATCAAAATAAAAAAAGGAAAAGAAAAGAAAACAGCTTAAAATTTATCCTGATGTGAAAAGGAATAATCACTAAACTTTTATGAAGTAAATTAGTTGGAAACCTCTAAAATGATAGGTATCTCTCATTCAACCTTAAAGCGAAAATAAATCTTTAAAATTGGAATTTATCAAAACTAAGTTGGTGTAAAATGTCCTTAAGTAACACAAACAAATCCCCAAAGTACTATAACAAACTAAATTCATAGCTACCACAAAATTCCTAGTTACCACCTTCCTCTCCGCAAAATGGTGTTTGTAAAAGGGAGGAGATTCAGTTTTCATAAGCCAAGAAGAACATACCCAATTAAATTAGCCTTATCACAATAACAAAGGTCTTTAAAAATTTACTCAGTACCTTTTCTTCCCTTTGTCTTTAAATATATCATTAAAAATTGAGAAAATAATTACATTCTGGAATCTCACATAGATAATGAATGTCATCTAACATTCTGCCTCTCCTGTGCATTCATACGCATGCCTGCCTGCTTTGAGAGAAATGCAAAATAAATGTGCATACAGCCTAATTCTCTTTGTCTTCTTAGACCAAACTCTGGAGGTTGACAGTTAATAAAACAACTCTACAGAAAATTCCACATCCTAGCATATTTACAAGAACTATTGATTTCAAAACCATTAACAGTGTTAGACTCTAGCTGCTACCTAGCTGAAATGAATACAGCTTGCTTTTACCTTGAGCATCAGAATTCCAGCTAATTTTTCATCCAGTTAGCTTTTTTTTAAAATGCTATTTCTGGAAGGAAAATTAGTTTTTCCAAAAGTGCCTAAGAAATGTTCAACAACCAGCTCTCCAGGGGAAAAAATGTACCAACAACACACTTTAAGTTTAATTTGGAATATTCCTAACATTTTTACAATTACTCCCTTAAGTATAGACAATCAACAAAACAATAAATCAATCCCCGATTTGTAGTATTTGCTGATTTATGAGGTGTAAAAGCTCACATTGAAAATTAAACAATCTTCCAGCTTCGAGCTAGCTCCAGCATACCCCATACAAGAAGAAATAGGGCAAGGAAACATCAAAACATTGATGTGGTTTTAGGGGTATAAGGACCCCAAAACTATCGAGGTATGGGGTGGAGTTATCTGGAAAGAATCTGCAAACTCAAGCAGTCTTCCAGTCAAGGGGCAAAAAGTTTATTATATTGCTAATATAGCGGGTGGAGCTCCTTAGGGAACTTGACTGGAGTGATGCTAAAGCTTACATAGGAAACTCCTATTTATGTAAGGGGAATTCTTACAGGATCAGCTTGTTACTGTACCAGGGAGAGAGGGACAGCATGTTTTACTGGGGCCCACTCATGAGTAGTTGTCAGAGATAGTGTCTTTTGGGCTGGGGAGAGATATGGTCTGAGGATTGGGGTCCGAGCACAAGCACCCACACACCCCATCATTATGACTAGAAAATGGGATGGATCCATAATCACAAAGGTGAAACAGGTTGTCGTCAGTCAATTCTTCCCCTTTCTTATCAAAGCCTATAGAGTTAACAGTGGGTACACCCTGACATTGGTGATCTCATCATCTGTCTATTTGCTTGAGTTTCAATGGTTCTAGTAATTATGAAATTAAAAACTTCTTGGAGCCAGGTTGTGCGATGACTAACTTTGATAGACTTAGCCCTTCTCAACAATGCAAGGATCTAAGACATCTCCAAAAGTCTCATGATGGAAAATGTTACCCACATCCAGAGAAAGAACTATGGAGTTTGAATGCAGATCGAAGCATGCTGTTTGCTCTTTTCTTTCCTTCTGTTTTGCTTTGTTTCTTCTTTCTTGTGGTTCCTCCTATTGGTTCTAATTCTTCTTTACAACATGACTAATGTGAAAATATGTTTAATAGGAATGTATATGCACAGCCTATATCAGATTGCATGCTGCCTTGGGGAGGGAGGCAGGAAAGAAGGGGGAGAAAATTTAAAACTCAAAAGATTATGGAAGTGATTGCTGAAAACTAAAAATAAATTAATTTTTAAAGAGGAAAAAAAATAAAAATTAAAAACCTTGTTGGGCTCCACAACTGAGACTCTGAAAAGACCAAGTAAGTCAGGAACTTCCTCACCCACAGTATTGGGATATTTCCCTGTCATCTTGTTGTGTGAGTTTAGTATTTCTCCTTCAGAACTTGCCTGTTTGGATAAGGGTCAACGAGATGATACACCTGTGTGTTTGAGGAAGAACAAGGACCCCCTGGAAAGGGACTTATTGGTCTGGGCAGACCTGTGGGCAATGGGAAAGACTTTTCAGCATAGTAGCAGAAATGGCAAAGCAAGGCACTTGAGATGGAAAGACAAAATCTGGGGGCAGGGCACTCAATGAGTTATGTTAGCCAGGATATTAAAGGAAGGAAGCAGTCAGTATACATTGCAAGACTGTCAACACAATTCTGTGGTTGGAGGAAGATGGCATGCATGGAATAAGGGAGAGGAAGAGCCAAATAGGACTCTTGGGCATGGCTAAGCAGCGTGTTTGTGGTGGTTAGGTTTACTGGCAATGTTCCTTTTGTCTCTGTCTTTGT
Organism: Phascolarctos cinereus; assembly: GCF_003287225.1. Taxonomy (NCBI): domain Eukaryota; kingdom Metazoa; phylum Chordata; class Mammalia; order Diprotodontia; family Phascolarctidae; genus Phascolarctos; species Phascolarctos cinereus. Next base: position 262,655,796 of record NW_027555514.1, on the reverse strand, counting down.
GCTCTGCTTATCATTCTTCCCTCCAAAAACAACAGTCAGGAAGTGAGTGAGTGAGTGAGTGTGTGTGTGTGTGTGTGTGTGTGTGTGTGTGTGCGTGTGTGTGTGTGTGTGTGTGGTGGGGGTGAAGGGGGTGTCTTTGCTTCCTGGACCTCTTAAGGCTGTTTTATTGCCCCAGAGCTAAGTACATTACATTCTGGGAGTGGTCTCTGATGATTCTTGTCTCAAGTTCAGTGAACAGCTACAAACCTCTTTGTTCAACCTGAGATCACTCATTCATTACAAACTGGGGACCCAAAATGGAGTTATGGCTGGGACAGAACCTGGGAAGCTCACCTGAGCTCAGCATGAAGAGATATGATGCCAGACAAAGTCCATCTAGTTTATCTAATAGTGCCTCTTAACTATCAACTATCTCTGCTTTTATGGTATGACGCCTAGGGAAGAAATGAGCAGCCTTGGAAAAATAGAGAAGGATAAAAAGACTTCATCCTATCTCTTCACCATTTCTTTTTTTTTTCACTTACACTCCATAGGGAAAGCTAAAGTTGTATGGGGCAGCCAGGTGGCTCAGTGGATAGAGTACCAGGCCTAGAGTCAGGAAAACACGTCTTCTTGGGTTCATATCTGGCTGCAGACACTTTCTACTGTCTGACTGTGGGCAAGTCACTTAACCCTGTTTGTCTCAGTTTCCTCATCTGTAAAATGAGCTGAAGAAGGAAATGGCAAACCATTCCAATATTTTTGCCAATAAAACCCCAAATGGGATCGTGAAGAGTCAGACATGATTGAACAACAACAAAGTTGTATAGTCATACAGAGGTGTTAACAGGAAATTTTGATAAACAGAAAACAGGAGTAAGATTCAGCTACCTTCAGAAGAAACCCAGAAATTCAGGCTATGTTGGTACATTTTTCACAGGAGGTGGGGTGAGTTAGGGACTCTAGGTTAAAGAGCAAGATAGGGCCTGTAGTAAGGTTGTGAGAAGAAAGGATGGAAAAGAGGGTGAAGAACACTGCTGAAGAGCTCAATACTAGGCATAAGGCATTTGTCAGGAAAAGAGTTAAGGCTATAGTGAAATCATTCTTCTATTCCCTCTCCTGTTCTGCTTGTGACAGACACTTCCATTATGCAGCCTTGGTTCAAGATGAGAAATAGCTCTTGACATACACTCCCAACCAACAGATGCAACACAGCACGGCTGGCTATACCTTCCCCTTTTGGGCTCTAGGGCAGCACTTCTTAAACTGTAAATATAGGGTGCTGACCCACAGTTTAAGAAAGTGCTAAAGGGGTTGCAAGTGGAAAAAGTTTAAGAAGCCCTGCTCTAGGGTACCACCGAGAAGCAGCAGGCTTCTTCTAATGCTGCTAGCTCCAGCCCCCATTCCACTATGTACAATTAAAATCATTCACAAAGAGCCAGTTAATATCTCCTGAATATCAGTGATACCAGTGATTACTGCTCTACTATCAGCTTAATTAGTTTATATCACCTCAAAATCATTAATCAGCAATTAACAGCTGTCGGCTTTTATAAAAGGATATCTCCTGAGAAGATATAGCAAGGACAGAAGCACAAGCACATCCTCCTGAACTGGGGGCACCTTCTCCACTCTACTGAGTGTTCTCAACCTTACAGCAGCTGCTATTCCCACCAACTTCTCTTTAGGTGGGATACAGCTGATGGATGAGTCGTTATCCTTACTTGCATTGAGACATTAAGTGATTTGCTCAGGGTCACATGAGGCAGGGCTTCCTGGCCAGGAATGACTCTCTCTTTACCACTTCACAGCGCCATTCTAATAAGATGAATGACAATATGGTGTCGGATTGTTATGAACCAGGGGCGGGGAACTTGCAGTCTCAAGGCCACTGAGTCCAAGTTTTGCAGAATAAATCCTTTTGTTAAAAGGATTTGTTCTGTAAAGTTGGGATTCAGTCAAAGTGCTCCACTTGAGGACCTAGAGGGCCATGAGGGTCACATGTGTCCTCGAGGCTGCAAGTTCCAACCCTATATGAACTATACATATCTCCAATAATAACTATGGTATTTGTTGTTGTTATTAATAGCTAACAGTTTATAGTTCTTTAAAATTTACAAAATGATTTACATTCATTTGAAGCTTGCAATGACCATTTGAAACCCTATAAGGTAATACTATAGATATTGTTATTCCCATTTTACAGATGAGGAATCTGAAGTGCTTTTCCCATGGTTACACAACTAGGAAGTATCAGAAATAAAATCTGAAAGACCTTTGGAGCCAGAAGATCTGGATCTGGGCTCTACCACTTACTCACTGAGCTGGAGGGAGTCCCTGCTAGGGAGCAAGGAAACAGCCCAGCTTTGGAGAGGGGCCAAAAGCTCTGCATGAGTCATGTAGAGCCACAAGTGAGTTTCCCAAGGTATGGATGAGGGCAAAGCAAAAGGGTGGAAGCAGGGTCTCAATCAGGAGCATGAACTGGTATCAAAGGACCGTAAGAATTTAAAGAGTGTGAAAGACACGTGGTCTGGGTTCAAAGAGGTTTCTGGGATGCAGAGAATAAGAAACATCTGAGCTTTTCAGAGTTCAGAACAATTTATCACATTTGCCATCTTATAGGCATATGTGCATGCAGCCCTTCACACCTTCCAGCTTACTCTGAATGAGTTTCAGCTGGGACAGCTCCCAGATATCCTTAGGGGAAAAAGACTTCGGGAAAACATCTATGTCTAAGCAGTACTGGACTCCCGGGTGGTTGAACTGAAGCAATTTATACGAAAGTAAAAATGTACAGCACTTTTAGTAATTATATTCATATTTAGCATCAGACCTCACACCTGTTTACCTGTAAAGTGCTTTGAAAACTCTATAACTCTTATTGTTGTTGTTGTTGTTATTTTATATTCCCAGTAAAATATAAAGTCATTGAGCATTCACTAACCTGAGCTCTATGAATTTTTAAAAATATATTTTCATAATTGCATTTCAATATAACAGGTTTCCTCTGCAATCTTAGGTATTTTATTTTCTATAAGATAAAATAAAAACATTTTTTAAAAATTTATAAAAAATAAAAGCATTTGAAAACATTATTCTGAGGAATCCATAGGTTAATTAGACAGACTGGGAAAAGCATCCTTGACCAAAAAAGAAAAAGAAAAGGATATGAACTCCCATCCTAGAGCCTTGCACAGAACCTAGTACACACTTAATAAGTGCAAATCATTCTTGTTGATTGGTTTTACGTTTTTTACACCTCTTAGTTCTGTGACTAAGAACAATAATTTTAAAAACTCACTGTAAAGCATAACATTTTAAGGTTTGCCAAAATGTTTTTCCCACCTCAAATCTGTGAGGTTGGCAGCATTTTGAAGATGTGGTTTGGTGGGGAGAAAAGTGTCAAAAAGCATACTCAATCCTTTCTTACGCTTTCATTAAAAATAACTTGGATGTATACAGAGAACATTCTTATAAATATTTTATGGAGAAGAAAAAGTAAGCATAATGGTCAGCTGTAGCTAATGTCTTTTAAAAATTAAATTATTTATTTAATGCTTGAAATTGAACCTGAATACAAGTGTTTTGACCCTCCTCTCCTCAAAAAGACAATCAAGATGGTATTGCCATGATCCCAAAACTCCATTTCGTGGAATATGCTTTCATTAAGTTTTTTTTTTATCAGTGATCAATATAAGCACTTACATTTGTTTATTAACTATAATTAAATTAATTTCAACACATAAAATATAAGGACTTTTCATTCACTTCCTCTAAATCTCTGTTAGGATTGATTCTTTGTCCATTTATTTTCATTCTCTTCTGCTATGGTTAGAGTTAATCTGGTTCTTCTTTTTTTCCTCTTTATTTTGTTCCTTAAAAGTTATTTCAGATGACTTTGTATTCCACATACTTCTTGGTCTTAATTGAGGGGGAGGGGAGAGTGTAGATCTGTGATTTTGTCAATGTGGAGAACTTCCAGAGCAGAAACTCCTTCCACTGTTGCAAATCTGCAACTCTTCTATAATTTATCATTTTAGAGTTTAGAGAGTTACAGGTCAAGTGACTCACTCATAGTCACCCAGCTAGTATGTGTCAGAGACAAGATCCTCCTGATCAGGTCCTCCTGATTTCAATTCTGGTCCTCTAGCCATTTTACCATGCTGTTCCTTAATTATATTATACTATTTCTTTCCATTAACATAGCACAGTTTATTTAACCATTCCCCTGGATTGTTGGACTTTTAATCTTCGAACAACTAGCACTCTTTTTGTTTGTTTTTGCTAATATGGTCAGGGTATATTCCCCCAAATGATTGTTGAACCATGTGTGATAACATTGGCTATTATTTTTTTCCATTCTTTTAGAATCTCCATCTCTTGAAAAAAATACCCAAACTCTTAGAAAATTGATTCTTCCTTCTCCTGTTTAACTGGGGGCGGAGTGTTGGGGGGGGGCGTTATATGACCTTTTGATTGTCTTCATGAAGAAAATATTTATAATGTACAAAGTTGAGCCTTTTAAGTAGTCTACAACACAGGTGTCAAAGGCACTGCAACTCACAACACTCCCTAGCGAGGCTGGAGCCAGATTAAAATGTAATTAGGAAATATTTAACAAAATAAATTAAAGTACAATAGAACACAGATACTATTAATATGTGATTTTCTAGGTCACTATACTGCCTACAGGGATCCTTATATATGGTTTAATGGCCCCCATTTCTATTTGAGCTTGACACCATTGGTCTACAAGGCTTTGAATCTTTCATTCCTTGATCTTGAATCAGAAAAGAAAACAAAGAAATATAAAATGGAAAAGATCTGTCAAGATGTATAGTAAATTCTTTTCTCCATCAATGAAAGAGTAGCATCTATCATAGTTGGATTGTAACAGCAGTCACAGTTCTCATCTGTACAATGAGCAAGAGAAGGAAATGGCAGACCATTCCAGTATCTCTGTCAAGAAAACCCCAACTGGGGTCACAAAGAGTCAGATACAACTGAAACGACTGAACAATGAAAACCAATTACAGTTCTCACCCGTACGGAGCTAGAGCAGGAAATGGCAAACCACTCTAGCATTTTTGTCAAGAAAACCCCAAATGGGGTCACAAAGAATAGGGCGTGACTGAAATGACTAAACAACAAAACCCAGTTACAGTTTCATGGGGAATGCTAACAGTCCCTAATGTGCCACTTGAGGATATAAAAATGTCATTAAAGAAAAAAAAGATGAAGAGTGGCTGGCTTGAAGCAAGATGCATAACAAAAGTCCATGCTAGAGGAGATCTAAATCTGAAGGCACTGAGGGACTGATTCTTAAGCTCTACGAAAGAAGGAAATATATCAAATTCTTAGAAACATTCTTGAATATGATTATTACCCGAAAGGCAACCTGCAAAATATCAATAAAGACTTATTCATATTTCACTTTTCCATCTCTACACAATCTTTATGAGAATAAAAAGGCATGTTTCATGGAGGTTGGAGAAGGGAACAAGTAGACTTTTCCAAATGATATTCCACAGCAAAGCACGTCTTATTAGTTGCACAGTTGACCAAAGATTCAGAGAATACCAAATGCCACTGTTTATTCTTTGTTGTCTACAAAAAAGAATTATATAGAAGCACAAAATTTGACAGCTGGAAGGCATCTCTGCAGCCAACCAGTCCAAACCATACATGAAAGGGACATGTCAAACATGAAAATTTTGTTTGTGCTGCTGTCTCATACATTTTTTTAATGTCTGAGGGATGTGAAATATTGGTCAAGTGATTTACAAGCAGAAAAATTAATGTTATGTTTTCAGAGACTGGGGACCTCCAGTTCTGACTCTCCTTTTATAACTTTTAAATATAAAAATATATTATTTCCAACCCTATGCATGTTGGACAGCCTTGCAGTCAAAAACTATAAAAAGTTCCATTTTATCATCTTTATCACTGAAGAGAAATCTGAAGAGAACACTGGAATTTAGGTGCTTTTATTCATATACACATTCTAGACTCGGAGATCAAGGAAACGCATCAGAGTGACTCTAAAAGAAGAAAATATGGCAGAAAAAAAATAAATGCTCTAAATCACTAATAAAGAAATGGAAATTAAAACAACTTAAATTAGCTTTTTTAACTGGCAAAGATGATGAAAGAGTGAGGAAACAAGCATTTATTAAGTATCTGATATGTGCCAAGAGCTTTATAAATATTGTCTGGTTTGATCCTCACAACAATCCTAGGAGGGAGGTGCTAGTATTATCCTCATTTTGTAGTTGAGGAAATTGAGGCAAACTGAGGTTAAGTGACTTGCCCAGGGTCACAGAGCTAGTAAGTTTCTGAGGTCAAATTTGCAGATCTTCATGACTGGGGCCAGAGCCCTAACCACTGTACCACCTAGCTATTTCTAACATTTCACAAAAAAATAAAAATGATACATGTTGGAAGGGCTGTGGGAAAACAGGCACATTAATGTACTATTGATAGAGCTGTGAACTGGTTTAACTATTCTGGAAAGCAATACAGAACTACCCCCAAAATCACTAAGCTATGCATTCACACTTTAGCAATACCACTACAAGGATTATACTACTATAGCAGATCAGAGAAAAAGGAAAAAGACACATATGTACAAAAATATTTATAAAAATGCTAAAAAAAAAACCTGGAGACTTAAGGGGTGACTATCTCTTGGGGAATGGCTAAACAAATTGCTGTATATGAACTAATGGAATATTCTTTCACCATAAAAATGATGAAATAGACAGTTTTTAAAAAACCTGAGAAGACTCATATAACCTAATGCAGAGTGAGGTAAGCAGAACTGAGGGAACAAGAATACAGTAGCAATAACTTTGAAAAACTTAAGATATCTAATCAATGCAATGACAAACGATTCCAAAGGACCAAAAGAAGCACAATGTCTATCTCCTCCTGCCAGAGAGGAGATAGACTCAAAATCCAGAATGAAACTGACATTTTTCAATGTGACCAGTGTGGACATTTGTTTTTCTCAACTAAGCATATTTTTTTCTTTCCTTTTTCTTTTTTCTTTTGTTTTACTAGAGAGAAAACAAATGTTTGCTAATTAGGAAAATAAATGAAAATTTTAAAAGAATACCTAAACGGTTTTCCTTGAAGCCTAATTATGTAGATATATCAAGAACTGCTTGTGTGATGAAGATTTTCTCTAAAAATTTTATTTTTTAAAACCAGAAAGCATAATTATACTTTTCATATCCTAATATTTCTTGCACATTAAAAAATTCAGAGGTTAATGACTGGGGAAATCTAGGTGAATACAGGAAAAAGAAAATGGAGAAACTTCGTTAATGCTAACTGGGAACTGAGAAAATTAAATATTGGGTTTTTTTATATTTGATTCCATTCTTTAATTGATTCTATTCTATAACTGCCTAAGCCTTGTTTCATTGTGTCTGAGTTAAGTTCAGAAGTTTTCTCTCTGATCTAAGTTGCCCCATAAATCACCTTAATTCAAAGGAATATATTATTTCTATGCATCTTACTGCCCATGAACAATTAAGAGAGACTTGTTATTTTACTAATGAGCTTTGTATATCCATTTAGAATTAAGGGAGATCTGTTATCTTGCTAACAAGCCTTACAAGATGCAAATGGACACCAGGAAGTCTGATATCTCTGCAACACTGACTGTCCTTCAAGAGAGTCTGGTGTGTTATCACTATGACACTAACTAGCCGTGTGGGTGGACACCACCAATGAGCTTTCCATAGCAATGATGGAAGTAGGGGTCGTTGCTAGTCCTGCATTCTAGATTTCCATCCAATCATATTGTTTTCCATCATCTATGATGCTTCAGACTCTCTAACCAATCATATCGTTTTCCATATCCGATAATTTTCTGTTTTTTTGTTCTCTTGTACTTCCCAGAACTATAGGAAGATTAGCAAGCCCTACCTCATGGTCTCTTGGCTTACCAATCAGCTGAAAGAACCATTTTATTAGTAATTGCTAGCCTTACCCATAAATTGAACATACTCAGAATTCTGTGCTTCAATTCACCTTAATTTCAATGATGATAGAATTCAAATTTGTAGTCATGGCTTGGGTGGTTGCAGGGAGAAGAATGAAGGAAAAACTGAAGAAAGAACATGTTGGAACAAACAAAATACTTCATCTATTGACAGAAAAAAAATTATGGAGAAAAGAATAGCAATTGATGTCCCAAAAAAAGTCTTCAGGAGACCTATTTCTGAGATAAGGGAAAGAAAGTCTTGAGCTTTTTTGCTAAGCTTTATCTTTCATAATTATAAGTGATGCTTATGAAATCCATCTATGTTCAACACTCAATGTAAGAGGGAGCTTACAACTTCCTTAAGAATTCAGTGATGAAAGAGGATAGATACAGTGGATTGAGACAAAATAATTTTTATATCTCCAGAGCTTTGCCTTAGAAGAGATTCAGTGCCACATTTTAGGCCACTTAAGTTGTCAGTAGGGGAAAATATGCCACCTTTGAGGCTCTCCAACAAGGTATCATTCATTCATGTGTCAAAATTATGCTTTGAGTTAGGCAATGCCCATTCAGTAAATCCTGGGCCTTCTCTAGTCATCCTGATTGACATCAGGCCAGTGGGCCAAGATAGCTCTGGAGGAGAAAGTGAGGCTGGTGATGTTGCACAGCCCTCCATCACTCAAATCAAAGTCAATCGCAAGTCATAGCATTGTCTCCCTGATGTCATGGTCCTCATCGAGAACAAAGGACAAACCATGACAATTCCACACAACAAAATCACACTTGATTCCTGGGAAGATTCAACAATAGAGAGAATCTTGTTCTCCAGTCTTCCAACTGTTCATAACACAGGCTTCGAGGAGGGAGATGTAGGCTCACCAAAGTGGGTAAGAGAAGGAATGAAGGATCCTCCAGATGCTCCTGTTTGGCAAAGGCCCTATACCGATGACATCAAAAAAGACTTCTATATGAGATTCATTAGCAATGACAAGTTTTGCCTATGTAACCCCAGTCCTAAAGCCCATTAGTATGACGACTCTTTCCTTATTGGTAGAGAACAATAATGTGAGTCCAAAAGAGGCATAGCTGTCAAGAGTGGGAGGAGGGAAGGCTTTTCAGTTTTCTTTAAGTCTTTGGAACTTCTTTGAGTCTCCTTGGGCTTTGGAGGCTTCTGGCTTCTAGCTTTGAGGGAGAAGATGGAAAATGCCAACTTCAGGTTGCTGAAGGAAAAGACTCCAGGGAGACTCTAGGAGCTGGCAGTCTCCATCATGTCCCTAGCCTAGCTTACTACACTACAGACTTTGGGGAACTTCCCTTTGGGTGAGACCTGGAACTCTCCAGCTTGGTTGAGCTGAGTTACCTCACTCCCATTGGGTGAGCTCCTTCACTCTGTATTGCCTGGTATATATTCTTATATGTGTAAGTTTTAGTTACCAAATTGGATAGATGGGTTTCTTTGACAATTCCTATGGGTTCATTGTGGAACTAGTATTTGGTGAGAAAGGAGTCAAGCCTTGGATATAAAACTTAGGGTCCTGACCCCCAATAATGAAATAGTGTTAGGAAGTTATCTTGATTGATAACATTAATGGGAGCAGATAGATATAATTCTAGCCCAGGACTCCCTCCCTCTGAGGAGAGCAGAGTGGGCAAGTTTCTGGCCCCAACTCGTTGCTTCTCTTTCAGGCAGGAAGTAAAGTCTCACTTGGAGAAGGATAGGGGATGGGGAGAAGAAGCTAGAGATGTCTATTCTGCCTCCCTATGAGCCAACCCACAACACCCCCATGCTACATGTGGGGAACAGCCCTCAAAACACCTTAGTAGTTGGAGAATGTCTATCGTAGAAGCTATGATATACACTTGGATGGATAAACCACAGAGCTGATCCAGCAATGTGTGAATATACAGATATATGAATATCAATAGAAAAAGAATCTCGTTTTTACCTTCTTTGTATCCCTAGCACTTAGCACAGTGCCTGGCACATAGTAAGCACTAGACAAAATGCACATTGGCTGACTGATTGGACAGATACTCCAAATGAATACTGACCTGGGCCCAGAACCATGTGCTCTTATTATTAGGAAATAAGAGTTAACATTTATATAGTGCTTTAAGGTTTGCAAAGACTTTTGCATATATGATCTCAATTGATTCTAGCAACAACTCTGTGAGATAGGTACTGTTATCATCCCTATTTTACAGTTGAGAAAACTGAGGAAGACAGAGATTAAATGATTTGTCCAAGGTCACACAGCTGGTAAGTGCTTGAGGTAGGACTTGAACTCCTCAGGTCTTCCTGAATCCCAGAGCAATACTCTATCCAAGGAGTGGGAAACCTGCAGCCTTGAGGTCACAAGTGGCCCTCTAGGTCCTCAAGTGTGGCCCTTTGACTGAATCTAAAACCTGCTCTATCGTCTAGGCCACCAAGCTGGTTAGGTTCATATCAACGAGCCTTTATTAGATATGTACTATGTGTAAGATCTTACATTTGGGTGTAAAAGGTTGACTTTGTGAGCACAAGATGGAGAGGCATAGTTAGCAGTTTGTCTGAGATAAGACCGGTTTTAGGGAATTACAGTCTCAGCTTGCATCAACAATGTGATATGGCAGGCAAAAAAGCTAATGCAATTTTGGGCCACATTGAGAAAGGCTTATTATCTCCATTTGCTCCATTTGTATGTAGTATGTTGCTTGGTATCTCCTCATTAGATCGTAAGCTCCTCAAGGGCGGAAAGGCTCTTTCACCTCTCAATGCCTGGCACGTAACAGGTACTTACCCCCTTCTTCTTGTTGTTGTTTGTCCTTCGTTCTTGAAAAGGACCATGTGATGCCATGACATGCAAGTTAATTGGATTGAAGTGAGGGAGGGCTGTGCAAAGTCATCAGCCTCATCATCTCCTCTGGAGCCATCTGGGTCCAGTGGGCAGATATAGATAAAGATGCTTGCTGGCTGACTGACTGACTGACTATCCAGCTGTGCTCTAACATGGTCAGACAACATCTGGAGTATCATGTTGACTTCCTAGAATCCCACTGAAGGAAAGATTTTGATAAGCTGGGAAGCCAAGATGGTGAAGGGTCATGGGAGAATGGATCGATGGAACTGGAGATGTTAATCTGGAGAAGAGAAGATTTCAGGGGAAATAGCAAAGATCTCTCAAATATTTGATGTGCTTTCTGGTGGAAAAGGAGGAGCTATATAACTCTGTATTTTTTTTAAAGCCTATCCTACAAAAGAGAAATTCAGCCTGTCTTGCTTGGCCCCTGAATTCAGAACTACTTAGAGTAATAGATAGAAGGGACAGAGAGGCAGATTTAGGCTTGATTTTGGAGGGGCGGGGGAATGTTTTGTTTTGTTTTGTTTTTAATAATTTGGACTGTCCAGAAATATAATAGGTTGCCTTAGGAAAATAGTGGGTTTCTCATCCCTGAGGTCTTAGGCCAAAGGCTGTATGATCTCTTATTGGGGATGGTGAAAGGCAGATATTTATTGAGGCATGAGCTAGGCTGAGACTCCTTCTAACTGAGGGATTTTGAAATTCAGTGATAAGAGGGAACTCTCTGTCTGAGGCCTCCACTCTGGGTCCCATTGTTCCCAGTGGGATAACCAAATCACTTTCCTCTCTGACAGTAGACAGGCCAATTTGAGAGGATAAAGTCTTGAGAGGGTATGGGTGCTAAAAGAGAAAGAGGTATGGAAGAAGGAAGGAAGATGATGAGGTTGAAAACAATATCACCTGCTTTGCAATATTGCCCAGAGCTAGTCTTGAGTCCTGTTGGTAAGTGTACACTTGAAGAGATGTAAACAGAGGCTCATGAGATAAGATTCTTCTTTAAGGTTGAAACCCTTACTTAAATAAATAATTAGTTTTGACCAAGACTGGGACCGGGGTTAGGCAAGGTAGGCCATTGCTTAGAGTATGGCTTCTAGGAGAATGAAACAAGGATACTTTCTAGCATTTATTATAAATGCACACATTTTAATGCTAGAAAATTTGTCCTTCCTGGTGCACAAGTCTGTGTTTTGGATAAAGTGGCCAGTGTTGTAGGGAAGGCTCAAAGATTCCAGTTGACAAGATTATGCAGTACAAAGCTACAAGAACTGGTTGTGATTAGAGATAGATAAGAAGATGGAAAGAAACAAAGACACAGAGAGAGAGAGAAAGAAAGAAAAAAGAAGGGAAGGAAAGAATAAAGGGAGGGAGAGAGGGAAGGAGGGAGGAAGGAAAGAAGGAATGAGGAAAAGAAGGAAGGAAGGAAGGAAGGAAGGAAGGAAGGAAGGAAGGAAGGAAGGAAGGAAGGAAGGAAGGAAGGAAGGAAGGAAGGAAGGAAGGAAGGAAGGAAGGAAGGAAGGAAGGAAGGAAGGAAGGAAGGAAGGAAGGAAGGAAGGAAGGAAGGAAGGAAGGAAGGAAGGAAGGAAGAGAAAGAAGCACTTACTATGGGTCAGATCCCAGGCTAAGCTCTGGGGATGCAAATACAAGCAAATATTCTAATGAAGGAAAACAACATATGAAGGGAAGCTGTAAAGGAGGAAGGAGGAGTTAAAGCAGCTAGTGAAAAAGAGGGAGGAGGAGGAAGAGGAAAAGAAGACTGAAGAGTCAAGTTGGGAGGGAAGTAAAGTATAACTATAGTCTGTTCTGCAATAGTGGTCCAGGCAGGTAATCAGAAGAGCAGAGCCTCAGGGTAGAGGTTTCTCCTGGATGGGAAGGCAGTTAATGATGATATTAAGATGGAGGAAAAAGGAGGAACAGGAAGACAGAGAGTGAGGAGGATCTGAGCTCAGATCCCAACTCTGATGATCTTGGGCAAATCACAACCTCTCTGAACGTCAGTTTCTTCATTTGTGAAATGAAGAGGTTGAACCTGATAGTCTCTGAGGTCCTTACAAGCTCTAGATAGAGCCATGACAAGCACAAGACAATTTTTGAACCTTGCTCGGGGGACGAAAATGCTTTGCCCATCTCTATACCCAACCACAGATTATTAAAGGAAAGCAAACTTCATAAATCTTTCATTATTCAGTCCAGGAAAGATTTACTAAGTGTGTGCCCTGTGCAGAGAACAGAACATTGCTGATTCCAAAGAAATGAAATTGACAATCACCCAAAAAACAATGGAAAGGAACACAGTAGATGTGACCATGTTGGGACCTGATCACAATTAGGAATTACATGAAGCAGCTGTGAAAAGGATGTCATTAAGGAAATCCCTTGCACAACCGCTTCTGTGTAGTATGAATGAAAAAAGCGGGGGGGGGGGGGGGGGGGGGGGGGGAGGCTGCCTAATGGGAGTGGGAGATGACCAAGGGGGACTCTATAGGGGACAGGATGGTTCAGTGGAAAGGCACTGGATTTAGGGTCAGAACACTTAGGTTCAATCAATGAATCCATCAGTAAGCATTTATTAAGAGAAAATGAGCCCCTTTCAAATAGCTATTGGGTCTTCCTTCTATCCCCAGAGCCTGGCACAAAGAAGGCACTTAATGAATCCTTGTTGACTAGCTGATTGAGTAATTAAGAGCTTACTATGTCAGGAACTGGGTTGAGTGCTGGGGATATCATGAAATGCAAAAAACAGTCCTTGCCCTGTTGCTCTGCTACTTCCTACCTGTGTGACCTTGGGCAAATCACTACACCTCTCAGCCTCAGTTTCCTCATTTGTCAAATGAGTGGGTTGGATTAGGTGGTTGAAGATCTTTCCAGGCCTAAAACTCTGATCTATTCATTCTATGTGATCTTGGACAAGTTATCTTGGGCCTCAGTTTCCCCACCTGTAATATGAGGACTGGATGGCCTGTAAAGTCTTTACTATTCTAAGGAATCCTAGAAAGATGGGGAAAACATAAGGAAGACAGGAGTGTGCTGGTAAATATTTAATAACAGGCTAGGGGTGGGGGAGACAATGTATTCACAACATTCTTTTGAGTTTAATCTGTGTTGTTCACATTTTCTCTATCACTTTCTTAAGTCTAGATAATCAACAACAACAACAAAAAAAAACAACCCACCAAATCAACTCAGTTTATACCATTTGCAGAATTCTGAGGTGGAAATGCTCACACTGAAAATTTAACAATGGGCTTTCTCAAGCCAGTACAAGCTAGCCCTAGCACCAGAAGAAGTGGGAAGAAAGACACATAGTACATCAGTGGAACTTCCTGTAGCAAATTTAAGGGAGCACATAGACAGGACATGCTCAGGATGCACAGGGATGGATGCTTTGTAAAGTTCAGTCAAGTCAACAAGCATTTATTAGGCACCTACTTATATTGAAGGCACTGTGCTAAGTAAGCGGTTGTGATCTCTCTCATTGGAGGAAATACTTGCATTATTGATGTCAAAAATTCATTAGACAGGGGTGGAGTCAAGATGGCAGAGTGAAAGCAGTGACTTGCTTAAGCTCTCCCCCAAACCCCTCCAAATACTCATAAAAAATGGCTCTAAACAAATTCTGAAACAGCAGAACCCACAAAAAGACAGAGTGAAACAAATTTCCAGCCCAAGACAACCTTGATAATCGATCAGAAAGGTATATTGTGCCAGGCTGGGAGTGCAGGCTGCAGCAAACCTGGAGCAGGACTCAGAGGACTGAATCTCAGGCAGCTGGGGAGGTTTCCAGACTCCTCAATCCACCAATGCCAAAGACAACTTAGAAGGTCAGTGGAAAAAGTCTGTTTCTGTTGGTGCTGAGAAAGGAAGGCGAGGTCTCAGCTCCATTCGCCAAGAGCATGGCCCTAGGGGGGGCCAGCTGCTTCTGCCCACAGACTGAGGGGGAATCCAGTGGCTGATCAGAGAGGGATTGCAGGGATCTCTTTGCCAGTGCTGAGGCAGGAATCTCTTGCTTTGCCCGTGTGTGGATCTGGGTCACAGTTCTGGGCAGCGGTGCTGGGGTGAGGAGGAGTGCTAGCATGGTGGAGCTTGTAGTGGCTATGGAGAGAAACCCCTCCTCACAGTTACAGAACGGAAAGGAATACTTGTGGTCGCAGGCCAGGAAAGAAGTAAACACCTTGCCCCTTGTTGTACCACCTTGGAAGAACTGAAAATTTACTAGTCTCTACAAGTATCTCAGAAAACAGCTGTACAAACCCCTGAAGCTTGGGACAGTACATTCTCCACATTGGAAGCAGACTCTTACCTTAACAAAGAGTTTAAAACTCAAGTAATTGGCCGGGATCATGAGCAAGCAGGCAAAAAGAGTCAGACTATATTATCTTACTTTGGTGAAAAGAAGATCAAAATATACAACCAGAAGAAGACAACAAAGTCAAAGCTCCTACATCCAAAGCCTCCAAGAAAAATATGAATCAGTCCCAGGCCTTGGAAGAGCTCAAAAGGGATTTGAGAAGCAAGTAAGGGAAGTAGAGGAAAAAACTGAGAGTGATGCAAGAAAATCAAAAAACAAGTCAACAGCTTGCTAAAGGAGACCCAAAAAAATACTGAAGAAAATAACACCTTAAAAAATAGCCTAACCCAAATGGCAAAAGAGGTCCAAAAAGCCAATGAAGAAAAATGCCCTAAAAAGAAAAATTGGCCAAATGGAAAAGGAAGTCCAAAAGCTTACTGAAGAAAATACTTCCTTAAAAATTAGAATAGAGCAATTGGAAGCTAGTGACTTTATGAGAAATCAAGACACAGTAAACAAATCCAAAAGAATGAAAAATTAGAAAACAATGTGAAATATCTCATTGGAAAAACAACTGACCTGGAAAATAGATCCAGGAGAGAGAATTTAAAAATTATTGGACTATCTGAAAGCCATGATCAAAAAAAGAGCCTAGACATCATCTTTCAAGAAATTATCAAGGAAAACTGCCCTGATAATTAGAACCAGAGGGCAAAATAGAAATTGAAAGAATCCACAGATCTCCTCCTGAAAGAGATCCCCAAAGGAAAACTCCTAGGAATATTGTAGCCAAATTCCAGAGTTCCCAGGTCAAGGAGAAAATATTACAAGCTGCCAGAAGGAAACATTCAAGTACTGTGGAAACACAATCAGGATAACACAAGATTTAGCAGCTTCTACATTAAAGGACCGCAGGGCATGGAATATAATATTCCGGAGGGCAAAGGAGATAGGATTACAACCAAGAATCACCTACCCAGCAAAACTGAGTATAATCCTTCAGGGGAAAAAATGGTCATTCAGTGAAATAGAGGACTTTCAAGCATTCCTGATGAAAAGACCAGAGCTGAATAGAAAATTTGACTTTCAAATACAGGACTCAAGTGGAACATGAAGAGGTAAACAGGAAAGAGAAATCATAAGAGACTTATTAAGATTGAACTGTTTACATTCCTGCATGGAAAGATGATATTTATAACTCATGAGACCTTTGTCAGTATTAGGGTAGTTGGAGGAAAAAAATTATGTATGTATATGTAGATAGATAGAGGGCACAGGGTGAGTTGAAGATTAAGGGGTCATATCTGGAGAATAAAATTAAGGGATGAGAGAGGATTATACTCGAGAAGAAGAAAGGGAGAGGTAGAATGGGGTAAATTATCTCACAAAAAAAACAGAAAAGTCTCTTACAGTGGAGGGGAAAGGGGAAGGGAAGTGAGAGGAATGAGTGAATCTTATTCTCATAGGATTTGGCTTAAGGAGGAATAACATACACATTCAATTGGGTATGGAAATCTGTCTTACCCTACAGGAAAATAGGGGGAGAAGGGGACAAGAGAGCAGGGGGATGATAGAGAGGAGGGCAGATTGGGAAAGGGGTAATCAGAAGTAAATACTTCTGAGGAACAGGGTCAAAAGAAAGAATAGAATAAATGGGAGGGCAGGATAGGATTAAGGGAAATAGAGTTAGTTTTTCACAACATGTCTACTATGGAGTGTTTTGCATAACTGCACATGTACAACCTATATTGAGTTGCTTGCCTTTTCAATGAGGGTGGTGGGGAGGGAGGAAGAGAAAATTTGAAACCTAAAGTTTTAAAAACATATTTTAAAAAAATGTTTTCACATGCTACTGGGAAATAAGAAATACAGGAAATGGAGTACAGAAGTCTATCCTGCCCTACAGGAAAATAGAAGGGGAAGGGGATAAGAGAAGGGGAGAGAGATAGAAGAGAGGACAGACTAGGGGAAGGGATATTCAGAATGCATGCCATCTTGGGTGGGGGAGGGGGGAGATGGGTGAAAATTTGGAACTCAAAAACTTGTGGAAGTAATGTTGAAAACTAAAATAAATAAATTTATATTAAAACAAACAAAAATACAAACAAAAAACTCATTGGAGAATATTTAAAGTACTGAGGATACAAACCCAAAAATAAATAGCCTTAAAAAAAAAAACAGTCTCTGCCCTCAAGAAATTTACTGGAGGATACAGATGTGATAATAGCTAATATTTAGCACTTTAAGGTTTGCAAAGCACTTTACATGGGTTACCTCATTTGATGATCCTCACGCGGCATTTTACAGATGAGAGAACTGAGACTGAAAGAAGTAAAGTGACTGGATAAGGCTCGTACGAGTGTCTGAGGCAATATTTGAAACACATTTTCCTGATTCCAGGTCTAAAGTTCTATCTGCTCTGCTACCTCACTACTCGTAAATATGAAAATAGATAAGTCAATACAACTCAGTTGGAGAGAGAAAACACTCAAATTTGTTCCTTCATTACCCATAACACAAATACAAAATTATTGTATACAAATACATAGAGAGAATTTTTGTTTAATTTGACCCATTGATGATGATTCAATAATTGTTGATTCAACCCAATGTGTCCCAGGTGTCTGGAATAGATACATGGCAGGGTCTCCATCACAAAGATGATTCAATGGGGGCAGAAAAAATAAATCATGCTTCTGGAAAATCAATCTCACGTGTATATGTCTCAAAACTTTGATCAATCACTTCAGGCTTTTTTTTTTTACTCATTTGCTTTGTTTTCCCTTTTTTCTCCACTATAATTTGTGTGTATGTGTGTGCAACTCTGTGTTTCTGTAGGGGCGGGGAATAGGGGTGTTTTGGTAGCTTGATCATTGGAAAAGGTAAGGCTACATATAAAAGTCTGGAAAAATGAGAGTTCTCACCCAGCTCACTTTTTTTTGTCTTCCTTTACTTGTTACAAAAAGACTTAATAGAATTTGTTGAAGTCACAAAAATAATTTGACTAGTGAAGCTATTTTAGAACATACCAGTTAATTACACTGAGCATCGGGCTAAGCTGGTTTCAGTTCCCCAAACTCTTTTACCCTTAGCTTGCTATTCTTTAGTATAGGGGTGGGGAACCTAGAGGGCCCCATGCTTTGAATCCAAACTTCACAAAACAAATCTTTTTCTTAAGGGGATTATTAATTAAAGGGATTATTAAGCCTTTTATTAAAGGGATTTGTTCTGCAAAGTTTGGATCTGATCAAAGGGCCCCACTTGAGGACCTAGAGGGCCACAAGGGGCCTCAAGGTCACAGGTTCCCCATCCCAGCTCTAGTACAATAGTTCCCTTTTGGTGGTTTGCAAACCCCATAGAGATAGATTCTTCATAAATGGTCCAAAGGGTTTACATTAAAAATTCTTTAACAATGCCTTAAGCAGTAAATAAATGCAAAATATTGAGTAGTACATGAAATTATTGTTGTTCAGCCATTTCAGTTGTGTCTGATTCTTCATCACCCAATACAGGGTTTTCTTGGCAGAGATACTGGAGTAGTTTGTTATTGCCTTCTCCAGCTCATTTGACAGATGAGGAAACTGAGGCAAACAGAATTAAGTGACTTGCCTAGGGTCTAGAAAGTATCTGAGGCTAGATTTGAACTCAGGTCTCCTCGACTCAGGCCCAGTGCTCTATCCACTGCTCAATCCAGCCACTTTTTACATTAAATTACCCTGAGGGTTCTCAACACTTCTTTTTGGTTGCTGTTAAAAGGAGTTTGAGGAACAAAAAATGTTGGGAACCACTACACTAGTATTGTTCCTTACTACCCTTACTAGAATTAAACTGAGAAAACTATGTGGTGGAAGGAAAGAGAACTTTTAAATAATATAGAATTTTGTATAATAAATAAATAATATAGTTGCATATTATTTATACATTATATCCTATTTATAGAATATATAATATAATTCATACTGACACATTACAAATTATATTAATGTATTATCATATATTTGAGGTTCTAATACAAAATAAATAATAACATTCCTCTTCCTCCCCACCTTCTCATTCAGTTGCAGAGCTAGAAAGGATTATAGAAAACATCCAGACCAATCCCTTCATTTTGCAGATGAGAAAACTGAGGGCTATTAAAATAAAATGACAAGCCCAAAGTGATACAGATAGTAAGAGAACTTGGACTTTTAATTCATATCCTCTGCCTCCAAATCCAGTGCTCTTTCTACAATATTACACTTCATGCAATGCCCAGCTAGTACAATTCTTCAGACTCAACGGATGCTCAAGGAAATCACAGAATCATACAGAATAGGGAAGGAGTTTAGAGGTCATCTGGTCCAACCCTTTCATTTTACAGATGAGGAAACAGGCTTAGAGAGGTCCAACGTCACAGAGGTAGTAAGTGGCAGAGCTGGGATTTGAACGTAGGTCCTCTAGCTCCAAATGCAACATTCTTTCTATTGTACCATTCTTACCCAATCCCCAAGGAGTGATATAATATTCTAGGATAGTTATCAGGAAATGTGATTTGAAAAGGGTAATAATATCTGAATGAAGTATTGTTTTTGTGGTTATATACTTAGATCCTGGCAGCTGGAAGTCATGGGATCACAAAATCACAGATTTAAAGGTCAAAGGAAGCTTATTCATTTTTAAGTTACTCAAAATTCTGCTTCCTTTTATTTTTAAAATGTATTTTCCAATTACATGTAAAAACCATTTTTTAAACATTTGGGGTTTTGTTTTTTAATTTTAAGTTCCAAAGCTGGCAACTTGTCAGCTTCCTTTTAATATTCTTTTCATTTACATTGTTGCCAACACTGTATTTCTCATTCTTCAGGTTCTATTTTTTTCCCTTTACATCAGTTGACTGAAAATTCCTCCTATTCAGCATTTCTTATTGCATAACTATATTCTGTTCCATTAATATTCCATAGTTGGTCCAAACATTCCCCAGTTGATAGGCACCCACTTTGCTTCCAGTTTTTGGACAGTGCAAAAAGTCTAGCTATGAATATTTTAAATTCTGGGTACTTGAAGGCGCTGCCAATGAGGCCTGGAAAATTCAATAAAGTTGTAAAGGTTCCTAATATGGCCAACATTAAACTATCGGTTGACTGAGAACCAGTTTAAGTTCACAGAGGCTCATTGCCAGAAGACTAACCGCTAAGCTATTCATATTTTCAACCATGACAACTCATGAAGAGTATCCACTAAAGTATAGAGGGTTTCTCAACCACATTCATGGAAGGAAGACCTACTCCTAATGAAACATTCAAGATATATGTGCAAGGCTATATATCTAGGTCTAGCTCTAGATAGAGATAATACATATATTATTTATGTGTATATTGTATGTATATATACATATATGAATTATATCTGTTTGAAATCATCCAATAATTTATTAATATATTAAATGGCTAATGATAATAATGACAATCTTAAAAAAAAAAGCTTTGATGTTAGTAATCCAATTCAAGGAAAATGGGTATCCCTACTCTTAACCAAAAAAAAAAATGAGGATAGCACCTAATGAAAATCAGGAAAGTAATCAGGAGGAAATGAATTTGAGGGAAGGAAAGGCCATGGAGCAAATATCAGAGAAATCTTTTTTATTTCCCAAACCCTCCAATCCAAGTCAAAACTTAATATTCTCCATGGGAGCTATGTGCTCAAATAAGCAGGGAAGAATGTTAGACATTGAGGAAGCATGCTGCATTGAAAAAAATACCATATTTGGTTTGGGGGTATTTTTTTGGGGGGGGACGGAGGTTTGGAGGCAATCAGAGTTAAGTGACTTGGCCAGGGTCACACAGCTAGTAAGTTTCTAGGTCTGAGGCTGGATTTGAAATCAGGTCCTCCTGACTCCAGGACTGGTGCTCTATCCGCTGTGCCACCTAGCTGCTCCAAGAATACTATATTTAGAATTAAAGGATTTGAGTTCAAATCCCCGTTCTGCCACTTATCACCTGCAAACCTTGGGGAAGTCATTCTGTAGGAGATGAGGAAGGGACCTTCAAAGGTAATCTAGTCCAACCCCATCATTTAAAATAAACAAACAAAAACCTCTTAGCTCAGAGATGACTTACCCTAAGTCTAAACCTCTCTGGGTGTGTTTCCAGCACCTAGCAACTAATAGTAAGTAAGATTTAAAAGTAGAAAGGGACTGCAGAGGCAATCTAGTTCAACCGCCTCATTTTACAGATGAGGAAACTGAGGCTCAGAGAGGTTAATGGACTTGCTCAAGGTCACAGGAGCAGTATGCATCTGAGGCAAATGCTTGTTGATTGGCCTACAGTTGATTAAGTGTAAAATGAGGACGTTGGATTGGACCACCAAGTAACTTCCAGCTCTAAATCTATGAGTTGGTACATTCAGTGTCATAGAATCACACACAAGAGGCATAGTTTTCTCCAGCTCATATTCATCATCCTATAGGAAACTCAGACTTCTTCTAATACATACCATACTGTACATACTCATTCTAAAATGAACAAAAATCAATCCTTCTGTGCACGCCTCACCACTCCAGGCAACTCCACAGTGACTCACTGAATATCAAGGTGATAGAGGATAGTATAATCTTTTAATTTGTCACTAATCCATCACCTGGTTCTTGGAGCATTCTAAATCACCTACAGGCAAACAGTCATTTGAATTTAAATTGCTTGGTACTAGGAAAAAGCAAGTATGGAAATCATTTAGCATGTTCACTTTCGATGGTTTTTAAAAAATGTTCCCATAAGCATTAAATCTGTAAGAGATCAATTTAGATAAGTTATTTCAAAATCAATGTAATAAGAGTTATTGATAATTACCCATCTAAATATCTATTTTCCTGTGAAGGCTGGTGATGTTAAAAATAACTGAGTAATTGGTTATTGATGCCTATTGTAGGCTGTCTGATAGGATGCATAATCCTTCATCATCTCCACTGAGATAGGAATCATTAACCATAGAAAAAGCAGACATGGGTCATTTGTTTAAAGCTCTCCAAAAGGCACTTATTGTCTTGGACTTCTAAATAAAATAATGTTCCTTCTCTCTTATAATAGAAGATAAGAATAATTGTGTAATTTTTCCCCTTCAGAATGTTAAGCTACTTGGTCTGAAAAATGCTTTTTACCAAGCTTCTTAACTCAGATTAAATTAAATGAACGTAGGATTATATATTTAGAAATGGAATAGGGTCTTAAAAGTCATTGAGTCGAACACTCTCATTTTACTGAGGCTTAGAAAAGCTAACTTACTTGCTCGTGGTCACACAGTTAATAGGTGTCAGAGATGGGCTTTGAACCCAGCTCCTCCCACCTCCAAAATGTTATCCATTAAGCCATATTGCCTTTTGCTTCTAGGTAAGAGGCAATGAACCCTACCTGGTTCAGTACAAGGAGCTCTGGATTCAGAGTCTAAGGGCTTGAGTTCAAATTTCATATCTGCCTAACTGTAAGCAAATGGGATCATAGATCTAGAACTGTCAGAGAACTTTAGAGGTCAACTAGTCCAAATTAGTCATTTTATAGGTGAAGATGTGATCTAAGAAGTTTAGCACCTCCTCTGGGGTTGCTTTCCCAACCCCCCCCCACACCTGTATCCTAAGACCGCAGCTGACTGCTGCTCCCCTTAGAGCTCTATGGTTAATCCTAAAAGACAGGATATTCTAGCAGTATCACTCATGAGCCCCCACCGGTGTATTTACCATTGATTGTCAGCAAGAGTCAATTAGCTTTCAGAAAGGGTATTTACAAAGTAGGTATAGAAAGGATATTTGTTAGAAAAATACCCCAAATAAGAGGCATATTCTTCTCTTGCATATAACAAGTACTGAGGGAAAGTGGACTCACACTTAGAGGGCATATGTGGCCAAAGGGTAAGCTCAGAGCTTCTGGCTAATGGAAATTCTTTTTCTCCCTTAGTGACATCCTCATGAATTTCCCTTTAGATTTACTAGGCTCTAAAGTCAGTGCCTTGTTGAGTCTTGACATTGCCTTTCTTCCATAGGTTTCTCAGTGCAGTTTGTCATCAGTTGCCGCTGCTCTGAGGATACTGTTAATGATACTAATAGGAACTCCACATCTTTCAACATTTGTAAACCCAATGTTATCACTTGTTCAATGGGGGAGAGAAAGGGAGCAAAAAATACTTTTTCCCCCTACCACCCAGGGAAATTTTCTCCCAGGAGTCCTCACCACTAGAATAGTTAAATTACCAGACCAGTTTGCTATTTTATCTATGGCCACACAGACCATGACTGATTCTCTTCAACCAGTCATAAGGTATTTCCTGTGGTATGTCATCTGCTTTAGCCCAAAGCCCCTATGATCCTTTCAAAAGGATTAGAGATTTATTCACATTTAGTCTACTTTTTATTGTTTAATTCAGTTTAGATGACTGGGTCTCCAATGATTAATTAAGGCAGGAATGAAACTGAACCCTTACTGTTCACTGAGCTGAAAGGAATGAAATTCATTGAGTTCTTATACTGACTATATAGTATCCTCGGGAAAAAAAAAAACACGTTCTACACCTTGAATAACTGTCAAAAAGTTACTCTCAGACTTTTCAGTCTATGGAATAAATATTTATTGTCTACTATATGAAACATACTGTTTTAGACACTAGGGATCTAAGAACAAAACTAAAAATAATGCCTGTCCTCAAGGAGCTTACATTCTTTTGGAGGGGAAGATACCATGCATATAGTTAAGTGTACAAAATGGAGTATGAAGGAGGAGACACTGGACCTGAGATTAATCCTGGCTCAATTCCTTACCACCTGTGTGACTTGTCTGAGCAAACATTGAAGTTTTTTGAGCCTCAGTTTCCCTTTCTATAAAATGAGAGGTTAGACTATAGATGGTTGTTAAGGTCACTTCCAGCCCTAAGTCCATGGTCCTATGGTACTGTGATCTAAGGGTGCCTGTGTTAGAGTCTCATCTGTAAGATTATTGTAATATTATAATATATTACAATATATGCTATAGGTATTCATATCTTACATATTCAATAATATTGTAATATTATTGAATATGTAAGATATGAATACCTATAGTATCCACCTTAACCTCATGGGGTTGGTGTGAGGTTTAAATGGAATAATGTAAGAAAAACACTTTTAAAACATTAAAGCACAAAATGAATTTTAGTTATGATCAGTGGTATCTAACCCAAATACAAATGGATCCTTGTGGGCCACATATTAACTTTGAAAACCACAGATTAGCATTATCTATGTTGCATTATGACAGGCTAGGTGGTGCAGTAGATAGAAGACTGGACCTGGAGTCAGGAAGACCTGAGTTCAAATCTGGCCTCAGACACTTACTAGTTGTGTGATTCTTGGCAAGTCACTTAACCCTGTTTGTCTCAGTTTCCTCATCTGTAAAATGAGTTGGAGAAGGAAATGACAAACCACTCCAGTATCTTTGCTAAGAAAACCCCAAATGAGGTCATGAAGAGTTGGGCACAACTGAAAAACAGCTGAACAAAACTATTCAGTTTGGGGCCTGGAGTAAAACCTGGAGAATTTAGAAATGGTCAGAAGGAGAACAATAACAGAAATTTTTAAAAAAAAGTTTAGTGCTAAACAGGAAAGATCAAAGGTGTTAAGTTTACTTAGCCTGCAGCATTAAAATGGAAGGAGAACTGTGGGAAAAGCTTTGAATAAGATCGATGGTAGGGTAGTCTTGAAATGACAATGAACAGCTGGACTGATTACCCTCAGGAAACAGCTGCCAACTTGGCTGGGTTTCTGCCTCCCCCCCACACACACATCAGGCCCAGCAGAATGGATCACCTGGGAAAACTGGGGTGACTTCCCAAAGGGAATGACTGCTGGCAGGAGAGCAGAGAAGGAAAAACAGGAATAACCTTGACAGAACAAAGTTGGGGGTTGGGGGACCTTAGCTGAGCTCAAAGAAACACTAGAGGAAATGATGTGAGCAAGCTATCTGAAAGAATCAGTCATGGAGAAGTAAAGAAAGAAGACAGTTTCTGACTTTGACTTGGGAAATGGCCCTGACCTCATACAAGAAGAATTAACCACAGGTGTAACGAGGCAAGCTAATGCCTAAAAGCACAAAAGACAGTGAACTTCTCTGGGGAAGTGCTAATGCTCCAGGAAAGGGAAGTGTCAAAGTCTGGTTCTATTAAAAGTCAACCAAGTAATCCGCAAGAATTTCTCTATGCCAAGGACACTAAGTGCTGGGAGGATACTAGTAGTAGTAGTAGTAGTGGTGGTAGTAGTGATGATGATGATGATGCCAATAACCTGAAAATTTGTTTGTGCCTGTGGATACAGTATGTACACAAAATATATCCAAGATAAATACAAAGTTTAACCCTAGTTCTTGTGTGAAGGATAGGGCATTGATCTCCACCCAGGAGGAGAGAGTCCAATGCCAATGTATCAAAAGTAAATTGAACTGGGGGTGGGCTTTATTAAGGAAAATGGACTTTGACCTGAGTTTTGAAGGAAGCTATGGATTCTAAGAAGTAGGAGGGAGAGCATTCCAGGCATGACAGCCAGCTTATGCGGTCCACTTGGAGTCAGATTTCAGGCCATTTGGCCAACCCCTTCATTTTTTTCCCCCCTTAGGCAATTGAGGTTAAGTGACTTGCCCAGGGTCACACAGCTAGTAAGTGTCAAGTGTTTGGTCTGAGGCCGGATTTGAGCTTAGGTCCTCCTGACTTCAGGGCCAGTGCTCTATGCACTGAGCCACCTAGCTGTCCCCCTCCTTCATTTTTATACAGGAGGACTGCACCCTGGGCAATTGCCAGTTGTCTCGCTTTTGTCTTGCTGCTGGACTTTGATGACTCTGGAAAAGAGTAAGGCTGATGACTTTGTGCAACTCTGGCTCACTTAAATCTAATTCACTTGCAAGTCAAGACATCAACCCTTGATGTCACTGGTCCTCTTCAAAAACGAAGGACAAACAACAATTTATGAGGAAACGAGAAGATCGTGACTTACCCAAGGTCACATAGCTACTAAGAAACATCCGAGGTTGGACTTGAACCCAGTTCCTCTGACTTCAGAACCAGGGAGACAGGAGCATAAACTTTTAAATAATGTAACTTGCTTCAAGACTTCCAGCAAGCCCTTTGCCTTCTCTATGCCTCCATTTCCTCATTGGTCAAACCAGGTGAATAACCCTTAGCCTACCTGCCATCAGCAACCCTGGAGTAGAAAGAATGTTGGATCTGGGGTCTCAAGACCTGGGTGGGTTCCAATGCCACATCTGTCACTTCCGAGCTCTGTCACCTTGGACAAGCTATTGAACCTCACTGGGAATCAGTTTCCTCATGAAGTTCTGTAAGGTAACCTGGAAGTTCCTTTCCAGCTCCAAATGGATAAGGCTATGACTGTTGTGTACCGAAATGGCAGGTTGGTCAGTTTGGCTGAAATGTACACCACTTGAAGGGTGGCGGGGGGTGGGAGGGGGCAGGCGGGGAGGAGGGGGGTTTTCCCGTGTGTAATAAGCCTGGAAACATTGACTGGAGTCATACTGGGAGGCGTTTTGAATGCCAGAGAAGTTTGTATTTGATTATAGAAGAAAAAATATGGAAATTTGTGCTTGTTTTTTTTTTGGGAGGAATGAGGAGAGATGTCTCAAATTGTTACTTGTGCATTGCTTTTCAAGAAGGGAAAGGGACCTGACATTTAAACACTGGAGGCTGCTCAACTTTGCAGAATGGATTGCAAAATACTAGTGGGATTCCACAGCAAAGGTCAATAGTTTTTGTAAGCCGACTGGATCTTGGAATTCAAAATAAGGAAAGAGGTAAGGACAAGCAGACACTTGAATCAAGCTCAGCAAAAAGTCTGGTTGCTTCTGTAGGAAAGTAGGGGAAAGAATGGTAGACCTGAAAGCAGGAGAGATCTGGGCTCCAGCCCTGTCTCTGATGCTTCCTAGCTATGTGTTTCTAGGTAAGTCATTTAATCTTTCTGAGCTTTAGTCTGCTCATCTGTCAAATGGGAATAGTAATGCCAGTAGTATTCACCTCCCAGGGTTGTTATGAGAATCAAATGAGACAATACATGCAAAACTCTTTACAAACCTTCAAAGAGCTATAAAAACATCAGCTATCATTCTTAAGAGATGAAAAACAGAAGAGTGAACAGACACAAGTGTTGATCAAACTCTCACTCTGAATATGGCCACCACCCACTAAAATGAGGGCTTTTAATCTTTTTTGTATCCTAGACACCCCCCCTCCCCAGCAGTTTGGTGAAACCTATGTACCCCTTCTGGACAGCTAGGTGGCCCACTGGATAGATCACCAGGCCTGGAGTCAGGAAGACCTAAGTTCAAATCTGGCCTCAAACACTAAATATGTGACCCTGGGCAAGTCACTTAACCCTGTTTGTCTCAGTTTCCTCATCTGTAAAATGAGCTGCAGAAGGAATTGGCAAACCACTCCAGTATCTTTTGCCAAGAAAACCCCAAATGGGATTATGAAAAATTGGATATGACTGAAACCATTGAATAACAAATCATAAAGGAAACTAATTATATTGAAATTCAGTATCACTATTAAAAAAAAAATATTGACAGACACCAGGTTAAGGACCCCTGCTAACAGCCACTACAGAATTTTACATAGCAATGGAAGCAGACATTTAGGTTTGCTATAAATATTCTTGTACACATTCTCCAATTTGATCCTCATAATAATCCTATGAGATTGATGCAACTCAGATTTTATTCATTTTACAGATAAGTAAAGTAAGGCTCCAAGAGGTTAGGTGACTGTACCAGGGCCACATATACTAAGTTCCACTCTGGGCAGTTCTGATCTTTCTGATGCCAAACCAGGTATCCTGATGCCAAATCTATTTCCTAGCCTTGCCTCAGCCTCCAAGCTGTTTATAATCTAAGGAAGAAACTAAATAGGAGTGCTTCTGCAGTCAAGCTAAAAAACATTGGGTTAAGTATCAGAGGATTGAATATAGCTCTCTAATAACACATGCACACAAACTTTTAGTTAACCTACTTAAAAATGAAATTGTAAATTATAATTATAACACTATGTACATACCCAAGCATATATAAGGCTACTTGTTGGATCAATAGGCACCCATAATTGTCACCAATCGTTCTCTCCCTTCAGTCTAGACCCCCTTCAGCTCAAATGACCATAGGATTTTAAAGCAACAAATATTGAGTGGGGTTACATTTTTCTTAAGAATGGCTTGCCTGGGACAGCTAGGTGATGCAATGGATAGAACACTGGCCCTGGATTCAGGAGGACCTGAGTTCAAATCCGGCCTCAGACACATAATATTTACTAGCTGTGTGACCCTGGGCAAGTCACTTAACCCCATTGCCTAACCTAAAATAAAATCAAATAAATAAATAATAGACCAATAATTAAAAAATGGCTTGCAAATGAAACTTAAATGCTGTTTAGATTCTCCAGTGAATCCCTCTTCCCTGCCCCCTCCCATCATTAAAAGGCAGGATGCTATAGTGGAAAGAGTTCTGGAATCAAAGGGCCCAAGTTCAAATTCTACCATTGACACTTGAACCACTAAAATTAAAACCTGTCCACACCACATTCTCTCAAGACCAGGATGACCCTGCCTTCCAAGATGACAATTCACTAATTTTATAAAGTCATTTTTCTAATTGTAATAATGGAAGATAGTTTTAAGGACTTCCAAGCCTTCCATGTGCTGTTATAATAAAGGTGTTCTGGAGACAACAATAATTATTACACAGACTTTCTATCATAATATATTTGACAACAACAATACAGTGCAATATGGAGACCACACGTTGTCTATTAATTTGTACATGATAAAAGAATAAATATGGATAAACCAATATAGATGAACGTTAGTATAAAAAATCTCTCATGTCAAAATACGTGGGTGTGTATGTCTTCCTATATTGCACAGATGTGTTTGTGTATGCTTTCTATGTGTGGTCAGAATCTAATGCTGGAAGGGACCCTCAAAAGTCATCTAATCCAACTTGCAAGAGAAAATATTAAAACAAATACCAAATTAGAAGAAAGAATTAATACAACTCCAATCTAATCTATTTAAGCAAGCCATTGATGCTTTTTTAAAAATATAGGAAATGGATAAAGTAACAGATAGCAGCGTAGACCATCACCATTTCCTAAGGAAGTTTAACTGATGTAAATTAGTAGCTGCAATAAAAAAACTAAGAAACTTAATCAGCCAGTAAACATTTGAACTCCTTGCCAAGAAGGGAAATGCCCACAATCAAGGGTAATATCAGTTTAGAACATAAACTTGATTATGTTCTATAGAAATAGTGGGTACGAGCAGTATTGCTTCACAAAACAATGAGAAGCAATCAAGGGAAAAATAAATTTATGGAAAGAGTTGGTGAGAGACCCAGTTAGCTTGAATCATCCCAGGAGCATTTAAGGAAGATTCTGGGGGGACAGCAAAGATTTTTTAAAATAGAAAAGATCTGTTAAGACTGCTGTAACAGTGTTCTTCAGTAAGGACAGTGGAGCTACCAAAGTCCCCAGTGGGCTCCTGAAGGAAATAGAAATTATCACTTTAAAAAGTTAAGATGGGAAGAGCAAGTATATGTGGTCACAGACTTTATTTATTTACTTGTTTTTTGGCTAGGCAATGGGGTTAAGTGACTTGCCCAGGGTCACACAGCTAGTAAGCGTTATGTGTCTGAGGCTGGATTTGAACTCAAGGCCTCCTGAATCCAGGGCCAGTGCTCTATCCACTGTGCTACCTAGCTGCCCGTATATATGGAGAATGTCTATACAACATAATTTAAGGACTTCCAGGGATTGCTTAAGATATTTGAAAGAGATAGGGATTAAAAAACTATTGGGAGAAGGGAGAATCACATGTGTTATAATGACAAAAAAAAGATCATTAAGAAAACATCAATAACCACTACCCCACATGTCTACTTCCCCAACTCTATAAGACCTTTATGAGAACAAAAATATGTATACATATTGAATATATCCTTGATATATCCTTGAATATAAGGGTAACAGCAACTTTCACAGATGACATTTAAAAATGAGCCACATCTTTACGGTCATGCAATCGCTGGAAAGGTCCAGAGACTGGCATATCCCATGGTAGTTATGGTTTGTTGACTATAAATCAAAACATTTGTCAAAAATCACACAAGATTTCTTGAAAGATGCACTCAGCCAATACTCATTTATTAAAAATTTTCCATATGGTAGCTGTTGGGCTAGATATGGGGATACAAAGACAAATGAAAAACAGTCCCTACCCTCAAGGAGCTTACATTGCATGGGGGAACTATTGGCCAAGCCCCTATAGTCCCTTAAAAACTGAGCTTGAAGATTTCTGAGGGAGTCCAGGATGGGAGCAGCTTCATGGAGTGTGACCTCTGTACCTAGACTAGGGGGCATCAGGGGAAAGAAGGGAATTTTCTTTCCCTCTCCCCCATCATTCATGGTGTCTAGCAGCACAGCCCTTTGTTCAGTAGAATACACCCACCTAGCAATCCAAGGATTAGTCAGTTCAGAAGAGTTTAAAGCAAAGCTGAGGGAGCAGAGAAAAACACACTCCCATGACACTGATCCAAAAAGGAAATGAATCAAGGAAGAGGTACTTTCATTTTGCTGTCATTCAGTTGTTTCAGACACTTCCAGCTCTTCATGACCCCGTTTGGGGTTTTCTTGGTAAAGATATTGGAGTGGTTTGCCATTTCCTTCTCCAGCTCATTTTACAGATGAGGAAACTGAGGCAAACAGAGTTAAGTGACTTACCCAAGGTCCCACAGATAGTAAGTATCTGAGGCCAGATTTGAACTCAGGGAGAGGAGTCTTCCTGACTCCAGGCTGTGCATTTTATCCACTGTGCCACCTATCTGACCCCCTTTCATTTTACAGATGAGTGAACTGAGACCTATAAAGTGACTAGCCCAAGGTCCCACAATTCATGGGATCATAAAACCATAACCTGAACCTGGAAGGGGCCTCAGAGGCCATCCAGACCAACCCCTTCATTTTACAAATGAGGAAACTGAGGTCAATAGAGGTTAAATAACTTGTCTGTGGTCACATACCCAGTAAGTATCTATAGGAGAGCCAGGGAATCCAAAGCAAAGGTAGTAATTAAGCCTGAGTTAGCCACTTCTAGAAGGCTAAGATCAAAGAATTAGATTTTCATTTCCTTTGTATGAAATTGAAAACAAAAATGCAAGCAAAGACATGATGAACCAAGAAAGAGAGGAGATGGAGCATGGTACTATGGGATACACAAAGACTTTGTGTGTGTGTGTGTGTGTGTGTGTGTCTGTGGGTTTGGGAAAACTGGGGTGAGGATACATGAGTCACTTAAGAGTATTTTAAACGATTTGGCTCCCTAAGAGATGGCCAGATACTCTGTGGATGATTCAGCATGAGAAATTACCAGGCAGAGCAAATGCAAAGTTTGGAGGCACAACAGATATTCACACCACAGAATGTCATGTGGAAACATGAAAGGAAGGCAGCTTTCATTGTCTACTCAAAAACCGTTGGTGGGAAATTTTTTTAAAGTACAAAATCTTTTGTTTCTGTATTACCTTCACTTCCATGCACATCGATCCTTGAGCCATTCTCTGTAATAAAGTAAAAGATGGTGGGGGCATGAACAAATACATGAATGGAATCTGACAGTACGTATGCAGTGTTCCGTAGCCATAGTCCCCCACCTCTGCAATCACAAAGCTTTTTCAAGAAGTTGAAAAGAAGGAAGGGAGCACACATTTTTCTTTTTATCTTCTGGGCCAACCTCAGGCATTATAAATTCATGCTGTTCTACATTTTGAGGCAGCTAGGGGGTTTAGCAGATAGCACACTGGGTCTACAGTCACGAAGACCTCAGTTCAAATCTGGCTTGGGACCCTAGATGTGGGTCCCTGGGCAAGTCACTTAACTTCTGTCTGCCTCCATTTCCTCATCTGTAAAATGGGGCTAATAATAGCACCTACCCACTATGGTGGTTCTTATGATCTGAGATGAGGATTGTAAAGCACTTAGTGCCTGGCACATAGTACTGTTATTGTTCCATTGTTTCAGTCGTGTCCAACTCTTCATGACCCCATTTGGGGTTTTCTTGGCAAAGGATACTGGAGTGGTTTGCCATTTCCTTCTCCAGCTCATTTTACAGATGAGGAAACTGAGGCAAACAGGGTTAAGTGACTTGCCCAGGGTCACACAGCTAGTGAATGTCTGAAGCTGGATCTGAAGTCAGGTCCTCCTGAAGCTCAGAATTCTATCCTCCACACCACCTAGGTGGCACACAGAAGGCACTTAATAAATAAATGTTTTCCTCCTTTTGTCATTTTTATTTGTTATTATTCTTCACAAACACATGATGATAGCTTTAGCACAGTCTCTGGCACATAGTAGGTGCTTCATAAATCAATTCTTGTTCTCTTCCTCTGCTCATTATTTCTTGCTGTTCTTCACATTTACATGGCTGTAGCGCTTAGCATAGTGCCTGGCACACAGTAGGCATTTCATAAATGTTTATTGGTTGATTGTGGTGCCTGTGTATATTGTTTTCATAGTTCTGTGGGGTGGGCATGGGGGATGTTTAAAGGAGACTCGTTGGGCTAGTAAGCAGCTTGGACAAAAGGCAGCTTGTCAGAGCGGGTGTTCAGGAAAGAGCAGCAGGATATGTTAGGCATTGTGCTGAATCACTAACTTCAGAGGATTTGGGTCATAAAGAAACCTTCTTGCTGTGTCTTGTTTGTACTATCTTTAGGACGAAAATAAAAATGACTTTGAGTCGCACGATGCTCCTATTTGCTTTAGCTTTTTTTTTTTTCCTCTCTTGTTCTGGGGAATGACTGGCATGTTAGATTTATAGCCTTCAACAACTTCTAAGCAGGGAGAATTGGAATAGGGCCACACTCTTCTATCAACAGAGCGTAATTTTCTAAAAAAAAAAAATTCAAATACAAATACAAATCACCCTCCCTATCACCATAGTTGTTTGCCAGTCAGGGTTCCTAGAGACCAGGGCCTGTGTCTTTGATCAGCTTTATGGGAGTTATCAGCTATGCCCAGACACTCAATAAATATACCTGGATAATGACAGCAGTTGTAGCGGATGTGCCACCCAGACATTGCCAAAAGAGATCAATCAGTCAGTCCATCAACAGGCATTTCTTAAGAAGCTGTTATGGTCCAGCACTGTGCTAGCTGCTAGAGAAAGACATAGAACAAAATGAAGCAATCTGCTTTCAAGGAGCTTCCATTTAAATGGAACAGAGATACATACAGAACCAATAAAAGAGAATAAATAGGGGGCAGCTAGGTGGCATAGTGGATAGAGCACTGGCTCTGGAGTTAGGAGGACCCAATTTCAAATCCAGCCTCAGACACTTACCAGCTGTGTGACCCTGGGCGAGTCACTGAACCCTGATTGCCTCTGTGAGAGATGAACTCTCAGAAGTGAAGCCTCCTGTCAAAGGTCAATAATTCATGATTATTACTTTCCAAATTCCCCCCACTCAGACCCTGCTTTTAAGCACATAGCAGAAAGAATAAGCTCTGCTCCCAACCTGAACTGTTTGCCCTTAGCTTCCTTCCTTTCTCTTGTCTCTGGGATAAGGGAGAAGGGGATAGGAAGAAAATATTTCACACCTAGAATGTGAGCCCACCTCCCAGTCAATGGGAATAGGAGATAGTGGTGGGTGGAGATTTGTTTGCCTTAGGGTATATAATCCCATTTTCTTGTGCATGGGAGGAGCAGACAGCCATCTGGTGAGATTGTAATAAAGGTAACCTTTGTTTTCCACCTTGAGAAGTCTCTGAGTTTAATTTGGGTTAGGGTTGCTCTCCCACACACCTCCAAAAAAAAATAAACTAAAACAAAAGAGAATAGAGTGGTTAAGATAGATTTTTTTTAAATTTTGTGAGGCAATTGGGGTTAAGTGACTTTCCCAGAGTCACACAGGTAGTGAGTGTTACATGTCTGAAGCCAGATTTGAACTCAGGACCTCCTAAGTCCAGGACCAGTGCTCTATCCACTGTGTCACCTACCTGCCCCCAGTTTTGATAGATTCTTAATCTGAGATCCTACTCACCCCATCTCCAAGATTTCCACCTTTATGGAGAGGAAGAGGCACAGCCTGGCTGATATTCATTCTTGCATTTGCCAGTCTCCAAGAGGAGTGTGGGATTAGGATTATATCTAGCCACCACACCGGGACATGATGATCTCTTGGGGGTTCAGAATTAAAGCTACTTTACCTAATCCTACTAAAAGAGAGGGTAACAGGTTTCTCACTCTCAACCAGTTTAGCTTCTTCCCACTAGAGACTGGTTACACACAAAACAGTCCAGGATATCAAGTAAACACATTTATCTAAGCAAATGGTAAAGAGAAGTCTAGGAAGATTAGATAGATCCATAGATTAGAGCAGAGAAAAGAATACCCCAGAGTAGATGAGGCTTTGACTGGAAGTGAGGTAAAATCTCTGCTCAATCAAAAAGAGGATGATCTCACCAGTATGTTCTTGGCAATATCTAGGGTTGTCAGCACTGGTGGAACCAAGGGACATTTTGTGAAGGATAGGGGTGGGGGTGGGGAATGATTTCCGCCACATGTCTGCAGCTCCAGGGCCTTCCATTAGCCATTCAAAAGTAGGCCTCTTATTTTTCACCTATCTCTCTCAAACTCCTTCACTCTCTGTCTCCAAGGTCTCTCTGCACTCATGCAGTGTTTTGGGTTCAGAGGTCCTTCAAGCTAATCAGAAGCCATATCACCACGTAGAGCCATAGGCCTATCCTTTAGGGAATGCCCCAAACCTGGGCATGTGAGAAGTTATATCGTTAAATACAAGATGGCTCCACCCTTCACAACTGGACGTCCAAACTTTTCACTCAACTGAAACTGATGATCTAGACCCCAAAAAGGAAAAACCCTGGACTTTCCCACATGGCCAAATCTCTGGCCTTCACCTGAGGCTATAATCCCATCAACTGGCCTTTCATTGTGGCTATACCCAATCTCCCAATTCTGTTACCCTTAACTTGGCCTCCATTGTCTTAACTCCCTATGGCCCCAAGCCACTTCCCACCCTAGGCTCCACTCTTCCTTGGCCCTGAGGTCGAGGTCCCTGGAGTTCTATTACCTCACAGACTACTTGGCCACTCCTAGATCCCTCCCATAGTCTTTCTGTATATAAGATCCACCTTGTCTCCATTAAGAGGCTTAGATTCTTACACTCTAGCCATGGGCTCAGATTCTTACAATCTAGCCAATAGCTCAGTAATGTTCAGGTTCCTTAAAAGACTGCCCAATACAACAGATATTCTAATAAACCTTGTCTTTGGCTGAAAGGAGACGGGTTGAATTCTTTCAGACAGCATCCACATGTTGTGATTTTGGGGTCCTGGCACCCCTAAACCTCAACAAAACTGCTCCCTCTGAAATTATCAGCAGGTTCATAATGGCCAAACCTGATGGTCTTTGCTCAGGCCTCATCCTTCTCCTTTATCAACTGCAGTTGACGTTATTGACCACCCTTTTCTCCTGGCTATTCTCTCCTTTCTGGACATTAATGACATTACTCTTTCCTGGTTCTCCTACCTATCTGACTACTCCTCAGTTTCTTTTTTGAATCATCCTCCAGCTTATTGATTGAATGGTTCAATGAATGAATGAATGATCCAGGGGGCTGGTGATGAGAGCCTGAACTAAGGTAGTACTGGTGTGAGTAGAGAACAGTTGGATGCTAGAGATGTTGTGGAAGTAAAAAACAGCAAAATTAGGGTAATGTTAGATATGTGGGATGATAGAAAGTGAATGGTCTGGGATAATGCTCTAGGACTAACCTAGGAAACTGGAAGAATGACGGTACTTTCAACAGAAATGGGGAAGGTTTGGATGATGGATGAATTTGAGAGAAAAGATAATGAGTTTCATTTTGGACATGTTGAATTTGAGATGTCTCTGTGGTTTCCAGTTTGGGATGTCCAATAGGAAAAGATTGAAGTTCAGGGGAGAGCCTGGGGCTGGATATATACAGATATGGAATTCATTTGCATAGAGATGATAGTTAATACCATGGAAATTGATGAGGTTACCAAGAGTAAGAGTATAGAGAGAGGAGAGCACTAAGGACAGAGGTTTGGGGGAATAGCCAATAGTTAGGAGATGTGATGATGGGTCAGATAGGTAGAAGAAACCTAGGAGACAGTATTGTCAGGAAAGCCCAGAGACAAGAGGGTACCTAAGAGGAAAGGGCACTGAACAATGCCAAGTGCAGCAGATATATTGAGAAGGATAAGGACTGAGAAAAGACCATTCAATTAGGATTTGAAATTGTTAGTAACTTTAAAGCACTTTCAACATATTCAATGATGAAGTACAGTGTTAGTAAGAGATTTTAAGAGACATAGTGAGTTAAAAAGCATAAGTCTTAGAGACAGGATGACCTGGGTTCAAGTCCTGCAACTGGCTTATACTACCTGTGTGATCATGGGCAAGTTGTTTGCCCTCTGTGTCTCCAAGCGACTCTCCAATCAGTCAATAAGCATTTATTAAGCACCTACTAGGTGTCAAGGACTGTGCAAAACCACTGGATATATGAAGAAAGGTAAAGGATGGTGCCTGCTCTCATGGAACTCACAACTGAGGGGTAGAAACAATGTGCAAAAACTATGAACAAAAAAGATGTATGCAAGATGTATTGGATGTAAGCAATCCAGGGAAAACACTTAAAATAAGAGGAATCAGGGAATCTCCCTTTCCTGTAGAAGGTGGGACTTGAAGGAAGCCAGGAGGGGGAAATGAGGAAGAAGAGTATTCCAGGTATGAAGGAAAACCAGTGAAAACACCTATAGGGGGGAGATGGAATGTCTTGCTCAAGGGAAAGTAAGGAGGCTAGTGTCACTGGAAGGAAGAGTCAAAGATGGGCTGTTGGTCTGCAGGACTGGGAAGTCCCTGTGTCGTTGAGTCATTTCTGTTGTGTCCAACTCTTCGTGACCTTTTTGGGGTCTTCTCGGCAAAGACACTAGAATGGCTTGCCATTTCCTCCTCCAGTTCATTTTACAGATAAGGAAACTGAGAAAAACAAGGTTAAGTGATTTGCCCAGGGCACACAGCTAGTAGGTATCTAAGGAAGGATTTGAATTCAGGTCTTCCTGACTCTAAGTCCTGGTCTTTAACCAGTTTGCCACAAAGCAGCAACTTCTGTGAATATCTGGATGTCACAGTCTTTCAACTTCTTGTCTGTTGACCTCTCCCTCCAGACTACTTCATCCACAGACAAAAGCACTTCTTCCTTAGACCATCCCACTTCCCAACTGAACTTGTCCTAGATTCTGAAATTCCTACTTGGCTCTCTGTAGTTTATATGATTTACAGCTGAAAGGATCCTAAGAAATCTATGCCTAACCTCCCTTGTTTTACAAAATGAGAAACTAGCCCAGAAAGGCCTCTTCCTCATTTTTGATAAGGTTAATCCTTCTACAACTGCCTTGAATGATGAATGCTCCCTTTTGATAAGATGCCTGATATTTAAGGGAACGCTGAAATCCATTGTTGTCCAAATATGTGGACATCTGTGCCAATAGTATATGTTAAGATTGGTATTTCCCAGGCACTTATTGCTCTAAAGGTGCTCTGTACGTGATTTCTAGGAATCAGACAGCCTCTTAACATACACAGTCTCAGATTTCTCCTTAACAAGTCTTATGCTTAACTCATTTGCCTGGGGAAGACTAAGGTATTTGTAATACATTACTGTTACTGTTGTCTTTTTTTTAAGTGGAGTTCAGATGTAAATGATCCTGCAACTAATTATTATTTTGTCGTTATTCTTTCATATTTAATTTCTGAAGACTAATGCTCAGGTGGGTGAACAGAATAACTGCTTTTTGCAATTAATAATAACAATGAGCAGCTAGGTAGTGGATAAAGGGCCTGGAATCAGGAAAGCTCATCTTCCTGAGTTCAAATCTGGCTTCAGACACTCACTAGCTGTGTGACTCTGGGCAAGTCACTTAACCCTGTTTTCCTCAGTTTCCTCATCTGTAAAATGATCTGGAGAAGGAAATGGCAAACCATTCCATTATCTCTGCCAAGAAAACCCCAAATAGGGTCACAAAGAATCAAACATGACTTTAAAGAAATGACTGAACAACAAAAATAATAAATAACTAGCATTTATATAGTGCTTTTTTAAGATTTGCAAAACATTTTATATATACTACCTCATTTGAC
The DNA here is from genome assembly GCF_003287225.1 of Phascolarctos cinereus. Lineage (NCBI taxonomy): Eukaryota > Metazoa > Chordata > Mammalia > Diprotodontia > Phascolarctidae > Phascolarctos > Phascolarctos cinereus. The sequence goes on along the minus strand of NW_027555514.1, from coordinate 262,617,478 downwards.
TCTCACAACAACCCCATGAAGTAGGTGCTATTATTATCCCCATTTTACAGAAGAGGAAACTGAGACTAAGAGAGGTTAAATAATTTGCCCAGGGTCACAGAGTAGTAAGTGCCTGAGGTTGGATTTGAACTGAGATTTCCTTACTTCAGGCCCAGGACTCCATCCATTAAGCCACTCTCCATTTATTTTATTATGTCTCTGTATTTTGGAAATTGTTCATTCCACTTACGTGATTCTAGAAAAGAGTAATTTCTCTGAGCCTCAGTTTCTTCACCTATAAAATCAAGAGGATGAACACAGTGACCACTAAGTAATTGCCCCCAGGTAATCCTTTCAGAATAACTTGAAGAGAAGGTGCTGACTTGCATTGATAAAGAGAGAGAGAGAGTTCCCTATACCAATGTAATCATGGGTCCAATGTTATCTGCATGCTTTTCATTCCAAATATCTTGGAGAGAATAAATATTCTATATCACATCTATTTTTTGTTCGTTTTTTGGAGGCAATTGGGGTTAAGTGACTTGCCCAGAGTCATACACCTTGTAAAAGTCTAAGGCTGGATTTGAACTCAGGTCCTCCTGTCTCCAGAGTTGGTGCTTTATCAACTGTGCCACCCACCTGCCCCATGATATCTATTAAAAAATATTTTTCTTCAGTTTCTAGAGATCAATGTTATTTCCAGGCAATTGTGAGCAATAGTTCTATCTCTGATAATGGATCAGTTCCCATACAATCTATTTTTTTGAACTCTCTAGGAAATTCTAGAGTCTGTATTTATAATTTGGGAATATTTCATCTGTTAGCTTATGAAGGATACAATGTTCCTGGTGCATAACTCTAGTCCCCTGATTATATCTTGCTATGGTAGATACTAAATGTCTGCAACCTCAAAGACAGGATTTGAATCTAGTTGTTAACACCTTAGATCTATTTTCTTTCTTTTCTTTTTTTTTTTTTGGAGGCAATCAGGGTTAAGTGACCTGCCCAGGGTCACACACCTAATAAATACCTGAGGCTGGATTTAAACTCAGGTCCTCCTGACTCCAGGACCACTGCTGCTACTTAATAGCATCGATCTAGAGTTGGAAGGGACCTCAAAGGACAGCTAGTCCAATCCCATCATTTTACAGATGAGGAAACTGAGGCCCAGAAAGTTGTGACTTGTCCAAAGTCAAACAGGTAGTAAATGAATAGGATCATAGAACAATAGATCTGGAGCTGCAATGGACCTCAGAGGCCAAGTGGTCCAATCCTCTCATTTTACAAATGAAGAAACTGAAGCCCAGGTAAGTAAAGTCATCTGTCCAAGGTCACACAGACAGTGCCTGTGTTATACAATCCCAACTATTTCCTTGCATGGTCCACATCAATCAATGAGTATTGTTAATATCATTGAGTAATAACAAATTCCATCCCACAGATTCACTTTTCCCCAGCTCACATCCACTCCTATAGGCTTCTGTGTGGCTACCAGGCTGGCATTCAGGATCCAAATGAATGAAATCCCACTGTGAGGTTAAGCAGGGCAGGCTCCTTGTGTGCTCAACATTTGGCTCCCAAAGGAAAAGCTCTGACTCTGTACTTCTGGCAGAGAGGGAAAATAAATCTTAATGAAAGGTTTCAGTTTTCCTAGCGGGAAATTAGACACTCGGGCTGATTCAACGGCTTTCTGGGAGGCCAGTCTTGTGAGTTAGCAACCTCAAAAGTATCACAAGAGGCAATCAGGTAGAGCAGGAAGAAGGAACAATGGATTTATAGAAAGAATACTTGGTTTTAAATCAGGCTCTGCCTCATACAAATTATATGACTCTGAGAAAGATATTTCATCTCTCTGGGTCTCAGTTCCCTTACCTGTAAAAAAAAAAAGTGATTGAACTCAGTGGTCAGAGATATAAGATGCTATGATGAGGCAGGGACATAGCACCATGGAAAGAATGCTAGATTTCAAATGACTCAGATTCAGAATCTGACACTTAACAGTAAATCAATCCATAAGTATTTATTAAGCACCAGTATGTTCTGGGCACTAGTGCATTCCTGGTATAAATTCCACTCTGTCACAATGTATAATCTTTGTGATAATGTTGCTGTTGTCTTCTAGCTATTTAAGATTTTTACATAGTGTTCTTTAGTGAAATTGGTCTATAATTTTTTTCTCTGTTTTTGCTCTTCCTGGTTTAGGTATCAGCCCCATATTTGTTTCATAAAAGGAGTTTGATAGGACTCCTTCTTTGCCTATTATTCCAAATAATTTATTTAATATTGGAATTAGATGATCTTTAAATGTTTGGTAGAATTCACTTGTGAATCCATTTGGTCCTGAAGCTTTTTTTTTAACTTGGGAAGTTCATTTATGTCCTTATGTTCAATTTCTTTTTTCTTAAATAGGTTAATTTAGGTATTCTATTTCCTTTTCTGTTTATCTAGGCAGTTTATTCTTTTGTAAGTATTCTTCCATTTCACTTATATTGTTAAATTTATTGGTATATAATTGGGCAAAAATAACTTCTAATAATTGCTTTAATTTCATCTTCATTGCTGGTATATTCAGCCTTTTCATTTTTTATACTAGTGTTTTGGTTTTCTTCTCTTTTTAAAAATCATATTATATATAAATATTATATATTATGTATAAACTATTAAGTTTATCTATTTTATTGGTTTTTTCATAAAATGAACTCCTAGTTTTATTTATTAATTCAATGGTTTTCTTACATTCAATTTTTTTAATTTCACTTTAATTTTTAGGATTTCCAATTCGGCAATTAATTAAGGATTTTTCATTTGATCTCTTTCTAGTTTTTTTTAAATTGCATACTCAATTCATTGATATGCTCTTTCTCTATTTTATTGATATTTGCATTTAGAGATATAAATTTTTTTTTGTGATCACTGCTTTTTCTGCATCCCATAAGTTTTGGTATGTTGTCTCATTATTGTCAATCTCTTTAATGAAATTATTTATTATTTCTATGACTTGTTCTGTAACCCACTCATTCTTTAAAATCAGGTTATTTAGCCTCTGATTAATTTTTAATCTGTGCATCCATGAGCCTTTATTAAATGTAATTTTTATTACATTATAATCTGAAAGGGATGCATTTAATATTTATGTTTTTCTGCATTTAATTATAAAGTTTTTATGCCCTAATATATGGTCAGTTTTTGCAAAGGTGTCATGTACTGAGGAGAAAAAGGTATATTCCTTTCTGTTCTTTTTCGATTCTCTTCAGATATCTATCATATCTAGCTAATCTAAGATTCTATTTGTCTCCTTCATGTCTTTCTTATTTATTTTTTGGTTATATTTATCTAGTTCTGAGAGAGGAAGGTTGAAATCCTTTACTATTACAGTTTTGTTCTTTCCACCTGTAATTCATTTACCTTTTCCTTTAAAAAATCTGAATGCTATAACTTTTGGTGCTTATATGTTTAGTATTGATACTGCTTCATTATCCATAGTACCTCTTAACATAATGTAGTTTCACTGTTTATCTCTTTTAATTACATCTATTTTAGCTTTAACTTTGTCTGAGATCATGATTGCTACCCTTGCTCTTTTTTTTAAATATCAGTTGAAACATAATAAATTCTACTCTAGTGCTTTATTTTTACTTTATGTGTGTCTCTCAGTTTTAAATGTGTTTAAACAATCTATTTTGGGTTCTGGTTTTTGATCCATTATGCTATCCATTTCCATTTTACAGGTGAGTTCATCCCATTTACAGTAAAAGTTACAATTAATGGTTTGTATTTCTCTCTATCCTATTTTTCCTCACTGTTTATCCTTCTCTCTCTTTCCTCCTCAGAAATCTAATTTACTTGTGACCATGCCCTCCCTAATCCATACTCTTTTCTAAAAGTCCCTCCTTTGTTCTATCCCCTTGCCCTCCAATTTCTCTGTAAGTTAAGAAGACTTTTCTACCCTACTAGATATATACATTATTCCCTCTTTAACCCAGTTTCAATGAGAATAAGGTTCCTGCTGTACCTATCCTCCACCCTCTGGTCCCCTCCACTGTAATAGTTCTTCTATTCATACCTCTTTTGTACAAGACAATTTGCTTCATTTTACCTCTCCCTACCCAATTTTATTTTTTAGGATTATCCCATCATATACAACTCAACCCCAAGCCTTCTATCTACATATACTCTTTCAAAATACCTCAGTAATGATAACATTCTTAAGAATTACAAATGTCATTTTCCCATATAAGAAGTAAACATTTTAACATTAGCAAATCCCTTATAATTAGTCTTGCATATTTACCTTATGTTTCTTCTGATTCTTTAAAGTCGATATTTCTGTTCAGTTCTGGTCTTTTCCTCAAGAATACCTGAAAGTCCTTTAATTCATTAAATATCTTTTTTTTTCTCTTTCAGGTTTTCTTTCAGCTTTGCTGGGTAGGTTATTCTTGGTTGCAAACCCCCTTTTGCTCTTTGGAGTATCAAGCTCTTTGGTTTTTTAACGTTGAAGCTGCTAAATCTTGTGTAATTCTGACTGTAACTCCACAGTATTTAAATTGTTTCTTTCTAGCTGCTTGTAATATTTTCTCCTTGACCTGGAAGCTTTGAAACTTAGTTACAATGTTCCTGTGAGTTTTCATTTTGGGGTCTCTTTCAGGTGGTGATGGGTAGATTTTTCAATTCTCTTTTACCCTCTAGTTTTAAAACTTCAGAGAAATTTTCCTTAATAATTTCTTGAAGTATTGTGTCTAGACTCTTTCTTTTATCATAAATTTCAGGTAGTCCAACAATTTTTATATTAGCACTCCTTGATCTATTTTCTGAGTCAGGTATTTTTCTAATGAGATATCATGCTCTCTTCTATTTTTTCATCCATTTTATTATTTCTTAATGGCTTATGAACTCATTAGCTCCCTCTTGCCCAATTATGTCTTTAAGGAGTTACTATATTTGACTTTCTTTTCATAATTTTCTTGTATTACTCATTTCTTTTCCTAATTTTTCCTCAACCTCTCTCTTACTTAATTTTTAAAGTCCTTTTTTAAAGCTCTTCCAATAATTCTTTTGGGACTTGAGATCATTTTACATTTTTCTTTGAAGTTTTAGAAGTAGCTGTTTTGATTTCATTATCTTCTTCTGAATTTGAACTCTGATATTCTCTATCACCATAATAGCAATCTATGGTCAGGTTCTTTCTCTGTTGTTTTTAATCATTTTAATGGCCTATTTCTTGGCTGTTAACTTTATATTAGGGGCAGGCTCTGCTCCCTGGGTGTGGAGATAAATATCTTAGGCTTCAGGTTTTTTGTGCTGTTGTTTTTCTGAGCTCTATCTGGGGCCTTTAACCTCTTGGTTCTTCCAATATTCTAGAATCCAAGACCAGGTATGGCCACTGCTTGTCCAGCTAATGGTCTCTGAGTGACCTCAGGTACCTCTGCCCCTGAGCTGAGGCCAGAGCCCCCAGCAATGGTGTCACCACAAACTCTCTTACTTCCTGTGATGACACCCTCCTCACAAGCCTCCATTCACCCCTCTGTCCCAGAACTGAAACCAGGGACTGGCTCTCCTGCCAGGGACCACAACCAGCAGGGCCCCACCCCTCTAGGACCACACTTGGATTTGTGTGTGTTTGCTCCTCCTCACCCACAGCCACAGCATGGAACCACTAGTCAGTGCACCTGCGCCCTGAGTCTAGTACCAGCGGAGGGCCCTCACAATCTTCCCCTGATCTGCCATGGGAGCTCACACCTTCCTTAGGGTGAAAGTTCTGGAAGCTGAGGTTGCCCAGGACACAGCTGCCCCCAAAGCCTGTCGTTTGTTGACACAGCTGTATGTGCCCCGAGGTACCTGAATTTCAATCAGGCCAGCCACCAGCCCTGGAGGTCAGATCTTTCCTAACATCCTTCCCAAGTCCTCTTAGCCTGTTCAATTGCTTTTACCTTGACTTTTAACTATTTCTGCTGTTCTAAAATTTACTTTGAGATATTATTTTAAGTTATTAGGGGGAAGGGGCGGGAATTTGGGAGAGGAGGCAATTTCTTGCCATCTTCTGCCATCTTCTCACAATTCCCTCCAGACCTGCACTTTAGGAAAAAATCCCTGGGGCACTTCTAGGGAGGATGGATTGGAGAGCTGAATGGCTTGACTCAGAAAGACCAGGTAAGAAGCTATTCCAACAACCCAGGTGGAAAGTGATGAAAACCTGAACTAAGGAGATATTTGTGTGAGAAGAAAGAGGATTGGTTATCACCATGTGGCCTCATGTCAATCACTGAGCCTTCCTTAGGTCTCAGTCTCCCTATCTGTAAAATGAGCGGTATGTACTAGCTGGCCTCTAACATCTTTCCAGTTTTCAATGTATGACTCTCTGGTTGTTCTATTTTTATACTCCTTTGTGCTCCTGGCACCTAGCATAGTAACTGGCAGATGCAGGTGCTTAAATTTGTTTGTTTGTTCAATCCCCAAAGACTGTTATTTTTGGTTTATCCTTCACAAGACATCTTCCAAGGAAAAACTAGTTCAGTAGCTAAACTTATTCTGGGAGACTGAATTAATGCACACCTATAGTGTTAAGAAAATCAATATCCAATTAGGTTCATGTTCCCCTGAGATGTGCTTTTATTGACATTCTGTCAAGAGGGACAGAACTCCTTTGAATTATGACAGTCAGTGTATGGTACTGCTCACACAGCACTTAGCATAGCCTGTCTTGACTTATGGTTATTTAATTTGAGGAAGGGAGGGATATGTGGTCTGGACCTATGATTGCATTGGATAGGAGTCTCCCAGAGAGCAAACCCCCTTCTCCAATGCAGATCACCTAGTCTTAGAAAGTTATCTGGGTCACCCAGAGATGAAGTGATTGCTGAGGGCCCCACAGACTTTGCTTCCAAATCCAGCAGTCTTTCCAGTACTACGTCCCTGCCTTTAGGAAACTTGAATTCTTCTGGGATAAACAAGTTCAGATAGTATAATAATAGTAATAATAATAATAATACCTCACACATAGCAGAAGTCTTTTGCTATGGGTCTTGAACCCAAGTCTTCCTGACTATTAGTCCCTCTCCAGAGCACACCGAACTGCTTCTCAGTTGTTTAATTTTTATTTAATTTATTTAACAAATTTAGTGTCTTCTCTCTGTTGATTACCTCCAAATTATCCTGTATATAGCTAGTTTGTACATAAAACTGTGAGCCTCTTGAAGACTGTCTTTTACCTGTCTTTGTATCCATATAGTAGGTGCTTCATAAGTGCCTGATGACTGACTGACTGAATTGGATTAAATCTGTGTCCGTTGTAATCCCCTTCTAAAATAATAACAATTAGATTTGAAGCTCCTTGAGGGCAGAAACTTTATCTTATTCTTCCTTGCATCCCCCATTGTGCCCAGTGCTTCAGAGTTGAGGAATATCTACCTCCATAAAGATTCTGTCTTCCAGTCTTAGATCTGCCCATGGAGCAATGTGGAACAAATGTCCTTTTCCCATGAGGTCCTCCTGTCATGCCTCATGATGGTGAGTCCTCAAAGGCTCTGTCAATGGTGTCCAATCTCTAGCATGTGATATAAATCTGAAGGCTTCAAGAACAGGATGGGTGATGGAGTGTATGTGTGTTATCTGAGAAACTGATGAGTAGAGAAAGGTACATCACTAGATCAGATAGATGTAGGTGTATGAATTTTCTGCTACTGCAGGTCTTTTTTTAAACTGTGTATTTTATTTTTAGGAAATTGGGGTTAAGTGACTTGCCCAAGGTCACACAGCTAGTAAGTGTCAGGTGTTTGATCTGAGGCCAGATGTGAACTCAGGTCCACTGTGCCACCTAGCTGCCCCAAAATTGTGTATTTTTTAAAAAATGTCATTGTCCTTTCCCATCCTCTATCCTGCAAGAGAATCCTCTCTTATAGCAAACAATCTCCAGATAAACAAAGGAAACCGATACCTAAATAATGTCTGACTACATATATAGCATTCTGGTCCTGTAGCTCACCATTTCTTCATTTTCAGTCCCATTGAATAAAGTTTGGTCATTAATGTTCAAATCCTGCACAGTTTCACCACTCAGGACCCCCCAGGAAACTCTCTAAGACTAATCAAAAAGCATTGGTGAGGCACATTTGCTCACAAGGAGTTTCCTATACAATGACATCATAGGTCCAGACCACACATCCGGCCCTCCCTCTCTCAAATTTAATCACCACAATACAAATCGGTCTATGATGAGCACCATGTGAACAATGCCATATACCGACAGCTATAATTTGATAAAGTCGTGTCCTATCTGACAGAATGACAATAAAATCACATCTCAATGGAAATTAAGTTTAATTGGATATTGATTTTAATACTGTAAGTGTCCATTAATTCAGTTCCTCCCTCCTCCCCCCAATAGATTTAGCTACTGAATTTTTTTGCTTTGAAGATATCTTGAGAGATAACCCATAATTAATATTCTCTTCATGTAAACATACTGGTCACATTGCTCTGAGCAACTTACCTCACTCCTCAGTTCCCCAGGTAATTCTCTGAGTTGGCTGTAGAAGTTGCATTGAGAGAGAAAATTCCTCACAGAAAGCTCCTTATGCTAATAAACCACATGTCAAAGCCCATATACGTATCTCATTATATTAATCTGAATTGAGATATCTCTAACTGTTCTCTTCCTTTACTTTACTATAGTCATTGGGTATATTATTCTCCTAGTTCTGCTTTCTTTGTGCCATACCAGTTGCTGTCTTTCCATGTTTCCTGAAAATCTCCATATTTACCATTTGTTACCACGCAGGTTACATGTTACAATTTGCTTAGCCGCTGTCCAATCAATCTACCTTTTTTTCTAGTTTTATGCCACAATAAAAAAATGTTTTAATCCATACCTTGGTACATGTGAGACCTTCCCTTCTGTTCTTGATCTGCTTGGGGCACATACTCACAAACCATCATCTTTAGAGCTTGTTTGTGCTGTCTCTTCCATTAGACTGTGAGCTCCTTGAGGGCAAGGGCTACTTTTTTACTTTCTTTGTATCCCCAGCACTTAGCACAGTGTCTAATACTTAGTAGGTACTTATTAAATGTTTATTAACTAACTGATAGAATCCCTGTACCAAGGAGGATGAACAACTTAGTCACTTTTTTCATCTATTCCAAACTGTTTTACAGAACAGTTGAAACAATTCACCACTCCAATAATGTATCAAAGTGCCTACTTTTCCACAGCCCTGCCAACGCTGACTATTTCTATCATTTCAACCTCTTTGACAATATGCTAGGTGTGAGGGGAAGCATCACAATGATTTTCATTTCCCTTTCTCATTTTATTAGTGATTTTACAGGAATATTTAAAGGCTGTTTACTAAATTAGAAGAAGGGTTGCAATGTTTCTGGATAGAGGGAATACTCTTACATGTAAAATCATGGATCTTTGAGGTATTACAGCACCATATCTTCCTAGCCCCAATCCTAACCCTATTTTTTTTTCTGAGCCACATACTGAGTCTTCTACAGACTCTTCCAATTCTTTTGGATAAAAAGATAATTTCCAGGTCTCTTATCAACCTGGCTGCTCTTCTCTAGATACACTTGAGTTTCACTATTTCCTTTTAAATATGGATGGTGCCCAAAATTAAACTCAATGATCCAGGTATAGCCTGAATAGCACAAGTGAATAAAGGACTATTGATTCTCAAGATCAGATTACTATACTTCCATTAACGCAGTCCAACTTTGCATTAGGTTTCTTAGCAACCACATCACAATAATGCTAATTATCTAAAGCAAATATTATAAGACGTTTCACACGTCATAAAAGTAATTGCAATAACAGGAGCTCACATTTACAGAATGCTTTAGAATGGTACTGTCCAACTCATAGAAATGGGAGTCACTAAGCCATATGTAAGGATCCCTGCAGGCTCCATATTGACTTAGAAAACCACACATGTTTATATGCTTCATTTTTAAAAATACCTAAAAACACTAAAATCAGAATGGAACTACATTTTAATCTGGTGCAGCCCACACTCAGAAGTGTTGTGCCTACATGAGCATTTGACACCTCTGTTTTAGAGTATATGTGAGTAGAGGGATAGGGAATGCCCTGGTGATTTCATTGATATAGGGAGGTCCCAGGTAAGGAAACTCCTTCTACTGGTGAAGAACAACACATTGTCTGAAACTTACGTTCTTAGAGAGCCCTGAAGAGTTGAAATTATTTCCTCAGAGTCACATAGCCAGTAAGCATCAAAGGTGGGACTTGAATCCAGGTCTTTGTGGGTCCAGAGCTGTTTGTCTCTTACACTACATATCCACAAGTATATGTGAGCTTTGTATTTGCAAAACACATATCGTTACAGCCTCCCCACAGCCCTGTGACCCCCACATTTTGCTGTTACCTCAGCACCGAACTTGGGGTTGACCAGAACTCCAAAATACTCATCACATGACCTGCTTCCAAGTTTTTGTCACATGTTGTCTTACCTGCGCTCTTGGAGCTTAGCTTGGTCTTATCTGCCAATTACAGCTTCTATTTCTCTACTCAGTTCATTAAGTGAAAATATTGACTAAAACAGGATCATGAGTAGAGCCCTGTGGTCAACCGTTAAAGACCTCCCATCCAGTTGACATTGATCCATTAATCAAGACTTCTAGGGTACAGTTGTTTAACTAGTTATGAATGTACATTACAAGCAGATCATCTCATCCACAAAGATGTCAGGGAAGACTCTGGCAAAAACTTTGCTGAAATAAGATACAGTTGGTCAGTACAGTTTACTTTCTCTTAGTCTGCCAGTCAGGTAACACTAGCTAAAAAGATTACATTGTTAATATGGTATGGCTTGTTTTTAATGAGCCAATGTTAGCTCCTAGTGAACAGTCTTTCCCCCATAAATGTTTGCAGATCTTTGGTAATTGATTGTAAAAGTTTTCTGGAGATCCACATCAGGCTTACCAATCTACGGTTTCCAGAATTCACTGCTTCAGGGGCAGCTAGGTGGTACAGTGGATAGAGCACCAGCCCTGCAGTCAGGAGTACCTGAATTCAATTCTGGCACTCACTTGTGTGATCCTGGGCAAGCCACTTAACCTCAATTGCCTCACAAAAAACAAACAAAAAACAAACAAAAAACAGAATTCATTGCTTCTCTCCTTTATGGAAATGAGCCCAGGGAAGTCAGTAACTCTGTTTCTAGAAGAGAAGAAGGCCAAAGGTCACCAGCCCCACATAGCCCCTTTCAGTCATTTTCCTAATGTGAGACTTGCTCAAACCATGATTGGCATAGGTGAGTTGTTGTTTGTCCTTCGTTCTTGATGAGGACCATGACATCAGGGAGGTGATGCCATGACATACAAGTGAATTGGGTTTAAGTGAGGGAGGACTGTGCAAAGTCACCAGCCTCATTTTCTCTTCCAGAGCCATCTGGGTCCAGTGGCCAGATACAGATCAGGACTGGAGATGGCCTCCAGCATGGGGAGAATACAAAGGAATGAAAAGGAATTTTCTTACTCTAAGTCAGAGAATTGACTGAATTCACTGACTAGGAGCCTCAAGCAGAAACAAGGGAATTGATAGGACAGACTGTGTAGGTCTTCTCTAACTAGTTAAGTAGGTACAGCCATCTGGGTTCTAAATTAGATATCTGAAAAGCCCTGGGACTAGGAGCTAAAGAGTTGAATAGGCTTCTCCACTAAAGGGAAAGAGGCTACATACCAGCTGAAGACAAGCAGATGGCCGCACAGAACAGCAGGAAAGAGAGAGGATTAGAAACAGTCTACAACTCAATGGAGGTGGCTTACAACTCAACAGAGGGCATTTTGAAGTCTGGTGTGGTCATCAGAGAACATTAGCGGCACTGCAAAGGAAAGAGCAGTGAACGCTGATGGTCCAAAGCTTAAAGTCACATAGGAAATGACTGGGATTCAGTCAGAATTTGAATCTAGACCCAGATCTGACTCATCCAGTCAATTTCCCACCATACCACCCTCTCTCTCTCTCTCTCTCTCTCTCTCTCTCTCTGTCTAATAGGTATTGACCTATACTAAGAGAGTCAAAATGCAAACATGAGAGAGGGATGGAATATCTAGCCACCAATGCCTGAACTTCCTAATTTATTTTTAAAATTAACAGGCACCTCATAATGGACAGAAGATGGAACGTTATGTAGAGGAACAGTGAGCAGGAATAGTTTGGCTGGAATACATGAGGGGCACTAACATTTAATTGGAACTTGGACTGGAAACAAAGACTGAAGTCATATTGTGAGGAGCTTTTAATGCTAAATAGAAACATTTGTATTTATTCCTGGTGTCCATAGGGAGCCACAGAAGCTTCTTGAGGACAGCAAAGGCATGGTAAAACTTGTGCTTTAGGAATATTAACTTAATAGCTATACAGAGGCTGGATTATAAGGGGAGAAACCGAATGCATAGAAAGCAATGGCTTCAATAATCCAGACAAGAAGTAATGCAAGTCTGGGCTAGGGTAGATGTGATGTTAGTAGACAGAAGGGGATGAATGTGAGGGATATTGAGAATACATATTCAGCAAAACTTGGCAACTAATTAGATCTGGGAGGTGAATGAGAATGAAGATTCCAGACATATAAATATATGTATATGTATTTACATACCCATATCCAGATATAGATAGATAGATACACACACAATGTAGTTATGTATATATAAACTCATAAGTCAGCATGTTCTAGCAGAAACACTGGATTTGAGACAATAGACCTTAATTTAAATCCTTCCTGTGCTAATTTACCTGTGTGACCTTGAGAAAGTCATATAACCTCCTTGGCCCTCCAGTTTCCTCATACATAAAATCAGGAGATTAAACTATATGGCCTCTGAGGTCCTTTCCATCTCCTTATCTGTGAGCCTATGCTAACCTGCTTGGTAGAGAGAATTTCCTCGAATAAACCAATGAAGTCACAAGGTGGTCAAAATAAAGTAAATGTTTCTAAAGAACAGTCTGTGCATACCTCCAAGAGTATCCTTAAGGCAAATAGGAGAAAGGAGCAGGAAGGCTTTTCCAGATGATTTCCACATCCACAGCCCACATCTTCCCATTCACACAGCTGACTGAGAGGGCTAAGGGATGCAAGAGCCCAATGTGTTCATTGTTCACTAAGTACAAAAAAATAAAGCATTTGATTCAGTTATAGCAACAATAACAATAAAAAAGAGTTGGCACATATGTGGCAAGCTTGCAAAACATCCGCCACTTTTCAACACCTGATCTAATGCCAAGTTTGTACCCAAGGACTTTCACACATGGTAGGACCTGCCACGCTTGAACTTTAAGAGTGCAGCCTTCAAGAAACCAAGGTCACCTACAAACCATGAGAAGGCATCCCAGTAGGACGCTGGTCCTGTTGTTGTTACATTTTGTTTGTTTGTTTCTTTCTTTGGTTTTGTTTTGAACAGATCTTTGATTCCAATGGTTCAGAAGACTCCCAAAGAGAAAACTCCATCCACCAGTACAGATTAGGACCTGCTCTATAACCATTTTGGAGTTGCCAGAGGCACCGAGAAAAGTGAGAAATAAATGACTTGTTCTGATCCCTGTGATCTGTGTATGTCAAAGGCAGAACTTGAGAACCAAAGTCTTTCTGACTCTCAGGCCAACTCTCTATCCACTCCGTCATGATGCCTTTCTAAATCCCACACATACTCGTGTATGTGTGCATATAATACATGGATGTATTTGTATGATCAAAAGGGTATATTTGTATAATATATATGACTACACAAACACCTATAAATATATAGTCACATAAAATATATACAAAGCTATACATACACATGTAGAACATTATTTTTGTAAGTGTATACATGCATATAAATACATATACATGCTCAGAAATATGCATGTAATACATATATACATGTACATCATATGTATACACATATACATATGCACATGGGAGTTTTGTTTTGTTTCATTTTTTTGCTTTTTGGCGAGGCAATTGGGGTTAAGCGACTTGCCCAGGGTCACACAGCTAGTAAGTGTTAAGTGTCTGAGGCTGGATTTGAATTCAGGTCCTCCTGACTCCAAGGCCAGAGCTCTATTCACTGCGCCACCTAGCTGCCCCACACATGGAAGTTTTTTAAGGAAAGAAAGGATTTGCATTCTCTGCAGTTCCAGAGTTGTTAGTTGCCTTGGCCATATGTGTGGCCTCACTGTTTTGTAACTACTCTTGTGAATCCCTTCACTAAAAGATAATTTTCTATTGGCTAACTATTACTGAGAGGCACACCATTTGGGGCTCGTGAGCTATCGTCTTAGAAGTAGCCATTGATGGAGTAACTTAGAACCTGTGAAAGTAGCAGCTTCCTGACAGAGATAACCCAAAGGAACTGCTACACCTATGATAATTTGAGGAGGGAGGTGAGATCACTGACAGTCATGGGGATCAGGAAAGGCTTCCTGTAGGAAACAGTACATGAACTAAACCTAGGAAAAAGCTAGGTGTTCTATGAGGGGAAAATTGAAGGTGTGGATTCTAGGTGTGGGGAATTGCCTATAAAAAGGCAGAGAGGTAAGAGATATCATTCTGAGTTCAGGGGAACAGCAAATAGGTTAGTATGTCCACAACTGAGAGACAAATGTGAAATAAATCTAAAACTATAGGCTGAAATCAGATTGTGAAAAGTTTTAAATGTGAAGCTTATTTTGCTTTTTATTTTAGACGTAATAAGGAGCCACTGAGGGTTCTTGAGCAGAGAAGTTGCATGATCAGCCTTGGGCTTTAGGAAGAATATTGGGGCAGCACAAATGGACTGAATGAGTTGGAATATGGAGAAGGAAGAGGCAGTCTCAAAGCCATTCCTTGTGAAAACTTAAAGAAGCCTCTGGCTTCCATTTCTCTGATCCTGGTATTCACATTCTTAATCTAAGCCAGGGCTAGGATCCTCCAGGAAGGTCTTCAGGTGCTTGATATTCTCAAGCACTTGGTAAGTGCTAACTGTGTGCTGGGCACTGTGCTAGGAGCTAGGGATACAAAGATGAAAGGGAAATAGTCTCTATCTTCAAGGAGCTTACATTCTACTGTAGTGGGGGGAGGGATGGCATGCACACAAATAAGTAATCAGTCAATCAGCAAATATGTATTATATGCCCCCTATGGGCCAGGCTTTCTGTGTATGTGCTTATATATGTAACAGGATATGGCCCTGCTGCTGGGCCCAGTGGCCTGGGACTTGTTGCTCTCTCTCCACTCCACTTAAGGGCCCCTGCCCGCTATGTCCATGGCCTGGGTTCAGTCCTGGGAGCCTGACCACCTGAAAGAACGGTCAGCTCTCTCTCTCTCTCTCTCTCTCCGCCCCCCCATCCCAAGGCCCAAGGGAAAATCACTTAAGGGTGCAGTTTAGCTCCTATCTGGGGTCTCCCCAAAAAGGGAGTAGAAAAGTACTCGATACACAATGTCGATCAAGTATGGGATTGCTTTTTATTTCCTCTCCACACACAAAAATGTTAAACACATATTGACAGAGAGAGAGAGAGAGAGGAAAGGAGGGAGAAAAAAGTAAAGGAGATAGATTGATGATAGAGAAGGAGAGGGAAGAAAGAAAGAGAAAAAGAAAGAAAGAGAAAGGACAGAAAGAAGAAACATATAAAAAGATAGACAGATGATAGACAGACAGACAGATACATAGACAGACAGACAGACAAACAGACAGACAGACAGACAGACAGATAGATAGATAGATAGATAGATAGATAGATAGATAGATAGATAGATAGATAGATAGACAGACAGGTAGAGAAAGCAGAAGGGGTAGCCAGAGGTCCAGGCTGAGGTTTGCCTACCTGAGCCTCCTTCTTGCTACTAGGTGAGAAGAGTTACCATGACGCCAGAGTGGAGAAGGTCAGTACGGGAAGTTATATAACATCATCTAGTAGAGAGTTGAAAGAAGAGGGAGCACTAGAGAGTAGGGTCATTCTTTTTGTTTTGTTTTGTTGTTTGTTCTTTGGTTTTGTTTTCATTTTTTCGTTTTTTTGTTGGGTTTTTTTTTGTGTGAGGCATTTGGGGTTAAGTGACTGTATAGCTAGTGAATATTATGTGTGTGAGGCCAGATTTGAACTCAGGTTCTCCTGACTCCAGAGCCAGTGCTCTTCCCACAGGGTCACTCTTTTTCAAAGTCCACTGAGTCAACACTTCTCTTTGCTCAATGGTAGATAAGAACATCATTCCACCATGTCAAAGCACCAAGGCCTTTTGACATTGAGGCACAGGTTTTTAGAAGTTCTCAGGAGAACTCCAGAGAAAACTCTATAGGATGGTCCCTATTAGCTCATTCCCATCCATGCTTTAAAAAATGCACCCCTCCCACCCACACACACACACACACACCCCTTCTCAAGCAGAGTTTTCTTTACAAAATTCATTCCTTTTCAAATATATAAATGTCACCAATGTGCTGAAAGCTCCTATGAATTATGGGAAATAAGAAGCTCCTAGGTAACATGAAATCAAATTGTAGTTGATATTTGTAGGAGGTTATTATGAAACATTATCCACTTAAGGAGAGAGGTATGAAGCAATCTGGTTACCAGACAATGATGATATCACTTTTTTGCCCAGATATTCATCGATGGCTCCTCTCCCCATTAACTCTGATCTCCCAGGAGACCCAGGATAATAGCATGGGGTCCTCTGTTTATTGCAGCCAGGGCTTGTGGGCTCTATGACACAACCAGGATCCTTTTCCCTTGAGCAAAGCATCTGCAAATTAATGAATGAACAAGGACTTATTGGCCATGTGTCTGAGTGTGTCAATCCCCAGCAGCATCCCTCATAGGCTCCCTGTTGGTACCAAAATGAAATAAAACTCCTCATCTTGGCATTCAAGAACCTCCATAATTTAGCCCCAACAACTTCTTCCAGGCTTAATTTCATAGTATGGTGTACCCTATATTCCCCAACCTCAGTATTCCATCTTCCAGCTGTTCCTCCATGCCAAGCATACACTTCTTCCCCATCGCCACTTCTTAGAATCCTGTCTTCTTTCAAAGCTCAGCTCAGATGCCCCCTCCTCCATGAAGCCTTCCCTTATTCCCCCAGCTAATAATGTTCTCAATTTATCATATTTCCCTAGGGCACTCCATCTGATCTCTCACTTCCTTACACTTATCTATTCATTTTATTATCTGTAGTGTACCTACGTGGTGCAGTGAATAGAGAACTGCAGTTAGGAAGACCTGAGTTTGAATCCTGCCTGTGACACTTAATAACTGTGTGACCCCGGGGAAGTCACTTAGCCTTTCTTGGCCTCAGTTTCCTCATCTGCAAAGTGAGGGCAATAATAGCACCTGCCTCACAAAGTTATTATGGGGATCAAGTGAGATTAGGATAGATAGATAGATAGATAGATAGATAGATAGATAGACAGAGACAGACAGACAGACAGACAGACAGAGAGATAGATAGATAGATAGACAGACAGACAGACAGACAGACAGATAGATAGATAGATAGATAGATAGACAGAGACAGACAGACAGTTGCATGTATGTAGATATATAGATTGTACACATATATAAAGCAATTTGCAAAATACTTAAAATACTATATAAATGATAGTGATGATGATAATGTCCCCATCCCCAGATCAATAAGTATTTATCAAGCATCTTTTATGTGCCAAACACTATACTAGGTACCAGGCATACCAAGAAAAAAAAATAAAATGGTCCCTATCCTCAAGAAGCTTCCATTCTAGGGGGAAGATGAAATGTCCACGGATGGGTATATTACAAAATAGATACAAGGTGATTTTGTCAGCTGCAATGGCAGCTGGGAGAATAGAAATTCCTAAAGAGCAGAGGCTGTTTGTCTTGTCTACCTAGTACCTTGCGCATAATACTCACTCAAAAAAATACATTTGTTGACTTGACTATCCAGCTGTATTCCCACACACTGCTAGGCACTATGGGAAACAGAAAAATACGAAATATGACTTCTGCCACCAAGAAGCTTATAGACAATTATTCTTTTAATAGGGAAGAAGGGACTGCAAAAATCATAATTGCTTTTACTAGTGAGCCATAATCACTGCTGCAAACTGAATGCATTGGGTAAAGTTTTTCTTGTACATGGGCATAAAATGATTCAAAGTCAATTCAATTCAACAAGTGACAGAGTGTGGCAATATGGGTAGCTCCTCCAGACCCAGGTGTGTGAATCCCACCAGATGTGGGTTTTATTCTTGACTTCAACTCTGGGTAGAACAAGAAGAAATAAATCTCTAGAATTCAACAATTAATTACCAACGACATTCCAGGCACCATTCCAGGCACAGGGATACAAAGACAAAACAAGAAAACAGACCCTGACCTCAGAGAACTTACATCCTACTGGACAGGATACAACATAAACACAGATGACTAAATAGATCTAGAGGGAGAATGAATTAGTGGAAAAATCAAAGACCTCTTGTGGGAGGTGGAACACGAGCTAAGACTTGAAGGGCTTCGTAGACCATAGGATCATAAACTCAGAGTTGGAAGAGACCTCTTTTTACAGATGAGGAAATTGAGAGGCGAAGTGACCTACCCAAGGTCATACATATGTGTAGTAAGCTTCAGACGTGGTCAATAATAGTTGATAAACATTTATTAAGCATCTACTATGTCAGGCACTGTGCAAGGACATTTGAACCCCTGTCCCTAGGCTCAAGAACCACATCCAAAATTATGCAAGAGCCAGCTAGAAGTGGTGCCTGAGAGTCAGAGCCACTTATTAAATTCTTAGTGGCAGCATCTACATCTCAAAAACAGGCAAACAGTACAAACAGGGCTTAACTTATTGGTTTTTGATTGTGTAGGTTTAAAAAAGTGATGGAGGAAATAGATTAAAATTTAAAATGTCATGTGTTCATTTTTTTTTCAAAAGTCAGTTGTCAGACATTTACTAGGACACCACTGACCACATCCCCAAGCATACCCTAATAAATATTTTTAAAAAGAAATCTTTAAATCTGGCAAATCAAGATCCTATGGTCAACCTCTTTCCAAGGACCACTAACAGGGCATAACCTTGGAAAATGGAAGGTGACATCTGGAACACAAAAATGCTTTATCCTACAAGAGCAAAGAGGACAAAATGTCTTTGAATACCCAGGCCAGAGGTTACAAGATCCTTATCTGGCTATCTTAGATCAAAGAAAACCAAGAAAATGTACTGGCGTGATGAACAGCTAAAAAGCTCTAGTTCGTAGGCTTTGTAGAGCTGCATTTACACAGACTGAAACTCAGCTTTGAGTATTAAGTATGAAGGGCTCCCCACGCCATTCCACTCATGGCTTTTCAATACAATATTTAAACTGTTGACCTATACCAAAAAAATGTATTGTCAACTCTCGAGCATTCAAGGCAGATATAGTACAGGATGATGTTTTTTGTACTCAAGAAGGTTTGTGATCTCATTCATATGGGTGAGTACTTATCCATTTTATAGAAATTGCACCTAGTTCTTCATGAGTTATTGAAGACAAAAATGGCCACCTGGTGCCAAACCTCAGCTAACCTCTTCCCATGTAGAGAGACTGGATCTTGAATGGCAGATGAAGTCCAACACCAGGCTGTGCTGAAGCCTTTTCCAGCTTGGTAAGATCTGCCAGAGCTTTCCATCCCCTGGCATTGTCTTAAGGAACCCAAGGTCATCCCTATGCCATGATGAATCATTGTAGCTGGACATTGGCGAAGACATGCAAAATGAAAGATAAAAAAGGATACATTTTATAGTTGACTCTGAAATTCATTCTATAATTTTTTTACTCTTCTAACAGCTTTAGCATTCTAATTGTGTTTCATTTTAGCCCAGAATTAAAAGGAATCCCTGACAGCCAGGTAGCAAGGTCCAGGCTCCATAGTCCAGGGTCACATAGGGCAGTGGAAAATCAAAAGTCTGGGTGAGTCAGGGAAGAGTCAGGGAAAATCAAGAATTAACTATACTGGGTGTTTTCCATTCAATTTTATATTTATTAAATATACACCACAGGCAAAGCACTGGATTAATGGCTAGAGATACAAAGGTAAAAATCAGCATTGCCCCTGCGCCTGTGGAGCTTGCAATCTAATAGGTAGAATAAGAAATGTACACAAATTAGTAGAATGTGATAGGAGAAAAAGAGAAATCTAGGCAAAGTGTCTAGATGAAGGATGAGAAAATGAATGAATGAAGCATTTATTAAACTCCTACTGTGTGCCAGACACTACTATTTGCTCGGGATGCAAAGACAAAAATGAAACAGAACAAAGCATCTAATCTGTGGTATGTATCGCTTGGAGGAAAGGAGCAGTTTTAAAAGCAAAAGAAAAAATCAATTATGAAATACTAGATAGAGAGAAACTATGGTATAGTGGATAGGGAGCTGGTCTTGAAGCTAGGAAGAACTGGAATCAAGCCCAGACTCCAATACATTCTTCCTGTAGGACCCTGGACAAGTCACTTAACCTTTCAAAGCTCTGGGCAACTCTGTAAGACTGTAAGTTGCAGAAAAGGGGCTGACTTGCATTGGGAAAGAGAATTTTCTCATCTGGGAGTTCCCTATACCAATGAAATCATAGGTTCAGCCTCTATCTGATAAAATAGTATCCAGTACATATATTACAGCATGGTTCATCAAACCCAATCCAACAGAAGTGACAACTTTAACCAAAATCAAATGAAATATGGTATTTGGAATACAGTAGCATTAATTTAAGCAATAGTGAATTTTGAGAGTGGAGAAATCAACACAGCTCACATTTAGGATTTATAAGACAAATTCCTTATAGCCACTCTGTGGGGAAAGCACTACAAATATTTTGGATCCCCATTTTAGCCTTGGTGTGGTTATGGGATTTGCCAAGGGTCACCCTAGCTAGAAAGAGTTCGGAGCTAGAATTCAAACCCAGATGTTTGCTGATTGCAGTGTAATGGAATTCCTTTACACCACACTGCTCCTCTCATACCAGTCAAGCCAGCTGACAACTAGGCTTAAGCATACTGATGAATTCTCCAGCCCCCAAAGCTAACACATAATTGGGAAACACAATTAGAATGTTAAAACTATTAAAAAGCATGGAGGTGGGGGTGAGAATCACACAATGAATTTCAAAGCCAAATACAAAGGATTTGTTTTCATCTATAATTTTGTGCACCTCCATTAACATTCAGTTCCAATGACTCATCATATTGTTTTGTGACCCCATTTGAGGTTTTCTTGGCAAAGATATGGGAGGGCCTTGCCATTTCCTTCTCCAACTCATTTGACAGGTGAGGAAACAAAGGCAAATAGGCTTAAGTAACTTATCTAGGGTCTCAGGGCTAGTGGTAGATGAGGCCAGATTTGAACTCAGGAAGATGAGACTTTCTGACTCTGAGCTCAGCACTCCTACCCACCGCACAACCTAGCTGCTCTATGTGTCATCATGGTGTAAATGAATTCTTAAAGAATATGCCCACTGATCACAAACTATGGCAGGTTCTTCCTAGATGGAAAGGCTTTTAGTATGTGCCCCATAATTGACTGTCTCTACCATTCAAGGCCCAGATTACCTAAACTCAGAGAGACTAACAGATTTAGCATCAGGTGGTAATGAAGAACCATATTTTAAGGCACAGGGTTGCAATCTAGGCAAAGTAGGAAAAGTGTCCATATGGATAAGATTAAGGACCTTTTCAAGTATTTAAGTATCATAGTATGTTATACTTGCCCTGGAGACTTGAGAGTTTCACTTTGGGCCACGATCAAAATGAGCCTCTGATAGTGAGGCAGCAAGGTACAGAATTATATAGGGATGGTGAACAATTGGCTGGGGTACGGGAGGGGTGGGGGATGGAGGGAGATAGAGAAGAGTTGTAGAAAATCAAGAATTGACTGTCTTATATGTTTTCCATTAAGCATAACTTTTATGAAGTGCTTACTATGTATGAAGCACTGAGCTAAGTGCAGGAGATACAAAATAAAAAAAACAACTGTACTATCCCTGCCCCCTTTGAGCTTACAATCTAAGAGGTGGGGAAAGACATGCACATAGTAAGGGCTTGATAAATTAGAGTAAAGGAGAGTTCTAAGCAAAGAGCTTTAAGTATGAGGAATAAATGAATGAATGAAAAAAAGACATTTATTTAGCATTTACTGTGTGCCAGCTACTTTGGTAAGAACTAGGGATGCAAAAATAAAATCAAGCTGATCTCTGCCCTTAAAGAGTTTATATTTTAATGGGGGAGAAGTGCACATAGGGGAATGATGGCCAGGGAGGGGTGCTTTGCTCTGGGAAATATGAGAGATAGTGAACAACTGAGCAGTTTGATTATAGTTGCCACAGCAAAAGATAGGGAAGAGATAGGAAAGGTAATACCTACCTATGCTCTTGCAGAATGGTCATATTAGGGATGGACAAACCTGGCTTATTTTAAGCTAGTCAAAATGGCTCAACTTTCATCTTTCAAGCAACCTTGCTTAGAAACGCAAGAACCATATGTAGTTGATAAAACTGTATGCCTTATCTCTGATTCCATGATACTCAAATCAACATATTTATTTTTATTCATTAGGAAAATATTAAATGGTATGCTATTTGGGGAGCTAAATGAAATACATGGTGTCATTTGTATACATTCCAGAAATTCCATTCCAAGCAATGTCAAGAGATACAGATGAAATGTCCTAGTATCCCTAGATACTATCCCTAGGCAGATTTGTGGGAGAACATGGACAAGAATATCATATCATTCTGGGCTATCTCCATGCAAGGAAGTCTCCAAATCAGCCATCATCTCAAACGCTCTCCTCAAGAACCTAGGATTCTGTCCCTGGAGCCATCTTGGTCTCTGATAAGCCAACTTTAGTCTTATATTGCCCATATCCACACCTCCAAAGGCATTCCTGTGCCATGGTCCTCTTCCACTCCATTCACAACTCCCCTTTATTATTGTCTCTCCTTTCCACGCCCTCCCCCACTACCATCATTGAAATGTAAGCTACTGAAAGACAAAGACTGTCTAGTTTGCATCCTGAATACTTAACACTATGCCTGGACACAGTAAAGCACTTAATAAATGCCTTATCTATCCATAAAGAATAATCAGGAATGAATGAGTTGCCATCTGCCTCACTGGAGGGAATACACACATCCAGGAGATCACAGTTTTACTTAAGTATCATCAAAGTATCAAAGACAAAGTAGAATGTGACATCTGGGAAATCTGGAAAGGATTTTAATGAGCCCCTTATCTCTCCTCACACCAGCATCATGTTGTAGGGTGGAAAAGTTTCATATATTTACAAAGAACAAATGAAATCTAATATAATCAACCTATAAAGGATCTTTATTTTTCTTTGTTTTTAAATTTTTAAAAATTTTTTTATTAATTTATTTTTATTTATCAATAATCACTTCCATAAGCTTTTGAGTTTTAGATTTTTCTCCCCCTCCCTCCCCATCTTCCTCCCTAAGACGGGGCTATAGGCTATACACATACATTCCTATTAAACATATTTTCACATTAGTCATGTTGTAAGGAAGAATTAGAACCAATAGGAGGAACCACCAGAAAGAGGAAACAAAACACAACAGAAGAAAAATAATAGCAAATAGTATGCTTCGATCTGCATTCAAACTCCATAGTTCTTTCTTTGGATATGGATAGCATTTTCCAACATGAGACCTTTGGAGATGTCTTAGATCCTTGCATTGCTGAGAAGGGTAAGTCTATCAACATTAGTCATCACACAACGTGGCTGTTACTATGTACGGCGTTTTCCTGGTTCTGCTCACTTCACTCAGCATCAGTCTATACAAGTCTTACCAGGCTTCTCTGAAGTTAGCCTGCTCATCATTTCTTGTAGTACAATAGTATATTCATATACCACAACTTGCTCAGCCATTCGCCAATTGATGGGCATCCCCTCAATTTCCAATTCTTTACCACCACAAAAAGAGCTACTACAATATTTTTGTATATGTGGGTCCTTTTCCCAAGGTATGATCTCTTTGGGATACAGCCCTAGATGTGCTATTGCTGGGTCAAAGGGTATGCACATTTTTATAGCCTTTTGGGTATAGTTACAAATTTCTCTCCAAAGTGGTTGGATCATTTCACAACTCCACCAACAATGCATTAGTGTTCAATTTTCCCACATCTTCTCCAACATTTATAATTCTCTTGTTTTGTCATGTTGGCCAGTCTGATAGATGTGATGTGGTATCTCAGAGTTGTTTTGATTTGTATTTCTCTAATCAGTATTGATTTAGAGCATTTTTTCATATGACTATAGATGGCTTTAATTTCTTCATCTGAGAACTGCCTGTTCATATCCTTTGACCATTCATTTATCAATTGGGAATGGCTTATATATTCTTATAAATGTGACTTAATTCTCTATATATTTTAGAAATGACGCCCTTATCAGAGACATTGGCAGTTTTCTGCTTCCCTCCTAATCTTGGTTTCATTGGCTTTGTGCAAAAACTTTTCAATTTAATGTAATCAAAATTACCCATTTTGCATTTCATAACGTTCTCTATCTCCTGTTTGGTCATGAATTCTGTTCTCCTTAAATCTGACAGTTAAACTATTCTTTGCTCTCCCAGTTTGCTTATAGTATTAGCCTTTATATCTAAATCATGAACTCATTTTGACTTTATTTTGGTATATGGTGTGAGATTTTGGTCTATGCCTAGTTTCTGCCATACTCTTTTCCAATTTTCCTGGAAGTTTTTGTCAAATATTGAGTTCTTATCCCAGAAGATAGGGTCTTCAGGTTTATCAAATAGGAGCTTACTATAATCATTGACTGTTGTGTCTTGCATACCTAACCTATTCCACAGACCCACCACTCTATTTCTTAGCCAGTACCCAGTAGTTTTGATAATTGCTGCTTTATAATACAATTTAAGATCTGGAATGGCTAGGCCACCTTCCCCTGCATTTTTTTTCATTAGTTCCCTTGATATTCTGGACCTTTTGTTATTCCAAATCAATCTTGTTATTTTTTCTAGCTCTATAAAATAGTTTTTGGTAGTTTGATTGGTAAGTAAATTAGCTTAGGTAGAATTATCATTTTTATTATATTAGCTCAGCCTATCCATGAGCAACTGATGTTTTTCCAATTATTTAGATCTGACTTTATTCGTGTGAAAAGTGTTTTGTAATTGTGTTCATATAGTTCCTGGGTTTGTTTCGGTAGATAGACTCCTAAATATTTCATAATGTCTACAGCAATTTTAAATGGAATTTCTCTTTCTATTTCCTGCTGTTGGGCTTTGTTGGTAATATATAGAAATGCCAGTGATTTATATGGATTTATTTTATAGCTTGCAACTTTGCTAAAGTTGTTTATTATTTCAAGTAGTTTTTTACTTGATTCTCTAGGACTCTCTAAGTATATCATCATTTCATCTGCAAAGAGTGATAGCTTTGTTTCTTCTTTGCCTATTCTAATACCTTCAATTACTTTTTCTTCTCTTATTGCTAAAGTTAACATTTTCAGTACCATATTGAACAACAGTGGTGATAATGGAAAGGATTTTAATAAGTCCTTTATCTCTCCTCATACAAGCATCATGTTGTAGTGTGGAAAAGTTTCATATATTTACAAAGAACAAATGGAATCTGATATAATCAACCTACAAAGGATCTTTATTTTTTGTTTGTTTTTTTAAGTTTTAATATTTTATTTTTTCCAATTATATGCAAGATCAATTTTAACCTTCATTTTTTACAATTTTGAATTCCAAATTATCTTTCACTCTCTTTCCCCTCCAATCTTATTGAGAAAGCAAACAATTTGATAAAGGTTATATATGTATAGCCATGCAAAACATTTCCATATTAGTCATGTTGCGAAAGAAAACACAGATTTAAAAAAAAAAAAGAAAATTAAAGAAAGTTTTTTTTAAAAGTATGCTTCCATCTGTATTCAGATTCCATCGCTTCTTTCTCTGAAGGTAGCTAGCATTTATAAGGGATCTTCAGACACATATGAGGAAGCACTTTCTGTCCTAGGCCTGGCTGTTAAAATTGGTATCAAGATCAGCATTCCAATACCAAAAACTATTTGTAGCTCTTAATCTTTTGGAATTGCAATACCCAAATAGGATTCGATTGAGACATAACCTGGTGAGATGAAAAGAGAACTGACTCAGAGGACCTGAGTTCAAATTCTGCCTCTGATGATTACCACTCATATGACTGTGGCCAAATCACTTAATCTCCATGGGCCTCAGTTTCCTCATTTGTAAGATGATAGAGCAAGATTAGATGATGCCTATTATCCCAACCAGCTCTGGATTCATGATTATATGAGTGATATTGATTTTTTTGTGATACTCTGCCTCTCCCTGCATTTCTGTGAATTTATTTTGTATCCCTATCTGCCATTTCTTGCTAGTTATTATTAATTAATAGTTATTGTCTTAATTGGTTTCTTTGCTGCTTCTCTGGGGTTTTCTAAGTAAACTATCATTCTGTCAGCAAACAGGGAAACTATATTTTCTTTGCCTGTGTTTGTGCCTTTAATTGCTTTCATCTCATTACTGCTGCTAATATTTCTAGTATTATGTCAAATAGCAGTGAGGAAAAGGGCATTCTTACTTTACTTCTATATTTATTAGAAAAGGTTTTAATGTTTCCTCATTGCAAATAATGACGGCTTCTGGTTGAAAATATACATGCTTCATCATATTAAAAGTGATCCTTCTTTGTACATACTTTGTCACCTTCCGAACATAGAAGAGTGCTCTACAAAGGTCTTTACAGCATCTATTGATGTAATTTTGTGGTTTAAGTGTTTTGTTTTAAATAAAATTAATGTTATACATTGTTTTCCTAATGTTGAACCATCCTCATATCCCCAGAAAAATCCAATTTGGTCCTATTAAATAATTTTTTGGCTCTATTGCTGTAGAATTTTTGCTAGGATTTCATTCAAAATTTCTGAAATTATAGTCACTAGTAGCGCTAGTCTATGGTTGTCTTTGTTTTATCCTTATCTATTTAATGTATTTAGACTATATTAGTCTCATAAATGTAGTTTGGTATAGGGTCTTCTTTCTTAATTTTTGAGAATAAGTTCTGTAGAATAATTGTTCTTTAAACATTTGAAAGAATCTACCAATGAATCTGGAACAGCGTGTTTTTTTCTCTTTCTTTAGTAGTCTTTTACATATAATTCAATTTTATTTTCTGAGATTCCTCCCCACTTACACACACACACACACACACACACACACACACACACACACACACCTTTTGGAAGTGCTATAGGAATGTTAATCTCAGATCTTCCATTCACATAAATAGCTTGTCTTTGTTGCTCATCTATGAAACGAAAGAGTTGGACAAGATAAGCTCTGAGGTCTCTTCCGGCTACAAGCCTCTACAAACATAGAAACACAAGCCAACTTTATTTTGAGAAGTTTTTTTTTTTGAGAATTCTATAAGAGATTGTTGTAGAACTTTAGAGAAGTTTGATAACCACTGTTCAAGGTCTTTGCTCTCCAAATTCCCCTGGCAGATTTCTGATACTATTGTTGAAAAATTACTTTAGCTTAAAACCTTACAATTTCTTTCCTCCCTTCTTGGATTTCCAACCCACACTTGTTCTCCTTCTGACCCTACAAGACAATGAATTCCAAAGTTTTAAAAAGAAGGTCACTTCTTTATTAAGACAACATTTTCTGAACTTTGGTGAATATATTGTCCATGTGGAAATTCATTATCTCCTGGCATACAATAAATGTTGTGAGTCTTAAATGAACATTTTTATAGGAGGTCACATACTTAAAGGTATAGGATCCATAGTTTTGACAGTTGATTTTCATCTGTGCAAGAGAGCAGGGAGGGCCAATTACATGATTTTCTGATTTCTGCTCTTAAAAATTGTTGTAGGGGAAACATCCAAAGTCATATCTTCTGCAACAATAGCTGGGGGATGGGGCGGGGAACTTTCAGCTAAGTTCTGATATCCTTATGTGAGAGCAAGTGACTACGACCTCCTTAACAAAAATTTGAAAGTTTGAGGACAAAATGAAAACCAATGGATGTTTGAGAATAGAAGAGGGTGTGTGTGATTTTTTGAAATACCGTTTGCTAAATCTCATTGATTCCATCTCCACATTTCTTTCAACCACTTCCCTCTCTCCATTTACATAACAACCCCATAGTTCGGGCCCCCAACACTTCTTGCCTAGACTATTACAATGGCCTCTTCATGGTCCTCCTGCCTGAAGTCTTTCCCCTTCCTCAATCCATCTATGACCTAATTATCAAATTTACAGTCTTTTAAAAATATTTATTCATTTATACAAGCATTTATCCTTTACTCTTCTTTCTCTACCCCATCCCCCAACTGAAGAGAATTCTCATAACAAATTCGTAGTACAGCTAAACAAATTCACACATTGACCATGTCTTAAAATATATGTCTTCTGCATTTCAAGTTCATCACCTCCCTCGTATGAGGCGGGTGGTCTGTTTTATCTTCACTCCTCTACTCTTGGTTTATCATTATATTGATCAATGTCTCAAAGTTTTTCAGATGTTTTCTTTCTAATGTTGTTGTCATTGTACGTAAATTATTCTCCTAGTTCTGCTCACTTCACTCCATGTCAGTTCATAAAGCTCTGTCATCATTTCTAATGGTACAACAGAATTTCATTACATTCCTGTATCATAATTTGTTTAGCTGTTACTTAGTAGATAAGTGTCCCCCTTAGTTTCCAATGTTTTGTTATTATGATAAAAGCTGCTATAAATATTTTTGCACATATGGGCCCTTTTTCTCCTTCTCTGATCTCTTTAGTATATATGCCCACTAGCGGTATGGCTGTGCCAGAGGGCATGTGGAGTTCAGTAACTTTTGGGGTATGGTTCCAAATTGATTGCCAGAATGGCTAGACCAGTTCACAGCTCTGCTGTATTAATGTAGCTTTTTCCTCATAGCTCCTTTAGCATTTTTTATTTTCCTCTTTTGTTATCTTTACACATTTGACAAGTGTGAAGTGAAATCTTAGTTGTTTAATTTATATTTCTCTAATTATAGTTATTTGGAGCATTTTTTCATGTGGTTGTTAATAACTTGGATGTCTTCTTTTGAAAACTACCTGTTCATATCCTTTGACCCTTTACCTATTAAGAAATGATTTAGTCTTAAGAATTTGAATTAGTTCCTTACACATGTTAGAAATGAGACCTTTATCATGCAAACCTGCTGTGAAGATTCCCCCCCCAAGTTATCTAATTTTATCTTCATTAGGTTTGTTTGTGCCAAAACTTTTGACTATTATATCTTCTGTCATCCTCTTCATCACTTATTTAGTCATAAGCTCTTCTCCATTCATAGATCAGAAGGCAATTTCTTCTTTGCTCCTCTAATTTGTTTGTGATGTGACCTTTTATATCTAGGTCATGTATCCATTTAGAGTTCACCTGGGTGTATGGTGTGAGGTGTTGGTCTAAACCTAATTTCTGCCAAACTGCTTCCAGTAGCTTTTTTCAAGAAGTCCTTACTTCAATAACTAGGCTCATTGGGTTTATCAACAATATGCTATGCTACTGTGTTCTTTTGCTCCTGTATACCATGTGCCTAATCTGTATCACTGATCAACCTCTATATTTTTTTAACCAAGACCAAATTCTTTTAATAATTACTGCTTTGTAGTATAGTTTGAGATCTAATACTGAGAGATTCTCTTCCCACTTTTTTCATTTTTATCCTTGAAATTCATGATCTTTTGTTCCCCGATATTAATTTTTTTCTCGCTACACAAAATAATCCTTTCGTAGTTTGATTGGCATAGCACTAAGTGAATAAATTTAGGTAGTACTGTCACTTCTATTATATTGGCCCCAACCGGTTGCTGTTCAGTTGCTCAGTCATGTCAGATTCTTTGTGACCCCACAGACCACAGCACACCAATGCTATCCATGGGGCTTTCTTGGCAAAGATACTAGAGTGGTTTGCCATTTACTTCTTCTGTGGATTAAGGCAAATAGAAGTTAAATGACTTGTCTAGGGTCACTGAGGCTGGATTTGAACTCAGGTCTTCATGATTCCAGGTCCAACTGTGTATACACTGAACCACCCAGCTGCCTCCATTAGCCCCCACCTACTAATGAGCAATTACTATTTCTCAAAATATTTAGATCTGTCTTTCTTTATGCAAAAAGAGTGTTTTGTTATCAGATTCATACAATTCCTGGGTGTGTCTTTATAGATAGACTGCCAAATAGTTTATACATTCTATAATTGTTTTGCCTGGAATTTCTCTTACTCTTTCTATTGGAGCTTACTAGTAATATACAGGAATGCTTATGACTTATGGGTATTTACCAAGTTGATTTTCCTAAGACACAGGTCTGAGCATGTCAGTTCTTTGCTCAAGAGCTCCAATGGTTCCCCTCTTGCATCTAGAATAAAACACAAACTCTTCTGTTTAGCGTTTAAAGCCCTTCACAATCTGACTCCAGTCTATTTTTCCAAGATGGTTCATCTCTTTTACTCCTTCTACAATCCAGTCAAACTGGCTAGATGGATCACAGTGTCTGTCATCCATCCTCTGCCGCTGTACCTTGGTACAAGCTATCCTCCTTGCTGGAAAAGTACTCCCTTCCCTCCTCACATCTGGCACTTAGAATCAGTTCAGTTGTTTCAGTCCTGTCTGACCCTCCAAGACCCCATCTGGGTTTTCTTGGCAAAGATACTAGAGTGGTTTGCCCTTTCCTTCTCCAGCTCATTTTACAGATGAGGAAACTGAGGCAAACGAAGTTAAGTGACTTGCCCAGGGTCACACAGCTAGTAAATGTCCGAGGCCAGATTTGAACTTAGAAAGATGAGTCTTCCTGACTCCAGGCCCAGCCAGCACTCTATGCACTATGGCGCCACCTAGCTGCCCCTTAGAACCGTAGTTCCCTTCAAATCTCAACTCGTATCACCTTCTTCACAAAGGCTTTCCTGATTCCTTCAATTGCGAATACAATTTCTTGCCTTTTGTTTGCATGTTTTGTTTAGTTTTGGTCTCTAAGCCCCTAGCTCTTAGCTCAGAGTTTGGAAATTGATACATAATATGTTTACCGGGTGACTGACAGACTGAATGAAGTAAGCACTGAAGTCTGTCATCGCCACCAAAGATGACTGCTTTTCTTGGTTTTATTCTAGAAAATCTCTGGAAAACTGCTTTTAACCAAGTTTTACCAGGTTGACTGGTTGGAGGATGAATAGCGAGAATGCACCGATGTGAGGTTACTCACATACAATCTCCTTACTTTTAAAGTAATGAGAATGTGTTGGGTGGGTTGTGAGGACAACTTCTTTTGAGCAAGACCCCAAAGTATTCAGGGGCTTGATTCAGGCACTATGATCTATCCACAGTAGGGAGTAGCTGGATGTCTTTATCATCTGTAGGCAATCCCTCTTCCACTTGAATCCTGCAAAGAACAAGATGATGGTGAACTCCTGTGGTGAGCATACGTCTCCCTCTTTTATACCTTGCTTAATACTGACAATCAAAGGACTATTGAACTAAGTTATTTCCACGGCTGGATCCATTAAGAACAAATCTCAATGTATACATGGAGAGGCATTTTGGGGTGAACTGTGTAAGGTTGTGTTTTGTCCGGTCAAGCCTTATTTTTAAAATCAGCAAACAACAAACCTGACGGTTGCTTCTCTCCTCTCTACCTTTGGGTCAGTTGTAGAAACTTTACCATCAGTGGGATGTCTGCCAGTAACCAGGAAAAGGCAAGTTTGTATGCTCTCAGAGAGTTCATCTGGTCCAAAGAAATTCATACCTGCTTCAGAAGACACAGAGGGCAAATTTAGGTTTGATGTATAAGGAGCATCTTCCTAGTAATTTGGCCTGGAATAAAGGACCCCAGCAGATAGGGAATTTCCTTTTACTGTGGCAGCAATGATAAGGATCTCCAGCTTCATGATGAAGTTCATGGCTAGTCTGTACAATTAAGCTTGGGCTTGACTTTTCAAAGGAGTTGCCCAGGTTAGAAGACTGGACAAAGAAGTCAGACAGAAAGGAGAAAATTGTTCTCTGCATAGAATCCCAAGCAGCCATTAACCATGAGTTCCAGGCATACCCACAGTGCAGCTCAATAGCAGAATGGCTATTGAAGGCTATTGAAGGGCTCCTGCCCTTAGCCAAGGACCTGGAGTAGCCTGAAGCCAGCAGGTTCATAACAGAGAGAAGCAAACCTAGACCTTAACCATTCATGAGCACCGTGAATCATGTGAATTGCCGAATTACTTGGCTCCCTGGTAACCTCAAATTCTGTCCCCTTGATAGAGGAGCCCCTCCCCCCCAGGATAATACTGAGATTCTAGATGACTTTCTAGGGCTGCAGGAACACAGTGGCCCATATTAGTCAGAACAGAGGTTCACTGATTCTGCATGGACCGGTGAAGGTCCTTTGAGGTTTTTTTTTTTATTAGATTAAATAATAACTTCTGCGCTTAACGTTTTATTAGCCTGGATGCTTACATATGACCTAAATGCTTTTGGAGATACATTCTAATTTTCCTAAAGGAAATCCTGAGTGAGGGCACAAATCAGAATCAGATCTACCAAGAGCAGACTATGGCAAAATGAGCCATAGTGAGCAATTAATTATTCTTGAGAAGCCTCCAGGATATAAACTAGGGTCTATGTAAGTCCTGAATTGCTTTGGGGCATGGGTTATAAAGATACCTAGGTGAGGCTTTTTTGTAATCCTTAAAAGGATTACATAATGTCAGCTCTTATCATCACTGAAAACATCCCCTTAAAAACGTATCTACTTAAAATGTAATATTTAAAAATTAAAATAAAAATGTATCTCTTTATCAGATAGAAGGACTCTTGTTTGATCAAGCTGTTAATTGACATTTTCAATCCACACTCTACTTCTAATTAGTTGTGTGATCTTGGCATAGTCTTGTAAACGCCAAGGATTTTCATTTTTTCATCTCTAATCGGCAACAAGAGAGGATTGATTATGTGTGGCGCTAAGGTCCCTTCTACCTCCATGAATCTGTAACGCTGTGATCTTTAAACAAAGACTTGACTTGTGTGTGTGTGTGTGTGTGTGCGCGTGCGCGCGCGTGCGTGTGTTTGCCAGCTTTAATTTCACCATTTAGAGCAATGACTGAGTACAAAGCTAAGCTTTGTTAGGTCAGCCTGGGACAAGACCCCGCCCTCCCGGTTTGTAGCCTCAGAGGGAAGCTATTGATACAGACCTGCCCAAAGAACTGAGCAAACATAGGAATCAAAGCAAAGGTCTGGCATTATGGGTAGACAGGTTTCCGGGAGTGCTGACTGGAGGGTAAATCCTGGGACTATATTCAGCCCAAGTGAATTAAACCATTTACCCCTAGAATTCTTCCTCATCCCTGCTCTTCTGAAAAGAAAAAAAGGAAGCACAGATTGGTGAGATTAACAAGCATTTATTAAGTGCCAACTGTGTGCCAGCCACTGGGAATACGAAGAAAAGAAGGAATAAAAAAAACAAGCCCCTGGCTTCAAGGAATGTACATTGAAGTGGGGAAGACAACACTCAATCAGTCAATTAACAAGCATTTCTAAAGTCTCTACTGCTAGGAACTAATCTAGGTGCTAGGGATACAAAGACCAAAAAAAGGGAGACATATATTCTACTGGGGAAAATCAATCCACAAACATTTATCAAGCAGCTACTATGTGCCATTCATTGTATTGGGCCAGGTGCTGGGGATAAAAAGACAAAAAAAGTTCCTGCCCTCAAGGAACATAATTCTACTTGAGGGAGGGGGGGAATCAATCAATCTACAAACATTTATTAAGCACCTACTAAGTGCCAGCCTCTGAGCGAGGTGCTAGAGATACAAAGATAAATACAAACCTGTTCCTGTCCACGGATGTCCACAGAGACATAAATACCAGGTCATTTTGGGGGCAGAACAGTAACAACTTGGGAAAGTCAGGAGTCGTTTTTTGGCGACAGCACTTGAACTGAGAAGCCCGAAGAGAGCCAGAGATCATTCAGTTCAATACTCTCACTCTAGAGATGAGGAGCCTGAGGTCCAGAACCTGCCCAAGGTCACCCAGTCCAAGCTGAGATTTGAACCCAGGTTCCCTGACTCCCAACTCTAAGAACTTATTTGCGCCACTCTCTTACTTTTGTTTTAGCAACAGTTTCCAGAGCAGAATGCAGAGGGCTTCTAGAGAGCCCCCAAAAAAGTGTTTCTGGATTAAACTCTTCAAGGAAAAAAAAAAGCTTTAAAATATTTTCTCAATGAACAAAAGTCCATTTTCTCTCTCTCCCCCCATTCCCAAGGAAATAAGAAACACCAAATCTTTGTAACAAACATGCATTGTCAAGCAGAATAAATTCCTGTATTGGCCATGTCCAAAAATAAAAATCTATCAAAAACTTCAAATCTTAACCCTCCATCAGGTAGAAGCTTGGTGACTGCTATGATTTAGGGTCTTTACCCATGGTGTCTCATGAAACTGTGGAGGGCTTTTTAATCTAAGACAGGAACGAATAATGTGAGATGGCAACTTTCCTTAACTAGATTTATCTTTGTCAACACAAAATATGTCTGGAATTTGTGACTCTAGAGAAAAAACTAAGCTCTTCCTCTGTCAGACTTTGTTGCCCTTAAAATTTGGGCATGTGGATGAAGCTTGGCACCATCTGGCTTTCATGAGCTCTGCTCTCTCTGAAGGTAAACCACAGTCAGGTGACTTCACTAGAAATTTTACCACTGTGGAAGGTGCTCACAAGAGGCAACATGATACCATAACGAGGGGCACTGTCCGTGGAATCTTGGATAAAGGCAAAGGAGGCATGGTTCTCCAATCTTCAGGTGCCCCTAAGGGGCAAGGGATAGCAAATTTACTGCATGACAGAGTCAAGACCTGAAAAAGGTCTCCGGAGGCTTGAGAACCAGACCAAATCATTCAACAGGGAAGAATGTAAAGTCTTACACCTGGGTTCAAAAAGTAAACTTCAGAAGTACTGGGATGGAGAAAGTCTGATGAGAAAACAGTTGTGGGAAAACATCTGGATGCTTTAATGTTGCTTTTACATCAGTCCCCTTCTTTCTCCTCTGACAGCTACTGGGTCAGTTCTTCATCAGCTGGACACCATGTCTCTCCCTACACCGATCTATCCTCCAGTGCTACAGTGATTTTCCTAAAGCTTAGGACTCATCTGGGCAATGCCCTATTCAGTAATTAGCCAGTTAAGTGGCACAGTGCATAGAACACTGGCCCTGGCCTCAGGAAGATATGAGTTCAAATCTAACCTCAGATACTTCCTAGCTGTATGCCCCTGAGTAAGTCATTTAACCTCTTCCTGCTTCAGTTTCCTCAACTGCAAATGAGGATAATAATAGTATCTCTCTCACAGGGTTGTTCTGAGGATCAAATGAGATAATATTCATAAGGTATTTAGCATAGTATCTAGCATTTAATAAATTCATCTTCCCTCCCTCAAAAAACCCCAATGGATCGCTATTACCTTTTTCATACCCTGGACCCACCATTTCTGCCTCCTTCTGCATTACCCGCCTCATCTGTACTATGGACCAGCTAAACTGGTCTTCTGTTTTTCATACATATAACTCTATCTCCGATCTGCGGCCTTTGTATTGGTTATTCTGCGTGCCTGTAATTCACTCTCTCTTATCTCTTTGAATTCCTTATTTTCTTCAAAACTTACCTCAAGGTTCACCTTTTCATGAAGTACTTCTTGATCTCCCTCTCACCTCCTGCTAGCTGCTAGTGCCCTCATCCTCCAAACACCTTTTTATTTATTTCATATATATTTGGTATCTGAAAGACAGTATGACATAAGGCACAGAAAGCTGGTCTCCAAGCCAGGAAGATTTGGGTTCAAGTTTAGCCTCTGAAACATACCGATGGGGGGCCCAAGTCACTGTAAGCGTCATTTTCCTCATCTGTGAAATAGGAATAATAATGGAATTACACATTTGTAGCTGGAAGGGGTCCTGAGAGATGATCTAGTCCAACCTCCTCATTGGAGGCCCAACATGAAGATTTGTTTTCCTTGATTCCTTGATTATGATACCTTGATTTACCATAAGGGTTTTGTTTTCCCTTTTTTTTTTTCCGCCCCAGTGTGAGGCGGAGGAGGAGAGTTGGGTGGGAGAAGGACGTTTGGGATAAGGCAGACTTCTCAGGCTTCCTTCCCCTTTCATAAAAAGAAAAAAAAAATAGAACAAAAAGATCGCTATAAGGAATCACAGACAAGCAGGGCAGCTTTGAAAGTCACATTAAAATTTATTATATACTACAAAATAAAATTACATTCTACAAGATAGGTTTATAGTTTTACGTGCAATCCCTCTCTGCTCCACAATGTACTGTATGGAAATAGTCCATTTGATTTGGTGTGTGTTAAATTCATAATAAAAATAAAAGAAAAAACCAGAGGCCAGTGGAAATGAAAGCATGTATTTAAGGTCACAGTGCTCAATGAATGGCAGGGCCAAGATTCAAACCAGCTCCTTCTTCTGTGACTTCAATCCAGAGCTCTTTCCAATGCCCTATGCTTTTAGGATTTTATGAAGATCAAAGGAGATACTAAAAATCTTAAAAGGTATTGTATAAATATCCATTATGATCATTAGTATTACCATAAGCCTCAGAGACACAAAGGACTACAGGCTGGATTTAGGATTTCATTGGTATGAAGTCCTACATTCTCAGCCATTTGATTAGCTGACTCACGCAGGGTCACATAGCCAGCATGCATCAAAAGCTACATTTGAACCCAGGGCTCTCAGGCTTCAAGGTCAGTACTCTTTCCATTAAGCCAAGCTGCCTCTCTCCTACAGAGTTATCCTTCTATTAATGCAACCAGAGATTGCAGTAGTGTGTGTGTGTGTGTGTGTGTCTGGGTCTGTGTGTGTGTGTGTGTGTGTGTGTGTGTGTGTGTATTTTAAGTGTTTCAAGTAATCCTGTCACTGGTTGGATTTTGCTTGTGACCAACTTAGGCCCTCAGATCTTTATCCACATGAATGCCTACCTAACCACATCTGCTCCATTCTGTACCTATGCAATTGATTTGTTTGAGCCCAAATTCAGAATCTTACTTTTATCTCTGACATATTCACATAGCCCCAGAAGACAAATCTAATCTCAGGCAAAGAAAAGAGCACCATTTTCTTGGTGGAGAAATTCCCGTCCTGGCATTGCCAATTATTCAGACTGTTGTAAAAATTCTTACTCATCCCCTAAAAATGGTTACTTCCATTGAAAAGAGGCTCCCCAGGCTCCCCATGAATTGGGGGGGGCTATTTTTAAAAATGGATACATTTCATGAGATTATGTTTGCTGAAAAATCACCTAAAGTGCTCACCCAGGGCTTAGCACTAGACTTTCTTCAAGACCTGGACCCAAATAAAAAAAGTTAGAGGGAAAGCGCTTAGTGTAATTGATAGAAGGCAGGAATGAAGGAAGATCTGCATTCAAGCCCCACCTTAGACACTTACTGCCTAGGAGACCTTGGTCAAGTCCCTTAAACTCAATGACTTGAGATCCTGAAGAGGTCTAAAGGTTTTTAGGGTGCTGCTGTACCCCAAGATCGTGGTGCTGGCCCCTGCCTGAAAGAATTCAACTCAAATCTTCAGCCAGAGGAAAAGTCTATTAGTGATAAAACACATAGGCCAGGTGACGCCCATAAGGATGCTGGGGTGGGGGTGGGGGACGGGACATGAAAGAATCTCAGCCTTTTGGGCTTGAGATTCTGTGGCCCTAAGGGAGGGTCCGGGAAAAGGGTGTGGATAAGAATTCTGATTGGAAGATTGAGTAGACAATAGGAATAGATAATGAAATCAAAAAGGTGGGGCTAGAGCTTTCAAAGGGAGATAAGGGGATAAGGAACCTAAACTGGGAGCCAGATTCCCTTTGGGACCAGGGGTGAATACCTCAACTTGGGCCACACCCCATCAGTCCCAGCTGGCTCCAGAGCCATGGGCCTATGGGTCTCTGAGCTGCAGACAACTCCCTGAGACTTCTCCACTAGGATAGAGATAGGTTGTGGTCTATGGCTAGAAGGGTTTTTGACACTAATAAAATCTCAGATCCTTGCCTTATTGACCAAACTAAAATAGACACCTTCCTAAACTGCTACTAAGGAATAGAGTAATGGGCCAAATAGAAACACTAGAGTTAGGGACAGGACAATTTGAAATATGATAGAATTTAAGAGATAAAAGAAACTTTGTAGTTATGTCATTTTGGTCATTGTCCCACTCTTCATGACTCCATTTTGGGGTTTTTTTTGGCACAGATACTGGAGTGGTTCGCTATTTCCTTCTCCAGCTCATTTTACAGATGAGAAAACTGAGATAGACAGGGTCAAGTGACTTGCCCAGGATCCCATAGTTACTAAGTGTCTGAGGCTGGATTTGAACTCAGGAAGATGAGTCTTGTAAGTTCCAAGCCCAGTGTCTATCTCTTCAATTCCACCCCCTATGTTAGATGGACCAGATCAGGGGTGGGGAACCTGCAGCCTTAAGGCTACGTGTGGCCTTTTAAATCCTTAAGTGCAGCCTTTTGACTGAATCCAAATTTACAAAACAAATCCTTTTATTAAGGAGATTTGTTCTATGAAGTTTGGATTCAGTCAAAGGGCCACACTTGAGGACCTAGAGGGCCATAACATATGGCCTTGAGGCTGCAGGTTCCCAGCCCCTGAACTAGATAAATAGGGTCCTCAGAGGCCAAGAAGGCCTCTTTACAGATGAGGAAACTGAGGCACAAAAAGCAGTCAGGAGTCAATGAGCACTTACTAGAAGTCCACTAAAAGGCAAGCCTTGGGTTGGCAACGCAAAAGAAAGGCAACTAATGGTCCCTGCCCTCAAGAAGCTCACTTTCTATTGAAGGAGACAGGAGGATAACCAGGCACATGAAAGATATTAAGTGGCTTGTCCTGGGTTACACAAACAGTGAACCCCAAAGGTGGAATTCATGGCCCTGTAAGGATTAGAGGAAAGGGACCTCAGAAATCACTTAGTCCAACACCCTCACTGCATAGATGAGGAAACTGGAGCTCAGGAAAGCTGTGACTGGTCATATATCAAGCGGTAGAGACCAAATTTAAACCCACATCTCTGACTCTAGACTCAATACACATTCCACTGTTTCACCAAGAAAATGGAGGATCCCTCCCCCAAGATTAAATACTTTGCCCAACTTCTCACTAATAGTTAAAAGAAGAACTAGGATTTAAACTCAGTTATTGGGGCTCTTTCCACTATAACTTGCTACTGTATATAAATACAGACGTCCCTTTTCTTTAAGCTAAGTAATCGACATCAGATTACTAGCTGCGTGGCTATAGGCAAGCCACCGAACCTCTCTGGGCCTCGGTTGCTCCGTCTATAAAATGAGGATAAGAATGCCCCCCTATTCTCTAAGTGGGTTTATGAAGCCCCAATGAGATTACCAACCTGAAGGCCTTTGCCAACCTTATAAATGCCAGCTATTAGTGGGAGTATTCCATGTACTAGTTCTGTGCCATGAGTGGCTATCCCTGGTTCGCCTCATGCCATATGTTCTATTTATTTCAAACATGCCACAGCTCTAGTGAAATCTGAGTAGGTGACCATTTACGTATTTTGGACTCACCTCCCCACCCCATCCCCCTCCACCCACCAGAACAATTTTCTTAGCATGAATTTCATGCCGGGGTTATTATGCCCTAGTCTGCATCATTTGGAGGAATTGGTAGCTAATAATAATAATAATTATAGAAATTATTATGAGTGAGAGAATTCACTAATAATTTCACAAAGATCCATTTGTGAAAATTGGGATCTAGAAAACCAGCTCCTAGGAAAGGGATCTGGGCCACAACTCAGCAATCCTAGGGCAAGTCAAGGGGTTGAAGATAGGTAAGTGGAAGCTTCCGTTGTTTCAGGGCCCCGAGGTATATCTGTTTTCTCCTCCCTAGGAAAGAGGAGAGAAATCTTCTTATTTTATTTTGGGAAAGCCTGAAATTCTTCCAAGGAGTTGCCCCCATCCTCTTTCCCCTTTCGGGCCATAGAGTCTTCTAGAAAATGGTGTCCAAAACTGACTGAATTTGTGGGACACAATGGAAGGAGCACTGAAAGTAGAATCAGAAACTGTGGGATCAAGTCTAGACTCTGCTACCCACTAATACTGAGAGTACACGTAATCAGGACAGCTAGGTGGTACAGTGGTTAGGGTGCTAGGCCTGGAGTCAGGAAGTCTCATCTTCCTGAGTTCAAATCTGGCTTCAGACGCTTACTAGCTGTGTGACCCTGGGCAAGTCACTTAACCCTGTTTGCCTCAGTTTCCTCATCTGTAAAATAAGCTGGAGAAGGAAATGGCAAACCACTCCAGTATCTGTGCCAAGAAAACCCCAAATGGAGTCATGAAGAGTTGGACACAACTGAACAAAAATAGATACTCAATCGATCTATTGTGCTAGTTACTGAAAATACAAAAACTGAAGTGAAAACAATCTCTTTTCTCATGAAGCTTCCATTCTGTTGAGACACTAATTGTACATATAGGTATATATACAGAATCAAATATGAAGGCAATAAATACCAAGGGGTTGAACACATGGTAATTTAGGGGGAAGGCCCTGGCTATTGAAGGGATCAGGAGAAGTTTCATGCAGAAGGTGAAGCCTGAGCTGTGTCTTGAAGGATGAGAAGGATTCTGTGAGGCAGAGGTGAGGAGGGAGTGCATTTCAGGCTTAGGGGTGGAGATGAGAAATGGAGAATCTCATGTGAGGAACAAGAAGGCTGATTTTTCTGGATTGCAGAGTTGGGGGGGGGGGGCGGGGCAGTGCTGAGGGGAGCAGTAATATATAATGAAGCTAGAAAAATGGGCGGGAGGCAAATTGTACAGGGTTTTTAAAGCCAAACAGAGAAGTTTCTATTTTATCCTGAAGGCAGACAACAAAATTTATTTGAGATGGGGAGGAACATAGATCTATGCTTAGGGACTTTGGCAGCTGTCTGGAAGAGTAAACAGAGAGAGACTCAGGG
The DNA here is from genome assembly GCF_003287225.1 of Phascolarctos cinereus. Classification (NCBI taxonomy): domain Eukaryota; kingdom Metazoa; phylum Chordata; class Mammalia; order Diprotodontia; family Phascolarctidae; genus Phascolarctos; species Phascolarctos cinereus. The sequence continues at coordinate 262,576,492 of NW_027555514.1, read as the reverse complement.
CTGGGAGGCAAGCCACTTAACCACTGTGGGTCTCAGTTTCTTCATCTGTAAAATGAACAAGCCAGCTTCGATGATCTTTCAGGTTCTTTCCTGCTCTAAATCTGTGATGCAAAGGCAATGGGGCTGGGGTGCTGCGAGGGGTGTTGAGGGTGGGCTGGGGCTCTTTCCATGGTGAGCTTCAGAACTTGCAGGGGAACATTTGTCCTTTAGCACATGGGCAGAACACATAATGGATAGCCACTGAAGCTCTGTGAGCAGGAGAGTGCCGCGGTCAGACCTTTTCCACTTCACAAGCACCCCGCTCCCTTTAAACAAGCAAGCTGTTGCGTTGAATTTTTCATAACTATATCAGAACTACTTCTGTGATGGCAAAGGAAAAATGCCATGCTTCCATTGCATTAAAAACAAGAAGAGTCCAAACTCTCTTATCCACTTGTGAGTGGATATTCAGTGGGGCTGTCAAAATTGTATTTCTATTTGTGTTGGTTTAGATCAATCATTCTTAATCTAAGGTCCATGGACCTCTAGTACATACATGAACACGGATGGGAAAAAATTATTTTTACCCAAACTTAGCACTTCCTCCAATTATTAAAAAAACATTATTCTTAGCAGGGGTCTGTAGGTTTTACCAGACCACAAAGGGGCCCAGGACACACACAAAAAGGTTAAGAAAGAAAAGTTAAGATGGTTCAGATGAATATTTGAAAAGGACAAATCTAGGGTTACCAAAAACTACATGGCATGAAACTTTTCTATCCTCAAACAAGGAGATGTCCTGAGAGCATGAATCTGCTGGGAAAACATGGAGAGTCACATGTCCCAAAAGAAAAGAGAGAAGGAATAAAAAATAAAAGGAAGGTGATCTCAGTCTAAGAGATCAGAAACAGTATGAGGAAACCAGACCCAGGGGAGAGGACTTTGGTGTCTGTGGCCAAATGGCCCCCAGAGAACAAGGTCTAAGGTCAGTGATCTGAGTTTAAAGCTGACCTGAGACACTTAACTAACTGTGATTCTGGACAATCACTTAACTTCTGTCTGCCTCAGTTTCTTCAATTGAAAAATAGTCACTGGGAGGATCAAATGAGATAATATTTGTAAAATGCACATAATAAGTGTTATTTTGTCATTTCAGTCATGTCTGACTCTTCCTGATCCCATTCGATGTTTTCCAGGCAGAGATACTAAAACAGTTCGCTGTTTCCTTCCCCAATTCATTTGCAGATGAAAAGACTAAGGCAAACAGAGTTAAGTGACTTGCCCAGAATCCCACAGCTGCTAAGTATCCAAGGCCAGATTTGAACCAGGTCCTCTCAACTCCAGAGCTGGTGCTCTATCCTTGAGCCACCCAGCTGCCCACATGATAAGAAGGCATTTAATAAACACCTTTCCTTCCCCTTCCTAATCTCTCTCCCTGCTCACAGGATCTATGGCTCCCAAGCCAACTTCAGCCACATGGGCCAACCTCACTGTGAAAAGCTGGCTTCAAGTAAATTTGCTTTAGGCAAGCCAACAAGGCCAGAGAGGACAAATCAGGAGATGTAAACTCTCCAGGAGGGTGAGGGAGCTGAATGCACAACTCTTTCCTAGGAAGGCTGCAGCCCATAGTAAGTATCTAACAAATGCTTGTCGAACTAGAATACCATTGAATTGGTGAGCCTTTCTTGTCCAGGGATCCAGGGCTCTATGCTTCTGTTGAATGCAGTTAAGATTGTACTGGCTTTTTTGGCTGTCACATTAATAACACTTTTGACTCATGGCACGTACTCCCGCAGTCAACTGAACTCCCCCCTGCAGGTCTTATTTACCTAAACTGCAACCTGGAGCATATTTCCTTTAACCTGTAATTCAGCTGTGGGTTTTTGGAAATGAAGCCAAGTACTTTATATTTGCTTCTACTAAATTTAACTGTGTTTGACATGGCCCATTGTTTCAGCCTGTGGAGGTCTCAGACATATTCCAATTCCGTCTTCTACAAATTTCCCCCATCTATTCACATTCACTATTCATCCATCTATTCCTTTGGCCACAAACTGGCCAAAGGACCCTCTAGACCCCCCGCCTCGCCATCTGCCCTATATCTGAACCATCTTTCATGCGATGTCTCCCCTTACTAGAGCTGGTTAATAGTTATGTGGTAGAAAGAATGCTGAATTTGGAGTCAGAGAGCCAGGGTTAAAATATCAGCTCTGCCTCTTACCACCAACGTAACCTTGGGCAAATAGTGTAATCCCTCTGGCCTTCAGCTTGCTCAGAATGAGAGGGTTAAAGTCAGTGACCTCTGAGGTTCCTTCCAGATGAGGTCTATGATCCTATAAAGTTACTGGACCAGAAGCCAATGATGATAATTGTCCTCAGGGTAGGGGATTTATGCTGAAGAGGCTGGTTCTGACTCTCTGCCCATGTCTAACAAAAAAAAAATTGTAGCTAGAGATGAGATTGTTCCTTCACGTGGGAAACCTGTTCTTGTTCATCCCTAAAGCATTCAATCATCAAGCATTTATTAAGTGCCTTCTGCATACTTGCCATCATGCTAAGCTCTGGCAAAGGCACGGTCACTGCCCTTAAGGAGCTCACATTCTAACTCAGAAGATGACATGCAAACAATTCTGTACATACCACATGTATGTAGGGCAACTAATGTACACTGGCAGTGGGGGTGATGTGGTGATGTAGACAGAAAAGCCTCTTACAGAAGCTGGGATTTGAGTAGAGTCTTAAAGGAAGCTAAGAGGCAGAGGTATGAGGGAAAGCCTTCCAAGCACAGAAAAATTACCAGTAAAAATGCCCAGGGTTGGCAGGTGGAGTCTCTTCTGAGAAGAACTGCAAGAAACCCAGGGTGCCTGGTCACAGGGGACATAGAAAGCTATAAAGTGTAAGAAGATTGGAAAGGTGTAATAGGAAGGAACGAGGTTATAAAGGGTTTTAAACTATTTTTTTTTTGGTGAGACAACTGGGGTTAAGTGACTTGCCCAGGGTCACACAGCTAGTGAGTGTTATGTGTCTGAGGCCAGATTTGAACTCAGGTCCTCCTGACTCCAGGGCCGGTGCTCTATCCACTGCGCCACTTAGCTGCACCTATAAAGGGCTTTAAAATAAATACTGCATAAAACCTTCTTACCTATTTGGCTCCACTTGCCACCTAACAATATTTATTATATCCTTTCTCATCAGATGATCATTTTCCTTAACAGGAGAGACAAAATAGAAATTAAGAAATTAAAGGGTTCTGCTCTTTTTTTCTTTTTCTCATCTGTCTCTCTTCTCTCTCTCTCTTCTCTCTCCCTTCCTCCTCTCCTTCTGTCTCTCACTTTTTCCCTCCTTTCTCTTCTCTCTCTCTCTCCCTCCCCTCACTTTCTTTCTTTCTCCTGTTAACACTACTGTCTACCCCCAAGCGATGAATCTGACCTTTCCTTGCTCTTGACTTGAACACAACCTTACTTTTAAGAGATTCCTTTCATTGACCTTAATAGTTTTTGCCAACCTTGGTCTTTAACCTTCCCGATATTATTCTTAGAGATTTGTCACTCAGGGGTATGCCGAAGCCAACTCTAACAGTTGAGCCAATTGTTAAAATTTCAGGGTGAACATTTATACCTCAGAAATCGGCAAATGCTATGAATGAGAGCTTGATTTATTGTTTTGTGGGTTTTCTGGACTTAAGAAAGTGATGGGACAAAAGGTTGATAATGCAGACTCCACTTAAAAGTGTGTCATACTCAGAGAACCAATTATTAAACATTTATCAGAACACCTCTGTTTGTTACCACTTCTACATGCTCCTGCTTCCATCTTTCCACACACACCTTTTTCAGCTCATTAGAAAACTCCCCACGAAGCCTTATTACCTTCCTTAAATGCTTCTTCCTTTTTCTTTGCCAGTGATTATTACAATTGGAATTTTGTTCTTGAGACACTCCTATCTTTCTTGAATTGTCTTCTCTTTTACATTCTCCAGCCATAGTATCATACTTCTTATTTTTCTGAATTTCTTGAAAGCAACTTTCAAAGATCTGACAAGAGAATACTTGTCTGACCTAGCCCTAGGTTTCCTTCCTTGGCTATGACAGACTCTAGGACAGCATAATCACTTTCTTCTAAGCTTACCATCGCTTCTCCAATCAGTTTCTCCTTGTTGGTGAGAATTAAGTTCAGTATGCCCAAAGAGTGTATAAAGCTGTGCATCCCCTTTGATCCAGCAATACCACTTCTAGGTCTGTATCCCCAAGAAAACATAAAAATGGGGAAAGGAACCACATGTACAAAAATATTTATAGCAGCTCTTTTGTGGTGGCCAAGAACTGGAAATTGAGAGGATGTCCATCAATTGGGGAATGGCTGAACAAGTTGTAATATATGCATGCAATGGAATACTACTGTTCCATAAAAAATGATGAGCAGGTGGACTTCAGAAAAACTTACATGAACTGATGCTGAGTGAAGTGACCAGAACCAGAAGAACATTTTACACAGTAGTAACAGCAACACTGTACGCTGACCAACTTTGATAGACTTAATTCTTCTCAACAATACAAGGATCTAAGACAATTCCAAAAGACTTATGATGGAAAATGCTATCCACATCCAGAGAAAGAACTATATGGAGTCTGAATGCAGACCAAAGCATACTATTTTCTCTCTCTCTTTTTTTTTGTTCTGATTCTTCTTTACAACATGACTAATGCAGAAATATGTTTAATATGATTGTACAGGTATAACCTATATCAGATTGCATGCCGTCTCAGGGGGAGGGGAGTAGAGGGATAGGGAGAAAATTTAGAACTCGAGGCTGCTAGATGGCACAGTGGATAGAGCACCGGCCTTGGAGTCAGGAGGACCTAAGTTCAAATCTGGCCTTAGACACTTAACATTTACTAGCTGTATGACCTTGGACAAGTCACTTAACCCCATTGCCTAGCCAAAAAAAAAAAAAAAGAAAGAAAATTTAGAACTTAAAATCTTAAAGAAGTGAATGTTGAAAACTAAAAACAAATAAAATTTAATTTAAAAAAAACAGAATTAAGTTCAGAATGATAGTTCCTCCATTTTACTTTATTTTTTAAACTCTGTTAAAAGGCAAAGGGTATATTCTGAAATGAATGTGACATAGGAACAAATAAGCATCAATAATTTTTAAAGTAGCAGTTCCTTTCATTGTCCACTTTACCTTCTGAGAGATGACTCTATGACCTAAATAATTGCCCATTACTACCATATCACCATCCAAGCAATGGGGAGAGTGTTAGATTTGGAGTCAGGAAGACCTGAGTACACATGTGACCTCAGACATTTACTAGCTGTGTGACCCTGGGCAAGTCACTTAACTTCTTTCCTAGTTTCCTAAAGGTAAAATGGAGATTATAATAGCACCTATTGTAGTGAGAATCAAATGATATAATATTTATAAAGTGCTTTCAAAACCTTAAAGTGCTATATTAATGCTATCATTATTATTATTATTATTATTATTATTATTATTACCAATGTCTTGCCCCCATGTCAGATTTGTGACCTGAATCACTGACTTATTATCCACTTCCTCCATTTGGTGGGATAGTCAACAATATAATACCACAACGATGACATTGCTGTTTCTCTTTCTTTTCTCATCCAAATGGTCTCTCTGGTTCATCCCCTTTGATTTAGTGGGCTTCCACACAGGTATAGTTCTTCACTACCTCCTCCTCCTGTTCCCTGCCTCTGAGATAGTATAACAAAAGATAAGGTCTTTCATTATGACAAAGAGTGTCCCTGAACAGTCTTCCTCTCTATCTCATTCCTGCTTTTAACAGAGTGAGTCACATACATTCATGGACACAGCCTATATGAGGATTTATTTTGCTTGGCAATGCTTCTTTGTTAAAAGGGTTTCCTTTTTCTTTTTTCCCAATCAAAGGGGTCAGGGGAGGTAATAAATGCTTACTGATCAAAAAAATTAAAAAGGAAAGCTTTCAAAGAAAAAATGTCATTCTAAGAGCCATTTGCCATGGTCAAAGAACAGGAACAGAGTTTTCAAAAGAATTGCAACCCGAAAGACTATTCCCAATCATTAAAGATGAGAGAAATGCAAATTAAACATTAAAAATTCTGAGGTGTCACCTCACCTCCAGCAAATTGCTAACAATGAAAAAAAATTAGAAATCATCAATGTTGATTGGGTTTTGAGAAGGCAGATGCACTAATATGAGGCTAGGGGGAAGGGAGGGTTTTGAATTAATCTAACCTTTCTCGAAAATAGCTTATCCTGGGGCAGCTAGGTGGCACAGTGGACAGAGCACCAGCACTGGAGTTCAAATCCGGTCTCAGACATATAACACTTGCTAGCTGGGTGTGACTCTGGCCAAGTCACTTAACCCCAACTGCCTCACCAAACAAACAACAAAAAAAAATTTATCCCATAGACATCTTAAAGTTAACACGTTCAAAACTGAACTCATTATATTTTCCCCCAAACCTTGCCCTCTTCCTAATTTCATTATTACTGTTGAGGGCACCACCATCCTCCCAGGCACCCAGGCTCACAGCTTTGACTCCTCACTCTGACCCCCCTCTCCTATTAACAAGCAATTGCCAGGTCCTATGGATTTTTCCTTCCTGACATCTCTTGAATATACCCCCTTCTCTCCTCTGACACTGCCACCATCTTGGGGCCTGAACTATATAGCAACAGGCTTCTGGTTGCCCTCCCTGCCTCAAGTCTCTCTCCCCTCCAATCCATTCTCCACTCAGCTGTCAAACTGATCTTCCTAAAAACACAAGTTTGACCATAACACCGCCCCCCCCCCATTCAATAAACTCCAGTGGCTCTTTATTACTTTTTGGGATGAAATACAAAGTCCTCTTTTTGGCTTTTAAAGCCTTTCATAACCTGTCCTCTTCCTATTTTTCCACTTTTCTTATATCTTACTCCCCTTCATGGGGCAGCTAGGTGGCTGGACCTGGAATCAGGAAGATGTGAGTTCAAATCTGGCCTCAGATACTTACAAGCTGTGTGACTCTGGGCAAGTCACTTAACTCTGTTTGCCTCAATTTCCCCATCTGGAAAATGAGCTGGAGAAGGAAGTGGCAAACCACTCTAGTATCTTTGCCAAGAAAACCCCAAATGGGGTCCCAATGAGTCAGACAGGACTGGAAAAACAACTGAATAACAACTCTACTGCACATACTCTGTGACCCAGTGACACTGGTGGCCTCCTTGCTGTTCCTCATCGAGGACACTCCCCCTCCCAACTCTGAGTGTTTTCACTGGTTGTCCCCCAGACCTGGAATGTTCTCTCCCTCCTCCTCTCCACCTTTTGGCTTCCATAGTTTCCTGCAAGTCTCACTTTTCCTAATTCTCCTTAATCTTACTTCCATCCCTTTGCGAGTACCCCGCAATGTATACTGTCTATATCTTGATGGCACATGACAGTTTGCATGTTGTTTCTCCCCATCAGACTGTGAGCTCTCTGAGAACAGGGACTGTTTTTGCCTTTCTTTACATCCTCAGTGCAGTGTGGGCATCTAACAAACTCAAGAGGAAGGCATCTGACGAGGAGTATGGGATGAAATTAGAGATGAGGAAACTGAGGCCTAGAGAGTCTGAATGTCCCTCATACCTGGAATGCTGTCCCTCATCACCTCCACCCTAGTTCCACTGACTTCCTTCACGATCCAATTCCAATCCTACCTTCTTCAAATGCCTTTCTAGGTCTTCCCTTGTTGTCTCCTGTCTGCTCTCTCTATATTCTGTACATGCCTACTTCTTTACAGGTTGCCTCTCCATTAGAATGTGAGCTCCTCAGTTTGGAACTTTGCCCAAAGGGCTATAAAATTGTGCATACCCTTTGACCTAGCAATACTACTACTAGGTCTGTATCCCAAAGAGATCATAAAAAAGGGAAAAGGACCCACATGCACAAAAATATTTATAGCAGCTCCTTTTGTGGTGGACAAGAATTGGAAACTGAGGGGATGTCCATCACTTGGGAAGGGCTGAACAAATTGTGGTATGTGAATGTAATGGAATACTATTGTGCTGTGAGAAATGATGAGCATGCAGATTTCAGAAACACCTGGAAAGACTTACACGAACTGATGCTAAGTGAAGAGCAGAACCAGGAGAACACTGTACACAGTAACAGCAACACTATGTGATAAACAACTTTGTCAGACTTAGCTCTTCTGAGCAATGCAATGATCTAAGATAATTCCAAAAGACTCATGATGGAAAATACTATCCATATGCAGAGAAAGAACTATAAAGTCTGAACGCAGATCAAAGCACACCATTTTCTTTTTTTTCTCTCTCTCTCTCATGGTTTTTCCCTGTTGTTCTGATTCTTCTTTTACAACATGACTGATGTGGAAATATGTACGATTGTATATGTATAACCTATATAAGATTGCTTGCTGTCTTGTGGAGGGGGGAGAGGAGGGAAGGGGAAAAATCTGGAACTCAAAATCTTATAAAAGTGAATGTTGAAAACTAAAAATAAATTTTAAAATGTAAAAAAAAAAAAAAAGAATGCGAGCTCCTGGAGAGCAGGGGCCACATTTTTGTCTTTCTTTGTATCCCCAGTGCTTATCACAGAAGCTGGAAGTAAGTGCTAAATAAATGTTTATTGACTTACCTGTCAATAAACTGATGGAGCAACATAATTATAAGTGCTAAAGCCTATATTTTAACCCAAGTTCTCCATTTCCAAATCTAGCACTGATAAAATGTTATATTGCTGCTAAGCTCTTCCTCAAACTGTCAGTTAACCCAGACAGGAGTTGGTGGCCTCAGACCTTGAGCTACTCTCAGAAACTAGTTGGCAATATGGCGGCAACTGTGTGTTTGATCTGGAGTTGGGAGACCCAAGATTGAAACTTGGCTGTCACTATACTATTATAATAACCTTGTTCAGTCATGTCAGTCATGTCAGTCATGTCCTACTCTTTGCCACCTGTTTGGGGTTTTCTTGGCAAAGATCTTGGAATGGTTTGCCATTTCCTTCTCCAGCTCATTTTACAGATGAAGAACTGAGGCAAACTGGGTGAAGTGACTTGCCCAGGGTCACAAAGCTAGTAACTGTCTGAGGCCAGATTTGAACTCACATCTTCCTGATTCCAGGCCCAGCCCTCTATCCACTGCACCACCCAGCTGTCCCAGGTAAGTTGCTTACCTTTCTAATTCCTCCTTTTCCTCATTTATTCAATAAAAGGACCAGACTAGATGACTTCGGAAGTCTGTCTCAGCTCTGAATCTATGATATTATGAAAACAGAAAATGATGAGAACAGGACAGCTTACTAAACTGGTTACTGATTCAAAAAGATAAAGTGATTGGATGATAGGAGTTGGCACCAGATTCCTCCATAGACAATCACTTGCAAATAACCTGCCCAAAGTTACCTGTTGGGCTCAGTCCAGGAAAGAAAGACATCCATATTATAAATACCACTGTCCCAGATGGTGCCAACAAAGAGTGGTCAACCCTTGGTGTACTCTGTTTGGTTGAAGGCCAACATGGCTCAAACATTTGAGTTTCCAGAATGGTCGGTCTAGCTATTTTTGCCAGCAAGGAACCGCCTAAAAATAGGAAGTAATGTTTACTCCTGCTGCCTTAGGGACCAGCTCTGACTTGGGACCCAACCAACAAAAGACTGCTTGATCAACAGCATCTAAGTCCTCTCATTTCCCGATACTGTTTTAATCCTATCCCAACCGTATATGGGGTTAAATAATCTCTGTGAAGCAGGATTAGGAAATCTCCTTGATTCCGAGACATTTGGCAGAGTTTCATCAAATTATAGACTCATAAATTTCGAGCTGAAGTGAACCCAGAAATGAGCTAGGCCAATTTCTTCATTTTGCAGATGAGGACTCAGTGGTAATGATATGCCCAAGGAGATACAGAGTAGTATGGCATAGAAATGATTTGAGCCCAAGTCTTTGGACTCTGGGTTTTCTGACTCCAAATGTAGGACTCTTTTTTTGCTATGTTGTCTTCCAAAAGTGGCAAGCAAGAGTGTGTTGGAGCCCACTCCTAAAGCCTTGAAAGAATCAATTGTTAAATTTTCAGTGCCAGCATTTATACCTCGGAAACTGGCAAATATTACAAATTAGGGCTTGATTTATTGTTTTGTTGCTGTCTAGACTCAAGAAAGTGATGGGGGAAATGGTTATAATACATATGAACCTTAAAAGTGGAGGGGAGAGGGTTGTTAAATGTTTACCAGCACATCATAGAGAGGGTGCCTTTTTGTAGCCCATTTTGCCCCAGAGAGACAGCACTGGGAAGCACGCCTGGGCAGGAAGATCCAGTTCAGAAAGGCTGGGGCCAGGCACTGCACTTGTGTTTTGAGGTAGGCACCATGACCCATGGAAAAGCATGCAGCTGGGTCATTCTGACCCAGCAATGTTTTCCAGTAAGGAACAGGAGATGACCTAAAACCGTGTGCTAAGGCAGGAAAAGCTGATTACTGCTGGACTCTACAGAATTTTCCAAGGTGCCAAGAGGGTCTGGGACCAGGGCCGAGCCTGCCGAAGCTCTGACCAGGGCTGAGCCTCTAGCTATGTTCTTCAAACCTCAAACCAGGAACCTGCAAAGCTCAGACCAAGAAGTCAGAAATCAGACTGTGTCCTAGATCATACTCCCATTGGTCACTCAAAGTCTGGAGCATGCTAACCTGAGCCAATCCGGAGCTGCTTGAAGAATAAAATGCTTACTACCTAGATCAAGTAGTGACAGCACTCCAAGTAAAGCATACCAAGACCAGAGTCCCAACATTTCCTTTTTTTCTGCTTCTTCATCTTTTTTAAAATTTTCTTTTTAAAAAATTATTTAGTATTTTATTTTCCCCCAATTACATGTGAAAACAATTTTTAACATCTGGTTTTAAAACTCTGAGTTCCAAATTTGCTCCCTTCCTCCCTACCCACCTGCCTCATTGAGAAAGCAAGCAATTTGATATAGGTTATACATGTGTAGTCACGTGAAACATATTTCGATATTAGTCATGTTGTGAAAGAAAACATAGATCAAAAAAACACCTCAAGAAAAATAAAGAAAGTTTAAAAGAAGTATGCTTCAATCTTTATTCAGACACCATCAGTTCTTTGCCTGGGGATAGATAGAATTTTCTTTATAAGTCCTTCAAAACTGTCTTGGATCACTGTATTGCTGAGTATAGCTAAGTCATTCACAGCTGATCATCTCACAATGTTGCCGTAAATTTGTTCACAGTACATTTCACTTTGCATCAGCTCATGTAAGTCTTTCCAGGTTTTTCTGAGGCATCCTGCTCATCATTTCTTATAGCACAACAGTATTCTATCACAATCACATAGCACAATTTGTTCAGCCATTCCCCAATTGATGGGCATCCTCCCAATTTCCAACTCCCTGCCACCAGAAAAGAGCTGCTATAAATATTTCTGTATATATAGGTCTTTTTCCCTTTTTTTTTAAATCACTTTTGGAATACAGACCTAGTTTTGCTAGGTCAAAGGATATTTATAGAAGGTTTCATAGCCCTTAGGACATAGCTCCAAATTGCTTTACAGAATGGTTGAATCAGTTCACAACTCCACCAACAGCGCATTAATGTCTCATTTTTCCCACATCCCCTCCAACATTCGTCATTCTCCTTTTCTGTCCTATTAGCCAATCTAATAGATAAGAGATAGTACCTCAGAATTGTTTTAATTTGCATTCCTCCAATCAATAGCGACTTAGAACACCTTCTCATATGGCTATAGGGAGCTTTGATTATTTCATCTGAAAACTGTTCATATCTCTTGATCATTTATCAATTGGGAAATGGCTCCTATTTTTATAAATTTGGCTCAGGTCTCTACATATCTGAGAAATGAGGCCTTTATCAGAGAAACTTGCTTCAATTTTTTTTCACAGTTATGATTGCTAAATGTATTTCCCTCCATCCTATCCCCTCCCCATTTATTCTATTCTCCCTCTATTTTCACCTTGTTCCTCCCTCAAAAGTGTTTTCCTTCTGATTACCACCTCCTCCAATCTGCCCTCTCTTCTATAACCACCCCTCTTCCTTTTATCCCCTTCCCCTCTTACTTTCCTGTAGGGTAAGACAGATTTCTATATCTGAATGAGTGTGTATGTTATTCCCTCTTTAAGCCAATTCTGACAAGAATAAGGTTCACTCACTCCCTTTTACCTCCCCTATCTCCCCCTTTACTATAAAAGCTTTTTCTTGCCTCTTATATGTGAGATAATTTACCCCATTCTACCTCTCCCTTTCTCTTCCTCCCAGTACATTCCCTTCTCATCCCTTAATTTTATATTTTTAGATATCATCCCTTCATATTCAACCACACCTGTGCCCTCTATATATATATATGTATGTGTGTGTGTGTGTGTGTGTGTGTGTGTGTGTATCCTCCTAACTGCCCTAATAATGAGAAAGTTCTTATGAGGTACAACTATCATCTTCCCATGTAAGAATGTAAATAGTTTAACCCTATTAAGTCCCTTATGATTTCCCTTTCTTGTTTACCTTTTTAATACTTCTATTGAGTCTTGTATCTGAAAGTCAAATTATCTGTTTAGCTCTGATCTTTTCATTAAGAATGCTTGAAGGTCCTCTATTTCATTGAATACCCATCTTTTCCCCCTGAACTATTACACTTAGTTTTTCTGGGTAGGTGATTCTTGGTTGTAATCCTAACTTTTTTCCCCTCTGGAATATCATATTCCAAGCCCTCTGATCCTTTAATGTAGAAGCTGCTAAATCTTGTGTAATCCTGATTGTGGCTCCACAATACTGGAATTGTTTCTTTCTGGTTGCTTGTGATATTCTCTCCTTAACCTGGGAGCTCTGGAATTTGGCTATAATATTCCCGGGAATTGTCATTTTGGGATCTCTTTCAGGAGGTGATTGGTGGATTCTTTCAATTTCTATTTTACCCTCTGGTTCTAGAATATCAGGACAGTTTTCCTTGATAATTTCTTGAAAAATGATGTCTAGGCTCTTTTTTTGATCATGGCTTTCAGGTAGTCCAGTAACTTTAAATTATCTCTTCTGGATCTATTTTCCAGATCAGTTGTTTTCCCAGTGAGATATTATCTTCTATTCTTTCATCCTTTTGCTTTTGTTTTATTGTTTCCTGATTTCTTGTAAAGTCATTAGCTTCCATTTGCTCAATTCTAATTCTTAAGGAATTATTTTCTTCAGTGAGCTTTTGTACTTCCTTTTCCATTTGGCCAATTCTGCTTTTTAAGGCCTTCTTCTCCTCATTGGCTTTTCATACCTTTTTTTTTTAACCATTTGGCCTAGTCTGTTTTTCAAGGTGTTATTTTCTTCAGTATTTTTTTGTGTGTCTCCTTTGCCAGCTGTTGACTCTTTTTTCATGATTTTCTTGCATCAATCTCATTTCTCTTCCCAGTTTTTCTTCTACCTCTCCTACTTGATTTTCAAAACCCTTTTTGAGCCCTTCCATGACCCAAGATCAATTCATATTTTTCTTGTAGGCTTTGGATGTAGGACCTCTGACTTTGTTACCTTCTTCTGAGTGTATGTTTTGATCTTCCTTGTCACCACAGTAACTTTCTGTGGTCAGAATTTTTTCTGTTGTTTGCTCATTTTCCAGTCTATTTCTTAACTTTTAACTCTTTGTTAAAGTGGGGCTCTGCTTCCAGGGTGGAGGGTGCACTGTCCCAAGCTTCAGGAGTTTTGTGCAGCTGTTTTTAGAGATATCCTAGGCATCTATAAGTTTTTAGTTCTTCCAAGGCAGTATGATGTAAGGAGGGGTACATTTACTACTCTCCTGGCCTGTGCTCTGCTCTGAGTGACCACAAGACTCTCCTGCCCTGGAACTATGATGAGGGTTCCTGCTCCACTGCAGCTGCAAGTTGTGGTGTGCCAGTGCTCCTCCTTGACCCGGCACTACCACCCAGGACCACAACCCAGATCCGAGTATGGGCAAAGCAACAGAGTCTTCCCACTAGTGCCAGCAAAGAGACCCTTGTAATCTCCTTCTGATCAGTTGTTCAACCCCCTTATCATCTGTGGGCTGAGAGCTCTGGAAGCAGCCACTGTCATAGCTGATTCAGTGGCTCCAAGGCCTGCCCCTGGTTTGCTAGGGCTGGGTCCGTGCTGGTGTGGTCTTGTGCTGGACTACACTCTTCTCTCACCCAGGTGCAACAGACCTTTCCTCCTGACCTTCTAAGTTGTCTCTGGCTGGAAAATTATTTCACCTCATCCTTTTGTGGATTCTGCCTCTTCAGGAATTGTTTTATGGTCTCATTTAAAGGGGTTTGGAGGGGTTTGGGGGGAAAGCTCAGGTGAATTGATGCCTTTTCTCCACTGTCTTGGCCCCACCTCCAGTCCCAACATTTCCTTCAGAAATATCCTGACACAAAGTTTCAATTCAACAAATAAAGATGGAAAAATAAGCAAACAAAAGAAGACACCACTGAAAAAGAAATATTATTAATATAGGAATGCCCAAGACACAAAGCCAAAAGAAAAGGATATCTCTACAGTATTTACAAGGAAAACCTCAAACAAAAACACAGCCTGGCTGCAAGGTCAACTAGAATTCTTGGAAGTAATTTCTTAATTTAGCAAGATTTTAAAAGTGAAATAAGAGCTCTAGAAGAAAGACTTGGAAGGAGAATGAACACTTTAGTAGAGGAGCCCCAAGTAACAGACTCCATGGAATTTAAAATGTACCTAACAGCAATCAGTAACTCCATGGAGATAACAATAAATGCTGAAACAAAATCAAAAGACTGAAAAAAAAAAGAATAAAAATATAAGGTATTTCCTATCAAAATTAATTGACCTGGAAAACTAGTCAAGGAGGAAAAAAATCTAAGAATCATCAGACTACTGGGAAATTACATCCATAAAATAAATAAATAAAAGCCTGGATACCAGGTTTCAAGAAATTATGAATGAGGAGCTACACTAGAAGCTTTCCTAATAAATGCAAGAATAAAGGAAGGATCTCCACGCTCCCTTCTACTTTTTGATATAGGTCTAGAAATGCTGGCAATAGCAGGAAGACAAGAGAGAGAAACTAAAGGAGCAGAAACAGGCAAAGAGGAGATAAACCTATCCCCATTTGATGACGGCATGATTGCTTACTTCGAAAATCTCGGGGGCAGTTAGGTGGCACAGCGGATAGAGCACCAGCCCTGGAGTCAGGAGGACCTGAGTTCAAATCTGGCCTCAGACCAAACACTTGACACATACTAGCTGTGTGACCCTGGGCAAGTCACTTAACCCCAACTGCCTTAAAAAAAAAATTCTAGGAAATTAGCAAAGAAAATAATTAAAATAATATCTTCAGCAGAGTTGGAGGCCACAAAAATAAACTGCATTTCTATAAGATAACAACAACAACAAAAAAAAACAACAAGAGGTAATAAACAGAAAGGGAAAATTCCATTCAGAAATAATTATAAAATGCAGAAAATACTTGGAGATCAATCTATCAAAGCATACAAAATACTTATATAGATTCAACTATAAAATGTTCCTTTTTTTAAAAAAAGTACAATTTAAATAGCTAGAGGAATAGTCAATGCTCATGGCTGGGTCATGCCAATATAATAAATATGATAATACTACCAAAGTTAATTTACAGTTTTAATGTTATACCTATCAACCTACCAAAAGCAATCTTTGCAGAGGTAAATAACAATTAAAAAAAATTCATTTGTAAGGACAAAAGATCTAGAATATCAAGAGAAATAATGGGGAAAGGTAGGAATGAAGGAGAAATAGCACTTCCAGACCTCAAAACATATTATTAAGTGGTAATCGTTAAAAAAAAATGGAATTTGTTAAAAAATAGAAAACTGGGTCAGTGGAACAGACTAGACAAAGGAAAATCAGAAATAATGAAACTCAAAAACCCAGTGTTCAATAAACCCTGCAAAACGTAAGTTACTCAAGCTTTGTGACCCTGGGCAAGTCACTTAATCCCAATTGCCTAAAAATTTAAAAAAAAGTAAGTTCCTTAGGAAAGAATACCACTTGGTAAGAACTGCCAGGAAAACTGGAAAACAGTCTGGAAGAAATTAGGCTTAGACAAACAACAACAATACATAATAAATACAAAATGAATTGAAGATCTGAATATTAAAGATAATGCCATAAAAATTCTAAAACAAGAAGATCATACATGCTTCATAGATATGTATAGGAGAATAATTCTTTTAACCAAACAAGGGATAGAAGCAATTACAGAGGATAAAATAATTTTGATCGCATGAAATTGAAAATCTTTTGCACAAACAAAATTAATTCATCGGGGTTAAGAAGAGAAGCATTTGACTAGGAACAAATGTTTGCATCAAATTTCTCAGATAAGAACTTGTTATCCAACATACACAGATATTTAACAGAAATGTATATAAGACCAAATGCCATTCCCCAACAGATCCGTGGTCAAAGGAGATGACTAATTAGTTTTCAAAAGAAGAAATGTAACTATTAACAACCTTAGGAAAAAATGTTCCACATCACTAGTAATAAGAGAAATGACCATCAAAACAATCTAATTTTAGAGATGAGGAAACATCTAGATGGTTAGAAACATCTAGGCAATGGATAGAGCACTGGACCTGGAGTCAGGAAGATCTGAGTTCAAATCCAGCCTCAGACATTTACTAATTGTGTGACATTGGGCAAGTCACTTAACCCTGTTTGCCTCAATTTCCTCATCTGCAAAACGAGCTGGAAAAGGAAATGGCAAAATACTCTAGCATCTTTGGATGGGGGTTAGAGTGATTTCAAGGGTATAGGAAACTCTACTAATGCAGACCCACAACTACTCTCTGGTTTATAATCTTACAAAGCTTCCTGGAGCATTAAGAAATTAAGTGACTTGCTCAGGGTCACACATCTAGTAACAGTCAGATGCTGGATTTGAACTCAGATCTTTCTGGCTCCTGGTAGAACTCTTCATCTACCATGCTATTCTGCCTAGTTGAATAGAATAGTACTAGCCTTGGAGCCAGAGTTTGAGTTGTGGCTGTACCCCTTGACTAGCTGGGTGACATTAAATAAGTCACAGTCTCAGTTTTTCATCTGTAAAATGGGGCTATGGATACTACTCTACCTCAGGGGCTTTTGCGAGGATACAAGAAGATAACACATACAAAGAGCTCCGTAGCCACAAAGTATTATGTTAAATGTGAGCTATTATTATTATTCTATTCAGTCACACAGAATGAGCGGAAACTACATACCTAATCCCCAATCTTGTCACTATGACTCTTCTTTTCTTTCAAGGAAACACTTCTGAGTCCCTTGTAGGATGTCTTCTATTTGTCATATTAAAAAACAAACAAACAATCAAAAAACCTAAAAGACCACACCTCTTCTGGAGTGCTTTCAGAGGACACAAGTCATCAGGGTCTACTGGGATCACTGCAGGGAACAATGGAATGAGTGTTAGATATGGAACCTAAGTTGCTGAGTCCAAATCTCACATCTTCCACTTACCACCTGTAAGTGGTAGAACCTGGGGAAGGACAATTCTACCTCTCTGGGCCTCAGTTTCCTTATCTGTAAGATAAAGGGGTTGGACGACATGACCTCTAAGGTCCCTTCTAGCTCTGAATCCATACCCCAATGTCTCCAGTGCATACCTAAGCACAGAGAAAGAATACAAGAAACAATCAGTGCCCCCACAGTGCCTCTTAGCACCCACTTCTGGCAGAATATAATTCCTTCTGGGTCTGTCCCCTAGGAAGCATACTAATATTGAGAAAGCAGCCTGGGTTAAGCTGCAGAGCCACAAGAGAAAATGCCCTTCCTTTTGAGATAACATTATGCCCCTAAGGAGAACAGTAATTGCAAAAGAGATGATCTGTATCTACTTTCCAAACCGTCAGGAAGCTTTAACATTATTTTCTTCCCTACAGTTGCCAGATAATCTTTCCAATCAACCTGGATGACAAATACCCTAGCAAAAATCTTATGTGCTTTTGGAGATACATAGTGGAAAAATGGCTGGACCTTGAGTTAGAGCCCCGAGTTCAAATTCTACTTTATGATCCTAGAATAGTCACTTAACCTCTCAATGCCCCAGGGAACCCCTTATAAATTACAAAAACAGTTTCCAAACTGTTTTTATTATTTATGATTTATTATTTATTAAGGTCGTTTCCTCACCAGGAATTCCCTACAATAATGAGATCACAAGTCTGGAACTAAAAATTCTGAATATCAATCACTCAATATCAATCATCAAACATTTATTAAGCATCTACGATATGGCAGGTGGGCAGCTAGGTGACACACTGGGTAGAGCACCAGGCCTGGGTGTCAGGAAGACTCATTTTCCTGAGTTCAAAACTGGCCTCACATACTTACTAGCTGTATGACCCTGGGCAAGTCACTTAATCTGTTTGCCTCAGTTTCCTCATCTGTAAAATCAGCTGGAGAAGAAAATAGCAAACCCCTCCAGTATCTTTGCCAAGAAAATCCCAAATGGGGTTGCAGAGAGTCAGACACAACTGAAATGACTCAATGACAAATATGCCAGGCACTGTGCTAAGTGCTGGGGGATTCAGAGGCAAATGAGGGAAACTCCCTTCCTCAACTGGCCGACAGTCCTGGGTACAGAATAAAAAGTTTCCAAGGCTCAGAGCAGGTTTTTTGATCCCTGAAATCCTGGGTCAGGTGGACATGAAGGCTTTTTACAGCTTGAGTCATACTATTTTTCATAGACTCTTTGGACCATAGGTTTGGAGTTGGAAGAGACTTTAAGTCAACTTTGACCCCAAAGCCATCATCAAGAGAGGGAGGCAGTATCAGGTGACCCAAACTGGCTCCAAAACCCAGAGCCAGAAATGCCCAATCATAGCTCATTCCCAAAACACACTTCAATGTCCACGGACATTTTCGATGGCTGGATTGGAGGCAGGTCAGTACCACGGAAAGACCACTGCTTGGGTTGATATCTGACCCACCTCTCACCCTTACTATCTTCATGACACTGAGTTAATCCCATAACCCCCCTAGGCCTCAGTTTCCTCATCTGTAAAATAAGGGTGTTGGATTAGTCTCTAGATAACAATAATAATTACAGCTAACATAAACACAGCATTTTACCACTTGCAAAATGCTTTGCATGTATTGTCCCATTTGATCCTCACCTGGGAAGTAGGTACTATTGTTACTCTCATTGTACAGATAGGGAAACTGAGGCCCAGGGAGATTATGACTTGCCCATACTTGCTATAATATCCACCTACCCCAAAACTCAGTAGAATGTAAGCTCCTTGAGGGTTAGAATAGTTTCTTTCATCTTTTTATCCCCACTGACTAAAAGAGTTTCTTGTACATAGTAGGTGCTTAATCTGTTCCATTTCAATTGACTCTTATCTGGATTCTCATTTAATTTTCAATTAATTATTTGCCTATATCATCAGACATGGTTTTTATAAGTTTTTTGGACCAAATAATTATCAACAAATACAAATATTTCAACATGAGGAAGAGGTAAAGGAGGAAGAAGAGGAGAAAGAAGATCAGGTGGAATATTTTCAAAGGAAGTTTGTGAGCTCAATTCCCCTAAGTTGGAGCTAAAGGGAAAATGTCATTCAGTAAGTTCTGCCTTTCAGGTGGTAGTTATTGAGCTCATACATCCAAGCTTGGTACAGTACTGTACTACGAACAGCAGGACTTTGTCATTCTGGTGTATTCCATCAGTGTTCAAAAGTGACCAGCCAAGGGAAAAAATACATATTTTATTTATTTCTATTTATTTCACTTGCTAGGAAAAATCTGAAAGTGCCTCTCTGTAAAGAGAGGTAGTGTGTACGGTGGTTAGAGCACCGACTTCAAAGTAAGTCAGATCTCAGTTCAAGTCTGACATAGACTGGCTGTGTGACCATGGACCAGTCACCTCTTGGGGCTCTAAGATTATAAGCTGAAGAGAAGGTGCTGACCTGCATTAGTTTGAGAGGGGTTGCCTCCCCTGGGAATATAAGCTCTTTGAGAGCAGAGACTGTTTTGTTGGCTTCTATTTTTATTCTGGAACTGCCAAATAAAGTGTTTCATAAATGTTCTCTCTCTCTCTCTCTCTCTCTCTCTCTCTCTCTCTCTCTCTCTCTCTCTCTCTCTCTCTCTCTCTCTCTCTCTCTCTCTCCCCCCCTTCACCCCCCGTCTGTCTCTATCTACTTACCTCCCTATCTATGTCTGTCTGTCTGTCTGCCTCCCTTTCTATCTACCTGTTTGTCTATCTACCTACCTATCTCCCTATCTGCCTGTTTGTCTGTCTGTCTATCTATCTGTTTGTCTCAGTCTCTCTCTGGGAGTTTCTTATGCCCATTAAATCATAAATCCAGTTCCTATTCCTAACTCAGGAGAGAGGTCTAGTCCTTAGAATTCCTTTCTTTTACCAAATTGTTGTTGTCCAATCTTCGTTTTTTGTTTTGTTTTGTTTTGTTTTGTTTTGCTTTTGGTGAGGTAATTGGGATTAAGTGACTTGCCCAGGATCACACAGCTAGTAAGTGTCAAGTGTCTGAGGCTGGATTTGAACTCAGGTCCTCCTGACTCCAAGGCCAGAGCTCTATCAATCTTCATTCTTGAAGAGGACCAAAGACATCATGAGAGTGATGTCTTGATTTGCTCATGAACTGGATTTAAGTGAGGCAGAGCCATGCAAAGTCATCAGGTTCTCTCTCTTCCTGAGTCACTGAAGTCCAGTGGTAAGACAAAAGTCAAGACGATTGGCGAGCCATAAATTAAGGTCTTTCCCAGATCTCAGTTTTTCTGAGGCAATACCCATTCAATGACTAACGACTAGGTAAGACTTGAAACAAATATACCAGTGGTGTTGGGGGAGATAAACTCTTTGACTAGGGTCCTTAAAATTCTGGCTCCCAAAGAAGCCAGGCATACTCTATGATCAATAATTCTGATTGTAAGGATTTTTGAATGTGAAATAGATACTAATAGGATTCCAGATTTGCTACTATGGAAAGAGACTTTGATTCATTAAAGGTGTTGCTGGCATGCTCAGGAGGATCAGAGTAACTCATTGGTATATTAGGAAATTTTTCATAAATAGTAAGATTTGGTAAAGATTATTTTCTAACGTCTTTAGGAAGATAAGAAGCTAAAAGAAAAAAAAATCCAAGTGTACAGAAGCTGTGATTTCTAGGAAATATTTTTGTTTTGCTTTGAAACATTTTAAGAGAATTTTTTTTAATTCTAAGAATGATAACACTATAATCTGTGAGATTTTAATCATATTTAGACTGATAAAGGAGAAGAAATTCAGACTCAAGGCAAATCCAACCAGTAATTTTTGCTATAAATCAAAATAAGAATAAATCATTGTTGCTGTTCAGATCATAAGAATGTCTGCAATATGTGAAAAAGTAAAAAAGGATTTGGATTTTGGAAACAAACATATTTTCTTTCCCTCTTTCCCCCCCTCTTTTCCTTCTTTTTCAAAATTCTTTTACTTCAAAATGCACAAAATTAAATAAGGCTCCCAGGTGCTTCCTGAGACATTTCCAAAGCATTCCAGTCTAGAGACAAGGTAGAAAAAGCTCCATTTCCCATCCTTTCCTCTTGCTGATCCCAACTCTCATGGGGAACACTGGTTTAAACTCAAGAAGGTCAATTTAATCGGTCTGGCCACTCCTGTTAATTTCCTTTCTTAAGGCATAAACCTCCATGTGGCTGTGATATCCCCAGAGAATCAGACTGCAGATGGAAAACAAAACAGCCTGGGTAGATGAATTTGAAAACTTGGCACTAAGATTCTTTTCTGATGCTGCTGTCTCTTTTCTTTTCTTCAAAATAAAAATGTTTAAAGGTAGTAGATTTGGCTACTGTCTCAAGACCACCATTGGCGAGGGAAGGTGGATGAGAACGGAGGCTGTATAAACTGATACATCACCTATCTCAAACGGCAATTTTTTTCTAACTTGAAGTATCTGTTTCATCTCTTTCACTCTTAACAGCTTTTTGAAATTGCTCCAAAAAAGCAGCTCAAGATTTTTTATGTTAAATCAACAGGAAATTTAAAAATTTCAGCAGGTATGATGCCTTAAAGCTGTTATTGCTATTTAAAGCCTTGAGCTGATCAAATATCTCCTCTTGGGGCAGGTCCAGGACAAATCTTAGCTATTTCACCCTTTCTCCACTTTCCTCCTCCATTATCTTCCCAAATCTTTTCCAAGGTTGTAGGAAGGACACACAGGTGACCATTCTTGCCGATAACCCACCATGGTGGGTGAGAGGTTGATAGGTATAATTAATAATAATAATAACTGGATTTTATTTATATGTATGTATTAAAATTTGCAAAGTACTCTATACCCATTGTCTTGACACTCCCAACAATTGTGAGGTTATTATTATATTATTATTATTATTATTATTATTCCTTTTTTTTACAAGAGAAGCAGTCAGTCAATAAACATTTATTAAGTGCCTACTATGTACCAGGCATGGCACCAAGTGCTGGGGATAGAAAGAAAGTGAAAATGACAACCCCTGCTCTCAAGTCGCTCATAGTCTAATGTGGGAAACCATAAGAAAACAGCTACGTACAAACAAGATGGAACAGGATAATCTGGAGATCATCAGTCAATAGAGGAAAGGCACTAACACAAAGGGGGAATCAGGAAAGGTTTCCTCCAGAAGGTGGAATTTTAGGTAGGACTTGAAGGAAACCAGGACTTGCCAGGGCACACAGGTAGAAAGTGGTAGAAACAGGATTTGAACCCAGGTCTTCTAAGCTCAGAAGCAGAACTCTAATCCAGGTTTACCAGATTAGCATTCCACCCACTCTGCCATGCTTTTGTTCAAACAACAGTAGTCACATAGCAGGGGAAGAATTAAGTCCCATTTTCTTTATCTGAAAACGAGGGGCTGACTAGATGTTAAGGAACAATATTACCTAAGACGTCAAGGTCTACAAAATACATTACGTTCACGATACCATTTAGAGCTGGATGGGATTTTAGGGGTCATCTAGTTCCACTCCACCTTTCTGCAGTTGAGAAAACTGAGACCCAAGGAAATGAAGTGACCTGCCCAGGGTCTCACAGGTAGTTAACATCAGAGGTGGGATTTGAATCCAGTGCCTCTGATGCCAGAGTCAGTGCTTTCCTTCTTGGGCAGTCCAAGCATCTATAGATTTGAGGTCAGGTCTGTTGTTATGGCTCCAAGCTAGAACTGGTGGGTGGCTTACTATGCAACCCTTTGAATCCAGGTCCTTAAGTGCCATTGCCTCCCTTAGGTTACTTGATGAATAACCAAGTGGCTTATTTAAGGCACCATGGTGAGTAAACAATAAAGCCACAGATCTAGAGCTGAAGGTTCTTCGAAGGCCATGATGTCCAACACCCCCTCCTATTTTACAGGTGAGGAAACTGAGGTGCAGAGAGGGTGTAATGTCTTGCCCAAAGTCAGACAGGACTGTAAGTTTAAAGCCCTTTGGGCAGCTAGGTGGTGCAATGAGTCAGGAAGACCTGAGTTCAAATCTGGCCTGAGACATTAGCTGTGTGACCCTGGGCAAGTCACTGAACCTTGTTTGCCTCAGTTTCCTCATCTGGAGAAGGAAATAGAAAAAACACTTCAGTATCTTTGCCAAGAAAACCCCAAACGGGATCACAAAGAGTCAGACCAACTAAAAGGACTGAACAACAACATTTAAAGCCCCTTTCGCTGTGGCAGTCTCTCTGTTTCTATGCTCTCTTCTGCTTTACATCCTGTGATTATAGAATGCAACCGTCTGCGTTTGGAGGGGGTGAGTGTTGGAAATTTTTGGCTTGGGAACCTCCTTATTTTGCCTGAGGAGTCTTCGGGCAGAACTTCACCTTAACAAAAAGCAATGCATGACTGTCATTCCACAAGCCCCACCCATCCTGGCTGGCACTTCTGGGGGCCCCACTGCCATCATGTCCCCTCCCCACATGCAGTGGAATTCTAGGCTGCTTCTAAAGTATTCAACTTGGGCTTCTAGTCTATTGTTGTCATAATTCTTAGATCTCAATGACAACTATGCGAATTTTATAGGAAGAGGATTCTCTAAGAGAGAAAAAAAAATAGTCCTATTTGCCACACAGCTCCCTGTGGCTTCCTCTGGCAGGTATCTTTTGATGCCACTGAAGGGAAATAGCGTCCAGGTCCCACGGTCCCTAGAATAGCAGGCGGGCTCTTCTGAGGCACCACGTGAAAACCATATGGCCGTGTGCTGTTCCTCCTTTACACCGAGACAAATAATGTGACGTAAACGGCAGCTAGCATGCTAGACATTTTACTAAATGTAAAACACAGCTGTTTATTATAAATACCAAGCCCATCTGATGTGTTTCCAAGATTAAACATTTTGGCATCCATTCATTTAACTTTTTAACATTCTCTTTTCGGCATATGCTACATTACATAATGTCAGGAGAGAACAGGCAGCTGGGCAGATTCTAGAAAACACTGGGGTGGGGTTCTCTAGGAGCTATCAATCCTGGTAGAACTCTCTTCCTAGGGTGGCTTCCAATGCAAAATTCAAACAGAGCTGCATTTTTAGTTGTTTTTTTCCCCCCTGCATCACCAAGTTTTCCAAGGCTGGATGGTGTCTAAATGGCATGATTTTAAACTACACGGTGTCTGTATAGATAATTAGATCTTATCGCTGGGGAAACTCCATTTTCAAGCAGTAAGCAGAACTGACATTAACCAGACAGTTGCATCCCCGCCTCCCCAGCCCCTAACAAGTTTTCCACAACCCAATTTTTCCCTTAATTAGTCTTTAGAAATATTCATGAAGTTATTTTATTTCAGGTCCAGAATGAGTGAATGAAGGTCCTTTTTGTTTCAGCCCTCCTCAACTCCATTTTTTTATTTGCTTTATTTATGAAGGAGAGGGCATATGAGAGTTGGCCTCAGAACTAGAAGACCTGGTTCATAGACTTGCTTCTGACCCATACTGGTTCTGTGACTCTGAGCCAGTCATTTCTAGGCCAGCAGCTCGCAAAGTGTGGTCTAGTGTCTCTGAGATCCTTTCTAAGGATCCAGACTATTTCCATAATGATTACTGTTTTTGTGTCCAAGTCTTCATGGCTCCATTTGGGATTTTCTCGGCAAAGATACTAGAATGACTTGCCATTTCCTTCTCCAGCTCATTTTACACATGAGGAAACTGAGATAAACAGGATTAAACAACTTGCTCAGGATCACACAGCTAGTAAGTGTCTGAGGCTGGATTTGAACTCAGGAGGATAAGCCTTCCTGACTCTAGGCTCAGCACTCTATCCGCTGTGCCACCTAGCTGCCCCCTTCATAATGATACTAATGCATTAACTTCTAACATAATAAATATCAATAGATATAATCCACATAAGAGCTTTTTGGGGAGACAAGTTCTCAATAGTTTTTAAGAATATAAAAGGATCACTGGGAGTGGGGAGAATACATGGGATGAGTATGGTTATATAAGAAACAGAAAATATCAATAAAAACTTTAAAAAAAAAAATGAGACCAAAAAGTTAAGGAACCACTCACTGCTCTAGGCAACACTATAAGAATAAAGGATACAGAAAGCATCTACCTCTATTGGTAAAGGAAATTTCCTCATTTGGGAATTCCCAATCAAAATTAAATCACAGGTCCAGTGTCTATTCCCATTTACAGGAAAGATTCATTATCTGTAAGTTTAAGTGAATCAAGATGCTAATTCAAATTGATGTCTTGCATATATGTTAGGGAAGCAACCTCCCATGGACCTGCATATATGAGCTCTGGCTCAGTGAGAAGTTCAATGGCTTCCTGAAATGTGCACATGCAAATATTGGAAGCCTGAATGCATGTCCAGCTGCAAAGGATGTGCCCTAGTCTACTCCACCTTCACAAAAATTATTTTGTTAAGGTGTAAAGTTTTTTTTTAAATTTCCCCCTCCCTTCCTCTCTTTGTGTCTCTAATGCTTAGCACAATAAGTTCATGCACATAGTAAGTGCTTAATAAATACCTGTTGAAATCAGAGAAAAATTAATTGCTCATGGATAGGCTGAGCCAATATAATAAACACGAAAATTCTCCCTAAATTAATTTACTTACTCAGTGCCATGCCAGGCAAATCACAAAAAAAAAAGTTATAGAGCTAGAAAAAATAATAACAAAATTCATCTGGAAGAACAAAGGTCAAGAATATCAAAGGAATCAAGGGAAAAAAAGTGAAGGTGGCTTAGCAGTACCAGATCTCAAACTATATTACAATGTAGTAATCATGAGAACAATCTGGTACCGGCTAAGAAACAGAATGGTGGATCAGTGGAATAGATTAAGTACACAATACAGAGTAGTAAATGACCATAGTAATCTAGTGTTTGACAAACCCAAAGATCTAAAGCTTGGGACGAGAACTCACTATTTGACAAAAATTGCTGCCAAACTGGAAAACAGTTTGGCAGAAACTAGGTACAGACCAACATCTCACACGGTATATATAAAGTCACAATGGGTACATGATTTAAACATGAAGGGTGATATCATAAGCAAATTAGGGGAGTATGGAAAATTTTACCTGTCAGATCTATGGATAGAGGAAGAATTTATGACCAAACAAGAGATAGAGAGCATTATGGTATACAAAAAGGATAATTTTAATCCTGTCAAATTTTAAAAGTTTTACACAAACAAAACCAATACAGACAAGATTAGAAGGAAAGCAGGAAACTTGGGGGTAGGGGAAAATTTACAGCAAATTTCTTTGATAAAGGCCTCCTCTCTCAAACATATAGAGAACTGAGTCAACTTTATAAGAATACAAGTCATTCCTCAATTACTAAATGGTTAAAGGATATGTATGAACAGGCAGTTTTCAGGTGATGAAATCAAAGTTCTTTATAGTTACATTAAAAAAATCCTTTAAATCACTATTAATTAGAAAAAGTTGAAACAAGTCTGAGGTACCACCTCACACCTATCAGATTGGCTAATATGACAGAAAAGGAAAATGATAAATGTTGGAGGGTATATGGAAAAAAGGGGACACAAATACACTGTTGATCAACCAAAAGTTGTTGTGAATTGATCCAACCATTCTGTAGAGCAATTTGGAACTATGCCCAAAGGGGTATAAAATTGTGCATACCCTTTGGCCTAGCAATATTGCTACTGTGTCTGTGCCCCGAAGAGATCAGAGAAAAAGTGTGTGTGTAAAAATATTTGTAGCAGCTCTTTTGTGGTAGCAAAGAATTAGAAATTGAGGGGATGCCCTTCAACTGAGGAATGGATGAACAAGTTGTGATGTATGACTGTGATGAAATACTATTGTGCTATAAGAAATGATGAGCAGGATGCTTTCAGAAAAACCTGGGAAGAATTGTATGAACTGATGCAAAGTGAAGTGAGCAGAACCAGGAGAACATTGTATACTGTAATAGCAACATTATATAATAATCAACTGTGAAGGACTTAACTATTCTCAGCAAT
The DNA here is from genome assembly GCF_003287225.1 of Phascolarctos cinereus. Lineage (NCBI taxonomy): Eukaryota > Metazoa > Chordata > Mammalia > Diprotodontia > Phascolarctidae > Phascolarctos > Phascolarctos cinereus. The sequence goes on along the minus strand of NW_027555514.1, from coordinate 262,549,077 downwards.
TCTATGATCTAAGACAATTCTGAAAGAATGCTATCCATCTCCAGAGAAAGAACTGAGGGAGTATGAACGCTGATTGAGACACACTGTTTTAACTTTTTTTTAAATTATTCTTGAGTTTAATCCCTTCATTTTACAGATAAGGAAACTGACGCCTGGGGAGTTGCCCAAGGTCATACAAGTAGTCATCATCAGAGATGGGATTAGAACCTAGGTCCTCTGACTCCCTGGCCACACTATTTCCTTAGAGGACATGGAATCATAGTTTTACAAACAGAAAATGGGACCATAAATCTAGACCTTGGAAAGGACCTCTAGTCTAACTGTCTCATTTTAAAGATATGGAAACGGAGTCTCAGAGAACTGAAGTGACTTGCCTGAAGGCATACAAATAGTAAATAGTGGAAAAGGAATTTTAAATAATGGTCCTCTGACTACAAAATCAGTATCCTTTAGACTGAGCTGTCATCTAGTGGAATCCTCCAATTTTACAAATGGAGAAACTGAGGCCCAGAGGTGAAGGAACTTGTTCAAGGTCACACACAGGGAATAAGCTGAAGAGCTAGAATTCAATCCCAGGGCTCCATATGTAATGCAGTTTCTACTTTTCTGTAATTTTTACTTGTTAGAATCAGTCTCAGGGATCTCTTAGAGGCTAATCAGTGTATTAGTGAATACTTTCTGTCAACAGGTATTTATTTTTTCATTTAATTTTTATTTTATTTTTTCTCAGTTACATGTAAACAAAAAAATTCTAATTTGTTTTTTTTAATGTTGAGTTCCATAATCTTTCCCTCCCTCCCTCCTTCTCCTCCTTGAGAAGGCAAGCAATGTATATAGATTATAGATGTGCAGTACTGTAAAACATTTCTTTATTAGACTTTTTGCAAAAGAAAATGCAGACCAAAAATAACAAAACAAAACCAAACCCAAGAATAATATATATGCTCCAGGTGATCTCAATCTTATTTCTCTTGAATTCCCATAACTTAGAAGTGAATTAAAGGACTAAAATGTCTATTTCAGTCAAGTCAGTCAATAAATATTTAAGTGGCTACTACATATCAGGCACTATGCTAAGCCCTGAGGATACAAAAAAAGTAAAAGATAGCCCTGCCCTCATGGAGCTTACAGTCTAATGTGAAAGCCAACACACAAAAGGAAGCTGAAAAGCAGGTGAGAGGAAGGGGAGAAGGAATGTATACTTCAGGCATGATGAAGAAGTCCAGAGGTGTATAAACACACATATACATACACACATACATATATATATGGATATATACACATAATCCATATATACACGTATATACATGTGGAAAAAATTCTATATATTATTAAATAAAATATATATTTACTAATTTTAGTACTTACATTGTTTATATATAGATTTGGATACATAAATTATTATTAAATAAAATATATATTTACTAATTTTAGTACTTACATTGTTTATATATAGATTTGGATACATAAATTATTGATATATAAATTATTTGTGCATCCATTTAACATTATATATTCCATGATATGTTAATATATGACATGTGTATACATACATATACGTGTATATGAATATGTGCATATACATACACACATCACCAGTATTTGTGAAAAGGTCTCTGTCAGGAAGCTAATCTGCCCCTCCCCACCGTTCCCCTTTCCTCCCCAAAAAATTTTGTTTTGTTTTGTTTTTTAACAACAGGAATAGTAAGCAACTAGCCCTATGGTAACATCAGGGCTAATCCCAGGGTAGCCCTGTACCAGGTCTCTGGTAACCAGATGGCTGACTTTTACTGAGAGAATATCAGAAATACCAGTTCAAATGACAGTTCTCTTTCTATTCATTACTTCACATAGTGCCTAATTTATAGCTAAATTACAAGTCCTGCTGTTCTCTGAGTTAAGGTGCTTTCTCATCCTCAGCTTTAGAACTCATGAATGCATAGCTGAGGGGAACCCAAAATGAATGTTTTTTCCCCCCTAAAAATTTTTTTCTGCCCACTTAAGAAAAAAAAAGCTTCAGCCCACAGCTTGGACAAGCATGACATCGAGTTCCTACAAACTAATCTACAGACATCAAAAGTTTTTTTCCTCAAAAGTGTGCCAAGGTAAGCCAGCCACCTGTTTGTGCTGGCAGGCATCACAGCAGACCTGACCTCAACACTACACATCCTTAAACCTTCCAAAGACCAGATAGGCTCAGTGTACATAGCCACGGCTCCAAGAGTTAGAGAACCTAGGTTCGAATCCCACTTCCGACATTTATTGTATGGGTGACCAAAAGCAAGTCATCTCCCTCAGCCTCAGTTTCCCCTTCTGTCAAATGAGAGGGTTGAACCAAATGGATTCTGAACGCCCTTTTAACCCTAGCTCTATAATCCTTAATTTTAATTATCCTTAATAATCCTTAAATAAAAATCTTAACATGTATTCAGATATAGATATACATACAAATATATACATATAATTTTGCCTTCAAAATCACCCTGGGAAGTAGGTGTCATTATTATCTCTCCCTTTTATAGATGAGGAAACTGAGGCAGACAGAAATTAAGTGCCTTACCCACGGTCATAAAGATAGAAAATGTCTGAAGCTGGATTTGAACTTAGGTCTTCCTAACTCGAATTCATCCTATTCACAAAGTCACCTCAGTGCATCTAAATATTGGCAACTCTGAGAGAGATGTTCCCATTTTTTCAGAAAGTCTTCCCCAAGCAGGAGTGTGCTGGTAAATGTTTAACAGCCAATTCATACACACAAAAAATGTATGCCAGACATACTTTTCAGTTTAATATTCAATATTAATATTTTCTCTATCACTTAAGTCTAGATAATCAACAAAAAAATAAATAAATCAAGCCCTGATTTTGCCAGATTCCCTAAGTGTTCACAGTGAAAATTTAACCATTGGCTCTTGCATACTGGTGTGAGCTGGGGCCTGTGCATTCCCTTCTCCGTGGACAAGTATCAGCAAGGACTTTCAAACTCAACCCACCACCACCACGAAGTTCCATGTTGGCGGATGGGAAGAGCTGGGGAGATCAAATACAGCAGCTTCCAGGAGATATCTTAAGATCGGTCGCAGAAATCCGGTCAGTCCCATATATCTTCTCTCTCCACAGTATGATATGACACTGTGATGATCAGTAGTCACAATATTCCTCTATAGTATTGCTCTCCAGAACTCCAGCCCTGAATCACCAGCTGCCCATTGATTGTTCAATGACTGGTCCCCCAAAATAGACAATAATAACAGAAGTAGTAATAAAAATTAAAAGACATGATAGCACCTATTACGCGCCTGGCACCGTGCTAAATGCTTTCCAAATATTACCTCATTTGATTCTCACAACAACCCTGGAAGAAGGTACTATCATGATCTCCATCTTCCAAATGAGGAAACTGAGGCAGAGTTCAAATGACTTGCCCAGAGTTACACGGCTAGTATCTATTTGAACTCAGGACTGCTCTATCTACTATACCACCTACCTGCCTATTAAAACTAATATGCCACTAATAAGTTGAACATTATTAATGCCATTAATAAGTTGGTGTCAGTCTGGAGGGAAGTTACCAATGGAGTTTCCCAGGGACCTGTCCATGGCCCAATACTCCTCCATATTTTTTATCAGTGACTGAGATGATGTCATAGATGGCATTCTTATCAACACTGCAAATGACATGAAGTATAGAGGGAAAGGGAAACATGGCAGACATCAGCCAGAACCCAAAGAGATCTCACCAGATTACAGCATCAGGATGAATCTAATATGATGAAATTTAATGGGGACAAAAAAAAACTAACACTTTCCTAGGCTGTATTAAAAAGCCCAGAGTGGGTTGGTCAAAGAAGAGAATCTTTTTGCTGTCTTCTACCCTAGTTAGGGATTATGCACCCAGTTCCTGGTACTCCATTTTGGGAAGGACTCAGGAAGACTTTGAAACAGGCTCAGAGGATGATGACCAGGAATAGTGATAATGCCATATGGCAATTGGTCATAGAAACCAGGGGTATTCAGCCTGTAGAAGAAAAAGATTTGTAGGAAAGTTCACATATCTGAATGGTTATTATATAACGGAGAATCAGACTTGAAAGGACAGAGAGACCCATTTTGGCTCTGAGACAAAGGGATAATGAGCTATCCAAAAGCAAAGTGGGTTACTGCCAAAGGTAGTGAGTTTCTCATCATTGGAAGGTTTCAAATAGACCCTTAATGAATACTTTTTGAGAGACATTGTAAAAGGCCTTCCTGTCCAGGTCCCTTTCAGCTCTGAGATTCTGGGATTCTATAATTTCCTATTAAATGTGGAACTGAATTACGATGTGGAGATGAAAAATTTGGAGCCATTAAGTCACATGAGAAACCTAAGAAGGAACGGTTTCACTTAGACAACACAGAAGATGTTGGTAAAGTGGAAAGCATGTCTTGGTTCCTGTGTAGATATTACCAGGAGGATGCTTCTTCTGGCTTCAATATGAGAGCATGCAGGGCTGAAGTTGAAAAAGAAAAATCACAGAATACCTAAAAGAAAGGGAAAGGAGGATTTATATACAATCCTAGGCCATAGGATCATAGAATTCAAAACTGGAGAAGGGACCTTAGAGGTTTTCTGGTCTAATTCTCCAATTTTTTTGTTCACAAATGAGGAATTTAAGGCTCAGAGAAATTAACTTTCCCCAAGGCACACACCAAATTGTCGCATCTTGAATCCAGGTCCTCTGTCTCTAAATCCGGAGCTCTTCCCACTATCACAATGCAATAGCAATGCTAGAAACTTGGGGACCCTGGAAAAAAAGTCTAATTAAAAAAAAGTCTATAAAAAATGTTCCCCGGGCCCAAGCAGATCTATTAAGGAGACAGAAGTCTTCTTAATAGAGTAGCCTGAGGCCCTCCTTCTGCATGTTGGCTCCTTTCCTTCCTGAGCTTCTCCTTAAAAAAAAAAAAATTTAAGTGATTAAATAATTAACTAATGATAATAATAGTAACTAAATAATGATTTAAAAAACATGGATAACCAGTTTCCCTGCGGCAAAGGGGCTGCTTGTGTGGCATTTGTGGTATCTCTCTGGAGCAGGACATGCCAGGTAGTTTTCAGGGCTTTCTTCTCTTGTTCTGACTTCTGCACATTTGCCTAGGCTGTGTCCCATCCCCAAAGTCTACTCACTTTGCCTCTCAGAGTCCCTGGTTTTTTCAAAGCTCATCTCAAGCTCTACCTTTTCCAGGAGGTCTTTCTTAATTCCCCCAGATGCTAGTATCTTCCTCCCACCCCACCCACCAATTATCTTGTATTTATGTATTTGGCTTAAGTTTTAAGCTTAAGGGAGATGAGATGTGTATCTATATAAACATAATCAAGATATAGACACGATAAATACATAAATACAAGATAATTGGGAGTTTGGGGGGGGGAGGCATGAAGATACCACCTGGTACATAACAAACATCTAATAAGTGTTTAATAAATGTTGTTGATTAATTGACCAATTACTGATTAGTTCATTTTACAGATAAAGAAACTGAGGCACAGATAGGGCAAGTGACTTCATGATGGTCTCATGACTAGTAAGTATCAGATGGGAGGGTTAGTTTAAACCCAGGTCTCTCCTGATCCCAAGTCTACTGCTCTTTATAATATTATGTTGCCTCTCATGTAGCTTTAGTAAGCAAATTCCTCCTTGGAAGACAGTTTCCAAAGGCCAGCATGTAAACGTGGTAACCCACAGACCTCTGTCTGTGAGAGCAGTGCCCCTCAGGGAATCTGCTGAGCCTGAGAGAAATCAATTAGCTTTATTTCCAAGACTCCCGACTCCTGGAGTTCCTCCCACCCTGGGACATCTGTCTGTGCCCTTTCCTAGGCTGCTTTGACAAAGACCAAACCTGACAATTTGACAGTGAATAATGTGCTGAGAGGTTGGGCTGACAGAAAGAAAAAGAAAACATAAAACTAAAGAAATTGAGAAGAAGGACTAGAAGCCAAGGAAGAAATACATACAAAGTGCCTCCTTAAAGCTATCTGGGGATCCTGCTCCTAATTAAAATATCAGTTGTGAAGGGAATTACGATTTTTATAATAATTAATTAAATATGTGTCATGAATATACTAATAGATTAGATTTTTCAGAATTGCCTCTCTTGTCAGTCAGACTCACAATATGGGAAACCTGAGATGGGCAGGGAGAAGAAAGAGACAGCATTCCGAAGATTATAGTAGAAAGATCAAATCTGGAGTCAGAAGAACTAGGACCCAATCGCATGATCTCTGGGGGCCTGAGTTTCCCTCTTCCAATAGAATATAAGCTCCCTAAGAGCAGGGACTGTTTCTCTTTTGTCTTTGACCCCTCAACAGCCTACCAGCATTTATTGAGTGCCTACCAGGTGCCAGGCATTGTCCCCCAGTGCCTCAACTTTGCAGGGTACATAATAAGCGCTATATAAATGTTAGCTATTATTATTATTTCTGTTAGGGTGAGGAGAAGTTTAGTAAAAGCTTGTTGGTTGAATGAGCTATAAAATGCTGGAGATGCCTAATGACTCTCTTTCTTTGATTCTAGGTAAGGCACAGTTTAACAGGAAATAACAGGAAACTTGGTCAAACAAAAGAATAATGCCTTTCTTGCTTTCTTCCAGCCTTACTTCCTTGGTTTTATTTTTTTCATGGTATCTTCAGCTCCCATGTCCAAGGTAACTGTGATAACTCACAGATGGATTTGACTCATTACACACTTAATTGGATCTGCAATTTCATTTATGTGGGTACTTCCTCCAAAAAGCCAGATAGCAGCCCCACCCACCCGTTCTCTGCAACTTTTATCCATACCATCTAATACATCCTTCAGAGGGTTCCACCCAGCATGCTTTGAGCCTTTCTCTACTCTAGGGTTCCTTACTATTTTTTTATGTCATAAGCATCTCTGGCAGTCCGGTGAAGCCTACGGACCCCTTCTCAGAATCATGCTTGTTGCCCACATTCATAATTGAGGGAAATTATAAATTTTAGTTGAAGGTTAGTGAAAATAAAGATGCAATTTTTTTCCCATCCAAGTTCATAGACCCTCTGAAATCTATCTGTGCAACCAAGGTTGAGAGCCTCTATTCTAGATTTCTTAACATTACCTGGGTACCAATGGAGCAGTCAGGCTGTCCATCGTTATCCCTTGATCCTGTGTAACTAACCAACTGCATGCCAATCATTCCACAAACATTGATCAAGCACTTACCAGGCACTGTGCTAAGTACTTGGCATCTATAAAGAATGAATAAAAATAGTCCCTACCTTAAAGGAGCTTATATTCTAATGGAGATAACAAATGTGAATTAGTACATAGAGAGTTATGGAAGGCAGCCTTAGAGAAGGCACTAACATCTGGAGGGACCAGGAAAGATTTCTTGAAGAAAGGGATGCTTGGGATATCTTTTTTTTTTTAAGGAAAACAACTGGGGTTAAGTGACTTGCCCAGGGTCACACATCAAGTATTTTAGGTCAGATTTGAACTCAGGTCTTCCTGACTCCAGGGCCGATGCTCTATCCACTGCACCACCTAGTTGCCCCCTTTATATAAGTCTTAAAGGAAGTCAGGGATTCTAAGAGTCGGAGGTGAGAAGGAAGAGTATTCTAGGCGTGGGGAAGAGCCAGAGAACCGAGATACATGTGTTTGAGCTATCTTATTTCTCCCCTTATGTCTTTTATATCACCTCTGGTATGGGATTCTTCAGTGGAAATAGGCCATAACCTACTTATGCCCATCATGCATCTTTCCATTCTCTTATGGATGAAGCATTTTTAATTCTTGGGAGAGAGCGCTCTTCCATGATTTGCCTATTATTCAATCTAGGATTTGCTAGGGGATAGATGGCCCACAGAGCTGGTACAAGAGTACACATCTTGGGCTGAAGGAAGAGAATGGACTGGGTATGGGAAAATGGAAAGTGACTCTGTGCTCTTACTGGCCCCATGCATTGACTTGAAATAAACACTCATCTTTACGACACCAATATTCTGAGAGTGAAGCTACATGGCCATACAACATGGAACCATGAAACTTTCACATGTATAGAAAGTGTTGACATTCACATAGAACTTGTAAGTCATGTTTACTTAACATTATCTCATTCTATTCTCATTCTCATTCTATTCAATCTAAGTACTGTTCTCTCCAATTTACAGATGAAGAAACTAAGCCTCAGAAAGATCTGACTTACCCATACGGTTAATCAGAAGCTGATTTGATCCAGCTCTCTCCGGACTCCAGGTAATAGTGGCTAACACTCCAACAGAACTTTAAGCTTTATGAAACATTTTAAATAATATTTTATTTTCCCCAATTGCATGGAAAGACATTTTTAACGTTTGGTTTTTAAAATGTTTGTGTTCCAAATTTGCAAAATATTTTAAAATATTTTAAAATTCTAATAAAATAGTATATTTTAAAATAAATAAAATTTTTAAAAATATTATTTCATTTTATCCTCACAATCACACTAGGAGGTAGAGGCTATTATTGCTAGCATTTTACAGTTGGTGAAACTGAGGCTGAAAGAGATGAAGTGGCTTAGCCAGAGTCACACAGCCTCAGTATCCCCAGCAGTAAAATGAGGGAGATGTGAATCAGTGGCCTGACTTCCATTCTAGCCTTATATTTATGACCCTTTGATTCTCTGGTGACATTTACTGCCTTTTGCTGCTAAATCTAAATGAGAAAATACCTCCTCTCCATCTACTAGAGATGTGCAACTCTTCCCCAACAGAAAATGACCCAGAAGGCTCCCAGAAGGAGCTAGGAAAAGAAAAATAAAAACAGTCCTTGCCTCAAAAGAGCTTCCATTCTAATGGAAGAGATAACACAAATATAAATGAATACATTTGGAAAAAAAGCAGAAGATGCTAGGCTCCTTCTTGCCTGTATGTTATTTCATCATCAGTCAGGGCATGCAAGGTCACATTGAACAAACAGATTGCAGCATTTTCCCCAAAGTAATATAACTTTCTTTTAAAGCAGGGGTTCTTTTTTTTTTTTTGCTTTTTTTAGTGAGGCAGTTGGGGTTAAGTGACTCGCCTAGGGTCACACAGTAAAGCAGGATTTCTTAATCTAAATGTATGTCTAGGACCATGGACAGATTTCAGAGGATCTGTGAATTTGAACAGGGAAAAAATTTGCATCTTCATTTTCACTAACTTTTGGTTTCTTATGTGTTTTATTTTATGCATTTATAACATTATTCTGAGAAGCGGTTCATGACATAAAAAGGTGAAGAACCCTTGCTTAGAGAACCTTCTCATCCTACTACTGATTAGGGGTTAGTGGCATTGACTCTTTTCTTAGTTAGGACGACCTATTCTTCACCCCCTAGGCTGAGCACCCTTCTAACCTCACTCAGATAATGATGCAGAATGTTCCTCAGAGGCTGACAGCCCTGTCTCTACAGGACCACCTTGACTGGTCCCCAGTTCATTCCCACGAGGCACTATGGCACATTATGCAATTTAATACGCTCATGTAAAACAGAGAATCTCCCCCACCTCAAATTATTATGGGTCAGACAAGAAACAAATATAAAAACACAAAAGCTGCATTTGACATTATTTTGAAGGCTTCAAAGCCTGGAGAGAGTGAGTCAAATTAAAAAAACTGTAGCCTGAACCTTAAGGTGTTCTAAATCACACAATTACTTTCTCAAAGAAAAATGTAATTAGTCCTGCTCTCTGCTGGAGTACAGTCCTGACAGCTAGGCTGCATCAGAGGCTCCAAAATGACAACTCTGTGATTCAGGGAGGAGAAAACATGAACAGAAGTAAACTGTGACATTAGCAACCTTGAACTGGTGAGAAAGAATGGGAGGAGCCGGTGAGGATGGGTGTCACTGTCTGTCCCCTCTTCACATCTGGCAGAGTCCAGAATGAGACCACAAGGCTGCTCAGGATGGGTCTGAGAGCTTGAGAGAGCAAATTTGGACAGATTAAGGTCTCGGATGAGTCATAAGCAAAATCAGCCTGAGAGCATGGAATCTGGCCAAAGATTCTGTTGGAAGGGAGAGTCCAAAATCATCTCACGCATTCCCCCTTCCCTTAAAGCCCTGATTTCTTAATTGATAGTTTAAAAGATTGCCTACTATATTTAAATAGCTGTCACCTATAAGTGATAGAGAAGGTGGACATAGGTAGTGTCAAATTCTTCTTGATTTTTTTTTTAGAGTGAAAGGATATGGATTTTATAAATTTATTTTATTAAATTTTGTCTTACGGTCGTTTTCAGTCGTGTCTGACTTCATGACCCCATTTGGAGTTTTCTCAGCAGAACTACCACTTCCTTCTCCAGTTCTCTTTACAGCTGAGGAAACTGAGGCAAATAAGGTTAAGTGACCTGCCCAGAGTCACACAGATAGTTAAGCATCTGAGGCCACATTTTAACCCACTTCTTCGTGAATCCAGGCCCAGCACTTTATCCACCAGCCGCCCCATTTTGTTAAATAAATACAATCAAATTCAAAACAGCAAACATTAAGTGTCTACAGTGTACAAGAAAAAATACTGAGGACATGGGTTCAAATTCTGACTTGCCACGTACTATATATATGACCTCTTTACCCCTCTGTGCCTCAGTTTACTTATCTGTAAAATGAGTCAGATTCCATGTCCTCTGAGGTCTCTTCCAGCTCAAACTCTATGATCCTATCTACTCACTGACCTCTGAGGTCTTTTCTAGTTCTGAATCTATATAAGTCTACTATGTTCCAGGCATTGTGCTGAATGCTGATATAAGAAAACCTAGAAAAACCAAAATGAGTCTCTGTGTCCTCCAGAGGGATCTGAATTTCTAGTTCTGGTTCTGCCATGAGCTAGCTATGTGACTAGGCATTTGGGCTCCCGGGGTAGAGCCAATTCCTCTCTCCAGACCTCAGTTTCCTCATCTGCTAAATGGGAAGGTTGGACCAAATGATCCCTAAGAATCCTTCCTTGGACCCTAACATTCTGCGAGGGGAAAAGCACATGGGGCAGAAAGCAGGTCAGTTCTGTAATTAAATGAGAGGTCTGAGATTAAGAAGAGTTTTGCCTCGATCCAGGCTTCATCTGGCTCCGATCCCAAGGGCTGTTAAGGTTTGTTAAAGGGTGTCTGCAAGGTCACTCCTCCCTGATCTGAGTGTACTAGATCTGGACCAGCCCTCTAGGAGGAAAAGTTCTTGATGTCAGGACATTCCATCCCTAGAATTATTTTTACAACGCCTTCTATCTCTGCATGATTTTTGTATCAGGCACAATTTTCTAACACTTTTAAAGACTTCAAACCAACCTGACTCTCTAGCCAACGTCATTTTATTTTAGCGTGGATCTTCCACATACCACCTGCATGGCCTTGGGCATGTCATCTGTAAAATGGGGAGATTAGATGATGGGATGACCTCTAAGGTCCTTTCCGGCTCTAGACCTAGGATCCCATGATTCTCTCAGCCTTCAGTTTCCTCATTTATCAAATAAGGGGGATTGGACTAGATGGTTTCTGAAGTTCTTTCCAATCCTTAAGCCCACAATCCTATGATTTTCAGCCTCAGTTTCTTCATTTGTAAAATAAGAGGGTTGCACCAGATGGCCTCGGAGGCCTTTTCTAGTTCTAGATATATTATCCTATGAACCCAAGACAGTGTCAATGACATGCCCAGCAAGAAATATTGTCATTAATTGAACTTGTTTACTGACATTTTTTAAAGTGTTCCAAAATTCCTATGTCACCAAAACAAAAACAAAGCAGGATCTAGGCTTTTACTTTTAACCTTGTCTTAAACTAGACCAGAGACTAGCGTTGGCAAGAATCTAAACATCTGTGACCTTGGTTAGCAGAAATGCAAGCCAGGTACGTTTCAGTTTTAATGGAAATCTGGGTTCCCTATAGTATACTATTCAATAAATACCATAGGAAAGACATAGCTACGTTGCAGACTAGAAGTTCAGAGAGCTGGGCTCTGCCACTAGTTAACTGTATGACCTTAGAAAAATAATTTTGATCTCTCTGGCCTAAGTTTCATCTGTCAAATGAGGTCACTGGTCTAGGCTATTGCTGAGGTCCTATATAACTGGACATTGTATGAGCCTCAAGGAAAAAATACTAGATATTCTCTCTAGCTCTGTCATAAACTTACTCTATGAACTCAAACATACTCCTCACCCCTTCTTGGCCTCCATCTGTCATACGAGGGGCATCAATGCTTTGGGTGTCTGACATCAACCAAAGCAGCATTAGTAACTTCAGCTCCAATAGGTAATAGAAGTGGCTAGATGGCCCCATGGTGGATAGAGTGCTGGGCCTGGTCTCAGGAAGACTCATCTTCCTGAGTTCAAATCTGGTTTCAGATACTTACTAGCTGTGTGACTCTGGGCAAGTTGCTTAACCCTGTTTACCTCAGTTTCCTCATCTGTAAAATGAACTGGAGAAGGAAATGGCAAACCCCTCCAGTATCTTTGCCAAGAAAACCCCAAATGGGATCATGAAGAATCAGATGTGACTGAAAATGACTGAACCAAAAAAAAAAAAGGTTTCTAGCCCAAATCAACAGAACACAAGAAGACGAATTAACAACAAATCAGTTAGTTAATTATGCTACCCTGGACGAGTGGCTTCAGTAAAATGGCTTTTATAGCCTGCTCCAACCTGTTCAACTAGACCCATTTAAAAATCCCCGGCAGCTCATTGTGGAGAGGACCTTTCCAGGAACCCAAGGGCTAGGACATGATTGGAATGCCTCTTAGATCTCAAATCCAAAAAGCTTTTCCCTGGTTGGGGTGGGGTGGGGGGGACTTGAAATAAGAGAGTGCCCATTTTCCAAACATATGGCAGAGATAGGCTGGGCATCCCAAAGCCTACCCTACCCCCCACCCCACTCCTCTCTGATGTGGTCATCAGCCACTTGTCAGTACAACACAAAACTCTATTTGTCCTTCCTCTGGGTGCTTCTGCCCAGCAACCACGAAAAGCTGTAGGGGAGCGGTACATGGCACGGCAGGCCTGATCTCCTGTCACCCTGCATACACCCAACCTGGAGACCCTCAAAAGAATAGGTGCTAACAAGAGGGAAAGAGCTACAAAAAGAATCAGAGAAAATCAAAATAAAAACTAGCTGGCACAAAATTTGGGAAATTCTCACCCGGTTACCCTTATAAACATCCCATGTCAGACAATTCAAGAGTCCAAGGGTGAAAATAGAATAAACCAAACATGAGTCCCACATTCTTCAAATGGGGATGCTCTCTCCACAGAAGAAAAGAGGGTTAGTTTAGAATACAAAGGACCTGGGTTCAAATTCTGACTCCACTACTTACTACCCATGCAGCATGTCATCTCACCCATGCAGGTGAAGCCTTAGCTTCTTCATCAGTAAAATCAGCTAGACTAGACGGTCTCTTCCAGCTCTAAATCTACAATCCTAGGACCTGGGTTCAAATCAAAGAGCACTACATTTGGAGTCAGAGGGCCTGGGTTTGAATCTGACCCAATTTGCTGTTTATTACCTGTGTGACCCTGGGTAAGTTAAATAATTTTTCTGGGTTTCAGTTCATATATATAAAATGGGGAGATTGGGGGGGGGCAGTGCAAGATGGCTTCTAAGGTCACTTCCAGCTCTGAATCTGTGATTCTTCACATAGTTCCAAGATAACATTAAACTGACTGTCCCATTTCAACTATCAGACCACAACTTAAACTCCATATAAATCCCTAACAGCAAGGATTCTTTGTTGGAGAGTGCCATCTGCACATGCAGAGATTGATTTTCCCCCTAATCCCACAGCCCTTTATGAAGAAACATTTCTCACAGGAGCCACGGAGGATTACAAAGGGAAGGTATCATTCAACCTGTTTCAAAGTTGGAAATACTAAGGAAAGTGACAGAAGATGTCCCTCCCAAAAGAATATGAGCTCATTGAGGGTAGAGGGCATTTTGTTTATCTTTGTATCCCCTGACCCTAGCACACAGTATGAACCTAATAAATGGTTGATGATTGACTGATAAACCAACCCTTAGCACCACAGTGCCTAACAGCTGAGTTTTCTAGCATAAGTACATCATGATTCACCTACCATACAAAGCAGTAAATTAGGAAAAGCAGAACTGTTAAGCACTTCAGGTGCAAAGGAGTCTTGGGTATACAATAGTCAAGGTAAGACCATTTAGAGAAAATGAGTAACAACTTTTGATTTTTATTTTGCTACCAGAATACATTTCTATTAAAGTATTCTAGTAATTATTCCATCAAATTTCTATTTTATTATTATTTTCATAAATATTTTATTATTATTTTATCACTCTATCTATGGCACTTAAAAAAAAATCACAAGCCATTTCTCTTGCTCACAGCTAACAACCACAGACTACTAGACTTGGATGAGGAAGACTCCAGTTTGAGCCCTGCGTCGGACACTCACGAGCTACGTCACCCTTAGGCTTACAAAGTCTGTCTCCTTATCCAGAAAATGCGAACAACAATACCAGCTACCTCATAGGACAGTTTCGAGACTCAAATGAGAAAACGAGGTAAAGCAATTGTAAATTTTTAAAGTCCTTTATAAACATAAGCTGCTATTATTATGATTTTTGAAAAGCCCTATCCACCCGGAGCTTTCCAGAAAGCCTGAGTCCCTTTTCTCTCTTACTTCTCAAGATCTGTTTTTAAGTGTGACCAGGACAGAGGTTCATACAGCCAGACTTTATTTGTGTGACGTTCTCTACAATCTCTACAACTCAAAAAGAAGGCGCGCAGCTTGTAAAAGGTGTTTGTTTTATTTAGTACATTCTAATCAAAGTTGGATACTTAGTAACAGCCGTGGATAAACACTTTGGGAAAAATAAAACAGGCTTGTTTCCCCCCGCATCCGGAAGAAAATGAAGTCCAAAGTACTCTATGCGGTAGAAGGCAGACAAGTGCCGATTCTGTGTGGCCAGGCAATTCAAGGATGACCCGGACACTGACTTTTAGAGCCATTTCCAAAAAAGTGAAAACGACCACAGGTCAGGACCAAAACATTGTTTTCATCACCATGGTCTCAGCTGCACCTGTGGAGCGTGACATTCTTGTATTTAGCCTTTTTTTTTTTAACCAGAACAAAACAAGGAAAACCAAGGTCCATTTGCACCAGTTTGAAATGTTTCTGAAGTAAGGCTCCTTTTTTTTTTTTAAATAAAGGGCTACAGTACTCTCCTACTCACACAAGATCGTCGGCCATTTGGAGTCAGAAGACAAATACAAGATTTCACGGTCACTGCTGGGTTTGGTGAATGGTATAAAACAAAAGATAAATACTGACAAGCATGTTCTGTTTAACAAGAACAACAAAAACTCTAAACAAGGACACCAGAATGTAAAATAAAGACGTTCTAAGACACCGCTCGACCACCAGGCAAATAAGTTGTGAGCAGCCCCATCTCGGCATCTCCCTTTCCAGTTCTTTTAGTGCCAGCTCTGAGCTTTAACACCGGCTGGACACCTGGCAGCATGTACCCTTGACACCCTGACAGCTAAGAACTCACACACAAAAGTGACCTGTTAAAAAAAGAAAAAAGAGGTTTCCCCGACCCTCAGATTGGCAAACGTACCACCAAACAATCATATAAAAGGGAGAGAGAGAGACTCCTCTTAGTGCCAAGGGTAAAGTCACTCAGACGAGAATACTGATGGAGATTTTAATATAGTTAGCTTGCTCCCACACCCCACCCCACCCCCGCCCACCCCCCCAGCCTTCCTTGGACACTTAAATTAGTTTCACTACAGTTGTTCTTACTGGGAAATCTCATTTCTGAGTTGGACACGTGGCTAGCCAGGGCTATGCCGATTTGGCTCTCTTGACATAGCTGCATTCAGAGAGATTCTACATGAGGCGTGTTTAGAAAAAAGAGAGAAATTTATACCTGGTACTGATAGCCTTTCAAGTAATCTTTTAGTCTTGTTGGTAAAGGCAATTCCCAGATCTTAGTTGTACATTTGTTTATAGAGAGTCTACAGAGATGCTGGAGAGTTGGAGTGGACGTATAGAGGGGTTTCGTCAGATAGAGATGCACGGTTCCATTCCGAGGGGTTTCGGCACCCGTCCTCTTATCCTTGCAAGTTCGCACGTAGTATTCAATTAGATGGACCACGCTGTCAAATTGTTTCAGCCTGGATTTAACACAGATGATGGAGTCCAATCTAAATTTCCCATCCTGGTATTCTATTCGAAGATTGGTTGGTCCTGCTGAGGTTTTGACAGATATAGTAAGCAAGTAGTCCGAGTGAGAACTGTCTCTGATCAGGAAGGTTCCTTCGGGGGCATCTTTTAATTTCTCTTTGGCTTCATTAACAGTCATGCTTCCCCAGTACCATCCTGAGGTTGATGTTTAAAAAGAAAAAAGGAGAAGAAAGGTGAGGGGATTATTCTAACCAGTTATCACGAGAAAGAAACTGCTGCTAGGAAAAATTCTCCTCGCTTCTAAAGAAAGTTTGCAAGGGGAGAATGTGTTGCCTTCAGAGCCTGCCAGAACTTCAGCTTGGGAAAACTTTCAGGAAGTTTTGAATCTGTTTTTTAGGGATGCCGAATGGAGACTTTATTTCTCTAAATAAAAGCCTTCCTCTTCATGGACTTTTTCAAAGTTAAAAACTTAAAAAAAAAAAACTTTTCCGTGCTGAAGTTACTTTTCTTTCCGAAGACCTACAACAGTCCCCAGTGCTTTTCCTCATTTCCGTGAAGTTGCTAAGATCAAAATTCAGTGACATATAGGCACAAAGAGTCCATTTTCCAACACTGGTAATTCTGTTGAACACCCCCCGCCCTATCCTATCGTCAAAGAACCATTTCACATTACCTCTGCTTTCATCTCTGGGGAGAATTCTAAGTTGTTCTATGTTTCTCCCTGAGAAGGATGTTTTAGTTCATTCCTGTCTTTATTCAATGAGGGCTAAAGCTCATTTCTTTAAGCATATCTCCCCCTCTAAAAAAAATGTATACATAATATACATTGCATATTATTATATATTATCACATGGTCTATGTATCATGTACATATATGTATATTACACACACTGGAGAAAAAGAGAGTATAGAAAACCACTCTTCATTATTGCTTCAATTACGGCCACTTTTTTTTCTTAATCCCTTATGACTCCATAAGAAAAAGCATGCAGCGTGCAGCCTCAGAGAATGCTCAGTACTTCCTCAGAATATTTTCACTCCTTTGGACTTTGCTTGGCTTCACCTCTCGTAAAACCTGACAGTAAACCAGGGCGGTCCCCTCTTTTTATCTGCCTGCACCCAGTCCTCCTGCTACAACAGAGGTAAACCAGAGTCCCTCTGTGGTTTAGGAAGTTTGGCCTCCGTCCCACGCTCCCCTCCTAGTGGGCCCTTCTTCCCCTACTGGAGGCTGAAAATCCTGCATGATTTGCAATGGAGAGGCTGCAGCAGCAGCTGGCTCTCCTGCAGAATCACCTACCTCTCTCCCTTCTTCCCCGGGTGCTGCAAAAGTCTCTCAAGACATTGGAAAAACAATCTATGGTCAGGCTTCCCACCCCCATGGTCAAACTAAACACCTAGGCTCAGCCAGGGGCAGAAAGAGAAGGCTAAGGCTGCAGGATATGTTGCAAAATAGTAATAATAATAACAACATATATACGTATAGATATTTTTGCTTTCTCTTTCAGATGCCAAGGGAGGGTGGTGAGCAGCACTTTACAAAGGGGGTAAAGGGGCAGCAGTGAGAAGCACTAGCTTTTCCTGCTCTCCCCCACCCTTACAACTTCATCCTAATCCACCAGTGGCCCGACTGCAGTGTCCCACTTCTGCTCAGGCTGGCCACGGCTCCAGCCCAGGAATTCGGCAGCAGCCTGGAAGCTGAAGCTCCAGGCAGGGCCAGCACTTCCCAGTCATCTCTCAGGCGAGACACCCGCCAAAGGGGCGGACAGCCACAGAGAGAGAGAAGCTAGGCAGACGACTCCTTCCTGCCCAGTTTCAGATTTATTTCTGTCCCCTCCCGGACACAAGATTCCTTGGGGAATGAGGCTATTCTAGGTCAAAGGGATGGCACAAGGCTGCTCTGTTCCTAAGCAATTCCCTCCCACCCCTGAGTTCTTCCCCAGGACCTAATCCTTCTCTAACTGCCCCTTTCCAGATCCCCAAGGATAATGCATGTAGACCTGGAAGGAACCTTAGAAACAGCCCATCATTTTGCAGAAAGTAAAGGCCGGGCAGTTTAGGTGATTTATTAGAGGGGACATTTGAACCCAAGTCCTTGGACTTCAAATGCTTTTTGGCATGTACTTGGATGAAGCTGAGGAGAAGAGCACATTCTTTTCCAGTTGCTAGAAGCTCCAAAAGTGGGACGTCTCCCCCCTCCCCCACCTTCTCCAGTCTCCCTTGATGTGGAGGGTGGAGCTGGGGGGGTGGTGGCGCTGCAAGGTGAAGCTGTGACTCTATCTCTGCCCTCTTACTCCCTTCACACCTTGATCCTGTTTCTCTGGCTGGCCTCCCTCAGTTTCTTGAGATGGGTTGTCTTTGCCCTAAGATTATGTGACCCGGAGTTCAGCTGACTGGAACGCTGACCCTTGCTCTTTCTTTGTCCCATCCCCTCACCTACCTGCCTGGCTCAATTCCCGCATGGCTGTAGCCAAACGCACCACCTCCGAGGGCTGCTCCTCTGCTGCACCTGCCGCCCCCCACTGGCTTCGAGTCCCTTCCGCACCATCCACGGTGGACTCGTGGGACCTTAGGGTCATGGGGAAAGGGTCACCACGACGAAGAAGCTGCCACCCAAACCGGGGCTCAGAGGAAGACGATGTGGGGTCTGAGTGGGCCGTCAGTCCTTCCTTGAAGTCAAGTCAAAACACCTCCCGAGGAGAAAACCAAGCTGGTGGGGTAGGGGAAAGGGAAGGGGATCCTGGCTGCTCTTCCTCCCCAGTGCGGGGCACGAGGATGGCAAAGTCCCCCAGCGTACCGTCACCCTCTATTCGCCTGCAATGAGAAAAGAGGGGAGGGGACAAAGGGAGAGAGAATCAGGGTGAGACCACCTCCTTGGGAGGTCGAGCAGAGACTCATTCAGGCTCGACCCTCACCACCCCTCCCCGCGTAGCAGCGGCACTTCTAACCCTGGGAGCATCCAGGTTCCACCTTGGCCAAGGTGGCTGGGGGGGTGGAGAGACAGATGGAGGGGGGAGGGATGAGGCGCAGCGGGTGGGGAAGCACCAGCCCACCGCTTTCAGGCTTTCTCCGGAGGGAGGCGAGTCACCTGCAACCTCGGTGGGATTTCAAGGGCAAGTGGGCAAGGGCAGCCAATGGAGAAAAGGGAGCAAGGTTACCCAGGGCGCCAGCCCCCCACCCCAAAAGCAGCACTACACGTGTCGAAGCACCCTGGGGGCGTGGGGGTGAGGGGTGGGGAAGGAAGCCCACTACAAACCTGGTCCCCAGCCCGCGAGCCCTCTGCGGTCTGCTGGACAGTGAGCCTCCTTTCTCACACTAAGGCGCCGATTTTCCCCAGGGAGGGGGAATCGAAGCCCATGACATTGAAAGGAACGAATGGTCACATCCCTGCCCAAGAGATTTCTTTGGTTTTCTCCCTCCCTCTCTCCTTCCTTCCTTCCTTTCTTCCCTCCCTCCGGCTCCTGGGGAGGCAGCTGTGGGAGCTCCAGCTCAGGCAGTCGGTGCTGGTGCAGCCGCCGGCGCTGTCGAGGAATCGACCCTCCCTAACCACATGGGGCTGGGGGACCAGGAGACGCTACGGCCATGCGAGCGTGCGCCCTGGAAACCGAAATGTACGCTGTGCCCTTACCTTGGCCGCCGCCTTCCTCCTCCTCCTCCTCCTCCCTCTCCTCCTCTAACCCAGGCTGTCTCCCCAGTGGACATGGGGCGGAGGGAGAGGAGGGGTGTCTGCCCAAGCCCCCCCCCTCCCCGGATGTTTAATAAGGCACTGAGATGCCCTGGAAGGTGGCAGACCCAGAGTGTGGCAGTGGTGCTCACGGTGGCTGGAACTCCCTCCGCAGGCGACGGCCAAAAGTCCAAGGGACTGTGTCCTTCTTCTCCGCCACCCCCCCACCCCCCCACTTTTTTTCCCTCCCGTCTCCCTCCAGCAGCTTCCCGGGTTTCCCTCTGGCTGGTGGGAGGGGGGAAGGGAAGGGGGTGGGAGTGAGGCTGGAAGAGAGGGAGGGGCAGGAGGTCAGATTATTAGAAGGATGATTAATTTGAATGGGAATTCGGAGTCGGGGTGGAGAGGGGGAACATTCCCGGGAGACGTCGGGACGCCAGGAAGGAATTGTAAAGTGGGTAGAAGTCCCGGGGTGCGGGGGGGCAGAGCTTTCGGGTCGACCCCGTTGCAGGGGAGGGGGCAAAAACCGGGGAGCAGAGCGCTTCCGTCCCCCCTCCCCTGCAGGCCACTTAGCCTCCCCAGCCCCAGCCTGCCCTCCCGGGGCGGAGCCCTCCGGGAGTCCCCCCGTTGGTACCTGCCAGCAGCCCCCTCCAGAACTCCCTCCTCCCGCTGCGGCCGCTGCTCGGGCTGCGCCCCCCCAGCTGCCGCCGCCGCTCGGGCCCCCCGGGAGGGGGTGGGAGTGCCGAGCGCAGGGGGGCCGGGCGCGCACCATCCGCGGCAGCGGCTGCGGGCGCGCGGAGGCGCATGCTTCGGGGGCTGCCCAGCGCAGCCGGCCGAGAAGCGGGGCTAGAAGGAGAGGGCGGTCGGGGCCTCGAGCGTGCGGGCAGGGCGCGCGATCTCCAAGGCGCGCGCGCCTCGCTCCGCTCCGGCCGCCGCCGAGCCCCCCGCCCCGCGCGTGGCCCCACCCCCTTCCCTCCCGGGCTCGGCGCTCTCCCCACCTAGGCGGAGGAAGGGGCCGCTTTCCAGGAACTTTCCAGGAATCCGCGTCACGTGGCCGCAGCCCGGTCTGCAGCTTTAAAGAGGCTCCGGAGCAAACCGCCGCAGCCGCCGCCCCAGCTCGGGCACCGCGGAGCTGTCCTGCCCGCCGACCCGGCGTGCTGGGGGGTACCCCGGCTCCTCCACCCCCAGCCATTGCATTGCTTCTCCACCCCAGCAGCCCACAAACGTTTATTAAACGCCCGCTATCAACTCAAGCGTCCGGCAAAGAAAGGCAAAGGAAGCCTCCGCCCTCGAGAAGCTTATGATCAAAAGTGCCCCCGCAGGGAGGGCACAGGGCACCGGCCCGCTCCCTGCCCCCAGAATTTCCAAGGGTTGATGACCAACGCCCCCAGCCCCTGGGTTCACCGTAGCGGGTGGGCCCCGTCCAAGGTGTGGAAGGATGCCCGCCAAGGCGACTTCCTCCTCCCTCCGACGGCAGCTCCGTCCCCGCCATCTCTTAGCTTATTTCACACACACACACACACACACACACACCCCCAGGGTGATCCCCCGTGCCTACTCCAAGACCGCTCCCATCCAGACTAGGAGGAGGCAGAAGATTCTCGGAAACACGGCCCCCTAGCCGCTCCCCTCCCCTTAGCTGGGGTGCCGGGGGTGCGAGAAGTGCCACTCCTACACTCCGACTGAGTGGCCTCCCCCTCCCCCACTTAGGACTAGAAAGAGCAGGAAAAACCCGGGGCCGCCGCTCGGGCAGCAGGCAGCGGTCCGGGAGGGTGGGGGGGCCGCTTTGACGTGGGTGCCTGGAAGGCACCACCGCGGGCGAAGCCCGAGAGCCGAGGAGACGCGCGCCTCCTTAACCAGCCCCAGCTGCTCCGACAGTCCCCTCCCTCGCCAGCCCGCTCTGGGCTCGCCCCTCCCTGCCTCCCAAACGCCCCCAGCTCCACCCTGCTCGCCCCGCCCCGTCCAGCTGCGCTGCTGCTCACCTGCACCAGGGGAGCAGGGCCACGCCCATCGCTACCTAGGCTCCCAGGGAGGCCCCGGACGCGACCAGCCTGGCGCTCCTCGGAGTGACCCCGTCACCCACCTTCGCCTGCAGATAGCTGGGTGACCCAGAGGACGGGGGGATCCGAGAAATCCAGAGCTTCCCGTCCCACCCCCACCCCCACCCCGCTATAGGAGGCCTCAGAGCTTCAACTTATCACCTCTCCCCCGCACCCCCGCCCCCCGAAGAGTGACCTACTTTAAAAGTGACCTACTTTTTTTTTAAAACCCCAATACTCTCACGGGAAAACTGGATCCAGAATTTAGATAAGCATTTTTTTCCTTTGAAATATTATCCTGTTGCATCACTTTACTAAAGCTTGAAAGGTCAACAGCCACTTTTGGGGATGCTATGGTGAAGGAGAAAGCTGGGGCGGGAGAAGACAGGCACAGGAGATGGGAAGGGAGGCGGAATCCGATTAAAGCCTGCGCTTGGTGCCCCCTCTGCTGGCGGTTCGAAGATTTGCAGCTGAGGGATTGGCTTTTGGCTGGGAAATGCTGCAATTAAGTAAGGGACCTAAGATGTCAGAAGTGTCCCACTCTCCCGTTTTGGAGATGAAGAAACTGAGGCAGACAGGTTAAGTGATCTGCCCAGAGTCACGCAGCAAGTAAGTAGCTGAGGCTGGATTTGAACTTGGGTCTTCCTGACTCCAGGCCCAGCAGTTCTATCTACTGCCACCCTCCTTGATTTCTCTGTGCCTCAGGTTTCTCATCTGTAAAATGGGAAGACAGCATTAGACCAAATGACCACAGGATCATAGATTTAAAGCTGGAACAGGCCTCAGAAGCCACTCAGTCTAACCACCTCATTTTGCATATGAGAACTGATGCCCAGAGATGTTAAGTGACTTGCCAGGATCAGATATAATATCCTGTTTGGTTTTGAAGCCCCTCAAAAGCAGCTTCCCCCACTATACGCACCTTTCCAGTCTTCTTACACCTTTTTACCACGACCACCACCATGTATTCTCCAAAAGAGTGACACTGACCTCTTTTCTGTTCCTGAAACAAAACACTCCATCTCTCAGCTCTGGGCATTCTCATTGACTATCTCCCATGCATGGAATGTTCTCTCTCCTCATTTCCTCCTTCTGGTTAAAAGCTCCCCTTCTACAGGAAGCCTTTCCAAATCCTTCTTAACTCTAGGGCCTTTCCGCTATTGATTGCTTCCTATCTATCCTGTATATAGCTTGTTTGTACATTTTGTTGTTTTTCACTTGTGTCGACTCTTCATGACCCCATTTGGGGTTTTCTTGGTAAAGATACTAGAGTAGTTTGCCATTTACATGTTATCTCCTCCCATCATATCATTAGGTTCTCAAAGGCAGGGAAAGTCTTTTGACTTTCTTTGTACCCCCAGCACTTGGCATAGTGCCAGGAGCATTTTAGGCACATAATAAATGCTTATTGACTGACCAACAATGAATGAATGATGAACAATTAATTATTGCAGTACGGGTGGACGTCGATAGATTTTAGCCTATTCCCAATGACTTGCATTGAGGAGTGGTATAAAAGACATTATCAAGGACATGTGTGACCAAGTGGAAAAGGACATGGCCAGTTATGTAGCAAGAGCCAGGGATGGCCAGCCCAAGTGTTGGACTGGCATCCTCAGAATGTTAACAGATTCAGAGTAAGAGTTACCAGGCATCAGGTAAATAAAACTAAAGTCTTGGTTTCATTGTGGGATTTCAATGCGTAGAGATGGAGACTGGGAAGAGAATGGATCTAAGTAACCTATTCACTACATTCCTTGGGGTCTCACTGAAATGTAGCTTTTTGCAATTGAGGTGCCTCTATGGCTTTCCCCACCTCTGATGAAGATGGAATAATCTTAATCCTTCATCCAGGCTTTTAATAAAGCCTAATAATTCTTTTATCTAAAGTACTTTAAGTTTTTCAAAGAGCTCCTCTCACAATAATCTTGTGAATGCAAAATTCGTCCACAGATTAAGTGTCTTAGCACAGTCTTGCACACAGCAGGCACTAGATAAATGTGTGCTGAATTGACTGAATCTTACTGGTGTGGCTACTCCTTGATTCAATGCAAAGCTTACCTCCCCACGTCTTTTTATTCTGTATAATTTTCTATGTCTTCCCATATTTTCCACAAACAATCTTTTAACCTGATTATATTGCAGGGTGGTACAAAGTGAAGTAGGTAGGTTGCAATGGTATACTGAAGAACTCAGAAAAATTTTCCCAGGAAATATTGCTCTAGCTCAACCTGCTGTTAACGTGTTAACTTGATGTTTCAACTCTGCATAATCCCTACTCACCTTTTGTTTTCCCAATCCAGTTCAAAAGATTATAAGAATGTTGAGATTTTGTCTAGTTTTGGAATGAGCTTGGCTCATTCAAATGTCTGTAGTCTGGCTCTTCCCTTCTAGCTTAAGAAAGAAAGAAGTCCTTGACCAAACAAGAAAACACAAAGTACTGGATCAACTTTTCAATACTCCCCTATCCTTGACAACTCAGCTCAAATGTCACCTTCTCCATGAAGTCTTTCCTCAACTCACAATACTCCCAAATGTGGCCAGAACCAGATTAAAATGTAAGTGGGAAATATTTAACAAAATAAATAAAAGTACAGTACAACATAGATAATGTTAATTTGTGGTTTTCTAAGTCGATATGATGCCAGGAGGGATCTGTTTTTATTTGCATTTGACACTACTGTTGGGGAAAACTAAAGAACCAATGAAAAGGCAAAGGTGTAGTGGGTGGTAATTAACAAATGCTTCTTGATTGATTAATAAAGGTCACTGACTCTGTGTCTAAGTAGATCTTCTTGTCCTTGCTTGAAAATATTGCTTATGTCCCTTCATAATTGGATGAAAGTCAACAAACATTTATTAAACAAGACTTGTACGCAGAGTAAAATAAGTAGGAAGAACCAGAAGAAGAATTTATACAATGACAACGTTGCAAAAGCAAACGCTTCAGAGAGACTTTAGAACTGTGATCAACCCAGTAATTAACCATGATTCAAGAAGACTGATGATGAATGAACGCCACCTCCCACCTGCCTCCTCACAGAGAGGACATAGATTCAACATGCAGAATATGAGATGATACATTTTTGCACGTGGCCAATATAGGGATCTGTTTTGCATGACTCTGCTTATTTCTTACAAATGTTTTCATTTCTTCTCTTTTTTTTTTTTTCCTCCTGGGAGTAGGGGGGAGGAGGAAGGTAGGAAGAAGGAAAAATAAGAGCTTAATTAAATTAATCAATAGATAAATTAACAGATAGATGAGTGGATAGATATGAGTAGATATAAATGAGTGGATAGATACAGATGAATGGATTGATAGATACAGATGAATGGATGTAGATTTAAAAACAAGCATTTATTAAATATTCACTATGTGCTAAACACTGAATATACAAAGCCAAAATAAAAATCTCTGCCCTCAGGGAGATCACATTCTATATGAAGAGAGGTCACCTAGCCCAGTTTCTACATTAACAAATGAGGAAACTGAGGCCCAGAGAAGTTAATTAGCTTTTCCTAAACAGCAGACATGGTATTTGGAACCTCATCATCTGTCTTCACATCCATCCTTTTCATTACAGCCTTCCATATTCACACCTGCACTTGCTTTTCCTCCCCCACTAATAACTAAAGAAATGCTGCCGTCTTTCCTGTGGCATTGTCCACGGACGTTTATTACAACAGCCACATGTGTGCCCTCACTTTCTAGCTTAGATGAGTTCCTGAAATGTTGTGCGAAAATGGACTCATTTCCCTATGGGCATGCTAGATTTTCAGGCCTGGGGGAGATGTCAGGAGGGAGGAGGTGTATTGCGAGAATATATTACCCAACTATGTGAGTAGGAGGAAAAAATGACAAATGATCTTCAATGTAGGCAAGAGAAAATACATTTGGGGGAAAAAAAGATAGCACAAATGTGTTCTTATGATAACTAACATTTGTATTATGCTTTGAGGCTTGCTGAGTGCTTTACAATTCCCTCAAATTCACTGGATCTTCATAACAACCCTATGGGGCAGGTTCTACTGATGCTATTATCATTTTAACAGATGACGAAACTGAGGAGCAGCTAAGTGGTGCAGTGGATAGAGCTCCAGTCCTGGAGCCAGGAGGACCTGAGTTCAAATACAGCCTCAGATACTTGAAACTTACCAGCTGTGTGACCCTGGGCAAGTCACCAGGGTCTCACCAAAAAAAAAAAACCAAAAAGGAAACCGAGGCATTATGGCATGAAGTAACTTGAAAGGAAGCAATGTGACGTGGAAAATGAGCTGGATTTAGAGTCAGACCACCTTGGTTCAAACCCTGGCTTTTGTGACCTTGGACAAATCATTTTGGCTCTCTGAGCCTCAGTTTCCTCATCTGTAAGATGAGTGGGTAAGAAGAGGTGATCTATAAAGCCACTTCCATCTATAAGCCTAGAATCCATACTTTCTAGGATGTATTTGAACCCATGTCTTCCTGACTCTAAGTCCAAGGCCCTTTCCACTAGGCAACTAGGTGGCCAAGTGGATAAAGTACTAGACTTACAACTGGGAAGACCTGAGCTTGAATCCTGCCTCTGGAACTTATTAACCGTGTGACCCTGGGTAAGTCACTTAACCTCTTTTTACCTCAGTTTCCTCATCTGTAAAATGAGAGCAATAATAGCACCTACCTCCCAGGGCTATTATGAGGGTCAAATGACGTAACATTTGTAAAGCACTTTGTAAACCTTAAAGTGCTATATAAATGCTAGCTACTGTTATTATGCCAAAACTCTCTCCCCTGAGATGAAAAGGATTTAGTAATTATTATAGACAAGAACACATACATGCTTGTTGCATATCTAACATTGTCTGGACCCACAGAGTTTGGGGAGCTTGCTCCCCCGCCCCCACTAAGTATGAAGACTTAGTTTGGACTGGGCTCAGTCACTGGGGAGCCTGTCCCTCATTGCAAGAGTTAAGCTATCTTCAAATTCAGCTAGTTAGCTCCTCCATTCCGAACCCCAATACCAGTCTCACTTCTAGTCTTACACCTGGTACCTCCCCAGAATAGGGGGAATAAAAAAGAAATTCAGTGAATAATGTAAATCAGGTATGGGACAGCTAATTTATTCTTACACACAAAAGAAATGCTAAAAATAAAAGATGAGCATTCATTAACAAAACAAGATTCAGGAATGTAACTTGTAAATACTGTTACAATCATCTGGAAGATTACTTGAATTTCATTAGAACATAAATCGATTTGCCAGTGGGTGGACTAGATGACCTCTTCTCAGTCTCTCCCAGCTCTACATCAGTGCCCTTCTGATAATTAGAAGGTATCAGAAGAACCTACATGTGGGTTAGAGAGAGGAAGAACTAGAGGCATTTAAGAAAGTACATAGAGACTAGTTGACAGGTAATGACAGCCTGAATTAGGGTAGTACAAGAGGGGGCTAAGATGGTGTAGAGATAGAATGGACAGAACTTAGTTATTCATTGATTGTATTTTACTGGGTGGATGGTGAGGAGGGGAGTGGGGAGGGCCAGAGGAGAGAGAAATAAAAATCAAAGGTGATTGGAAGGATGAAAGCATAACTAAAATAAATAGGGAAATTTGGGGAAGGGGTTGATTAAGGTGGAGGGAGGGAAGATAATGAATTCCATTTTGTACCTGTACCAGCAAATAAAGGACATCCAGTTGGAGCTGTCCAACAGAGAGTTGGAGAGATGTAAGATTGGAGTTCTGGGGAGATACTGACGATGGATCCATAGAGAGTTGTCTACATACAACAGACAACTACTAGTTCAACATAGGAAAATAGAGAAAATCACTAAAGGAGAGAAGGGAAAAAGAGTAGAGAGTCAATGGCGACTCCCATGCTTAGAGAAAAGGAAAGGGATGATAAACCAGTAAGGAAAACTAAAAATGGAGTGGTCAGACAGGTAAAGGGAGATCTAGGAGAGAGTAATGCCATCCAAACCAATAGAGGAGAGGATATCTGAACAGAAGGAATGGTCAACAAGGTTGAAAGCTTCTCAATCATTAAGTGGGATGAGGACTGATTGATCTCCAAGGGGCAATGACCCATAACACCTACATTAGCTTTCATTTTTCTCTCTCTTAGCCTCTCTGTTAATTAGTTAATGATTCACAAAGCACTTCAGTACCCAAGGGAAGCTGCATATTTAATTAATACTGCTAGGAGTCCTCTTCTCTTTGAAGTCAATTCACATTTTAATACTCTCACATTGGGCATCCACCCATTCAAAAGCATCTATTGAGTATCTTCTATGTGCCAGGCACTATGTGATAGGTGCCTGGGGTAATAAAGACAAACCCTGAGCACTCCTTCCCTATAGTCAGCTTATATTCTATTAGGAGAAAATAACATTTACACAGATAAGTAAATACGAAATACAAACCAAGTAAATACAAAATAACTTGAGGGAGACGGCAGTTGATATCAGAGTAAACGCTAAAAGAAATGGCATTTGGTCTGAGCCTTCAAAGTAACTAGGAAACCTGGAGGCAGAGCATTCCAGATATGGGGGACAGTCTGTACAAAGACCCAGAGAGGAGATTTGGAATGCCACTTGGGAATAGCAACTAAACCATCAGCTGGTACCTTATGGGGAGTAATACATAATAAGCCTGGAATGGTGAGCTGGAGCCAATCCGTGAAGAGGTTTAAACGCTAAAATGCATCTTATCCTAGTGACAATAGGGAGCTACAGAAGCTTCTGGAGCAGGGAGGATGAGGTGGTTACACTTGCAGATTTTCCCCAGGATCAATCATGCACCTCGATAGAATTCTGGAAGTAAACAGTTGACAAAAAAGCTTCTATGTTCTAATGTTTACATCACAGTAGCTACAGAAATACATGGGGCATCACCCCAACCTCTACAATGTACCCTCTGACCTCCCAGATGACAGCTGATACCATTAATAGACCTGTGCTTGGGGCAGTTTTGAGTCATGATTAGGTTTCAAGGGAAGTTCAGGAAGGTCAAGGGCTGTTATTGATAGTGCAATAAACAAATCAGGCAGAATTAAACCTGTCAGCACATAGTGAAGTTCAACTTCTGGCTGAGCTGGGAAATTCTGAGAAAGTTCATAAGCGGTTGAACCACCTGGCTTCCAGCAATCAGAGAGATGACACACTTTAACCAAAAGGGCACGGGACATCTGGAAAAGCAGAATGTCAGAGCTGCCTCAGAAGATTCTGGCTCTGGACGAAGGCGCTCACAACCCAAACCACGGGCCAATTTTTACATCTTTCCAGGGTGGGAAACATGGCAGATCTTTTGCGCAATGAGCATTTTCTAACACAAAAGAAAGCAACACTATGACTTCTTTTTTCACTCCTACTCTTATCTGACACCCACAATGCAATTCTCACCCCACCTAATAAACCCCTGAGCTTCCTGCAAAGCCCAGCTTAGGTGTAACTTCCCACACCAGACCTGGATAAGCCTCCCAGTTATCAGCACTCTCACCTATCTGGGTTGTCATTCTGCATCTGATACAATGCATCACTCAGAGTTGGAAGGGTCAAACAAAACAATCCGTTGAATAAAACTATATTCAAATATCCCCCCTCCCAAGTAAAAGCAGTTCCCAGGGTACTTAGAAATACAAGAAGATAAAAACCACCAGCCAGAAGTCCTGGGAGCTCTAATCAGTCCTTAACAATTCGTTTATATTTTTCTTGGCTCGGTCAGATCGATCCACCTGTGAGGGAGGGGAAAGGGGTGTGTGTACAAATGTAACCCCACCCATCCCAGGTCCACACCATTGCTTATGGGCTCCCAGCAGTCTGGGCTGTGAGACTCTCCTGAGTTCCCTCGGTAGAATGCAAGTTTTCTGAGGATAGGGACTGTTCTATGCTCATCATTCTGTCTCCAGCACCTACTGCAATGTCTGGCATTTTGTACAATATCTGCTGAATAAGATTTCAGTGACTTACCTCGGGAAGATAAGTTACAGAAGGCATAATTATCCCCATTTTATACAATACCTGTTGAATAAGATCTCAGTGAATTAGCTTAGTAAGATAAATTATAGAAGGCATTATTATCCCATTTTACACATGAAGAAACTCAAGGTAAAGAAGATTCTCATGGATCTTAGTGTTTTCATTATCCTCAGAGTAACAACTAACATTTAAATAGCTCTTTGACATTTACAACAAAGCTTGTGGAGTATATAGGATGAGTTTTACTACCTCTTTTTTACAGGTGAGGAAACAGGTCCAGAAGGCACCCATCTCTCAGATCCAGGCATTTTTTCTGGCTGTTCCATGAACTAGCTATTCCATTTCTTGGATCCAGGCATTTTCTCTGGTTGCCCCCCATGCCTGGAACACTCTCCCTCCTCCATTCCAACTATTGCTTCTTGGTTTCCTTTTAGTGCTAACTAAAATCCCACCTTCTATAGGAAGCCTTCTGCAGCCCCTCTTAATTCCAGTGCCTTCTCTCTGTTAATTATTTTTTATGTACCCTGTATATAGCTTACTTTGTATGTATCTGTTTACTTGTTGTCTACTCCATTCAATTGTAAACCCCTTGAGGGCACAAACTGCTTTTTGCCTCTTTTTTTATCCCCAACACTTAGCATAGTGGCTGGCACATAGCAGGCACTTAATAAATGTTTATTTAATTGAATCAAATTGAACTTCCCCTAAGCCACACAGCTATGAACTTGAACACAGCTCCTCTTGTTCTAAAATCAGTGCTCCCTCCTCTCCCTACCACGCTGTCACTCATCTCTAAGAAAATAGTGCAGGTTACAGTATAGATAGAATATAGGTTCCTAAAGTGAAAGATACCACCCCTTGGGGGATGATGGAACAATCCAAGGGTGGGCAGTAGTAGCCTCTGGTGCAGCTAGGGGACATTGAATAAAAATAAGAGGGTGGTGGAAGCATAGGGAAAGGAGAGAAGAAAAATTTATAAAAACTATTTGTTTCATGTTTCATCTGTTATGTAACAGAGTTAAAATCATAGTGATTAAATTATTTTCCAAATAAACACATTAAATTAGAGTTATAACTAATCAGTGGTCAAGTCTGCTGACAGGTCTTAACAACCAAGTATTGGCAGGTTAAGTGTATCTCGCTTTGTTGGGAAGTCCAGCATGCATCAGCAGGAATATATGCATGTAATGACGTTTACAATATAACACTATATGGTTACATGATGCAGTATTGCATCATCAAAATTTCAATGCAGGAAAAACCCCACAAATTTACAATAAATTATTAAATTTAAGATGTATCATTTTAAAAAATATGTATTTTTTGAAATGATGTAAATTTTTTAAAAATTAAAAAGTTAAAAGAAAGTAGATTTCTGGGGGGATGCTGAGTAATTTTTTTTTTTTGAAAAGGAGATGGTGGGCCAAATAAGTTTGGGAACCTGTGGTATAAAGTCTAGTATATCAATAGATATAACCAGGGATATGATGAAGGTAACTCTTACTAGCTCCCAAGAAATGGTTAAACTTTCAGGGCGCTCATTTGCCCCTCCAAACATTGGAAAATGCTACAAACCAGACCTTAATTTATCATTTGATTGTCTAGACTTAAGAAAGTGGTAGAGAAACGTTAACATCGATTTAACTTAAAAGTGTGTCCTATATACATTCCCCCCCAAAAAAAAATGCCTGGTGTTAAACATTTATCAGCACACCACTGGTTAAAGTATTATAATGGCTTCTCCCCCCAACCCCTCATGGCTGAGCTTAGAGCCCTGAGAGGATGGAGGAGCTCTACCCTGGGCACCTGACTCCTCAGTGCCAAGGAGAGTTGTGATAGGGACTCCCAGAGACTATGTGGACTATAGGAAGGGCATCCTCCAGGATATACACACACACACACACACACACACACACACACACACACACACAGAGCCCTTCACATTTGCAAAGATTAACCACCCAGGATTTTATTATTGGATACCATAAGATTTTAATTATTTTTTCTGTCTTTTATTATATATATATAATCAAACAGTGAATTTTCAAGTGTGTTTCATTAAAGCTGTTTTAAGACAGCCTTTGCCTATTTGAGTGGTCATGTACTGATATCTGTTGTATTCCTATAACCAGTATGAGTACTGCAGTTAATACGACAAGTATGGATTTACATTCCTAAAATGCTGGTGCCTACCTGATAAATGTATTTCTTTTGATCTTAAAATGTCCTAGAGTCAAAAAGCATTAGTCAATCAATAAGCATTTCTTAAACTTCTTGCCCATATTGCCAGCTCCTTAAGGAGTACAAGTCCATAGAACAAGGTTTACCTTCTGGCCCAGAAACCCCAGAAACTCTAGGTGCTTGAGCCCTTTCTGAGAGTTCCTAACAACAAAGACCTTACAGTCTACCTAGGAAAACAGAGAGACACACACAGCATAGAATTTAGAATTGAAAGGGACCTTAGAGATCAATGAGGTGAGGAAACTGAGGCCTGGAGGACATCAGTAATTTGATCAAGGTCACACAGGTGGTGAATAGAATAAGCAAGATATCTATACTATCTTATATCTGCCTATCTATATCAATGTGTGTATATGTGAGTATATATACATATGGATTTATATATCTATATGTTACATGGAATATACAAGTCTGAACATAATCCAGGTTGCCTGTTGCACATCCAAAGAACAAAGAGGCTATAGTGGAAATTTGTGATTCTTGATTTCTTTTTATTAAATTTTATCATTTGGTCCTCAAATCCATTCCTTCTGCAACTTTTGGTTAACTAAAAACCTGTCTTCTATTAATATTGACCTGGCCTGACCAGAACCTGTCCCAATGGATATGAAAGTTTACTTAAGGCCTTAAACATTCCTTAGATAGCAAGCTAGAGGAAGAATCCCAACTGCCCCTGACTTTTTGGCAGACATTGAAATCTCCCCCTTCCATCAGCCTGTTTGTGAACCCTCTAAATGTAGTTTAATCTATAGCATGACTTAGTTTACCTATACAGTTTGTTTAACTAAGTTTGTTTATATATAAGATTATGACTCTGTTTAAATTTGTTTGACTTTTATGACATTGAAGGAAGCATGGGATCATGAATCTGTCTTTTCTTTAACTTCTTTGGCTGAAGATAAATATAGAAGATTTCAATGTGGAAAAAAATATTTCTCTGTCACTTTGAGGCCTCATTGGAATATAAATTAGGGTCCAGAATTTATTTTTTGCCTGAGTTCTGAACTTATGCTTAAGAATAAGAAAGTCTTGGGCAGCTAGACGGTGCAGTGGATACAGCACCGGCCCTGAAGTCAGGAGGACCTGAGTTCAAATCCAGCCTCAGACCAAACATTTGGTATTTTACTAGCTGTGTGACCCTGGGAAAGTCACTTAACCCCAACTGCCCAAAACAAAAGTTAAAAAAAGAAAAAAAAGATAAGAAAATCTACCTTTTTCTTACCTCCATAATTTTTGTGTTGTAGTAGATTTATTTCAGCAGAAGTTCACATTTTATAGTGTATGTCAGAGGTAGGATATGAACTTGGGTCTTCCTGGCTTCAAGACAGACCCTTAACTTCCTTGTATAACAAACATTTGTAAGTATTTGTTGAATAGATTTTTAGGCAGAAAGACTGATAATAACTTGAATACACAAGAGGAGATATTTCTCCTTTGACAAGGCCCATCTTAGGGTTGGCCTGAAGATGATGATCTGTTTGGCCACAGCAGCACTCAAATGAGGCCTCTTGATCATCTATAAAGGACTGGCCATCTACACTGAGGGAGGGTCACTGGCATGCAGTGATGAAGTCTAGAGAATTAACAAAAATGCCAATTGGGCAGAGTGGTGGAAAGAGTAAATCATAGGGATGTACATTCAGTCATCAGGAAGTCCTAAAAGCCCCCTAGTTGTTTGGAAGGGAGGAGATCAGCATTGGAGCGGTGACTGTGAGAAGTCAAGTCAAACAGGAGTTGAGTGATTAGGCATAGCCCTGGGTTCTATGGCTGATGCCCCTTGTTGAGTTTAGAAAACCGGCAGCCTCTGGTCACTTTCATGTAGGTACCTACAGAGCCTAGAGGCAGCTGCATGACCCAGTGGACAGAGTCCTTGACCTGCAGTCAGGAAGACCTGACTTCAAATCCAGCCTCAGACATTTACAGGCTGTGCAACCTTAAGCAAGTCACTTAACCCTTGTCTGCCTCAGTTTCCTCATTTGTAAAAAGGAATAATAACAGACCCTACCTTCCAGAATTGTTGTGAGGATCCAAAGAAATATTTTTAAAATGCTTAGCACAGTGCCTGGCATAAAATAGGTGCTTAATAAATGTTTGTTTAAAATTTTTTTAAAGATAAAATGTCCTTAATCTGGGATATATCAACTTTTAAAAAATATTTTGATAACTATTTCAATATTGCTGGTTTCCTTTATATGTCAATGAATTTCATTTTATATATTTAAAAATATGATTCTGAGAAGGGGTCCACAGGCTTCACCAGATTGCCCTATGACCCAAACAAGGTTAAGAAACCTGCTATAGCTCAGGGGATGCTAGGCCTAAAGCTAAAGGGCGCTTCAGGATCCTTCTATTCCAACCACTTCCTTTTACGGATGAAGAAATTAAAGCCCATGGAGATTAAGTGACTTGCTCGAAGTCACACAGGTAATAAGAGCATAGGTCTTTTTTTTTTAATCAACAAATTTATTTTTCTCTCCCTCCTACTTTTTTCCCCAATAAAAAATATAATTATAATAATAATAATAATAACAATAATAATAATAATATAAAAAAGCTAACATTTATCTAGTGCTTAGTATATATCAGGTACTTACACATAAAAAAAGGATGCTTACCTCAGTTTCTTCATGGGAGTGATAATAGCAACTAACTCCAAGAGTTACTGTGAGGATCAAATGTGATAAGGGTAAAGCACTTTGCAAACCTTAAAGCAGTCAATCAGTCTACGACTCAAATTTATTAAGCACCTACTATGTGCCAGGCACTGTGTTTAGTGCTGGGGATACAAAGAAAGGTAAAAACACTACATACATGCTAAATTATTATTATTATTATTATTTCTTTCTTCCTCTTGCCAGTTCATCCTCTAAAAATCTATTCAACAAATACTTACAAATGTTTGTTGTACAAGATGAAAGGCAGCCTAGTGTAGGAAATTAACGGCCTGCCTTGAAGCCAGGAAGGCCCAGGTTCAAATCCTCCCTCCGACACACACTATGAAATGTGAAACTTAACTATTTCTATTGAGGGTAACAACATCCCTTCAAGTCACCCAGGACTGTAACCTTAAAGCAGGGGTTGGCTGGTAAAAGTTTAACAACCAGCTCTCCTGGAAAAAAAAAAGTACATGAGGCACACTTTTAAGTTTAATCTGCATTATTAACATTTTCTCCAACTCTATCTTAAGTCTAGACAATCAACAAAACAATAACTCAGGCCCTGGTTTGTAGCATTTACTGATTTTCAAGGTATAAATGCTCATCCTGAAAATTTAACAACCAGCTCTCCGAGTTAACAGGAGTCATTCCCTGTTCCCTCCTGCCTCAAAGTTAGTACATCCTTAGCTAGTACATCCCATTAATCGCCAAGCTTTGGTGATTCTACCTCCTCAGGAAACAACATCTCTCCTATATCTTTCCTCTTCGCTCCACTTACAGTCACCACTCCAGTGTAGACCCTCTTCCTCTCTTGCCCAAAGAATATTTTTCTATATGCTCTCTTGCTTCCAGGTTCTTCCATCTCTAATCCTCCCTACCCTCAGATACCAAGTTAATATTCTTAAGGCATGCTTCTGACATGTCACCTCCATGTTCAAGAAAACCTTCAGGGACTCCACACTGCTTACAGGATTGGTTAATTGTTTTCCTTTGTTCTCCAAGAGGTGCAGTTACAGGGTGTCCAACTGTGGCTGATCAGATCAATACCAGCTCGGGATGTTCCACCACAGGTTGGGCACATTTCAGGGGGGTTCTCTAAATTTGCTCTTCTCACCTTTCTTCTGAGCTACGTCAATTCTCCTTTGCTCACAGAGCACAGAACTTCTCTGATGAGGGTGCGCCATGCTGGCCAAGGGTAATCAAATTCATCAGAGAGTGGGGGGTGTTTACCCCAAGCATGTGAAGACTTACTCTGGTGGAATGGGTGGATGAGAACAATTTGTTCCAATGGCATGAAGGCAGCTGAAGTGGGTACTGTGGAGAGCTTAGAGCTTGGTTAGACTTGGAAGACTACAAGGTCACCCACTGGATCCTGAGCTTACAGGATAAACATAGCAGGTATATGTAACAAAGGCAGGTAGGTGGTGGGTGAAGGGCAAAGGCTAATCCGGGCTTCACCTAATCTTTCATTCTTACCTCTAGTTTCACTTACACACCAGGGAAGAAAGATCTTGGAAGCAAGAGTTGCCTCTTGACTCAACCCCTAGACAGTTACAGTGAGAATTTGGGGGTTTTTTTGAAGGGGTAAAGAGCAGATTCCTCAAAATGGGTTTCAGAGACCCCAAGTCATAATCAAAGATTTAAAAGATATTAACAACCATTTTCTATCCCCAAGTCAGATAATTGTCTGGGATTAAGGACCTCAGGTCCTAAGCAGCAGAAAAACAGGATGAGATCTGATCCTGTGATTTCATTGCAGTATGGAACTCTCAGAGGAGAAAACCCCTTTCTTCCCATGCAAGGTATCACTTTGTTTGTACCTAATCTAAGAGTGTTGTCTGGGGTTGCTTAGAGATCAAGTGACGTCCCCAGGGTCACCTAGCCAGGATGTGTCTAAGGTGGGACTTGAACTCTGGCCTTCCTCACTCCAGGCCAGTTTTCTATTCACTGTATCACATGGTCAAAATAATCAATTTACTATTAGTCTAGGATCAGGGGTGGGGAACTAGCTTTCACAGGGTGGCTGGCTAGATACGGTGACTTATTGCCCTCAGCTATGGCCTAAAAGGGTATTAGCCCACCCTAGTCAGGGAGGGGCATTTTATCCACTGGATCTTGTGCTATTCAACACCAAGGTCAAGCGCTCCCTTCCACAGGAAGCCTTTCCTGATCTTGCTAACTTCACATGCTATCTCGTACCTATTTGGATTTATTTCTTTTGCATTTATTCTGCCCCTGCCTTTCTGGACTTCAAAACTGTGTCCCGTGCACTTGTAGCTTTATCTTTCATACCTCCCCCTCCCCCTCTGGTATGTTGTCCTCACACATTAGAAGGTACGCTCCTTGAGGGCGGGGACCATCTTTCTGTTGCTATGTGTATTGCCAGAACCTAGCACAGAGCCTGGCACACAGTAAGTGCTTGATAGATGTTTACTGACTTGCTTTATTCAGTACATACATTTATACTGCATGTATGTATGCATGTGTGCATATATATACACGCATACACACATATATGCATATGTACCTGTTGCCCCCATTGGAATGTACGCTCTTTGATGGTGGCTTGTTTTTTCCTTTGTGGTTGTATCCTTAGTGCCAAGTGCAGTACCTAGCACTCAGCAGATCCTTCAATAATGTTTATGGATTGATAACAGAGAGCCATCAGTAACATACAGTTTCAGATGGCCCTGAAGAGGTTAAACAGCGGATGTCTGGCAGATGGAAGCAGAAAACTCAGCAACCTTGAGACCAGTGGAGATACACTCCCAGGAGAGGTGACGTGATAGAGACCAGAGATAGGATGCCCAGAAGAGATGGTACACCCACCAGAGAGAGAAAGTATGGTACCAAGCAAAGAATGAGAACCTCAGCAGAAGAAACATCTGTAATTCTGTAGTGCTAGAAGTGCGAACTATCCTTTTCACCATTACATCCTAGCCACCTGTGTCCACCCATTTGTGCCTTCAACACATTTGTTCTGACCACATGGGTTCCTTGCTTGTGCCCCTTCATACGTGTTTCCTGGCTGTGTATGTGACCTCCACCATAGGCAGTGTGGAAACCTAATTTCATCTGATTAAAACTTTTTTTTTAA
The DNA here is from genome assembly GCF_003287225.1 of Phascolarctos cinereus. NCBI lineage: Eukaryota > Metazoa > Chordata > Mammalia > Diprotodontia > Phascolarctidae > Phascolarctos > Phascolarctos cinereus. The sequence continues at coordinate 262,511,287 of NW_027555514.1, read as the reverse complement.
CTTATCTGACTGATAAAAGTAAACACACTGGTGGGGGCCCATGAGCACTTATTCTGAGTGGGTACAAACCCACAGAGTGCCTTGAATTTGAGGAATCTTCTGAGGGCCTACATGTGGGGAGGGGCACGAAATGCTTCCTACCAGTTCCTTAGCCTGGCATTGAAGGCCCTCCACAGTCTGGTGCCCACCTAACTTTCCAACATAATTTCCTATATCTTCTTTCTGCATTCCTTCTTTTAGTTCAATTGGACTACCTGCTGCTCCCACTACTCCCACCACTGTTTGCACAGTTGATCCCCTATGTCTGGAATTCACGTGCTTCTCACCTTTGCCTCTCAATTTCTAATCACCATTTAGGAGCCACTTTCTACATGATACCTAACCTAATCCCCCAATTGTTAGGTCTTTCTCCCTCTCAAAATTATTTTGTATCTGCTTTGTTTTTATCCCTAATAGAAGGCAAGCTTCTTGAGGGCAGGGACTATATTGTTGTTGTCTTTGAATGGTCAGTGCCTTGCGTAATTAATAATAATAAATATAGCTAACATTTACATAGTGCATATTATGTTTCGAGCATTGCACTGAGAGCTTTACAATTATTAACTCATTTGCTTTCAGGTTTGCAAAGTACATATAATCTTATTAGAACCTCACAACAACATAGTGAGATAGAAACCACAGGTATGATTATCCCCCTTTTATAGACAAGGATCGTGAAGTCTTTAAGTGACTTTCCTACATTCACTCAGCTTACAAATGTCAGAGACTGAATTTGAACCCAGCTCTTCCTGACGAAGAAATCCAGCTCACCAACTACTTTATCTGGTGGTAAACACTAAATCAATATGTACTGAGCTGAACTGAGTTGAATTGAACTCAATCTGGCTTCAGAAAAACCTTCCCCGAGGACTGTGAAAGTTACCTGTCTGTCATTCGGCAGGCGCAGGGAGCTATCTGAAGCCCCTTGTTACTCTGTGATCCTGTGGTTCTCTGTGCCTTTTTTTAGGCAAATGACATGACTAGGATTGTCAGATCATGGAGTCTTTCCCCTTTAAAGGAAAATCACACAGAGGAGGTCCTTGTCAAAAAGAAAGTCTTTGTGGATACCAAAATACAGCAGGACCTTTTGTGGTTGCAAACAATAGTAGACAAAATTGATGCCTATGGATTGGGACACAGCTCAACAAATTATGATACACAAATGTAAAAGGATATTATTATTGCTGTAAGGAGACAATGAACATGACAAATACAAAGAAGCTAATGAAGACTGACACAAACTGATGCAAAGTGAAGAAAGCACAATCAGGAAAATAGAATACACAAGGATTACATCTGTATGTCAATGGAATGTTTTGAAATCAACAAAGAAAGAATAAGCATGTCCCCACAGAAGAGATAGAAGATGCCTCCCTTTACTCTTTTTGCAGAGGTGAGTAAAACATTGCATGTAATATCAGGTGTATGTATATATGTATATGTACATATATGTACATATGTATGTATATAGTTATAGATTTTGCTGATTTTTTTTCTCTTTTTAAAAAATTGTTTTAAGAGATGACTCTTAGGAAGGGAGAGGGAAAGGAAGAGACACAAGGAGGAAACTAGACAAAGCTAGAATAAAATATACACATCTAACAATCCTCCTAGAAAGACTGGGAGCTGCTACTTTGCAAGGGGGCCCAGGTCACCAAAGAGTAAAAGCTAAGAGTAAAAATCTACTTTTTCTTTAAAAAGCACTCAAAATGAAAGAGAAACTGTCCTGTTTCTCTCCTCTTGGTTCTCCCTCAAATCTGGCATTTATTGGATGCCCCTCCTATATAAAGGAGAATGAGACTTTTGAGAGGCAAGAATTATGCTCCAATTTAGAAAACAAAAAAGAAACAAACAAAAAACACCTGGAGGTTTCTGGAGATCCTGCCTCCTCTGCCTGGGGCCAGCAGAGGTCAAGGCGACGGTGGGTGCCCAGAGCGATGTGATTCTCTCCAGCTCCTCTGGGCAGATCAAGTTAAACAGTTCCCAAGTGTAAACAAATGTGGTGGGGAGAAAACAAATATATTTTTCCCCCAATGGGATTGGATAATCCCTCGCAGTGGAGTCAGGTGAGGAGCCCTTGAAGGTTTTCATTAAATCCGCCTGCTGACATAAAAGAAAATGGTTTGTTTACCAACTCCTGACATTTGTCTTGTCTTTCTCTGCGCCAGTGTGAATTCTCAGCAATGTGGGTAGGGCTGCTCCCGGTGGGAGAGAGCCAAGCAAGGTTCTTTCACCTCATGTTCTTGCTCTGATGACCAAAGTGTAAAAATGGTGGCATCAGAAAGCAGAAAACAAGCTGGTGATAAGGACAGAGGGCATTCCAGATGTGGGGCACTGCTTGGGCAAAGGTACAGCAAGTAAGCCCTTTGACAAACCCAGGAATGCAGTTTGTTTCTAACAACTTTTTCTACAAGTCAGAGCTGACAAACAACTCCATTTTATAGAAAACTCTATATTTCATGGCCATAGCAAATTACAGTTGGAGTCCTTGTTGGCATTAAGGTGTTTTTTTTTCCCCCCCTTTGTTTTTTCAGCATTAGAAGAGCTTGGATTTGGAATCAGGACACCCAACCCTACTTGTCTTTGGGCAAGTTTCCTCACCTCCAAGAGCCTTATTTTCCTCATCTGTAACATAGGAAAGGGGAAGGAGAGGGAAATATGCATTTATTAAGCACCTATGTTGTTGTTGTTTGTCTTTCATTCTCAAAGAGGACCAGGACATCAAGGAGGTAATGCCATGACATGCAAGTGAATTGGATTGAAGTGAGGGAGGGCTGTGCAAAGTCACCAGCCTCATTCTCTCCTCCGGAGCCATCTGGGTTCAGCGGCCAAATATAGATCAGGACAACTGCAGATGGCCCCAGCTGCAGTAGGAGACCTTGGCTTCTTTAAGCTAAGGTCTTTCCCAGGTCTGAGTCTGTCCATTGGCAATGTCCATTTAGTGATTAAGGCTAGGTAAGAAATGAGGCAAAGAATGGCCTCTTTTACCTAGTTTAAAAAAAAATCAATCTGGGAGGGGAAGACCCTCAGGGTTTCTGGCCAAAACAGAAACAATTGCTGTTTACATTCATTTGAACCTTCGGAGCCCAAACAATGACCAAATGAGGCTTGGACTAGGACCTATTACTGGCCAGTCAATGAGAGCCAGAGTGCTTTGGGTTTAAATCTCGGTCCTTAAAAAAAGAAATCTAGCCTGTAAACCCCTAAGATATCTTGTGAGGTTTCAGGGATCAAAATTTATATTCCTTTGTGCACAGCACCTGTAGATGAGGGTATGATTGATTGCCTATGTGGAGAGAGGGAGAGGAGGGAAGGATAAAAGGAAAGAGGGAAGGAGGGGAGGTGCTGTACCAGGCACTGTGCTAGGTGCTTTACAAATATTATCTAGTTTGATCCTTACAACAACCCTTGGAGGTTGGAGCTACCTTAGAGGTAGCTGCTACAATGATCTCCATTTTACAGCTGAAAAAACAGGCAGAGGTTAAGTGACTCACTCAGGGTCATAAGTGTCTGAGTATGGATCTGAACTTGGGTTTTGCTGACTCCAGGCCCAGCACTCTGTGCACTATGGTGCCATCTGGCTGCCTCTAATACAGAGACAATCTAGTTCAACAACAACAAACATTTATTTTATCCACTATGTGCCAGGCAGGAAGTAGAATGATAAGAGAGCCAGCCCTTGAGTCTGAAGATCAAGGTTCAAATCCAGCCTCAGATAAATCACTTAATTGCTCAGTGCCCTACACAACTCTCTGACACTGAGCCAGCCAAATACTTCTGCTGATCTGTATGGGTAGAGGAAGTTTTCTTACCAAGAATGCCCTACTGTAATGAAATGATAGGTCTGAAACCTGCTCTCCCCTCCAAAAAAAAAAAATGCAAGGTACTGGGTTCACAGCTCACTGAATTACTAGAGAACCAGAAGAAGGGGAGCACACTAAGCATGGTGGGAGCAGGACAATATTACCTGGTATAAAGGCACCATAAGGACTATGGTATAGGGGGATAGAGGGCTCATCTTGCAGCAGAAAGACTGGGGTTCGAGATCTGCATTTGACATATACTGCCGGCATCCCTGGCTTCCTTAAAGTCCCAAATAAAATCCCATACTTTACTGGAAGCCCTTCCCAATCCCTCTTAAATCCAGTGCCTTCCCTCTGTTAATTGTTTCCTATTTATCCTGAATATAGCTTGCTTTGTATATATTTGTTTGGCATGTTAGACTATAAGCTCTTTGAAGGCAACTCTTTTGTATTCCCAGCACTTAGCACAGTGCCTGGCACACAGTGGGCACTTAATAAATGTTTGTTGATTGACTGATAACAGCTTGGTGACTGTAGATGAGTTATTGAACCTCTTGGCGCTCGACATAACTCTCCAAGCTAAATCTTGAGACTGCTAAATCTGGAATCAAAAGACCTGGGTTCTAATCTCAGGGTCTCGGTTTCCGTATCTGTAAAACGAGAAGATTGGACTAAGTGACTTCTTAATGTCCTTTCCAGTCCTAAATCTAATCTTTTACTGGGGTATTTTACATTGTAATCAGAGACAAAGCCCCTTTTTGGGTGAAGTCAAGGGAATATTTAGGCCCTTGTGAGTCTGGCCAAGGAATCTGGCTTGGGTTTTTGTTGTTGTTTTTGTTTCATTTTTAAGTTAGCAAGATTTTCCTCAACAGATAGAACTGCTGAAATCAGTTTCTTTAATAATCTCCTGAGAATAAACATTAAGCTGAGTATAAAACAGGAGAATATGGGATCACAATTTAATGTTGGAAGGAACCTTAGTGCTTATCTCAGTTTCCACATCTGTAAAATGGGGGTGATAAACTGATCTCATGGGGTTGTTATGTTCATGTAAGTACTTTGCAAACCTTAAAGCATTACATAAATACCAGCTATTAAAATTATTGAGGACCGCCCCAATAATTTTTGTCTATGTGGGTTATATCTAGAGAGTATGGTAGTAGATATTTAACAACAGGCTCTCCCTCCGAAAGAAAAATATATAAAGAACATACTTTGAAGTTTAATCTGCATTACTATTAACATTTTCTTCATCACTTTCTTAGGTCTAGACAGTCACCTAAAGTAAATAAATCAAGGCCTGATTTGTAGCTTCTACAGATTTTGGAGGCATCAATGCTCACATTTAAAATTTAACAATCCGCTCTTAGGAGTTAGGTGGAACTGGCCCCAGCACACCCCTGGTAATGTAATATGTATAAAATGTGCCATATTAGAAATGAAAGCATCTTGGTATGATTATGAAAATAGTTTTTGACCTCAGTTTTTGTTAAGTCATTTTTCAGTCATGTCTGACTCTTTGTGACTCTGTTTAGGGTTTTCTTAGCAAAAGATATTGGAGTGGTTTGACATTTCCTTTTTTAGCTCATTTTACCAATGAAGAAACTGAGGCAAACAGGGTTAGGTGACTTAACCAGCATCACACAGCTAGTAAGTGTCCAAGGCCAGATTTAAGACTTATCTTCTGGACTCCTGGTCCAACACTCTGTGCACTATGACGCCACCTAGCTGCCCAGTTTCCACCTTCTACTGTAAAGCATTCCTAGATCACACTTGGAGAATCATTGTGTCAGCTAATAGTACAATGAGAAGGATTTGGAACTGCTGAATAGGTTATTTACAAATTTGTAGCAACTGATGAGGAGTTCTCTAGTGGAGCATCCTAGGATCTGTCCTTGGTCCTGTTCTCTTCAGCATCTTTAGTCAGTGATTTGAATGAAGGCACTGTTGGCATGCCCATCAAATCTGCAGATGACACAAAGCTTGGGGAAGGGGCAGATGACATGTTGGATAATAGAGAGCAGAGATAAAAAGACCTTGACAGACTAGATTACTGCGGGCTTTGCAAACTAAGCCACCAAGCCCTGTTTCTGTACAGCCCCCAGGCTAAGAATGGTTTTTACATTTTAAAATACAATAAAACTTTATTTTAAAATGTAAAAACCATTCTTAGCTCATGGGGCTGCACAAAAACAGGCAGTCTGGAGAATGATGCATCAAAGTGGACAAGATGAAATGTAATGAGGATAAATGTTAAGTTCTACATTTGGGTTTAAAAATCAATTTTAGGGGATAGCTAGGTGGCACAGTGGATAAAGCACTGGCACTGGAGTCAGGAGGACCTGAGTTCAAATCCGGCCTTGGACACTTGACGCTTGCTAGCTGTGTCACCCTGAGCAAGTCACTTAATCCCCTTGCCTAGCAAAAAAACGAAACAAATAAAAAATCAATTTCAGAAGAGCTCCAACCAGACAGCGGAGAGAAAGACAATGTTCCTCAACACACCCTTCATGGACAGGGGGAAGGGTATGAGTGTTTGTGAAGCACCTACTATGAGCCAGCCACTCGGCTAAACCCTTTACAAAGATTATTTCATTTGATAGATAAAATATAACATTTTTTTAAAAAGAGGAAGGAGCAAGATTAAGAGAAACAAGGAACCTAAAAAAAAGCCTCTGGGATAAGGAAAAGGAAAGCAGAAGAAAATGAATGAGTAGCAGGGGGAAAAAATGCCCTTCTGGTAGAGGAACACACGTAAAAAATCTAAATTGGAATCTCATCAGAATAAGAAAAAACATAACACATAAACCTCAACATCAGCCTGGAAATAAAGCTGCAACTAAAGGATAAAAAAGTAGACAATGACAGTCCAGATCACAGAACCCATTCTGTGGGATTCTCATTCATGTCCTTGCATCAGTCTTGTATAGTGCCCGAAGCATCCACCAAATATACTGAAGAGCCTTCCTCTCATTCTCTTGGCATTGAATAGATGCCAATGGAGAATTCCATTGGTCATCTTGCTTTCTCATTACGTGGTCAACCCATCTTCCCCCTCACCCCCTGTTCCAAATACCCAGATATAAATTTCTCTCTCTGTCTCCTTGTCTCTGTCTCTCTCCATGTCACATGGCTTCTCCTGTGCAAATCTTCATTTGTAATGTATTATAGCCTGCTCATGCCCACCATGCTCCCCTCTGTTGCCCTACGGGTGACCCTCAACTTTAAATTCATTGGACATTGGTATTCATTCTATAGGGCAGCTAGATGTTGAAGTGAGTGGAGTGCGGTACAGTCAGAAAGACCAGCTTCAGACACTTACTATGCTGTGTGACCCTGGGCAAGTCACTTAACCCTGTTTACCTCAGTTTCTTCATCTGCAAAATGAGCTGGAGAAGGAAATGGCAAACTACTCCAATATCTTTGCCAAAGAAACCCCAAATGAGGTCACAAAGAGTAGGACATGACTAAAGAATGACTGAACAACAAGAATTCATTCTGTACCTAAGATCCACCCAGAATTACAAGAAGTAATCACTGTCCATTTCAAATGATGGAGTATATGAAGATGTGGGAGCTGAGGTGTGTGGGGGGGAGGTGAGGTGATAACTTACTCATGAAGAAAAGCCATTAAAGTTTGGAGTCATTAAAAGAATTGGACAATTTCTCAAAGGCAAACCAGCTCACTCTCCTACCCCTGTTCAACTCTGAGCCCAGCTCACTATACCTTCTCAGTCTGCCTATGATATATCTAGTCAATACTATTTGTAGAATTCATTAATTAACAATGAAGCCGTACTATAAACAAAACACTGTGGTAGGCACTGAAATGTATAGAAAGATAAGCATTCATTTTTTTCCATCAAATGAACATTTATTAAGCACTTCTTGTATGTAGAGTCTGATATTGAATGAGACATGGTCCTGGTCCTAGTCTGGTAACAGAGGTAAGATACACGCAGAAATAATTATAATATAAAATAGAATGAGAGGCACCTAAGTGAAAACACAGGGTTATAGGATTCCTGAAAGAAAAAAAAAAGGAAAATTAGAATTACTGTTGGCTTCATGGAAGAGATTAGATCTGAGCTGAGTCTTGAAATATGGCAGAATTTCATCACACAGAAGGGATGAGAGTGGGGGGTAAGGAAGCACTCCAGGCACTGGGAAAGGTAGATGTGAGAAAGTATGGGAGTTTTCATGGAACAGTAGAAGAGTCCAGTTTGCCTTGAGTATGAAATGGAAGCAGAGAAGAAATGTGAGAATGCCTAGAAATGTAACCTAAGGTCTGTTTGTGGAAAGTTTGAATGCTAGGCTAAGTAGTCAAGTCAACATGCATGTATTAAACACCTACTACCAGACACTGTGCTAAGCACTGGGAATATAAAGAAAGGTTATTTAAAAAACAAACAAACAAACAAAAAAACGGTCTCTGATCTCTCTTCTCTGGCTTATTCTCTGTCTCTGTCTCACTCCTCTGTCTTTATCTCTGACTTTCTCTCTATCTCTTCTCTCTCTCTCACCTTCCCCTCACCTCTTTCTCCCCCTCTCCTCTCCTCCCTTCCTCTCCCCTCCTTTCTTTCTCTTTCTCTCTCTGACTTTCTGTCTATGTCTCTTTCTCTCTCTCTCTCTCTCTCTCTCTCTCTCTCTCTCTCTCTCTCTCACACACACACACACACACACACACACACACACACACACACACACACACACACAAACACAGAGGCACGTACATTAGGACTGAACAACAGTCCACGAGATAAAACACACATGTTCTCAGGGCCAGTCATTATATTGTTTAGATACAGCTGGACCTCCCTGGAGGTTACCTCACCTGGCAAGTATGTCAGAATTGGGAAACAAAATATTTCCAATTAATTTCCTTTCTTGTTGCTAATGCTATGGGTTGCTAGCAAGGTTCCCTGTTTGCACTTGCGAAGCTTCTAACTTCAAAGCAGCTTTATCGGTACAGGAAGGCACAGTTTGTTGGGGAGGGGGGTAGAGGTGATGACCTCAAATAGTCACATAACAGGAAATCCTCAGCTCAGCTGTTTATAGTGAGAAATGAAGGAGACATCAAAAAAAAAACAGGGGAAGACAAAAATTGATGCAAAGTGAAATACCCAGAGGACGGGAGAAAGGAACACGCATTTATTAAGTGCCTACTATATTCCGGGCACTGTGCTTTACAAATATAATCTCACTTGATCAGAGGCATCCAAAACAGAACCAAGAAAACAATAATACACAATGACTACAGTAATGTAGAAAGAAAGAACAGCAATAATGAAACAGCAGAAACTGAATGTTTCAAAATGAGCATAAACAAGCTTGAAGAGAAATGAGAAATCAGCCTTCTACTTCTGGGGAACTGTTCATAAAATATTAAAAATTTTTTTTTTGCCACATTGTTCTGCCAAGTTTTATAGACTTTATTGTTTGTTCCTTCCTATTTTATCTTTTCATTATCTGAGATGGCTCTCAGGGAAGAGTTGGGTAGAAGGATGCAGCAGAAAATGTATGTGTTGTAAAAAAAAATCAATAAAAATTTATTAAAAAAAACCCTAACGGAATGAGAGACTGATTTTTGAAAGCATACTGTTAGCATTCAGCACGCTCAGTTATTCGCTTTGATTTATTTAGGAGGCAGGATGAGAGTATTGGAGTTGGTGTTAGGAAGATCTAAATTCAGAAACTACCTCTGCTACTTAGTAAATCTGTGATGCCCAGTGGGTCACATCTACCTTAAACCTCAGAGTTCTTCACCCAAACAGTGGCCATATTAGTGGCTACTCTACCTCACAGGGTTGGTATGAAGAACAAATGAGAAATGGAAAGGATTTTGCAAAAGTAGAGTACAACATGTCAGCTGTTATTACTGACATAATTTCATCATAATTATTATTATCATTATTTTATAGTGGTAGCCATTTAATGGAGACAGCTTTGGTAAGTAGTAACTTGGGGTTCCTACCTCCAACCATTTCCTATAGCTTTGGGGATCCCTGTTTTGCAACAAGAAGCAAATACAATACCCAGATGCTGGGTAATAACTTAATTCTCGGGGCTGAGGAAATTTGTATACCTGGTGCTGAAAAAAGTTCAGAGGATCGCATCTATCCATCCATCCATCCTTATGACAGCTATTGATTACTTTTATCTATTTCCATTGGTTAAAAACATGTGTTGCCCTTAAACATTTCTCATAAAAACCTGACACCCAAAATCCATAAGGAAATGACACCATTTATGAGTAAGATCCATTTCCCTATAGATAAAAGTAGTTAAAGGCTAAAAACAGGTTGTACTCCCCCCTCCCCAATACAAATTAGCAATAAACACATGACAGATTGCCCTAACTCTCTAATCATCAGAGAAACACAAATTTAAACATTTTGAAATACCATCATCCACCCATTAAATTGGTAAAGACAGGTTAAAAACAATAAAAATTCAATGCTGGTAGGGCTATGGAGAAACAGCCGTACCACTGCATCACTGGGTGAACACTGAAGTGTGTTATCTTTTGGGAATTAAACAATAAAACTTCATACACTTTGACTCAATAATTCCACTGCTAGGTTTATACCTTAAAGGTGTTAACTGATAGTGAAATGCAGACATACTTACATACATGTGCAAAATTTTTAATGAAACTGGCAGATATCAACTGTATCATTTCCATATATAAAGAACAGACATAAAATTGCATATGAAGTCATTGCTTGCCACCCCCCCCCCCAACTGGCTCTAAGGAATGTAAATAGCAATTGTTTCTGTTTTGGCCAGAAACAGAGGGTCCTTTCCTCCCAGATCTTTTTTTTTTTTTAGAGGCCATTCTCTGCCTCAGTTCTTATTAAGCCTTAATCACTGAATAGGCTTTGCCTCAGTCAAACTGAGACCTGTGAAGTTCCTTCCCTTGAAAAGGCCAAGGTCTCCCCCTGCATCCAGGGCCATCTCCAGTTGGCCTGGTCTATATCTGGCCACTGGACCCAGATGGCTCCCGAGGAGAAAGTGAGGCTGGTGACTTTGCACAGCCCTGCCTCACTTCAATCCAGTTCACCTGCATGTCATGGCATCATCTTCCTGATGCCATGGTCCTCTTTGAGAACAAGGAACAAACAGCAAGCAGCACCAAACGACCTACACAACCAACCGCTCACAATAATGACATGTTTAGATCTTAAGCATAAACATTTAATAAGGGAAAGGAAAAAATATTATAGATACTAACCTGTTAAAAGCAAATACATAAATAATGTAAATACATACATATATAACACTATGCAAAATACATATTGTTATATTTATAATTAACTATTCCAATTATAAATTTATAATATTATGATTCTACATATGTAAACCCAGATCATACTCTTCCACCAATGGACTCAGTAGCTATGGGATTAAGGGGCACACAGTCATAGGAACACGGCAGGAAAACTCACGTGCTCAGGGCAACTCACAACTCTGGACTGCAGGCTTCAACGTTATTGACGTCTTCAGGAATATCTGCCCACCAGAACACACTTCCGCGCTCACTATTGACTTTTGAGCCTCCCCACTCTTCAGCTGGGGGAACCCTCTACTTGAACACAGCCTTTATAAGGTCTTTCAATCAAGCATCATCCTTAAAATGGAGTTTAGAAAGTGATAGCTCTTAATGTGAATAGCAGCTGTCTTCAAGCCAGCCAACTGCCTAAGCTCATCAAACTGGCAATCTCTGGGCAATCCAAACCAGAACATCCTGTTATTTACTCACCATGATGCTGCCCTGTCCAAGGAGCTCACAAGAACTCAGTTCAAGTTCACTCTTTAAGCCTTCTCACTCAGCTTGGTAGGAAGGAAGGAAGGCAGGAAGGCAGGCAGGAAGGAAGGAAAGGAGAGAAGGAAGGAAAAGAAGGAAGGAAGGAAAAGGAAGAAGGAAGGAAAAGAAAGAAGGAAAAGAAGGAAGGAAGGCAGGAAGGAAAGAAAGAAGGAAGGAAGGAAGGAAAAGAAAGAAGGAAAGAAGGAAGGAAGGAAAGAAAGAAGGAAAAGAAGGAAGGGGGAAAAAAAAAGAAGGAAGGAAAAGGAAAAAAAAAAAAGAAGGAAGGAAGAGAAAGGAAAAAGAAAAGAAGGAGAAGGAGAAGAGAGGGAAGGAAGGCAGGAAAGGAAGGAAGGAAGGAAGGAAGGAAGGAAGGAAGGAAGGAAGGAAGGAAGGAAGAGGAAGGAAAGAAAGAAGGGAAGGAAGGGAAAGAAGGAAGGCAGGAAGGAAAGAAGGAAGGAAGGAAAGAAAGAAGGAAAAGAAGGAAGGAAGGAAAAGAAAGAAGGAAGGAAGGAAAAGAAGCAAGGAAAGAAAGAAGGAAGGAATGATTCTGAGAGTGAGGTAACATGGTAAGGAGACAGCATATGCCTAAAGAGTAAGAGAACCTGGGTTTCAATACTGGCTCTGTCACCTACTGTCTGTGTGGCTTTGGGCAACACTTTTTTCTATCCTGTCCTCAATTTTCCCAATTGAGACACTCTCCAATTCTAAATTCTACCCTCCGTGGTTCATTCCAAGCTCAATAACACCTCCAGGGATTCCCCAAATTTTTTTTAATTCCAGCAGTCTCTAGGCCTTTCTCCACCCCCCATGGGCTGTCTATTCAGCCAGATCAAAGCTGGAATAGGTGACAGATAGGATCCTAGGGCTAGTTTCCCTCTCCCCTCTCCTTCCCCTTCCTTAACTCCCTTCCCTTTTGGGCTCCAGCTTGGCTCATTTCTCCTTGCCATGCATTTGTATCCTCTGGTTGGTTGCTATTGTTGTGTTTTGGGGGGTTTTGGTTTTGGGGTATGGTTTGTTTTTTTAAGGCTGAAGCACAAGTAAGTAGGGAGCTCTTTTTAAAAGGAAAATATAACATTTTAACTCTTCATTTTATAAAGATGCCCACCAGAGACAGTCAGCTCTTCTAAGAAACCTTCCACAATCCAGCCTAGCTAATAATGATCTCTTCCTCCTCAGATCTCTTAGTGGGGTACAGTGGAAAGAACCCCAGATTTGGACTCAGGAGACCTCAGTTTGAATCCCAGCCTATGTTACCCTGAACAAGTGGCTTCTTTCCTCTGGGCCTCTGTTTCCTCGTCTACACAAATGAGAAAGTTCGGTCTAGATGACTTCTAAGGTCCCCTCCTGCTAGTTCTAAAATCAAAGATCCCTGATACAAAAGCTCTGGGAAAATTCCACATCATTCTTCTCTCATCTCACTCTTTCATATATTGACCTGCGTTTGTATCTTATCACCCCCTGGACTACATTGTCCTCCAGGGCAGGGATTGTAGGGGTTTTTTTTCCTATTTCCCTTACCGCCTGGCACACTAGACTATGTTGCACCTAGAAGTGATTCAATAAGGAATAAAATAGCAGAATCTCAGCATTGGAAGAGACCTCAGATACCACCTAGTCCAATCTGTAACCTCTCTACGATACACCTGACAAATGGCCATACAGTGGATGGTTTTTTGAATGAATGGTTGAATGGGTTTCAGTTTCTTCATCTGTAAAAAGAAGAAGTTAGAGTAGAATCAGGGGTTCTGTAACCTGGGGTCTATAAACTTGTATTTTTAAAAAATCTTTTGATCAATATCTTTTGGTATATTGGGTTTTCAATCCTATGTATTTTATTTTATGCATTTAAAAATGTTATTCTGAGAAGGAGTATGTAGGCTTCATCAGACTGCCCAAGGGATCCAGAAAACAAAAAAAAATGGTTAAGGGGATTCCTAGGGCAGGTCACCTTGAAGGTGCCTCCCAGTTCTAAAAGCTATGAGCCCCTGAATGAATGCTGAGTGGGAAGTGTTCTATCTAGGTCTCTTGGTATAGAAGCTGTTTGGTAAAGAAGGCTTCCAAGCGAACTCTTCACCAAACACAACAAAGACAAGTCTTAATCACATCCTGAGCATGTCACATGTGATGACTGACTGGCAGCGAGTCCACAATACTGACATACACGCAGCCCACAGAATAGGGAAGGGCTAAGGGCTGCTTCTATCAGCGACCTTGTCAAACAAGACAGTGATCATCAGTTACCCCTTTGGTGTTTTTTGTGCTTAAGACTCCAAGAAGCTAACAGGCCATTGGTGACCTCTGAAAATGCAGTCTGGCTGATTGTGGTGGAATACATCTGTAGTGCCCGAGGCTGGTGAGGCAGAGGCTGGTGGGTCTCCTGACCTCTAGAGCTCAGAACTGGAGTGGGCTAAGCTAAAAGATGTCTGCATCTGTTGGGCATTAAAATGGTGAGCCTCTAGGAGTAGGTGGTCACCTGGCTTGGCGGAGGTCAAAGTTCTTCTACCAATCAATGTTGGGAATCAGTCTGTTCGTGATAGCTGCACCAATAGTCTGGGTGAGACTGGGAGACCAAGTCTTTAAAAAAGGGCGCAGGGAAGGATGGGAAGGGAAGGGAAGGGGAGGAGGAACAGAAGGAAAAGGAATGAGAAAGGGGGAAGGGGGAAAAGAAGAAAGAAGAAAAGAAAAAAGAAAAAAGAAAATAGAAAAAAGAAAAGTAAGAATAGCACCACTAAAGCAAAGGTTCTTCAGCGTTTTGTTTGTTTGTTTTGTGGCTGGGATTCCTTTGGCAGTGTCTGTAAAAGTTTATAGATCCCTTCTTGGAATCCTGTTTTTAAATAGTTGAAGGAAGTGACAACTTTCAGTTGGAGGTTAGTGAAAATGAAACGTCACTTGAAACGTCACTTTCCCCCCACCTATGTTTACAAACCCCAGGTTAGACACTGCTGCGTGACGGTATTGGGGTAGAAGCCTATTGCAAGGGGTTGAGGAAAGGCTGGGGTGCACGTAGGCAGCTTCAGATGAAGAGAGGCTCATATCTTCTTAAGCTATCGGCAACAATGCTCTCCTGCCCACAAGCCACCTCACCCCCATCGCCACCAACCTTCCTCGGTAGGTACAAGGTTCCCACCTCGCTCTAGCAGAGCTGATGACGATTAGCAGTGTTGCTTAGCCAGAGCAATGACATGGCAGTGTTAACATGGGGATCACTGATAAGGTCTAGGGAACGGTCACAGAATTTGCAAGAAATAAATACACCAACCCATTTTAGAGGAGAGTGCCTAGGAGGCTGCAGATACGACTGTGCTTTATCCTGGTGCTTACTAGAAGAGCCCTCAACTTTAGCTTACAATCAATTTTTTTGGCATGGTTTTTGTCTTTTTTTCAGGGAAGTGAATCCAGAGGGATTTCTGAGGGTCCAAAATGGCTCATGTCTTTGCATACTTTCCTTCTTCATTTTTCTGGCAGATTTTCCAGTAAAAAAAAAAAATTTGAATCTCCATTGAGCTAAGAACTAACTCCCCTCCCTCCAAGTTAGAGGTTGATAAATGAATTAATGAATGAAAATGCATTTATTAAATGCACTGGAGATACAAATGGGAAATGCCACACACAGTCCCTACCCTCAAGGAGCTCACATTCTAACTGGGGACAGGTAACACACAAAAGAAAGTTCAGCTAAGGGGCAGATGGCAAGGATCAGGGCTCCTTAGGTTATCTGAGTAGGTCAGATGAGGCATGAGTGGTCTGGAGAGCATGGAGATGGGATGGCAAGGCCTGAAGGACCTCAGGAGGCAGTGTCAGGGCAGGTTGTGAGGCCTGGTGGTGATCCACCTCATGGAAAGGAAGAGAGTTGGTGACTCTCCTCTCCTCTAAGTCATGTGAGCAGTCGAACAGCCAAGACTGGTCCTAGGTAATCGGGGGCTGGGGGAAGGGAATAAGCATTTATATAATGCCTACTATGTGCATGGCACTGTGCTAAGTGCTTTTTTTTTTCCCAAAAAATATCTCATTTGATCCTCACAATAGCCTTGGGAAGTAAGTGCTACTATTACCCTCATTTTACACATTGAGGTTAAGTAACTTACCCAAGGTCACACAGTTAGTAAGCGTCTGAGGCCGGATTTGAACTCAGATCTCCCTGACTCCAAGTACAGAGCTCTATCTGCTATGCCACCTAGTTACCTCTAGGGTAAGGAGGGAGGGCGCCCACGTTGGCTGCAGTTCTTCTTGATACTTGGTTACCCTAGACGGTCATCCTCCTTTTGATGAATTCACTGATTCATAAATTGCTTTTATTTCCTAGGGAACAACGTCTAAGCTTGTTTATTTGTCTGTTTTAAGATTAAGTCAAGAACTCATTTCAGACACACTCTAAAGCTTAAGGAGGTCTATACTCAGCTTCCCTTCTCACCGCTGTTGCTCAGGGTAGGACTGGAAAGGAAGAGTGCAAATAAAACCTCAGCCAGCCAAGGGGCTGAGTATTTTTATCCCAGAAATTATTCAGGAAAATGCACGGGCCTTGCTTTGGACTGGGAGGATCTGGATTCAAATCAGAGTTCTGCTATTTATAACCCATGTGAACCTGGGCAAGCCGCTTAAACATTCCCAACTTCAGTTTCCTTATCTGTAAAATGGAGGTGGGGGGAAGGGGCTTGGACGAGGTAACCCATGAGAGACCTCCCAGTTCTGAATCCATAATCTCATAAACGCATGCAGAATTTCAACAGTGCTTGAGTTGGAAGGGGTTCTTAGCAATTCTCTATCGGACTTCCAGATCTAGATCCTCTCAACCCCCTCATTTTACAGATGAGGACACTGAGGTCCACAGAGGTGAAGAGGCTTGTCAATGTATAGCTCATAAGCAGAAGAGCTGGGATTTCAGCCCAGGTTTTCTGACTCTAAGAACATCGTTCTTTTCACTATTTCATGCCCCCAACTGTGGATGTCCCCCAAGGCTCTCTCCTGGGCCCTCTTCCCATTTCTCTCTCTCTAGCCTCTCTCAGTGAACTCATCAGTAGCAGCTTCCTGCAGATGATTCCTAGACCTCCAGTCTTGCATCACCAACAGCCAGGTGGACATTTCCAGTTGGGCGTCCTGTAGGCATCTCAAACTCAATGTGCCTAAAATAAAACTCGTTATCTTTCCCCCAGAGCCCTCTCCTCTCCCCAGCGTCTCCCTGTAACTGTCAAGATCACCACTATCCTCCCAACCCCTACACCAGCGAGTCACATCACACTCCTCATTCACTCCCACAGTGCCAAATCTCATCACTTCTACTTCCACAACATCTCTCATCTATGTCCATTTCTCTCCATTCATAAAGCCATGACCCTGTGTTCAGGGCTTCAGCCCCTCTCTCCTGGAGTGCTACAAAAGCCTTCTAAATGATCCCTATGCTTCTCTCCCCACTCCAGTCATCTTCCACCCAACTGATGAAATGATTTCTCCAAAGCATCAGTCTGACCACCCCATCCGACTGCAGAGGCAGCTTCAAGAGCTTCCTGTTTTCCTCAAAGAAGAAGCACTTTCCTGAAGTCAGGAAGACCTGAGTTCAAATAGGATCTCAGTTGCTTACTAGCTGTGTGACCCTGGGCAAATCACTTAACCTGTTTGCCTCGGTCTCCTCATCTGTAAAATGGGGATAATAGCACTTACCTCCCAGGGTTGTCCTAAGGATCAAATTGCAAAGTGCTTAACACAGCTGCCTAATACATAGTAAGCTATTTAAATGCTAGTCATGATAATGAGGGAAGAAGAAGAAGAGGAGGAGGAAGGGAGGAGGAAAAGGAGGACGAGGAAGAAGATGAAGAGGAGGAGGAGGAAGAAGAGGAAGAGGAGGAGGAGGAGTCGTCTTCCTGATTCCAAGCCTGCTGGTCTATCCACTGGACCACTTAGCTTGCTTTACCAATCGGGGCCTCAGTAACTTCACCTATAAAAAGAGGCTGTTGGACTGGATGACCTCCTAGTTCCCTCTGCCTCTAAAGGAATGGATATTTCACCAAGACCGGGGTGCATTTTACAAATAAACACTGAGGAAATGGTTCAGCCTCATTAATAATGAAAGAAGTACAAATGAAAACAGCTGCAGGGATGTGACCTTTATCCCATTAAATTAACAAAAGTAAGAACCATAAAACCCAAGGTTGGCTGTGGCCTCCCCCAGTGCTGGTGGCAATGCAGACTGGAGCATTTTTTTTTTCTGGCAAGAGCTTGTGTTCATGTCCTTTGTCCTGGTGCTTCCGTTATTGGGAATCTATCCCAAGGAAATCATATGGTCTCAGAGGTGCCAGGGTATAATAGCAAAGTATAAAGTAGGTCATGGGATTCTAGATTAATAGCTAGAAGGGACCTTAGAGGTCATTGAATCCAATCCTCCTCATTTATTTAGATGAGGGTACTGATGCATAGACAAGTTAAGTGCCTTCCCCAGGAAAACAGCTCGTAATAATCTGAAGTGGGATTCGAACCCAGGTCTTCCTAAATCCAAATTTAGTGCACAATCCACTACAACCACACAGTAAATGTATCCTTAATTGATCTGGGAGGATTATAAGGCCTTGGCTAATAGACGAAGGCAACTGACACCAAACAGGAAATATCTTACGACTGGTTGAGAGAATCAGTCGTGCCCCTTGGGCCTATATTAAAAAAAATGCATTCATCGGTGAACCCCAACATAGGAAAAAGAAAAGACCCATAATGTACAAGGAAGGTTCTGAGTCACACAATATGCAAATATTAATAGAATAATAGAATAACTAATAGAATAAACTAGAAAAGACCCAAATGTCCAGCAGGCAGGAGACAGACTGTAGGTTCACAGTCTCAGAGGGGTCATCTTCCACCAGAAGAAAAAAGGCTTGGTAAAGGAGGGTGTGGGATTGCCTGGGAAATTTCATGTTTTCCTTTACAGAGCTCATTTTTATCATTGTATCCCTGATGCCTAGCATGATGTCTGGAACACAGGAGGTGATCGATAAGTATGTGCTGATTGATTGGCAGGTTGTTACAGTTTCCTCTAAACAGAGGCTACATCTGGTTTCCAAGGCAGAGGATCCAGCTCTGCACACTGGTCTTGAGCAGATGACATCAATCATAGGTGACAGAGAAAAAGCGGCAACATGGGATCTAGAAGGGACCTTACGGATCCTCCAGTCCAATGCCGTCCTTTCGCCAGTGAAGAAACTGAAGCCAGACAGATGAAGTCACTCGCCCAATGTGAGACACGTAAAGAAACAGACCTGGGATTTAAACTCAGGTCCTCCAATTCCAAATTTAAAATTGTTTAACTTTTTTTTTTAATCATGAACTTAACAAATGTGAATATTTCAATATACAGAGAACAGAAAACGGGGCTATGTATAAAACCGTGAATCTCTATTATGTGCAACTTGCTTTTTTCAAAGTGCATATTAAATTTAACAGGAATGAACCTGAGTTCAAATCCAGCCTTGGATACTTACTGTGTGACCTTGAATAAGTCACTTAACCTGTATTTGCCTCAGTTTCCTGAACTGTACAATGAGGACAATAATAGCGCCAATTTCCAAGGTGGTTGTGGAGATCAAATGAGATAATATTTGTAAAGCACTTAGCACAGTGCCTGGTACACAGTAGGTGCTAAATAAATGCTAGCTATGATGATGATGATGAATGGAATATTCCGCACTGACTAAATGTAAAGTTCACTCCCTGTTCTCAAGGAGCTCACATTCTGAGGGAGATAACACATATGGAAAGCTGCAGCTGCCAAGTCAAATGGAAAAATCCCATTATCCTTAGAGTGCACCAGCATGATATTGCCCTACATGACCACTGGCTCCTCAAGAAGAAATGGTAAAATGGCCCTCGCCTTGCCTTACGTGTGTCCATTTCTCAACTTCCTTCTGCTCTCTTCCATGCATTTTAAAAAATGGTTCACTGACATTCTTCTCTTTTCTTTTTTTTTTTTAATTATTGTGGCTTTCCTGCCTCCTCTTGAAAAAAAATAAAGCCTTCTCTCCCAACAAGTACCATCGAGGAAAACAAACCACCCTCTGGCTGCATCTGAAGAGTCCCTCCGCTCTCTGCCGAGAGGGTGAGTGGGGAACCTGCTTCCATCATCAATCTTCTTGAGCTCTAACTGGCTCATTGCAGCGATTAGAGCTCTTCAGTCTCTCAAAGTTGTTATCTTTTCAATTCTTCTCCTGGTGCTTCTGCTTCTTTCATTTAGATCAGTTCATACAAGTTTTCTCAAGTTTTTGGTTGTTTTGGATTTTTTTCTGAATCTGTCCCCATTCATTATGGAACAATAATATCCAGTTTTATTTATACGCCAGAATTTGTTCAGTCATTCTCCGCTTAATGGACAGATACCTTCCTTTGTTTCCGGCTGTTCGCTATAAAAGAGCTTCTATAAATATTGTATACTTACATGTCCTTTCCCTTTCTATTTGGTCTCTTCGGGCTACATGCCTAGTAGCAGCATTCCTGGGTCAAAGAGTAGTTTAGTGACTTTCTGGATTATTTTCTAGAATGGCTAGATAATTCATATCTCCATCAACAGGGCACTATTCAATTTGATAAACACTTATTAAATGCCGACTATGTACCAGGGACTGTGCTAAGCCCTGGGGATATGAAAAGAGGCAAAGGACGGTCCTTGCCCTCAAGGAGCTGAAGATCCAATGGGTACTAACTTGATCGTTCTCCCACAGCCCCAACCACAACGATCCTTTCCCCTTTTCTGTCTCAGGATGGGTGTGAGGTGGGACCTCAGAACCATAAATTGCATTTCTCTCATTTTTAGTGGTTTGGAACATTTTTTTTTTCAAATGATTGTTGATGGCTCGTAGCTCTTCTTTTAAGAATTGACCGTTCATATCCATTGACCATTTATCAATCAGGGAGTGGCTTCCGTGGCTCTTTCCACCGCTCCAGGCCGCCTCCTATGTACATAAGGGTGACTCAGAGGTCTGGTGTTTTATGTAAAGCGCTAGCTAGACACGTTCACAGAGGATGTGATGGGGGCGGTATGTCCTGCTCTCTGGCTTTTTTTTTTCCTGACAGCTGATTTTAGGTTGTGGAGCCAGATTCACTGAAAGAATTCACCGAAATGAAGCCCTGTAGGGGACAAGAGGGGCAGGAGGGTCGGCTTGCCTCTCTTCTCTTGCTTTTCCCCTCCTCGTTACTGTGCATTGCTATTATTTATTCTTCTGTTTGCCCCTCCGAAGGCAGCAGGCTCTCCCCCCCTTTCTTCCATGCCACAAAAGCTGGTGGCGGGCTGTTTCTGGCTTTCTCCTTTTGAGAGCTTAAGTGCCTGATCTCTCTCTGTCTCTGTTTCTGTCTGTCTCTCCCCCCTCCTTCTCTCTTTACCTGTCCCTCTTTCTACCCTTCTCCTGTTCCCTCACTCCCTCCCTCCTCTCTCTTTCTCTCTCTGTCTCTCTCCCCCTTTATCCCCTCCCTTCTTCCCAGAGGTCTCTCTTTCCGAAGCCTATTTTCTACATATTTTTCCCTTCTCTCTTTTCTTCTCCCTCTCTCCTCTTTTCAATCTCATGATTTGGGATCTAAAAGCTGTCAAGCCATTGGGCTTACCATTATTCCAGCTGACACGAGCTATGAAATGCATCTATTTAAAAATCCATTTCCATTTGCATAAACATGCCTGAATGAATTTTTAGGATGTTGTGTTAGAAAATAGATTTTCTTTATCCACTAAAGTTATTTTTTTTTTCCGATCTGCACATTTATTTAACCAAAAAATTCTCTAAAATACTTGAACTGTACGTTAGTTCTGTGTGGGTGTTTATATTTTCCCTCTCTTTCAAAGAGATCTGTATTATGGGGTTTGGAGAAGGGGCAGAAGGAATCAGGGCTGTGCCACTAAATATTTAACAACTGACTCTCCGAGGGGATAAATGTAGGACAACACACTTTTAAGCTTAATCTTCATTATTAACACTTTTTCCCATCACTATTTTAAGTCTAGAAAATCAACAGAATAATACAGCAAGCCCTGATCTGTAGTGTTCATTAATTTCCAAGATGTGTATGCTCATAATCCACATTTAACAATCACTCAGGAGCTGGTAAGAGCTGGCTCCAGTACATCCCTGGAGAAAGTATCCAAGGGAATAAATTTAAACATTTAAAACATTTTCTATCCAAGCACTTTAGAGTCTAAGGGCACCAGGCTGTCTTCTTAGGAGACTTAGGTTCCCCAAGTGCTCTTTGTAAGGAATGGTAAAATGACTAGCCACAGGTTGCCCACCCCTGGCTGGACCCTCACCTCACCTTAATAGCATCATACCAAATCACCCTTACAGGAAAAAGCAAACAAATTAAAACAGCAGCAGCAATCCAAAGCTAACCACACTGATCTCTATGACTGAACAAACATATTTCTATGTGGTCATAATTATGTCTACAGTACTCCCAGGTCTATGGTTGTTCAGGTGGTATAACTGGATAGCACCTCTTCCGTTCTTAATGCTAACCCACTTAGCTACTGAGATGCTCCCAATAGTCTTTCCAGAAGCAGAGAGACTGGGGGCATTCTATGATTGCAATGTCCACCTTGGGACAACATGGGGAACATCCCTCATTGGGGACACCTGTCAATGTAGTGGCGAATGTGGCATGTAAAATGGGACATTTTACCTGTGACAAGTATTCTTTCTTGTGATGATGATAGAGGTTTTTTTTAATTTGTTTTTGTTTTGTTTTATTTAGGTTTTATTTGGGTTTTGAGATCCTGTCTCTTAGAATTCCTGTATATTGTGCCCTAGAAGCATCTATCTCTCAACTCTTCTGCCTACATGAGGGGTTCTCATCTTTCTCTTTGGGTTACTTGGCAATCTGGTGAAGTCTATGGACCCCTTCCTTTTAACGGTTAAAAAAAATACATAGAATTTAAAGGAAACAAATTACATTGAAGTGCAGTTATCAGAATATTTTTTTAAAATACAATAAACAAAGTCACAGACCTCAGGTTAAGAATTTCTCCCTCTAGGTAGCTGTCCTCCCTTCAAGTCCTCCCTTAAATTTTTCCATGATATACTCCCATGAAACTGCAAATGAGCTCTCTGAATTCCCTCTGAATTCCCAGGGCACCCGATCTGTATCTCTTGTATTTATTCATCACATTCAGCCACAGCTAACTGTGTACGTGCTGGGACACATGCCCTTGTGGGTGTGGCTGAGACAGGAGAGGGGTATGATGGACCCAGCTTGGGAACATGCCAGCATGGAGGAGGCACATAAGAAACCTCTGCAAAACACCAAAGCATTGGGGAGATGTGTGCTAAGACAACCGGCCAATTCCCCCAGTGAACCGTGTCTCTTGCCTCTGGACCCAGAACTGATTTTTCTCCCCCTGACTCTGAATTCTCTTTACTGCAACAAGTTTTCTGGGCATCTCAGTCCCTTGGATGTTGGTAATGGGAAGAAGCCACCCAATCTGACATTTTGCTTTCTGCTTACTCGGCTCCCAGTTCGGACCTTGGTCCCTCTTTCCCTAAGGCATGAACTGCCCTTCTCACACCTCAGTGATTTGCCTAATTTCAAGTATCAACCTTGTCTGTCTCCATAAATAGGTTGCCCAGGAGTAGTTCTTGTAATGGGGGCCTACTATGGACCAGCTACTGTGCTAAGTGCTGGGGATACAAAAAGAGGCAAAAGACAGTCCCTGCCCTCAAGGAGCTTACAATCTAATGGGGAAGACAACAAGCAAACATATATGTAGAATCAAGATATGTACAGGATAAGTTGGAAATAACAGAGGAAAACAGGGAAATAGCAGAGGAGAATAAGAAATTAACAGAAGGAAGGCACTAGAATTAAGAGGGGTTGGGAAAGACTTCTTGTAAAAGGTGAAATTTTAGTATGGGATTTGGAAAAAGCCAGGGAAGTCAGCAGGTGGAATTGAGAAAGAAGAATGTTCCAAGCCTAGGAGTCAGCCAGAGAAAATGCCTGGAGCATCTGTGA
Source organism: Phascolarctos cinereus (assembly GCF_003287225.1). Lineage (NCBI taxonomy): Eukaryota > Metazoa > Chordata > Mammalia > Diprotodontia > Phascolarctidae > Phascolarctos > Phascolarctos cinereus. The sequence continues at coordinate 262,487,674 of NW_027555514.1, read as the reverse complement.
GCATTAAATGAGAAGGAAAGCATAAAAGCCCAGCTGGGGAGAGAAACCTCAGCCTTTATTTTTCCCCTTTGGCCACCACTATGTGACTCTTAGGTGACTGAGTATCAGATTAGGCTATATGACCTTGTGAACTTAGAAAGATCAGGGGTGTTTGTGGTCTGCCAGCACAACACAAAGGAGTGACCAGGACCTGACCCAGCCCAGCTGAAGACTGACTTCACAGGCATGATGCTGGATCCTATAAGAGGGAGGAACGCCTTTATTGACTAGGCCACATTCTGAAGTGAACTTGGGGGAGCAAATATTTTGCAAAAACAGCTGTAAGTATGAGCCCCAGGGAAGAAAAGGTGGAAGAGGAGAAAGATGGAGAAAGGAGGAAAAAGGAAAAGGAAGAAGAGGAAAAGGGGGAAGAGGAGGAGGAGGAAGGAAGAAGAAGAGGAGGAAGAAGAGAAAGGGAGGAGGAGAAAGAGGAAGAGGAGGGAAAGGAGAGGGAGAGAGAGAGGAGAAGGAAAAGAGGGAAGCAGAAGAAGAGGAAGAAATAACAATTCTACCATCACCACAGATCCCTGAATACCATCCAATACTGGACATCCATCTGCTATTTGATACCTGACCTAATAAAGCAGCTGAGAGGCAAACCTCCCACACTGGACCTTCACACTTGTTCCGATGTGAAGAACAGAAGGCTTTTCAGACCTCACACCACCTGGTTTGAGCAAAGCCACCCCCTTGTCCCTGCCACATTTGTTCCTTCAGAGGTTCATGATGGGATTTTTCAAGACCTGCCGACCTAAGAGGGCAGCGGCGGCATAGCTCAATTGTCTTCTTCTGTACTCCCGGAATCAGGAACGCCACCGTGCCTGACGGAAGGGCGCTCTCTTCCACTGTCTGTGCCCCTGGGTTGGGAGGGCAGTGACTGTGTCCTGGTTGCCATCCTGTCTCCCCCAGTGCTGAGCACAGGGATTTGGATATAATAGGTGCCTGGTACGTACATATTGAATGGTTGGAACCAACAGCAGTGGGTGGAAATGGCAAAGAGGCCAGTTTAGGCCGATATCCCCCAGAAGCTTCTTCACAATTAGAACTATCCCATGGTGAGATGGGCTATGTCAGGAGACCAGCGATGCCTTCTCCTTGGAGTTCTTCAAACACAAGGCTGGAAGATGGCTTGTCAGGAGGTGACAGCAAGGATCACTTTGGTGTGTGGGCTGGATTCCATGGTCTCTGAAATCCTTTCCAATTCAAAATCGGAGAGTTTGTGTCATTATTTTTATAGATGAAGCTAAAGTAGACCTTTAGATGTCTAAAGTAGACATCTAAGATGACTTGGAGGTCATCTAGAGCCAGGGGTGGGGAACCTGCGGCCTCGAGGCCCTCTAGGTCCTCGAGTACGGCCCTCTGACTGAATCCAAACTTCACAGAACAAATCCCCTTAATAAAAGGATTTGTTCTATATAACTTGGACTCCATCAAAAGGCTGCACTCATGAACCTAGAAGGCCACACGTGACCTTGAGGCAGCAGGTTCCACACCCCTTCTATAAAAGCATAGATTTGGGGCTGGAAAGGAACTTAGAGGCCGTCGAGTCCAAACCCTCCCCCATTTTACAGACAAGGAAACTGAGGCCCAGGGATTTGACTGGAGACACTATCCAAACACGGCGAGAAGGTAATGAAGTTAGGAAAACACTCACAGCTAAGCAGTGCCTCTCACAGCCGGCCTCATTTTAATTTCTTTCTTTTTCGTTATCGTTCCTCTGACAGTCACTTGATCTTGAATAGGACACTATAAAAGGATAATAACTGACATTCAGAATAATAGCTAACATTTGCAGAGCACTTTAAAGCTTGTAAAGTATTTTACAAATAGCATCTCATTTGATTCTCCCAACAGCGATTCAAAGAAGGCATTATTATTATCCCCATTTTACAGATGATAAACTGAGGCAGAGAGGTTAAAAGATTTGCCCAGGGTCACCAAGTCTATCTGGCTTCTATTCACTCTACTACAAGGCTGCCAAGTTTAAATGTAATCAATACCTTAAAGTTTGCAAAGCCTTTGAAAACATCATCTCAAACAACAGCTCTGTGAGGGAGGCAGTGTAGTAAAGATCCAGGATTTGAACCCAAGTCCTTGGACTCCAAATCTGGTGTCTTTCCTCTGCACCTTTGCTATGTTAAAGGAGCCTTAGATTCAGAGTCTAAAGGACTCGGGTGCATTTCTCATAAGCACTATTTATTTTCCATGTGACCTTGGCTATGTCATCTCACTTCTCTGAGCCTCAGGCCCTTCTTTTGTAAAGAAGAAGGGTTAAGGCTGGATGACTTCAGAAGTCCCCTCCAGCTCAAAATCTCTGAATTCACTTCTTTCACAGGCCTTCACGGGGGATAACAAAGCCTGCTGCAACCTACCTGGTGGTGACTCAAATGATATAATATTTACATATGTATATCCACGTGATCAAGGAGGGATTCAAGCGGAAAGAAAAAATGAAGAAAGAAATTAGAGTGAGACTCTGTACAAAATACATTGCTGAGTCCAAGAAGCTTGTAATCATGCTGTCGTTCAGTCATTTCGGTCATGTCTGACTCTCCATGACCCCATTTGGGGATTATCTTGGCAGAGATACTGGAGTGGTTTGCCATTTCCTTCTCTGATTCATTTTACAGATACGGCAAACAGAGTTAAGTGACCTACCCAGGGTCACACAGCTAGTAAGTATCTGAGAACAGATTTGAACTCAGGAAGATGAGTCTTCCTGACTCCAAGCCCGGCATTCTCTTGCACCAGCTAGCAGCCCTTGTAATCACAGGACCAGGGATAAAAGATTTAGAGGCAGATGGTTCCTTAGGGCTCATGTAGTTCAAACCCTCCCCCCTTTTATTTTTCACTTTATGAAATTGAGGCCCAGAGGGGTGAAGGAATTTACTAAGGAGTATTTCACTAACTTTATTACCTTCTCACCTTCCTTGGACTTCAAGGCCACTGAGCAGAAATGTCAATATTTATAATAAAGTTGCTACCTAGGTCTGCTCTATTACTCATGATGGGTATGATGTTTCCCCTTCCCTAGAATCCAGGTGGAATCACTTTCAGCTGGTCATAGAGTATAGCAGAAGTCCATAGGGAGAGTACAGGGTTTCGTGTCTCCTCTAGGTACTTCAAGGGGGCTCTAACCTACTAGAGAAGACACATGGCCTTCTACAAACTAGCATGGAAGACAGTGACCCAGCATTTTATATGTATTAACCATTATTGTTATTGTTACTATTACAACCATTTGGAGGGATAGCTCCAAACATTAACCTGAAGTTAAATATAGGACCTGAAGTCAGAGGACCTGGGTTTGATCCCTGACTCTCCTACTTATCCTAAGATCACCGATTTGGAGATGGGAGGGCCCTTATGGGTCATCAAGTCTAACTTCATTTTAAAGATAAGAAAACTGGGGCCCAGAGAAGATATGTAACTGGACCAAAGTTCTACAAGAACAATAAGAACCACTGATGCCCCAAGGGACAATTGAAGTGACTCATCATGAATCACAAAGCTAATGAGGGTCTGTGGCAGGATTCAAATTCGAGTCTTTCTGACTCCAAGTCCAACAGTCTGTACATAATTCCACAGTACTTCTTGTCAGTAAAATGGCAGGATTGGGCTAGATTATCTTTAAAGTGTCCTTCAGCTTTAAACTAGTCTCTTAATACTTCAAAACTTCAAGGACCCATGGCTGTTGATATGGATCCTCCCTTCACCAATGCCCTTCACCGCCCTTTTATGCCTCACTTGATGGTGTCTGAGAACTGTTGCTGTCAACAGATTTCATGCCCTCTGTAACTAATTCGGTGATGACGCTCTCCAAACTTAACTAGGCTGGTCTTTGGCCAAGAGGGTCCATCCCTGGGAACTTCCCACAGGCCTCTCCAGCTTGAGAGGACCTGTCAGAGTTGAGAACCCAGGAATCCACAAAAATTGAGGAAATCATCTCTCAAGGAACTCTGACTCTAATTAGTGCAGACAATACATAGAGGAAGATTTAGATTTGGGGCTGATAGAAAGATCAGGTGGTCCTCAGAGTTCAAGAAATGGATGATAAGAAGAGACCTCAAAAGTTATTCCCTCACAGAATCATAGATCCAGAGCTGAAGGCCTTAAAGACCCTTTAGTCCAATCCCTTCATTTTATAGATAAGGAAACCTAGGGCCAGAGTAGTTAAGTGACTTACCTGAGGGGTAGCAAGTGTCCAAGGTGGGATTTGAACCCAAGGCTTCTGATTACAGAGCCAGTATTCCTTCTACCAAGGTAGGCTGCCCTGAAATAAACAGCAGATCTTTTTGTAGCAATTTCCAATTTCCAAATCACTTTCCTAAAAACAACCCTAGGAAGTAAGAGAAGCATTGTTACCTCCTCCCTCTTTCTTTTTATAGACAAGGAAACTAATATGGAGTTAAACTAATATAGCTTTACTAACCTCAACCAGAATTTTGTCCTATTATTGTGCAAAATTGTCTGTGAGTGGAAGGCAAAGAAAAATTTAGCTTGCTAAAGAAGCTCAGTAATTGCTGGTAGCAGAGCTAAGGGGGAAAAGGTATTGTGTGAAACTTTCATCCTGCAGGGTTTTTCAGGAACACATTAAAAGGAACCAAGCTTTTTGTTTAAAAGAAAAAAACTCTTATCTGTGTTGGAAGCTTATCCATGTGTCATAGGCCTTATAAGGTATTGTTCCACTCTTCCCTCCCATGCTTTTACATTTTCTCTTGAAATGAGGTAATCCCATAGTCTAAGAAACAATCAAAGTGACTCACTAGAAGAGATGATCTTTTACCCATATTTGGAATTGCCAAAGTCAGCAAATGCCTCAAGAAGACCTAATTTCTCTAAACTAGTAATATTACAAGTTGAGCCCCTATCCAGCATTTATCGCTAGACTTTACTTATATGTCCATATTGTCTCCTCTGATTAACATAAGCTCCTTGGGGGCAGGGATCAGTGGTTGCTTGGGTTTTTTTTTTTGTAATCACTGTACCATGCATACATGGTACATAGTAGGTGCTTAATAAATGCTTCTTGACTGACTGACTTTCCTGATCCATTAGAGAGCTAGGTCAGGCTACCTCTAAGGTCCAACCATTCCAATTTTACACCTATAATCTAATGATGTTGAACATATCACTTCTCTTTGGGGTTTTCTTTTAATTTATATTTATTCCACATATATGTATATTTATGTAGACTATAAATATATACTATACTCATCAATTGGTAAATTGTCAAAATTCCAGGTCCACTCCCTATTACTCTTCCTATACTTATATACATATATATATATATACGTATATATATATATACATGTATATATATATACGTGTATGTATGTATATATATACATATATATATACACATATATATATGTATATACATATATATACATATATATACATATATATACATATATATACATATATATACATATATATATGTATATATATATATACACACATACATACATATATACATATTCACAGTTCCAAGCATGGTGAGATCATCAAGTCCAACCCCCTCATTTTATAAACAAGGAAACTGGAATAATTTGCAGGGGGCCACATAGCCAATAAGGGTCTTGAGTGGAACATGAACGCAGGCATCCCCTATCCCAAGCTGTATCAACTGTGCCATGCTGGCTCCCCATTCTATTTTCACAGATCACCATCTGTCCATGGTCTTCAAGAGTTCTGTTGGCTAAAAAATGTATCAGCTCTCCAGTGATGAGCCTCTCTCAATGCTTAGCTAGGCTGGTCTTCCACCAGCAGAAGACTGGTCTCTGAAGCCATTCCAGTTTGGTGGGACCTTCCCCCATGGCCTGGCCTTCAAGGATACAAGACTCATCTCCAATCCAAGATGAGGCACCAAGGAAGACATTAGTAAAGTAAAACTCAAAAACTCTAGGTGAACAGCTAAACTTTTTGTGATGGCAAAGAACTGGAAACAAAGTAGATGTCCATCAATTGGAGGCTGGCTAAGCAAATTGTGATACCCAAATGTAATGGAGTATTACTCTGCCGTGAGAAATGATGAATGGGATGAATGAATACAGAGAAGCCAAGGAAGATTTACATGAACTGATGCAAAGTGAAGTAAGCAGAGCCAGGAGAACAGTATGCACAATGACTATAACAAAGTAAAAGGAAAGAATAACCACAAAGTAATCAAAAGTGATTTTTCGCAAAGTTATAAAGAACAGCATGGCTCCCAAGAAGAGAAATGAGAAGATGCTTCACCCTACTCCTTTGTGGAGGTGGGAAGTCTGTGGGAGTGACGCACTGTACACATTCTAGACTTTTTTTACTCTATTGACCAATATTATATTTTTTCCTTAAAAATACTGTTTATTGTATGAGATGGCTCTCTGAGAGGTGTGGAAGGATCCTGGGGAAATTTTTTTGCGAAATTAAAAAGATATCCATAAAAATTTATTTTAAAAAAATTAGTTAATATTGCATACATCTTATCTTTCTTGCTAGAGTTCCTTGAGGGCCAGAGCTGTTTCACTGATTTTTCTCCCCAAAGCAAATGGCACAGGGGTTTGCTCATACAAGGTACCAAATAAATGCCAAACTTAAAGAATGTGACAAAATTAAACACATCTCATGACAGTATCACATTAATAAGCAAGATCCCCTTGCAGAAAACTCGTGTTTGAAAATACTTTGCCAACAGCTGTCTAAGCACTGTGATGATTTTGTGCCTGTGTCCTGTGCTAATGAGGTTCACTAGCAGCTGGAAAGATATTTTTACACTTTGATGGGCTTGTAAAGGCTATGTTGGGCTTAAATAGAAACCCATTTCCCTTTTTGACATTAAAAGCATTCATTAGGAAAGGAAAAAAAAACCTAGAATTATTTATGGTCATTCCTTTATATTCTGAGGGCTCCAAATGGGAAGCCCCAAACTAAGACAATTCACCAAACTGAAGTTAGCTTTTTCTTGGGTAAATCGAGTTACCATTGGAAGGAAGGCTTTGTCAGTAGCCACGAAAAAGTAATGGTGGAGTTCCATGTATTGCTCAGAGACAGACCTAACGGTTGCAGGCAAAGCATGATTGCCAGAGCCCACAACAGTAACCTGTCAGTCAGGGCAGAAAGGAGAAACGCTTTTTGGTGCAAAAGAAGATGATGGCAGGAACCCTGAGTCCCTCTTTGTTGGCAGCTGTGAAAAGAGCAGCCAAGTGTAAATATGTACAATGGTAAACAGATGCCTCCAACTGTAGTCAAAACAGGAGGGAGGTGTTGACACATAGGTGATGACGTTTCAGCCTTCAGAGGCTGGATAGCAGGATGTAGGCACAGCAGTGACTCAGCCAGGTCCCTAGGGACAAGGACAATCCTTCCCCAGAGCCAGTAATCGTGAGTAGATCTATATACTGGGAATTATCATTAATTCGAAATTAATATGGGGCAGCTAGGTGGTGCCATAGTGCACCAGGCCTGAAGTCAGGAAGACTTCTCTTCATGAGTTCAAATCCAACCTCAGACACTTACTAGCTATGTGACCCTGAGCAAGTCACTTAACCCTGTTAAGGAAATGGAAAACCACTCTAGTAGCTTTGCCAAGAAAATGCACAGAGTTGGACACAACTAAAGGAACTCAACAATAACAAAATGAATACTGTCCTCTCTTGGCCACTGCAGAAAGCATGTCAATAATCTCTCTGATTTCCCTTCCAGTGGATTATAACTTCTCCTTGTGAGAGGTCAAAGGGTACAATAGAAAATCAGAACAGTGTCCGATTGCTAACATATAATTAAGCCAATCTTTTTCTCCCATTATAATATTCAATTAGCAAGTTATTTGGGAGAATTCAATTCAAGGCACGATGTCTGAAGAAAATTTTAAACAGGCACCTCCCAACCCCTCACCCCCATGTTTAAATGCAATGGAGAAATACTTCTTTAATATTTATGCCATCAGACTAGGAGAACAAAATATACTATAACAACATTATAAAAATAGAAAATTTTGAAAGACTTAATACCTCTCATCAATGCCATGACCAACCACAATTCCAGAGGACAAAAATAGGAGAATGCTACCCGCCTCTTTACATAGAGGTGATGGACTAAATATGCAGAATGAGACATATTTTTAACCATAGGCCATATGGGAATTTATTTTTGCCTGACTGTGCATATTTATTAAAAGGATTTTAATTCTTTTTTTCTTCCCTGGGAGTGGTGAGAGAGAGAAAATGAAAAAAATAAAAAATGGAATTTAAAAAAGAAAATATTTGTGACTTCAGCAAATTAAATAGCCACATTTAGAGATCCTTTTCATAACTTATGGCCCTCAATTATGATTCTCTGAAAGCTTTTTGTTTGTTGCTTTTTTAAGACAGTAAACATCATAAGCTGAGGAAGCCAGGTTCTCTGGGAGCAGGGAAGATGAAGTGAGCCGAAAGACGAAAGAATCACGACATGGTTTATCTTCTTTTGTTAAGTATGTTTGTTATCTAAGAGGTCTTTGCAAATCAGGATCATTACCTTGCATATCAATGCCACTTCTGACACGCTAAACTGCAAACAAATAAAAGTCAGGTAGAATGATGAAAGAATGGTGAGGACAATTTATTTTGCAGAAACATAACTGATTATGTTTATGATTCTGCCTGTGGTGGCTGCCACTGCAGCGAATATGCATTCTTTAAAGGAGATTGGTTAATCAAGTGAGTGTATGGTTAGACGTTAAGAGCAGCTAGGTGATGCCACGGATAGAGGACCTGGCATGGAGTCAGGAAGACCTGAGTTTAAATCTGGCCTCAGACACTGACGAGCTATGTGATCCTAGGCCAGTCACTTAACCTTGTTTGCCTCAGTTTCTCATCTATAAAATGAGCTGGAGAAGGAAATAGCAAACCACTCCAGTATCTCTGCCAAGAAAAACCCAAATGGGATCACAGAAGAGTTGGACATGACTGAAACAAGTGAACGACAAAAATTAAAGTGAGAGTGCAAATAGGACCTAGACCCCCTAGACCCCTAGTTGGAGGTGGCTCTTTCCACGACACCATGACACCAAAACTGCCCGTGTTTTTAGCCTGTGTTGTTGTAAGTCTTCAACTAGTCTGTGTCTGGGTACGTCTTGGCTGGATTGACAATCAGGAGCCCTTAGGAAGTCACTTTACTAGGACTGAGCAAATCATTTCACATCTATAGGCCTTAGCTTCCTCATCTGGGAGGAGGGAGGGTTGTTTCTAGAATAGATGACATGGAAAATCTCTCCCAGTAATCAATCTATGATCCTTTTGGAGCAACGGCTGATCCTCTTCACCTCTCCTTGACTAATTAAGTTCCTCAGTGAGTAGGGACTTTATCCTAATTCATTTTTGTGTGCCCCCATAGAGTCTAGCACAATGCCTTCCATTCAATATTGACAGAATTGAATTGAGAGTCATTTTCAATTCTCCTCTTCCAATCAGAGACTCCCAATTTTTCTTCCCAAAAGGAATCTAGTTGTCCTACTGGTTTTGCATAAAATCTACATACAATGGCAAGTTTGAGATATTTCAACTGTTCTCAAGTAACTCACTTAGTAATGTCATTAATACAGGATAAGGCAAACTTGGTTCTGATAAAACTTTCTCGAAAAGCTTTTATGTTTTATCACAACACATCATATTTGTAAATGACATTTAAAGCCAAAAATTTAACAAGATTTTTAGGCAGTCATTTAAAATAGTTTGATCACACAGTTCTCTCTCCATATTCCTGGATTGTTAATTTCTCAAAGTGCAGCATTTTCCTATTCATTAGAGCAGGTTAATCAGCCACGTTTTTGACATGGCAGTGATTGCAAATTTACAGCAATAAAATATATGGGCAAGAGCATATCATTATGTACAACTTGTCAGAATAAAATATTTTATTTCTAAATTGAGTGCTTTGTCATGCCTAGCATGAGGCCATGCATATACCCTGTAGGCAGTTAATCAATATTAATCTAAGGTTATGAATATTTACCCAACTAAGAGAGATATGACCAAAATTTCTGAATAATTTAAAATCAGCCGTAATGAATAAATTTATTATTCTTATTCCCATGGTGACAAAGTAAAAAATAGAGAAAAAACTGGAAATAAATTTAAGATTTATGATATGGAAAATCTTCATGGATGGAAAGAGATAAGGCTTACCTCAGAGAGAGATTACTAAAACATAAACAATAAGGAAATCTAATCAGATTTTTCCTTCCTTATTCCTTCAGCTTCCTAAAATGATTATAACTGCATCACTCAAATCTCCAACTACACAGATGTGCTTATGTTTGCCCCTTTTACCATTAAAAAAATAATAAACATTTGGGGTGATTGTTGCAATATACAAGGAGTCCAGGTTGTTGTAATATTCATGGAGTCTAGGTGTCAGCTATAGAACAAAGACTGCATCCTGTGGGCTTGCTTCAAGAGGACAAAACCACATTGAATTTGGGCACCAACAATCAGTAAAAATTTTAAAAATCTAACTTCTGTATCACACTCTTGTCTCTTCAAAGATATAATCAAGCATTTGTGGCAACAAATCTGACAAATATAAAAGGAAAAAGCTTCCATCTGTAGCTAGCTAAATAGGTTCTTCTTATAAGAAGATCTTACCCTAACTCTGCTTCTAAGACATTTCACTTGCCCTGCTCTCAGTATCTCTATCTGCAAAAATGGGAGGCTGAGATTATAGTTCCAAGTGTCATAGTTTAAAGAGGGCATGAACAACAAGAAGGACAACAGAGAAAGAACACAGAAGACTTAGAAGAGTCATGATAGCTGTCTTCAAGTAACTGAGGGGCTTTCGTAAAGAAAAGGAATCAGATTTCTGTTTGGCCCCAGAAAACAGAACCAGGAGCCATGGATGACAGTTTAAAGAGGCAAATATCAGGAAAAACAGTCTATTGCTCAGGACTGTCCAGAAGTAGGATGGGCTGTCTCTAGTGGTAGAGGGCTCCCCTACTTTGGCAGTCATTAAACAATCAGGTGCGGTGGTGGAATCAGGAAGGCCTCAGCTCAAATGCTGCCTCAGACACTTAGTAGCTGTATGATTCTGGGCAATTCTCTTAACCTCTTGGGACCTGTCTCCTCATCTTTAAAATTATGGGGTTAAATCTGATGGCCTCTGTTTCCTTTCTAGCTCTAAATCTGTGACTCCACACTACTTTGACCATGCCAGGAATAGTATGGTGGGTATCCCTTCCAGGTATTGGCTGAATTAGATAGTTGCCTTCTGATTCTTAGACTGGTATTTAATTGCTAAAAATCATTTTAATCCCCAGAATCCAAATGATGCCCAACTATCTGAAGAATAAGTTGTTAAATTTGTCTCATATTCCAATGCTGGAGGATTCAAGTCAATGAATATTCACTAGGCCCCTATCATGTTTGCTCCTCGGTCCTCCCCACCAATGATTATTTAATCTCAAGTGAATTTCCAATTATTCACAATCAATTAGCCTACTATTTAGTGATTTATCTTTCGGTTCTATGGCAGAAGATGCTGAACACTCACTAGATGAGAGCGCCCTCTGGTGGTTCAACTGACATTGATCTTTAAGAATGAAACTGACTTCATTTGCATCTCATTTTGCCAAGGGAACTCTCATTCAAGAAAAAGCCATGTGAGTGTGTGCCCACTATGAGGTGCGTCCGGAGATTTATAGACAGCTATTAGCCTGAAATAAGACTAAACATTCCTTTTCGGCCAAAAGGAAATGAAATTTTTAAGTATGTATGGCAACTGTTTGACCAAGACACACCAACAGCTCAAATTTTCTAGAGATTTAAAGTTAACATAGAGGTTTCCTTAAAACAAGTCTGTAGGTAACTACTGCTCCCATACGTTAAACTGAAGGAAACCAAAGCACAAAGAAATTGCTTTTTACCCAAGGTCATATTAATGGGGATGGGATCTGAATTCCTAAAAGTAAAAGACTGAGTGGGATGTCCCTATGAAGACTTCTCAGTGTAATTAGGATTTGGGATAAGACTATATTGAATTTGGAGATAAGTTCAGGAGGCAAGATAGGGTTAAGTATAGATTTCTATAATTCCCCTTTTCTCTCAGTGTTACATCAGCAGTTAAAGATAACCAAGCCTGAAACTCTTGGAACACCCCCCCCCCATATTTTGTTGTTACACCTGTTGCTGTATTTCAGTCATGGTGACTTTGCTGGCACAGCACAACGTCCAGCTTGACTGCACATTTTTAACTGCTTCTTTGATATTACTTCAGCAAACTAGGAAATATGGATATGTACATTGTTCTTTGTTTTGTTTTCAGTTTCTGTGGTAGAGTTTCAGGTTGAGATTGTGAGCCAACTAGTGGACAGTTGGTGGGGGTGGGGGGTGGGGGCTTTACCCTTTAGGGTTATTTAATCTGGTTCTTTGTTTCTGTAGTCTGTCTCCTTTCATCAGATCATACTAGTGGAGGGATACCCGAATCTCGAGATTTGAAATAATAATAAACTTTCAACTTTCTTTTTCTACCTTGAGATGCCTCTCAATTTTTTTTAATTTAAGTGGCATCCCACACAAAACCATGTATTTGGGATCTGGACCCCAAAAAGGAAAAGCCCTGGACTTTCCCACACGGCTAAATCTCTGGTGTTTGCCTGAGGCTATAATCCACTCAACTGACCTTTCATTGTGGCTATGCTCAATCTCCCAACTCTGTTCTGTAACCTCTGGGCTGCCCCTGGCCACTTCCCACCCTTAATCCTATCTAGACTCCATCGTCGCTAGGCCACATGGTCTGTTACCTCACAGTCACCCCAGTTTACTGGCTGCTCCCATCCAGATCCTCTTTAAACTCCTCCTCTAGGCACCCCAAACTACTTGGCTACTCCTAGATGCCGCCCACAGTTTTTCCGTATATAAGGTCCAGCTGGCCTCCATTAAGGTGGTCAGATTCTTATAATCTATCCAAGGGCTCAGATTCTTAAGATCTAGCCCATTTAAATTAGTGATACAAATGCTTAGATTCCTTAAGAGTGGATCTTTAATAAACTTTGTCTTTGGCTGAAAGAAAGCTTGGGTTGAATTCATTTAGACAGGACCCGCATGTAGTGATTTTGGGGTCCCAGTACCCCCAAACTTCAGCAGCATTTCTCCTAGCAAATGATTCAAATATCAAATTTGTTTTGGAAACCTGCAAGGTCACTAGCTTTTTTCTTTAGTTTAAAAAAACATAGATGTATTTGATTGATATAACAAAAAAAAATCAACCAGGTTGGGTTTTTTTTGACACTTTTATTGACAACCAACTAGAGCAGTGATATAACATTTTCTTTGTTATTCTTGATCACAGCCTCGGCCTTTAATCACCACATATTTGTTAACCGCCTATGACTTGCAAGCCTTTCAAAGGCTACAGCTTTCTTATTCAAACTAGGCATAAAGTATGGTTTCAGTAAGTACTGCTCCCATCTAGATCTAAATATACCTGCCCACAAACCTAATTTTCCTTTTCCCATTAAAAACTTTTCATTTCAGTTTTCTTTCAGCCTTTGCTGAGTTTAAATGTTGACATTTTTCTGTCTCTTTGAAAGACTGGTTATCTCCCCAATAGAAATGCTGGAAAGAGTATATGTTAACAAGCCCTTCCTGACTAGTGAAGACAAATGAGGTTGTAATTTTACATTTTCATAAAAAAGGCAGTGAGAATATTATGTTCTAACCAGAGTTAAAGAAAACACTGTGATTCTCTACACATTTTCTTAAACCAGAAAAACGTTATAATGGGAGGGGGAGTCAAATCCCTTTCCAGAAAAAAACAATTTCAGCTGTTACTGGTTGTTTTTTTTTTAATAAATATCAGCAAAGACATTAGCTCAGTGAAGCAATCACCTTTTCAATACTTAGATAAACAAGAAAGTTGATTTGTGACTTTCATACTATACTTTATGAGTTATTTTCAAAGGCAAGATAAGATCTTTTGATGAAGAATAGCCATTCCCCATTTTAAAATTTTTTTTTCTGTGTTTATATCATTATCATAATAAGACTGAGCTGTGACACCTTATAAAGTGCAGTAGAATATGGCAAGTGGGAATTAACTCAATCAGGCAGCTTGAAACCAGAATCTCAAGTCTGTAGATTATTTGATATATGAACAAAAACATAATCAAAAATCTAGAAAAAAATTTTATTAAAATTTCCTCATATAACATCAGGAAACACTTATTTCATTTCTTCAAGTAGTGAGATAAACAAAGATGACATTTTCTCTGACAGTAAATGATGACTATATTAGTGTCTCAAAATCATCTCTCTTTGGGAGGATTGAGTTTTCTGCGCCGCTGATGATACCTTGAAAAGAAGAAAAAAATATCCTGGTAAAGATGTATTATTTTGGATTGGCTATCTAATAAAATTTAGATTTGTTTGCTGTGGCACAGTCTCTTTTATACACACATATATGTATGTATGCATATACATGTGTATGTTTGTGTATATATGTACACGCATACATGTGTCTGTATAAATATATATAGACACATATATAGATCAGTAAAACTTAATGATTTGTGTGTGTGTGTGTGTGTCCAGATAATAAATATGCCCCACTACCCAAGTTAGTGTAGCACTGTTATTATCTAAAGATAGGAATTCTGGGAAAATGCATTCCCTTCTAGGGGGTCACTAAGCCAGGAAGAACCCCAAGTGCTGGAGGGCCTTCCTCACTCGATCCTGCCGTCCCAAGGATACCAATGGAGCACACCCTGCCCTCACCATGCAGCCAGTCCATCTCCTAGCACCTTGCATCTCCCTGACGATGTTTTATCTTCCTCCTCTTCCACGTTCCTCACTGATCACACACTGCGGCCTGCTCACGGCCGCCATGTCGGGGCACCCCCACTGTCCTCTGGGTGACGTTCATTCTCAGTTCTTTGGTCTTACTGTGTTCCGTGTCTTGTAGCCACGCAACACTGGCAGAATCTTTTAAGAAACAGGTTTCTGTTTCCAGGAGAAACTTGGGGCTCTCAAAAGAGGCCTGCAACTCCCTAATAGCAATCCAGCCTGCTCTCCTCTTCCTCCTCCTCTTTAATTCTGGGCCCAGTTGGTAACCTCTCTGTACAGTCTACTCCAAATACATAGAGTGAAGGGCAAGCTCTACAGGCTGTCCATCCAACTGCACTCAAGCCAGACAATGGATGTCTCGAGTGGTTACATGCCTCTTCCATGAGGCCCAACAATGTTTGATGCAAACAGAACGATGTCACCTGAAAACAGGAGCAAATGGAGGCCCTCACCACCCATAAGAAATCCCTCTTCAACTTGGGCTCTATGTTGGATCTCCTCTGCCACAAAGCCAAACACTGAGAAAGGAGGCACCCCTGCTTTATGCTTCACATGGCGTTTCTGACCAGAGGTATCAATAGGGAGGGTTATTTCTGTTGTGATATCTTTCAAGTAATAATCTTGAATGGTTCTGGCAAATGAATGAGAGGTACCTTGTTGGAAGACAGACTTGCCTACCAAAACAAATGCTTTTCCATAACTGATGAACAGTAAGCACAGTAGAACTTATTTTCTGGACACCTTTCAGTCAACAGTACAAGGTAAAAGTGGTCCATTTGTGACTTTCCTGATATGTATCATGTCCTCTGTAGAACATCCATTGCAAAAATCCTGCTAACCCTACTGATGACCTTCCCTCATCAAGGCTGCCCTTGATGAAATGAGGATGACCCTCACAAAGATTTTCAAGAGACCACAAAGCAGGCACATAGGCCCATGGCTTGCTGATGTTGTCAGGGTCACCTTTTTTTTCCAGAATAAAACTGAGCTTTTTCTCAACAGCTCCCACATCCGCTACACTTTCTTTATTTTGTAAGCCACCCCCCAACAATTCTGTCGTCTCCTCTCTATAAAGTCCTGATCCAACCCAGCTGTTTTTCCTGTCTTTCTTCTCTTTCTGCCCCCTCTAAAAGAGCACTGAGGCTGTGACGTCAGGTCCCAAATGTGACAGCTCTATTATCCTAGCAGACAGAAACATCTGTTGTAAAAATTTTTCTGAATCTTTCCCATTTTTCTTATTTATTGTCCTCTTATTTTCCGCCTAAATGTCCTCAAGATCACTTTGCTTAGCTGGATTTCTTACTGAGTTTTGTTTAACAGCTCATGCTACCCTTCATTGCTTTTCTCTGCTCTTAGGCATTACATCAGCCACCTTGGTAAGGTTTTATGCAAACAAGTACACAGATTAGATTAGTCTTGCTTTTAGCCATCATTTCTGTCTGCTCAGTGAGTGAGTCAAGTGACTGCTATCTAGATTTCTTTCTAGGGTCTTCTGGTATACTTGTGATGGTAAACTGGTTTATACTGATAAAACTTTGCAATTTTTTTTTTTGCCATCCATTACCCAGAACTGATTTTAACAATTCGTGACCAAGTTGTTTCCGGTGTATGGCGTATCTTTTTCTCATTATTCTTCTAGCACATTACTCACTCTGATTTTCACTCTGACGAGTCAGTGGTACGAATATAAACATGGTCAAGTTGACAAGGAATTATTAAGAACAAAAGTATCATACAGGAAGTCCAGGAAAGCCAGGAGTGTATCCTGGAGAAGAATGAATACATGGCTAGCCTTGGCCTGTGTTCCTTAAAATGGAGGCTCTGGAAGGAACCAGCCAATCAGAGGAAAAGGAGTGAGGGACACTTTCAACATGTGAAGTGTAGGAGTTGTGAGCTTCCAGGGGGGAGAGTTTTTGGAGGCATGGTAGAGGAAGAGCTGGAGAGAAGACTTCGGGAAGAAGATGGCACCTGGGCTGGGCCTTGAAGGAAGATAAGGCTTCTAAAAGACTAAGATGAGGAGGCAACCCATCCAGGGCAAGGAGGATGGCTTGGGCCGAGCAGACTGTGGCGAGAGATGGACAGTCAAGAACAGGAATCATCAGAGTATAAGTTCACGAAAGTGGCACAGAAGAAAGCAGGGGGGACCTCACCCCTGAGAGGCACGGGAGAAGGACAGTGGTGACGCAGGAGCTCAGCAGCTCAGTGACACGCATGGTTCAGTCAAATACTCATTCACTGCCCCACGAGCAAGGCACGTGGTGTAAAGTGCTACGAGTAACACACAACCACATCTTCTGGTCTAGCATCACTAGAACTCCATGCAAACATAGAGTAGTGGTTAAGCAACACCAAAAGGCCCAAACAAAAAATCTCACACTGTAAAAGTCCTATGGTCAAACTGATTATGACTTACAAACATATGAACACAAACAATGAAAAAGAACAAGATTTAGTTTTCTGGACTTAGGCTATGAGAACACTGGGCTCCTGGCCAGAGTTTGAATAAATCTCCCAAGGACATGGAGTAAATTTGGCTGGAAAAGGAAGAATCTAATCAAGAGGGCTTTATGATGAAAATGGAGAGGGAAGAGGGAAAAGATAAACCCCAAAGACAACTTAAATGGGACACTTTACTACAGAGGAATACAAACATGACACTGGGGAAAAAATAGTGAATGAAGACCTAGTAATTAAGAGGAGCAAATAACCCTGGAACAGAGAACAGTATTTTGGCCTCATCTTCTTACAAATGCTCAGCACATGGGATGTTAACTCAAGCGGGGAGGCAGCTGAAACAGACCAAGCCAGAGAGGGCCCAGGGCTGGACAAAGGACTTGGCGATGTCAGCATTAAAGGAAGGGACAAGTATGAAATGAGGTCTGAAGAAAGGACGAGCAGGCTCTCTTAAGACTTCGTATGAGAACAGGGAGGACATGATTTTGTGACAGTAAGGAGTTTTACAAAACCAAAGTCTTTCTAGGTTCCTTACTTAAGGGGAAGGCAAGTCAGCAGCATAAGCTGTGTAGAAAGAGACTAGAAAGGGAGAGATTTCTAGAAGGGAAGACGTTACGTTTGTCATGCTGAAGCTGATAACTCGATTCAATTTAAGAAACACTTCTCAAGAGCCTACTTTAGGCGCTTTGCTAAATATTGGGGATACAATGAGTAAAACAACATAGTCCCTGCCCTCCAGGAGCTCACGCTGTCCTAGGGGACACAATGCTTATATACAAATAAATACAAGGAAAACCAAGAAGGAAGGTCATCCTAACAACAGGGATCGGGGAGGGCTTCCCAGAAGGTGGCAGGCCTTAGCTGCACTTTTGAAGCAGCAATATTTCCCAGAGCCCTACCCCATACAGGCTAGGAGAGTTTCCTTTAAGAGTACTGAAACCATCCCTAAAACTTAACTGGCCAAGAGGATCAAGATTTAAACCTTTATCTTAGCTTTAGCTTCCTGATGGCCTAAGTATGAAAGCCAGCCCACAAGGACTCCGGAGTTCTTGCCTCCTTGCCTTGGCCTTCTGACCAGCACACCCAGAAGCAGGGAAGCTACCCACAGGAATCGATGCTGTAGCCTTGCTGAGTATCCTTTCCATGCTATGGCTTAATAAACTTTCTTCTGTTAACATTAAATTGATCTAAAGCAGTGGTGTCAAGCCCAAATAGAAAGGGATCCCTGCAGGCTGCATACTGACTCAGAAAACCACAAGTTAACATCATCTAGGTTGTACCGTATTCTTATTTATTTTGCTAAACACTTTCAATTACAATTAATCCAGGTTCAGGCAACACTAGAGTTTTGTGGCCTCTTGCAGCCTGGCCTCAAATTTGACACCTCCGATCTACAATGATTTCATTTCATTCCAATTCTAACCCTGAAGCACCAGACAGACCAGTCTGAATAAGGCCTAGTTTACATCAAGGAACATTCTGGGAGGCAGAGAGGAGTGGGCAGTGCATATGGGCATGGGTAGTGCCTTGTGCAAAGACATGAAGGCAAGAGATGGCATATCAAGTGATGGGAACAGCTGATAGTATGGTCTGGCCAGAGTACAACATGGGAGTAGTATCAAATAAGGCTGAGAGGTTGGCAGGAGCCTTAATATATCAAGCAAAAGAGTTCATTGTATTTCCTACAGAAAGAGGTATTTGCAATTTGACTGGAAAAAAAAAAAGAAAAAATAGTGGAGAGATAAATAAGCATGTGATCAGTCAATAGATATTTCCAGCTATGAGCCTGAGTTTCACCAGGCCATGGGATACAACCAGAAAACTAGGCTCATATCTGAGTCCTGAAGAATCTCTATCATTAGGAAGTGTTAGGGGGAAAGTGTCTTTTAAGGAACTTTTTAAAGAAAACTTCTCAAAAATGTAAAAGATGAAACCTAGTTATGGCCAGCACCTGTAAAGCAAGGTCAGACAGAGTGCCAGGAAGCAATGTAATCAAATTGAGTATTAGCAAACATGACAGCAATTCAGATACTGCAGCTCTATGTTTTCTAACATGTGTAAAGTCTTGTTTTCTACATTCATCCAATTCCTTCCATTTCTTAGTGTATTCTTGAGTTCAAATCCAGCCTCAGACACTTACTACCTATGTCACCCTGGGCAAGTCACTTAACCCTGTTTGCCTCGGTTTCCTCATCTGTAAAATGAGCTGGAGAAGGAAACGGCAAACCACTCCAGTATCTTTGCCAAAAAAACCCCAAATGGGGTCACGAAGAGTCAGACAGGACTGAAACAACTGAACAACAGCAGCTATCAATAAACTTCAATGCTTTCAACTATTTATCCTTCATAGGAGATACCATAATTACTTTTTTTTTAATCAAAGGCATTACACCTGAAAGATACAATCTAGGCTTATATTCCAAAGACCTATGGAAGATTTCCCCCAAAAGACATTATTCTCTCCTAGGGGACATAATGCTTATATACAAATAAATACAAGGAAAACCAAGAAGGAAGGTCATCCTAACAACAGGGATCAGGGAATCAATTCTCCATCCATCCCTGAATCCTCCCCAAGTCCAAAGCTCGCTGTCTACAGGATGCCGAAAACTAAACATCATCTCACTATGACTGTATAAATCATTCACTAGTGAAATGAATGAAAATCAAAATACTAAATGAACATCTCACAGAATTTTAAAAAAAGAATAATCCTCTTCAACCTCAAGGACTCTTGCCATTACAAGCTCTGACGAGATTCCATTATAAAATTAAGAAAAATGTTGTCCTGACATTTAGCTTCAGTTATCACGTGTAGGCTAGAACTTAAAATTAACGTGTGGGATGCTGAGATTACCCCCAGTTTGCTAGAGCTTGTCCCAAATCCCCAATCAAGGAGTTCTCCACTCATAGACCACCAATATCAGAGTTAATGGGATGTGTGTTCTCCACAGCTCCTCATTCTCACTCACCCATGAGCCAGATCTCGCCTTCTCTCTCTCCACAACACCTCTCTCATCCGTCCCCGGTTGTCCACTCTCATGGCAGCCACCCCACATCTGGATTAATGACACAGCCTCCTGACTGGTCTGCCTGCCTCAAGTCTCACCCCTTCTAATTCAGCCTCCAAAGAGCTGCCAAAGTGACCTTCCTAAAGCACAGGTCTGACCATGTCATTCTACTAGTCACCAAGTTCCAGGGAAAGCTTGTTTTCCTCGAGGATCACATACAAATTTGTCGGTTTGGTATTTAAAGGTCCTCACCACCTGGACCCAATCTACCCTTCCAGCCTCATTATAAATTCCTGCTGCTTCTCCTGATCTCCAGGTCTGCCTGGCCTTCCTTCTGCTCTTCACACAAGATACCCCATCACAGGCTGCCCCGACCACACATTCCATCTCATCTTCATTTCTGAGACCCCCTGGTTTCCTTCAAAGCTCAGCTCAAAAACTATCTTCTACGTGAAACACCTCCCATTCTCCCTACCAGCCAGTGCCTTGACCTCCAAACTCTTGCCAAAAGAAAGGCCTCATATTGATTTAATTATTTTATATATACTTATACATGTTGTCATCCCTCCCACGCAACGTAAGCAACCTGAAGTCAGAGTCTAGTTCATTTGTGTGTACCCACAGCACACGGCAGAGTGCCTGGTGCACAGTAGGCACTTAATAAATGCGTGCTGATTATTAGCATATCTCACTAGAACTATATCAGTACTACCTCGATTTTCTCAAGTGAAAGAACACCACTTTAGGAAAATAATCTTTTAGGTTGTAAAATATTAACACAATAACTCCCGAGCATCATTCTTTAGTTCATCTAGATATTAAGGGAGTAGCTGTGTTTTGTTTTGTCTTTTAAAGAAAATACTCACTGTCCATAAGGGTACCAGCGTGCTTGGTGGTGAAGAATAGTTCACTCAGCTCTTCTATCATGGGTCCTTGCTCAGCAGTGCCACCGTCGGCTTTTAATCTGGCTTTCAGCATTTGGTCATGTGTCTCTGCTTGGTTATCCACAGGATCTGGTCTAATTATGGGCTGCAAAATATGAGCTCACCATAAGAGAAATGCCAGCCATTATTTAATAACTTTTTTTATTTAATAATTTCTATAGTTAACTTGTTAATTCACTAGGTCATAGTGTTTAAGTGGTAAAGGTTATTTTCCTGATAAAGCAGGGAGCACAAAGTTTTAGGATATACCTAATTTCTCAAAGACTCAGGAAAATTTTTCCTTTTCATACCACTATCTATTTGTTGAATTTTTTTCAAATGAAAAAATCCTTATTGACTTAATTTATACTTACTAAGGATGACCATTAGTTGTTTAGTCAAAGGCAAAAATTCTCACTGAGATATAAGACTCAATACCAATCTTTCATAAACACAATCTCTTCACTGTTGGTAATATCGAAAGAGGCGTTACGTGGCACAGTGGATAGAACACTGGGCCTGCAGTCAGGAAGACCTGAGTTTAAATTGAGCTCCAGATACTTACTAGCTGGCAAGTCATCTAACCCTGTTTGCCTCGGTTTCCTCATCTGTAAAATGAGCTGGAGAAGGAAACGGCAAACCACTCCAGTATCTTTGCCAAAAAAACCCCAAATGGGGTCACGAAGAGTCAGACAGGACTGAAACAACTGAAAAACAGCAGTATCAATAAACTTCAATGCTTTCAACTATTTATCCCTCATAGGAGATATCATAATTACTATTTTTTTTTAAATCAAAGGTATTACACCTGAAAGATACAATCTAGGCTTATGCAAGACCTATGGAAGATTTCCCCCAAAAGACATTATTCCCCTACTAGGAAAAATGATCATTTGTATGTAAAGCATAAAATGATAATGTAGATGAAAATCATCACAAAATAGGTTTGGAAAAGTGTTTTAAGAAAAGCCAGATACACTCTGATACAATAAAAAATGACCATGAAAATGTGGCACAGTTTCTCTTGAATTTAAAACTACCTGAATTACAATAGAATTCTTAACTTTAATTTGTTTGCCCACAAAGTCCTTAAATGGCAGGTTAACAACATACAGTAACTGGGCTCATTGCTACTGGGCCTACAGGACACAAGATCACCATCTAGTTAAGGAAGGCCTGTACAACATTGGGCCCACAGGCCGCTTTCAGCCAGTGAAAGGATATTGGGCAGCCCGCTAAAAACATAGGGATGTGAGAAAGGTCTGCACAACATACTGCCTGCAGGCCATACGTCCTGCAAGTCTGAGTTACAGAATTAAGAGAAATATACATCTTCAGTTCTTCATTTCACTTCATCAAAGGGAGGATACCCAGGCAGCAATTCCCTCTAATTTAGAAAAAGGCCTTGGAGCTGCTGTGGCAGAATAACTTATCGCCCTGCAACCAACCTCGTGATGAGCCTTGACAGACATAGCCAGGCTGGTCCTCAAAAAACACATGTGCTGTCAAGCCCTTCCGACTCAACAGAATTCCGCCCCAAGTGGCCCTCCGAGGCCAGAGGCTTTAAGGACCCAGTGCCTCCTTGAGACCCCAAGGAGACACAAGACAAACAGAGGGGAGAACAAGGCAAGCAGATCCACGATGAGGGGTGGAGAGTGTGTGATAAAGACAAATGAAGGAAAGGCCAGCGGGAGGGGAAGAGCTGGTCAGGCAAGGCTTCTTCACAAGTGCTGTCCTGAATCCGAAGGACAAGGTGTGGATCACCAGAAAGGGCAGGTGGCCTCTTACGTGAGAGTAACTACAATGAGAGAAAGCAGAAAAGAGGCAGGTGGCCCCAGGAATCACCAGGAGGCTGGTGGGAAGAGACGCTGGACCTGACGGCTGTAGGACAACGCCTTTGTGCCTGGCAGGACGCGGCTTTCAGACTCCGTCCTGAGGCTCTGAACAGACTGGCAGCCAGGGCTCTTTAACAGAGACACCGCAGCAAACATCCATCCATCTCCTTGCTAAGGTGTGATGGAGCTCAGGGGTGCTGGGCCGGACCCTGCAGGGGCTCGCTTCCAGATGCGAGGAAAACTTGACTAAGAGCTTCAAAGGGCCAATGCACCTCAAAAATTAACATTTTTCTCCCTATTCAGCAGGAGGATTGGCCCAACATAAAACAAATCTCCCTAACTGTAAGAAGATGGAAAATGCTTTTATTTTTAAATAAAGATAAAAACACTGTGATGAATGATTTGTTTAAAGTCACACGATGAGCCTCTGGCATACTCAGAAATAGAACCATTATCTGATTCTCAGTCACTGTCTGATCTACTTGGCTGGACCTCAAAGAGAGAACATGTGAAAAATTCTAGTAAAAGAGGAAAAAGGGGGGAAGGAAGGAAAACAAGCATTTATATGGTGCCTGCTATGTGCCAAACACTGGACTATTTTTTTTTTACAAATGCTATTTTATAATTGTTTTTTAATTTTTAAAAATTTTACAATAATTTTTAAACAAATATTATTGCAATTTGATCCTCACAACAATCCTGGGAGGTAGATGCTATCAGTATCCCCATTTCACAGCTGAAGAAACTAAGGCAAACCGAGGTTAAGTGATTTGCCCAGGGGTGCACAGCTAGTATGTCTCTGAGGCTCAAGTCCTCCTGACTCCAGGACAACTGCTCTAGCCACTGTACCACCCAGCTGCTCCTAAAACAGAGCAAGGCTGAATGTTGGCCTTTAAAAAACTAATTCTGAAGTTTTTTCTTTTCTTTTGTTTTCTTTTTAGGCAACTGGGGTTAAGTGACTTGCCCAAGGTCACACAGCTAGTAAGTGTCAAGTGTCTGGTCTGAGGCCGAATTTGAACTCAGGTCCTCCTGACTTCAGGGCCAGTGCTCTATCCACTGCGCCACCCAGCTGCCCCCTGAAGTTTTTTATTTTCAAAAAAATGTTCTACGTTCAAATCCATGGTACATAATTACGCTGATCTAATAACTAAGATAGCCAACTCTTTCTTTTTCAGTTACTTACTAACTGTCCCCAGACTAAGTTTCATTTTCCTAAAATATCAGAACTGGAAAAAGCTTTTTGAGCATCCACGTGGCCAAAGGCACTCTAGCTGACTTAAAGAAACACACTGGGAGTACAGTCTGAGGTGGCTTATCTGAATGAAAACATGTGGATTAATCAATATTTTTTCAACTATGATTTATTGGTGGTTAAGTGAACATCACAGATTTATCAGAAGATTGATGGATGAAAATAATGTTTACTCTAATAAAATCAATGTGCATTTATCTCCCCTCTGTTCACCAGGGTTCAAGCTTGGGGGCAGGGGCAGGGGGAGGGGAGGGAGGAAGGGGAAAAGGCAGGATGATTTAGGATCTATGTTTTGGGACACCGAGATTCAAAAGGGGTCTAGTCTGCAAATACTGGTATAAACGCGAGGGGGAGAGAAGCCTAAAGTTAAACTAATTAAACTGACAGGCGAGATTGTTTGAAAAGGTTCTGAACCCACAGGGACCCCTTATGAAGCTTATCAGGAGCACAAGACCCTGCCTTTGCAGAAAACCCACCTCAGGCCTGTAGCTGGACAAAGGAATTTACACTCTGCTTCCTGCTTACCTCCAGCACCTCCAGCTCCTGCAATGAGGGCTCCCGGGGCACGACACGCCCTGCCACCTCTGCGGACTCCTCACGCACTTCTGGGTCTCCCACTGCACTCTTCTTTCCCACCTCCACACCTTTGCCTTCCGTTTAGCATGTCCTACCCCGCTTACTTGGTGAGTTCCTAATTTCCTTCAAAGTCCATGCTAACGCGACCTCTTGCACAGACCCTCCAAGATCTCCAGGAGTGACAAGCCCCCCTCAGACTCATGGAGCATTGACTTCACAAAGCCTTTCCATTTCTGCCATTTCTGCCTCTCTTCTCTACTTGGCTTTTCTTTCCCATCTATCTACAAACTTGCTCCAGATGCCTCCCACGCTGGAAGACCCTCTCCTCAGGCCTGGTGGCAAGTCAAGCTATTGTCTCCCCTTTGGGATAAGCTTCCACAAAGTCCTCGCTGCCTGCCTCCACGTCCTCACCTATCACCCCTCAAACCCTTTCAATTCAGCTTTAACCTCACCAGCTCCATTGAACTGCTCTCTCCAGGTCCTAAACAGTCTGTCACGCGTCCAGTCCATGGCCTTCCACCATCCCTATGCACCTTAACCCTTCTGCAACACAAGCTGCATCCTATCTGACACAGGCGATACCCCCCCACTACTGCATTCTCCCTCTGTTCCCTCAGAGTCCACCAAACTACTCCCTCTTGAATACGCTGTCTAGGTGTGCCTTCGGGGTCTCCTTCGATGGTCTTCTTCCCACCCCGTGATACCTGAGCACAGATGCTCCTCAATGCTTTCCATCCCTGGCTTTCTTTTCTTCCTGTCTCAGAGATGGCTCTCCTCCAAGTCCACACTTTCAATAATCACCTCTGAACAGACAGTTCCCAAATCCCTGTCTCACCCTGAGCTCTGGTCACCCAACTGCCTGCTGGACCCTGGAGTCAGAAAAGCAGGGTCAGCCTCCTGGCTCTGGGCCAGTCAAAGCATCTCTGTGTCTCAGTTCTGTCCTCTGTAAAATGAGTGTCCTGCATGAAAACATCTCTACAATCCCGTGGACCTGCAGATCTCATTATCCACATTCCTAGGAGCCCACCCACCTCTGGCCCTCCTCTCCAATCTGTCTTGCACCCACCACCACACTCACCATCATTTCAGTCCCCAACTCAAAACCTGCCACCTTTGACTTTTCCCTCCCCCTCACTCCCCACATCCAATCAGATGCGAAATCCTCTTGATTCCTTTGGTACCCAATCCCTTCCTCCAACTGACCCTTCTCATACCTGATTCTGCGCTCCATGGGGCACGGAGGTGACCCTGGGTTCTTAAAGGCCATCCCAGCAGGGGACGGGTTCTAACAGGACCCATGAAGCAGGTAAGTCTCCAAGTATGCTGCCAGTAATGGGCTATCTATATAGATGTCATGCAAGTATGAACCCAGCTTAGGTCAGAGACATCACCAGGCAAATATTCTGGTTCTGGAAACTCATAAAAAGCTGTCTACAAAGGCATGGAGAACAGCAGTCTGTGTCTGTGGAGCACCCACATGAACAAAATCTTGGATCCTTTGTTCTGAAACACAGGTCTGATGAGTAAGTCACTCCCCTCCTCAAAAATACTCAATAACTTACAGCCTAAAGGCTCAAATTCAAACTCCTTAAACTGCCATCTGGCTCCACCCTAATCCTCCTGTCTAGTTGCGCTGGTCCACACTGCACACTATATTCCAACCACACTCTACCACTGGCCCCACCTCACAAGCTCAGATGCCTCCTGCTTTGGTCTTCCAGGATCCCCAGCTGGAAACTGTTCTCTCCTGCTCAAACCTCAGACAGGTCTTTCTGGGCATCTCTTCTTTTCTCTTACTGTGCTCTACCTCATATCACGCCTCTGTAAGTACATGTCATAGCCTCAGTGGTGAGGGACTGGGCTCTCAGAGGTGAGGGACTGTTTTTCATATTTTAATTTCAGGGCCTAGCACAGTGCTTTGCATAGAAAAGGCACTTAAGAAAGATCTAATTTCTGATAACCATATAACATTGTGTATTGTCATTTTTGAGGTCCGTGTCAGCTCCCTGTTAGACTATAAATTTCAAAAGAGTGGAAATTGTCACATAAACTTTTTGACTTTCCTATGCCTTGACAGAGCTCTCTACAGAACAGGCCCAAACACATTCCTAAAATATGGCGGCCAACACATGACAAAATACTGCAGATGCGGCATGATGAAGGGAGTCCACAGTGGAACGATAGCAACGCCTCCATTCTCAAGAGTGCGTTTTCACGAGTGCCACCTGAAATCTCACTAGCTGCTGGCAACATCACCCTGTGGCCTCACGTCTGACAGAAGTAATGCACTAAAAGAAAGGTCAGCTGAAAGCAGAGTACCCTGCCTTCCCCTCCCTCATTCATGCTGCTCCCTGCCTATTTGCTTTCTTCCATCACAATAAGATATGATTTTACGGTGATTCAAAGAGTAAGAAACGCAGACCTACTTTGGTGTGCTCATAAGGAACGTCCACAGAAGGATGGTAACAGACGATTGTTCTGCCGTCTGATGACAACGCGAGTTCCACCTTACTATAAAAGAAAAGCATTTTACTGTATATGGGACATAATGGATCTGTGTTGTAAGATTAGAAGCAATTAATCTAAAATTACTTGATGAGGAAGAAAAATGCTAAATGAGCAGTTAGCCCACTGGCCCACGTGAAAGGGGGCAACACTCTGGGCCATGTCTATGCAACCACCCTGAGATCCATGACTACCTAAACTGGCCCAAAATCCATTTGCATCTTCATTCTGCTTATCTTTAAAATGTTTATATTTCTAGATGTACCACCTAGTGGGAAAGAATACCACTAAGTACTAGCCACGGTACAAACTTCCTTTATTTGTCCCAAACCTACTTCTGACAATTTCCAAGAGGTCGCTCCTCATTCTAGCCATCTGTGATTTGGTGAAAGACTGTGCTCACCTTCTCCACACCCTCCATGACTCTACGGACTTTGTCCTCCTTTCTCAGGTAGGGTGAGCAGAGCTCATTTTTTAGTGTATTCTCCTAATGGAGTCATTCCCATCCCCTAGCATCCTTCTCTGGACTTGCTCTAGCTTCATTCTCTCTTTCTTGAGGTCTGGTGACCAGAAATGCACACAACATCCTAGGCACAAAATCACTTAATTCCTCATCCTATGAAAAACAAATGACCAACATCTTTCTCCTATCTCATAGTTCTTCCAAGAGCAGCTTCCAGGCCTCTAGGCACATAAAATGTATTCTAAAAAAGCATAATTTTCACAGCTACCAATGTCTTCTTTAGATAACCTGCCACATTTTAGCTCCAAGGGCTTTGACTCCAATCACGGAAGAAACCCGTGTGGCTATGAATTAACATGAAAAACTAAATGCTAAAAAAAGTTATTTTAGCCAACTGAAGACTACCAAAATGAGCTATGCTGTCAGAATGTCTTACCACCATTTCAGGACAGAATACTCCAAAATGTTGATAACATAAACATTAATTTTGGTAAAAAATGTTTAGTGAATTGCACTGAAGCACCTTTTGACTTCAGAGAGTTATGTACTTACTAGAAAGGCACTGGAAGAGTGGAAAGAGGACCAAATTTGGAGTCAGAGGACCTGGATTTATAATCTCAGTCTCCCTGACAGACCGTGATTGTGTGCGAGACTGGGAAAGTAAATCACTCTTTTCATACCCTTTTTCCCATCCGTGAAAAACAGGCACTTACGGCTCCCCTGTCCAGCTCTAAACATAGTATTCTCAAATGTTCAAAAAAAAAAATTCATAAGAAAACCTGAATATGGTCAAAAATAAATGAGTTTTTGAATATTAACCCCAATTCACATTTTTTAATGGAGTACAGTTAGTATTCCTACTAAAACAATCACAAAGGTGATCTATTTTTGACATGTATTAAAATAAAATGCTTAATAAAGTATGTATTTTAGTTTCTAAACATTATACATTTATTAACTGTTCAAAATCAAATAATAGTTTGAGTGGCTATTTTTATCTACTAGACATGAACTAAAATTGGAAAATTAATTCTTTTCCAAAGCTACAATACTGTCACAAAAAGAATAAAGAGGATTTCTGGCAGTGCATTTATGTCTCACAAGAAAAAGAGCATTCAGTAAAATACAATGGCAGTAATTTTTTATTAACAAATGCTTGTAAACATAGGCTTGTTCAAAAACCACTGTAATCATTATTGAAAAAAGATAACAACAGAACAAAACGCAAGAAAGAAAGCAGCAGACACCAAAACAAGTAACTAAATTAAGTTGTTTCTAAGATTACATCTAAGGCACAAACAGAAATTAAGGTCTTGCTCCTGTTTCATATGGATCATCATACATACCAATTGTAGTCCTCTGGAAGAGGTGTGTACGTCGACTTATGACAAATGCAACCTAGAGCTCCTCCTGGAAAGACCCCAAACAATGAAGACAGAGTTAATCAGCAGCAGCATGTGCTTGGGCTACAAGGACATTTAAACTTCACACTTAAACAGACTTGTGAAACCAAGGACAGGGGTGCTCCTTCTCCTAATCCAGACCGCTACCCTAGGCACATTTCCCCATCCTCTGTAGCTCACTCATGTCCTCTCACTAGCCCTCCAAAGGGCTAGAGACCTTCTGTGTATCTTGTCACTGCATGGATACCTGAGGAACCCCCACACAGTCTATCCCAGGGATAATACGGAGAGATGTCATCTCTTATTCTGACTGCATAGATTTGGGGGGGGGGGAGTGGAAGGCAGTCAGGGTTAAGTGACTTGCTCAGGGTCACACAGCTAGTAAGTGTCTGAGATCGAATTCGAACTCAGGTCCTCCTGACTTCAGGACCAGTGCTCCATCACTGTGCCACCTAGCTGACCCAATGGCACAGACTTTTCAAAATGATTTTTTTCCTTCATGTAGACCAATCGAAAATGCTTCTTTTCAAAGCATACTCCCATAATACCCACTCACCAACATTATTTTGGACCCTCATTTTTCAACTTGAATCCTTCTAAGGTTATTTTTTTTAACTTCTGAAAAGGCTTTCTTAGAAAAGCTCATCTTTGATATAAAATGAAAACTACAAAATATGATAAATCACTTTTTAAGATAGTCAATTTTAAATATTTACTCAAGTTAATTAATTGTCAACTAGTTAGAACAAGGATAGTAGTGAGACCAAGGAACAATCCCTATAAGGGTCAATTTAACTAGAATACTCCTAATCTGTCCCACACAAGCTAGCACTTAATTCTACGTACATGCACGTTGAATGCTCTTGCGTCACTCATTCACAATTGCTTTTATATATGTTATCTCCCCAACTAAACTGTGAATGTCTTGAAACCAAGGACATTTTCATGGAGTATAACCCTCTTTATCCCACAGTGTTTATGTAAAGGGCCTTTGCACACTAGATCGATACTTGCTATTAATGTTAATTAGCCAAAATTTGCTATTAATTCCTCCCTTGCAATAATTCTCCTGCAGGTGGGACCCACGGATCTAGTCCTGCCCTTCATCTTACAGATGAGGAAAATGAGGCCCAGAGAGATAAAGGGACTTTGCACAGCAGACACTTAACGAACACTGTGGGATAAAGAGGTTTACACTCCCTGGAAAAGTCCTACAGACCATCCCCACACCTCAATGTCCCTGCCCAGCATAGAGTTTACTGGAGATACCCCACTACTCAGCGTAGAGCTCTCTGGTCTCACTCAGCCTTGAGGCAGGAGTGAAGAAGAGGAGGATAGGGGCAGGAAGAGAACAAGGGAAGGAAATCTTAATGCTGTGTTTGCTGACACAGGTCTGGTGTTAGGGTCACCATCAAGCCTTTGAGATGCTATGACCTATTTAGAGTAAAACACGTCAAGTCCAAAAAATTACTTACTCTGAAGTGTCATTTGCCAGCTGGAGGCAGTTGTGTGTGCCAGCACCGCTCTGGAAAAGGCCGCCCGAACTGCTGCCAGGGCCATGGTGTACAGGGTGTAGACAATGTCTGGAAGGCAAAGGGCTTTTTTTTAAACCTTTCTCAAGGTTAAAAGGTTTCTCACGCTTCCCTTTAACACTGCTTAGGAGAAGAAGAAAACAGAGTAGGCTACGTCCATTTAAAATGAGGGGGACCCCTATCTCTTCCGCCTCATTCCAACACCAGTCCAAAGTAACTTTCTCTCTAGTCCATCCCACTCATTTCTGTACCTCTCCACACCTCAGGTCCCATGCAGGTCACTTCACATACGCACATGAGGTCAATGTTTGTTATTAATGGAGTTAGGGAATTCTTCCCTTGCAATAATTCTCCTGCAGGTGGGACCCACTGATTTAGTCCTGCCCTTCATCTTACAGATGAGGAAACTGAGGCCCAAAGAGATAAAGGGACTTTGTCTCCCCATCCCTCTCATGACTGGAATGCACCTTCTCCTTTCCCTGGTTCCTTTCAAAGTTCAGCTCCTAAACGAGGGCTCCTACAAGTGCTTTTCCTGATCTCCCAAATGCTAGTGCTGTCCCCATAGGAGGGAAAAATCATGCGTCAATTTTGTATTGATTTACAGACTGACATGTTTTCTCACCTGATAGAATGTAAGCTCTCTGAGGCCAGGAACTATTTCATTAGGAGCTGAAAACAGAGATACAAAACATGTCATGATTTCCTATACCAGTGAAATCAAAGTTCTAATCAAAGTCAGTATCTAGCTTCTCTCTCTCCTGGTGCCCTCAGCATCTCTCTCTACCAATGGTTCAATGGTCTGTACAACATAAAGCTACTTTCTCTTGCTCTTTATTAATTATAACTATATAGATATGTAAAAGCTATTTATCTATATACAGTATCTATATCAATTTATATTGATTTAGATGTAGGTATAGATAGATCGATATAGAAATCTATATCTATTGATCAAGAGATAGACAGACAAATGGGTAGACAGATATAGTAAGTAGATGGATAGATATAGAAGATAGTAAGAAGACAGAAATAGACAGATATAGATGACAATTAAGTAGACAGACAGATGGTTTGATGGATGGGTAGCTATAAATCGGTAAGTAGATAGGTGAAGATGAAGATAGATATAGACGACAGAGATTTTGCGAGTGTGTGCGTCGTGTGTGTGTGTGTGTGTGTGTGTGTGTGTGTGTAGAAAACACACTTTTAGGTTTACAAAACACTTTACACAGTCTTATTTGAACCCTCACAAGAACCCCTTGAGGTGTATAGTAATAACAACAGGCAACATTCCAAGTTAAGTGACTTTCCCAAGGTCACACTAGTCACTATCTGTTGGGAGGGCCTCGGTACATATCCCACTTCTGATATTCTATTACTAATTCCCTTCACGTCCCCTAGGCTGTGATCCTATGGGTGCTTCACCTTCTCCGGGCCTCAGTTTCCTTATCTGTCAAATGAGCAGGCTGGACTAGGTGACCTCTGAGGTCAAAAGTAACATCAGCAAGCTTAAAACCACATTCTGGGCAGCGTGCTGCAGGGGAAAGAGCTTCAAGGGGATGCTCAGAGGCAGGGCGGCCCAGTAGATGGTGTCCCTCGCTTTCTTGGTGTATAATTGTTTATCTTCTGTCATCCCGTTAGATTGCAAGCTCCTTGAGGGCAGGGGCTTCTCTTTTTCTTTTCTTTTCTGCTTTTAGGCAACTGGGGTTAAGTGACTTGCCTAGGGTCACACAGCTAGTAACTGTCAAATGTTTGGTCTGAGGCCCGGATTAGAACGCAGGTCCTCCAGACTCCAGGGCCGGTGCTCTATCCACTGCACCACCTATCCGCCCCTCTTTTTCTTATTTGTATCCCCAGCGTTTGGCACAGTGCCCTGCACACAGTAGGTGCTTAATCAATGCTGACTGACTGATTGGACAAGTCGGGAAGCCCTGGGTTCGGATCCTCCTCTGACACTCCCCAGACCGGTGACCCTGACCCTGGTCGCGTCACCTGTGTGAGCCTTAGTGTCCTAACCTGTACAAACGGAGGCAGTAACAGCACCCGCCTCTGTGGCCCCGGGCCGGTCCGTGCTTCAGTTTGCTCGCCTGTAAAATGGGGAGGACATAGACCCCCTCCCTCCCCGGAAAGCACCTCGCTCCTATTATTACTGCTGTTGTCATTACTGTGAGTACTCCACCCTCTGCTGCCAACGGAGAAAGCGACAGTTACCTCCAAGGACACCCGCTCGGTCTGTCCTAGCAACTCGCTCCACGTTCCCCGCGGCGCCTCGTGCGCCTGCGCAAGAGCCACTTCCGGTCTCCGCAACGTCACCACGCATTTCCACGCCCGTGGCGCGAGGCGTGCCGGGAAATGTAGTCCGGCCGGAGAAAACGCCCTTAAGGACGTTTGCATTTCCAAAGGGATGGAATCCTCACAAGTTGTCCCTAGAGTCCAGCTTTTACCTGAACCCGAATGGGGGGGGGGGGCCGTGGTTGGAATATTGGCTAGGAAACGGAATTTGTAGACTTGAGTTCAGATTCTGACTCTGAAATTTACAACCTCTGTGACCTTGGACAAGTCACAGAGTCTCTGGGTTGCTTTTTTTTTAAAGGTCAAATGTAGTCCTGATCTGTAAGACCTTTTTCTGCTCTAAATCCTATGACCCCTAACAAGGTTGGTTATCCAGCTAATAAATAGTAATAACAATAATAATAAATGAAGGTGGCTATATGGGACAGCACATAGAGTGCCAAGCCTGGACCTGAGTTCAAATCCAGACTCAGACACTTTCTAGCTAGATGACCCTGGGCAAGTCACTTAACCCTGTTTGCCTCAGTTCCTCATCTGTATTGTTATTATTATTATTGTTATTTTTTGGTTAGGCAATGGGGTTAAGTGACTTGCCCAGGGTCACACAGCTAGTGTTATGTGTCAGTCTGAGGCCGAATTTGAACTCAGGTCCTCCTGACTCCAGGGCTGGTACTCTATCCACTGTCCCACCTAGCTGCCTCAGTTCCTCATCTGTGAAATGAACTGGAGAAGGAAATGGCAGTACCTCTGCCAACCCCAAAATGGAATCACAAAGAGTCAGATGTGACTGAAACACAGAAAAAGGACTGAAATGAAACATAGAAAGGGTTCACTCACTACCCTGTTTCAGCCTCCCTTAACAAGAGGCTCTCTTTAGCCTCCAGGTCATCTAGCTGCAGCATTTAGGGCAGGGGTGGGGAACCCGCCTCTAGCACATAGCAGGTGCTGAATAAATACTTGACTGATTGACTGTCTTTGGATCTAGGAAGGGGTAGGTTCCAATGCTGCTTCTGACACGTGGTGGTGGTGTAACCTTAGGTAAGGTAGTAACTAGCTGAATTAGAACTGGAATCTAGCTCTTCTGACCCCAAATCCAGGGTTCTTGCCACCAGGGATCCTTGACCTGGGATCTATCAAACCAGTTTTTAAAACATTTTTGTAACTATTTCAATATTATCAATTCCACTTGTAATGCCATGTATTTTCTTTTATATATCTAAAAATCTTAAAGCGGCTAGATGGCTCAGTGGATACAGTGCAGGGCCTAGAGTCAGAAAGACCTGAGTTCAAATCCAGCCTCAGACACTTACTAGCTGTGTGACCCTGAGCAAATCATTTAACCTCTTTTTGCTTTAATCCATTGGAGAAGGAAATGGTAAACCACTCCAAGATCTTTGCCAAGAGACAGTATGGCATGCTATGGTCCATGGGGTCACAAAGAGTCAGACACAACTGAATGACTCAACAAAAAGTCTGATTTTGAGAAGGGGTCCATAGCCTCCCCCAGACCGCCCAAGGGGTCTAGAGACACGAGAAAATTTCAGACCCCCCCTGTACTGTCCCATAAGAATCTAGTCCAGGATGGGGAACCTGAGGCTCTCTAGGTCTTCAAGTGCAGTCCTTTGACTGAATCCAAACTTCACAGAACAAATCCCCTCAAGAAAAGGATTGGTTCTGTAAAACTTGAACTCAGTCAAAAGGCCACACCCAAGGACCTAGAGGGCCGCTTATGGCCTCCACCCCTGTAAATCTACTGATAGTATCTTGACAAGTAGCTTTACAGTCCCTGACAGAAGATCTCCAGTGATGGGGAGCCCACTACTTCCACCCCTTCACAGGCAGAGGCACACCGCCATTTTGAGAAAAGCTTCATTTGCCTTATATGGAGACGAGCTAGGACCCCCTATCATTTTATACTCAATGATCCTAATTCTACCCCCCAAAGCCAAGCAAAAAAGTCAAACCCTTCTCTTATCTGACGCCCCTTCAAACATTTGATCGCCACCCTCCTCTCTTCCTGGAGCAGTGTCTCATTCACATGAAACCTCTGGAATGTTTTCAGCTGCACAGCTGTTTCTATCCCAAGTCCCCACCTCCAGCCAGACCCCGGCTCGTCCGTGTCCCTTCTTGACATCGTGACTCCTTAAGCTGTATCCGCTAGACTGGCTGTGGTCTGAACAGAACTGAGACCCAAAGTGCTACCTCCTCCCTCCCTTTGGGCACAAGACTTCTCCCGTCAGCTTCTTTGGCCTCTACCTCACACTGCTGATTCATATTGAGCTGGCAACTTGGGAAAACCTTTTTCCCATAAACTACTTTCCAGCTCTGCTTCCCACATCCTGTACGTGTTCAATCAAAACTCAAATGCGGTTTATTTCTCCTATGTGCCATATTGTTACCTTCATTAAATAGCTCCAAGGAATATTCGGGGGTCTCAGTTCTGCCATCCAATACATTAGGTATCATTTCATGATAAATATGCTCTGTATTTTTTCCTCTATGGCATTGATAAGAATGCTGAAAAAAATCCCACCAAGGACGGAGCTCCGTGGCATTCCACTGGAGACCTCTTTTCCAGGCTGACACAATCCCATTAACCAATACTAGGAATCAGAGCTGGAAGGGACCCTAGAGGTCACCCAAACTCCCATTTTTATTGTTGTTGTTCAGTCATGTCTGACTCTTCATGATCCCACTTTGGGGTTTTCTTGGCAAAGATACTGGAGTGGTTTGCCATTTCCTGCTCTAGATCATTTTACAGATGAGGAAACTGAGGCAAACAGGGTGAAGTGACTTGCCCAGGGTCACTCAGCTAGTAAGTGTTGCCATTTCCTTCTCCAGCTCATTTTACAGATGAGGAAACTGAGGCAAACAGCGTGAGGTGACTACTGAGACCTAAGTACACTGAGCTCCCAAGGTCACAGGGGTAGTTAGTCAGTCATGATTTAAAACTTATTTTTCCAACCCAGTCCTTTTTCTACTACAACTGGTTACCACTCTTTGAGTCCAGCTGGGCAGCCATTCCAAACATACCTTAACTGCACTAACACCTAGTCTATACCTTCCCCCTTTCACCCACAAACATATATTGAAATAGTCAAATGCCTGGCTGAAGTCCAGATATAACACATCCATGACCTTCTCCCTTCTTGGGGAGAAAATCAACTCATCTGACTAAAAATAGCTAGAAGTTGACCCTGGGGCTTGAGGTTGAGGCAGAGAATTTTTAAAAACACAAGGGACTTAAAAGACATGGCAGACATAAAAAGTCTGTTGAGCTGAAACAGGGGGGTCTGTTGGGATGCCCTGGAAATGCCTGCATGAGGAATCTCGCTTTGCTTCTAGAGGCAATGTGGAGGCATCACAGCTGGAACTAATTCAAGATGACCAGGGCTTGGACTCAGGTGCTGAACATCTGTGGAGGACGGGGCACATTTCCTGCCTGCCCAGGACATCTTTGTGTGTCAGCAGGCCGGCTTCCTAGGTCACATTTGTGCCGGGCACCTAATCCCGTGTTACCTGCTCCCCCACAGCACCCTAGGGCTCCAAGGCTTTCACACGTCTTTTTTGGAGTCATTCTCCCACTGAGGTGGACTGCCTAAGTCCAGCTGCTTGGCCTGGATGCCCGTGAGATGTACGGGATGCCTGGGATCTATTTGGGGTCACTGGATTGGGAGGTGAGGAGGATGAACTCCCTCCTCCCCCCATAGTAGAACAAGGTCTCACGCCTCTCTCTTCACCTCCCTAGCAAAGGGCACTCACTGTCATACAAAGAGTACACACTCCATGTGCATCAGCGATAATGGTGGTCGCTGAGAGGCATTGTGGGACAGGGCAGAGAGACCCTGTCTCAGAATTGGGAAGACCTGGGTTGGAGTCCCACTCTGACTCTTCCTGGCTATGTGACCCTGGACAAGTAGAGGCAGCTAGATGGTGAAATGGATAGAGCAGCAGGCCTGAAGTCAAAAAGACCCGAGTTCAAAATGTTACCCTGAGCAATCTCAGCCTCTGTTTGCCTCAGTTTCCTCATGTGGAAAACGGGGATAATAACAGCCTTCCAGGGTTGTGAAATGATACAATGCCTGGCCCATGGTAGGCACCACTATACAAATGTTAGCTAATATTATTATTTCATCTCTCAGTACCCGGAGGCAACTCTCCTAGAAGCCAAATTGCAGAGCAAGTATTGATCTTTGTGAGAAAACGGTGAGTTGCTTAGACAGAGCTCCCTGTTCTGGTGAAACCAAAGGTCTGCTCGAAAACAAAATAAAGATTAAATAAATGATAGTGATTGATACATGGCCTGTCAAACAAAGCAATCACACACACACACACACACACACACACACACACACCCCCGCCCCGCACACACACCCTCTAGAAATCAACAGAGGGGATCCCTCCAGAATCAGGACCAACGGAAGCCCTTTCATTCTTTCTAATTCGAAAGTTGGAAGCATTTGGGCCCCTCAGTACTTGGTACTCCCCGTGGAGGGTGACTAAGTGATTCCTCCTGCTGCTCTAACCCTGTGATTCAGAACTGCTGCCTGCCTGGGCCAAGGCCCTTCCCTCTGCTGTCTTCCCAGCCTCATTCCTCCCCGTCCCAGCCCCATTCGTCTGGCTCCTACCCCCTTCCTGCAGTCCCTGTATCCCTCCGCCTTCCCTCACCGAGGTGCCCTCTGCAAACCCTTCTCTATTGTTAATAGGCTGATCTTTACCCTCTTCCTCTTGTGTTTCTTTTCATCTTCTGGTATTTGCTGAAACCTGGCTTTGGCCTAGAGAGACAACTTCTCTCAGCACCTTCCCCAAGTCTGGCTGCTCCTCTCTACCCCACCTGCCCCAAAAAGCCAGGAGGAGGAGGAGGCGACTCCTTGCTCCCTATGACCAATGTCCAGCCCTCCCTCCACACTCACCTCTCTTCCTTTAAGTTCCCTCTGGCTCACCCAGATCTTTACTGCTCTCATTTATGGACCTCCAGGTTACTTTCTCATCAAAAAGTTCACTACTTGTCTCACAGCCTTCTCACCTCAAACTCCCATGACCCCTGCCTCCAGGCAGGTCATGTACAGTTCAGTTCATTTGTTTCAATTATGTCCAACTCTTCATGACCCCATTTGGGGTTTTCTTGGCAAAAATACTGCAGCGGTTTGTCATTTCCTTCTCCAGCTCATTTTACAGATGAGGAAACTGAGGCAAGCAGGGTTAAGTGACTTGCCCAGGGTCACACAGCTAGTATCTCACACATAATTGTCGCCACCCCACAATCGTCACACCCTGTGTTGTTTTTTTTCCAGTCCAAAAATTGGTTTATAACCTTTCATCATTATAACCTAATCATCACACGATATAATTCTGTTCATCACGCCGCTTACAAGGTAAACAGAGCAGCAATACATTCACCAGTGGCATATGGATATGCATTTATCTCTCTAGCATTGTGAGCCAGGAGCCTAGAATTCTCAGTGTAGGGGCATTGTCAGTGTTTAGTTTTAACATATATTCATGAGTATTCTGTGCATCCTAATTTTGTACCAAAGATAGTTTAGTAATGAATGATTTTAAAGCAATACCAGCATCATTTTTAAAGCTTCATATAATGGTTGCACCTCATTTTTTGACACAAAAAAAAACTGGCATAAAATCTGTAACAATTATGTGGTGAAATTTGGTCTGAGGCCACATGTGAACTCAGACCTTCCTGACTCCAGGCCCAGGGCTCTACCCCCTGAGCCACTTAGCTGCTCATATATAATAGTGGTATTAAACTCAAATAGAAACTGAGCCATGAAACCAACCATACATAACATAAGGAACTTTGTAGGCCATATATCAACTAAGAAAACTGCATACTAACATTACCTATGTTCTATTGTATTTTTATTTATTTTGTTAAATATTTTCCAATTACATTTAAATTTTGTTCTAGCTGTTTACTCAGGAGTAGAGTGGGCCACAGTGCAGCCCACAGGTCATGTGTTTGATACCTCTGATGTGCAGGAGTGAAATTAGGACACACAACACACACACACTCACACAAACACACAAACCTGATCAAATTAATCCATCCCAAATGCTAAAATTCACAGTTACAGCCCCAGGGACACATAGGTTTCCAAGCATGGACAGCACAATAAAAGGGCAGTTTCAGGAAGACAAGGTTCAGTAGGGGCGACAGAATACTACTGAGAAAGGATAAACCTGGACTTGGGGGACCTGGGTTCAGATCTCAGCTGTGCCACCTTCATGACCTTAGATAAGGTCATGAGACAAGTCATAGCCTCTCTAGGCTCAGATCTGAAAGAGGAGGGAGCTGGACCAGATGAGCTCTTGGAATCTAAAATCTCCAATTCTATGATCCTATGACTAGTTCAATCAATGACCAGTAAACCTTTATTAAGCACCTACTATGTGCCATTGGATACAAAGCCAATGAATAAAACAATCCCTATTCACAAGCTGCTCGGGGGAAGGAGGGGGGAAGAGCAGAAGGAGAGACAAATGTGTATATACATATACATACACATACATATATATAAGTAAATATACATATGTATGTGTGTGCATATATATATATATATATTGCTTATATATGTCTATATCTTGTTTGCACAGACATATACAAACATATTGGAGCTGCTAAATGGGGCAGTGGATAGAGTGCTA
Organism: Phascolarctos cinereus; assembly: GCF_003287225.1. Classification (NCBI taxonomy): domain Eukaryota; kingdom Metazoa; phylum Chordata; class Mammalia; order Diprotodontia; family Phascolarctidae; genus Phascolarctos; species Phascolarctos cinereus. The sequence goes on along the minus strand of NW_027555514.1, from coordinate 262,447,928 downwards.
GAGTCAGGAAGACCTGAATTCAAATCCAGCCTCAGACACTCACTAGCTGTATGACTGTGGGCAAGTCACTTCACCTTTGTCTAACTTAATCTACTGGAGAAAGAAATAGCAAACCACTCACGTATCTTTGCCAAGAAAACCCCATGAACGGTATTGGCATGCCATGGTCCATGGAGTCACAAAGAGTCGAATGTGACTAAATCACGGAACAATAACATACAAGTATTTTTGTATCCGTGTGCAGATACATTTGCATATGTATATACAGATTTGCCATATATACAGATAACTATAAAGAGGAGACATACAAAATAGTTTAACACAATGTCATTTAGGAGGGAGACACTAACAGCTGGGGACATCTGGAAAATACTTCACATAGAAGGTAGTGTTTGAGCTGAATCTTTATGGAAGAGAGGGATTCTCTGGCAGGAGAGACTGCACTCCAGGCAGGAGGGGTGGATAGTGCAAAGGCACTGAGGTGGGAGATGGGGTGGAACAGAGAGAAGACCAGTCTGGCAAAGTGTAGGAGAGCCTGGGATATATAATGAGGGTAGAAAGATAGATAGAGCCAGATTGTGGAGAACTTTAAAATCTAAACAGTCTATAATTTTTTCTATTTTTTTATATAATTTTTTCTAGAGGCAATATGGGGCCACTGCAGTTTACTAAGTATGGGAGTGAGATGGTCAGACGGGCACTTAAGGAAAGTCACTTTGATAGCAGCATGGAGGATAGACTGGAGTAGGGAGAGACTTGAGGCAGGAAGACCAATTATAATAATCTAACAGAGAGAGATGATGAGGGCCTGGAGGTACCTATGAGGTCACTTCTAGCTCTAGAGATCTATGACCCTAAGCATACTTAGGGTATACTTACACAGAAGTGTCCATAGGATGGATTGAAGGCTTGGAGAGACTGTGCCAAAGGACTGTCTGGCATAGAAGGCTATTCTGCTAATTTGAGAGATGTGAGTCATGAATACTTGAATTGTTGATGGAGGTACCGTACAAAGTAAAGGAGTTAATATTAGAAACATTTGGAGTGAGCCTCAATAGAATTTGGTGGCACTACATGTAAGAAACAAAGAAGAGTAAGGGATAAGTAAGTCAAAGATAACTCCAAGACTTCTGGGGCATGAGTGGCGCCATTGCTGAACCTGTTCTAGACTGAAAGAATGTCCCCCACGGCACTAGGTAAGAATGGCTTGCATTTTCTGGTTCACTACTGTTTGCTAGTGCTTTTCCTTTGTGTGTTATATGTCCCATCCGAGGCACCATGAAGCATAATGGGTAGAAAGCTGGCCTTTTGGTTAGGAAAACACAAGTTCATATCCTGCTTCTAACATGTTCTGGCTTTCTGACCCTGGGCAAGTCATTCCATTAGACTGTAAATGCCTTGAGGGCAAGGACTGTCTTTTGCCTCTCTTTGTATACCCAGGGCTTAGCACAGTGCCTAGCGCATAGCAGTCATTTATTAATGACTGCTTATTGAAAGAACGATTGAATTAATTTCACCTTCTAGTGCCCCAGAACATCTCTTTAAGACTATAAGTCACAGAAGAGTGGAGAAACCTTCTTGAGTGGAAGGGATTTCCACACTTGGAGGTCCCTACCTGGAACTCTTTCCCCTTTAATCTTACTGCATAGCTTCCCTGGCTTCTAACAACTAAAGTCCTAACTTCTGCAAGAAGCCTTTCCCTGGGGCAGCTAGGTGGCATAGTAGATAGAGCTACTGGGTAGATAGAGTCAGGAGGACCTGAGTTCAAATGTGGCATCAGACACCTGACACTAGCTGTGTGACCCCGGGCAAGTCACTTAATCCCGACAGCCTCACTAAAAAGCACCCCTTTAAAAAAAAACCCTTTCCCAGTCGTTAATGTTTGTGCCTTCCCTATCTGATTATCTATAATTTATGCTGTCTATATCTTGTATGTACATAGTTACTCATGTGTTGTCTCCCCAATTAGACTATGAGCCCCTTGAGAGCAGGGACTATACATATATATGTGTGTGTGTGCATCTATACATGTATGTAAGTGTATATATACATATATGTATATACACTTACATACATGTATATATTTCTTTGAATCTATATATCTGTATCTACCGCATTTCTGTGTACCCCTAGCACTTTTACATTGTACCTGGTGCACAGCAAATGCTTAATAAATGCTTGTTGACTTGACTATATCAATGAAATCATGTCTGAAACAAAAACATTTGCCATAATTTCAGAATTCCAGCTCTAGTTAAGCACCTAAAACTATTTTAGTTTTAAGTACATTTTATTTCATGTCTTTATGAATTCTCAGACTAATATTTTAAAGTCTCCTATAATTTAAAAGCAGTGAAAATAAAAAAAAAAGACCCACCATCTCCTTTATTATAAGTGAATAAAATGGTCGATCCAATGTGTCTGGCACTTGGGAAATGATCTCAAGTGACCTCACTGGAAATTGGCATTGGTGTCCTAAGTGTCCATTATAGCTTATTTTGAGCCATTTCTAAGGCAAATTAGAAATCAAAAGATTCCAGAGCCAGCTGGAATCCAGGGAGGAGTATATGATAAAACCAATACAAAATCTGGACTTCACTGAGTCCATTCATAGACCGTAAACTCCATCAATCATTTACATTAGTTAAGCGATAATCACAAAGACATTTAGTCCACCTTGTGCCTCAGCAGGAATCCATCTAGACCATGCCTGCCAAATGGCTGTCCAGCTGGTGTTTATTATAGGCTTCTAGTAAGGGGAGGCCTACTTCCTCTGGAACCAGCCCATTTCACTTTTGTACGGTTCTAGAGGCAGCTAGGTGGCTTGATGGATAGAGCACTGGGTCTGGTGTGAGGAAAATCTGAGTTCAAATCTAGTTCCAACACTTACTAGCTATGTGACCCTGGGCAAGTCACTTAAAATCTATTTGCCTCAGTTTCCTTATCAGTAATGTAAGGATAATTATACCACCTAGCTCCCAGGGTTGTTGTAAGGCCCAATAATTATAAAGTGCTTACCATAGTGCCTAGCAGAATAGTAGGTGATATATAAATGCTTGTCCCCTTCACTCTCCTTGCTCCTCATACACACCTGTGATTGACCTTTTCTTTTGCCATCTCCTTGTGTCTCTGTTCACAGCACGGGGGCATGGAACAACGTTGGGAGCCATCAGGTAGAAAGTGACCTTTCAGACAGACCTGTGATCCCTGGGATCTCCAGAGCATTGTCAGAAAGTCTCTCTCTTACTGGGAGCATAATCTCGAGCCCTTTGCCTGTTTCATGACTATGCTTCCAAGGGCAGATTTACTATAAACCTAAGCGTTCCGATCTGCTCCATCAGACCATGAGCCTAATCTGTTGACCCCCAGAGTTACACAGATGACAGTCTGTCACATTGCAATAGTGCCAGAAGAAAAATTGGGAGCCCATCCTCCAGAACGGTGGCTCCAAAAGGGGGTGCCATGCTGTATGCTACACACCATGTGTCCCAACCTTTCTCGCCAAGTGTGCCACAAATTGTGCCTGGGCCTCCTGACTCTCCTGCAGAGTGCCCTGATTCTTTGAGATAAGCAAAGATGTTGACAATCCTGGCCCCAGAGAATCTAGGCCTAGTTCCCCATGATATGAACAACTCCTGGGTCCTTGATACTCTAGTCTCCAGGACGGGGGAGTATGATGGGGGGGCAGGAAGTGCTTTCAAAAAAGGTGACTCTTCACCCCAAGAAATAATAATAAAGTTAGCTCCCTTCTAAGATACTCAATTCCATTTTCCTGATAGCAACCAAGGACTAAGGTTAGCATTTTAAACAAAAACATTTTTATTATATCCCCCCCCCAAAAGGCAAAGAAATACATGGGGGCTGATGCAAAGTGAAATGTATGGTGTACAAAGTAACAGCAATATTGTGAGAGGATCAGCTGTGAATGACTTAGTTATTCTCAGCAATACAATGATCCAAGATAATTCTGAAGGACTTATGATGAAAAATGCTATCCATCCCCAGAGAAAGAACTGATGGTGTCTGAATACAGATGGAAGCATATTTTTTTTAACTTTATTTTTCTTGAGGGTTTTTTGTTTTGGTCTTCTTTCACAACATGACTATTATGGAAATGTTTTGCATGACTACATTTGTATAACCTATATCAAATTGCTTGTCTTATCAATGAGGAGGGGGAGGGAGGAAGGGAGAGAATTTGCAACTCAAAGTTTTAAAAACAAATGTTAAAAATTGTTTTTATGTGTAACTGGGGAAAAATAAAATACTAAATAAATACAAGAAAGAAAGAAAGAAAGAAAGAAAGAAAGAAAGAAAGAAAGAAAGAAAGAAAGAAAGAAAGAAAGAAAGAAAGAAAGAAATACATGGGACTTAGATCTTTCCCAGAAATTACAAAGTTCCTGCAGTGTGACTGGGATTTGGAGTTGTACTAGAGACAGCTGGCAATAGACAGCTAATTGTTAAATTTTCTATGTGAGCATTTACACCTCAGAAATTAGCAAACTACAAATCAGGGCTTAATTTATTGTTTTGTCTAGACTTGAGAAAGTAATGGGGAAATGTTAGTAATGCAGGTTAAATTTAAAAGTGTGTCTGCATACATTCCCCCCCTCACCCACAGTGCCAGTTGTTAAACATTTACTAGCATGTCCCTGGCAGGTTTGAAGTTTTTAGGTGAAGCCTACAGCAGCAGCCCTTCTTGGCCCTGGTTCTCCCTGTTTCTTCTGGTTTCCCTTTGCAGTCTTACTTGGCTCAGTCTAAGATCTTAGAGAAATCAAGTAATTCCTCATCTTGTTCACTGGCTTATGTTCCCTTTCAGATAAATCTGGGAACACCAGAAATTAGATCCCTCAAAAAAAAATAGTAATAAAGTTCTTGTATAAATAAAACCAATGTGGCCAAGAATAGAAGGAATGCAGAAAAGTGGTGGTGGGGTGGGAAATTTTCATAGACAATATCTCAGATAGCATGTGATTGTATTGGAATATTACTGTAGTATAGGAAACCATGAGCTGGCTGATTTAGAAAAGCATGGAAGAACTTGGACTTATAAAGGAAGATGCTATCCACCTTCAGAGAAGGAGAAGACAGGTAGAAATATGCATAGTATGATCTTACATATATGTAATGAGTGTATGTGTGTATGTACATGTACGTTTATAAATATCTACATGTATGTACACATCTGTATCTACCTATATCTCCGCATTTAATTGTAACTTTCGGGGAGGGGGGGATAAAGCAAAGAGTGCACAGGAGAGAACAGAGGAAAACTTACAAGGAAGCAAAGAAAAGCTGGGTAGCTTTGAAAACAATGTGTATTTATTATATAGGTTTTCTTGAAATGGAAATGTATTGTTTTATACTGAATTCTATCATGTTCTGCTTTGTATGTGGCAATGTTTTTTCTTTTCTTGTTTTGTACTTAAATTTAAAATTAATGAAAATTTTTAAAAAATAATTTTTAAAAAAAGGTGAATCTTGACAGAGGCAGGACACTGTGATGTCACATGGTATTGGGACAGCAGAGCACTGGAAAGAACAGAGACTGGGCTAAAGGCCTGTTGAGGAGTGGAAGCATGAACACCAGTATCAACACCCCAGTTACAATTCTACTTATCTCCAGAAGATTGGCCACCAAGTGATGGATTATTTTTGGCTATAACAACTTATAATGACTATTTTGTAATGTGGAAGGAAGGAGAGAAGGAAGTGAGGGAGGGAGGGAAGGAAGGAAGGAAGAAAGGAAAGGAAAGGACAGGAAGGAAGGAAGGAAGGAAGGAAGGAAGGAAGGAAGGAAGGAAGGAAGGAAGGAAGTGAGTGGGATTGAGACCACTTACCCAAATAAAAATTCAGAGGTTTCTCTCAGTAGAAACAGAAGTTTTATTCTAGCAAGTCTCATGCGAGAATTGGGCATCACTTACCCAGGGTAGACTGGAGTAGGGAGGCAGGGTACAAGCAGCAAGCAAGCAGTTATATACCCCTAGACAAACAAATTCTAAGAAAACCCCACCCACCTTTTAACCTGAATCTCTTTATCCCCATTGGTTGAGGTAAGAGACCTTATAGTTTAGCTAGAAACTAAGACATACATTCTACCCAAAACAAGCTTGGTAGCTAGAAGATTGCCTTATATGGCAAAGATAAGGCTGGCGTGGTGGTTACAAAACAAGGGAGGGGGTGGGCAGCAGTGTATGACCAGATCACATGATTTACAGGAAAACAAAACTTAGGCCTGGCTAATGCTAAAGCCTTAACTAAATTTTGGGGGCATAGCTTCCATTTCACATAAGAAACTTTCACTTCTCCCACATGGTCCCCCCTCTCATTTCATAGTTGAAAGTTTCTCATGCCAAAACTGGTAAATTTCTGCAGCCTCCCTGTTTGCTATTTCATCAGGGTTTAACCTTCCCTCTTCTTCCTGACTGCCTGCCATTCATCCTTGATTCCCCGATGTCATTAGTCTTATGGACTCACTGACAGGCTCTCTTAATGTAATCATTCTAGAGAGTGTCCTTTGTACAGTGGTGGTAATTAACTGCACCATGCAAGGGACACACACTGGGAGTAGTATGACTCCACTCACTGCTATTAATAAGAACCATAAAACCTGCTTCCACCAAGTTCCCCCAAACCAGGACCACACCTTTAAGTAAATATGGGAAGGATTAATATAAGCATTGACAAATCAAAGGGGCAGCCTCTTCATAAATGTAGATACAGAGACTCAAAAGAAAACAATAATGCAATTGTCCCTTTAAGATTCAAAAACTCTTTTCTTATACAGCTGTCTGGCAGGGAACCCCATCAATGAAGTCCTCTGGTCCTTGGTATTTGTTCCCGCCATCTCTAGCATAGCATCTCAGCATCTTCTTCCTCTTGTCTTCTTGTAGGAACCAGCTTTCTGTCCATTTTCCTACAAAAGTGACCTTAGCACAATTTTAAATTACTATTTCTAGTCCTTATCACCCTGATCATTTTTACAAACTCAAAATTGGAACTATGGCCAATTGTCATGTTTAAGAAATTCACATCAGAACCCAGTGTCTTATACTTTACATTAATCTATTATGAGACTTCACTATGGAATTAATCACAGGCTTCAGTACATACATATCATTTTTTAACACAGTACATATAAAATCTTAAAATTTTAGTCATGCCTTGTTTCTTTGCTGGCATTTATGACATAAACCACAAGCCATTCTTCTTTTGACTTTATTAATCAATGGTAACAAAACTTTAGACAAGTATGATATTATCCAAATAACAAAATAACATTCCCACAAGCTCCTGATTATCTCCATACCATTACCAAGAATTAAAAGACCCCAACTCATACCAGAACACAGTCCCAGTTCTATAATAACCTTAGATGTTCCATAATCAATTATTTTAGTAACTTTGTTACTGTACTTATAAAACCGTCTGATTATAGAAATTAGCCACTAAGAGATTAGAATAAGGGAACAATATTTCCCTCAACTTCCTGTCAACTCCAGACAGAGTATTATATCAAATTGCAAACTGCATTGAGCCAGACTTAAAAGTCCGCCAGGTTTCAGTTAAGGACACCTGGAGTTAGACTCAGAAATAGTCAGTCATTAGTCCCGGCAAGTTCCAACAATCAGCTTAAGATATGACTATAATCTAATCCTTTTCTTATGTCTCATGCTGACTACCTGCTCGGATCATAGAAACTTACTATAGAAGGAAAAAGAGCAGGGACAGGTGATGTATCAAATATGACAGGATAAAACATCCTTAGTTTTGTTTAAATTCAGATAGAGTCGCAGTTCTCCAATAATGCAGTATCTGTTTCTCCTCAGTGCCAAACTCAGAATAGTCAGGTGGGAAACATTCCTTTCCAAAGGAACATAATAGGGAAACTGAGCCAGGAGGATCCCATCCCAGATTGAGACTAAGATTGTCCCCTCGGCTTTTTCCTAAATGAATTATGGTTCCACTAAATAGACCTCTACCTGTTCTTGTGGCATTTCTCTCAGATACTGATTTAATGCAGACAACTATACCCAAATTTAAACTCAAAATAAAATTAGTTATAGTCCCAAGAGCCTTTTGCCTCAAACAGCAAGTCTCGCTAATCACAGCTTAAAGCCAGATGCAGTTACTTTCACTCTCATGGAGTTGCAATAAGCAATATAGATTTACCAGGACTCATACCAAGAAATCTCACTTTACATCTTTCCTTCTCAAATTTAAACTTGCCCTGGTGTAAAAGCCAATCATCAGAAATTATTTCTATCTACTGTACATAAACTTGCAACTTCTCAGCAAGTCAAGTTCATTGTCTAGGAACTGCATAATCCTAACAAGTTCTTTTCTCAGGGCAGATGACCTTGCCCACACAGATGGTTTCCAGGGATCTTGGCAAGTTTACAAAATAAGGAGTAATTAGTTAATCCTTTTAGGTTTTAGCATTAAAACAGTAACCCCAAATAACTTAGTTAACAATCTCACAAATTTTCATAAATTATAACAAAACAATTTTAACTGAAAACTCCCTTTAAACACAGACAAAATTTGGAAATTCTATGCTTTCTTAAATTGCAATACTTAGAAGGAAATGTTACAAAACAGGATCATATAGAGTGCCCTAACATCCAGATTCATTCCTTTTTCTCTTTTCTCTGAAGGCACAATTAATTAAACATTCTAGATTATAAAAGAAATTGCCCTTCCAACAACATAACTAATACAATTGAAAATAGACCCGATAAAAAAATCTTTCTTTCTGGACCCCTTCATCAGTCTTTTGGGGGCCACTCCCACCCCTACAGACTGGCTTCTTTTTATCTATGCTAGCCCATCATTGTCTTTTACTGGCCTTAAATATAATTGCTTCATATTCGTTAACTTTATGTGGATTTTCTTTGATATGAAGCTTATGACAATGGTGATGAGATGAATGATTCTCTGTCATAAGGCAATTTGGGAACACATCTGATTAAAGTAAAGCCACCAGAGTGGTAATTAATTGGTTTTGGATTTAAAAGTTTAAATAGATAATAGTTGTTTATGGTATTGTTCTATTTTTAAAATTTTCTTTATTGTATAATTTGGTAAGCAACTGTATCATCTGTGTTGTCAGAAAAGCAATTTTTCTTATAATCTAAATGTTATTAGGTTCATTCTTCAGGCTAACAACTGGGTTTGTTGGGGGATGGGCAGTATGAGCCAGGCTCTTAAGTCAGGGACTAGTGGTCCTGGGGAAGTCTAGGTTTTGAAATACCTTGATTGGGAGTGGCATTGAGGTTAACTTATATCTTTTCCATAGCCAGTATCCATATTAGATCTAATAGAACCCACCCATGGATCTAGCCTGAAAGGTGGGTGGACATAATTCCTTCCATCTCTCCATAACTTCATCTATTGGTTTTTAAATTAGGCAAAAAAAAAAAAATTTTTTTCCCATCTTTCTACTTCAAACAGACCACTTCCTCACACCTTCTGAACTTACTTAAACTATCTAAAGCTATTCAGCTTTCTTTTTGCAAATCTAAAGGGAGATAATTGCTCTCCCTCCCCTTCTCTCTTCCCAAACTGCTTTTACAACTTTGCTGTGCACTCTAAACAATTCACTCGTCTTACACTATTTCCCCACTGTTCTTTAGTTTCTTTCAATTTACTTTAATAACGTTCAAATTATGAAAAGCCACTTGACATAACAATACAAAAGTTTACCAATTTGAAACAATACTAGATGTTTAAAACTTGAAATAAACACATTACCAACCAAGTGGCTCCAGTCCTGTTAAATGCATTTCCAACTGGTCACATCTAATTAAAGAATAGTTGTTAGCATTTTTAGCGTCTGCCCTCTGCTAGGCATTGTGTTAGGCACCTTCCAATCATGTGAAATAAACTGAGGTAACAAATATCAGATCCTTACATTTTCCCAATTTACCTTAGTGCCAAACAGTGTAACAAGCTCTGAAATTAAAAAACATTACATTTTTACCAATTTGAATGGGTTGGGGCTCGTGGAGAAACCTCATGGTCTTGGCAGCAGTCAAACCCAGTCATCCCCAACAAGCCGCAGCCCTCAGCACAGACCCCGGCTGCCCATAAATTACCTTTTGTTTATGTTCTGGTACACAAAAACTTTTCTCTTTTATGTAAGGCAGGGAATAGTTAAAAGCTTATTTAGCCTGCCTCCCTTTGATCTGACTTTTCTCTCTTTCTCTCTCCCATCCACCCACCCCTCTGAAGCTGTTGTTACCAGGGAGGAGGAGGGGGAAAGAAAGAAAGCGACATTCCAGAGTCCAGCTGCTGCCTTTTACTGTCTGGCTGCAAAAGATACACACGGACACTCACTCATACCACGCACAGACACAAACACACACACACAAAAAAGACATACAACAACCCTCCGCCCTGTAGCATCCTCAAATCATCTAATCACATTTAATCATTTTCTCTTTATCCTTTCCTTTATATTTTGATAGTTCATTCCAACTCTGCAATCGATTGCCTACAAGACTGTCTATAGGTACCTCACATTTGCGCTCCAACTGTGCAGATTTAGATTGTTCCTTTCCCATTCCTAGGGAATTTACGGGAGCTGTCACCAAACTCCCCGAGTCTAAAGATTCAGCCAAATCACCGAGGAGGGTTGCCCACTCCTCACTCATGAAGCTTTCTCAGCAGCATCCTTTTCATGAGGTATCTATTATGCACTTTGATTAGGCCCGGACTCTACCTAAACTACAGTCTGTCCTAAAGGGCCCTCACCCTATGCCAATTACCTCCAGACCCCTGAGTGCTTGCCTCCGGGTTGCACATGTACAACTTATCCAACTGCTCTCGCTCACCGGCTGTCCGGAATTTCTTAGTTTTGTTTTTAATCGTCGGAGCCCTAACAACCTTCTGTTTCTCCGAGTCCCCCTCTTCGGGTTTATTTCAATGACTGGGTGGTAATCTCCCTCCAGGACTCAAGACCTCTGAGAAATCCCAGATGCGAGCTCGGTCTTGAAATCGGTAGGGAAGCCCCCTCCTCAATCAAAGAAAATTCCAGACGATCCCCCAACTGAGTGGGATTAAGACCACTTACCCAAATAAAAATTCAGAGTTTCTCTCAGTAGAAACAGAAGTTTTATTCTAGCAAGTCTCATGCGAGAATTGGGCATCACCTACCCAGGGTAGACTGGAGTAGGGAGGCAGGGTACAAGCAGCAAGCAAGCAGTTATATACCCCTAGACAAACAAATTCTAAGAAAACCCCACCCTCCCACCTTTTAACCTGAATCTCTTCATCCCCATTGTTGAGGTAAGAGACCTTACATTTTACCTAGAAACTAAGAGATACATTTTACCCAAAACAAGCTTGGAAGCTAGAAGATTGCCTTATTTGGCAAAGATAAGGCTGGGGTGGTGGTTACAAAACAAGGGAGGGGGTGAGCAATAGATGTATCACCCGATCACATGATCTACAGGAAAATGAGACTTAGGCCTGGCTAATGCTAAAACCTCTAACTAAATTTTCGGAGTATAGCTTCCATTTCACATGAGAAACTTTCAGTTATCCCACACGGAAGGAAGGAAGGAAAGGAAAAGAATGAGAGGAAGGAAGGAAGGAAGGAAGGAAGGAAGGAAGGAAGGAAGGAAGGAAGGAAGGAAGGAAGGAAGGAAGGAAAGAAAAGAAACGAAGGAAGGGAAGAAGGGAGGGAGGAAGGAAGAGAAGAAGAAGGGACAAAAGAAGGAAGGAGGGAGGAAAAATGCTATTTGCCTCTAGAGGGAGAAGTGATGAACTCTGAGTGAAGATTAAAACATACTTTTTTTGCTTTCTTTATTTTTCTTGGGGTGTGTGTGTGTGTGTGTGTGTGTGTGTGTGTTTCTTTTGCAACATAGTCTAATAGGAAAATGTGTTTTGCATGACTTCACATGTATAACTGATATATTGTTTGCCTTCTCAAGGGCTGGGGGAGGGACAGGAAGGAGGGAGAGAATTTGGAGCTCAAATTTTCAAAAATGAATCTTAAAATTTCTTTTACATGCAATTGGGAAATATTTAATGAAATAAATAAAAATTAAAAATAATTTTTAAAAAAAGTCTAGCTCTTTAGGGAGTAGCTAGGTGGCACAGTGGATAGAGCTCTGGCCTTAGGAAGACCTAAGTTCAAATCTGGCCTCAGACACTCAACTAGCTGTGTGGCCCTGGGCAAGTCACTTAACTCCAATTGCCTCACGAAAAAGCAAAAAATAAAAGTCTAGCTCTTTAGGCATTTCATTGTTAGAAACTAGGTTCTTCTCTGAGACCTGTAGAAAGCTAGGGATTAGGAAAAGAATAAAAATTAAAATATCAAATCATGTTTTAATAGTTTCATATGCCAAACATATATCAGTGTATATATTCATATATATCTATCAGATGTATACATCTATATCTATCTATATCTATATACAAGGAGGCAACCACTTGTATTTGAAAGTCACTTGATAGAAAAACTTTTTTTTTTGGAACTTTGGGTGTTCTCTTTTAAAGGTGTTCAATGCACCTTATTAGCAGAAATATGCACTTAACCACAGTTGTAATTACATCAAAAGAAACTGGATGGAGACAGTGGATGGCAGCCAACCACAGTGATGCAAATTGCTAACAGTTCCAGGAAGGGAAGCTTCTCAGCTAAGTCTTTGAAGGATTCTCTTCCATTAAAATATACTGAGTGCCTCGAGCTTACAAACACTGTACTTTTCCTTCTAAGCCTTATTAAATGTCTCTGGGGGCCTACAAGCCCCCTTAGTGGTGGTGACAAATCCTGCACAGTGAGGCTGACTAGGTTAGGTGTGGGTGTAGGGAATTTGTCTACTCACTTAATATTTCTATGGGAGATGTGAAATTTTTAAAAAATGTATGAGAAATCAGGGAAGTGAGAGTCAGCTCAAACGGGAGCCAAACAATCCAAATGCATTTCAAGGTAGCTGATGGAGGGGGCTCACACTGGGGATTACTCAACTGATAAAATCAGCTGCTATTTATAGCTGTGGTATCCGGCCCATTGAGAGTGATGAGCCCAAGCCGTGCACAAACACAGCAGCCTATATTTAAACTGCGCATTCTTTCCTTTTCATTTCTCCTTTTCTATCTATCTCCACCAGACCCAAGTAAAGGCAAATTCTGGATTAGTTTATCGTTGGTATTGGATTCCTTGGCTTCAGCATATTTCAAGAATCAATGAACTCATCAGTGTGGGTTGTCCTGACACTGATGCAGTTTTCCATTCTCCTTTCCACCTTCAGGTCCCTGTATGAGGTGTCATTCCCTGTTAGAATCTCAGCTCTTTGAAGTGTCTTTGTAACCCTGATGTTTAACACAGTGCTTGACACAGAGGAAACACTTAAGATGCATTTACTGACCCCCTCCAGGATGGGATTGATGGTTTTTTAGAGTAGCTAGAGTCAAAACTTCTGTCAGTCAGGCAACAAACATTTATTTATTTATTTATTTATTCATTCGTTTATTTTTTTATTTATGTTTTTGGCGAGGCTATTGGGATTAAATGACTTGCCTAGGGTCACACAGCTAGTAAGTGTCAAGTGTCTAGTTTGAGACCAGGTTTGAACTCAGGTCCTCCTGACTCTAGGGCCAGTGTTCTATCTACTGCACCACCTAGCTGTCCCAACAAACATTTATTAATCACCCACAACATGCCAAGAATGATGGTCATGGAGTCAGGAAGACCTGAGTTCACACTTACTAGGTGTGTGACCTTGGGCAAGTCACTTATCCCTGTTTGCCTCAGTTTCTTCATCTATAAAATGAGCCGGAGAAGGAAATGGCAAATCACTCCAAGACAATCCCAAACAGGATCTTGAAGAGTTGAACGTAAATGAAATGACACCACCACCACCACCACCACCACCACCACCATCATCACCACCATCACCCCCATCATTACCACAACACTATGTGCCAGGCATGGTTCTAAGTACTGGGAACACAAATAAAGGCAAAGAATAGTTGCTGTTCTAAAGAACTCAGTCTAATGGGAAATAACATGTAAACAACTATGTAAAAAAAACTCAAAACACAGACGAAGTTGGAGATGATGGGGGCCAACCTGGTGATAAGCTCTCTGAATTTAGGCTGGCCCTTGGCAATAAGCTCAAAGTTCATCACCAGACCTATGCTTGAAGCCCTGTAGGCTTGGTAGGACCTTCCAGAACTTATCTTTCACTGGCCTAACCTTTACAAACTCAAGGTCATTTTGAGGATGTCTCTTCTACTCCCCAGACCTTAGTTTCCTCATCTGTAAAATGAGGGGTAGACCAGATGGCTTCTGAGCTCCCCCCAGTCCTCGGGCCAGGAGTCTATGGTTTCTCCATCTTGATGAAGTATTAACGGAGGATTTTGTTATTTTTAATGCTTTTTATTTCCATGTCATATTCATTTCCAAATATATCCTCCCCCACCCACTCCATCATTATACCTTCCCTTAATAGGTAATGGCTAATATTTACGTAGTGCTTTACTATCTGCAAAGTGTTTTCCACATATTACCTCCTTTAATAACGAGCAGGGAAAAGGATTGGGGTGTGGGTTACGAGGGAACATAACATCTGGGAGGAAAGTCACCAGCAGAACAGACATTCTGACTCAGAAGGGGGATAGAAAAGAAAAAAAAAAGAGCAGGGATCTGAAGCTGGCGGGTATTGGAGCTGGCCTCTTGGACCAAGAGTGGCTCGACAAATTGTAGCACGTGAACATAATGGAATATTATTGCACCGTTGTTGGTGTTTTAGGCGCATGTGACCCCGTGACCCTATTTGGGATTTTCTTAGCCGAGATACTAGAGCAGTTTGCCATTTCCTGCTTCAGCTCATTTTAGACGTGAGAAAACTAAGGCAAACAGGGTTAAGTGATTTGCCCAGGGTCAACACAGCTAGTAAGTATCTAAAGCCGGATTTGAAATCAGGTCTTCGTGACTCCAGGACCCAGACTCATCCACTGTACCATCTAGCTGCCAGTATTATACTGTAAGAAATGGCAAAAGACTTTTTTCTTCTTCTTCTTTTTTTTTTGGCTAGGCAATGGGGTTAAGTGACTTGCCCAGGGTCACACAGCTAGTAAGTGTTATGTGTCTGAGGCTGGATTTGAACTCAGGTCCTCCTGAATCCACTGCGCCACCTAGCTGCCCCAAGACGTGGCAAAAGAAACCATTTTAGAGAATCTTGGATAGTATGAACTGATGCAGAGTAAAGAGAGCAGAACCAGGAGAACAATTTATATAAAGATAGCAAAGAGAAATAATTTTGAATGCCTTAAGAACTCCTTGATCAATGCAATGACCGACCATCCTTTCAGGGGACCTATGATTAATCAAACATTGATTAAGCGCCTACTATGTGCCAGGCACTGTGCTAAGCTCTGGGGATATCAAAAGAGGCAAAAGATAACCCCTGCCTCCGAGGAGCTTACAGTCTAATGGGAGCTACAATAGGCAAACAACCATAGACAAACAAGACATATAGAGAATAAAGAGAAAAGAATTAATAGAGGTAAGGCATTAAAATTAAGACAGGTCAGGAGGGTGAATCCATTCCAATCCAATAAATATTTATTAAGGGCCTACTATGTGTTGGGTGCTGTGTTTAGCACTGGGGGTAACAATGAATAAACAGTCTTCATGGAGTTTACAACTGAATGGGGGGACAGATGGCATGCAGAAGGAGTCATGGGAAGGAGGTGGGATGGGGTGGAAAGGTGAGAGATGGGAACTGGACCCTGGGGGTGTGTGGTGTTGAAACCAGGCAGAACAGCAGATTCACAATGGAGTCCAGGTCTTTAAATGCCAGATTAGTTTAAATGCAATAACATGGCCATGGTGCGGTTGGACTCTGCTTATTTGTTACAAGGCTATGTTTTCCCCTCTTTTTATCTAACTATTTTTAATTGGAGAAGGGAGGTTGTGTGTTGTTAGAGTGTTAGGGATTGTGAAATAAAAAAAAAAGAGGTCTACTGCAAAGTTGTACGTTTGGTTTTTTAAAAATGTATAGGAAATAGCAGAAGGAAGGTTGGAAGGAAGCACAGACAAGCAGGACAGTTTAGAAAATAAGGGGTAGAATTTACTATATATGTATATATATATATATACACACACATATACATATATGTCTTTTTAAAATCAGAGTTTCACAGAGTATCCTCTTTTTGTATCTGCTACCTGTATTGAAATACTCTTTGAATAGTTAAGATCTTTTAAAATTTTAATTTTAAAAAAAAAGCATAAACACAAGACTTTTAAGTTAGAAGCCCGATGTTCCAGTCCCAGCATCACTACTTACTGGCTGTGGGACCTTGGGCCAGTCTTTTCACCTATCTGGGCCTCAGTGCCCTCATCTGTCAAATGAGGGAATTAGTCTCTATGGCCTCTAAAGTCTATGATCCTTTGACCCTCTCTGATGGTCACCTTCTCCATGGTTACAAAGAGGATAATGATATAAGCCCTACCTGTTTCACAAGATAGGTGAAGATCAAACGAGATCTGGCATGTAATATGTGCTTAATAAATAGATGTTGAAATCTATCCTGTCCTAAGGAAAATAGAAGAGGAAGGAGATAAGAGAAGGGTGGGGAAAGAGAAGGGAGGCAGTTAGGGGAAAGGGTATTCAGAATGCACATTGTCTTGGCGTTGGGGGAAGGACGAGATGGGGAGAAAATGTGGAACTCAGAATCTTGTGGATGTGAATGTTGAAAACTAAAAATAAATAAATTCATGAGAAAAAAAATTAAAATAAAATCCTTTTTGAGCTCTTCCAAAAAAAATTATATGTTTATTATTAGATAAGGTGCATGAAAGAGCTTTTTAAACTATAAGTCACTATACAAACCCGAGGTTATTATTACAATACTCTCTGCCAAATAGTTAAGGCACCCTAGAGCGTACTTTAAAAGTCCAAAAGGCCTAGAAGAAAAGTGCCATATCATATCAGAACCTGAGTATCTTTCACTCAGAAAGGCACAAAAGCAGAGCCATCCTTCCACTCAATCTTTCTCCAATAATATTTTGTTCTGCACCAGACAGAAGACAATCTGATCCATCTCATTCTGTAACATTCCTATTTCTGTCTCTGGGTTCTGAAGTAGGCCTGTGTGCTTAACTTCCAATGCATATTTATCCAAACATACCAATGAGGAATGCATGGCATTTCACAAAAGGCTTGGCTGGAAGAACTGGACCCAAGTGGGGCAGAAGGCAGGGGATGATGACAGAAGTGTATACTGTGGATCACCTGTCCACCCGGCCTTTTTTTTTTTTTTGGACCCTCTGCTTCCCCATGACCCATTTACCTCTGCATTCCCATTTAGTTTGAAATACAATAATAGAAGCCAGCATTTATATTGCACTTTAAGGTTTACAAGGCACTTTATGGCTATCATTTCATTTAATACTTACAACATTCCCTGAGGGGGTGCTATTATTATGCCCTTTTTACAGATGGGGAAACTGCAGCTGAGAGCATTTAAGTGACATGTTCAGGGCCACACAGCTAGTGAGTATCTGAGACAGGATTATAAAATCAGGTCTCTCCTTCTCCAAGGCCAATACTTTATCCACTGTGCCACCTAGAAGCTAGGTACTGTTGTAAGTAGAGATGCTGCTGTATCTGGGAGTCAGGTTAGTAGCAGTAATATGAGGGGGGTTGTGAAATGGTTCTAAGGGCCAGGATAGAACCAGGTTGCATTGTTCTAAGAACCTTTCACTATTTTGTTATGTTTCATGTACACATTTTATCTTCAATATGAGAGGCCATGCAGCATAATAAAAAGAGGTAGGATGATCTTCGTTTAAGGCCCACAATATTTGTAGTACTCCGAGGAAGTCGCTTATCTTCTCAATGTCCCAAACATCTGTCTAAGGGTCTGAATTGCAGAGACATGAGTTGTCAAATCTGCATTAGTGGAGGGAATTTTCACACAGGGAATTCCCTAAACCAGGGGTGGGGAACACGTGGCCTTCTAGATCCTCAAATGAGGCCCTTTGATTGAATCCAAACTTCACAGAACAAATGCCCTTCATAAAAGGATTTGTTCTGTAAAACTCAGTCGAAAGGCCACACCCGAGGACCTAAAAGGCCACATGAGGCCTCAAGGCCACCGGTTCCCCACCCCTGCAAACCTATTAAATCACAGATCTGGATGAAAAAATGCCATAAATTCCAAATAAATTCCAAGTTCTAACTCTGGGCAATGGGCTTACAATGATAATTTCCCAAATGCCACCTTGTAATCTCAGATATTTTACGATCCCCTATGAATTAGAAACAACTAAAATTATGCTGGAGAAAGAAATGGCGAACCACTCCAGTATGTTTGCCAAGAAAGCCCCAAATGGAGTCACAAAGTGTGGGACATGCCTGAAATGACTGAACAACAACAAAAGTTATGTTGCTGTTGCTGTTTTAATCTTACAACCCCCTTTATTCATAATAACAAATCAGATGCTGTATTAAGTGTTGGAAATGGTCAGGGCAGTTCTCACATTTCCAGATTCCAGCTTGTCCTCTCATCAAAAAAACAGCTTTAGAATCCATACAACAAGGACTCGGGTAGGAATTTCTTTCACTGGCACAGAAGGCCTACTCTGAGGCCTCATCATGGTATGGAGATGACCCTGGGTTCTTAGAGATCCAGCCCTCATGCTCTGACAGCTGAAAAGGCTTTTACATGTCAGTCTGGGAGCTAACTCTGTCTGCTGGTTCATGAGCCAGGGCAGAACAGCTTATCAGCTGATTGGCTAGGGATGAATTTTTCAACCACAGCAACTCTCTAAAATCATTTCACAGGTCGCTGACAGTGGGTCATGGGTCACAACTTGCACTGGCAAAGGGAGTACCCACAATGATAATTTTGCAGCTCTTTGAAGATGGTGTCCTAAAGAGGTTATATGAAATAGGAAAAACATAAAATAAAGACTCACGTTTTTCTAGCACCTCACGATGTACAAAGCACATTCCTCACGATAACCATAGGAAGTAAGTCAGAGGATCATAAGATTAAAAAATGAGAAGACCCTTAAAGATCAGGTAGTCCAACCTTTTCCTTTTTAGAAATAAGGAAACTGAGGCCCAAAGAGGGGAAATGTATATGGTGCTTAGCACAGAGTACGGCATGTAGTAAGTGCTTGGTACATGTTTATTGACTTACTGGTTGTGAATAACAAGATCTGGGAATCAAACATAGATCTTTTGAATTCATATCAAGCATTCTTCCCACTACACTTCACTCAGAATTGTCATTATTGCCAATTTTTCAAATGAAGAAATTTGTTTATTTTTTAAAAAAATTTATTTAGTATTACATTTTCCCCCAGGTGCATGTAAAAACAATTTTTAATATTCTTTTTTAAAACTTGGAGTTTCAAATTCTCTCCCTTCCTCTCTGCCTACCCCATCCCTCCTCACTGGGAAGGCAAGCAATCTGATATAGGTTATACACGTGTAGTCATGAAAAACATTTCCATAATAGTCATGTGTTGAAAGAAAACATGGACCAAAAAAAAAACCCCTCAAGAAAAATAAAGTAAAAGCAGTATGCCTCAATCTGTATTCAGACACCATCAGTTCTTTTTCGGGGGATGGAGAACACCAAATGAAGAATCTTGAGGCTCAGTAACTTGCCTACTGCCACACAGCTAGGAAGCATTGCATCTAAAACCCGAACTCCGATCTCCTGGCACCATGTTGGTGACACTCATCCCACCACGTTCCAGGGTGCTATAGCACAGAAGCAGGAAACAAATGGGCTGCAGTCTTGATTTCACAGAGCGGGTGAGTCTTTACCTGGGTCCTGAAGAATCTTCCTTGGGAACGCTCTGCCTCCATCACCTCAACCTCTTGGAATTTCCAGCTCCCTTTAAGACAGCTCAGATGGTGCCCCAGCCACAGTTTCTCTGATTTCCCCCAACTGCTAGTGCCATCTCCCAGAAACTGCTTTCTAGTCACTTAACCTCTGTCAGCCTCGGTCCCTCATCTGTGAAATAAAAGATACTAATAGCACCTCCCTTCCAGGTTTGGGGAGAGGATAACAATAGCCAGCATTTAGATGGCATTTGACATAGGTAATCTCATTTGATTCTTGGGACCACCTTAGGAGCTAGGTCAGAGTATCACCCCCATTTCAGACGGGAGGAAACTGAGGCGGAGTGACGTTTAAGTACAAAACAATACAATAAACACTTACTAAGTTATTAAGCCTGCTAAGCCCCAGGAATACTACTACTACTACTACTACTACTATTACTCCTCCTCTTTCTCCTCCTATCATACTATTACTACTATATTACTCCTATTCCTAGTATTATTATACTATTACTACTACTACTACTATTACTACTACTATTATTACCACTACTACTACTACTAACTAATAATAATACTCCTCCTCCTCCTCCTATTATTATACTACTACAACTATTACTCCTACTCCTATTATTACTATTATTACCACTACTATTACTACTACTACTACTTACTACTATTACTCTTCTTCCTCTTATTATGCTATCATTATTACTACTATTACTATTACTACTACAACTATTACTCCTACTCCTCCTACTATTATTACTATTATACTGTTACTACTACTACTATGACTACTGCAACTATTACTACTACTACTACCACCACTACTACAGCTCCTACTACTACAATTAACATTTATAAAGCATTTACTATGTGGGGACATAAATAAGAAAAAGAAAGACAGTCCCAGGCCTCAAGGAGCTTACAATCTAAGAGGGGAAAGCAATACACAAAAAGGAAGCTGAAAAGTGGAGGGGCGGGGGAAGGTATCTTATACATGGATATACTGATAATGGGGTTTAATGGAAGGAGCGAAGCTGGGGGAAATGAAGGGTTGGCTGGGTTTCTGGGGTGTTTATAGAGGACCGCTCCCCTGCTCCTGCCCTCCACTCCCTGGGGCAGAAACAACTGAGGGTACTGATGAAGGATGACTGTGACTTGGGGTTGTTACCACATGGTGATGGGCATGTTGATGGGGGAGTCAAAGCCAAGGACCGGCTGGTGGGAAATGAAGGTGACTACCATAATAAGTGACCCCAGACAGTAAATTCTAGGGGAGGGCACCAGGAAAGTCTTGGTGCGAGGTGATGTTCAAGCTGAGTTTTAAATAGAGTGAGGAATTTCAGGCGGCAGAGATGAAGAGGCCACACATGCCAGACACGGGAGATGGCCGGTCCAGGAGTGTAGCAACAGGCGGTGGCATGCACCGCCCAGAGAAGAGCTGAAAAGTCAGTTGGGCGGGAATGTATAGGGTGCACAAACATGAAATGAGCCTGGAAGGATGGGTGGGAGGCCGACTGAGAAGGCCTCTAAGTTTGTGCTTAGAGATGACAGGCAGCTTCCTGAGTAGGGCAGCCACACGTCCACGTTTCTGCTTCAGAGCTATTCATGAGGGCGCTGATGGATCAGGGAGGGCAGGGATTGGGAGGCCAAGGCAATAGCAGGCAGGAGGCGATGAGGGCCTGAAATAGGGTGGTGGCTGAGCTAACAGGGGTGCCAAGAAAAGTATCTAACAGAAGCAGCCTGGCAAAGCAGAGGGCTGCCCTAGATTTGGGAAAGACCTGGAGTTGTTCCTAAAAGCAAACCAACTTTATGATGTAAATCCAAAGGTAACCAGGGATATGTGTTATTTCTTCTTTGTCCTTTCATCCTTTCAGTTCGGTGTCGTGTAAAATGGGGCTAATAATAGCATCTACTTCCCAATGTGGTGGTGAGGATCAAAGGAGGTAATATTTACAAAATGCTTCGCGAAACCTTAAGGCACCATATACATGCTACCGATTATTATTATTACTTAGTTGGCATATAAGCTTTAATTTTATGGAGAAATTCTACTAAGAACTTGGGGCAGCTGGGTGGTGCAGAGGATAGAGCACTGGCCCTGGAGTTGGGAGGTCTTATCTTCAAGTCCAGCCTCATCCACTTACTAATTTTGTGACCCTGGGCGAGTCACTTAACCCTGTTTGCCTCAGTTTCCTCACCTGTCAAATGAGCTGGAGAAGGAAATGGCAAACCACTCCAGTGTCTTCACCAAGAAAACTCCTAGTAGGGTCACAGAGAATTGGTCACAACTGAAAAGCAACTGAACAACAACAACTAAGAACTGAACCTAAATTAAATTGATGTCTTTTGATACTTGGTGAATTCACTGCAGATGTGGACCTAGGTCCTTAGGATCACAACAAATGTTGGAAAACGTGTCAGCAAAAAATGAGATCAGTCAAAAGTCTATACACTGTATAAAAGATATAAACCTATCAATTATTAATACTCACTGCAGATGTGGACCTAGGTCCTTAGGATCACAACAAATGTTGGAAAACGTGTCAGCAAAAAATGAGATCAGTCAAAAGTCTATACACTGTATAAAAGATATAAACCTATCAATTATTAATACTCACTGCAGATGTGGACCTAGGTCCTTAGGATCACAACAAATGTTGGAAAACGTGTCACAAAAAATGAGATCAGTCAAAAGTCTATACACTGTATAAAAGATATAAACCTATCAATTATTAATACTTTGATAATCAGTTATCAATTATTAATACTCCCTTTAAGGAATGAATCAAGAGTTTATGACTATGTCAAGTACAAAATAACCTCACCAAAAATTAAATTGTTTATATTTTGACAGAAAAGAATCAATTGGTTACTAATCGAGGAATCACTTCTGAATAATCATTCTGGATACAATCAGAGCAACAATGAAGATCAAAACCCTAAATAAACTAGAAGGATAAGTTAAATTTGAAATATTTAAATAAGCAGTTGATGATAAAAAATGGGAAATGGATAAAGGAACTCACATTGACACAGATTCCTTTCATTTCTTAAGGAAGTCTAAGTGATATAAATCCATCTTCACAGTGGGAAGCCCAGAAGCCCAGAAGCTGCCTTAGCCAGAAAACCCTGAGTCTCTTTGCAAAACATCTCAGAGCAGCATTCTGATTTAGGATGTAGAGAGGTTTGTAAAATCTTATGGAGGAAATTGGTGGAAGAGTATGGGCATTATCATCTCACAAAACAGTAAGAAGCAAATAAGGGGAAAGCAATTTACAGAAAGCTTGGCAAGAGACCTAAGTAAGCAAAGTCATCTCACAAGCATTTTGGAATGAGACTAAAAGGAAGAGGACAGACAGAAATGGAAAAGATTAGTGAAGATTTTAATAACAAATTCTTTTCCCCATTGACTGTGGAATCATTACAGTTGGCCTCTGACATAACAGTTCCAGATGGGTTTCCAGACGCAGTGTAAATGACATTGCGAAAAACAGACACAGGAAGAAGAGCTGGACTGGACCGATCTTAAAAAGAGGAGGTTTGAGCTGGGCGAAGGTGGCACAATCTTAAGGCACTAAGGGATCATTGCTCAAGGTATTCTGAGAGAAGCGAGGATACTAACAGCTTAAAAAAAAAACAGCCAAACAACTCTATTCTTATTGTTCTCCCCAAAAGGCAGTCAGGAGAATTGTAATAACTAGCAACTATATTTCTATTTCCTTTCTCTCATGAATATGACAAAAACATACAAAATTGGGGCAGCTAGGTGGCACAGTGGATAGAGCACTGGCCCTGAAGTCAGGGGGACCTGAGTTCAAATCTGACCTCAGACCAAAACACTTACTAGCTGTGTGACCCTGGGCAAGTCACTTAACCCCAATTGCCTAAAAAAAAAAAGCATTCGAAATTCCTTGAAAGTTGTAACAACAAATAATTTTGTTTAATGAGCATATGATTATTAATATCAAATAAGCACGAAATAGGGAGGTAGATGTTCAAAGGTGTCGGTGTGACCATGGACAAGGTGAGCAGATACTGTCCTTAATGTAGTTCCAATGGAAGAGGGGTTCCCCATCAACGGTGAGATCATTCAAGTGTTCCTGTTTCTGGTGGCATTGTGTTGATTCTGTCAAGCCCCGGAACATTGCGGGGGCTCCTACATCAGATCCAGCATCCCTCCAAAAAGTTAGACCTAACTATTGCTGCAAGTAAAATTCAACAAAGGTAAACTGAAGCATGCTTTGTCCGAGCAAGTTAACATTTTATTAACAGGGATGCTACCTGCCAACAGAATGGGTCAATGGCTTTCCTCAATGTAGCCAAAGACCCCAGGATAAAGACTACTCATTTTTGTAAGGTTAGAACAGAACAGGTGACGTCATGAGTTTGAGAGCAACATAACTGGATATAGCTGAGGTCTTGGGAACAATATGACTGGCTGGAAGCTGGGAATGAAGGGCTAGCAACAACTCCCTCCTTCCCTCCTGTAACTAAGGAATGTTCATTGTTTAAGCCAACCTGCGAGATCAGATTTCTTTGGACGGCAAACCAGACATCCTCAAAGAATAGCTTGGTGGTGTAAAGACACTAGACCAGACACTCTGTTGTCTACCCTCATCCCCCAAGGATAACAGAATTCCTTGAGGCAAGAATAGAACAGTGGGGTAGCTAGGTGGCGCAGTGCATAGAGCACCAGCCCTGAAATCAGGAGGACCTGAGTTCAAATCCAGCCTCAGACCAAACACTTGACACTTACTAGCTGTGTGACCCTGGGCAAGTCACTTAACCCCAATTGCCTAGTTAAAAAAAAAAAGACTAGAACAGTGATAAACAGGAAAACTGCGTGTCTACATTTAACTCATTACAGACCAGCTGAATTTCTGCACTAAGCTCAGAGACAATGAACTATAACCTAGGCCGCTACAGAAACAATTTTAATTTTCTCACTATCCATGCAGGAAAATCCAAGCTGATGAATCGTCCAAGCTATCATTCAATGCAGTTGGATGGATGGCCCGTAGAAGCTCTTCTTGGGCAGACATTGTGAAAATGAGCTGGGCCTGGGATTGAACAAGAAGGAAGAACAGGCTGAATTGTTTTGGGGAAATTTCACAGTGCCTTTAATGGTCACAGCTTCTTCTTGGATAAAAGATCCAGATTTTTAACAACAATAATCCTCTGGAGATGCTGTATGACTACAAGTCACAGAAAGCCATAGTTTCCAAAGAATTCAAATTGAAGGTCACCAAAAGGTGCCAGTGAAGAACTGAGTATGAAAAGAGGCATAAAGGATAGCGTCAGAGAGGTGTACAACTAGAAAAGATGGTGGACTAGTGATGTGGTGAGAGGAAGGGAAAACAAACTGATGGACAGCCCATGTGGTGTCCATGCAACATCAAGAAATCTAAAGCATGGGTTCTTAATTTTTTTTTTGTATATTAAATCCCTTTGGCAGTCTGGTGAAGTTTATTGGTTTTTCTCAGAACACTTTTTAAATGTATAAAATAAAATACATGGGATTACAAAACAAAATAATTATTAAAATAAAAATGTAAATTTTTTCCCTGTTTAAGATCAGGGACCCCCTGAAAACTAAACATAGACCCCCTTGGGAGTGATGGACCTCATGTTAAGAACCTCTGGTCTACAGGAAGGTCCCCAGCATGTTTAGTGGACCCCTTTGGAAGACTTATGGAAAGACAAAAATGAGAGTCACATGGGAGGGGTGGGTTGTGATTTGCATGTCTGAGATCCCAGACCCATCAAAATATTAATAGAGCACTTGAACACAAGGAGGTGACAAAGCCTGGCTGCTGAATGAGGACAGGAAAGCAACAAAGGTATGGTTAAGGTACAAAGTTAAAAGTGGTCCCTCTTCTTCCTATTTTTGGACTGACCAAAAAGCACAGAATAACTCCTGTCACAGAGTATTTTGCAAGGAGTGAAAGCCCAGGCTGCCCAAGATTGCATGCTGTTTTTTTTACTTGTGAGAGAACCCCATACTGGGAGGACACATGATGACTAACTGAAGGACAATTCTTCAGTGTGAGAAACTGGTGTGAATTGAGAAACACTGACTTATGTGGGTGCAGACAGTGAAGATGGGAATGTCCAGATAAGGAGCTGAGGTGGAACATGTGAAGTGGGAGGGAAGGGAAGGACAGATCTGAGTGGGTAGACTATGTCCCTAATCACAAGGGAGGGAGGGAGGGGGGATAAATGGACAGGATGGACCTCAGGAAGTGAAATGTAAACAATAGGCCCCCTCTTCCCACTTTGAGCCTAGACGTAAGAACCTGACAGAAGGGAAAGAATCCCCTTCCCAGATTTCCTGTTATAGTTAGCCACATGGCCAGATGTCTTGAATCATCACCATCTCAGTCAATAAGTATTTATCAAGCACCTACTATGTGCCAGGCACAATGCTGGATATAAAGAAAGGCAAAAACAATCCACTCCCTGCTCTCAAGAAGCTCATGGTCTGATGGGGAAGACAACATGCAAATGAGCGTGCAGGAACAAGACAGACACAGGATAAACTGGAGAGAATCAATCAGAGAGAAGAGACTAGTTAGGCAGGGTGGAGAAAGGCTTCCCATAGATGGTACAATCTAAGCTGGAACTTGAAGGAAGCCAGGACGTGGAGAGGAGGAGGAAGCCACATTCTCACAAGTGTTGTTTGTCCTTTGTTCTCCAAGAGGACCATGACATCAGGGAAGTGATGCCATGACATGCAATTGACTCTGATGCGAGGGAGGGAGGGCTGTGCAAAGTCACCAGTCTCATTCTCTCCTCTGGAGCCTTCTGAGTCCAGGGGCCAGATATCAATCAGGATGACTGGAGATGGCCCTAGATACAGAGGTCTTACTATTGGCAAGGGAAGAAGGGGAAAAATGTGGGCACATATGCACCAAAGTGACTCCCAGAGAAAAGTGATACAACTAAGTGAAGTACAGTAATGATAAATGACTTTACAAAGCAGTTTCTGTATATGATCTCATTGGAGCTTTCCACAGTGGATAGGTAACTGGCTTCAATAGGAAGGGCTAGGTTCAACTCCTGTCTCTGACACACATTGGCTAAGTGGCTCTGGGAAAATCTTAATCACTCAGTGCTTCAGGCACCAGGAGCCAGGACAAGTCATACTCACAGGTTCCTGTTGCTTTAGTAACAGCAGGCAGGTTACACTATGATTGTGGATATATGGGGGCCTTGGATGTTTCTAAAAATATTATTCAGAATATTGGCCAGTGCTACTACCTCTGACAGTTGTAATGAAGAATGCTTTCGCTCAGAGTAAGATGTTTAGTTTGGGTGGCACCAGTTGATAGATGATGGTGGTGCTATGTGTGATAGCCTGGTAGATGGCTTCAATGAGCTGAGTCTGAAGGGCCCTGACCCCACCTGAGTGGATCGCTTAATGCTCTTAGGTGATCAAGAAGCCACATCAACATGGCCAGAGCCCATGAGGACATGAGCAGCTTGAGCCATGGCGCCCTAAGCCAATCAAGACTCTGGGGCTTTGTCATCTTTTAGGGAAAAACTAGGCTAACCCATGTTGTGGGGGAAAGGGAAAACCCTAGCAGATATTGTTTCTATCTCAAAAGAGATCGTGGGAGCATAACTGCAGAGCTGGAAAGAACCTTAAAGGCTATCCAGTCTAACTCCTTCATGCTACAGATGTGGAAACTGAGGACCAATAAGGTAAACTGACTTGCTCATGGCAATGTTAAAGGTACCAAACACATCAGTGAATCTTGGGAAATGCTGCTGCATGGAATCTGGCACCTAGGTCCGCTCTCCTTCACCTAGGATTGTTTTGTTTAATCCAGAGCACATTGGGAGTCTTGTGTTCAGGTCCAGGGGCCATATTTTTCTTTTCTTCAGCTTCTTAATCTATCATTTTTTTTTAAATCAATAAGAATCCTTCTTCTTGCCATCTCCCCAAATGAGAATGAAGGAAAAACAAAACCCATTACAAACATGTGGAGTCAATCAAAACAAATGTTCACATTTGGCCCAGGAACCATATTGTGAGAAGGACAATGATAAGCTGACAAGTGTCCAGAGGGAGGGTGGCCGGGATGACCCTCAAGAACATGGCATGTGAGGATTATTTAAAGGGACTGGGAATGTTCTGACTGGTCAAGAGAAGACTTGGTGGGGACATGATGGGTGTCTTCATCTATTTGTCATGAATGGGGAAAAGAAGGAGCTGTTTTGCTTAAAGCAATGGAACCCTGGAGAAAGGCTGTATTAGGCTTGACATATTGGGAAAAGCTTCTAACAACTGAGCTACCCCCAAATGGAATGAGATCCCTCTCAATGGAAGTTATTGGCCTGAGCAAGGATTGAGACCTAAAAGGAGCCTCAGAGGCCATATGTGCTGTTTTACTCATCTTCCTGAGTTCAAATCCAGCCTCAGACACTTACTCCCTATGTCACCCTGGGCAAGTCGCTTCCCCCTGTTTGCCTCAGTTTCCTGATCTGTAAAATGAGCGGGAGAAGGACATGACAAACCACATCCAGTATCACCACCAAGAAAATCTTAAACAGGGTCACGATGAAAAAAAACATTCAGGTAATAAGTGGCAGAGGTGGAATTTGAACCCAGCTCCTCTTGACTCCAGACTCAGGGCTCTCTCCACTGTGCCACATTTGTTGATCATCAAACAGAGATGGGATGAGCACTTTTGGCATCCACTGTAGAGGAGATTCTCTGGCAAATGGGACTGGAAGGCCTCTGAGTTCCCGGTCGCTTCACAGAGTCTGTGACTCTACAATCTGGTGCCCCTATAGCTTGTATTGTTATTATCGATTCATGCCATTGATTTCTTTCCACTGAGGTTGAGGAAAGAATGATACATACCACTGGAGGTGATACCTTTATACATAATCTAAGTTCTAGGGGCAGTTAGGTGGTTCAGTGGATAGAGCACCTGCCAAGGACTCAGGAGGACCTGAGTTCAAATCTGGTCTCGGATATTTGAAACTTACTGTGTGACCCTGGCCAAGTCATTTAACCCCATTGCCTAGCCAAAAAAGAAAAAAATTCCAAGTTCTAGAGTATCTAAGGTACTATGGATGTCACTTACCTTGGGATGGAAACTTTCCATTCAATGTTTTGGGTGAGTAGGACACTCAGGCACATTTCTAAGTTGGGACTCAGCTTCGTGCCAACTCTGGTATTCTGGTAAACAGAACATATCCTGTTTAGCAGGATTTACATCAATCATCATTGCAAATTGTTTTTCAGTGACTGTGCTTAAAAGATACAGGGGAGACTCAGTACAGAGTGACAGATGGAAAACTAACCTTAGTGCTGGGAAGACCCAGGGTCAGTCCCTCCTCTAACATGGGTTGTATGACTGTAAGCATGTCCTTTAACCTCTCAGTTCTCTGCTCCATCTCTCCTCTCTCTGTAGATATAGGTGTACAATTACATATATACATGGGTGAGTGTATATGAAGGCTACCCCACAATTCTTAGATCAGCTTTAAGCATTAATAACTTAAAACTAAATTAAGACTTTTGGGACACTGTATGTATGTGTGTGTGTGTGTGTGTGTGTGTGTGTGTGTGTGTGTGTGTGTGAGAGAGAGAGAGAGAGAGAGAGAGAGAGAGAGAGACAGAAAGACAGAGACAGAAAAATTTACATTTATGTCTATATATCTATACACATATGTATATTCAAATGCTAAATATACAATATATTATATATTTACACACATGTATTATTATTTGTATATGTATAGATATATATATATGTCTATTTATACACATACACATATATACATACACACATATCTATCTCTATCTCTCTCTCTATCCATTGTAATTTACCAGCACAGATTCATTGAACTTTACTGGAAGAAACAGCAGTAAGGGATCTAAAAACCAAACATGCAGCACTTCTGTCTGCCTTCTATATTTAAGAACAAGAGTTCAACTTTTTTTTTTGGGGGGGGCAAGGCAATTAGGGTTGAGTGGCTTGCCCACACAGCTAGTATCATGTGTCTGAGGTAAGATTTGAACTCAGGTCCTCCTGACTCCAGGGCCGGTGTGCTATCCACTGTGCCAACTAGCTGCCCCAAGAGTTCAAATTTCTATAGTATTTTAAGGTTTCTAAAGTACCTTCCTACCAACAACTCCCTGAAATATGTAGGGCACATGAGCATCCCCATTTTATACAAGAGGACTCTGCTCTTGGCATTATGGTATAGTGCACAGCATGCTGGGTTTAGATCCAGGAAAGTTTTTCGAATATTAGCTGTGTGACCATGGATAAGTCACATAACTTCTCTGGGGCTCAGTTTCCTCATCTGAAAAATGGGGGTGAGGGGTTGGACTGAATGGCTTTTAAGTTCAAGATGGATGACTATTTTTGTTGGGTGTAAGAGGCAGATAGATGGCTGAGCGGATAGAGTGCCCAGTCTGGAGTTAGGAAGACTCATCTTCCTGAGTTCAAATCTGGCCTCAGACACTTCCTAGCTGTGTGACCCTGGGCAAGTCACTTCACCCTGTTTGCCCCAGTTTCCTCATCTGTAAAACGAACTGGAGAAAGAAATGGCAAATCATTCTACTCTCTTTGCCAAGAAAACCCCAAAGGGGGGTCATGAAGAGTTGGACATGACTGAACAACAAAATTCGTGAGAGGATTCTCAGTAGTGTTGGGTTATATAATCTCTGAGGTCTATTCTGGTTTGGAGATTCTGTAATATACTTACAGGCTAGGGTCAATCAGTCAACAAGCATTTATTAAGCACCTACTGTATAGCATAAGCCAGGCACTGTGCTAAGTGCCCAGAATACAAAGAAAGTTAAAAGAGAGTCCCTGTTCTCCAGAAGTTCAGTCTAACAGGGGAGACAACGTGCAAAACAACTCTGTAGGTCAAACAAGGTACAGACAGCTAGGAAGCATAAGATGTGAGTTTTGAACTCAGCTCCTTTGACTCCAGAGCTAGTGTTCTTCCCACTGTACCAGGCTGCATATTACACTTGGTACTGTTAGTATTAAACCAGAAAATCTGTTTCTTCCCACTGTAGAATGGCCAATTCTGTGCACATTCTCTCCAACCTTAAAAGTGTTATCCACAATAGCCAACCTTCATATATCACTTTAGGGGTTGCAAAGCATTTTGCAAAGTACATCTATTATCTTATTTGATGCTCACAACAACCAAGTAAGGTAGATGCCATTCTTGCCCCCATTTGACAGATATGGAAATATCTGTATAGAAACATCTCCACATCTGCAAAGTGACTGAGAAGGGTTCAGTGACCAGCCTAGGGTCTCACAGCTAGTAACAGTCTGAGGCAGGATTCAAACATCAGGCCTTCCTAATCCCAAAGTCCAGCAGCCTATCCACAATGTGGTTTCTAAACGAAACCTTCCTGCCGGGGTGTTGCTATAGGAAGCTTTTCACTGATCTCGTTGGATAACTTTGGGAAGATGAAGTAACACTGCTCCACCGAGCTACTCTCTGAAGAGTAGTAATTC
Source organism: Phascolarctos cinereus (assembly GCF_003287225.1). NCBI lineage: Eukaryota > Metazoa > Chordata > Mammalia > Diprotodontia > Phascolarctidae > Phascolarctos > Phascolarctos cinereus. The sequence goes on along the minus strand of NW_027555514.1, from coordinate 262,416,598 downwards.
CTTGCTGTTAGGGAAGCATCTCTCCACTAATCTTTTCAGGTAGCCAGCCCCATAATCCTCTTTGAGTGACCAGCTCTCTTTTGGTAATTCCCCTTTTAATGATTACAGTTAGCTCTGAAATCTCCTTCCCTTTACTGATTTAGGCAGGTTATCCATGTAAAACTTTAGAATCCTCTCTAATTTAATTATAGCATTCCTTTTCCAGAGAAGCAGCATAATGTAGTGTATATAGAGCTAGCCTCAAAGCCAGGAGGACCTGAGTTCAAGATCTGCCTCTGATATGTACTGGCCCCCAAAAAGTCATTTTACCTCTTAGTACCCTAGGCAATTCATGAATGAACGAATGCAACATTTATTAAGTATGCAAAGGAATGTGCAGAGAACTGATGATAGAAAAAAAGAAAGACATTCTCTGTTTTCAAGGGGTTCATATTCTAAGGGGGGAGGGTAAGACAAAACATTTGGAAGGTTGCAGCTGCAAGTCAGATGTAAAAATCCACTAGTTTTTGGGGTGTGATGGCCAAACAGATGGTAATACTTTTTTTTTTTTTGATGAGCAATCAGGGTTAAGTGACTTGCCCAGGGTCACACAGCTAGTGAGCATCATGTATCTGAGGCCGGATTTGAACTTAGGTCCTCCTGATTCCAAGGCCAGAGCTCTATCCACTGCACCACCTAGCTGCCTCAATACCTTTTCTTTAATGTTATTTCCACTAATAAAATCACGCCAGTTTCTAGGGTCAGCAAGGTAGCATAATGGATAGAGCACTAGTCCTGGAGTCAGGAGGACCCGAGTTCAAATCTAGCTTCAGACTAGCTGGGCAACCCTAGACAAGTCACTTAACTCTGACTGCCTCAAAAAAAAAATCACCATTCTAGGCCAGCTATGGAATATGTCCTGGGACAAACTACAAAATTCTCCTGTCAGGCTTTCTTTTGAATGACCACAATAGAGAAGCGTATCTCGGCTTTCTAATTGAGTAGAGAAACACCTACTTCATATAAGTCAATGACAGTGATGATGGTGGCGATTTACATAGTTTTAAGGTTTGCAAAATCGAGTCAACAAGCCTTTATTAAGTGTGCCAGGCACTGTGCTGAGCACTGGGGATTCAAAGAAAGGCAAAAGACAGTCCCTGCCCTCAAGGAGCTCCCAGTCTAATGGAGAAGTCAACATGTAAACAACTGTATACAAACTGGATCTATCCAAGATAAACTGGAGATAACGTGCAAAATGCTTTACATATGAATTTCTCAATTCTCAACACTCACTGGCACTCCTATTTTTATAGATGAGGAAATTGAAGGTAGGTGACTTTCTGGGTCATTCAGCTTCTAAGAATCAGTAGAATATAAAGATACAGTTATCCATAGGCCCTACCCTGCAAAAGCTTGAAAATCACTGGGGGAAATAAGTCATGAATATAGTTAGCCACAGTAATACTAAGAAATCATTTTATCTCCTCTACTAGACCATAACCTTCTTGTATCTTAACCTATCTGATCCCATTTCCATCTCCTTAAGATGTGAGAGGGTTGGGATAGAGACAGACCATGGGTTCTATCTTTGAGATGCAGACCCCTTAGGCAGTGTCTGTAAAGCTTTTGGACCCTTGCTCTGAATAATGTTTTCAGATGCAGAAAATAAAATATATAAGAGAAAGGAAACCAATTATATTGAAATATCGTTATCAAAAATATATTTTAAAACAAGTTCACTGATGCCCAGGTTATGAACTCCTATAATAGATGGTCTGTAAGATACCCTCTATTCCTGTGAAATCTTAGTTCTTGTCTATTTTCTGGCTTAACGAAACATTTCCCTAAAGAGGGGTTCAAAACTAGAACTGGTTATCTTGGGAACAGTAATTATTACTCATCATTGCGGGGTCTTTTTTATGATGGGTCCCCAGTAGAACATAAACTTGAATCAAGGGAGCTTTTCATTTTGTTTTCTGTTACTCCAGTACTAACACATGGTGCCTGGCATACACAGTAAGATGTAGCCAGGTGGCAAAGTGGATAGAGCCCTGGGCCTGGAGTCAGGAAGATCTGAGCTCAGATCCTGCCTCAGACCTTTCTTAGCTATCTGGCAAATCACTTAATCTCTGTTGGCCTCAGTTTCCTCATCTACAAAATGGGGATCATAATGGCACCTACCTCCCAGGGTTGTTGTGAGGATCAAGTAAGATAATTTTAAAGTGCTTAGGACCATGCTTGGCAATATCTATGTGTGTGTGCGTATATATATATATATCTACATCTATCTATATATCTATCTATCTATATATATATATATATATCTACATCTATCTATATATCTATCTATCTATCTATATATATATATATATCTACATCTATCTATATATCTATCTATACAGTTATATAAATGTTAGCTGCTGTTATTCTTTTCTCTGCTGCTGTGCCTCCCTCACCCCAAATTACCTTACATTTACCATCTATGTATTTAGTATTTACTTATCTGTACACGTATTGCTTCCTCTACAGAATATAAGTCAAGGTAAGGCATTCTTTTTTTTTCTCTCCATGTGGTCAGTGCTACTGAGCAGGGGTTAATGGTTTTTTTTGCTTGACTTTTGGATTCCAGTGTTTAGCATAGTACCTGGCACACAGTAAGTGCTTAATAAATGCTTATCAATTGATTGGATTCATTTAGCTAAATGAGCACTTGTGAGAGATATTGCAGACAGAATTCACCATGTGGATTGGGGTTGGACTAGATGATCATTGTATAATGGAATGATCCCTGGATTTGCGATTGGAGGTCCTGGGTTCAAGTTCAGATGACAGGTGGACACTGGAAAGAGTGCTGAACATGGAGTTAGAGGACCCAAGTTCTAATCCTGCCTCCACCATTTATCATCAATATGGCCTAAAGCAAGTCACCTTTCCTGCCTCATCTGGACAAATGGAGTCAGACTAGATGATATTTAATGTCCCTTTCAGATCTAAACCCATGATCCTACGTTACTTAACTTCTATGGAACCTCGGTTTCCCCATCTATCAAATGAGGGGGTTGGATTAAGTGACCTCTAAGGTCCCTTCCAATTCTCTCAATATATGTTAACCAGATGCTGGTCCTCCAACCCTAACTACCTGTGTAACCTGGATCAGTCACTTCCGCCTCTCTAAGCTTATCTCCTCATCTGCAAAATGAGGAAACTGGACCCTATGACCCCCAGGGTCACTTCTAGCTCTAGATCTGTGATCTTGGCTTTCTCTTCTCTGGGCCTTAGTTTCCTCATCTATAAAATGAGAGGGTTGAACTAGGTGGCCTGTGAACCCACATGACTTTATAAATGAATGAATGAATGGAGGGATGGATGGATGGGTGAATGAAGGGAGGAAGGGAGGGATAGAGGGAAGAGGGATGGGTGAATGGATGGATGGATGGTGGAAGGGATGAACAGATGAACCAATGGAAGGAGAGAGGAAAGGACAGATGGAGGGAGGGAGAGAAAGAATGATGGATAAATGCATGGATGGAAGGATGGATGAATAGATGGAGAGATGATTGGATGATGGATGAATGGAGGGAAAGATGAATGGGAAATATGGGCTAATGGATGGATGGAGGGAGAGATGAATGGATGGATAGATTGATGGAGGGTCAGGGGAAGGATGAATGAATAGATGAGTAGAGGGAAGAAGGGATGCATGAATGAATAGAGGAAGAAATGATGGATAAATGGACAGATGGAAGGATGGATGAATAAATGAATGAACGACTGGATGGATGGATGATGGAGGTAAGGATGAATGGATGGATGGATGAGGAGATGGATAGACTGCTGTAGGGATCGTGGGAAAGATGGATGAATAGACATGGAGGGAGGGAGGGAATGATAGATAACTGGATGGATGGAAGGATGAATGAATAGACGAATGAATGGATGGATAGATAGATGAATGGAGGGAGGGAAGGATGAATGGATGGATGGATTGATGGATAGATCGATGGAGGTATAGAGGGAAAGATGGACGAATAGAGATGGATGGATGGAAGGAATGATGGATAACTGGATGGATGAAAAGATGAATGAATGGATGCAAGGAAAGATGAATGGAGGGAGGGAGGGATACCTGAATGAGTGGACGGCTGCTACGGCCGTCCTCCCCTCCAGCCATCCCACGGAACAGGGTTGGGGGCAGCCAGTTCCCAAAGGTCGGACCCACCTCGCTGTCACCAGGGCGGGGTCTGGAAAGACGGGGGAGAGGAGAGGAGGGAGACGACGGGCCCCCCCTCTCCTTCCCGTCCCGCCAGGCTTGCGTCATTTCCGCCTCCTTCTCTTGGCCGGGAGGCGGAGGGAGGGGCGGGGGCTAAGGGAAGGGGCCTTCGCCTACAGCTCGGGCCGGCCGGGACTACATTTCCCGTGGGGCCCGGCGGCAGCGGCGGTGACGGCGTCGCAGTGGCGTCGCCCGGAAGTGAAGCCCGGGACTTCCACTCGTGCGTGAGGCGAGCGGAGCCGGAGACGAGACCCCGAGGCTGAATTCCGGATCAGACAAGATGGCCGGGCTGCCCCGCAGGATTATTAAGGTAACTGCCGCGGCCGTCCCCCTCCGCCCCCCTGCAGGATCTCCGTCTCCGCCGCGGCTCCTCCCCTCAGCCCCGCGGGGCCGGCGGCGGCAGCCCGAGCCCGGGGCCTGGCCGGAGCCGGGAGGGGTTTGGCCAGAGCCCGTCGGGGCAGCGCGCGGGAGGCGCCGGAGACTTCCGGCGGGGTGCGGCGGGCCGAGCGGTGGGGTCGGGCCCCGGCTCGGGCTCCTCGAGGGGGGCCGCATCGGGCCTGCACGCGCGCGCCCGCGTCCGCGTGCCCCCGCCGCCTCGCCTGCGCGCCCCCGGCGGGCCCCGGGCTGGCGGGCGGGAGGGAGCACGCTGCTGGCGGCGGCCGTGGCGGCGAATGAATGGGCGCGGGTGGGGCGTCCGCGCGGGGCCTCCCGCTCACCCGCCGAGATCGGCCCGGCCCCGGCGCCCTCGTGGCGCGGGCGGGGAAACTGAGGCCCGAGGCGGGGACTAGCAAAGGTCCGAGGGCGAATTCGAACCCAGCTCCCTCCAGGCGCCCGCACTCTGCCGCCGGGGTGTTTAACGCCCCGACGAATGGGAGGGGTCCAGCTCCTCCCCTCCCACCCCCCACTTCCTCCCCGGTACTTCGTGGACAGACACGCGAGTCCCTCGTCCGCTCGATTTGATGGTTCCCGCCAAGCAGCCCGCCGCGGCCGTTTCTGTAGACACGAAATCTCGGGAAGAGCCTGGGCTTGGGCCTCTCCCCGCGCCCAGCCGGGCCTGGCACCCAGTAGGCGCTTTATGCGCGCCGATTGTCCTGCATTGATGGAATCACATCCCCAGCGCGAGGGTGGGAGAGGTCGGGGCTGGGGTCTAACGGCCTGCCTTAATGGTGGAAACCCTTGCTGGATGCAAGGCACTGGCAAAGCTCAGGGGTGCAGCACAAGGAGGCCAGAGACGGCCCCTGCCTTCCAGGAGCTTGCACTCTAACGGGGGAGGCAAGGCGCAGACATAGACAAGGAAAGCTGTGCGCGCAGAAATAGAAAATAGTGGAAAGATATCGCCAAAGATCAGGGAGGGGCAGTGGAAAGAGCTGAAGCTGAAACTCCACCACCCACTGATGCTGTCCCTCCACTGGCTAGGTGGTCCGATGGTTAGGGCACAGAACTTGTCCTGGGAAACCTCAGACACATCTTAGCTGCCTGGCTGGGACGCTTCCGTTCTCTCTGCCTTAGTTTCCTCCTTTGTAAAATGGGGGGGTTGAACTCCTTGGCCTCTGAAGTCCCTTCCAGCTCTATCTCTGCGATCCTTTGCTCTCACAATTACTTGAACTCTGGGATGAGTCAGCAAGCATTTATTAAGCGCTTACCGTGTGCTAGGTGCCAGGTGAGGTGATGGAGGAAGCCCAGGATCCCCTTGCTACTTGGCTGTAGAGCGGTCTTTTGGTGGAAATAGAATAGTATTAAAACTTTTAAAATTTAGCACATGGGGTTTTAGTACACCAATTCTATTAGAAATGCAGTTTTTCTTCTTGATGGATGTATTAAAATAAGACATTTCTTTCCGTCCAAAGTTTCTGCCGTTTTCAATGATTGCCATTTGTTTCCATTACTGTCACTCCTGACCACTTTTTTTAGGACCTTGTTGCTTTTCTTTGTATCCTCAGCGCCTAGTACAGTGCCTGGTGCATAGTAAGGGCTTTACTGAGCTCAGAGTTCATCTAGTCATGTATAGGTGTGGAGTCAGAAGGGCAGTAGAGACTATAGAGTCCAGCTCCCTTCCTTTACAGAATCAAGACCCAGAGAGGGGAAAGGACTTGCCCACAGTCAGCTAGTAAGACGCTTGGTCTGAGACAGAATATGAAGGTTTGTTCATATTTAGGACTCCCAAAACCAGTGCCCTCTTTAGATTTTTAAAAAAAGATCTTTTTAATATTACGTTTTATCATATAAATTTGCAATTTCCCCCGTTGACCTCATAAAATAAAAATTGACCTTTTAGCTCTGAATATCACCATCTTGATGCCATTTGAGCTGGCTCCAAATGTGATCCAAGGCAAAATTATTTCGCTCCCTTCTCAGCTTATTTCACTTGTAGGAGTGAGGTATGTGAAAGGTATGATCTCAGAGACTGCTTTACTCATCAGTAATGTGACTAAATCAGGAGTGTTTCCTTTGATTGGACCTGGTGAATGAATGCTTGTAATCTGATCAGTAATAGGCCTTTTGATTTATAGGAACTGGGAACAAATTACAAAATAAAAGCCAATTAGGGATAACTAAATATTAGCTAATAGCAAGTACTTAATGAGGGCCTTAATGTATTTGTCCCCTGATTTTATACACAGGCACACATAGGTAATGCTGTTTTATATTTAATCAACACTGAGAATGTATCAGGTGCTAATTCAGTTATTTAAAACCAAAATGTTAAGGTCACAGTTTTGACACTTATCAAGGGCACAAAATTTATTGTAATATAAATTTGTCTTGGGTCTAGTCCAGGGCCATTTAGTTGCCAGAAACCCGGAGAGGTTTTTGTACTGTGGTCTCACCTGTAAAGCTGTCACATAGCATGGACCTAAATGAACATCTTACGTTTGATTTCAGTTAGATTGGAAACCAAATGAGGGGGAAATGACAGGTGAGAGAACGGCGTACCTCATCCTCTAGAATTCTCATTTACTCTTACTACGGCGCTTTACTACAGATGGAAGACAATTCTGAAAAATGCAACTAATTGGTTTAAGATTATACATAAATTACGTCTGCCCAAGTTGTGGTTTCTAAAGCTGTACTGTGAGTGATATGAAGGCATCTGAGGGAAAGATTTCATGCTTTAAAGTGTAGATAAAATGAAGCTGTAGACTTTTTTATTGGGGGAGAGAGGGAGATTTGTCCTTTTTATTATATTGCCGTGGCCTACCCATGAGCAACTGATATTTCTCCAATTGCTTGTTTCTTATTTATTTTTAGTTGTCAGTATTGACTTTAATAAGATTTTGAGTTCCAAATCCCCCCCCCCCAAGTCGGCATGCAATCTGATAAAGGCTATACATGTATACATATTAAACATATTTCCACATTAGTGTAGACCTTTAATTATAAATTGATGTTTACGGGTTTAAGTCCTTGTAGTTTTAATGGACCTTGGATACTCTTATTTAATTTTACAGTAAATATTTACACTTTTTGCATAAACTTGGATGGTAACCCATTGGAACTGTAGAATTTGAAAATATTAAATGTCCCTCAGCTTTCCTTTGTCATAAAAAATGCCATTCTGTTTTGTCTGTTCTTTGAAAAAGATGACTTGGTGCTTATATTAAACCAGTATAGTTTAGGGGAGGAATTTTAGTATTGCAGACCTGCTAGCAATATAATTTTTCTCCTTGTGGGTATGTATTAAAATAAGATGATGTCATTGTTTGATTTTGACTATTATTAACATAATGTTGCCTATCTCACAATTTCTGTTAGGATCAAAAGCTCGTGAAAAGTTTTAACTGTAACATGCTATGGGAACAAGTATTGTTTATTCAAGTGAGTTGAGCCCTTCAGAAGAAAAGTTATGATGGAATGATTGGGCGTAGTGTGTAAGTAACATTAGACATTATCTAGTGGACTTAAAAATTTGAATCTCAATTAGGTTAGAGTAATTGGAAGTTTATAAGTAAATTTATCTCTCTTATTGGACCCCTCCCTCCAAAATAAAATTCCTTCTTGATGGGCCTGAGTAACCTTGAGTTGGTCACTTAAGATCCGTAGGCCTCAGTTTTCTGATTTGTAAAATGAGTGGGTTGGACTATATTGCCTCTGAGGTCCTTTTGGCTGTAGATCAATAATCTCATGTTCTCTATTTTCTGGAATTTTTCAGCTTTATACCTGCTTCCATCTAAAACTTTGTTGCAGGCCCATTTTGCCTCGGGCCCTAGTTTTCTCATACGGTACTTGACAAGAACAGGTGGAGTGAGCAGTATAATGTTACATGCACACTAGCCTGCAGTTTCTCTGCATTTTATCTAGCTGATGGGGCCATTTGCAGATTGACATGCTTTATTTGCCAAATGCATGCACCAGATTGTGAACTGATTTTAGTGGCCTCAAAGGAGTGAGTGACCAGGCAGCCATACGTTTTTTAGAGTTCTGATGAAACTCAGTTTTGCAAAGACTTCACTAATTTAGATGTTGCAGCTTTTTAAAAAGAGTTTTGTGGCCCAGTCCTTTTTATGCAACAAATATGAGGAAGGGCCAGGTGTTCTGACTGCTGCTTAACCGTACTTTAAATAAATGAAATTATACATTACTAAGAAGAATCAAAAAAAATTCCTTTAAGTTGGAATTGTTTCATTGGCATAGCAAAATGACTCGTCTTCCCCAAAGTAGTCTTAGTTAAAACAACATCCAGTTGTGATCATTGACAGAAGCAGCACTACTGCTGGAGAGAAGTGATTTTTGTGATGTGGTAGGGAAAATTTGAGAGAGCAGCCAGCCCACCACAGTTACGGTTTCATGTTTATTCAAAAAGTGAGCCCCTCTTTAGCTTCTAGAGCAGTAGTTCATCCTCCCCCCGCCCCCCATTTGACAGATGAGGAGGCCTGGAGACCTTTGGGCAGTGCCTAAGGTCACCTAAATAAGTGGCAAAGCAGGGATTCAAACTTTGTCTAGTACTTTTTCCACTGCAGGCTGTCTCATTTAGTGTATTGGTTCTAGTTTCAGGCCCTTTTATGATGTTTTTGATTTGATTAACTTTTGCATTAATTGGGTTTGGGTTTGCTTTTTATTTTGATTGTAAGGAACTCTTTAGGAAATAAGTTTTAAGTTTTTGCTTGTGAGGATGAAGGAGCTATTCTTGCTATTAAAAATTCTGTCTACTTAATTTAATTGGTTTGCTTAGTGAGAAGAAAGCTATTTGTAAAGATTCAGCTGAAAGCCTTTCTGGCTTATTTTTAAATTGTTACTATTTTTTTTAAAAAAAAGGTGTGAAAAGAATGACTAATATAGTAATTGGAGCTAATACTCTTACTAGAGTTTGACATTATTTTTAAACCAATTTATTCTTTTCTCATAGGCATCCTCTTTTTGGTATTTTCTATCTTAAAGGATTCGATTATCTGTTTAGTAGATATTTACCTATAATAATAGCTAGCATTTACATAGTACTTTAAGGTTTGCAAAGTGCTCTGTCTGTATTATTTAATTTTATCCTTAATAACCTTAGAAGGCAGGTGCTGTCAATACCCCGTCTTACACAAGGCATTCAGGTCAAATGACTTACCCAAAGTAACATAAGCTAGTATGTCTGTGTCTGAGGCAAGATTTGAACTCAGATCTTCTCGACCCCATCCTATATACACTGTGCTTAGCTGTCCTACTCAGGAGTATACTGCTGTGTGACCCTGGACAAGTCACTCAACTTTTGTTTGCCTCTTTTACCTCATCTGTAAAATGGGGATCTTAATAGCGCTGACCTCCAGAAGTTGATGTGAGAATCAAATGAAATAATAATTGTAAAGTGCTTAGCACAGTGCCTGGCACATAGTAAGCACTATGTAAATATATTAACTATTATTGTTGTTATTATTATTGAGTAGTATTAACCTTTTGAGGGGGGCAGGCAATGGGGTTAAGTGACTTGCCCAAGGTCACACAGCTAGTGTCAAGTGTCTGAGGTCATATTTGAACTCAGGTCTTCCTAACTTCAGGTCCAGTGCTCTATCCACTGCGCCATCTAGCTGCCCCGAGAGTAATATTTATTGAGGGCATCAAGGAAGGCTTGTGGAAGAGATAGTATTTGAGTTGGGCTTTGAACAATAAATGGTAGCTGACAACAATATGGGTTTTTTTAAGTCTTATAAATATACAGTAGTCTTGTTATCTTCCTGAACTATTTTTTTTCATGCCCTTAAACTGGGACTAGTTTGTTTCCTAAAAACGATAGTCAAAGTTTCTGCACAGTGCTGTTTGTCACTCCCCAAATTGCATGTACAGGGCTTGCAGAAGCGAAGAATAATTTTGAGTTGCTTTACACAAGTTTGCATACTATGCTAACATTATTAATTCTCTTCCTCCAAGGATGTACAGAAGAAATTTTAGTTTTGGGGGTTTTTTTAATAGCAGATTAACATGCTACTCTAAGTGCTTTGACAGTGGATTATAAGGGCAAGAGTGGACATAGGTGATCTTTCAGAGAGGCTCTTGAGTAGCCTAGGCAGGGGATGAGGCTCTGCACTGGGCTGGTGGCAGTTGGAATCGAGAGGAAGGCATGAATGAGAGTAACTGATGATATGGAATGAACAGGACCTGGTAACTGATGGAGCGTCTTCTCTTCTCAGCTCACATCCCACAGTGTCCCCCAAGTTTCAAGCCTGGGAGCCTGGATAAATAGTGATAGCACCAATAGAAATGATGCCAGCAGCATGATGAGCCAGTTCGGTGGAAAAGATAACCAACGTCCATTTTGGACAAGTGTTTGCGTTTGAGGTGCCTGTAGATTTCCCAGTTGTTAGTAATGCTTCCTGTGTGCCAGGGGACTAGCTAAGTACTGGGGATGTAAAGAAAGGCAAAAAGAGGCTGCCCTCAAGGAGCTCACAGTCTGAAGGAGGAGACAGGCATGAAAGTAACTGTACATACCAGATGTATGGAGGAAGGGGAGCGAATCAGTGTTTATATAGCCCCTGCTATGTGCCAGGCACTGTGCTAAGTACTTGACAAATATTATCTCATCTGATCTTCACAACAAGCTGTAAGTGCTATTGTTATCATTCCCATTTTACAGATGAAGAAACTGGGGTAGATGGAATGAAGTGACTTGTTTAGGGTCACATAGCTAATAAGTAAGTGTCTGAGGCCAGATTTGCACTCAGGTCTTCCTTGGCTGTCGGCCCAGTGTACTCTATCCACTGTACTGAGAGTCGTCTTCGTATACACTTATATTAAGTGGATAGAAAGTGATCGCTTAAGGGTAGGTATTAACAGTTGGGAAGGCTGAGAGCGGCCCCTGGTAGATGATGAGATTTGAGTTGCATCTTAAAGGAAGTCAGGGAAACTGAGAGGCGGAGGTAAGAGAGCAGAGCATTCGAGGCATTGAGAGACAGCCAACGCGAAGACATGGAGATGGGCGATGTAGTGCCACTTTAAGGGACACGTTAGTCAGTATTGCTGAAGCTTCAGCTCTGAAGTAGAGGAACGTGTAAGAAGACTGGGAAGGTGGGAAGGACCCAGATGCTGAGCTTTACAAACCTCACCAAGGACTTTCTGTTGTATCCTTCGGAGATGAGGGAACCACTGGCACCAGTTGAGAAGGGAGGATGAAGGTCAGAGCTCTGCTCTGGAGAAATCACCGTGGTAGCTGAGTGGAGGGTAGACTGGAGGCAGGGAGCCCAGCTAGAAGAAGGCAGCGGTCCAGGGGAGAGTTGGTGAGGATCACAACTAGAGCTGTTGCTGTGTTGGGTTGTAGAGGAGTCAAATAGGAGGGATGTAGTTGAGGCAGCGAGTGAGAGACGTGGAAGCTGACACCAAAGGTGGCAGGATGGCAATGCCCTCAGCAGGCTGTGGATGTGTGGAGTCATTATAGGCCTGCTATTGCGCCAGGAGCTGTGCTAAATATGAGACATACAAAAAAGACAGGCAGAAGACAGGCCCTGTGCTTAGTGGAGGAGAGAGACAACGTGCAAACAGCTGTGGACTGGATGATTAGCAGACAGGTGACTAGCAGGAAAGGGGATTGGGAAAGGCTTCGTTGTAGAAGGTGGGAGGCAGAGGTGCGGAGGCAGAACATTGCATGCATGGGGGACGGCCGCTGAAGTGTCTGGAGTTAGTAGATGGACCTTCTTGCTTAAGGGATGGCAAGGACAGTTGTACTGAACTGAAGAGTGTGAAGTGGGGAGGGAAAGGGCATCAGGCACAAGAAGACTGGGAAGGTGGGAGAGGGGCCGCTTTATAAGCTAAACAGAGGATTTCATGTTTGATTCTGGAGTTTTGTATAAGAAGGTGACGTGGTCAGGACTGAACTTTAGAAAGATCGCTCTGACACCTGAGTGCAGGGTGGACCTTATTGGGGGAAAACGCGAGGCAAAGACACCTGCAATAATACGGGCGTGAAGTGATGAACGCCCGTACCAGAGGGGCGGCAATGTCGGAGGAGAGAGTTTTTACAAAGCCAGAACTGATAGGATTTGGCAACTAGTTGGATGTGGTAGATGAGAGAGAGTTGAGGGTGATACCTAGGTTGTGATCCTAGGAGGACGATGAGGACCTTGATAGTATTAGGGAAGTTGGGAAGAGGGGAGGCATTGAAGTGAAAAATGGTGAGTTTAGGGTATGGGATATGTAGTTCCAAGTATCTAATAGGGAGTAGATGAAGTTTAATTCATGGAAGCTGATGGGATCACCAAATGAAGTAGGGTAAAAGAAGAAGAGGGCCCAGGACAGAACCTTGGGGGACATTCATGTTTAGGCCTGACCTGGATGGAGATCCAGCAGAGGAGACTGAGAAGGAGTGGTTAGAGAGGTAGAAGGAGAACCAGAAGAGAAACCCTGCAGAGAAGAGAGAGTATCAAGGAGAAGAAGGTGACGGACAGTTTCCAAGGCTGTTGACAGGTCAAGAACGATGAGGGTTGAAAAGAGGACATTAGCTTTAGCAATTAAGAGATTGTTGGTAACTTTTAGAGAAAGTAGTTTCAATTGAATGAAGGGATCAGAGTTAGGAGAGCGTGAGGAGACTTGAGTCAGCCCTGTTTTGAGAAGTAAATTCTTGTGTGACTTCTCCTAGTTATATACCTGTTTTTTTCTTTTTGTTTATTCGTAAAAGTCAATCTGTTTCATAGCTAGAGAAGATGATTTATAATGTTAAAGTATTTTAGATATTGCCAAGCTCTCCTCTTATGGAATATCTCTTCTCAACACACCCTCCCCCCATGGGCTTTTTCTTAACCAAGACAGAGGATCGAATTAAAGAAATAACAAGTAACCCCTAGCTGCTGGATGAAAGGAAGATGGGGTCGAACCCTCTCTCCCTTCCACTGTGTAGAAAGTAGAAAAGTAGAGTAGTTGCTGTAGCTGAGCATCTGACACACTACTGCGTCTCTAGCTGTGACAAATGGAAGGGTCAAAGACGATCAAATACCGTCACAGTTCTGACCATAAAGGATGTCAACCAGCGATCCCTCAGATCCAGCTTCTCATGACTGGCCAGTTAGCTTCTTCCCAGAAGAACCTAAGTCTTTGATTCACGAGAGAAAGCCAAATGACCATCTTTTTATTAATTATTTGCTACTCATAATTAATAAAGTGATTACCAAAGAAGCTATGTCTCTTGAACCATTCATATATCACACAGCCCTATGAAAGATTCTGGAGTTGGGCTTAACATAAGCTTACCAGCCTTGAATGGAAGAAATGCTTAAATGTAAATACTGTATTTCAATCATTTCACAAATTACTTCTTGTTCTACTCTCTTCCTTTTCACAGCCAAACTCTTAGAAAAAGCTGTTTATACTCATTGCTTACATTTTCTCGACTCCCACTCACTCCTAAACCCCTTTCAGTCTGCCTCCCATCTCTTACTACTTGTCTGAAACTGCTCCCCAAGGTTACCAGTGATTTTTGCTGATTAAATCAAATGGCCCTCTCTGTCCTTATCCTTGTTGACCTTTTTAAGACATTTGATTGTGATGACTAACCTTACTCCTTTTTATTTTTATTTATTTATTTTTGCTTTTTGGTGAGGCATTTGGGGTTAAATAACTTGCCCGTGGTCACACAGCTAGCAACCTTACTCCTTCTGAGTATTCTTTCCGCCTTGAATTTCATTACTCTGCTTTCAGTTGTTTTCCTTCCCATTAGGTTAATCTTTCCCCTCTATCTCTTTTGCAGATTCTCTAACCTGCTTCTGTGTACAGATGTTTCCCACAGGTCTGCCCTGTGCCCGCTCTTTCTATACTCTATCTCTGATCTCATCTATTTGTAGATTCAGTTATGCAGATGACTCCCATATCTATGTGTTTTATGTCCAGCCCTCCTTCTGCTGAACTCTCACTCCCGCATCTCTGGTTGCCTGCCTGACATCTCCATCTGGATGTCCCAGTAAACATTCAGAGTCAATATATCCTGTAACAGAACTCATCTTTCACTCCAAATTCAGCTGTCCTATTTCTGTTTCTGTTGAGGGCAACATTTTGGTTTTCCAGGTTCACAGCCTGGCAATGATTTTCTACTGTTTAGCCTCACACTACATTTTTTTCATCTGTTCCTTGTCACACACCACAAATGCCTTAGGCCAGGACCTGGACTATTGATAGTAGCTTCCTAATTGGTCCGTTGTATCCAGTATATCTCATGCTCAAGATGGAGCTTCATTGGCTCCTCTTGGCTTTTAGGATAAAATACAAACTCTTCTTTTTAGTCTGGATCCAGACAGTGAAGAGATTTAAATGCTAAACCAGTCCGGTTGCTGTCTTCTGTGTCTGGAGTGTTCTTTTTCTTCATTTCTGGCCCTTGGACCCTCTTGCCTCCTGAAGAGCTCTTATCTAATACCTGAGTTAGTGTAGTGCCCGCCCCCCCCAGTCACCTCGTATTTATTTTGTATGTTGCTTGTATTATTTGTAAACATAATTTCTCCCCCTTCTTCCCCACCTCCACCCTTTCCCATTAGGATGTAAGGTCCTTAAACTGGTTTTCATTATATTTTTCTCAGTTGCCTGAGTTAATGAATTGCTTGTAAGCCGTTGTAATCTTCTGATCTTCCCTCCCTTATCTCACTCCTATCTAACTGACTGACTTGTCTTAAGTGGGATCCTCTTTGTAACTATTCACTTTTAAAATTCTGAGCAGTGAACTTTATTATTTTTTTTAAGGAATGAGAGGAATTACTGAAGCAAGAGAGAATTTTAGGAGATAATCAAATGTGGTTATGAGGAATAAAATAGACTCTTTTTTTAATCCATTAGAATTATGTGGCTAATAGAGCTTTGTCTTTATCAAAGTAGTCACCTCATGCAATTGTGTACTTTAGGATCTTCTTCCCCCTCCAAGGGACTGAATCTCCTCTCTCCTTTCTACCTTGCTGCCAGTTTGCAAATTCTGTGTTTGGAACTGCCTTTAGAGCTTTTGGCACTTTCACCTAAATAGCTTTTGATGTTTGGAAATGACAGTCATTTATAACCAGGTCTGTGGAATATATTGGGGGGAGGGGGAGCTAGGAGACAAGATCTGATCTCAGGCATTAGGAAGCTACACCTGTATGGTCATCAGCAAGCATTTATTAAGTTCCTACTATAGGAAACCATTGCTAGTCACCAGGGGTTCACATTTTTAATGGGTAGAGAAGTACATACATAAATATACACACAAATATGAAGTGAATAAATAACCAACACAAACTAGTTAATATCAGCAGTTGGGATGTGCTTGATCTGTGTCGTCAAGGAAGAGAAGGACTTTGAGGATATAGGAAGGAGGAAGCTAATTCCAGTCCAAGTACATGGGTACACGGAAAGTGTAAAGGCGTGGTGGTGGGAAGTAGAGATCACATATGAGGAGCAGCGAAGACTAGGCGTATGCTTCATTTCCTCTGTGTGTATTTTGTAGTCTCAGAGGGCAGTCAACCAGTCTGTCAGTAAACAGTTATTAAGTGTCTGTTGTGTGCTAAACACTGTACTAAGTGCTGGGAAAGCACTAACAGCTAGGATTACCTGGAAGACCTGCAGAAGGGAAGTGGAGCATAGACTTGAAGCCAGGGAGCAAGTCACTTATCTTTGGGCCTTAGTTAATCTCGTGCGTGCCCCCCCCCCCCCCCCCCCCCCCCCGCCCCTGCCTTCTAGCTCAAAAATTCCAGGAGTCAGTGCATTTGTGACTGAGCTGGGTTTTGGTCAACAGCCTCCAAACCTCACTGACAATAAGATATTAAGTCTGATTTTCTTGAATGGCTTATAAACTACCTTTGACCCTTTTAAAAAAAGGACCTTCAAAAATGCTTTGAGGGATGGCATCATGGAATGAGAATACCTGTATGGAAAGCGAACTTTGCTGGCTACTTTAGAGGATATATCTAACACCAGAATTTGTTTAGGTGGGTGTCTAAAAGCAGTACCATTGTTTTATTGTCACATATGGCAGGTTTCAATCAACCTTCATATTGATTACTATCTACCTTTGGATGGGTTGCTTTTATTTAGTAAATGGTTAGTGAGAATCCAAAAGTTTGTTCTTTATGGCTATTGACCAAGACTCAGTATATTCATAAACAGCTTGATGGTACTTTACCACAGCAGAGCATAAGCTCTTTTACTCTTTAGAGTGAAAATATTAGGATGACAGGCAAAATTATATAAAAAGTAAATAAAACTTCACTCTGAAGAATATGCTTATTTTTAAAAAGACATCGATAGGACTACTGAAGAAACATTGTCATTTTGTATTTAATATTGTTATAAATATTCCCTGGAGATTGAATGTGTTAATTAGTCTTTTCCTCTACAGGTTAAAGAGAGAAATAAGAGTCTAAATATTATCTCGTTTATCCGTAAGTGTCATTATCAGCCCTAAGCATGTTGGGTACAGTTATTTGGTTATAGCAGAAAGTACATTTGGACACTGCCAAGAGACATTGGTTTGATTCATACCATTTTCTGCTTGTGATCTTGTGCATACCCCTGAACAAATCTGACAAAACTGTCTACACTTTGAGGGGGTTGGGTTAGATGAGCTCTGAGGTCCCTTATAGTTCTTCAGTTAATGATTGTTAGTTGTCAGGCATAGGATGAAAGAGGGAGGAGGGAAAAACAGAGGACCCAGTGGGGAAGAGATTAAGAAAAGAGGAAGGAGAAAAGTAAAGTTATAGAATAGACAGTGGTTGCAGTCTGACAGCTATAACAGTTTTTTTTAAAAAATGTATTAGTTCTCTAGAATGTGTCTAAGATATATATTTTTCCAAAGATTTGAACTACCACCTCTTAATCTTGGTCAGTTTCTATAAACATTGGAGGACAAATAATTTTTAAGAACTGTGCCAAGCCAATGAAGCTTTACTACTTGTCATACAAACCAGTGATGTCAGACTCAAATAGAAATTGGGCCCCTAGACTGTACCTAGAGATCCCTGTAGCTGCATATTGACTTAGAAAATCATATTATTATTATCTGTGTTTTATTGTATCTTTACTTATTTTGTCAGATATTTTCCCATCGTACTTTAATCTGGTTGGGCAGCACTCATGGGTAGGACTGCATGTTTTGCCATACCTGATATAGCTGTCTTTTGACCAAATTCTCTCCTTCCAGATTTTTTCTTACTGTTTAAGATAAAAAGAATATTTTGGGTAAGTAGCTAGTCGGAGATATAGATCAAAGCTGAGATAGTTTTTCTGTCTCATTAATTGTTGCTGGTGATGGGGACACAATGCAGGATAGGCTTTTTCTGCCTTAGGATGCAACCTTTTGCCTGTTGTCTGTGGTAGCAGATATCCCCATTCTTAAGGTCAGTGGATATGCCCTCAGCTTCCCTTTAGGTGTGCCATTTCATTTAGAAGTTAACCAATATGTCCTTAAATGAAAAGAGTAGGAAACTGAGCACTAGCTTATCTTTACCACTGCTGTCTGTGATGTGGAATCTTGAATATTTTTTTTTAAGGCAGTAGGGGTTAAGTGACTTGCCCAGGGTCACACAGCTAGTAAGTGTCAAGTGTTTGGTCTGAGATCAGATTTGAACTCAGGTCCTCCTGACTTCAGGCCCAGTGCTCCATCCACTGCACCACCTAGCTGTCCCCGCCTGAATTTTTTTTAATAGTATGGTAACTCATACTTTATTGTTTCATAGTGATGCATAAAAATATCACCACAGTGTCATAGTTTGACATTTTCAAAGTGCTTTTATTTAATGTTTTTTCTTTTGATCCTTAATTATCCTGTAAGATTAGACAGTTGAGGTATTATCTGTATTTTAGGGATGAAAATCAGGTCCATAGTGATTGTCTGGCCTTGCTCAAGGTTATGAGACTGATAAGGGGCACTAAAACCCAAGTCTTCTCTTAGTTCTCTCTACTACCAGCCTCATTATTTTTTTTTAAATTTTAAATTGCATTACATTTTAATAATTTATAGGTTGGAGAAGCAAGGCAAGGCCAAATCTTGGAAGGTTTGAAAAGGTAGAAGAGTGAGAGCTATTGAAGGTTTAAGATTAGGAGAGTGACATGAAAGAATATTTACCTGTCTGAGGTAAGCAGATTCCTGGAGTTCAGAAGAATTGTAGTTAGGATAGTCTCAGTGAGGAAGATAGTAATGGGAACAGAGAAGGAATAGATATGAGAAACAGTTCAAAGGAAAAATTAAACTCTGTGATGTGATAACTACTTGGACACAGAACGTGAAGGAAAAAGATGAGTTGGATATTTGCCAAAGTTTCAAGCCTGGGAGATTAAAAACACTAGGATTTTTTTTAAATTTTCTTTTAAATATTTATTTATTTTTAGTTTTCAGCATTCACTCTTATAAGATTTTGAGTTCTAAATATCTCCCCCCTCCCCAAGACAACAAGGAATCTGGTATAGGCTATACAGGTATGATCATATAAACGTATTTTCACATTAGTCATGTTGTGAAAGAAAAATCAGAACAAAAGGGAAAAACCATGAGAAAGCAGAAATAAAAACAACAACAAAAAAGAGAAAACAGTATGCTTCGATCTGCATTAGACTGCATAGTTGTTTCTTTGGATGTGGATAGTATTTTCCATCATAAGTCTTTTGGGATTGTCTTAGATCATTGCATTGCTCAGCAGAGCTAAGTCTAATGAAGTCAGTCATCACACAGTTTCACTGTTACTGTGTACAGTGTTCTGGTTCTGCTCACTTTACTTAGTATAAGTTCATGCAGGTTTTCCAGGTTTTTCTGAAGTCTACCTGCTCACCATTTCTTACGGAAGAGTAATATTCTGTTACATTAATATACCACAACTTGTTCAGCCATTCCCCAATTGATGGGGTATCCCCTCAATTTCCAGTTCTTTGCTGCCGCAAAAAGAGCTATCAGCTTCATTCTAGTTTAACTTTATCAGGCCAAGAAAATTGTAACTAAAATTGTTGATAGAAGACAAAGTCAACCTTAGATTTTTTTTAAATGTTGTAATTTTTATTCTTCATGTGTAACATAAAATCGTCTCATAATTGGAAGAGACCTTGAGGTGGCATCTCGTCAAACCAATACTTTTGATCTGTAATACCTTACTAACAAAGCCTCGCTCAAACAGTTTCAGTGACAAAGGCAGCCCATTCTATTTTTTTGTCAGTTCTAATTATTAAGGAGTTCTTCCTTATTTTGAAATGAAATTTGCTTCCTTATAACATCTCCCCATTAGTCCTAGCTTTGGCCTCCAGTCCTACACTAAATAAATCTTACCTTTTCATTGAATAGCCTTTCAGATAGCTAATATTTAGGGATGGGGACTGGTCGTCTGATTTAATTGGATTTGGAAACTCACTGGTGTGAGGAAATCACTTCTTCTATTGCAGGTTTACACCTTTGCCACTTAGAGTCTTAGAGAAATGGCTGGAATTGTGTGGACACTGGGACATTTAAGTGCCCCCAGAGCCATTGGTCATACTGTCCACTATGCTTCAGAGGCAGGACTTGAACTCTTTGAAAATGGCTCTCTGACCACTATGTCATGTTGCTTCTCTATTAATATTTATGTATATTAATGCAGTATTTCCTTAATGTCTCTTGTGTTTAAAAAACAACAACAACAGAATATCGTCTTTTCTGTGAATGAGCCATCCATAGCAAAATCTAAAGTCTCGGGCCTTTTCTCCTTCCTGTCAGAATTATCCTGGAATTCATCGCGCACTGCCATTAGTAGTTGTGGTTAGGGAACAGTTTAATTTAGAGTATTCAAAGTATTAGGGAGGAAGGGTTGGGGGCATTTACAGATTACTTCGGTATTCATCTAAGTAAAACAGGAGTTTAGGGGAGTAAAAGTCATCCATTAATATATTCAAAAGGTAAAAATGTATGTATATATTTAGTTATCTCGTTGTTAATTATCCATTTCAGAGTAAGAGATAATGGAGTTAACAAAATAGTGCCCAGTATCTGAAATGGTGGATGACATGTATCTTAACAATGACTTAGGAGCATTGAGTGTCATATATACTGCTCAATATTAATGAAGTCTTCTAATTCTGATACATTTCAGTTAAAAGTGTGTGAGGAGATAAAGATTTGAGATAATTTTATATTTCCAATAAATACACATAATGAGAGTATCTCCTTTCATGCCCTTCTCAACCTTTAGATTTTGCAGATTAGCTTCTCTCCTCCATTTAAAACACTTAAAGATGTAAATTGTTATTAGCACAGGTAAATCTAAGGTTAAGTAGTGATTTTTTATGCATTTGCCTAATTGCTTTCATATGCACTTGAAACCTGCAGTGAAATATGTAGTCCTGTGTCTCTAAATCTGGGGACTTTGGGGGACACCAGAGGTAGGTTGGTTGGCTAAGGTAAGATGACTGTAGTAGAGACCTGTGAAGTGTGAAACATGCTGACTTTTCTCTTAAAGCCTGAATTCAGCGTGAAGAGATCCAGTAATTATCTCATCTTTGCTTGAAGATTTACACTGAAGAGGAACCTGCTACCTCCTGGGGCAGCCCATTCCACTTTTGGATAGCTCTTAAGAAGTTTATCCTTAAATCAAGCCTAAGCTTATCTCTTTGCTACTTCCATCCATTGTTCCATATTATTTGCCTCAGTTGTCCAGAAGAATGGGATATTTGATTGGGAAGATTGATAATTTTGTGGGGTTTAGCTAGATTTTTCCTATTTTAAAATTTCTTTAAAATTTTTTTTATTGCTATTTTTTTGCCAGCAAAAATCCACCTTGTCTTTCTCCTACTTCAGTTTCCTCAATTGAGAATCAAAGAAAAACAAAAGCTCTTTTATAAATATGTGCAGTCAAGCAGTTTCATCATTGGACATTAAAACACTATGTCTCATTGTCCACTCTGATCCTTCACCTCTCTGTCAGGAGGTGGGTAGCATTGTTCATCATTTAGAACTGTACTTGGTCATTACACTGATCAGATTTGTTGGTCTTTACCATGTCATTGTCACTGTCTGAATGGTTCTCCCAGACCTGGTTCCCTTCACTTTGCATCAGTTCACATAAGTCTTCCCAGGTTTTTGTGAAACTGTCCCCATCATCATTTCTTACAGCACAAATAGTATTCTCTCACATACATGTACCATAATTTGTTCAGCCATTCCCCAGCTGATGGGTATCCCCCATCCCCCCCCTTTTCTGTGGATATGGGGAATTAGAATACTTCAGAAGCAAGTTGCTGTTCACTTATTTCAGTCGTGTCTGACTCTTCTGTGGTGCCATTTGAGGTTTTTCTGGCAGAGATAGAGTGGTTTGCCATTTTCTTCTCCAATTCATTTTACAGATAAGAAAATTGAGGCAAACAGTTAAATGACTTGCCTAGTAAGTATCTGAGGCCAGATTTGAACTCAGGAAGATAAGTCTTCTTGACTCCAGGCCTGCTACTATCAGCAGAGCCACCCAGATTCCCTCAGAAGCAAATAATAATAATATAATAGCTAACATTTATATAGCACTTACTCTGTGCCAGTCATTGTGCTAAGTATTTTACAATTATTACCTCATTTGATCCTCACAGTATCCCTGGGGGATAGGTGCTATTATTATTATTCCTATTTTAGCTGAGGAAACAAGAGGCGACAGAGGTTAAGTGACTTGCTTACTTAACAGAGCTAGAAAGAGTCTGAGGCTGGATTTGAACTCTAGTCTTTCTAACTCCAGGTCTAGCACTCTATCTACTGCACCACCTGACTGCCCCAGCTTGCTTTAAAAAGGAAGTTTTTAAAAGTCATATTGTTGACTTTTTCGGTTATAACTAAAGTTCTATAATGTTGTTAGATGTTTATTTAGCTCATGTTAACGTGGAATAAAACTTAGTTATACAGTAAATCTCAGATATATTCCTGAGAAATTTTGTCCAAAATGGATTTCTTAAGATGAATACTTCAAATAAATTCCACTCATATAATTATATACAATCAGCATGAGCAGAAAAGAAGGTGGGTTGTTCATGTGATAATTGCAAGGCAACTAAAAGCCCATGTCCTCTCTTGATTTCCACGAAACATTAAAATAACTAAAGAATGGCCCTTAGTGTGTTGGGTGGACTCTCTGAAGAATTTATAGGAGTATACAGACACTTTTTGCGTGTTTAGCTGTTAAATATGAATTCACAGTAGTGTTTGTGTTGCTGTAGGAAGTAGCCATATTAGTGAGGTAAATCTGGAGTTTTAAAAGTACCTGCTATTATTTGCTAGGCATTAGGATTTACAAAGACAAAAATGAAACTGTCCCTAATCTCAGCATGCTTGCATGCTGTTGGGAAGACAACATATGTATATAAAGAATTAGTACAGTCTAGTTTAGTAGAGGGGACAGTAACAGTTGAGGGAATCCTAGATCTGGGAAAATGTATAGTTCAGTTGAGTAAATGGTTGCTTAGTAACTTCAGGGGCGTGGGGGAGGCTATGAGAGAATAAATTGGTGGGCTGTTGATTAAAGCCTTTTGTGAATGTGTAGTGACAACACTTTCAGTCATTCTGCAAGTATGGATTAAGTGATGAGGATACAAAGAAGCAAAACCAGTCTTTTCCCCCCAAGGAGCCCACATTCTAAGAAGGGAGACAAACAAAAGTAATTAGGTGCAAGATATATAGCAAGCACCTGGATGGCAGTCTCAGAAGGGAAGGCATTGGTAGCTGGGGAGGACCAAGAAGAACTCCTTACAGAAGGTGGATTGGATTTGAGTCTGGATTGAAGCCAGGGAAGCTAAAAAGGCCAAGGGGACTATTTGAGACCTGAGGGAAAGCCAGTGCAAAAGTATGGCGATGGGAACTGGAGTGTCATCTGTTTCTGGATCTGAGAGTCTGTGGGGTATGGTAAAGTGTAAGGAGATCAGAAAGGGGCCAGCATGTGAAGAGCTTTTAGTACCAGAGAACCAGAGCCGCTCTGGTTTATTGAATAAGAGGAGGGTGACAGACCTCTACTGCAGGAAAATCCCTTTGGCCCCTGAGTGGAGGCTGAACAGAGAAGGCTGTTGGGATAGTTCAGGCAAGAGCTGATGAGGGGCTTGAGCCAGGGATGTGGCTGTGTGAGTGGACAGAAGGTTAGGTGAGAGATGTTAAGGTAGAGGTGACATTTGGCAGTGAGTTGATTGACTAGGTCCTGAGGACTTGAGGATAACACCAAGGTAGCAGTCTTGTTCATGGCTTTTCATCTGTTGTTCATGGAAAAGTGAGGGGCTCCAGGAAGGAGATGGTTCAAAATTAGTATAAACTTGAAGGGAAATGGTATAGTTTAAAATTTTTTAATTCTAGTGGATTCTGTCGTGGAAACCAAAACTTTGTGAATATCTTACAACCCAGAGCCTTCCTTTTCAGAATCACTGTTTTGGGGGATCAGTGTTTCAAAATGAAATAGTTGGTAAATCCTTTCCTAGTTGATTTGTTTTACAGGACTCAAGGAATTTTAGTTTTTTCAAGTTTAAAAAGCTTAGGAGGGATGTGACCGCTGAAGGTAGCAGTAGCCACTGAAGTTCTTTCCCCATTCACCTCTTTCGCTAGTGCATTTTCACTAGATAGCCAATCAAAGATAGCTGTTTCCATCTTGGTTCAAATATCTGGACTGTTGTTTCCTCTAACCATATTTTTGGTTTCTGCCCCCACAGAGTTGGGGCTTGTTTGTTCTTGGATTATCAGTCTGTTGGGGTCATGCATTGGCTTTTCAGGTGATAGGCTGCCTCCAATACTCCTGAAGTTCCTGACCATCTAAGACAGGTTTTCTTATCCTGTGTCTACAAACCCCTTAGTTTCAGTGGATAGATTTCAGGGAGTCCATGAAGTTGGATGGGACACACAGAGGCCAGCAGACAACAAAGAAAAAGTTTAGAAACTCGGAAATGAATAAAATCTATGTATAGTATTGTATAATATCAACGTATTTTAACTTTTGGTGCCATAATAGTTCAGACTTCACTGGCTTGAAGGGAAGGCCAAAACATTTTACAGTGACTTTTCTGTATTGCAGGGGTGCTGTGCTGCAGCCCCTGCCCCTGACCCCAAGATGTGGAAGGGTTTCATATTTCCTTAGATAGTAGTGAAACCTACGGGTAATTGCTGCTCATCTTCAGTTGGGGAGGAGGGCAAGAGGAGCTAATTTAGAGAGAGGAAACGTTGACGAAACTAATGAGGAGGGAGCCTGATTTATAGCCCTGGAGCCCTCCTCTTGTTTGTTGTATTGGGTTGGAACATGTTTTAGTTTTCATTTCTGCAGTTACTAGAGTTGTTCTTTTTCAAGTTTCCTTTTATGTCCTTCACTTTTTTCTGAGTGGAGGACATCAGCAGCTATTTTAGTGAGTTCCCTTTTCATTTTAGTTCAGGGAAAGAATTTCCGTTACTGTGCTACAGTTTGAGCATCTTGAGCATTAAAGGAGGTGGCTTAGTTGTTATCAGCTCTTTTAAATAAATGGTGTCTAAGTTTTAAGAATTTGTTTTCTTTTATTGAGGCAAGATAACTTGTTAATAGGATTGTTTATTTTCCTGAATGTTAATATTGAAATACCTTGGTGTGAAATAGGGAATCTGTGTCCAGATTTCCTAAGGTCATAACATTCATGTGATCCTGAAGAAACATGTATATTCTCCTTCACTTATATAGCTCTGGATAGTCTGATACCTTATATCTACATAGTATTGGGCACATAGTCATCTTTTAGTGATTGGTTTAGATTGCTTAAAGCATGTGTAGTATTTTCCTCATTCTTTAGGGACCTTGGCTACCTACCTTTATGAAGTAGGTGGTATTATTTTTATTTAATCTTTTTTTTATTCTTGAATGTAAAAAAGACCAATAAAATGGGTGTTTCCATGTAATTGGTAGAACAGGAAAAAAGATTATAAATAAAACTCTAGATCTGCTGTGTTTGGCTGCATATATATACGTGGCTACACACATACACATATATTCCAACATGTAACTTTCACAGTTGTTCTGCCTATCTGTATTTCTGGACCTCTTTTCTATACATTTCTTAAACAGGCTTCTGTGGACCTCTTTTGGGGGGGGGGAGTAAGGGGAGGGTTTCCTACCTCTACCCTGCCCCTTGCATATTGACAAGAAAATGAAAAATAAAGCTCTTGTAGTGAATATGCGTAGTCAGGAAAGATGAATTCTCATAATATCTGTACCTGAAAATGTATGTCCTGTTCTGCAGCTTGAGCAATAGATCTTATTAAGCAGATTAAGCAGTTAGATGTGATACAGTATGAGAGACAGCATGAGGTAGTAGTGGGTAGACAGCTTGCTTTCATCAGGAAGATCTGAGTCCACATTCTACATGGATTCATACTGACTGTGTGATAATGGGCAAGTTACTTATCCCTTCCATACCTAAGGTAATTAACTCTTACACTTGAAGGTACCAATATGTGTTGATGGAGAAAGTTCCTTACTGGGAGCTTTAGACATGGAGAATATGAAAAGCCTGGCCTTTTTTTTTAAGGGCAGTTATATGTGTTCTAGTATTTTGTGTGGGTCAGATTTTTATTTAAGGCACTGGTCTACAACAAATAGGTCACATGTACTAGGAAACTACTTAAATTTAATGTATAATACATTTTCAGTATCTGGATTGTTGGGGCCAAGTGTGCTCAAATTTTATAAAAATATGGAGTTGTGAGATAGCAAATTTTGTAGACTATATAACAGTACCATGCCTGCTTCTTAGAGTTATTCTGATTCAGTACTGTTGCTTATATATAAACACACTTATTGTGGGAAGGGGGTCGAGAGCTATGCGAAATATTCAAAATAGTTTTGAGGGAAAAATCACAAATCTAGATAGGCAGTCACAGTAATTGAGTTTGTCCTGACTTAGTATTTCCAAATTCATAATATATTACTTTTTGATATTTGGGAAGAAGAAATCTAAATTCCTGAGGAATTCCTGGAATCTTAAGTTATTCTGTATTTTTCATAATGCTTTATTTACATGTTTCTAAACAATGAGTGTTCATAATAATAAAAAGCAAATCATTTTTTTCTGTAATAGGATTATATTAAAAGTTTCTGAAGTTTTTCTCGTTAAAATATAATAATAAAGTCCTGATTTATTATTATTATGACCCAACATATTATAATGTTTTGAAATATCTGGCAATGAGCTGTTACTGATTCCTTTGTTTTTCTTAAAATACTTCTAATATTCTTCACATTCTTTACTCATTGTTATGGATATGTTCAGAAATTTTATTTAATAAATAAAAAATGTTAAGTATAATAGGTTTTACCAAGAACTATACCGTATAGGGAATATTCAAACCCTGGAAAACTTGCCCACAACCATTGCTGGTGTAGTATTTGAATTATGCAACAAGTAGGTTAACAGCGCTACGTGGAGTCATGTTTTGATTCCAAAACATGAATTTAAGGACTTATTTTACTTCTAAAAACTTGTTATTTCTTGAAACATCATTCATAGGATATAACCTTAGTAATATTTATTTTATTTGCAAGAATGACTTAGCAGCAGACAGAGCTGTGAACATACTTCTGGCAATAGTTATGTGTAAGACTTGACTGCTTTATGACAGCTTATCTCCTTCTACCTTCTCCTGTCCAGGTTCTGGAGATATTAACCTTCAGTCCTGTGTCATCACTTTCTGCTCTTACTTTTGACTTGTCATCATCAGTAGATTCTTTCAAATCAGTAACATCCCTGTGTTTGATTGTTAACCTTTAATTCCCAAAGGAAAATCATGATACTTTTCTCCCTAACTTCTCAACGGATTTTTCTCAGTATTGAGAAAAATGTAAAAATTTTCTGAGAAATTCTGGGAAGGAATTCCTTCATTTAAGCACTACCCTAACAAATGTTTGCCTTCTGAACATCTCAGAGACCTAGATTTTCTCTCTCAGGCTCAGGGCACAGCATAGCATGTCCTCTGGAGCCATAGAATGGAGAAAATCTAGGTGGGTTCCTTATACTGGCAAGGGTTATTGGTTCAGTTAGACAAATCAAGAAAATTTGAACCTTACTTTGGCAGGCTGACCAAGTATAGTATCATTCCCTCACCACATTCCCCCCAACAAAAATGCTCCTCTTTCCCTTCAGACGAACAGAGGAGTCTCATTAGGAGAGCCATTCTTGAGTCCAGGTAAATATGGAAGTGCAGTGGTATAGGATGTCACTCTAGGAAAACCAGCCTACATTCTGGTAGCCAGCTGGTAGCCAGTGGATGTGAGAAGAGGGGAAAAAGCACAGATTCCTCTTGTAAAGGGACTTTTGAAGCCTGCCATTGCTATAAATACTGGTGTTGCAGACCATCACCTATTCCTATGATATGATATGAAGCCAGATCTGGGCTCTGGTCTTCAAAAAACAAGGTGAGGGAGGAGTGGCTGGGGGGAAGCAGAGAGGCAGAAGCAAACTCAAAAGGTTGTGCACAGGGAAGTAAGGCCTGACTGTAAAAACATAACCAACTCTGGATTGAGGAGTTGTCTGAAAAAGGAGGAAGAGACTAGCTGAGGCCTGAACCTGCAGTGGGTCTCCCAGGACTGGGACAGAATCGTTTGTGTGGCAAAAGGTGGTACGTAGTCCCAACCATCCTATCTGGATAGACAAGGGAGACTTGAATAGTTCATAGGACCAAACAGGCCTGATTCTTCCAGGAGGGCCAGAAGGGCCTGTTCCAAGCACCCAATTCCAAACCAAAAACAGACTGAAAATGTATACACAGAAGAAAACATTTAACACAGTTAAATACATAAGAGTAACTGCTTAACAATTATAGTCAGAGCTGCGTGGAAAGAAAATGGCTTAGCCACAAGGACTGACTACAAGAGTGAGTGGAAGAAATGAAGAGATTTTGGGAGGAAAAAATAAAAGAAATATCTTAGAACAGAATATGGAAAGGCTTACCCAAGGGGTGGACTTTATGAAAAAAACGAAATGGAGCAAACAATTCATTGTTTCCTTGGAACAACAGGACATATTGGGATAAAGTCAGGAGACGAGAATAAAAATAGTGGATCTGGAAAATAAGGCAAGGAGAGATAGTATAAGAACCATTGGATTCCATTAAAACCATGACTAAACAAACCTGTACAGCGTTTTTCAAGAAATCATTAAAAGAGGACTGCCTGTGTTTACTAGAAACAGACCAAGTAAAAATAAAAGGAACTTTCTTACCATGTGTTGAAAGAAACACCAAACTGAAAGTACCCAGGAATGTTAAAGAAAAAAAAAATTTCCTAATTCT
Source organism: Phascolarctos cinereus (assembly GCF_003287225.1). Lineage (NCBI taxonomy): Eukaryota > Metazoa > Chordata > Mammalia > Diprotodontia > Phascolarctidae > Phascolarctos > Phascolarctos cinereus. The sequence goes on along the minus strand of NW_027555514.1, from coordinate 262,387,724 downwards.
TCAAGTACCTAGGAACCATAGTTAGAATCATAGAAGACGACTTCTCTACAGAAGAAGAAATCTTGGAATATGGTAATCCAAAAGGTAAAAAATAATGACATAAAACCAACAATAACTTAGCAGAAAAACTGAATATAATTCTAAAGGGAGGAAAATGGGCTTCAGTAGAATAGAAGACTTTAAAGCATTCCTGATAAAAAGACCAGAACTGAGCAGAAATTTTAAAATGCAGGCAAAGGAGTCAAAGGTAATCTACAAAGGTAAATTCACCCAAGTGAATGATAACGAAGTGCTTATATCCTAATGGGGAGAAGAAACAAGTGTCCCTTAAGAATCTTAATGTGATTTTTCAAGTAACCAAAAAAAAATCTGTCCTTTCCATTTGCCTTTTCTCTCATTGAGCAAATCAACACACACTCACACCTGCCCCCACATATCTACATAGACTAGCAAAATAAATTCGCATATTAGTCATATCAGAAGATGTCTCTCTACATTTTGAGTTCATCACCTCTGTCAGGAAGTGAGTGGAACATTGCATTTTCATTCTTTTGGACTTGTGTTTTATAATTATGCTAATTCAGGTTTTAAATTCTTCCAAAATTTTTCATTATCATCACTGTGTGAATTGTTTTCCTAGTTTTCTTTGCTTTACATCAGTTCATAAAGGTCTTCCCAGTTTCATCTGTGATTGTCTGTTTCATCATTTCTTATGGCACAGTATTCCATTACATTCATATAACACAATTTGTTTAGCCATTCCCCAATGGGATAGCATACGTATGCTTTCAGTTCTCAGAAAAGTTCTTTAGTCTCAGTAGTGGCGTAACTGGGTCAGAAGATATGTCCAGTGTGGTAACTTTCTGGGCATACTTCCAAATAACTTTCAAGAATGGTTGGACCATAGACAATATAAAATACTTATAAGTCTACCTGCCAAGAAAAACCCAGGAACTATATGAACACATTATAAAAACACTTTTCACACAAATAAAGTCAGATTGCCCCTGAGTAGGCTAAGCCAATATAATAAAAATGACAATTCTGCCTAAATTGATTTACTTATTCAGTGCCATACAATTGAATTACCAAAAAATTATTTATAGAGCTAGAAAAAATAATAGCAAGGTTCATCTGGAAGAACAAAGGTCAAGAATATCAAGGGGATTAATGAAAAACAAAGATGGAAGAAGATAACCTAGCTGTTGGCATGTCGGTTTTCGGCCATGCCCAACTTTTCATGACCCCAGTTGTGGTTTTCTTGGCAAAGATACTGAAGTGATTTGCCATTTCCTTCTCTAGCTCATTTTACAGATAAGAATATTGAGGCCAACAAGGTTAAGTGACTTGCCCAGGATCACACAGCTAGTAAGTGTCTGAGGCCAAATTTGAACTCTGGAAGATGAACCTTCCTGACTTCAGGCCACCCACTCAAACCATTGTACCGCCTAGCTGCTAGTGGTACCCGATCGTAAACTGTATTATATTATATTTTTATTTTTTTAGGCAGTTGGGGTTAAGTGACTTGCCCAGGGTCACACAGCTAGTAAGTGTCAAGTGGTCGGAGGCCAGATTTGAACTCAGATCCTCCTGACTTCAGGGCTGGTACTCTGTCCACTGCACCACCTAGCTGCCCATAAACTGTATTATATAAAGCCATAATCATCAACACTATCTGATACTGGCTAAGAAATAGAGTGGAGGCTCAGTGGAATAGATTAGGTACACAATACACAGTAGTAAATGACCATAGTAATCTAGTGTTTGATAAACCCAAAGATCCAAACTTTTGGGACAGGAATTTACTACCTGACAAAAACTGTTGGGAAAACTTGAAAACAATTTAGGTAGAAATTAGGTATAGACATCTCATGTATACTAAGGTCAGGTCAAAACGAGTCTATGATTCAGACATAAAGGGTGATACAATAAGCAAATTAGAGGAGCATGGAATAGTCTACTTGTCAGATCAATGGCTAAGGGAAGAATGTATGACCAAACAAGATATAGAGAACATTATGAAATGTAAAATAGGTGATTTTTATTACATTGAAATAAAAAGATTTACACAACAAAACCAGTGCAGCCAAATTAGAAGGAAAGCAGAAAACGGGGGACACTTTACAGCAAGTCTCTGATGAAGCTCTCATTTTTCCAATATATGGAGAACTGAGTCATATTTATAAGAATACAGATCATTCCCCAATTGATAAGTGGTCAGAGGATGTGAACGGGCAGTTTTCAGAAGAAGAAATCAAAGCTATCTGTAGTCATATGAAAAAAAATGCTCCAAATCACTATTGATTAGAGAAATGCAAATAACTCTGAGGTACCACCTCACACCTATCAGATTGGCTAGTATGGCAGAAAAGGGAAATGACAAATGCTGGAGGGGATGTGGGGAAATTGGGACACTGATGCACTGTTGGTGGAATTGTGAACTGATCTAACCATTTTGGAGAGCAGTTTGGAAGTGTGTCCAAATCTGTATATACCCTTTGACCCAGCAAGTACCAGTACTAGGTCTGTATCCCAAAGAGATTTTTTTTTTAGTGAAAAGGACCTGTTTTTAGAATATTTATGACAGCTCTTTTTGTGGTGGCAAAGAATTGGAAATTGAGGGGTTGTCGATCAATTGAGGAATAGCTGAACAAGTTGTGGTATATGATTATAATGGAATACTGTTATGTTTTAAGAAATCATGAGTAGGATGCTTTCAGAAAAACCTGGAGAGAGAACATTGTACACAGTGACAGCAATATTATATGGTGATCAACTATGAATGATTTAGCTATTTTCAACCATACGAAGATCCAAGACAGTTCCAAGGTACTCATGAAAAATGCTATCTACTTCCAGAGAAAGAACTGATGTAATTTGAATGCAGATAGGACCATACTGTTTTTCACATTAATTTTTTTCAAGTTTTTTTTTGTCTGTTTTCCTTCACAACATGACTAATATGGAAATATGTTTTTCATGAGTACACATATATAACCTGTATCAAATTGCTTGTCATCTCAGGGACGAGGGAGAGAGGAGGAAAGGAATGCGAGAATTCAGAACTCAAAATTTTTAAAAAATGTTAAAAATTGTTTTTACATGTAATTGGGGGAGAAACGTCATTCAGTAATAAAAAAAAAATGGTGGGACTAGTTGTACCTGTTTTTCCCATAGCCCCTCCAACATTTGTTATTTTCCTCATTTGTCTTTTTTGCCAGTCTGATAGGTATGAGGCAGAACCTCAGATTTGCTTTAACTTGCATCTCTTTAATTACTATTGATTTAGAGCATTTCCCTCCTGATTACTGATAGGTGGCATTTCCTTTAACCATTCATCTATTGTGGCAGAATCTTAAATGTCTTTTAAAGGTTCACAGAGGGAGTTAAATAAGACAGATATTGAGTCTGGGTGCAATTTTTATTCTGTTTTGTTGGTTTTAAAAGATGCAAGAAGAGTGAGGAGAAAGGAATATGCTGGAGAAGAAATGAGGATGCAGGGAGAGGAATTTACTGTTTTTTCACAAATGAGGTTCATGAGAAGATTCTATAAACATTGATGAAGGAGTCAAGGAAATAATCATCTCATGACCATGCTTTTATCTGAACTCAATAGAAAAGGATTGAACACTTCCTACTCCTTCCCTGTGTCCACCTCCACCTTCTACAAAGAATTTGATGCAGAAATACATTTCATCCAGTAGGGATACTGGTAGTGACAGGAAAGGAGAGACAGCATGAGTGCACTAGAGTTGGGGAGAAATGTCACAACTAAACAACTTCCACCTTCAGAGAGTTGATCATAAAGGGTGAGTAAAAAGAGAAAGAAAATGTAAGAAACAAATCATGGTCTGGACTTGGTGAAAAAAAAGGAGGGGCAGAAGAATAGGAATGGACCATTTCAATTATAGAATACTAGTCTTATCAGATTCCTCCATTCTTCAACTCTTGTAGAAATGGGGCTGAAAAGATAAAAATAAAAAGTATAAGAAGATCTAGTAGAGAGAAATGTACAATTAATTCATAAAAGTGAACGTGAATGGGATGAACTCACCCATAGCACAGAGGAGAAAGGCAGAACAGATTAGAAAGTAGAATCTAACAGTGTGATGGTTTTAAAGAAACACATATAGCAAAGATTCCCATAACAATGGAGAAGGATTTACAATGCTTCCAGCAGATTCAGAAAATCCAGAGGAATAATGTGATCTCACACAAGGTGTCAGTAAAAGTGGACTTGTTAAAGCAGAAGCCTAGGACCCCAGGGGGGGAGTTGAAAGTGTTAGGAGGGGAAGACTGGAGTAGAGGAGTAGAACAGCATGAAGATGGGATGCCTCTGGGCCCAGGCTACCTATGACAAATACTTACCAAGCAATCAGAAACTCAGGGTCCCAGGTCTCAGCCATTGGAGTGGTATGAAAAGAAAATGCTTCAATAAAAGAAAAAAATAAGATACAGTGATGGATGCTGTCAGCTGTGTCTGGTCCATCAACAAGTATCTGTGAAGCACCTGGTAGATGCCAGGTATTGTAGATGCTGAGGCTACAAAGAGAAAAGTCAAACAGTCCTCTCAAGATGCTTATGTTCTGGAAAAATATGTACAATCAAACAGGTCTAAGTTATTCCATCTTATTTCAAGCTAAGCATTGAGGGTTTTAGGGGGAAGTATTGTATGTTTGCATTGTGCAGTTCATAAATTGCTACACTTCATGTGTACTATCAAATATATTATAAACAAATAATTTGACGATATGGTATAGTGAGAAGAATACTTAGTTAAGAGTCAGGAGGCCTGGATTTGGATCATGAGTGCCATTTATTGTTGCCTGTTCAGGCTTGTGGAAGTAACTTGACCTTTTTGAGCTGGAGTTTCTTCATATGTGAAACTAAAGGGATTGAATTAGGTAATATATAATATTCCCCTCTCAACTCTTAAGTTCAGTGATCCTTCTTCAGAATTCTTAATTCTTAAATGGATCTGTCAACTAACTAATTTGGGAGTTCCTTCCAATGAAGCATTTCTCAACCCATCCACGTCTGCCTGTTTTGTGCAACTCTCCTGCATGTGGCCACGGAGAGTCCCCCCCCAGTCTGTTGGAGGCTTTCTTGATTTCTTCTGTCATTGAGAAAGGTACTTAGTGGAGCACTTTGGTTGTCCACTTGTTATCCATCATTCTTGCCAAGGGGTCAGCTTTTCTTCCTATCATGTCATTCTTTCAATAATTCCTTTTATTCTTATTTGAAGTTGTTCTTTGTTTATGTGTTGAAGCCTACTCGCATTCACACCTTTCCATTGTCCTTTGTGTGATAACTCATTTCTAGGGCTTTGGAGGTAGTTGTAGTCCACGTCTTGCTGCCATATAGCAACTCTGTCAGAATGTAAGTATTGAAAAGTTGGGGGTTTTTGCTTTTATGGTAAGATTGAGTAGGTAAAAGGGCTTTATCTGCTTGGTCTTGTTCTCTGTGGATGGACAGACTCAGTGCCTTGATGGTCATGGGTTGTTTTTTTTTTTTTTTTGGTGAGGCAGTTAAGTGACTTGCCTAGGGTCACATAGCTAGTAAGTGTCAAGTGTCTGAGGTTGCATTTGAACTCAGGTCCTCCTGACTCCAGGCCCAGTGCTGTATCCACTGCACCACATAGCTGCCCCTTGATCACGGATTTCTTTCTGGAGGCTCTGCAATGTTGTGGGGCTTGATGCGATCAGCACAGTATGACCCACGAACTAGAGCCTCAGGAGGACGTCACCATTTAGAGGGAATACCTCTTGAACTTGGACCCTGCTCTGGCGTTCCTTCATCATAGTGGCAAATGTGTCTTCCTTTTCTAACACCTGGTCTGATGTTTGTTATCACAGAAGATCATTGAACCGGCCTACTTCTTGTCGATCTTCTAGAGAATCCTGAATGATCTTGATGTGGGGGAGACACCTTGTAAAACAGCCTGTGTAGTGGTGTTACTGTCTCATCAAGTGCTTTTTTTGTAATCAACAGACGAGCACAGTGGGAATGTATATTCTCTGTATCTTTTAGCTAATTGTGAAATTGTAAAGATGTGGTCTTTTGTAGAAAATGGCTTGAGAAAACCTGTGTTGTTCAGTCGATTTTCAGTTGTGTCTGACTCTTCATGGCCCCATTTGGGGTTTTCTTAGCAAAGATACTGGAGTAGTTTGCCATTTCCTTCCCCAGCTCATTTTACAGTTGAGGAAACTGAAGCAAACTGGAGGGTTGAATGACTTGCCCAGGGTCACATAGCTAGTGAGTCTCTGAGGCTAGATTTGAATTCAGGTGTTCCGGACTCCAGGCCTGGCACTCCATCCACTGCATCAGCTAGCTGCCTTTATGAAAACTTAGTTCCCTACTACTACTACCTATTTGAAGGATCTTCTATTGATAATAGGGGGGTATAGATGGGTAGTTAGTGTTTTCTTGGTTCTTTGAGGCCCCTTAATCCCCACCTCACCCCCACCTACCTTTTATATTGGCCTTTTAACACCTTTACAACTGTGTCACCACCAGCATAGATCTCTGCTGCATTATACATTTAGTTCAATTTGGCTTCATAAAATTGTTGGTAGTAGAACGTCCGTAAGATATTCAGAGCCTATGATGAGCAGCCTCTCGGTAGCGAATTTTTTCTCTTTTCTCTTGGTTACTGATGGGAATGATGTAGTAGAACCTCATTGGCTGGAGGATTTTGAAAGCTGGTAGCTGAAGAAAGAATCTAGTGTGTTGATATGCCAGGCTTTGTATAATTAGCTAGCTGAATAAATTTGGCCAAGTGGTTTTTGTTTCAATGAACTACATGTCTAATGAGTAATTTTTTTTCCTCTCTGAGACAGCTTTGCAGAAGCTGTGAAAAGGTTGTATAAGACTTTGTAAGGATTTCTTTATGTTGTCCTCATTTCTATTGTTATGAATCTCTTATCAAAATACATTTTATTTCATAACTTATATAGATTCAGGGAGGAGTGTGTAACTCAGGGAGGGAAGAGGATTTACTGCATTCATTCTGAATGAAAAGTGGGAAAATAAGAAAACAGAGAGTGCCTGTTTGTGTATGGTGAGCACTGACATCTTGAGCACAGAAAGAACTGGCAAGGACATGTGCACTTTCAAAAAGTCTCTTAATTTTTTTATTTTGTGAAATATTTGGGTCCAGATCTATTTGGAGTTCACTTTTTTGTCTGTAGTTTTAACTGATCATTTAGACTTAAATTCATTTTAAAGGTTTTTTTTTTCTTTTTTTACATTTTATCTTAATCATTTTCAGAATTCTCTTTGGTCTTATAAGTAAAAAGACTTATTGACCTGGGTTAAATATCCCATGTGTTTATACTTATGTTCAAGGAATAGTAGGGACTTATCCATTTATGAGATATATTAGTTCACATTTGATTATTCAGGGTCTTGAATTTCAGGAGGCACATAAGTACTGGTAACTTCAGGCATTTATTAAATGATTATTACTCTGTGCCAGGCAGTCACTGTGCTAGGTGCTGGAAATATAAACATAAGCAGCTAGAGAGAGTCCTTGCCCCCAAGGAGCTCACATTCTTACGGGAAAACAACATATTAAAGGAAGCTGGAGAGGGTGAGAGTGGGTGGGACACAAAGGTGGGGAAAAGTCTGAGTTAGAATGTGAACTGACTGGCTTGGGTACCCGCCTTAAATAGAGGTTCTGGGCAGAGTCATCCAGTCAGAGGAAGAGGCTGTGGGGGCAGAGGCTACTTAGAATCTGTGAGTGCCAGTGCAAGAGTGAGCTTCCAGGATGAAGAGGTTTCTGGGACACGGTGGAGGAATTCTGGAGGGCAGCCTGGAAAGGAACCAAGGAGGAAACATCAACTGAACCTCACTGCTGAGGCCCTTCACATCCTTTTACATCTCCCTAATCCACCCACTGTCCCACTCACAACCTTGGTTTTTCCAAACCTTTTCATTCCCCCTGAAATCTCCCATGGCTCCTCCTTCCTCCACCCTCTAGTCTGAGATTTTTGCTTCATATTTCACTGAAAAAAAAAATGAAGCCATACACAAGAGCTTCCTCCTCTTCCCTCCTCCTCAATTCATGTCTCCCAGATGACTGCCACTATCTCCACTTTCCTTGGCAAACCCCTCTATATGCACAAGTAGTCCCATTCCATCCCATTTCCAGCAGATTGCCCTTTCCATTATCCATCCCCCCTCTTACTTCAGTCTCTCCTTGTCTACTGGGTACAAACTACTGCCTACAAACATTTGTATGTCTCTCCCATCCTCAAAAAACCTCTCATTTTATCCATCCATCCTCATTAGCTACTGTCTCCATATCATTCCTTTGTTTTGTAGCTAAACTCTTGAGAAGGCCATTTACAGTAGGTGCTTCCAGTTACTTTCTTCTTGCTCTCTTAACTTTCTACAGTCTAGCTTTGGACCTCATCATTTAACCAAAAATGTGTCTCCAAAAGTACTCACAGTCTCCTAAATCTAATGGCTTTTTCTCAGTCTGCGTCTTTTTTGATGTCTCTGCGGTATTTGACATGATTGATCACCCTTTTCTCCTTAATATTCCCTTTTGTAGGTTTGTAGAACATTTTTTTCTCCTGGTTTTTAGTCTTCTTTCCAAGATGTGAATCCAGTTCTTGACCGATAACCTTGGGTATCCCTGAAGGCTCTTCTCCATCCACATATACACTTTTTTTTTTTGTAATTGGGGTTAAGTGACTTGCCCAAGGTCACACAGCTAGTACATGTCAGGTGTTTGCTCTAAGGTCAGATTTGAATTCAGGTCCTCCTGACTTCAGGGCTGGTGCTCTGTCCTGCGCGACCTAGCTGCCCTTGGCCATCCACACTATTTTATTGACCTCATCAGCTCTTCAGTTAGTTAGCTCTGTGCAGATCTCTTTGCCCCACCCTAACTTTTCAGCTGATCTTCTGGTCTTGCATCTCCAACTGCCTGTTGGACATTTAAAACTGGATATCCCCAAAGACATCTTAAATCCAAATGTCCAAAAATGAACTTATTATATTACCCCCAAAACCCTTTTCCTGACTTCCCTATTATCCTTGAAGGCCCTACCTCCCAATCACCCAGGCCAAAATCTAGGTGTTACCCTCCTCTCTTTACTCCCTCCCAATCTAATCATTGCCAAATCCTGTCATTTCTACTTTTGTAACAGTCAGTAAACATTTATTCCCATCATTTCTTTATGCCCTCTTCTGACCTCTGACACCACCACTGCCCTGGTTCAGGCCTTCACCTTCTCACACTTGGACTTTTTCAGTAGCCTGTTGATTGGTCTGCCTGCCACAAGCCTGTGCCTGTCCATCTTCCACTCAGCTAAACAAGTGTTCTTCCAAAGTGCAGGTCTGACCATATCATCTCTTACTCAGTAAACTCCGGTGGTCTTCCCTCGTTTCAGGGATCAAATAAATATAAAAACTTTCTTGAGCATTCAAAGCCATTCATAACCTGTATGCCTCTCCCCCCAGATTTTCCAGCCTTCTTACACCTTACATTCATTCCTCTTCCCCACCCTCAAGGGCTTTTGAATGTAATATTCTCCAGTAGATTATGTATCATCACACATGGAGGTGATGGAGAGAGGACAAAAAAAAAATACAAGATCCCATTGCATTTATTACTTGCTGGCTATTTTTAAAAAAGCATTTGCTTGGTTAAAGCAAGATGCTACTACAGGTTTTCTTCCATTTTCTTCCAACAAGGTATCTTCCATCTATACTTCAAAATTATTTGAGTGTTTAAAAGATAACATAGCAATAATCTTCTGATGATAAATACACCAGGTAAGATGTGAAATGGGTTTTCACTACCTTGATGGAAGGAGGCTCTTAAGCGCAGAGTCCAAAGATTTTGTGTTAGATTGTGATGACTCTCCAGAAGCTGTTGTTTGTGAAAGACATTGGCCGATTGCCTCAAGCTCTGCAACATTGTAGACCCTCCTGGCTATCCATATGGGTGATGAATATCAGTTCATATTATGACATACGTAAGTAGATGGACAGCAGATTGGGCCCATGGTTAAATAGGAGAATCGCAAGCTGGATTGTCTTCTGTAAAAGCCCGTGTTGTCAGTGCCAAAATTCTTCAACTATTATGTGGCTGTGAGTCATAGAAGACTTCAGACTGCAAAAAATTCAAAATGCTAACACAAAGGAGGGGTAGGTGGGAGCAGGTTGCAGCTTATGAAAAATAAGGAAATTAAAAAGCAAATAGGTTGTCACATTGCAAGAATAGAGTATAGCTGGTAGACAGCCCTGTGTTCTCTACAGGCATCTTTGGGATGTCAGGAAAGTACAGAAGACTCCATCCCCCATGAGGGCACTTGGACAAGACTTGTACAGGATGAGTAGGCATGAATGGGTTGATATCTACATTGTTGGAAGGAACATCTAAATTTGTGTGTGTGTGTGTGTGTATCAGGTATATTTGAGCATTTTTCAGTATATTCCATCTTTTTTCTTTCAATAGATTTCGTTTTGGGAGTTGCAGTCTGCATTTGGAGCAGCCAACTGATATGCAAGTTTCACTGGGAAACTGCATGGTACAATGGAAGAATACTAGACTGAATTAAAATTTCTATTTGTTATCTTTAGCTTTATCCCCCTGGACACACATTTTACTTTTTAGCCTCAGTTTCATTTTCTCTAAAATGAAATGCTTAGACTATGTAATAACTTTGTCTTCCCCACTTATACTAATGCCCTGGTCCACCAGAGTTGATATGATTTTTTAATAGTCATTACTCATATGAAAGTTAAAATTTTACTCTTGTTTGATGTTTATTCATAATATCTAATCATTCCCACCATTAAATCACACTATTTTCTGATTTTGATGTTTGCATAATGTCCACTAGGGGGTAGTGTGAAAATACGAAAATGAAATTAGTCCCTAGTAAAAAAAGTAAACTTCCTTAGATTTACTGTTAAACCTAGTTTGAATTCTGAATTGTGTCCCAGTTACTCATTTCCTAAAGTTTTCTTTCCCATCAAGTTCAGCTGTTTTATGTTCTAAATTGTGCTCACTGCTAACTGTAGGAGGTTTGAAAAGTTACACAAGGTCTGTTAAGTCCTCAGATTAGAACGCTTGCTACTTCTGTAACTGTTGGATTCGTTTTCACTCCTGTGGTACTTCTTGACGCACTTCTCCAATTTTACTTCTCTCCTGGTACTCTCACCCTTTTGTCTGTACCTAGTATTTAGGTATCTGCTTAATCCAGATGCTCAGGGTCATTGCACCAGCTACTGTTTGGTATATCATAGAGAGAGTATAAAATTGGATCATTTTGGAGCCCTGAGGTGGTTTCATAGTTAAACCAAAACCAGAAAAACAAATATAAGGACTTCCAAGTGCCACACAGGTATAGTGAGGATGATAGACGTCTTATTTATAGCAAACATACAGGTTCTGAAGAGCGAAATTTTCCAAGCAGATGAGATTTTAGCTTTTATAATGGGAAAGTTCCTGAAATGTTATGTACTTTATAGCTGTCTTAAATAGAGTATATACTAAATATGATTTGTAGTCGTTTCTTGGCAGCACAGTCGTGATGAACAAGTCATTTTGTTGTGCTGTGTCATATAATGGGCCCCATGGGCCTACAAGGTAACTATGACTGTGCTTTTTGAACGCTTGGTCTGATTTTTAACAGATTTTTCTGTGTCTTTGGCTCCTTGTTGTTACTTGTCATTTTCTGTTGCTGGCTTCTAAGCCTTTCTTCTTTCTCCTTTCTTCCCTCCTCTTCCACATTTCAGCCGAACTGGATTTCATAGTGTCCTTCATATACAGCATGTTGTTTTCTATCACTGTGCCTTTGCAGGGCTGCATCCCATGTGCTCTCTCCCTACCTTTGCTTCTGGGAAGTCTTGGCTTTCTTCCAGTTTCTGTTTATGTGTCACTTTCTATAAGGCTTTTCCTGATTTTTTTCCCTTGGTTGTTAGTACCAGCTGTCTCCCTCACGTCCCCCCCATTACCTTGAATTCACTTTGCATTTCCTCATGTTGTTCCCCCATGCTTCATGGGATGTAATGACTCATTTTTTGTCTTCCTATAGCAGTTTCTGGTACAAAGTAGGTACTTAATAGTTGTTAACTAGAGGTAGCACCATGTTAGAATTGGGTTTGGACCTCACTGACGTTATCCTTGGAAACACAGACAATTGACTTAACTTGTAGCCATTTCTTCTTCTGTAAAAAGGGGACGGTAGATAGCTCCTTCAAAATTTTCTTGACAATAATCTTTTGTTAAGAGCTTACTATGAAAAAAAAAATGAAAAAAAGCTTACTGTGTACTAAGAGTAGCACCAGTAAGGAAGATCGATTGTGAAAGACATAGCTACTCTGATCAAGACACTCTTAAACACATTCCCTCCTGACTTCTCTTACAAAATGTCTTCACTTCCATCTCCATTCTCTCTCATCTTCACATCTTCAATTTCTCCCTGTCTGCTCACTGTATGTGTGACCCTGGGCAAGTCACTTAACCTCAGTCTGCCTAAACTGTAAAATGTGGATAATAACAGCACCTGCTGCCAAAGGTGATTGTATCAAATGATGTGATATTTGTAAAGCACTCAGCACAGAGCCTGCAGCATTAATAAGTGCTTAATACTCATTCGTTCCCTTCCAGTTGGCTTCTTCCCTGATGCCTGCAAACCTGCCCACATCCCCCCATCTGTAAAATATCCATCCCTCAAATATGGTGCCCATTCTTGCCCTTTGTTTTGTCCAAACTCCTAAAGATATCTGCATTTAGTGCTTGCACTCTGTTTTCTTACTCTCTTCCACACCCTCTTAAATCTGACTTAGAACCTTAACATTCAACCAAAACAGTCCTCTTCTAAGTTTCTAATTATCTATTATTCCAAATCTAATGATCTTTTTCCCCCTTCTCAGTTCAATTTTTTTTAATCTCTTTGTAGCCCCGAGTTCAGCACATAGTGAAGCCCTTAACTCATTGCTCACTAACTACCCTCTCTTCTTTACTCTCATGCCTCTTAAAGAGGAAGACTATAGTGAAAGGAAGTATGATATTGGCTATGCTACACCACCCTTCTTTTTCCTCTTGCCCAAATCCCATTTACTAGTTCTTAACCTTTGTTTTTTCCCTTATTCATCCATACTTTACAGTTGAGATTTGTTTTGAGTCTGTTCCTCACTTTTAAAACTCCTGTCCCTGCCTGTTTTCGTGAAATCAGTCATCAGTTACTTAAGTGCCTTCTGTGTAACTGGCACTGTGTTCAGTGCGGAGATTACAAGTACAAAGGATGAAATGATCTGAACTCAAAATGGGCAACTGTTTTCAGTTCTCCTTTGCTTCATGCAGATTATAGTGAGGTGTTCAATACTTTTCTTTTCTCATCTTCTGGGTTTGTATATTCTCATAGTCTGATTCTGAGAAATAGTAAGTTATGTGCCCCTTCATTTTCTTCTGTAATGTGTCTTCTTCCCTTTCCTTCCTTATAGCCATCAAAATACAATAGATCTAAGGCCACGTCCTTCGTTTGTCTTGTTTAATTCCTTCTGTGACCCTTGAAGACATTAGGGTTCTGCACAAAGGCTATCTCCTGCCCCCCATTTATCTAGTTCTAGTTCTCTACAGCACCTTATTTTGCAAAGATAACAAATATTATTGGTAAATATTGAGCCCTGAGATGGATGTGACTAGCCATTGTGACCCATTGTTACCCAATATCCTTCTTCTTTTTTTTTTTTGGTTTCATTTTGTTTCCTATGTTGCTTTAGTATGACAGTAGAATCTGAGTGTTTTCCTAGTTAAGTGATTCCTGCCCCCAAAAGATGTTTAACCTTACCTGCATGATGGTAGAAAGAAAAATAAACTTGTAAACCTGCTACTCCTTTTCTTCAGCTTTCTTCTTTCAAAGGAAGAAATAGTTGGCCAGTAGTGAAAGGAAGCAGGAAGGTGGCACGGTGGATAGAGTGCTGGGCCTGGAGTAAGGAAGACTTTCCTTCCACAGTTCAAATTGGGCCTCAGACACTTATTAGCTGTGTGACCAAGTCACTTAACCCTGTTTGTCTCATCTGACCAGTGAGCTGGAGAAAAGAAATAGCAAACCACTCCAGGATCTTTGTAACAGAGAAAACCCCGAATGAGGACATGAAGGTTTGGACAAGACTGAAAAATGATTGAATAACAATAGGCAGAGGAAGGAGGAGAAACGTCTAGTGGCAGGAGCCCGGTTCCCTATTCACTTTGTATATGCTCTTTCTTCCCATCTCCCCTTTTAGTGTGGGTTCCTTATGGGAAGTAGTAGCAGTAAATGTTGCCCCCACTGTCTGCATTATGCGGATTCTAGAGCTGTATAGCAGCTAAAATATCTAATCTAAAGTGACAGAGTCCTTGACTACTGAAAGCTTATGATTGACTGGCCCAGGGGATTCCTTCAGTGAATCAACAAACATCTAGTTTGTTGTGCAAAGCACTGTGTAAATGAAAAAGTATAGCACTGTCCTAGACACTGGGGGGAGAAAAAGATTAAAATGAGAAGCCATCCTAGCTGTCTGCCAGTCTGATGGGCAACATGACACATACAGGATGAGGACACGGGGGCAGGGGAAGCTGTGTTATATGAGGAGGCCTTTATGGAAGAGGCCTCATTTGAACGAAGTTTCAGAGGGTAAGCAGCATTGTAGAATGGTCTGTGTCAGGGTAGGACACTTGGAGTCTAAAGGAGCAATTTGAACAAAATGCACAAAGGCATATGGTATGGTTAGAGTCCAGTTTGCATCGAGGAAGTGGGAGCTTGGAAGGCTAGAAAAGAGTCAGAACCCTCATATAGTAAGGTCGTAGGAAGTAATTGAAGGGGTTTTGAGCAGAGAAATGAAAAGAACTGATCTTTGTATAAACTTAATTTGGTCACTTTGTAAAGGATGGATTGGAACATAGTGAAGTGGGAAGACTTCTGATAAAAGAGCTCGACATCCCTCAATATCAACTGTGCACACTAACTGTTTGACCTTGGGCAAGTCACTTCTCTGGGTGTTGGTTTTCCTAATCTATAAAATGGGGGAAATGGTATTTATTAGGGAATTGGAGAACTAATTGTAATACAGGAATGTAATGGATTATTATTGTACTTTAAAATGACAAACATTATGAATTATGAGAAATATGAGTGGGTGGGAAAGCTTGCATGAATTGATGAAGAACCAAGATAACAATAAAATCTTAGTCTCAGAAAGCAGATAAATGGACCACATTTCCCTAGGTAGACAGGTGAGCAACTGCAGGTATAGAATGTAACATTTACAAACTCTTTTCATATTTTTTGTGTTTCAGATTCTTTCCTTCCCCACCCACTGAGAAACCTTTTATATGTTATATATGTGAAATCATGCAAAACATTCCCATATTAGCCATGTTGTTGAAAAGAAAAATAAAGCAATAAAATTATACTACAATTTGTACTTAGAGTTCATCCGTTCCCTCTCTGGAGGTAGATGGCATTTTTCATCGTGCATTCTTTGGAACTGTCTTGGAGCATTGTCTTGATCAGAGTGGCTAAGGCTTTCACAGGCCATCATTACAGTATTGCTATTACTGTGTACAGTGTTCTCCTGGTTCTTTGAATCTGTTCATATAGTTCTTCCCAGGTTTTTCTGACCACCCCCCCATTTCTTATAGCACAACAATATTCCATCATAATCATATACCATATCTTGTTCAGTTCACAACTGTCATATTAGCCAATCTGATAGGTGTGAGGTGGTACCTCAGAGTTGTAATCAGTATTGATTGAGAGCATTTTTTCACATGACTATAGATCTTTGATTTCTTTTTCAGCTTTGTTTTTAAGGGAAACTGTGAACTGCTTTTTAAAACAAAAATACTTGCTCTGTCAGTGTATTGGTTTTGGTGTGGCCAAGCTCCTTTGGACATTCAACAATCATTCCTGTACGGTGGCCTTTGTGACTTATTTTCCTATTGACTATTAGCTTTTTGCATATGTGTGTTAAGTTTAGCTGGTATAATTTTTTCAAACAGGTTAAGACATCTCTGTGGTCCCATCCAGAGTCTCTTACAATATAGCTGTTTAATTTTGTTGTTGCATTCCAATATTTAGGAAATCCAACTTGTGAACTTTATGTTTTGTACCTAGATAACAGCACTTTTCCTAAATTGCCTTCACATGATATTCTGTAGAAAAGAATTTGATTATTTTTTTGAGCCTGATGAAATGACATTTATTACACATTTTTTGTGTGTTTTTTCTTTCTTAGGAAACCCAGCGCTTGCTGGCAGAACCAGTTCCTGGGATAAAAGCAGAACCAGATGAAAGCAACGCACGTTATTTTCATGTGGTCATTGCAGGCCCACAGGATTCCCCCTTTGAGGGAGGGACTTTTAAACTTGAACTATTTCTTCCAGAAGAATACCCAATGGCAGCTCCTAAAGTACGTTTCATGACCAAAATTTATCACCCTAATGTAGACAAGTTGGGAAGAATATGTTTAGATATTTTGAAAGGTAAGTGCCATCCTTATCCTAGTATTGACTTCCTCCTTTCCTCTTCAGTGTGGCATATTTAGAACCCTCTTGAACAATTTTAGCTTGATTTCATTTATGTTAGATCTGTGAGAGGAAAGCACATGAACTCTTGGGGTGGCTCTGGCGTTCTATAATAGTCTGAACTGCTGTCTCCTTAGATAAATGGTCTCCAGCGTTGCAGATCCGTACAGTGCTACTCTCAATCCAAGCTTTGTTAAGTGCTCCCAATCCAGACGATCCATTAGCAAATGATGTAGCCGAGCAGTGGAAGACCAATGAAGCCCAAGCCATAGAAACAGGTAATGGCTGTGGGATGTTGTATTAGGGCAGATGTTCTGGCGTCCCTTGAGCATGGATCAGATCTCATCGCACCAAAAGAGACAATCCAGCAACCTCCTAACCAGATTTGTCGGCCTGCTTCTTTCACACATTTGGCGCAGAAACACTCTAAAACAACTAAATAATTGTTTCCTTAAAGAAAGCTTACTTTCAAATGCATTTGGCCTCTAGATTCAGTGCAATTCAACAAGCAGCCTGAGTGCCGACCATTTATGTAGTGTGGTAAGTGGAACAGAATTTGGCATTTTGTAGCCATCGTGGTTGTAGAATTTCATTGAAGTTTTTAGGACCGAGACATGCCAATCTTAAGACCCTGTTCAGCCTATGGAAAATATTCATGTATTTCTGAAATGTTGCTTGTGTTTAAATATTGATTTCAGATTTTTTATTTTGTTAAATTACCTCTGCTATTTAATATGTTTGGAAAAGAATCTGTTGAACTAAGTAATCTATGATTGCGTGTTTGTTCTTTCTTCACAGCCAGAGCATGGACTAGGCTGTACGCCATGAATAACGTTTAAATTCAATCTCAACATCAAGTGTGCGTCACTTCTCCTGTTCTGCGAAGACCTCTTCCTTTTTTGTTTGCATTTAATGGACACAGTCTTAGAAACATTGCAGAATAAAAACCCAGACCATCTCCAGTCCTTCGGTGATTAAATGCACATTAGCAAATCTCTGTCTTGTCCTGATTCACTGTTGTAACGCATGAGCAGAGGCTAGAAGTACCATCTGGACTGTTGTGAAATTGTTTAAAAGCAGTGGCCCAGCTCTGCTTTTATTCATTTCTCCCATCATGGTTTAAGTATCAGCACTGTGAATGAAAGTAGTTGTCGGTCAGCTGCGGGGGTGTGTCTTTTTTTTCTTCCAGTTTTGTGGGCTCCTTTTCCCTTTTTATGGTGATGCTAATTACATTGGTTAAAGCAGCTAACCAGTTGTACTTTAGAATATGCCCTCTAGCCAAGTCTAACTCCTTAGACGCTGTAGATGGACAAGCTTGCTTGTTTGAACAAAAATGGGAACATTAAACATCACAGCCCTCACTAATGTTGTGATTCTGCTGTCAAGGGTAGAAACCTCCCTTCGAGAAAAGCTTGTGACCATTTTGTATGGCTTGTCTGGAAACTTCTGTAAATCTTATGTTTTAGTAAAATATTTTTTGTTATTCTACTTTGCCTTTGTACAGTTTATTTTGCTGTGTTTATTTCGTTTCCCTAATGTGACAATCATATTTGAAGATTAAAACTAGTCTAGAACATTTTATGTTTTGGGTCTTCGCCATCTGACATTTAATAGTAAGACGTGGACTTTGCCAATTTCTTTTCATTGATGCAGATATGCGATAAAATGCTGCTAAATGAATACTCATAAATTGATCCCAAGAATACAGCAGTCCCTTCAGTGACTGACATGTTAATTGAAATAAACTTAAAGTGTACAGATTTATCACTGTCTGATCAGTTAGGTGACGATTGCTATCTGGACCTAGAATGTTAGATGATTACTGTCCAGGGAAAGACTGACAGCAAGCAGCAGTTGTGATTGGCAAATGTGTAAAACTTCTTTTGTACCACATCATGTCTGGCATTGATATGGACATTATAATTTTGTTTCTTCCCAGTTTGTCTGAATTTAATACATGACCTTTTGTATTTTATAGGACAATAATAGATTTGCTAATTATTCAGTATTTGCTAAGCCATTTATTACAATCTTATCTACAGACCAGATGAACAAATTTTGACCAGCTAAATTGAATTATTAGAAAGCTTTCTTCATTTGAAAGTCCCCAATTTTTAGTGTAATATAATCAGTCTTTAAAGTTCCTGCATAATCATTTCTTGGTGATCCCTCTAGGTATTCCTTAAAGGAGCCCCCCTCCTGCCTTTTTTTTTCCTTCTTTAATTTTATTTCCCATGATTTCTTTCAGTTGTCCTTTTTTTCTCTGCTCTTTTCTCACTCTGCATATTTGATTTCTTTTTTTTTTTTTAAGCCAATCATATGGCCAGTCAGTCTGAGTTATGTTCGTGTTAATTTGCAGGTGGAACCTTTGTCTCTTGCAGTTCAAGGTGATGGTTATGTAGCCCATCCAAATTTTCCCCACTTTTATCTCGTATCATCTGGAGTTTCTTCAGAATGTGGTGTATTTTATTGTGCTCCTATGTAAGATGAAGAATTATCAATTAAAATTACATTTTCAACATAACCAATGCTTTTGATGACTGGTAACTGCTATACCTCACAATGCCTTGCATGCTGACAAGTGTTAGAACTCTACTCCATATTTAGTTTCTGTGACCCTTCTATAAACAAATATTGGAATTAGGACAACCTGTGCCAGCTAGAACTGGCAATTATCCAAGAGAAAACAGGTACGTACCACACAGGCATATGATCGTATTTCACATTTGTAGTCTTTACGGAGCCAGGTAACTTTCAGAGTATTACAATTTAAATGGATCTACAGAAGACCTGTCTCAAGGAATTGCCACCTTTACAATGCCAGAAATGATCAGATAAGTGAAGTCACAACTCAGCAAGCTCAGTGGGGCGTTAATTTTTCCATTGTTATTTGAATAGCATTTTCTACAGTAAATGGGAATGAAACAGCAGGTGTTGTATATCTCCCAAGGAGCCACGGGTTGATGGGTAAACTCAGGTCTAGAATAAAGGGAAATCAATTTATAGCACTAAAGTAGAGTTTTCACCTGGCAGGTTTTTAGTTTTTGAGCAAAGATGGGGCATGTAAACCCTTCTGCTTTTTGCCAGCCCTGAGGCAGGTCATCTGGCGCATAATTCCTGGCATCCTGTACAACTCACATCTGAGCTCATTCCAAGGATTAGTTTGGCTAGAAACAAGTTCAGTCCAGAATTTCAAAATAAATGGCAGGTTAAATTGGATCAATTATGTATACATCTGAAAAAGTGATTTTGTACTTTTCATTGTCTAAGATGGAGGGGAAAGAAAATGCGCTACTTTGGGTTGTTCAGAAACCTGCTGTAGATTTGCATTTGGCTTCCACTTCTCACTGCTCCATTTTGAAAACAACGTGGATTGAGCTCTAGATTTTGGACTGTGCTCACCACGGGGCTTCTTCCATTTTAGCTTCCGCTTGCTCGGACCTTTCAGTAATATTGACGTCTCTTCTCTTGGGGAGGAACAAAAAATCTTTGTGAAGAAGGGGCCTCAAGTGGGTAGCCAAGTGGACCTCATTTGGAATCCAGGTTACCTGGGCTCGGTCCCAGTTCTAGCAGTTAGCTGATTTTGCAACTTAACTGTAAAGGAAGGTGAGGGGATCAGGAAGGCATGGTTTCAAGTCCTGTCTCTGTTTCCTAGTAGTCCTTCAGGCTGCTCTGGCTGTAAATTTTAGAAGACAGTCTGGATCGGGGGAAAGAGGGCCCCTTATCAAAGAAATATTTCATGGAATACATAAACCTTATAAACCTTAAAGCACTCTTTGAAACAGAAGATTGAAAACTTTTTTTCCATTGTAACAGTCCGTTAATGTACCATCCTGTAGGAGCCACATCAATACCTGTTGGTTGTTAACTTCCTCACCAATGTCAAGTTGACAGTTTGCTCCCAGAGTTGGCTCTCTGAATGCAGAGTTTTCTTCTTGTCAATTTGAAATGGACTGAATGGCTTCAAAGTTGGTACAATTCCATTTTAGACTTTCCCAATCTGAACTTTTTTTCTACCTGTGGGAGCAAGTTGTATGGAAGAGTTGCTGGTATGAAAATGGTTGTGATTTTAGCATTTTTTTTGCCATTTCATCTTTTTGATGCCTAAATAGGTCTTATTTACATATATGATAGGCACTTTTAAAGCAGTGGCCCACGACATGTATGTGATGGCAATAAGAAATGCCATTTCAGTTGGCAAAGAAACATAAGCCTTGGATTCTTGGATTCTTCACTACTCTGCAACAGTCCCTTCTATCAGCAGCTGCTGAAGAAAATGCCTGCTGAAGTGTCAGGTTTCTTGTTTTGGGGGAAAAAGAAACCTTTGGGTTTCAGCTAGGTATCTGCCTCTTAATTACTCCCGTGGGCATCAATTGATTGTATCTGACAACACTTCCCCAGGTTTTAAAATATGCCAAGTCTGCAGTCCAAACTCAATAAAATCATAGTATCCCAGTGAGTTGGAAAAGTCTTTTGGGTTTTTTACCTATGGAAAAGCTTTTAAAATCATATTGCTGGGGGGAGCTTGGTAGTACAGTGGATAGAGCTCCAGCCTTGGTGTCAGGAGGACCTGAGTTCAAATATGGCCTCAGACACTTGACACTAGCTGTGTGACCCTGGGCAAGTCACTTAACCCTGATTGCCTCACCGAAAAGCAAAAAAAAATTTTATCATTGCTACAAGCAACATACAGCCTCTCCTATACAGCTCTCTTGGTTCCACTTGATCATATGCTGAATTATTTTCATTTCCCTGATTTTTAAAATTAGCGTCACCTGCCTTTTATTCCTATTCCCAGTAATAGCTGTCAGTTTAAATTTGTCTTGTTGACATGCTGTTAAAGGGTCAGCTGTTTGAGAGCAGTGATGCTTTTGGACTAGACTGAGAAAGACATCTGCAATATGCTGAGTTCCTCAGGGATCAACTTTGTTGTAAAGAGATCAGCTGCCTATTAATGTGTTAATCAGACTGGCTAGGATTTTATTGGAGTACCTTCTGATAGTTTTTGTTGTACTGTGATAGGTTTTCGTCTGTATGAGATCATAAGAAGCCTTTGGCTGAAGGGATAGGTTGAGTAAAAATTAGGAATGCTCAGGAGCTTAGTATGTGCCTCTTAATGGTATGTTCAGTTACCTTCAGGCCACCTCCATTTACAGTAGAGGAAAAGCTATTCAACATGTGAAGAGAAATTAAAGCAGGTTTCTGAATTCTATGCATGTGTGTGCACACATGCATACATAGAGTATCTGGCACAGGGAGCTTTCATGACAAGTTGACTCATGACGAGTCCGATTGGGGATTTGCTTTTTTAAATTCACTGTATTGATGCAGATATCACCTCAGTGCTTGGGACTTTGCTCTAACTTGATTTATAAATTAGAGAAAATGTTTACTTCAGAAGGATTTTCAGGATCCCTACTAGCATGCTGTTACAGGAAGGTACCTGAGCTAGTGCGTTTCTGTGGTAACTAGTGGACAGGGTTTGGTTTTGTTTTGCATATCCAAAAGTGCTATGCACTTTTCTTATTTTACAGCTGAGAAGGAACAGACAGACATGCAATTACTCCCCAGCAGTGGGGAAAAGACTAACAGCGTGACAAGTCAGGAAGCCCAGGCCCTAGCAAAGGTTCTTTAGGGTCTCTTTGGATTTGCTTTTTTTTTTTTTGTAAACACCTGTAAGTTCTTTTGTTTAGGGGGGGGGCAGGGGTGGTAATCAGGGTTAAGTGACATGCCCAAGGTCATACAGCTAGTGTCTGAGGCTGGATTTGAACTTGAGTGCATTGTACCACCTAGCTGCTTCTTTATAACTGTATTTCAAGTTTTATGTCTTTATAAAGCATTACTTTGAGAAAGAAGGCCATAAGCTTCACTGGACTGCCAGAGGGGTCCATGACACCACAAAGGATAAGTATGTATTTTCAGTTATTTGATTCCTCCAGTGCTAACAGAGTGAATGGGATGCTTCCATTTTTGCTTACTGCCATCCCATATGACCTTGGCTTCAATACCTTTTGCCTAATAATTAGACCTCATCAGGGTATGGGGTGAATCAGGCATGTGCTAAAAAACACCATGCTTGTCAATCTGTGATTGCATCCATCCACTGGGACAGATTGGAGCACCTTCCATGGCCCTGTTTACTTTTGCAATTCTTGTCCATGTCTTTTTGCGGGGGGGGGGGCACTTCTTAGTTCTCTTTGTATTTCCTGGTTGCTTTTGTCTGTTATTGTTACTCCAAAGTATTCTAGCCCATTTCCTTTTCCAGGCATGTGTGCCTTGGTTTACATTTCTTGGGCATGTTGTCATTATTAATATGCTGCAGGACTGCCCTGAGCCCACCATGGCTTTCTGTCACTCTTTAGGTTACTTTGGACTTTTGTAAGGTCATCATGAGTCCATTATAAAACATTGTGGGGGAAAAGATGGTCATTTGTGACAGTAAGCAGTTTGCGATCTTTGAAAGCATCACAGTTTCCAAAATGTTATCCAGCCTGGTCTCTTCCCATTCAAATGTGGTCTCTGTTCATTGTCTGTCTGTGGTGCCTGTCCAAGGTAATCTATACTGACGGGTCAACTCACTGAGCTGCAAGTTGTAATCTGAGAAATAAGCATTTTTCAATCACTTTTTTTCCATTGTGGATGGCCAGGCCAGTCAGTGAGATGACACTGGATCTCGCTGAAGAGGCTTTGGAACTGGGTAGAATTAGTACATTGTCATCTGTGAAAGGGAGCATTTGGAGAATTAAATTCAGTAAGCATTTATTAAGTACCTGCTGTGTGAAAGACGTTGCTAGGTAGCTGGATTTTGCAAAGGAAAAATTATTCTCATCCAGGAGTTTGCATTCTACTGTGGGGATGCAAACAAATAATCTGGTAAGCAAATACAAGATGAATTGAGATAAAGCACGCTGATTAGTGGGAGCCAGGGAGAAAAGTCTCCCTGGATGAAGTGGTACTGGAGCTTACATTTGAAAGAAGGTAGGAATTCTAAGAGGGAGAGAAGTGCCTTCATTACAAGTGTGTGGACAGAGTATGGAGGCAGGAGAGGGAATGTCCACTTTGGGGTCAGTTTGGCAGAAACAGGGAAAGGGAATGAAGCAAAGTACAATTAGACAATCTAGACAGATTGTGATGAATGCCTCATGATTTCGGTGTAGCACATTGGGCTATTTGTCTTTGGTTTATATTTTGCTTCATGTCAATACTCAGTGCATTATTGATTCACATTTAACAGATTCTAGTGTAACATGTAGCAGCCCCTTCCTTGGGTGTTCTGTGGAGCCCCCATTCCTTCCAGAACAAAATACAAATTCTGTCATTTAAAGCCCTCTGTTCCTGGCTCCAACCCATCTTTCAGCCTTGTTATACATTCCAGCCAAACTGGGTCTCACACGTAACGCTCCACCTCATCTCTGTGCCTTGTAATATTGGCCCCCATGTTTGCAATGCTCTCCCTCCTACACCTCTCTGGATCTCTAAATTCCTTGGCTTAGTGCCCCTTCCTATGCCAAACTTCCTAGTTCCTCCCAGCTCTCACTACACACACATGGAATTTGCTTGTGTACCTAGTGTTGCTTGATGGAATGGTGCCATTTTTGAGGGCATGAGGTATTTCTCTGTCTACGTAGATACTTAGCACATAGGTGCTTGGTACAAAATAGGCACTTGATAAACGTTTCTTTGAAATTAAACGTGAAGGGGGCAGCTAGGTGGTGCAGTGGATAGAGCACCGGCACTGAAGTCAGGAGGACCTGAGTTCAGATGCAGCCTCAGACCCAACACTTGACACTTAACTAGCTGTGTGACCCTGAGCAAGTCACTGAACTCCAATTGCCTAAAAAAAAAATTAAACATGAAACACATCTACCAAGATGGGGTTTTCTGTTATTACCTGCCCCTTTCTCATTTTTGTGAGAAAGGAGGCACTTGGATTGGTCATTGCTAACGTTTTGCTTTTTTTTTCTCTTTCATTCTGATCTCTCTCCATTCTTTCAGAATCTCCCTGTCATGAAGACCTTGAAAACTGATCCCACAGTGTTTTTTAAACTGGATTGCCCCCAGCATGGTTTTCTGCGTGTATTTGGTGAGGTCGGGGCATTTTTCATCTTGGTAGGACCCTGAAGTGGTAGATGTATTGGTTCTGTCAGTATTGATGAGAAAGGATTGCTGTAGAAATCGCTGGAAGGAATCTTAGTCATTTAGTCCAACCTCTTCTTTTATTGTTAAGGAAACTGAGGTACAATCTGTCACCATAATTAGTATATAGTTCTTAGTATATAGTATAGAGTTATATATATGAGAATGGGCATTCTCATTTAATCTTGAAAATTTTTCAAATATTATAAATAGGATAACACATTTTATCTTCCTACTTTTCCCTCCCCAATCCTTATGCATGCTCAAAAGAAATAAATTGTCTATGTCCATAAATATATCTCATTCTGCACCTTGAGTCCATCACATCACCTCTCTTCAGGAGGAAGTAGCATGTTTTATCATCAATCCTCTGCAGTTCTTTGTCATTGCATCATTATGTTGTTCAAAGTTTCCTGTCATTACAATGTTGCTATTGTATGAATTGTTCTGCTCACTTCACTCTGCATCAGTTCATATAGGTCTTTATAAGGTTTCTCCAAAACCATCTTTTCATCATTTCTTATGGCACAATTTATATTTATACACCATAATTTGTTCATTAATTCTCCAGTGGATGAGCACCCTTTTAGTTTACAATTCTTTGCTAGAACAAAGAGAACTATGATAAATATTTTTATGCATATGGGTCCTTTTCCTCTTTGATCTCTTTGGGGGTAAAATTCTTGTGTAATATTCACAAAAACCCTGTGAGGTAAGTACTACAGGTATTATCTATGATTTATAGATGAGGAAATAGGCCCAGTGATGCTAAAGGGATTTATTCATGGTCACACAAGTAGGAATTAGGTTTGACCCATTTCTCTAGCTTTCAAGTCTGCTCTTCCTTTGGCTTTTCCCATTTATTTAATACTGTTGCTTTTCCTATTCTCATTATTTTGCAGATGAGCTTGTACTCTAACCCAGTGTCCTCCTGGTAGAAATGTCTTATTTAAACTTCCATAGGAAGCACTGAAAGTCAACATTTCTTTTGTCCATTTCTGATTTTTTTGGAGTTGGTTTTAGGTAATTAGGTGTCTGCTATGTGTCAGGTACTGTTCTAAGCTCTGGGGAAACAAAAGTAGGCAAAAGAAGGTATGAACTTTTTGTTCAGTCTTAATGATAATTAACAAAGGGGAGACACTAGAATTAAGAGGGATTGAGAACTTCCTGTAGAGATGGGATTTTAGCTTGAAGAGGAGGTTCGGGAGGGGTGGGGATGAGGACGAACATTCCAGGCATGGGGGACAATCAGAAAAAAATACCCCGAGAGAGATGGAGCATCTTGTTAGAACAGTGAACAGGCCAGTGTTGCTGGATCAGATAGGTGTGAGAAGACTGGAAGGGGTGGCAGTAGATTGTGAAGGGCTTTGAAGGTTAAATGACTGTTTGATCCTGGGGTGACAGGGAGGTACTGGAGTCAGTACGGGGGGGGGCATGATCAGACTAACACTTAAGGTAATTATTTTGGTAGCTGAATGGAGAATATGATAAGCATACCAGCTGGCAGGCTATCGCCATAGTTTGGATGCATGCGAGGAGACGAGGGCCTGGGCTAGAGTGGTGTTAGTTATCAGAGGAGAGAAGGGGGTGTATTTGAAAGGTGAAATCGATAAGCTTGACAACACGTTAGATACGGGGGAGGAGGGTTAACCATAATGAGAAGTTGTAGATGACACCCAGGTTTGGAGGTTTGCCCTGGGAAGAAGGTGGTGCTTTTGGAAGAAGGGAGGGCTTAAGGGGAAAGATAAAGCTGTTGGAGATTGGAGGTCAGCAAAGCGATTAGAGCTAAAGCCATGGGAGCTGATGAGATCACCTAGTGAAGTACTACAGAGGGAAAGAGAAGCACAGCCCAGGCCAGAATTCTGGGGGACTTACATGGGTGAGGAATACAAATGCTGCTTTTTTTTTTGCTAATTTTGACAATTCTAAACAGGCACAGACCTGACTGTTCATAGTCGATTCTGAAATGTGATGCTGGTAACATCTTCCTGTTGAGGTCATACATTTCCATTTTGATCGGTGCTTTCCAAGCCTTATTGACAGGCCTGACAATTCCAAGGACGTTCCGTCTTAAGCCACTGACTTCTTCATAAGTTCCATTTGCCATCCTCACCTTTTTGTTGAAGCTTCTTTATCTTTAATAGAAATTTTGATACATAAAACTAACCATACTAATAAAATGTCAACTGTGACAATATTTTTCTCTTTCAAAGAAACGTACTCCTTCTGTACCATCTGTCCATCAGTTCTGTCAGGAAGCAGGTAACCAGTTTCATTCTTGGTCCCCCAGAATCCTGGTTGGCCACTGAGTTGACCAGACTTCCCAGGTCTTTCAGAGTGAGTTGTCTTTACCAAGTTTACCATCATTTGGTCTTCTGGTCCTACTCATTGCCCTAGCAGAACTAGGGTTTGAATCCAGGCCGTCTATAGCAACCCACATGACTTTGTCGTCCTTTCTGATGTTCCCATGATACATCATCACCACTGCCTGCTGTAGGAAGTTCCTGCATTCAGGTTTGATGGTGGACAGAGGGAGAGGCTATGGAGCTTCTCCCCATTCATCCCCCACATCAAGCATGAGGCTTGGAAATAAATTTCTTGGTTAGGTGACATCTCAGTGAAGTCAGCCCCCATTTTCTCTTCTGACCTTCCCAGCTGTAGGTCTTGTCTTTAAATTTTCCTTGAGCACTTCAGATCTCTCCTTTTTACTGTACTTTTACTGTTATACTCTGGGTTGTACACTAAACTCTCTGAGCCCAGGGACCATTTAATCTTTATTTCCAATGCTGGGTTGGTTGCCATGGCAAAAGAATTCATCATCAACTGATCAACAGGTGAATAGCTTCTCTTAAGTTCATCTAGCAGTCTGTTGCTGCTGGGACTATAAACCAGCAGTTCTTAACCATTGTGTTTGTCATGTTCCTGGTGAAGCCTTTGCACTCATTCTCAAAATCACTTTTTGAAAAAAAAAACAAAACACAAAGGCTAGCGAAATTAGCAAAATGCATGGCACTATTTATTGGCTGATTAAAAATAAAGATGTAGTTTTTTTGCTGGTCCACGTTCACACATACCCTCCCCCCCCACAATCTATCTATGGACACCTTGAGGATTCACCGACCCTTGGTTTAAGTATGGAGTGAAGGGTGCCACCAAACTGAAAAAGATGGGCCTGAGATAGATGGGGAGCTAGGTAAACCTAACACACTGCCCACGTGCTAAGGCACCCAGCACTTTGAGACTCCTTGTGGGTAACTGAAGAGCCCATAGGTCAGTCACCAGATGAATACAGATTGGTTGTACCACTGGAGGAAATGCCTATTTCTGTTGGGCTCTCAAAACGGATGTTCTTAACTTGGGCCATGAGTAGATTGAAATGTGTCTGGGAACTGGGGTAGGGAGACAGATGGCACAACTTATCCCAAAATGAGATGTGGCATTTCTTTGAATTAACTGATTCTCAGAAGGGATCCATAAATTTCACCAGGCTGCCAAAGGCACAAAATACTGTGCCTGATTGAAATGTATCAATCTGTCCATCCCTTTATGATTTCAGCATGACTTAACTTTCTAGTCAGCATTTGAGTGTTAGCAATTCAGCCTACTTCACAACGGAAAAATGATGTAACACTCCGATGCTTCATGAAGGCTTCATTAGTTGTTTGGGAAGCAGAAATGTATGGTTGTTGCAACTAGTGCTACCTATAATATAGGTGTGTATATGTATATATGTGTGTGTGTGTGTGTGTGTATCTGTTAGCTTCTGATGAGTTTTTGTGCTGGCTTCCTGTTTTCAATTTTAAAATTCGGCTATTCTGTCCAAGAGCAAATGGTACATTTAAAAATAAGACATTTTGCTTTAAAGTTCTATTCCCCACCCTCATCTAAGTGAATGTTCTTTAAGACTAAGGAATACAGAAAACCAATAACGATGATTCAAATGTTTCCTATGTGTCAGGATTGTTTTAGGCCATCTGTTCATAAATGGAGGTGCCACAAATCTAATAATTGTAGATGAGGAGTCAAAGTAGAGTTATGCCTTTTTGAAGCTATTTGATGGAATGTCCAGTTCAAATGCTTAGCTGTTAGTGACAACGAATTGCAAAGTATACAATTCCAATAAAAATAGAATGCTGTGTTTGATAGTGTAGGTGGTGTCTAACTTAAAAGAAACTCCCATTTATTTCTGTAAATTCATCATTGCAACAGTTAGCTTATGTTAAACATGAGAGATTTCATTGATACTGTATCTTAAGTGATGCATTATTGGAAAAGAGAAGGAAGGCACTTTTTATTCATTCCATACATTGAGCTCAGCTGGAATGACACTGGTCCCTTTCATGGTATTCCAATGCGTTTGCTTAAGTTATTGTAAGTACCATCTTTTATGTGCAAAATGTAAAAACAAATAAACTTTGGCATTTCAGTGTTGCATTTCTCCATACTTTTGTCATTTCGGGTAAAAGGCGCTAGTGATTTTCTAGAATTTTGATGCACCAAAATCAGAGAATTTGTGATTTTTACAGAGTATTTTATCCTGTATTAGTATTTTTTGAGTAGCAATAATTTTAATGTATCTAAAAATAGAAATCAGTGAGGATCACTTTGTGAAGTGCCCACTATGTGCTAAATACTCGAAATCTTACAATCTGCTGAGGGTGGTTGGAGGATAAATACAACAGAATTGCATGTAAATAAGTGTGGATGAGAATGTCAAGCACTTGTAATGAGATTTGGAAAAGGGAGAGTTGGATAAAAAATGCCCAACACATAGAAGCATTTTTGGACAAGGCCAATGTGCTTGATGGCATTTGTCAGGATTTCCTTTTTTTGTGGTCAGTTCCATTGGGGAGGGGAAATGAACCTGGAAAAGTGAACTGAAGCCAGAATGGTTGGGGGTGAGGATGCAGTCATTAAGAATCGTTCTCTAATCAGTTTATTCATATCCTTTGACTACTTTTCTCAAAGGCATTGAAGCCACGAACCAACCTGAGGACTAGCTTACATACCTCCAGCAAATTATAACAGAAGACCAAACAGGGAACTTATTTCTACCAAATATATTCAAAGGAGCATAAGAGTTGGAACTAGGCCCTTAGAAGTCAGTCATCACATGAAAGCCCAGAGTTTAGTTAAAGGGCTTGCCCAACATCCCATAGGTAGTAGCATGCTTGAAGCCCAGACCTCTCCCATGTCTAGTACTCCACCCAACCACTCAAAAGCAGCTTTTATAGTAGCAAAGAACTGGAAACCAACTATGTGCCCACAGGTTAGGGAATAAATGCCTGGAGTATTATTACTTCTCTTTGAGGAATGTGAACCAGAGAATATAGAATTATACTCACAACTAGGAATTAAAAGGACATTAAATAGCAACAAAGGTCAAACTAATCAGGCAAAACAAATTGGGATAGGAAAATAATTGGTCTGTCAGACCACTGGTGAATAAGAAATTCTGAGAACTGTGGAAATAAAGTGGAACCAAAAAAATATGCATGACTACGGTAATGTAAACAGAAATTACTAAAAAGGGCAGCTGAATTCCTTGTTTACCATGAACAATGGTGGTTCATGAGGGCATAACATGTCAAGCTGAAGGACTATGGCTGCAGAGTGCAGTATACTCCAGCCATGTAGAACTGGTTTTCTTTGTCAGAAGTTTCAAAATGGTACCTCCTCCCTTTAAAGGTGGGGAGCTATGGCTCATGCAATTGATCAGACACAATGTTTTTGGTTTTGCTGGACTTTTAAAAATCTTTCCTACAAGGAAAAGGCTTGCTGTATAAGAAAAGTAGCATTACATTCAGAAGTGAATCTAATACTGTAGACCAGGATAATGACACATATGTAATAGGTCCCATTACAACCAAAATTAGAGAAGTGAGGAAATGATCTTCTAGACTGATTGGAGTTCACAAACAAAAAGAAATAAAGGATCACAGTAAACCCCTCTTTCTCTCCTAACACTGCCAGAACCATGGGACAGAAGCTCATCACTCCACACACTAATTACTGCCAAAGTCTCTCTTCTCTTCTGCTCCAGTCCATTCACCACTCAGCTGTCAAACTGTCTTCCAAAAAGCCCAGGCCTGACCATGTTACATCTCTACTCAATACACTTTGAGGACCAAATATAAGACAAGATTACATACAATTTAAAAGGTTTTTGTGTAAGTGAAACTGGAAAAAAAAATCTTGGCAATTTTTCTGGTCTCATCTCATTTCCAAACAAATAAGAATCAGACTCAAATTTAGGATAAGAGCCATTCCCAATTAATAAATGGTCAGAGGAAGAAATTCGAGCTTCCAATAGCCAGATGAAATAATTGCTCCAAATCACTTTTCCCCCATCAAGAAGCATTTATTAATAAGCATTCACTGTGTGCCAGATGCTGGGGTTACAAAGACAAAAAATAAATCACTTTCTTGACAACAATGACAAATATCAGAGGGGCTGTGGGTACAGGCACATTAATGACTATGGACAGAGCTATGAATTAAGTCACGCAATTTAGACTATGCCTAAAAGGTTGCTTAACAAGGCATATCCCGCTGTAACTTAGCAACATCACTACGAAGACTATTGGACAGAGATCTAAAGAGGAGGAACGGTTCTCACATGGTTTTTGTAGTGGGGAAAAAACCCACAAACTAAAGAAATGTTAATCAGTTGGGAAATGTCCTAACAAAATATGACATATGGAGTGGAAATGTTATTGTGCTATAACAGACTGTTTCAGAGAAACCTGGGAAAAAGTGCATGATCTGATGCAGAGTAAAATGAAGAACTCTGTCTCATCAACGCAATGTGACCACTGTGCTGCCAAGGAGATGTTATTCTCCCTACTCTGGACAGAGAGGTAATGCTCAGAATCCAGAATAAAACATAAATGGCCAAACTGGGATTTTATTTGGCTACTGTGGAGAAAGTTTTGTCTTCCTTCTCCCCAGTTGGGGGAAGAGATCGAGAGGAAAATGCTGGTTATGTAAAAATACTTTAATTTAAAATTTTAGTTTAAAAAAGTAAAATGTAATATAAAAGCAAAAACTTTTGAGAAATACAACGGAGGGTTAGGAAACCAAATTAAAAATATTTAATTGGGAAATTTTTAAAAAAACTGCTACTCAGGGAGGTCAATGTACAGTTTCCTTTTCTATTTGGGTTTGATACCAATGGGTTAGAGTGCTAAGAGTACATTAGAAAATGACTGTTTTAAAGGCAAAAATAAAAGTGGGGGGAGGAGAGGGAGTAATCATTGGATAAGCCAAGACATACCTGCCCTTTCAATAAAGCCAAAGTGAGAGGCTGTATGTCTTTTTTTTTTTTTTTTTGCAAGGCAGTTGGGGTTGAGTTGCCCAGGGTCACACAGCTGTTGAGTATCATGTGTCTGAGACTGGATTTGAACTCAGGTCCTCCTGACTACAGGGTTGGCGCTCTATCCACTGTGCCACCTAACTGCCCCTCGCATGTTCTTTCAATGATCACTTTTATAGTATGTTGCTTAAGTTTTCAGGCGTTGTGGGAGAATCAAGTTAGCAAGTAGGCTATCACAAAATTTATCAATAAAAATTGAGGGAATGGGACACTGTGATCTCTAAAATTCTTTGAATGATCTTGTATTAAATAATTCCAATTTTTTAACCTCTACAAGCATGCCTAATTATTGTTCTCCCTATGTTTGCCACATACTGAGCCATAAGGTTCCAACAGAATTTGTATGCTAAGGAAAAAATACCCTCAGAAGCACTAATTTTTTTTTAAAAGGTATTGGCATGTTTCCAGGTTATTGTGAATAGAAGCATTATGATACTTGCAAATCAAAAGATCTTTTCTTGTAGTAAGGGATTATATCTGTACTATTCCAAAGCAAGTTAACTTCTCCCTAGGTGACGTCTTCAAACTAACATGAAATAAGTCAGTGCCTCCACAGGGCTTTACTGTTCCCCAGGGAGACAAGTCTGAGGCAGCCACAAATCACTTCTTCTCCTTGCCCCTCAGACAGCTTGTGTCACTGCCATAAGTTTTGGTTTCAAGCAAAGTGGTTTATCTCTATTTGATGGTATTTTATCTATTTAACTAACAAAAGGATTGGGAGAGAAGTTATTTTTGTAATTCTTCATTCCCATACACAGCCAACTAATGAGCTTTTCCACACACCCCCATCTGTAAAAAAATTATTTTTAAATAAAATTCCTTTTGTTGTAGTTTAAAAAAAAGGGCAAGTTAAGAACGTGTACAGAATAACTTTGGCTCAATCTCTGAGATCTTTGAAAGAAAAAAACATACCATAGATTAAAAGCACATGCTGATTAGGGAGGTGACTGATTTTCTTAGGGGAGGTGACAGCCAACATTAATTCAAAGCCAAATTACATCAAAATTTTCTCCTCTGGTACAAAGAAGAATAGGTGAAATGAAAATGGGAACCTTTGCTACCAGTGTTCCACATTCTGATATCCCCAAATCTTTCTTATTTAGAAATATAAATTTACTCAGAGATGGGGAGATCCACTAGTTCATCTTGCCCATTTTGTGGATGAAGAAGCTGACTGCAGTCACACCATCCACTACTGGGAGAGCTAAGCTAGCCTTTAAATACTTTCTTTGGTCTTTTTACTCCTTGGCAAAGTGATTCAGTCATTCCCCTCCAAGAAGAACAGCAAATGTCTTCCCTTTCACAAAAGAAGGCTGGGATAGTTAAATGAAAGGTTACACTCTTAAAAATACCCTAATGTCTGTTAGCCTAATTTTATTTACAAACTCAGGGCAAAGATACATTTACTGTATCTTTTTACTTACATGAATATGCTTGCCCCTCTCCCCCTCCATACTGCCATACCAAATACTGCCCAAAAAATCTGTTTTCAGTTATTTTCATAATGAAACACTGATTTAGGGTAAACATGTTTAGAATCAAATTATCAGAGCTGTATGATTAGCCAAAAGACAATAAGCATCAAAGAGGAATTGACTGTATCTATAAGATTTTAAATTTTCAAGTACCTCAGTCACACAACTTTTATTTAATTTTTATTCTGATATTTTCTCAAATATAAAAAGTCAAAATTCTTACACCAATCTTCAAAAGAAAACCATGCAGAACAATTAAAAATGTTTACAGCCTTTTGTTTCCTTAGTTTGCTTCTTTATGCTAGGTTGTTGTCAACAGAACAGACTTTTCTTGAAAATTCCACATTGTTAGGTCAACCCCGGTCATGGTCCATCTAGATGGCCCCAAGATGACTGCCTTAGTGGGCTCAGCCTCCAAGTTCTTAAGTGTTAACAAGTATGGCACTTACCCAGCTGGGAAACTTCAACTGTAGTTTACAAAAGGGGCAGAAAACATCTTTCTCCTAATGTCAACAAGTCAAAATTACTAATGGTTTTGTTCTATAAGTTACCTTTGTTTCTAATCATAAGTAGGCATCCTGCCCACTCCAAGATAATTTAGGGGACCAGAGATCAAAGTCACTTGTGAACCTTTAAGGAAGAGGACCACAAGTAATGTACCAATGAGTAACTGGCCTACTATCTGATGACAATGTTTAGAAAATAGGATTTAGGTTGACGGTATCTTCAGTCTCCTTTCTACACAGAAAAAGCTATCTCTTCTTAGGGTTTTAAATATATAATTCTGTTAGACTGGTCTGAACTATTTAGCAAAAAGCCAACCCTGTGGCAATACATTGTTTACTTTGAAATATGACAACTGTGAAATGTTCTGTTAAATTATACAAAGAGAAGCATTAGGAATCAAAACTAATTAAGGGAATTTTGCAAGTTGCATAGAGACTAAAGAAATCTGTACACTGAAGGGCACTAAGGAATCCTGATGTGGCACTACTAAGCCCAAATGTTCTGACCAAAAAATTATACAACAAAATATTTATAGGCTAACAACTCTTAGGAGTTGGTTAACATCAATACTGTACATTTTTACATTTTTATCCAATACGTAGTTTGAGTTACAAAATAAGATCATGCATTATTTACCTCTAAGAATACCATGTACAAGTTTTTTTTTAAATCCCCAGTGTTACAATGTTAAGTGGGAGTAGTTTTATGTACAAACATTGAGTCCATAAAACAAAAATCCAGTTTCTTTTGGCTGTTCGCTATTCAAAGAAACTTCTCAAATGACTAAGTTAGTCTGAGAAACATCTAGCCCATGAGATTTTTCTAAGTCAGTTTATGTGGGACTGAAAGAGTTTGCCCAGAATGTTTTTTTTTTTTTAAAAAGATGATGTTTAACTTCCTGTACAAGGAGAAATAACATTTCTCAATCAAGTTACATAATTTAGAATAGGAAATTCTCCAAATGTTCATTTTCTACTTTCTTCATTTCTTTTGGTTAGTAGTAATATGTTTCCAAAACCTATTTTCATGTGAGTTAGAACTTGTACTTAAGATCTGGTGTGTTTGAATGGCACAATATCTCATTTCAAACTGTGGCACCAATAATTCCTAAAAGTGTAACAGCACTCAATTTTCATTTATAGCAGCATTTTACACAATTGTGTTTTAAAAGTAGGTTAACGATTTGTGTACTGAATAACAAAGTGTTTAAATTACATGTACGTTCCACTTTACACTAACTATTTACCATTTAGAATATTTACAAATGTTTATAGAATGATTTTTAACTCCACATCTCTTCAAAATGCTAAAGGTTTTTACACTTAAACCTCAGTTCTGACCTGATTAAGGAAGAGGTATCTGCATTTTAGATGGGATTCTTGGTTTTAGGTGTCTTAGAAACTTTAAGAGTGAAAAGAACTTAAAAACCTCAGTCACAATCTTTTTCCAAATGAGATGTGGAAGTGTCTCACTCCTGAGTTTTCACTGGGAGTGAAATTTGAGGGTTTTGTAGAACATTTAAATGGTTCTAAAACCAGGTAAGCTCCCCATCATATACCTGGATATTTTAAATTCTGCTGGCTGTTTGCCAGGAAAGAAAACGAAGAGGCTCCCAGGGACTAAAAGGAATGGCAGAAACTGCATGTTGTTGAGCTCGATTTGATGCCTGTGTGCTATTTGGAGCAGTGGATTAATGAAACAAACCAACTAAAAAGGCAGTCCATGGTGAAAACGACTAATAACTTATGCTTTTCCTAGGTCATTCTGCACAAAAGGATGATAAAACAAAGGCAGGCTGGAGGTAAATCTTAATGCTGTTTTTCATGAGCCATTTTGTATATTTCCAAGGTGTATGTATTATGATAGTGGCATCTCATCCTGAAATGTCATCCATACTCAGCACTGGAAAAACACTTCTGTGTTTAAACATTGAGGGAAAAGATACCACATGTATAGAAAACAATATCCTCTAATAGTAGAGAAATGGTGCTTAATACACATCTATTCTCTCTAAATCCCAAGAAATCATGAGGGCTACAATGTATCTGAAACCAAGCGGCACTAAAGATTCTGACCTTTTGAAATGGCTCTGAAAACTAAAAAGACCCCTACAGAAGGCTTGCTTGCAACGGGTCAGGACTTCAGGAAAAGTACCTAATCTCTCCCCTTGACTTCCTTTAAGAAAAAAGCAAAACCTCCAGACAGCCACACCAGGTAAGCTGGTGTGAGAAGCAGAGTGCAGAGCAGTCTGAAAACAAAAATCAAAGCCTATGTGGGGGAAGGGAGAGGGCACACAGGTAAGGCATCTTAAAAAAAAATCCATATGGCTTTGGTTTACTGAGATATCTTTCCACTGTTAAAGAAAAAGGGAAATACTTCAAAGAAAGCATGTGAAAATAAGAGAACTGCCTGAAGACATAGGGTATGACAATTCAGACAGTTTAAACATGTGGATCAAACACAGAAGCCTTCTCCCTGTGAAACTGTGTATGGTCACCTAGATGTTTATCTTACAGAAGATGGCAACCCTGAAGTCTGTGCAGAAGTCACATACAAAGAATTGTTGTCTGGAAGGGCGGGAACCACGGAATTTCCATTGGTTGGGGAGCAGCCCAACTTCAGTTTTTCCAAATACTCGGCATGCACAGGTTTATGACACTGAAGAACTTTAATGGCATCTTCAACCTTAAACCACTCTCTCTTCCTCCCTAAGGGGGAAAAAAAAAGTAATATCACAGTAATTATGAAAAAAAAAAACATTTTAAAGGCAGCTGATCCCTTACCACCCCTAACTCCCATCAAGTCATTAAATATTTTAAGAGTTCAATGTCTCCCAATGGATCAACAGGACTAATTCCTCAGAATTTAAATAAGATGTCAAATGTCAGGTTAATATGAAGACTGTATAAATGATTGCTGGACCAAGGAATAATTTCAAAACTATACATTTGTCTGGCAGTAAACTGTAATATAAAAGTAGGAGTCTGTCATAATAAACTGTTTAACGCTAGGTCATTTCATATCATGCAAAATACCTAAATGAAGGTGAAGTGAAGATGACAAGAACATGACTGTCAAAGGCATAAGGTAGGGCCCAAAGATACATCCATTGGCAAAGTGCTTAATTTGCCAAAACTGCAATATACCTTCCCCCCCCCTTTTAGTGAGGTAATCAGGATTAAGTGACTTGCCCAAGGTCACACAGCTACTAAGTGTCAAGTGTCTGAGGCTGGATTGGAACTCAGATCATCCTGACTCCAAGGCCATAGCTCTATCCACTGCGCCACCTACCTACCCTACTGCAATATGCTTTTACTCAGCATGATATTACATGGCTAAAGTCAGGATGCCAGCTAATATTAAAATAATTTATAGTATTCCCATACTTTCAGCAAAATGCAGCATGTGAAGTCAACTTGCTTATTAAAACAAAGAGTCTCTCTTAAATATATGGATGAGTTTGAGTCAGCCAGATGCTCGACCAAGGCAGCTCCCAATATTAAATGACATGCATTTTGGGAACATAGATGTGAGAGATGAAGAACTAAAAAAAAAAAAAATGAGAGCAGTTCAGATATATTCATTTACTACCTTTAATTTTCCCAAAAATGTGTCTATGCATCATGAATTTAGTCATACTAATTTCTGGAACTAGTTCATGGGTATATCAGTGTATAGTCAATTCTATTTCTTTCTTTAAAAATCTTTTATAAAGGAGATTATAAAACAATTTAAAAACATTTACCTATGTTAACAGAATCCTCCCAGTCTTCCAATATTTCAGTGACAGTAAGAACATAAACATAAGTGCGATGCTTACGGTCTTGATTCTGCTTGAATATGAAAAAGATGACATTTTAATCTACAGGCTCATGGTTTAAGAATTCAACAATATCTACCAATAGTAATGTTACAAAGAAAAGGCATTAAAATTAAGTATATTCACACCTTTATAAACAGGTATACTTACTTTCTGACAGTCTTGATGAGAGAAATGTCATTGTCAGTATAAATAATCAGGAAACTGAAGCCCACCCATGAGCTGGAATAAGGACAAGGCCAACTATCTTTCTACTATTGGACCTAATCCGTACAGGCCACTCACAGAGACTTTTAAATAAGTCACCACTATATCAAGTTAGAAATCTACTAATGTATCAAAAATAGGTGTCAACTGGGCATATA
The DNA here is from genome assembly GCF_003287225.1 of Phascolarctos cinereus. NCBI lineage: Eukaryota > Metazoa > Chordata > Mammalia > Diprotodontia > Phascolarctidae > Phascolarctos > Phascolarctos cinereus. The sequence goes on along the minus strand of NW_027555514.1, from coordinate 262,349,518 downwards.
AAAGCAAGAGTTGAGCCAACATTATCTCACTGTGCACTTTCTCCAGGTGAAAAAAAAGGTAACATGTAAAAAATTCAGATTTCAAACCAAAAAACACTCTATGTAGTAATAAACTTTGTAAAGTAGTATATAATAACGATTTATGGCATATGAACATAATGGAATACTACTGTCCTATAAGAAATAAGGGGATGGATTAAGAAAAACTGGGGGAAATCGTATGAACCAATGCAGTGAAGTGAGCAGAACCAGGAGCACAATCTATGCAATCATAAAAGACAAACTTTGACAGTGATGAATGATAAATCACATTTCCGTGACTCCTGACAGGACTAGGGTGGATGAACTCAGGTTGAAGACAGACATTTTTTTGGACATGGCCAATGCAGGAATTTTTTTCTTTTTTGTTATGACTATGCATATTTGTTATAAGTGTTTTGTCTTTCTTTTTAAATGTGGCAGGGATGGTTTGGGATAAGCTACCTTTAAAATGGATTTTTAGCAGTTACTGCTCTAATACTTTTTAGGAAGGAAAACAGACTGGTTCAAGGTAGAAGATTCCATTAAAGTTCTTCAGTGTCATAAACCTGTGGGAAAACTGAAGTTTAGCTGCTCACCAAACAAGAGAAATTTTATTTAACTGAGGAAATATTAAGGCCATCACTACATCTACAGTTTCATCAAAAAAGAACTACTCTGGTTCTTGTCCATGCATTAACTTAGAAAAGGAAAGAGAATGACTAAATTTATTTGCATTAGAGACAAGAAAACTAAACCAAAAGTTTTTGCCATCCCATTCTTATTCACCTCAAATAATCCAAGGAAAAATCACATTTTCTTAACTACTCCCCAAAGCAACAGGAGCTTAAAAGTGTGCATGTGCTGTGTATGCATGTTGGAGGGTGGAATGGGAAGAAAGGAAAGATGGTTATAGGTAACAAAGACCTTTCCCTCCCCAAACTGGGCTCAAAACATTCCTATTCACTTAGTAGTCAAGGCTACGTTTCAACAACCTCTACGTCCTGTGAGTCCTAGGGTTCTTGTTCATGGCAATGGAGTGCGAGTGATAGAAAGCCATCTGAGGACCCAGTGACAAATTCTTTGGCCACGATAAAACTGATTACAATCTGTGTCAGTGGGAGCAAACCACAATGACAAAATCATAGATGCTCAGTATTTGAAGGGTTCAATAAAATGTCATTATAGTACAACTTGGATGTCCTGGAGTTTGTTAAAAAGGGATTTTGTCTATAGCAACTTTCTGTGAAAGGAGATGTGGAATTATTTCTATTTCTAATTTAGCAAAGTTAGGCACCATTGAGTAAGTACCACAAAGTAACTGAATCTATAACGCTAAAAACAACAAAGTAAAAAAAAAATTACTAGTACTGACCAAAATTACTAAAGGCTGTTAAATCACACTGTAACACTATCCTGAATTGAACTGTTAAGTTTCAATGTATCAAAAAGAAAGTCAACTTCCATTGTTCACCTGAAGATGGAGCTATTTCATTATTCAACTATCAGCATCTCAGGACAGCAGCTACGGGGCAGCTATTTAAGTCCTCAAGAACAAATGAAAAGGTCCTCAGAGAAAAGAATGCTACCTTCAAGTCTTACTCTAGGAGAGGCTCTTCTCTTAGGACCGTTAAATGTTTTCAGTATTCTGAGATGCCATTGTATATTTTTAGAGCAGCAGCCAAAAATTAACATTCTAAAATCCAAAAGCAGGATCAAATGCCACATGGATTCATTCTGATGTGAAGAACAGTCCAGGGAGGCTTGATGAAAAATCTGGAGCTAGGTCTCAAAAGATGAGTGAGACATAATTAGGTAGAGAAAGGCAGGCACTCGGGGAGTGGAGCAGAACTCTGAGAGGGTCCCCAAGTTCAGATCCAGCGATGGAGCCTATGTCTCATTAAAGTACAGTCTTCCCAGAATGAGGCTGGAAACACGACTGGTTTCTCTGATGTACAGAAAAGCAGTCAGAGACTGGCACATGAACAGCAGATCCTTTGGGCCAATAAGTGAATACTAAGAGAACACTTGTAAAAGTAAAAAACTTGAAGAGCTAACTAGAAAAAGAAGGGCTAACTAGAGAGCTAGGAAGAATGCAACCATTTTGATTCTTAAGATTATGGCATAAACCCATTCCCAACAACATAAGGAGTGTAATTTTATTCAGGCAACCAAGACTTATTTTCAATTTTGTCTGGGAAAAGTGTTATGGATTAATAAACAGCTATGAGAAGTTCCCTGCTTGCTTGGTTTTAAATTACCAATATTTAAAAAGACCAATTATCCAGGTGTGAACCTTAGGAAGATTCAAGGCTTAAAGGTTCTTTTAGCAAACTGAGTTAACTTTCTTTAAAAAAACAAACAAACAAACAAACACGATTCTCAGCTTCTCTTAACTCTCCCATCCTGAAATACTACTTGTAAATGCACTCAGCTCAGTGCCTGGCACATAACAGGTGCTACATAATAAATGTTTATTCTCCCTGTTGCTCCTTTCCTACCATCAAACACTAGGATTACAACAGGCCTGGACATGGTTTAGTTCCATGGCCCAAAGCACCCATAAGACCAAAATCTGTGTATTTACAAGGTTGCTATGTGGCTGACCATCCTACCTGAAAGATTCCCTAATCTCTGCCTCCAGGACACAAAGAGGTTCTGTTTCTAGGGTTGTTTGCCGATGTCCCCTATTCAGGCAGCCATCTTCATCAGAAAATAACAAAGAACACGTTTCTAACGAGGGTTGTAGCTACAGATGCTCTTTCCTCTTCTTTTGACATGTTTTAGCAACTTAAGTGTTCCAGGGTGCATGTGGCTACAGTCAACTTGGGATCCCTCTCTCACAGTTGGCTGCTCCTCACAAAGCGACCTGGTGTATTTGCTGTCCATCCTTGAAGCCCTTCTAGCTTGGCTAGGACCTGCCAGTGTTTAGGACTTTGTTGGCGCAGTCTCACCCTGAACACCAGAAAGCCTACTATCAGGATGCAGCTTAATTTTTGGTGACAAAAATAACTTTCCGGTTCCTAAGGCATGCAAATATGCTTCTTCTAGCTATGAGTCTTTAGTCTATCTTTGCTGGAGAACAGCCCATGCTGTCGGTTATCCAATGTGAATTTTCAAAACCCACAAGGGGTTATAGCTGGGGTACAGCACTCCCTCTCTCCAGGTCCTTAATATGCTTATATTTAGTACTTTGGAAAGAACATCAGGCTGCAAACTGGAAACAACCTCTTCAAAGCTGGCAACGTGGCAGCCTCTTGGCTACTGGGGCTGAAGAAGAAACTCTTGATTTGTATCTGCTAGGAAAATAGCAATTCAAACAACATTAAGCAGCTGAACAGTGATATTTTTAGAACTCACCTCAAATATCCCCAGAAGTCTGCCTAATTTTCCTCTGACACCAGCCTATAAATAAATAATAAGTTAGCTTCTTCGAAATATCAGAACTTTGCATCAAAGTTTTTCACTCCAGTATTTTGTAGCTTTATTTCTTCCTGAAATTGTTTTAATTAATACAATGAATGTGAAATATTTTAACTAAGTCAATACCAGTTCTCTGGGAGAGAGTGAAATGTCACAGACTATGTCATTCACAATGTAAACGTTATGAAATGAAATAGGCTCAATTATCCCTTCACTTATGATGTATCCTGAGATACTCTGCGTTCAACATTTCACTGGGCTTTGTCTCGTGAGTCTAATACACACGCCTAAATATAGCTGTTACTTGTTTGCTTTTAAAAAATCCCAATGGTTTATTTCATTCATTCATAAACATTTAAGTGTTTGCTACATTTCAGAGTTACTAGCTTTGATTCTCTTGCAAATCTGATTGGTTCAACTTGTTAGCACCATTCAAGGAAAAGTCTAAAATCATATCCTCTGACTGAGCAGGACTAACTGAACAGTTCTCCACATAGGAAATCTCTCTGTAGCCTTGGTAAATGCAGCACTCCCTTTCTTTAGATATGACATCATCGGCTCCTATGAGATGATGGAAGGGACCTTTCTCTTCCTGCCAGCCTTCTTGATGGTATCTAACAGGGTCGGTCTTTTTAGCTGTAGCACATAGTGATATCTACACTCATCCTCTAGGTTCTTGTTCCCCAGAGAATTACTGAAAGCTCAGAACTTATTTTCAACTATAACCAGAATTCTCTTTATATGCTTTAATATTCATGGCAATCATTACTTCCCCAGAAAACACTGGTTTTTTAAGGATGTGCCCCTTCAGATCTTCCCTAAATTCTATAATTTCAGTTAAACTTGTTACATAGTCATACTCTGACTGCTTATAGAACCCTTAGGGAATTTACTATTTTTCAAACACTTTAAAAGCTTGTAAAGTGTTTCCCACACCAACAACGTGATACCTGCAAGGGTGACTATTACCCCCTTTTTCCCTGACTGTGTTGACTTGTCCCCCACCCCAACCTGCGCTCTTAACCCAAACTTTTCTGGAGGGACAGAAATACCTCCACATAAAAAATTTTTTAAAAACGGTATTTTAAGCCCCCAGGTTTTTCCATGGTCTCACCTCCTCGTATACTTCTCTTACTGCAGCTCCACCTGGCTCTTCCTCAGGCTCCATTCCTCCACCAGGAACAATCCATTGATCTGGATACCGACTGCTACTCACCAACAGCACCTGACAGAAAATAAAATATAGCTTTAGTTAAAACTCAGACACATAACACTCACTAGCTGTGTGACTCTGGGCAAGTCACTTAAACCCCAACTGCCTCACCAAAAACAAAACAAAGCAAAACAAACAAAAACAAGCAGGATTTGAACTCACACCTGTTCTTCCCCCTTTCTTCCCCAAGAGGTCCTATTAGGGTTACAGTGTCATCTTGGGGCCAGCTGTGAATGGAGAGTAAGGTCTTTTCAAAGAGGACCAAAGACATCAAGACAAGACAATGACTTGCTCGTGAACTGAATTTCAATGATTCTTTCACAGTCTGGTGGCAAGCCAAGTGAAGATGCAGTAAATGACCTTGTACGTCTGACCAAGCTCTAACTGCTCTACAGAGCCTGTTACCTGTTATTTTCATCCATCCATTCCACTGGGGGAAGTGTTCACAATCTCCTGAGTCACTGTTGGTTACCCTCATCCTGGTTTAGCCTAACTGATGGTTTTTCTGGGGTGTGGCCACTCTACACGCTACAGCTTTTTGGGAGCCACACATGAGAGTTGGGTGAAGATGGACCCCAAAAGTGAATAAGAAGCCCTGAAAAGGGCTTAGAAGCTCTCATACCAGAGGTGCTTGTATTCCCTCAACACCCCATACTACCCCTCAGTTACAATGAGGTACAATTAATAGGATTTGGAAACTGCCAATATGGGAGAAAGGGAGGGAAGAAAAGGTTATGAACCTGGGTGATCAGGAAAATGGAAGCATTTATAGTGCAAATTATATCCTGCATGGACTATGCTAACTATTAATACTATATGACCTTTGCTTTCCTTCCTCCAAGAAAGTGCCTGGACAGTATAAGAATATAAAGCTGGTAATGATCTGTCTGAAATGAAAGTTACTGCTACCACATCCTGGAAATTACTGCCAAAAATTAAGAAATAAAAAAGGCTAAACTTTTGACAATTCTTTTTAAACTTCACTTTATACACGGGGCAGTTAAAGGTCAGTTGTGCCACAAGTGACCACATGTCTTCCATGATTCTGTATTACCAAATGAAAACTCTAAAACTGTACAACTAGCATTTGAGGTGCTGTGATTTGTGCAGGCACAACCAGCAGCCCTTTTCCTGGAATGTACTCCTTCCTCACTTGCCCTCAGGATTCTTCCAAGGAGATCAGGTTCACAGCTGGTTGAAAGCAATCTTCCTGTGTCGTCTGCTTTTTATTCCCAAGCTGATCACAACAGCTGCACCAGTAGCACTCATAGCCTTTGGCCCTAAGCCAGAACTCAGGACAAGACATACTAGATAGGTTAGAAGCAGATCACCTTGAGACATGTTTCAGAATGTGCCTAGCTGTTAAGATACTGAAAGAAGCAGATTTCCTTAGTTTGACCCTAGCCTTTAATTACCAAATGAGAGTTATCATGATACAATGGAAGAAATGCTGCACTTCTACCCAAGACTTCTGATTCCAAGCCCTCACACTTACAACCTGTGTTGACTATGGGATAAGGTCACTTACCCCCTTGAGGATCAGTTCCCTTTATCTATAAAAACAGGGATTGGCTAATGAGATTACCCACCTTCACAGGAGTGCAAAGTGCTCTGAAGGCACCATATAACTAACTATAAACTATTTGAAAGTTTCTGTAAGCTCAGCTTTCCAGGACACCCTACACCCAGATTCTGCTGGTAAGCTAAAGTAAGGTGACCACTGAATAACTTCCAATTAATGTCAGAATCAGCCCAATGAGATCTTTTAGGTGACTGATGTCCTACTTTAGTACATTTCCATAATTCTTATTTCAAAAGCAAAGAATTCAAAGTAGTTTTTACTTCTGACTCAACTTTGTAGTTAAGTAAAGCAAGTTAGTAAGTTTCTAATGTATTTTTGAAAGTTACACCTGTTGTGAAAGCATGTTTACACTTCCTTTTCTAAGTTTTAAAATGTTTGGTCACTTTTTACGAGGGGTTGGTACATTTTAAAGAAATGTGATTTAGCCATCTTATCAACCAACTTAAGAGTCATATGGAAGATATAAGGTCTGGATACTAGTGTAACATATGGGTTATCTAATTTTCATTCCCACAATTAGAGCACCTCTTTTTGTACATATGCTTAAAAATCTTTCATGCCTTTTCAAATTAAGATCTTCAAATTAAGATCTTCTTCCATAATACGCTGAAACCTACTTATATCCACCAGGCCTCCGTCTGCTTTCTTTTGAAGTTGCCTACAATTCTGTTCTTGTAAATGAAGTTATCAATAATTCGCACTTATTTAGCATAGCCATGTCAGCTTTTGTGGCAGTGATCCACACTGATCCAGCTTGAAAATTTCCTAAATGCAATCTAGCTTGCTGGATAAATCTAATCGATTTGTCTATTGGTACTACCTGTTTCAAAACTATGTGTACTGATGGATTAATTCTCTTAATCTAGGGTATTATTTATTCTTCATCTCCCTGTTGGTTTCTGAATTGATTGGCATTAAAAAAAAAATCATGGTTCATGTCACGGCATCTATCCTGTAGCAGCTTTTCAGAGAATAATGTCATGAATGTCATCTGTCTAAGGTAACCAACAGGATATCCTGTGACAATGGTGAATAACTGTGCTGAGTAAGTATCTGTTACCTACATTTGCTTGGTACTAAACAGACAAAATAGTTTTGATCAACAATCCTATATCTTAATCTTGGCATAAAGATGGAGATATCTTGATGAAATTCCTTTCAGGCACCTTGCCAAAGCCAATCTTTTGTTTTCATTAAGGATACTCACAAATGCAAATACAGACCAATTTCAAAGACCTGAGAGAATAGAATAGACACATGATTCAATAGCTGCTAATGTTTTCTGAAAAACCTTTTTGGCCACTCAGTGCCGTCTCTTCTATCCCCTTTTGTGAGATATTTCAGAAAAAACAAAGCATTACCTGAGTATCCTTAACATTGCCTTGCTTCTATAGCATAAATTTCTTTTAAATGTCAGAACCAACCCTTTTTCTACACTTTCTAAAGTGCTGGGCATTAGGTAGAAGTGACAGAATCCCTAATCTGCTGGTTCCACTGTTATTAATAAAACTAGATTCTTGCCAATCTGTTCTATTTCAAATCTATTTGTAATCCTTTCAGTTGTCTATAAATCACAGAATAACCTGGATTAACTAGAAATAAAGCCAAGTTTTGTGCTGTTTTGTTCTACATTTTCCCTGTGTTGTAAGAAAATATTTTTCAAAGTCTTCCACCCTCTTCTCCTCTAACATTTTGTAAATGATATCACTGTATTCTAAACATGTCTGTCCCTGGCTATCAATGAGCTCTTTACCAGACAAGAAATAAGTGTGACAGGTTTTTTTTTTTGGGGTGAGGCATTCAGGGTTAAGCGCCTTGCCCAGGGTCACACAGCTAGCTAGTGTCAAGTGTCTGGATTTGAACTCAAGTCCTCCTGACTCCAAGGCTGGTGCTCTATCCAATGTGCCACCTAGCTGCCTCAACATCTTTTTTCCCCCTCATCCTTCTGTTAACTCATTTAACAGAAGTTCAAAGAAACGTTAATGTCTTTACTTCCTTTACTTTTATCTATGTTCCACTTCTTCAGAGTCAGCTTTAAGTGGGTCAAGTTGATCCTCAGTAACTACATTCTCTTGTCTTTATCCTGGATACTAATTTGGACCTTTGCTAACAAGGCAATGACCAGACTCTACCAGTTTGCTGTTGCTTTGTTGAGTTGTTTTTCAGTCATGTGATCACATTTGGGGTTTTCCTTGGCAAAGTTACTGGAGTGGTTTGCCATTTTGTTCTCCAGTTCACTTTACAGGGTTAAGTGACTTGTCCAAGGTTACCCAGCTAGTAAGTTATCTGAGGGTGGAGCTGACTCCAGGCCTGGCCCTTTATCCATGGCGCCACCTAACTGCCCAACTGTACGCACCTGATCCTAAAATGACTTACTTCTATGTTTGTAACTAAGTCATTTCTTATCTGCTAACATAGTCAATTTCATGTTTTGTTTTCTGATGTTTGGTGCCTGCCATTCAGGACAGCCTGCTACCAAGTTACAGAGTAGTTAATATAATGATGTGTTCTGATGTCTTAATACCAAATCAACATTGTTCACTGTCCTCTCCCAACTGTGACCAATGATGTTTGCCCTGAAATTACTTAGCATCCAGGTATGTATATAGACTTAGTCTGGAGGATGTGATGTTCATAATAGCTCTCACGGACTGGTCCTTTCTCTATGCTCACACAGCAGCCTGATGGGTGCCCCCTCTCCAGGCCATCCTACATCCTGAAGCAGCATTCACAGATCCTTTCTTAATTAGCTCCAGTGACTCCCTAATGTTCTTGGATCAACATCAGCTTTTACGTTTACTTTTTAGAGCCCTTTACCTCTAAGTCCCAACCTATAATTCCAGCATCATTTTACTATGATCTAGCTAAATTGGCCTTCTCTCTGTTGCCTTCATGCTGGTTGCTTCTCCCCACATGCCTGGAATACTCTCCACCCCTCACCTTCCACTTCACAGAATCCCCCTCCCTCTTCCTTCAAAGCAAAGTTGAAGTATGAAACCTTTGAGGATCCCCTTGACTGGTTGTGCCCAATGTCTCAGACTATCTTGAATGAACTATTTTGTTTTTAGTCTGTATGTGATTATATAAGTGGTCACTAGGTGGTATAGCAGGTAGAGAGCTGAACCCAGAGTCAGGAAAACCTATCTTTATGAGTTCAAATCTGACCTCAGACACTTACTAGCTAGGTGACCCTTGGCAAGTCACTTAACTCTTTTTGCGTTAGTTTCCTCATCTGTCAAATGAGCTGGAGAAGGAAATGGAAAAAGGTTCCAGTATCTTTGTCAAGAAATTCCCAAAAGGGGTTCCACAGTCAGACATGACTGAAATGAGTGAACATGCTTATATATAAGTATTTCTGTACATTATGCAAGTAGGCAAATTTTCATTTGTGTTCCCAGTGCCTATTACAAAGTAAATACCTGTTGATTCTCTACTATTTATCAGTTTGAGGAACTAAATTTTAAGAACGACATTTGCAAAAAAGTACAACCAGTATGCTAGGAGAACTGAGCCATGGATCTCCAAAGATGGGATGAAGGAAATAGAGAAATGAAGACTTTGGGGGCAGCACAGTGCAATGGGCAGCATGTGGTTAACAAGGTTACTGACTTCATCTATTTGAAGGGTTCTCAGGTGGAGATATTAAACTGTGTCAGAAAGAAAATAATGGGTATAAGTTGCCAAGATTTAAGTAAAACTTTCCTACAAATAGAAATACAAATAATACAAATAGGAAGTGATATGGGTTGTCCACTTACGAAAAGTCTTTACCTAGATGCTGGTTGATCACTTCTTTGGAAGTTATAGAGGGGATTTCCATTTCAGTACAGATTATTCTGAAGTCCCTCAAATGCTGAGCTTCTATGATTAAATCATTAACCCGTGCTCGACTACTTAACTCATTATACCTGCCCTGCCTTCCTCAAAGGGGCTGTTAGAACAGCTAATTAAGTTCTGAGACATTTATAGATGGCAGGACTCTAGACAAAACAAATAACTGTATCACTGGTTTGAATTTCAACTTACTCTGGCCAACTAATGGCATTGCACTCTCCAGGATGAAGTATAGAGTAAAGCATCAGGTTTAACAGATTTCATTCATATAAAAGAGGTCAGACAACCTAGTATAGGCCCTCAAAATGGATATATTATTTGACTTGCACACTGCCCCCCCCCCCATAACCACACTCCTATACCCACAGGAAAGAGTCTGAATTCTTGAATTCCCTCTAACTGTAGGGACTAGTATTTTAAATGTGTATTGCATAGGACCAAGACTTTAAAGTATCAGTGTAAATAAGAGTTGATCCTAGCTTTTAGAAGAGGTAGAATTAGAGATGAATGCAATATTCACTTATGATATCTGACATTTGATTAACCAACTACAATGATAAAAACCTGATAGAAAAATGGTTACATTTTTCACTTATACTTTCAGTTTTTTTATGCTTTTCCCCAAAACAAAACCTACCAAGTTCAAATTACGATTTTCTTACAATTTACTAACGTCCTTTAAGACTGGGGAATCTGGGCTGCAGTCTCATTTATATGGCATAAACAAACACACTCATTTAGAAATTATTCACAAACCACACAGTTGTACTCCTGTTTAGTAGTGTCAAGTATGGTCCCTACTTCAGCCCTAACACGCAAGCTTCTAGAATCTTGTAGCAAAAACTGACATCTGTGTAAACAAGCATAGAATAATTCAAGGGCTGAACATCAGTGTCTTTCCAGATTAGGAAAAGGAATCCTGAGGTAGTGAAATTGTTACTGTCCCCTTTTGTAGACAAAGGTTTTTGGGAAAGCATGTTAAGTCTCGTACAAATTCACTTTATTTTCTGAATAAAAATTTTTAAACCTTAGTTATATCTTTACTAGATATCCTGAGGCTCCTGCAGGAGTAAGTTTACATTTTATTTAAGGTGTATCTCTACCAGAGCCAAACTGCTCTGTGCAGCAGATATCTGAGAAATGTTCAAAGTAATTTCAAGTTTGTCCTACTTCTCAACAACTAGATATTTCAACCCTTTAAAACAAGTATTATTTTACTATGTATTTAGCACAGAAGTAGCATGCTACTAAAATACTAATTAAGCTACATGTCCATCAGAAGAGCATCCTTCTTACAGGGGTAATCCCTTCTACATATAGACCTTTTTGCTTCCAGCCACTCAGAGATCTTGCTCTATTATTCTCTCCTAACTAGCTCCTTTCTCCTAGTCTACGAATTTGCTCAAGTTTTTCTTATGCTAAACAAAAACAGGAAAACTTGAAGTGACTCCTGCTAAGCCTTCAAAAGTATTCTTTTCTGTTTCTCTTCACTATTAAATTTTCCTGCTTCCATTTTACTACCCAGTGTTGTTGCATTCCTTCCCCACTACTCTACTAAAATCTTTCCAGGATTACTTTGTTCTTTCCTTCTTGGACTTCTCTGCAGCATCTCACTATTTACCAACCTTCTTTTTGACAACTTTCTTCTCTCAAGCATTCCATGAGACTCATGAGTGGGCCCTCCGCCTTCTTAAATGTTCTTCATTCTCCTTTTGGACCTTAAAGCATGGGTGACACTTATAGTTCTGTCCACACCTTATACCTTGGCCATCTCCAGGGTCTAAAAGAGGATCTTACTGAATAGTGCCAGCAGCCCTAAGCTTTATTCTTAAAACCTAAATTGAGCAGAAATTGGGTTTTCTGCAAAATTTTCAGATATAAGGTAACTATATAATTAGTTCTGTGATATTTGCAGAAATACTAAAATCAAAAGACATTTAAATATTAAGATAATGTGAATTCATGCTTATAGTATCAATTTTTCTTAATATAGAAAATTATTCTGAACAGCAGTTAGGTTTTCTGCATATAGTTTTCAGACACGTAGGTTCTGTGATATCTGCAGGTATCCCAAAGTGGCATTAAAATATTAAGATAATGTGAACTTATGTTTATCTTATCAAATTTTTTTAATATAGAAAATTATCCTTTCAAGACACTGCCAAACTCTAGGAGTCTTTTTTTTTAAAACAGAATCAGAGCTGGAAGGGACTTCACAGGCCATCTAGTCTAACCTTCTAATTTTACAGATGAGGAAACTGAGGCCCAGGGAGGTAAAGTGGCTTGTTTGACCTCTTTAGAGGATTGTTTAAACCAGGCACAGATTCATCCAGAGACTGATAGTGAAAATGGCAAATCACAACCTATATGCTATGCCTAACAGCTAATATACAGGATATCTGTGCTTTGTGACATTCAAAGTTTTAATGCTGGCAGAGTGGCTGACAGACAAGACTTGTATGCTATGGTTGGTTAAATAATGCGGCCTTTAAAGACACTGCCTAGTTCTTTCTGGGGCAGCTAGATGGCACCATAGTGCATACAGTGCCAGGCCCAGAGTTAGAAGACTCATCTTCCTGAGATCAAATCCAGCCTCAGACACTTACTAGCTGGGCAAGTCACTTAACCCTGATTGCCTCAGTTTCCTCATCTGTCAAATGATCTGGAGAAGGAAATGGCAAACTATTTTGATGTCTGCCAAGAAAACCTCAAATGGGGTCACAGACAGCTGGACACAAAAAGCAACTGAACAAAGTTCTATTACCAGAATGCTAGATACTAAATTTGAAATATTCAGAGTAAGGTGAAAAATCTTAAAAAAAAAAAACCTTTACCTAAAACTATTATACAGACCCCTCACTTTTTTCTTTACTAAAAAGGTAAGTTTCTAGAGGAAAGGGAAGAGACAGAGGGGATTTATTGGAAGGCAGCATGATATAAGTGACATACCCCTGAATTTAGAGTCAGAGAACCTAGGTTCAAATCATGGCTCTAACAATTGCTACCTATGTGACCTTGTACAAGCAACTTTACCTCCCAGCGCCTCAGTTTCCTCATCTGTAAAAGGTTAGACTAGATGGCCTGTGAGGTCCCTTCCAACTCTATGATCCTAAAAAGAAAAGAAAGGCTGCTAGAATTCTGAACTGTCTTGAAAGGATAATTTTCTATATTAAAAAAATTTAATATAAACATAAGCTCACATTATCTTAACATTTAATGCCACTTTGGGAGCCCTGAAAATATCACAGAACTTACATGTCTGAAAACTATATGCGGAAAACCTAACTGCTGTTCAATTTAGGTTCTAAGAATAAAGTTTAGGAATATCAGCACTGTTCAGTAAAATCATTTTGGCCTATATTAAAGCAGGGCACATCTATATTCAACTTTGAAATAAAAATCACAGTGCGGAGAATTAGACTTCATAGTGTTTACTCAATCAGCAGAATAAGCTGGTATCTTGCTTAAAAGAAAATCAATGTTTTAACTAGGGAACTAGCATGTTTTCACGACTTTATCAATCCCCCTCCTCCCTGCCAACTGTCCCATCCTAGAAATCCCAGAGAGTCTATTTATTTTCTCTGCAGATGGTACTTTGTCAAGGAATGTTGAATATTTTTTTTATCCCAAACCAACTCATGGTGCAGTTCTAAAAGACAAAAGCAAAAAATTCAAATCACCGCAAACTGAACCATAGGTCTTAGAAAGGGTCCTTTCCAAAATTCCTGTATGTCCACAGAGGTGGTCACTGTATACAAGTAAAATAATCTCAATTTAAATGGGCTAAAAATTTGTAACCTACTTAGGGTTTTAAAAACAAATGAATACTCAAAGTTCCAGTTCTTAGAATTTCTGAAGCCACTTTAAGCCTGTGATTAATTTTTAATATTTAGTTACCACATAAAAGCTCCCATCTAAAGTGCTTTAATGTTTATAATTTTTTTCCTAAGAACCCTGAGGTAGTAAAGGTATTAGCCCCATTTTAGCTGGGTACAGAGACTCAGAGGCTATGGCTATCCAGCCACAAAGTAGGAGCTGGAAAAAGAATCCAGATACTCCATCAACCCTAAATCTAGTGCTCCTGACCCAGAGTCCTTTATAGTTGGAAGAGACCTTAAAAAGTCAAACTTCTAGCCAGATATATGAATCCCACTCTGTAACAATCTTCGGCAAATGGTGACATACCATTTGTTTACCTTTTGCCAATAATGGGAATTTCAGTACCTTACAAAACTGTCTGCTGTTTATGGAAAAAAATGGTACCAGAACTGAACAGAATAACATGACCAACTCTTCATTCCCAGTTTCCTAATAGAAAAATTGAGCAGTGGATATAAAATTTAGTCTCCATCTGTAATATTTCACAAGGCCAGATGAAATAATATCCAACAATCATTTCCTTGTTCATGTTTTTGTTCATCTGTACACAACACTGGAAAATCCTTTCTTTTTAGAAAGACATCTTACGAGACCCTTTAAAACCATGGTTGCAAAAGTGTGTGCTAAAGCAGTTTCAACTAAGTTGGTGATGAACTGTACACACTAATGGTAACATACATGATTCTCTGTAATGTGCTGAGATTTTTCACAACCAAAATACTGCGCCATGAGCAAAAAAAAAAAAAGGAAAAAAAGGAAAAAAAAAAGGCATGATAATCACTGCCTGAACTGGCATCCATTAAATAGTGCAAGAACCAGAGGTAAGCTTCTAGGAAACTGGGTAGATTTTCTGTGACAGAGGAAGATATAGTATAAGAACTGTACAAAATGAAACTATAGAAATGGATTGGATCCATGAAAAAGGAATACCCACAGACTGCATCATGAATCCACTTCAGTATATTAAGCTGGGACCTTTAAGGGCCATAAGATTGGACCAGTATGCTTATTCAAGAGAAATCTTGCACAAAACAAAGCCAAAGTGTTTTCAAATCTGATCACCTGACAATTAGGGCAAATGTTTTTCCAGTCAAGGTATCATTTATAGCTTAAGTCGATTATTTGCGGTTAAGAAATCTGGTCATAATTTAATTAGCAAGTTATATGCATTTTATTGAATTACTAGCTCGAGTTTCTTGGGTCAAACTTAAAATTTTAAATAATTTGCCTACTCACATAAAAGTTTTAGATGTAAATGTTTTCTCGGCACACTTTAAGAATTATAAAGGCTGATGGAGCCCTGGATGCTGCCATTTCCCAGAAAATAACTAGAATGGTCTTCTACATCTTTTAAAAGCATGTATACTGGGGCAGCTAGGTGATAATGGATAGGGGGGCAATGGATAGAGCCCAGGCCCCAGAGTCAGGAAGACCTGAGTTCAAATCTGGCCTCAGACACTTGACACTTACTAGCTGTGTGACCCTGGCCAAGTTACTTAACTCCATTGCCCAACAAAACAAACAAACAAGAAGCACGTATACAGTTTGAGGATTTGCCTTTTCCCCTTCTCTCCTCTCCACCTCAAAACTGTCATAAGAATTTTAAGAAATAAATTAATTTTGTGATTTGAGATGTTAGGAAGTACACCAAGATATTCCAAGATCAGGATTGGTAGTATGTGGCATTTGGACCACAGGTCATCCTCTAACACATGTGAATAGCCTCTGTAAAAGAGGCTTAACATCTGTTCAAGTTTCTTTTGAAAAAAGAAAATGACTTTTATAAAAAACATTTAACAGTTACTGACAGCAAGTCCCAGAGAGACTATTATATAGACTATATATAAAAAATACATACTACTCTAAGAGTTCAAAAACAATCTGGGTTCAGTCAGCTACTTGCTAATAACCATTATGACCTTGACCAAGCCGTTCTGAGTTCATTCTCATCTGTAAATTGGTGATAGTGACTTACCTGCCTTCTTCAAAGGGTTTCTGGAATAAATGAAAATGTGAAAAAGCCTTGAAAACTAACAGAAATTAGAAACAGAAAACCAATAGAAAATAGAAATAGAATAGACATAGAAATTGTTTCAAGACTGTAAATTCCTCATCTAGAGTCAATGATTATGAGGCGATGGTTAGAACAACCAGAAGTTGAGAGACAAAATAAGAGTAAAGTTGTATTCCAGTAACTATGAATCATTTTATAATTATGGAAATAGTAAAACAGAACACTTGCTTTAATCTGCCCCACGGCATTGCTTCACTAGAAAAATTCAATCTAACTTTCTGGATTTATTTTCCTGCTCATTCCCAATGTCCCTGAGAGACAAAGCTGATAATCTTAATAGTTTATTTACTTGTATAAACACCATTAGTGGTCAGTTTTTTGGTAACTAGTTTTTATACTTGATCAAAACAATTACCTTTAAAGTAATGAGCAGATATTCAGGTTCAAGGTAATCAGAATCTGTTTATTAAAGTATCGTATGGTGTTGATATAAAATGCCAAATGGCTACAATAGTAGGTTCATCTTCCGACTTTCTAAAGGCGGTCATAAAACATGCCAGGATCATTCAAACATACAGTTGACAGCCTAATCCTACACAAACTCTCAACTCTACAACTATTCAAGCCAACTGAAACAATGAATTATTTACTGTAGTTACAGTGTTAATTTTGGTACTCCGAATTTCTATATCTTTCTACAAGAGTTCCAATTCATTTTAGAGAATCAAGTATCTAGGCACCTATCAGTTGAACAGTTGCTACACTGTTTCTTAAATGACCTTTCAGAACACTGGATGAACAAAGTCATGAATTTTCATTAGCAGTGAAAAGTTCAGAGACAGACATTCCCAACTTCAATAGGTATTTTCTATTAAATAAAACTCATCAAATTGGAGACAAAAAGTAAAATTATAATAGTTTAAGAAAGAAAACTTTTCTCTCATTTCCTTGAATCTAAGCCCCTCTCTTTAACTATGAGAATGTTTCTTCTATCCTGTCCCCCACTACATACAACTAGGCATAGGGCATTAAAGATAACTATATATATAAACATCAGGAAAAAGCACTAAGTATGCAGTTGGGAAGCCATGGCTATGAATCATATAAAGAGGAACCAGAGTCTAACTTGAACACTGAGTTCTAAAAGCTAATAGATTATTTAAACAAACAAACAAACCCTAAGAAATGAAAATGCCACTCAATTAATTTCAAAGGAAAAGGTAATTTCAGGTTTAGAATGTATCTTATGATTACATGAAAATAAGACATAGTATTTGTTTTCTTAGGCCACTCCAAGAGGCTATGTGGTATAATGGAAAAGAGCTCTGGTTCCTTCTGGGGGGGAGAAAAGAAAAAGAAAAAAAATCATTTAACTAGTTGGTTCCTCAGTGTTCTCATTTGTGTGTAAGCTATAAGGAAGGATTAAATGTGCATGGAAGCACTTAGCACGCTATATATAGAAGGTAGTGTATCTCTGGTACCTGCACTCCATTTTGTCTGAAACTAAGAGGCAGATTTTTCTTCTCACACATGCACATTTACGTATTAGTAGTGGTTTGACAAAGAAGTCTTGAAAACATCTGACAACTTTACTGCTATAGCTCAACTCCATTTTAGCTCTTGTGGGCTTCCCATCCACATATGGCACAGAAGGTGTACAAAGTCACAAATTTTTTGACATGGTCACTGTACTGTGACTAAACTTATTGATTCTAAGATCTTAGTAGGGAAGTGATGAAAAAAAGCTACTGAAACTTTTTTAAATGCACAGAAAAGAAATTCAGAAGGAAGCACAATTTTCAAAGTATGTATGAATGTAATTTATTATACTTTAAAAAGGCAGGCAGTATGAAATAAGAGTAGGAAAGAGATCCAGTGTTTCATATATAATCCTCTTTATGTTCTGCTCTACGTGGAAATCTCTTTTAAAGTTCAGAATGAAAAATAAAATTTTTCAAAAGAGAATGGACAGAGCAGTGGTAAGGATGCTGCCTGCCAGCTGTAAATGTACGGCACCCAAGGATCCAGTGTACCAGGCAATCTAAGATAACCATTCCAGAATATCCTTTAATAGGTCGAGATCTGAGTTTTAAGAATTGAGGTTCTAAATGAGCTGTCTTCCCTTTTATTTTCCTTGAAAAGATGAAAAATATGTTTAATTTCTAAATGTTCAGGTTGTCTCCACATCCAAAGTACACTTGTCAAGCAGCAGTGGCAAAAGTCCAGACATTTCAGGCATCTGGGGCAGGGTCATTTCACCCTGGTGGACTCTAGCTCTTCCCTCGAAAAATAAGAGGACTGGACTGGGCAACCTCTAAGTATGTGCTCCTATAAGCCTCGTCAGGAGGCAGGATAAGACAAGGTATGCTGGTGTCAGTAAGGCCCGGTTCAAACCCCTCCAAAGACATTACCCCTGAGCTGTGCACAAGTTAATGAACCTCTCCGAGCCTCAAATCTAATTGAAGGGATGAATTATCAGGAGCACTAACCTGGCTGCATTGCGTGACAATCAAAAGGAGAATGTTGGTGCTGTATAAATGCTGAATAGATGCCAAACATCATGGGATACTTATTAGCTTGAATGCTTTAACCAAGAGACTGGTTACAAAAAATTGGCCATTAAAGACTACTACAAGTTACACAAGTATTCTGTTTAAAAAGAGTTGATGTTATATTTCTTAAAAACAAGAATGCTATATATAAAACAGTCAAAATGTCATTGTACTTCTAGAAAATATTTTACATCATACCCACAGTAACATACTAAGACTTTGCTGGCTTGTAACTTTCAATCTAGGAAATGAAGACAGAAGCTGATGGAAAATGTGTCAGCCCTCATCAAGACCAATGAATCTGTGTCTTCATGAACAATTTGGTAGGAACCACATGAATGATTTGAGCTAGTTTCTAGAAGGACTGATTGGTAGCCAAAATCAGATTTTAGGAGTCATACTCAAAGACCAAAGGAAAAGAAGAGTATAGTAAGGAAGGGAAGAAATTTAATCCTAACTAGAAAAACAATTATTATAACAAGCAGTTCCAGCAGTTCAAACATATTTAGATGTAAGATTACTCCCCAAAACCCTTTTAACTGCTTCACTTAAGAGCTAAGGATTTGAAAAACATCCAAAAATGTTTCACATGAAGAAATTTTCTCCTATAAAACACCCAATGTCATTTTTTTAATGGAAATCCTTTTGAAGTGTGCCCCCCAACACATTTTAAAAAATAGTATAATAAACACAATTTATCATTTTATTGTTGACTCTGAGTCATCAGCTGTAATGTTTAAGACTGAGTTATATGGGACTTTTTATCCCTATAGGAAACGGATCAGAATTAGGTCTAATACCTGCCTTTTTACAGTTTATACTTCCCTCAGTTGCTTTTCTACCCAATTTTTTCTGATCTGTATAACCCCAAACTGCCAGAATTACATAAAGTACAACCAGGCCAATCAAATATAAGCACTATATATAACATGAGACCTTCTGAAGTCTAGCTTGCCTTCTCAGGTTTCCTTTGCTTAATTTTTGATTATATCCTGAGTAAGTGAAAGCTTATTGACTAGGTAAAGTTGTGGTATTCACTTCAATAACTTTCACTCTAATTATATCCATGAAATGTTAGTAGGAAGTTATGATGAAAGACAAAAACAAATTCCAAGTCCTAAGTGAAATTATCTGCATTATTGTTTTATTGTGGCACAGGATTTAGTCTGAGTTATTTGTTAAAAGTTCTGGTAGTTTCCAAATCAAACTGGACAGATAGGCCCAATGACAAAGTCAGTTATTAGACAACCAGTCTAGATAATTTGAGAATTTTTAGGCCAATGCTCAAAGACTAAGTTTGGGAAATTATTTAATTGGCATGGGGTGAGGGAGTGCCAGCAGTTATAAAATCATGGATTCTTATAGTTTCAATTAACACAGCCATTTACAAAAAAAACTTACAGGTTAACCGTCTTTCTGTTCTCCACAGGATTATGGTTTCCAATAATTAACTTTTATGTATAAATCAGGATAGCATAAGCAAAGAGTGTATGAAATTGAAACTGTCAGCATGATAGGGGAAAAAAATGAATGGAACCTGCTATGAGCTGAGCAGGGAGTTAGGTGCCGTTATCTTCTACAACTGAGGGAAAGTGTGGAACATCATAAGCAAAAGCATAGTAAAAAAAAAAACATTAAGATTAATGTTAAATATAAGAATTCTGCATGGTAAAGATAACCCAAAGTAACAATGATTTTTTGCTCTTGTTTTCTGCAAGTTAGAGAATTCACCAAAATGAATGCGTAACAGGCTTTTTTCAGATCTCAGTAAGCTAAGTCACTATGACCAAAAATCCCCATATCTTCTACCTGTTGTCCAGTCATGTCTGATTCTTCATGATCCCATTTGGGGCTTTCTTGCCATTTCCTTCTCCAGCTCATTTGACAGACAAGAAAACTGAGGCAGACACAGTTCAGTGACTTCCCCAGGGGTGGTCACACACAGCCAGTTTCTGAGGCCAGATCTGCACTCAAAGTTGAGTCTTCCTGACTCCAGCCAGGTACTCTACCCACTAGCTGCCTCATTTTTTACATATAAATGGTCAACTGCACACTTCCCCTCGCCCTAACCCAACCCCCCCATACCACCCCCCCTCCAAGGACTTGCTCTGCATAGCAACCAAGTCTTCCTGAGCCACTGGTACCACCTGCTGGCTGCCACTGAGAACTGATTCTACCAACCCTTCCAAGACCTACCCCCCCCCCAGTTCATAACTTTCTTCCCCTGTTTACAACTCTGTTAGTTCCACCTTGGGAAACTTCTCACAGGGAATTTCAGGGAAGTTCCTTCTATGGGCCAAATAGGCAAGCCTAATCAGTCATCTCCCAACTAGTATTACTAGCTTACTTTTACACAGCCCCTAAGATTTACACAGCACATTACCTTCAAAATAAATAATAAAACTGAGAGTGAAGTTTAATTAGCAATAGCACGACGTTATGAGTACTATAGATTTTCGTGGGTCAGGTCAGACAAGTCTTTCAATAAGGAAACATTCTGTAAACATAATCGAAACAAATGAAAAATTAACTTTTGGAGTAAACAGAGGACACTTCCTGCACCTGATTATGTACTCTACACACAGGGAGGTTACAGGAGATTTTTTTAAAAAGCTACAGATGATGTAATGATAGAGAAATTGCATTTATCTGCTATCTTTCCCTACCTCTACGAACATCCCATCCCACACAAGTGCACAAATTCAGACTCCTTATAAGGTGTTCTTGGACACCTTATACAGTCCCCTACTAGGTTCAGGATTTTTTCCACTTGCCAATTAACTACACTCTGTTTCATCAACTTGTCAGAGATTGAGAATGTTCTTTAGTGTCTAAAATTGTACTGCAATGTCAGCCTGGATGTCATGATTAAGATGTGATTTTACCTGTAAACAGTTAACATCTCACACAAAGATTACAGAATTCACCTTCAACTACCTAGCACACAACACAGAAGTAGGAAAGCGGCAAAGGCCTTAGAATATCTGAAATAGATGTCAACTCAAAACCTTCTATCCTGGCTCCCTGGTCTGCAAACCTACCACATATTAGAAACTCTGCCTCCTTCCAAGTTCTTCCCCCACCCCAACTCTGGTTCTCAGTTTGTAGCTTAGAGTCTAACTAAGAACTTTGACAACACCAAGAAATGCTAATCCCTGACACTGAAGGAGATGAAAGAAAAGAACTCAAAACGGCAGAACCGTCTTGGGCCTCTTATTATTGAGATAAAGAGCCCTACGAAATTTAATTGCTTTCGAAAATACATATATAAACATATGTTTAAAATGTTTGCTTCTTAAGAATAATCCTCATTTATCTGGAAAACTCTTGGGGCTGAAGAAATGAAAGGCTTTTCTTATTACGATTTTTACTCTTTTCTAAGTAAGCACTTTTACTCTTAGCAGTATTTTAAATAATTAGAATTCATCAAAATCTTCTATAATGTAGAAGTTTCTTAACACTGGAGTAGAGCCTTTGAAAAATTTATTGTAACAATTTTAACCACCTGAGAGTTTATGTTCTAAGTTGCATTGAGATGCATTTCTAAAGCTCTTTTTTGGGCTAAAAGGTATAGTTAACATCTCTCTTTTTAAACCAGACATTAAGGAAAGCAGAAATCTTTCCTCTCAGAATACTACTTCATAACTTTTGTACCTAGGATTACAGAAATTTCCATCAGGCTTTCTATAGACTAAAGTTTTAGCAAAACTTAGTTTTTCTAGTAATCTTTTCCCACACAAATTATTTTATCTCTAGAATCCTTTAGCACACTGAGAACATTGTTCTTCTTGAAAAGGACAACCAATAAAATCTCAGGTATTTCTGAAAATAAAATAAACTCTACAAAAATAAACTCACTAATTCTTAGGTGTTTCTGAAACGAAACTCAGGTAATAGACTCACTCAAGTACCACCATAGAGTAACGTGGTTACTATAGCAAAGGCAATAACTACCATAATCGTGCACTTAGTATGACTCCTTATTGTGGCACTCTGGATAAAACGGCTAGTAAAAAACCCCAAACCCTAAGAATCCAGAGGCTTAAGCGAATTTGTATCACTACAAACCAGAATAAGTGTTCATGATTTTTAGGTTTCTCAAAACAGTTGTTCTCGGCTCCTGACAGTACGGAACAGTGTGGCATTTTAAACTGGAAAGAAACGTCGGTTCGCAAGAGCCAGCACCATCTCCCCAGCCCAACAAACACCCATACAAAACATTTAGGGCGCTATCTGGCAGCTCCCCTCCCCCCTGTCCTCTATCCACCTTGCGATTACAGTCTTTCAGCACTCATCTTCCCCACCAAATCACAAATGGTCGCGATCAAATGGGAAGGAAGTTGCTCGTGGGAGGCGGTGCACGACGTTTGTCAAAACTATAATCGACAATTAAAAAAAATAAAAGCAGCCCCCCGCCGCCTGGTGAGCGCCCCCAACGAGCTAATTTCACTGTGTCCATAACCTAGAACTGGAGGCATCTCGGAAAGGGAACGCGCGGGGTGGGGGCGGGGGCGTGGGGAAGACAAAGGACGCGGCTCACACACCTCCACGGAGCCCATTTACACATAAAATGCGGACAACGCCATGCACCGCCCGCGCGCACGCGGCTCGGCGGTGGGGGGGGGGTCTGTCCCCGGAGTTGGGGGATGAGGCCGGGATTTCCGCCAGCCCCGGGAGGGTCGGCGGGGTGCAGGGCGACCCTTCCTAACGGGTCCCTTTGTTCCCTCCCCCCGCACGAGGCCCGGGCCGCCCGGCGGGGGACGGGGGCGCGCCCACCTCGTCCTCCTGCTCGCTGCGGAAGCACAGGCAGGCCGCCCGCTTCTTGAAGCCCTCGCGGTCGTAGGTCCTCGTCTGGTTCGGCTTGAACTTCATCATAGAGGCGGATTCCTCCTCCTTCTCCTCCCGCCGGGGCTCGGCCGCCGCCAACCCGTCCGAAGGCGCGGGGAAGGATGCGAGGGAAAGAGGGAGGAGGGAGGAAGGAAGAGATGGAGGGAAGAGGGGGGAAGGAGCGAGCGTCCGAGGGCCGGAGCCGAGGCCGGGGCCGAGGGGACGAGCGAGCGAGAGGCTGCTCCGGAGGCACTAGAGCCCGCGGGCCGGGGAGGCTGCGCCGCTGCTGCCGGAGAAGCCGCGCCTCGCCATGGAGCCCGCCCGCCGGCCGCCTCGTCTCTCCGTCCCACCGGCCGTCCGACGCTCGCCGCTCGCCGCCTCCAGGCACTCGAGTCAGGCGCCTCGTGACCACCGCGGACGGTTGGCAGCTCGCGCCGCGGCTCCTCCCTCGCGGCGGCGGCGGCGGCGGCGCTGGCACTGCGGGCGGACGGCTCGCGCTCGCTCTTTCCCTGCGCTCGCGCCTCGCTCTCGCTCTCGCGCTGGCTCCTCCGCCGAGGCTTCTCGCGCTCGTTCACTCTCCCTCTGCCTCCGCCCCGCCCCCTTACGCCCGCCGCCACGCCCCTGCCTTCCCGTCTCGGGCGCGAGACTCCTCCTCGCGTGCACGGGATTGGCCCGGATGCCGAAACCGCGCTCCTCCCCCCTCCTAAACCGAACCTCGCCTTCCCTAGGCGCGAGGCGACCTAACTAGGTCCCGCCTTCTCCCCCCCCTTTTTTTATTGAACTTGGCCAGAAGCCTGCGTGCTGCACTTGCGCCTGCGCCCTAAAGCGATTGGAAGAGGGGAAGGCGGGGCTAGACGCAGCTGGGCTGAGGAGGCGGGTCCTGGAATGGACAGCCCGCGGCGAGCGCGCGCATATCTGCTCTTGGGGGACGGCTGGCGGGCTGTGGAGGGGGCGCGGGGTCTGACCTGAAGAGAGCCGTGGAAAAAGCTAGCTCCGTGTGCCTATGGTGGGCCTAGCCCTGGAGAAAAGCATGACAATCTTTGCCCTCTAGCGGCTCACATGTTAGTCAGGTCAAGGCACGTTTATAAAGTGCCTACTACGTGCAAGAGAAACACTATGCCTTAATGGAGAGACAGCTAGGCCTCCAGGAGGTCAAGTGCCTACTGTGTGCAAGCGTGCTTTCCTGGAAAGAGAGCTAGGTCTCAAGCAAGTCAACCAGTATTTATTTAAAAGCACCCAACACGTGCCAGGCAATGTAACAGCTAAGGATACAAAGAAAGGCAATAAAAAAATGCCATTACTCTCCAATGAGGGTAAGCTGCACTCTCCTCAGTTCTGGAAATTATGTTTAATTTCAACTCAATTGGTGCAGTATTTATTAAGCACTTATCTGCAAGAGAAGCAGAGAATCTTAGTGAGGTAAGAGCTAGGCTTCGGTGAAGTCAACAAGCGTTTAAGGACCTACTTTGTGTTGGCATTGTCAGTGTTGGGGGGACAAAGAAAGGCCCCCCCAAAATGATTGTGCCCTCGAGGAGCTAGCTGTCTAGTGGGGGTAAGCAATTTTTTACTTATTTTTGTAAATTGTGTTTTATTTCAACTCAATTTGTGGAGCATTTGTTAAGTACCTACTAAGTACAAGACAGGCAGTGTGTCTGTAAAAAGAGCTAGGCCTCAGTTAAGTCAACAAGCATTTATTAAGTGCCTACTATGTACCAGGCACACACATTGTGTGCTAAGTGCTAGAAATGCAAGGAAAGGCCAAAACAAACCTCGGTAGCCTTTAGATCATATAAACATACAGACACCTAACTCAGTCGACCAAAGAGCATTAATTACAGGCATACTATGTGCCAGGTAAGGGCAGCTAGGTGGCAAAATGGAGAGAGTGCCAGCCCTGGAATCAGGAAGACCTGAATTCAAATCCAGCCTCAGATTCTTACTAGCTGTGTGACCCTGGGCAAGTCACTTAACCCTGCTTGCCTCAGTTTCCTTGTCTGTTAAATGAGCTGGAGAAGGAAATGGCAACACCAAAAACAACAATGCACCAGGTACGGCGAATACTAGAGCCCTTCTCCAAACATCAAATATCTGACTTTCCAATAGCAAACCTAAAAATGCCATCTTTCTAGGGATGCCCACCACTGAATAAGCTCTCTGGAAGTTAGATACAAGTAGGGAAATGCTAGGAGGTTGAATCCCATCCCTCCCCCATTACACTGCCTCAGTCGAGTCCAAATACCAAGTCATTTATGTAGGGGAAGTTGATGAGCAAGGCTTAAGGGAAGGAGCTGAAGTATGGCTGGGACCTTTGCAATGCCAACCTTGAAATATGTATTACTGGTGTAGTTTGAAAAAAGTGGAAGCAAAGGCAAATTCAATTGAATTTGACAAGCATTTGTCAAGTGCTATATACCAAGCCCTGTATTTGCTTCTGAAGATACAAAAACAAAAACAAAAAGCCCCTGCCCTTAAGAAGCTTACATTCTACTCAGGATAATTATAGTTTCTAATGAAAGCGATTTTAAGCAAGGAATATAAGCTTCATGAAGGCTCTGCTACCTATGCTACTTTGAGCAAGCCTTGGTTAATAGTAATACTGGTTCACTCATTTCAGTTGTATCTGATTCTTCATGACCCCATTTGAGGTTTTCTTGGCAAAGATACTGGAGTGGTTTGCCATTTCCTTCTCCAGCTTATTTGACAGATGAGGAAACTGAGGCAGAGTTAAGTGACTTGCCCAGGGTCACCCAACTAGTAAGTGTCGAAGGCTGGATTTGAACTCTGGACTTTCAGACTACAGGCCCAGTGCCCTAATAATAATAATAACATAATAATAATAATCATAAGTACAATAGCTAATAGGTATATAGTCCTTACTATGTACCAGGTACTGTGTACTTTACAATTATTATTTCATTTGATCCTCACAGCAACCCTGAGAGATAGGTGCTACTATTCCCATTTTACAGATGAGGAAACTGAGGCAAATGAGTTAAGCAGTTAGCCCCAGGGTCTTGGGAGGCTGGACTTAAACTTGACCCTTTATCTATTGCAGCACCTTGCTGCCCCAGTTTCTCTGGGCCTGTAAAACTGAAGGGTTTGAATTCGGTGGTCTTTTACAGCTCTCGATCCTTGGGGTTATTATTAGGGTTGTGAGTTACGAGGAGACTTCATGTTCCTCCCCAGACTAGCATGGCAGCAAGTGGAGAAATAGTTGTTTAATGAATGGGCATTTCCAGTGTTAAAAATGTGGGGTGTACCTATCTAATTAGAGACTCTGTGCTCATTTACTCACCTAACCTGGCATTTCTAGAGGATAGGTACCAACTGATTAAAGACTGATTTTGTAAGATAATTAATCTGATTAATTATAGGATCATGCAGTGAAGGTGAAAGGGAACTTAGAATTCCAGCAAGCTCTTACCCTCCCTTTTCATTGATGAAGCTACCCTTTGATAGGGTAACTGACTTGCCCAAGATCACACAGAATAGGATTTTTAAAGTGTTTAAACATTTTAAAGAAAAATAACAAGTATTTTATTAATCTGTCACTCCCACTATGCCCTCCTCCCCCCAACCTTGAGGAATTTATTTTTAATTCCTCCATATGTATTTATATAATCTGACAAAACCAAATCCCCACATTAGCCATATCTGAAAATGTATGTATATTTCTGCATTTTTACTTCATCACCTCTCTGTCAAGAAGTGAGGAGGCAATTTCATCTTTGTTCTTTTGGACTCCTGCTTTGTCATCCCATTGAATAGAGTTTTAAAGTCTTCCAAACTTCTTTTTCACGGAACAAGGATTAGAATCTGGCTCCTCCAATGAACACCAAATTCAAGGCCTTCCCAAGGACATCACAAGATTAAACTATCTTTTTATGAATAGCAGCAGCATTTCTGCTATTTTTCAGACAATACTTTTGTGACTTCATAATTCTGATAAAGAAGAGCAATTATTTTTATCACATGCCTCCTGAAAAAAAAATCTACTTTTGGCATCTATAAACACCCCTGCTTTGCATAGTGAAATATTCCCTAAAAGTCAGGTTCAAAAAAAAATTGCTCATTCCACATGCCTTTATAATGTCTAGACCACAGTAGACACTTAATAGATGCTTATTGGTGGTGGATTGCTTAATCGCTACCTCATTTGAATTATAATGGCAGAGGTATTATGGACGTTCCTTATTGAGTTTTTGTTTTTGTTTTTGTTTTTCACTAGTAATGGCTTCTAACACTAGTTTAAGCTTCCCTGATACCTTTCCTTGCCAATCTTTCAATGACATAGTTTAATGATTTAGAAACAAACACATACATGAGGAAATACTTGTATCAAAGCTTCTGACACTTCATGGTATGTATAGGGATACGGTTGGTGGATTGAATGGGAAATAAAGGAATGATTGAGTTCTCCCCTCACTTAAGCAAGCAGCAAGCATGTATTAAATGCCCACTATGTGTCATAAACTGTGCTAGGCACTAGGGATAAAAATATGAAACTCAGATAGATGATCCCTACCCTGGTGAACCTTATATCATTTTAGGGGGAATATAACATTTAGGGAATGGTGGCTGGGGAAAGGAATTTGGGTCCGAGCAGTCACAGGGATGGTTGGGGGAGCCACAGCTTAATAGATTGCCGTGTCCTTTGCCATGGCGATGATAATATTGATTTGATTGTTGTTCTCTGAGCAAGAGGTGGGAGAGGAGGTGGAACCAATGTGGGTAGGGAAGTGTGGGCAGATAGTCCGAAGCCTGTATCTGTAAGTAGGCATCCTGGTGGATGGCTGCTGGATGGGGTGGAAGATGGTACGAGTCAGTCCCCAGCTGGGTTTGCCATATGGATGACATACAGCATGAGTGTGTGAACGTAGGGGACAAATGCAGACATTACGCCCCTTCTCTCTCCCTGGATTCCAGTTTTTTTCAGTGAAATATTCTTGGGGAATGCTGTCATTTCCCTCCCCATTGTACTTCCAAGCTGAGAAAAGCAACCAGGGTACTCTGTGCATGTGAAATAATAATAGCTGATATTGCCATAACTCTGTTAAGGTTTGCATGACACTTTCCATACATTATCACTTTTAAATTTCATCACCACCCTGTAAAGTCTATTATAGGTATTATTATCCCTGGTTTTAGGTATTTGGGTGACAGACCTTATCCACCATGCCATAGTGCCTAAATGGAAAATTGGGGAGATTTAGATGTGGGATGACCCAGCTGATGTAGGTTTGTGGTATGGCAAAAAGCATTTGGAGTCGGAGGACCTCAGTTTACATCCTCATTCTGTTCTCACCTGTGTGACCTTAAGCAAATCGCTTAACCTCTCTGAGCCTCAGTTCTTCATCTGTAAAATGATAGGATCAGATCAGATAGATGGCCGCTTTTTAGCTCTAGACCCATGATCCTGTAATTAATTGTTTTGTAAAATAATCGATACTTTTATAATATGAATAATCACCCCCTAATTTATTGGTTTCATGAGTTAGGATTTTTGCATGTCGAGTTTTCTGAAAATGGGTCACACTTTAAACGGGAAAAAAAAATCTGTTAAAGGAAAAGAGGTTTGCCTGACTCAATCAAGAGGATAGAGTCTTGTTTGCTGGGTTTGTGTGTGTGTGTGTGTGTGTGTGTGTGTGTGTGTGTGTTGTGTATTTTGTGACTTTGATTCTTCTAACATCCCAACAACAACAGAAGGTCCCTGCCTAGTATCATTTAACACTTATCAGACCTCTTTAATATGCTAGTATTGCTCCCAGTAGGCCCTATCCAGTGACATTCCCAATTTAAACAGACACAGGCTTGTTTTTCCTCCTTAGAACCAGAAGGGACTGGGCTATACAGGCTTGATCCTTTCAAGATCAGAGTCCAATTTCAGATTGACCTGACATTAGTCCCTTAACTCCTGTATTAAGAACTTAGAGCACAAGGAAATTTATTATAATATTTTAAAGCAGTTTAAAATTTCAGAGAAGGAAAAGGCTATACACTAAGTATGTCTTAGAGAAGCTTGTTGCTCAAGATTTTAAAAGGCAACATAATTATATATTTGAGGCAGCATGGTCTGGATAGAGGAGACTTAAGTACTGTTGGGAGTGACTCACTCACCAGAAGCAAGACTCTTAAGTTTCTCTGTATCTTAATTTACTTTATTGTAAAACTGTGATTCTGCTAAATGTTCCTTTCCAATTCCAGGGATGCTGTGCAGATGAATAATAACCACTCCCATTTACAGAGTCCTTTCTTGTGGGAAAGATATATGAGTATTGTTATTCCCATTTTACAGATGAGAAAATGAAAAGATTATGAAGGGAAAAAGTGACTTTCCCAGGGTTTCAGAACTAGTCTCAGAAAATCTGTGCTAGCACTTTTTGCAGCCGGCACAAAACTCACTCTCAATTCACTTGGGAGCCTGGGGTGCCATGAGGTTGCCACTGACCAGGCTGCCCCAAATGGTGGAGAAGTAGGGCATTGACAGCCCAAGGAAGAGGCTGACGCGGAGTAATGAGGAAGCTGACATCTGGTAATTTCCAATTTTAACTGGTTACTCTTGCTAATGTGGTTCAGTTGACAGAGAGCTGGCCTTGGAGCCAGAAAGACCGAGGTTCAAGTCTTGCCTTTGATACATAACTGGCAGTGTTTCCTTGGACAAATCAATTAACCTCTTAATGCACTAGGAAACTCTCCAAGAATCAAAGTTATAAAGCAAGTGTTAACCTCTACTGGTAGAGGAAGTTTCCCCATTCTGAGTTCCCTAAACCAATGCTTTCACAGGTACAGTCCCCTATTCTTGTTAACTAGTTGCAAAGGCCAGCTGTTTCTATACTGAACTGGAAAATGCTGTCATAGTGGAAAGGGCTTGAAGTCACTGATTTCATCCTGGGTCAAAGCCCTGCTTACCTAGCCCTAGTTACAGTTTACAGCTCTGAGTGTCAGAACCAGAACTCAAACTGGATCAGGCATGAATAACTTTAAAGCTAATGCCCTTTGGAATCCAATATCTTGCCTTTTCAAGTTGAATTTGTGTTGTTATAACCCAAGTAAAATAATAATGCTAATTGCATAAACAACAATGGAATTTATCTCAAATTCGAAATAACACAGAAGAGCTTTTTCTTGAGAGAGAAAAACATCTCTTCAGGTGGTACAACTGGTAATAATTACAAGAAGTCAAAATGTGAATTGAAATTAGCTTGTACTTTGAACATAATAGGCATTTTACATATCACTTTATATAATATGTCTCGACTGATCCTCACAATAGCCCTGTGAGGTAGATAAAATGATTCCCATTTTACAGATGAGAAAATAGGCTTAGAGAAACTTGGGAGGCTTTCTCCTCATTAGACAGCCAAGTTGGTATCTGAGGAAGGATTCTAACCCATATCTTCCTGATATCCGATGAATTATTCTCTAAGCTTACACTTCCTCTCATTTAT
Organism: Phascolarctos cinereus; assembly: GCF_003287225.1. Classification (NCBI taxonomy): domain Eukaryota; kingdom Metazoa; phylum Chordata; class Mammalia; order Diprotodontia; family Phascolarctidae; genus Phascolarctos; species Phascolarctos cinereus. The sequence continues at coordinate 262,318,728 of NW_027555514.1, read as the reverse complement.
ATCTTTCAATGTTCAGAGACTAGATGAGGGTGAATAAAAGTTCAGAAAATCTTGATAGCCATACATGCTGCATGCAGCCAGCTTTTTTCAAACATTATTAAAATCTTATTTTCATTGATATCTTTTGTTTTTACATCACGTTCATTTCTGAATCCCCTCCCCTCCAACTCAGTGAGACTTCCTTGTTATACAAATATCAACAAGGAAAGAGGGAAAAAAGCAGTTTCCCCGCCATCAGTACATTGACTGTGTCTGGCAGTGTGTGTGCTATCTCTCACCCATAGTGCCCCACCTCTGCACTGAAGGGAGGAAAGTCTTGGTAAACTTTTAAAACAACTTTGTTATGGTTCAGTTTTGTACAAGTTGTTCTTCCATAAGAAATAGCTTACCAATTCACAGCCTTTCATTTTTTATTTCCTCGAATCACATTTATGGCAGGACTTGTTTCAGGCCAAAAAAAAAGCCCCAACAAAACTCTTGAATTAAATGTATATGTGGTTCACTGTAGCCAATCAACACGTCTTTGTGGAAATATGCTCCCTCCTTTCCTGCTCTATCTTGGCAGAAAGGTATACACTCCAGTGGTTATCACTTCTTAAAAGCTGTGACTCAACATTTGGCTTGTCTCTTCAGACCTTGGTATTTTGGATAACTCTTTGATTCTCAGGGTTTGTTCTGCTAAAAGCAATTCTGCATTTATGTTCAAAGGGAGGAGAACATTGATTAAGAATGCATGTTTGGTAAGAAATATAATTCAAATGGCCATGCAGTGAGTCATAGGACTATAAAAATATTAAATGTGCAGTCATAATAACATTAAGCTCTGGGTGATCAGAGGAACTAAAAATATATTTTATGAAGCATACACTATAATGCTTTCCAAATTGTGAAGTCAAATGCAAAAAAATTGCTCACCTATGCACATTAGATTAAAATAAAGTCTTAGTTGAAGTGATACCATGCTGTCAGAGGATCAGAGTTAGAAGGGATGTCAGAAGACATCTAGCCCACCCTCCCCTTTTAGAGTTGAGGAAACTAGGGATCAAGGGAGATTAAATGACTAACTTAAGGTAAAACAGGTAGATATAGGTAGGATTTGGGGCCACGTCCTTTGACTCTGGAGTCTGTGTGCCTTCCATTGTAGAATGTTGTTGGTCAAATGAATGAATAAATTTGCCTCCTGCTCAGATCCAAAGGGAGTTAGTTACTCATTGCCAGGTATGAAAATTGTCCTGATATTTGTGTTATCTAGCCCTTTGGGTACACACACACATATTCACACATATACCTATGTACATGTATGTATGATGTGGTTTAGGGGGTGCAGGGACCCCAAAATACCAAGCGTTCCCTTCAGGTTTAACCATATATATGGATGTATGGATGTATATATTGATGTACATGTTTATAAACATATACATGTATATGTATGTGTATGCATACACATACAGACATATAGGGTTAAAACCAGAAATATCACCAGAGTCAAAGCTGGGATCAGATGGACCAAGCTAGGTGCAGTGTTCAAGATGAGGAAATCTCAGTGTGAGTTAGGTGAAAAATAGATTAAATAGAATGTAGAGCTGAGCATGTAGGCAAAAACTCCCAAGACCAGGACATGGGAACACAAGTACAGATTCAACAAATACTTATTGAATTAAACATTACTTATATTTATATGGCGTTTAAAAGTTTACAAAGCATTTTAAAAAATGATAATATCTCTTCTGCCCCCACTAAGGGAATAGCTAGTTGAGGGGCTCCATTTTTTTACATGACAAAACTGAGCCATAGAGAGGTTAAGTGTCTAGCTTGTGACCATTCTCCTTTTGAATTTGGGAAGGAGACAAGGTATCAAATCCAGATTTCTTTCCCAACTCTGAAGCTAGTTCCTTCTCTACCCTATCATGTTGCCTTTGGATTCAGTCAATCAATCCATAAACGTGTAATAAGTGGAATTATCTGTAAAATACTGTTCTAAGGAGCTAAGGACACAAAGAGAAAAACAAATGGTCCCTGGCCTCGAGGAGGTTACATTCTATCTGGGGGAACAACATTACACACCTAAGCAGATACAAATATTTACAAAGTAATTAAATTTGGCCTCATGCTTGGCCAGGTTTCAGAAGGCAGACTAGTCCTCCAGGAACAGCTGGTGTGTTTGGGTCTCCCGGGTTATCTAGGCCACACAGGCTGACTCAGAGCCTTTGGCTAAGTGGTCAGCCGCACCCTGAGGATAATAGGTAAAAAGGCCCAAGAACTTGGGCCCTTGCTTTCTATTAGTTATCTGATCATTTTGCCCTGGGGGGGAGGGGTGAGAGGTGGGCTAATTGTCACCCAGCTTTTTTTTTTTGATTTGCTGATTGTCTGGAGTTCTGTAGAGGTGGCTTTTATTTCTTTGTTCCTTGCTGACTCCTTTTACAGAAATCTTTATCTCTCTCTAAAGCCTCTGGGTGTAAGCAACATTTATTTGAACATTTCCACTCCACAGTTGGTGGTCATAAAAATGTGCACATTTTCCTGCATGATAATGTATGCTGATCTGCATTTATGGAGAAGTTTCCTTACCTGGGAGTTCCCTATACTAAGGAAGTCACAGGTCAAGTGCTTATGGTAATGGTATTAATAGCTGGCATTTATATGGACCCAAAGGTTTTCAAAATACTTTACAAATATTTTATTATTTTATCCTCACAATAACCCTGGGAGGTAGATAGTATTATTTCCCCCATTTTACAGGTGAGGAAAATGAAGCAAACAGGTACAATAATTTGCCCAGGATCACACAGCTGAGAAGTATCTGAGGTTGGATTTGAACTCAAGTCTTCCCAAAGAGGTACATCACTCTATCTACTATGACCTCCTAGTTGTCTCTTTAGGTAACATTCATACCGTGCCTTCAGGTTTGCAAAGCACTTTAATATGCTAACTCACTTGATCTAATTTAATAATAATTATGTGTGTGTATATATATGTGTGTGTATGCATACGAACATCTATTCAATCTTGCTTGTTCAAATATGGTTCGTTACTGGGTCAGCAGAGCTCAATAGATAGCTCAACAGAGCTGGCATTTATATAGATAACACTTTAAGGTTTGCAGATCACTTTAAATATGTAATCTCATTTGAGCCTCACAACAACTCTGGGAGGCAGGTACTATTATTACCCACATTTTACAGATGAGAAAATTGAGGCCCAGAAAGGTTAAGTTACTTACCTGTTTATCACATGGTTTGTGTCTGAGGCAAAATTTGCACTCAGGTGTTCTTAACTCCAAGTCCTGCACTCTACCATGCCACCTAGCTATCTACAAGGCAATGACATCCATTTTTATATTCCTCCAAATAAGAAAAACAAAAGCCCAGCATTAGTAATCAATAAGTTTTTCCAGCATTGTGGAATAAGCTAATTTTAATTTCATTCAACAGATATTTGAATTAGATAGTAAACCCCTTGAGTGCATGGAGTACCCTTTGCCTCTTTTTGTATCCCCAGGACTTCGCACAGTGCCTGTCACATTTGTTGTTGTTGTTTTGTCTATTAGACATGTCTGACTCTTTGTGACCCCATTTGGGGTTTTCTTGGTGAAGATACTAGAGTGGTTTTCCATTTCCTTCTCCAGCTCCTTTGACAGATGAGGAAACTGAGGCAAACAGGGTTAAGTGACTTGCCCAGAGTCACCCAGCTAGTAAGTGTCTGCGGCTGGATTTGAACTCAGGTCCTCCTGACACCAGACCTAGCACTCTATTCACTGTACCACCTAGCTACCCTTACCTGGCACACAGTATGTGCTCAAAAATGTTTATTGATTGATTATTATTTAGGGACAGGATCAGGACCTGTGATTTCAGGATACTGGGGAAGGCTGTCATCTTCTGCCTTAGAGAGATGCCTTGGGCATTGAGAGGTTAAGCCTCTCATGCCATGACTTACCCAGGGTCACACAGCTAGTAAGTGTCAGACTGAGGACTAGACTCAAGTTTTCTGGGTTCTGAGGCCGGTTCTCTATGCCATGCTGCTGCTGCCATTTATTAAGAACCTAGATTAATGATAATAATAATAATAACAACTGACATTTCTGTGATACTTTAGGTTTGCAAAAAACTTTACATATTCTATTTCTTTTGATCCTTGTAATGAGACTGATAGGTAACTACAGCTTTTTGCAGATGAGGAAACTGATCCTTAGAGAGCTTAAGTCAGGGTTGGACAACTATTAAGTGTCTGAGGTTTGATTTGAACCCAGGATTTCCTGATTCCAAGTGATTCTATATGTGTCGCACTGTGCCTAGTATTTTGGTAGAGATCGTGTCTTCAAGCATCTTACAACCTTTTTGGGAAGCAAGATTTGCACATAAGAAAATATAGCCTTCACACTTGCAGCTAGGACAGGACAGACTAGAACTTTGCTCCTGAGCACTGATGGTGAGGGGGAGCATTTCCAAGCAGGAGGTTTGGACAGTTTCCTTCCACTGCAGCCTGGAGGCCACCATCCCCATGCCTCACATGTCTTACAGTCTCTGGTTGGATTATTCACTGGCCCACTCATATCTCAGGTCAAAGAATTGGAAAGTATGATACATTTATAGTCAGGAGTTGTAGGTTCAAATCTCAGTTCTACTCTTTACTACCTATAAGGCCTTGGGCAAGTTACAATTTCTCTGAACTTCAATTCTTTACCTATAAAATAAAAGGGTAGGTCTAGATCACCAAGGTCCCTTTAACCTATGAATCTTTTGACTTTTCCTTCTTTTGTAGAAAATGACTATGGCAACTCAGTCTACTCTGCAGCTACTCCCTCAGTGTCATGACTACACTCTTTGTTCGACTTGAACCACTCAGTTTTGGAACCAGAGACCTGGGACTATGGTGTCCTGATTGGTGAGTCAACCATTGCAACCTCACATGGCCCACTGTATCTTGCCATTCCATGTTCCATATTGTGCTTCACATCTTGTCCAGCAGTCTTAGGAATTAGGGTTAGAATTGGCATCTTCCTTGTCCTAGTAAGTATGACTCCTTTCTATTGTCCCCTCCAGCCTTGTTGTGGAAACAGGAATTAAATCAATCCTTCAGTAGCTTCTGGAAAAGGCTTTAGAATGGATGTCCCTATGGTTCCCATCCCCATTAAAACTTGCCAGACCAAAAACCCTGTTTGGTAGTTGATACTTCCTTATCTGTGTTGTCCCTTTTTATCAGACTGCCAGTTCCTGGAGAGTAGAAGTCTTTTGTTTCTGTGTTTATATCCCTAGTACTAAGCAAACAGGGTTTGGCACTTACTAAGTGGCCAATAAATACTTTGCATTCATTCCTTAGTTCATTCTTGGTCATTTTGTCAATTATCTATACAAATGAAGAAGCATTTTCTTTGGCCTTGGACTTTCTTTGTTTGTCTGAAACTGAGCCTTTTAAATTTATTTTTATAGCATATCACAAGATAGGAAAATGTAGGGTACCTTCATGTAGCTCACAGAGGCAAATAACACTGGGAAATAATAATTTTTTAAAATTTATGAATTTTTTTCTGCATCAAAGAGACAGACATAGTATAGAAGACTTTGCTCATTTACTTCTCTATTAAAAAGCCCCAGTGAAAGTGTTACCTTAAAGTCATTATTTTGAAACATTTTGATTCAGGATTTTTCTTACTTCCCTTAAATAGTTCACAAACAGCTTGTGAAAACCCCTTTCAGCTCGTATTAGAATGTAGGGTAACCAAAATAAGAAATACTCAAGAGATCTGCTTTGGGTAGATATTTGCAAATGCTTAGGATTTGAGCCTCCATCCTAATTGGTGATACAGGCTATTTCTGTGTCAGGTTTGAACTTGAAATATGAAGTTGTTCTGAATAATGTGAAGACCAACCCCTCTTCCTCCTTCTTCTTTCTCCTAGACCCTTTCCCCATCCCCTACAGATTGCTATTATAACTCAGACTGATACCATTCATTTCACTTAACACTGTCTGGTCAGAAGAGCACTAGACAAAGACTGTAGACCTGAATTGTCTTTGTGGTTCTGCCACTACTTGGAATGCTGACTTTGACCAAGTCACAACCTCTCTGTGGCTCATCTATAAAGTGATGCCAGCCCCATCTATCTCACAGGGTCCTTTCAAGGCTCAACTGAGAGAAAAGAGATGTTAGGACCTTGGGAGAAAAAACTACACACATTCGGGGTTTTACTGAAATGTTTTAGAGGAGAAAGCTCCTTTGGGTTCAAAGCAAATGAAAATATATTATCATGAGGAAGGATCCCCTTTTCCCCTCATCCTCAGAAAATCAGGCAAATGAATGGAAATGGGATTTGGGGATGATTCCAATGGCATACTGCCCTGAGCAGGAACATCTCTATTTTAGTGCTTCCAAGGTTATGTCAGTCACGTGTATAAAATGCCTCTGTTCAGAGTCAGCTGGTAGTACTGAGTTAAGAGGCAGGGGCTGCTTTTGGAATCAGGAAGACTTGCATTTGAATCCCACTTCAGACACTTAGGAGCTATGAGATTAAAAAAAAAAAGGAAAAAAAAGAAGCTATGAGATCCAGGACAAGTCTCTAACCTCTCTGAGCCTCAGTTTCCTTAGCAATAAAATGGGAATAATAATAAAAGCACCTATTTCATTCATTATGTTGTTGTGGGGATCAAATGAGATAATGTCTGTGAAATGTCCCTCGTGCCTGGAATTCTCTCCCTCCTGCACTCCCACTATGGACCTCTTTGACTTCCTTGAGGTCTCAATTAAAATCCCACCTTCTACAGAAAGCTTTTCCCAACCCCCCTTAATTCTAGTGCCTTCCCTCTTCTGGTTGTTTCCTATTTATTCTGTATAGAGCTTGCTTTGTATATATTGACTTGCTTGTCATCTTCCTCATTAGGGAGCTCCTTGAAGTCAGGGATTGCCTTTTGCCTTTTTTTTTGTATCCTCAGCTCTTAGCACAGTGCCTGGCACACAGTAGGTACTAAATAAATGTTTACTGATTGATTAAATAGAAATGTTTTTGCAAACTTTGAAGTGCTATATAAATGTTACCTATTATTTCTTTTATTAGGAACATAGCTTACTTCAGCAAAAATTTGACTTAAATTTTTTTTATGGTATTCAATTTTATTTTAAATTCTTTTGTTTGTTTTTTTTTAGGCAATTGGGGTTAAGTAACTTGCCGAGGGTCACATAGCTAATAAGCGTTAAGTGTTTGGTCTGAGACTGGATTTGAACTCAGGTCCTCCTGACTTCAGGTCCAGTACTCTATCCACTGTGCCACCTAGCTGCCCCATTGACTTAAATTTTTTAAAAAATTGGACTTAAAAGTCAAAAGTAGGGAGAAAATACATCCCCTGGGATGAAATGGGGGATAGTGGAGTGAAGAAGCTTGGGTTTGAATCTCAGTTTTGTCAATGACCAGATAGGAGACCTTAGGAAACTCACTCTACTTGTGTGAGGCTCTTTTTCCTTCCTTGTAAAAAAGGGATAATATCTTGAAGCACAGCCCACAAAGGCTAATGAGGCACAAATGAAATAACATATATAAAATGGCTTAAAAAATTTAAAGTGCCTTATAAACACTAGTTATTAGAGGCCTAGGACTTCCATGGTGCATGGAACCCCAGGTGAGGAAACTCCCTCTCCCAATGCAGATTGATGACTGTTTTGCTGTGTATAGTCTTAGATAACTGCCAGGGACCCTGAAAAATGAAGGGACTTGTCCAAGGTCACACAGTCAAAAACCACACTAGAGACCATCAATCTTGCTCTGGTCATTATTCTAGCTGCTGCTTAAGGGCAGCTTAAGGACATTCTTAAGAGCAGTATTAGTTGGGGAAGAAACAGGACAGGTTGCAAATGATAGTCAAAGTCTTGGATTATTAAAGGGGTCTGTGGAGGGGTTCAGAAGGCAGGCACAGTTTATCAGAAGTCCAGCATCCCTTCAGTACTCATAAGAGATGGTCCCTGACAGAGCTTGGAGGACAACAATTTCTTTCTTCTTCATTGAAACAATTGGCCAGATGCAGCTTTCTCTCCTCCCAGGACTTATTCTGTTCATTTATAGACTGTTCATCTATTTAGAGAATTCTTCTGTGATGTCAGGTCATTTCCCTTAATCTAACAAGCATTTCTTAGCCATTTGTGAGCCAGACATAATGCTAAGCACCAGGATGCAAAGATATTTAAAATGCTTGCTTCAGTGGGTTTTACCTAAATTCTCAGTATGGCCGTGACCAAGGCCACCTAATAATTAAAAGACTAACTTTTCTTCCTAGCTAACTCAAACCAAACCGACAAGTATTTATTAAATGCCTATCATGTACCAGAAATTGTGTTATGAATTAGGGACAGAAAGACAAAAAGCAACCAGGCCTTGCCTTGAAGGAGCTTATGTCTGCATTGAGTGTGATTAATTTATGCATTCCCCAAACTGGATCAAAATCTGTATGGTCATTTTGTTTTAGTAGAGTGCATGTGACATTATTTATTCTAAGTAGTTATCTTCCTGAGGGGCAGCAAGGCATTGTCAATTGTAGTCCAGGAAGACCTGGGTTCAAATCCTGCTCCTGATGCATGCTGGCTGTGTGACCCCAGCAAGTCACCTAACCTGTTAGTATTCCCAGGCAACTCTTCAAGACTAAAAATTTCAGACCAATTGCAGGCCACTCTAGTAGAGGAAGTTTTTCCTTAGCTTCTTTATCGTCAGTGTTTCATGCTTCCTTTCCCCCAAAATATCATGCTTGTTTCCAGGTAATCTGCATGTACCCTTCAGCAGAACTGAACCTCCTCAAGGGTGGGCGCTGGGTCTTTTGTTCTGTTTATATCTCTAGCCTGACTCCCTCCTACCTTTCCAGTCTTCTTATGCTTTACTTGGTCCTTCTACTCTGATGACATTTGCAATCATACACAAAACTCTCCCAAACCTACACCTTTACACTGGCTGTCTCCCAAGCCTGGAATGTCCTTCCTTCTCACTTCCATTTCTCGGAATCCTTTATTTCCTTCATGACTCACTTCCTTCTTCATGAAGCACCACCTTCTTCATGAAACTGTTTCTGGTCCTCACAGCTGTTAGGGTACCCCTTCTCCAAACTCTCTCATATTCATCTTAAATGTACTTTATATATGTGTGCATGTTGAATCTCCCATTAGAAATTAAGCTTCTTAGAGGAAAATGAGCCACACGTACAAAAATATTCAAAGTAGTTCTCGTTGTAGTAGCCATGAACAGGAAAATAAGGAAGTGCCCACCAATTGGAGAATGGCCAAAGAAATTATGGCATATGAATGTAACAGAATACTATTGTTCTGCTGGCTCAGCAGATAGAGCACCCACCTTAGAGTCAAGAAGACCTGAGTTCAAATCCAGTCTCAGCCCTTACTATCTGGATGACCCTGGGCAAGTCACTTAACTGTTTGCCTCAGTTTCCTCATCTGTCAAGTAAGCTGGGAGAAGGAAGTGGCAAACCTCTACAGTCTTTTTGCCAAGAAAACCCCAGATGGGGTCATGAAGAGTCAGATACGACTGAAAAACAACTCAAAAACAACAACAAAAATGGTTGTGAAGTGAGAAGAACCAAGAAAATAATTTATTTAGTGACAACAACGTTGTAAAAGCAAACAGCTTTGAAAGATTTGGGAATTCTGATCATCCAGTTAACCGACCAGGCCTGATAATGAATCATGGTAACACACCTCCTGACAGAGTGGTGATGGTCTGAAGGTGCAGGATGAGACACACATTTTTAGACACGGTCAGTACAGGAATTTATTTTGCTGGATTATGCATATTTGTTGCAAGTGTTTTTCTTTTTTCAGTAGGATTCTGGAGAGGTAGGAGGGAGAGAAAATACATTTTTGGCACTGAAAAAAAGTACAGTTTTTAAAAAGAGAAAAAAGAATTGCTCCTAGACGGCAGTGATTGTTCGACTTCTGACTTTTGTCTAAAACACTTAACTCAGTGCTTCACTATGGGAATCACTTAATAAATGCTTGTTAGTTGCTTGATTGGTGTACAAGTCTTTCACATAGTAGGTGATGAGTAAATGTTTTCTAAATTGGATTGGATTAGAATTACAGATCTGTATTGGTGAAAGGAGTTTCCAGACACGGAGTTCCCCTATGGATGAAATCACAGGTTCAAACTCCTAAATGTGATCTTCATTTAGTAAAAAAAAAAAGAGTCAGAGTACTCAAACTTTCTCTTAAATAGTCCTGGACAGGAACTAGTATATCTTGGCTAAATTTAACAAATCGATCAATCACTAAACATTTATTAAGTGTATACCATATGCCAGGCTAAGTGCTGGTCGTAATAATAATGATTACCATTTTTATATGGTAACTACTATGTGTCAGGCACTATGCTAAGACTAGCAATACAAAAAAAAAAAGGCAAAAGACAGTCCCTGCCCTCAAGGAGCTTACAATGGAATGGGGGAGACAACATGTTAACAAATATATACAAAATAAATAGGAACTAATTAACAGAGAGAAGGCACTAGAATTAAGAGGAATTGGGGAAAGTTCATCCAGTTAGAAGTTCAATTATCCTTTCAATCAAAGTCAAACTGAGCTAGGCAGTGGCCAAGAAGTGGGAAATATTCAAACAAAATATCCACAGGACTCCAGTTCTTCTGTTATTGGTTTGAGGCTATAGGATGTGAGAGCTCAAAGGGTCCTTAAAAAGCCGTCTTGTCCAGGCCTGTTATTTGAGACATTAGCAAGCCGAGGCCCAGAGATTTGTTCAAGGTCACACAGGCAGTGAGTGTGAAAATTAGGATATGGGCCCCGTTTCCTTTTATTCTAAACCCAGTGCTCTTTCTGCTTCAATGCACTTCAGTTCCACTGCCCCGCTTTAAGTGCAAACCTTTCTAAAATGTGGCTTCTTCCTTTTCTTCCACCCTGCCTTCCTCTCTTTTCTTTTCAATCCTCTACCTATTTTCTATTTTATTTCTTCCTGGTTCCCAAATCAAGATTGGTGGTAGGTGTAGACAACAGCAGCAGCAGCAGCAGCAGCAGCAGCAGCAGCAGCAGCAATAATAGCCAGCAGTTCTATAGCACATCAAAGCTTGCAAAGTGCTTTATGAATATTATTTAATCTGATCTTCATAACAACCTTGGGAGGTAGGTGCTATTGTTATCATTCATATCCTATATTATGCATATATAATATGTTATCCTATCATATATTAATTGTATCTATCATATTATATATAATATATTCATTATATATATATTATTATCATTTATTATTATTTCACAGATTTAGAAACTGAGGCTTACAGAGGTAAAGTGACTTGCCCAAGGTCATACAGCTACTAAGATTTTCCATTTTCCATGGAAAAAAGGTTAGTGGAGACCAGATTTGGGAGAAATGAGGAAACACTTTCAGAATTCTTTTTCTTTGCTTTAAGCTTTGAAGCAAGACACTTCCACATCACAAATTCTAAGATGTAAAATGTAATGTTCTGTGTAAGTGAGCACTCAATTTCTTTAGCCACAGGAGTCCATGACTTGGTTTAGGTAATATTGTGAAGGTAGCCTTTTGTTTTATTGTGGTGCCTGTACCTGCCCTACAGCAGGAGAACAAGAGTATGCAGTGACTATTTCCTGTCATGGTTCTCTTAATTTATGCTTAATTTAACAAACTTTTTAAAGTTCTCAGGCATTGTAGGAATAATAAAGTGCTTCTTTCACAAGTCCAGTGAAGACTTTGTCCCTGGCCTCATGAAGCTTTCAGTGTAGGAAGCAACTCTAATATATACCCATGACATTTACCCATAACTCATGCACAGAATTACTTGATAAGGGGCTTAGAGAAGGACAAAAGAAAGTGCTGAGGTTCTAGGAGGAAGCCCATTACAACTCAGGGGGACCAGGGAAAGCCTCCTGGAAAAAGGGCATTTTGAGCAGGCAGCATGGTACAGGGGAAGAGAACTAGGGCTGGTATGGAGTGAGGGGAGCGGGAGAGAGTGGGCCCTTGGTTAGGATCCTGGCTCTGTCAGCACCTGTGTGACCTTGGTCAAATCTCTCCATCTCTCTGGACCTCAGTTTCCTGATCTGTAGGGGGTCTGACTGGGTGTCTTCTAAAGTCCCTTCCAACTCCAGATCTATGATCCTGAGGAAGAATAACTATCTGCTAATTGGAAAAGTGGATAAAGCACTGGACCTAGAGTCAGGAAAACAGGATTTTGAATCCTGCCTCAGAAACTGACTAGCTATATGACTCCAGGCAAATTAGATGACCTCTCAGCCTCAGTTTCCCCAACTGTAAGATGAGAATATAATAATAGCACTCACCTCATGGGGTGCTGTGGTTATTGAATAAGATAATTAGGTTAAGTGCTATATGAACATTAGCTCTTATTCTCAGTTATGTGAAGTGGGGCAGGAAAGGAAATCAAATGCTTTTTTTCCCTTTTGCCCTGTCTGACTAATCCTTACCCTAAATACTGGGAGCAGATGGATGAATGGGACAGAGGCCACCTTTTACTCCCTCAGAAGTAGAATGAAATGAAAGTGTTTAAAAAGACATTTGGAGTGTTTCTCATGCTCACCTCAAGCAAGATTCCTACCTAAACAGTGCCAATTTTTAGGGTAATGGCGTGACTTCATTTCATTTTCTTGGGATGATTTTGTTTTCCCTCCTAACCTTGTGGCTATTTCTGTCATCACCGTTATTAGATAGATGCATTCTGGCATTTTGCCAAGGATGACTCCTTGCAAGGCATGAGGAAGAAAACTTGATTAAGGAAATACAGGCTCAGAAAAAGAGGTGGGCTGGTTACCATAGTGAGAGGGAGAGAAGAGAGATGTCTGGTCAAACTGCACTAGTACCTATGGAATGTTTAAGACATGCCTCCAGAGACTGGGAGGATGAGGGTGGAGGGATAAGGAAGAACAATAACAATTAGCATTTATCAAGGTTGTGAAGCCCAGTTACTTATTTATCTTATTTGACTCTCAAACAGACCTGGGAGGCAGGTGCTATTATCACCCCCATTTTACAGATGTGGAAACTAAATCTGAAGATATCTTGCTCAAAGTCACACAGGTGGTGAGCATGTAATCTTCCTGGCTTTAAGGCCAACCCTCTAACTATCTTATCACCTAGCCAGCTGGTCGGTCAACAAGCATTTTTTAAAGTGCTTCCTAAGATCAGACACTGGGTTAAGTTCGGGGGATACAAAGAAAGGCAAAAATGTAGTCCCTGTCCTCAAGTGGCTCACATTCTAATGAGGAAGACAATAAGCAAACAACTGTGTACGTGCCTTGCTCCTGAAAGGGACCTCACAGGACACCAAATCCACTCCCTTATTTTTTAGCTGAGGAAATGGAAATCTCTATAAACTGAATGACCTATTCCAAAATCATATAGGTAGTCATCATGATGGGGGAAGGGGTGGGATTTGAACCCAGGTGTTTTGGCTCTGACAGATTCATCTGCCATCATACCACCCTGCTTCCCAATCATGTAAAGCAATAAAGCTTCCCCAGGATAGGTAAATGGTCAAAGCATAAGAGCAAACAGTTCTTGAAAAAGGAATTTTAAAGTATTAAGAGCTACATAATAAGAGAAATGCACATCAAAACAACTCTGAGGTTTTTCTTTACACGCTGCAAATTGGCAAAAGTGATAGACATACATTGTTGATGGAGCTATGAAATGGTATAACAATTTTGGAAAGCAATTTGGAATTATACAAATAAAGCAACTAAAATATCCATATCCTTTGAACCAGAAACTCCATTCCTGGGTTTATACCCCAAGGAAGCTATTGGTAAGAAAAAAGTCCCATATACTCCAAAATATTTATAGTAATATTTTTGTGATAGTTAAGAATTAGAAACAAAGGAGATGCCTATCGATTGAGAAATGGTTAAACAAATTGCGGTGCATGATTGTAATGGAATGATACTTCACTGTAAGGAACGTTGTATGTGATGAATACATGGAAACATGGAAAGAGCTATGTGTACTGATGCAGAGTAAAGTAAGCAGAGTCAAGAAAACAATATACACAGTAACTACAACAATGTAAATAACAACCACACACAAAAAAATCAGAAGTAAATGTAACAAAATTATAAAGATCAAGTGGGATGAGAGATGAGAAGACTCCTCCAATACCCCTTAGTAAAGGTGGGAGGTCCATATGTATATGGCACATGTTTTTGGACTTTCTCAATGTATGCATTAGTTCTGCTGATTTTTTTTATCTTTAAAAAAACAAAAAAATTATTTGTCATATGGGATGGATGTCAGGGAGAGATACAGGGGATGCTATGATTATATAAGAAACAGAAAACATCAATAAAAGATATTTAAAGTAAAAAGCAAAAAGGGTAGATGGTTTGTGATCTACTGTGAGGAAGGAGGTATCTGAGTTGATAACATCAAGAATCCAAGGAAGTATTGTTAGTAGGTAATTAGCTGCATAATTCAACTCTAGGAAGTCAGAAATGAAATTCATATCAAGCCCAGGTAATAGAACTACAGAGATGTTGAATGAGCTTTCCATAAGCTAAGGGAAGACGTATCATTCAAGTCTGGCTTTCCTGAAATCCTTCTTAGGTCAATTAGAGATTGCCTTGGGACTAGAATAAAAAGCAGGTAACACTCAGGTACTTTTGTGGAGAAGAATGTGAATGTCAATGACTTTTAAGGGCAACCTCTCCCCCCACAACACTTCCTGCCATTCTTGAAACTTCCTACCAATTAGAGCTATCCCAAAGTGAAATTCACTGCCTCAGGGAGGTATTGAGTTCCCCCTCATTAGAGGTCTCTAAGTAGAATCTGGATGACTGCTGACTACTAGGTAAGATCGTACATAGATCTAGACTTGGGAAGTACCTCAGAAGTCACCTGGTCCAACCCACATTTTACAAATGAGGAAACTGAGGCACACAGAAATGAAATGACCAGAAGTTTAGCAGTTTCTTGGTCAGGCATGGGTTGGACTAGATTACCTCTAAGATCACTTCCAACTCTGAGATTCCATCAGGAACTAAGTTCTCCCCATCCCCCCAGTTGGTAATAGGACAAGGACAACAAAATCAATGTGATCAGGGTAAAAGATGCAGCCATTGCATTTTGCTTCTCTCTCTTAAATATGTGTGATCTGCGTATCATCATTATCATTAATCTTAATCAGTTAATATCATTATAATTGCCATAATTAATATTATTTACTGACCTTTATGGGATAATTTTATAGTGTGCAAAGCATTTTTCGCACATACTGCCATTTGAGCTTCATGACTGCTCTGTTAGGTCAGTGCTACAATTAATATGAGCTAGTCAATCAGTCAACAAACATTGTTTAATAAATCAATTTTGATTAATCTCTTTTTACATTTGCTAAAATTCCCCTTGTATCCCTCCTTCTTCCCTTTCCCAGAGAGCCATCCCATATAACTAAGAATGTTTTTAGAAAAGAAAGAGGAAGAGTAACGAATGAATCCGCAAAGCCAATAAATACATTGAAAAAAAATCTGACACTGTGTGCAGCCATGGATTCCTGCCCTACCTCCCCACTCCCCACTGCAAAGGGCTGAGGGAAGTATCTTCTCATATCTGATCTTGGAGTCCAAGCCTGTTCTTGGTTATTTGACAAACATCCACGTCAATTGTTTTGTGGTTGTCGTTTCTGTTCGCATTGTTGTGGGGTCACTGGGTATATTGTTTTCTTAACTCTGCTTACTACATGGTGTATCAGTTCACGGACATCTTTCCATGCTTCTTGGAATCCATATATTTCTTACAAGCCAGTAATATTCCATTACATTCATGCACCACAAATTGTTTAGCCATTCCCCAATCAATGGGTATCCACTTTAACAAGGATTTTTTAAACTCTTATTATGTGCCAGGCACTTTGTTAAGTGTTGAGGATACAAAGAAAGGCAGAAACAGTCCCTCTCTTCAAGCAGCATAAATTCTGATGGAGGAGGCAATATGCCTCATTTTACATATGAACAAATTGAATCTGAGGAAAGATAAGTGACTTGGCCAGGGTCACAGGGCCGCTAAGTTTCTGAGGCTGGCAGATATTGACTCCAGGTTAGCACTGATCACTTAAGGGCCTCTCTGAGACTTAAGCCTTCTCACTCAATGACAATAAATAACAAATACTTGTTGACTGACTGACTTGTTGACCCAACAAGGTGTGAATGCAGCAACAAATCCCAACTACCCAAAAAGCAATCAAAGCCCCAAATGAGAAGTCTGTAATGTTCCATTCTGCTTCTGGGTGTATATTAGTGCCTATCTCATAGCAATGTTCCAAAGATTAAAAGAGGTAAAGGGCTTGCAAAGGGTTTTGCAAACCTTAAAGTTTCATATCTACATAGATGTGTGTGGTTATTCTTATTTTTATAAGGGACATATTCAGAGTCCCAAACAATACCCTTTTTTAACTTCTTCCAAGGCCTCTTAATTCATTATCTCAAAGAAGAGATACTACCACATACCCCCCCTTTTTTTCCATAAATGTTTATTGAGATGTTTTATGTTAGTGATAGTGAAGGCTTGTGTGGAAGGGTTCAATTCAAAATATCAAAACACCTCAGAGTGGGATTTAGAAAGTAAGCTAAGACCCTACCCAAGCCTGCCCTCAAGAAGCTTACAATATACTAGAGGAGGTGAGATGCATACAAAAAGGTATATTTTTTAAAAAATTCATAAGCGAAAGAGCCCCAAATGAAATGTCAGTACCACTTCCTGCTGGGTGACTTCAGGGCCTGAGAGACTGAGCTATATCATATCATGAAGGAAGGGTTTAATTTCAATAGGCAATGTATGAGATGAGAGGATGAGAGAAGGGATGAGAGGAGATACAAGGGGAGGAAATGGGTGTCAGACCTAGAGAATGATGTGAACAAGGGCATGAAAGCAAGAGACATTTTTGGGTCAATCAGTTAGTAAATAAATATTTGTTAAGCATTTACTATGTGCCAGACACTGTGCTAAGTGCTGGGGACATAGATATGAAAAAGACTGTAAGCCTTTTAGGAGCTTACAATCTAAAGGGAGAAGACACACAAAAGGAAACTGAAAAGAGGGAGGTAGTGATAATGGAGAAATCCAAGGGAATGGAACCAGGTGGGAAATGGCTGCCTTGGAGACCCTCCTTAAATGGAGGTCTAAGGAGGAGCTGTGTTCTTATCTTCCATTCAAAGAGCTCCCAGGGGCAGAAGTGATAGTGAGCCAGCCTCATTGTAGTTCATTTGGCTAGAGCTAGAAGAGAAGTTCATTGAAATAAGGAGCCATTTTCTTGTCTTCTGTTTTTTTTTGTTCTCTCCCAATCACCTTGCCTTACATAAGTACTCCCTTTAAGGCTTGTTTAATTGAATGAAAAGTTGATGGGTGAGAAGTGGTCACCCTTCTACTTGTTTTTGTTTGTTTGTTTGTTTGTTTTGTTTTGTTTTTGGCTAGGCAATGGGGTTAAGTGACTTGCCCAGGGTCACACAAGCTAGTAAGTGTCAAGTATCTAAAGCTGGATTTGAACTCAGGTCCTCCTGACTCCAGGGCCAGTGTTCTATCTACTGAGCCACCTAGTTGCCCCCACCCTCCTACCTGGTTGGGAGGGGTGGGGACATAATTACTGGCAATATGATTAAAGGCTTGTGGAAAGTCTTGAATATCAGGCTAAAAATAAACAGAGTTCATGTTTAAATAATGCTTCCAGGTTTGTAAATTGCTATAAATTAATTTTTTATAAACTACCCATAAACTAGCCTTATTAACTTTACAATGCCACATATATTTACAAAGTTGAACAATAATGTTACTAATTTCTAAAGGTATATTTAATTTTGGAACAATGATTCTGCTAGCAGCCTCTGAACCTATGGAATCTAGACTGTTTGCAGTGGTCACTATGGCCATTAAGGGGCCATGAGGAGGGTAGAAGAGTGAGGAATGAGGCAAATGACTGTGAATATCACTGGGATGTGATCCAGATGAATATGGACTGCAAGGCATGGAATCCCATGCTGCCTGATCTGGAGAGATCTGAGCTCAAGGTCTAGTTTGCATCATACCAGTTTAGCTGCTCTGCTTACCACCCCTCCTCTGGTTTAGGGAAACACATTGGAGCTAGAGGATATGGATATACATTTATCAAAATATACAAGCACATTTTAGAGTAATTGCATTTCTTGGGCCAGTTTCACTAGAAACACAACAGTTTCTTTTTTAAAATAAAAGGCTGGGGCAGCTAGGTGGCACAGTGGATAGAACACCAGTCCTGGATTCAGGAGGACCTGAGTTCAAATCCAGCCCCAGACACATAACACTTATTAGCTGTGTGACCCTGGGCAAGTCACTTAACCCCAATTGCCTAAAAGCAAAAAAATAAAAAATCAAAGGCTATAATTTTAAAATCTAAATGAATTGAGATGTGGTAAAAATAATAATTAGGAAACAAACTGAATTTTCTTTCTTTGATATTTTCAACCAAAGACATGGGTTTTCCATCTTAACTGTTGACTGGATTTTGCTTCTCAGGCATGACTTTTAATTTCCAGGTAATTTTGCAAAGGTCATTTTCCCACCTGACTGCAGAAACTATGAATTAGGCCTGCACCACCAGATTTTTAAAGGCAGGTAATAAAGGACATCTTTAAACTGGCATATACTTTTATACTGTCAGAATGATTATCAGAAAGCCCGAAATACTATATCTAGGTATTCATCAGCTTGTTGCCATGTTTTCTAGCAACACAGCTGATATGGGAGGTTTGAAAATATTCCAACCTTTCATGCCAGATCACTGGATGGACTGATATCATCTTGTTAGTATATCATCCCTTTATTTGAAAACATAATTAATACTATCCTCAATGAATATATGCAATGAGGCTTCATTCACTTTATAAGAACTACCTTTTTTGGGTTGCCTACTTATGTTTTATTTTTAAGAGGTTTTATTGATGACTTTTAGGTGTTATACTACTTTCATTGCCAAATAGGCTCTCTTGACCTCTGTGTCCCCATTAAATATTCACTTTTTAAACATTTTTTCCAATTAACAAAAAATTATTCTCTCTTCCTCCACTGCAAAATGAATGAATGAATGAATGAATAAAACTTTTGTAATGAATATGCACAATCAAGCAAAACAAGTTTGATGTGTCCATAAATATATGTTTAATTCTGTACCTTGAGTCCAACATCTCTTTAGCAGGAAGTGAGTAGCATGTCTCATCATGGATTTTCAGGAATTGTGTTTGTTTATCTGGTGTTAATCAGAGTTCTTAAGTCTTTCAAAGTTGTTTGCCTTTGCAATATTGTTGTTACTATATAAGTTGTTCTCCTGTTTCTGCTTACCTTACTATGCATCACTTCCTAGAGTTCTTCTCAGGTTTCTCTGAAACTCTTTCATCATTTCTTATGGCAAGAAAGAATTCCATTATGTTCATATGCCATAATTTGTTCAGCCATTCTCACCATAGTGTTGCTACTATAAATACTCCGGTAACAATTGGATCTTTGTTTCTTTCTTTGATTTCTCAGGGATATACCTAAGAGTAGGATTTCTGGTCAAAAGTGATGTTAGTAACTTTTCTTCTGTAATTCCAAACTGAAATCTGTAATGGCTGGATGATTTTACAGCTCTACCAACAATGTATCAATATTCCTGTCTTCCTGCAGTTCCTTCTGTAAAAGTCTTCTATGTCAGAGGTAGAATTTGAATCCAAGTTTCCTGACTCCAGAGAATACATCTTTCCCCTACTACCTCCATATTGTGTATAAAATAATGTTTGTCTTTGGAAAATATTTTTCAAGATAGTTCTATTGTAGATTCCTTTATTCACACATCACTTTGATGCCTCATCATTGCATGGGAGGTGGCCCTAGCTTCTTGAAGGCAAAAGCCGAGCTTTGCAAGTCTTACAAATCCAGTGAGGCTTTTTTGAGTGTTCCTAGCTGATGGTGTTCACTCCGTCTTTCATTTTATTCCTTTTATGCTCTTGTAATTTTTATAATAATGAGGTGGCCAGTTCAGATTCATTCTTTAATCCAGTATCAATGAACATTTCATGTGTGATCCCTAGGTATTTTTTGTGCTAGGAAGTACTGAAGGATATAATGGGAGTCAATAAGATACAGTCCAAGCTCTCAATCTTGTAGAGTTAAAGAGTTTATAATCTGGTAGAACAGTTGGGATGGATATTAGGATTATCTCATTTTTGTATGTGAATTTCCAGCACCTTGGACAATGCCCAACACATAGTAGTCATTTGATAACTGCTTATTGATTGACAATCAGATGTGTGAGGCCATTTCAGTTCCAAGATATTATGATCCATTGATAATGATGTTACCTTGTTTTGATGGTGTCAAGAGGGTCCTACCTTTGACATTCTCACCAGGTTTAAACCAATAGTGACCAACTGGTATTTATTAAGCTCCATAATGTATGTAACAGTGTAGAAGGATCTGAAAGAAATTCAGATTTATGACATTCTTGAAGAAGACATGGGGAGACATAGTGATAATATCTGCTTATAGAGTGCCTGAAAGTTTGCAAAAGGTTCTATATTCCTTATTTCATGTCAGACTCACAATAATAGTAGGACTTAAAAATAGCAAAACTTTGTGATTTCATCAGTATAAAAGGAGCCTCTTGTAAGGAACTCTTTCTACCAATGCAGACTGGCATCTACTCTGAGACAGTTGCTAAGGTACTAAGAGGTTAAATGACTTGTCCAAGGTCATACAGCCTGGAGGTATCAGAGGCAAGATTTGAAACCGGGTCTTCTTGACTGGCTTGCTCTTGCTGTCTTGTGGAATCATTGGTTTCTTTCTGGTCTGTTTTAGTTTTCAGGGGGTCCATTACTTGGGTAAGGTTTACTATTTTCTGGCCTAGGGTTTTTATTCTCTTTTCATTTCCTTCCTCCAGAGCTTTTATTGCTGCTGCTTCTTCTTTTTTTTTGGCTGTTGCTTCTTTTCTTCTATGTATTAATATTAGTTCTTGTGGAAAATTCATTGGTTTTCCATTGAGTCTCTGCTTGTAGTTGCTATGAAGTTACTTGCTCCTTCTTTTAGGGGATCTCTAGATTTGTAATAATTTTTGATTCTGGTTGGTATTTTCTTTGATTTACTCATCTTTCCAGTGCTGGTTCCTGAAGTATGGCTTCCCATCAGCACCAGGCTCCATCTCCTGCTGCACTTTTGGCTTTGGGTAGTTGGCCCTGCTTGGTCTTGCCCTGGGTCCTGGCTTCCAGAGCTGACTTCTTACTGTTCTCCCTCCCCCCAGGATCTTTGAGGTTCAGAGTTCTGGATCTTCAGGGACCTTTCTGGCATGAGTGGTATAGTGGATAGAGCTCTGGCCCAGAATCAGGAAGATTTGCATTCAAATCCAGCCTCTGACACTTACTTAGCTATAGGACCCTGGGCAAGTCCCTTAACCTCTGTTTCCCTCAGTTTCTGCATCTGTAATATGGGGATAAAAAGAACCTACCTCACCAGATTTTTATGAGGATAAAATAACAATTGTAAAGCATTTAATGCAGTGCCCAGCACATAGTAAGTGCTTTATAAATGTTAGCTATTATTATTATTAATCACAGAATGGAGTGTTTGGGACCTCCGCACCTTGTGCCTGGAATGTCAGTCAGTCAAAATTTATCAAGTGCTTACTCCATGCCAGGCACTATGATAAGCTCTGGGAATACAAGTCTGACTGTGGCAGTGCTGAGTTGGCTGCTGTTTGCTTCCACTCCTTGGTACTTCCCTGGTCCCCTGCCTAGAACTCTCTGACCATCCTGTCCTGGAGCTTTCTCAAGGGAGCCCTTCATGTTTTCTGTCTCTGGGCACAGAAACTTTCAGCCTGCATGTGCCTTTGGCCAATCTCCGGCCTCGCTAGGAGGCTACCCTGTAGTTACACTACAGCGTTGTTGTGCCAAGAGTTCATGGCTTTGCTAACCATCCTTCTGATTGTCCTTGAGCTTCTGAATGACCACTCATGTAGTTCTGAGCAGGAAGATGCTGCTCACTTATTTCTCATTAGATTTAATGATCATTATTTGATCTGGTGCAAACTTCAGAGTTTTGTTGGAGTAGGTTTAAATAATTCAGAAGGGATATCCTCTTCTATCTCCCTAGTTAACTTCCTTACACAGAGATAATCCTTTGATGAAATGTGAGTTTCCATTGCCCTACATATTCCTTTCCCTTTTACCATCAGTTGAGTTCAAATCTGACCTCAGGCACTTTCTGGCTGCGTGACTCTAGGCAAGTCACTTAACCCTGTTTGCCTCAGTTCCTCATCTATA
Source organism: Phascolarctos cinereus (assembly GCF_003287225.1). Classification (NCBI taxonomy): domain Eukaryota; kingdom Metazoa; phylum Chordata; class Mammalia; order Diprotodontia; family Phascolarctidae; genus Phascolarctos; species Phascolarctos cinereus. Next base: position 262,296,458 of record NW_027555514.1, on the reverse strand, counting down.
AAATGAGCTGGAAAAGGAAATGGCAGACCACTCTAGTATCTTTGCCAAGAAAACCCCAAATGGGGTCATGAAGAATCAGATGTAACTGAAAAATGACTAAACCATAACAACAAAATACCCCTGGACTTGGCCCTTAAAAGGGAGAGTAAAGACAGACATAGAGAAAACCTGAACTGAAAGAGTCACCAGTAGAGGAGTGGGCCTACAGAATTCAACAATAATTGATTAAAGACATACCAAGTGCCAGGCATGGGGCTAAGTGCTGGAGATGCAAAGGCAAAGATGAAAGTAATGCCTGCCCTCAGGGAGCTTATATTCTATGGGAGGAGAAGAACAACATGTACACAGATAGATAAATACAAAACATATGCAAAGCAGAAATAATTAGAATTTTCATAGTGGATTAAGGTTTTCAAAGCATTTTAGAAATGTTATCTTACTGGAACCCCACAACTCTGTGAGGGAGGGACTATTATTATCCCCCTTTTATTTGTTTGTTTGGGTTTTTTCTTTTGCTTTTTGGTGAGGCACTCAGGGTTAAGTGACTTGCTCAGAGTCACACAGCTAGTAAATGACAAGTGTCTCAGGCCGGATTTGAACTCAGATTTGATTCCAAGGCTGGGGCTCTATCCACTGCACTATTATCCTCATTTTAAAGATGAGTCTGAGAGAGTTTAATGACTTTCCCTGGATCACATAGCTAGGAAGGCTCTCAGGAGGTATTTGAACTCAGGTTTTCCTGGCTCCCAGTCTAACACTTCATCCACTGTGCTACTGAGTTGCCTTTTATATTTATACTTTGTAAATATTAAAGTCTAATTTGGTTGTTAGTGTTGACAACTAAGGACACTGGGAAAGAGATCTGGTAAAAGGCATCACTTGAGCTGAGCTTTGAGTGTAGCTAGGGATTCAAGGGACAGAGGTGAGGAGGGAGAATGGTCCAGGCTTGGGAGAGAGGCTGTTTAAAGGCACAGGAGAGGAAATGTCATTTATGAGGAGGAACAAGCAGGCCAGTTTGTCACATAGAATCTGTGAGAGGGAGTGATTGTGAAATCAGCCTCAAGACATGGATTGGAACCAGACTGGGAAAAGCTTTAAAAGACAGAGAATTTTCTATTTTATCCTTTAGACAAAAGGGAGATATTGACATTTCTTGAGTAGGAGAGTGATGTGGTCAGACCTGTGTCTTAAGAATAGCAATCTAGTAGCTATGTCCAAGATAGTAACAGAGAAAAGAAACTGGAGGAAGGCATGAGCAGTTTTAAGAACCTAACTAGGGTGGAGTTAGTGTGTATATGCGCGTACGTGCGTGTGCATGCGTGTGTGTGTGTGTGTGTGTGTGTGTGTGTGTGTGTGTGTGTGTGTGTATGGAAAAAGGGATTAGGTCTCAGTGACCTTTTGGAGATAGAATAGACAAGACTTGGTGACTGCTGGGATATGAGGAATGAGAGGGAGAGAGAAGAAAAGAAGATGACTCCAAGGTTCAAACTTGGGTGCCTTGGAGGATAGTGATGCCTTTAACAGAAATGGGAAAGATAGACAGAGGGGTAGATTTTTGGAGAAATTCAGTTCAACAAAATTATTAAGCACCTACTATGCATTGGGCATTATTCTGGGGGTACAATAACAACAACAACAACAACCACCACCACCACCAACCAGTACCTGCCTTCTAGGAGCTCATGTGTCATTGGAAAGACAATGAATTACATTTGGGATGTGAAATTTGAACTGCCCAAGGGACATCTAGGACAGATTCAGTAGGCAGCTGTCATCCAGCATTATAAGAAAGTGATGAAGGCTGGTGATGGGGATAATGGGAGTCTCCGAAACAGATATGATCATTGACAAGATCACCAATAGAGCACATAGAGGAGAAAGAAAAGAGCTCTGGCATACATCCATGCATACAGAGCAGGACTTGAATAATGATCTTGCAAAGCAGATTAAGAAGGAGTGATCAGACAGATAGAAAGAGAATTAGGAGACAGCAATGTCATGAAACCCCAAAAGGGGAGAGCATCCAGGATGAGGAAATAGTCAATAGTGTTAAATGCTGCAGAGATGTCTGAAAGGAAGAGGGCTCAAAAAAAAAGCCATTGGATTTAACAATCATGAATTCACTGGTAACACATAGACTGGAGAAGAAGATCACTCCAATGAACTACATGGCACTAATAATAGCAGCAGATGGGAAACACCAGGAAAATGGTAAGGATCTCCTGGGCCAAGCCAATGGAGTGACAGTGAAGAAATAGCAAAACCAGAATGAATTGACTCCAGGACCTTGGCATGATCCAACATTTCATCTGCTGGATCCAGGAAGCTTAATCCAGAAACTTCTTCATTACTATGGCCCATATGACTCTTGATACAGGGACCTTAAAGCTTAGTGGGAGATAATAGATAAGAATAGATTGAGAGGCAGTACAATGGATTGGAAAGAACACTACCTGAAGTTCTGACAGTTTAGGTATGGAAAGGTTAAAGGATAGATACCGAATGTGATTTGAGGTATAGCTAGATTTGGAGTCAGGATCAGGGTTTGAATTTTGGCTCTGTTATTTAACGATGATATCTAAACTTCCTCAAGATTCCTGTAAAGGAATCTTATAAACTATACAGGAATCCTCTTTCAGCCTCAGTTTCCTTATCTGTAAAATGGAGAATCTCCCAGGGTTGTTGTGAGGATCAAAGGAGGTCATATTTATAAAGTACTTTGTAAACCTTAAAGTGCTACATAAATGCTATTATTAATGTTTTTAAAATTAATTAAAATTCCTATAAAGTTCCTTAAGGTTTCCAAGGTATTTTACCTATAGTAACTCATTTGATCCTCTTAACAACCCTGGGAAAGAGGTATTGTTTTATAGATGAGGAAAATAAGTCCCAGAGAGATTAAGTGACTTGCTCAGGGTTATACGGCTAAGATGTATATGAGGCAGGATTCAAACTCAGATCTTTCTGACTACAAGTCTAGCACTATGACACTTAGTTGCCTTGGATTTACTAGATTTGTGACCTTATGTAAGTCATTTATTTACTCTGGGACCCAGTTTCTTTATTTGTAACATAAAAGGGTTTGGAGGAGACCATCTCTGATGTCCCTTCCCTGGGCAAGTCATGCAACCTTTCTCAGCCTCAGTTTCCTCATCTGTAAAATGGGGATAATAATAGCATCTGGTTCCCAGGGTTGTTGGGAGGAGTAAATGAGATCATATTTGTAAAATGCTTTGCAAACTTAAAAATGATATATAAATGCTAAATATTAGTATTATTGTCATTAATAATAGTGATGATGATGATGATGATGATGATGTAGGCTCCTATAAAATAAATTACAGTTATCCCTTCCACATTGTGACTTTCCCCATTATAGTTCTGCTGTATTGAGTGTTGGCACAAGAAATTAAATGGGAAAATTTTGGGAGTTTTGTGGAAGCTGCAGATGACATGTGAAGGCCAGCAGAGAACACAGAAAAAGTTTAGAAACTCAGAAATGCATAAAATACAAACACACACACACACACACAATTTTATAATATCAATATATCTTATCTTTTAATACCATAATAATTCAGATTTCTTATCTGGTACAAAGAGAGGGCCAAAAATTTTTACAGGGATTTTCCAGTTGGGGAGGGAGGAATGGCACCATGCCCCTAACCCTTCCCCTACATGGAAAGGATAGCTATGGTGTCCCAGGGAATAAACAAAATAAAATAGACTAGCTAGAGATGAAAGGACTTGCAAATAGATATGGAATGTGAAAAAGCCTTTATATGAGAAGTGAACCTTCTCTCATAGAAAGAATGAAAATTGTAGCGTGCTGTCTTTTTCTGTTACCATTTCAGGTTTTCTCTTGGGTAGTTTTCTAAGTACACCTGTCAGGCATGCCCTTGGCTCTGTTTCCCACTGACTGCCTCAGATCATGAGACATAGTAACTCTGAGAAAAAGAAATACAGAACACCAAACCCAGCATCAATAAAGAATAATGGCTATCTGTAGTGTTTGTTGAATGCTTCAGAGTACCATTGCACAGAAGAGAAAGCATTGATTTTATGCAGAAAAACAAAGAAAGGAAAACACTGCAATATCATTGCTGAAATTTGACTAGGAATCAGGAATTCTGCCAGTGTTATATTTTCCACAGAAATGTCAGTTTCTTCACTTCTGAGGGAGGCAGTGGGATAAAGGTGGAGAGAGCTCTAGCTTTAGAGTCACAAGGCTTGGATTGAAGTCCTAGCCCCGTTATTTACTAGCCATGTGATTATGGGCAAATCACATGGGTCTGGGTGTACTCGTTTGTAACATGAGAATGTGAATACTCACCTTGTTAGTCTCAAGGTATTCACCCAGGTATTCAGGAACAACCCCACTGAGAATGTTAGTCATTCATAATATTTGAGGACTTCGAGGTGGCCTTCTTCTTCCTCACACAGGACATTCCATCTCTGCACAGTTTGTTCTCCATGCCTGGAATGCACAACACTCTGGCTTAAAATACATAGTTTCCTTCAAGGGGCAGCCCATGAAACAAAGAAAAATGGGGTGGGGGGGCAGGGAAGGTCCTCAAGGCTAAACGTTGGGGTCAGAGGACCTGGATTCAAATGTTACCTTTGTCACTTACTACCTGTGTGACCCTGGACAAATTCTTTAACTTTTATGGACCATACAGTTTCATCATCTGTAAAATGTGGTGTTGAACTATATCATCTCTTAGGACCTTGATAGCTCTAAATCTATGATGTTAAGATCCTTCAGTGACACTTTAGAGGGACTGAAAATGGGGCAGAAGGTGCTAAAGACCACATTTTAAAAGAATCTGTCAATATTAAGTTGAATTATATTCCAATACAAAAAGGGAGACTGCTCTCTATGGGAATCCCAAAGTGTGTGTGTGGGGGGAATTCTAGTGTCTTGTTTCCTTTTTGTGAAGTCAGCCCCTAAGGTTTCCATTCAGTGCATTTTGACTTCTTGCATATTAGGTTTTTATAAAAAAAAGTGTTCATCTACCTACCTTATAAGGTACCAAGCCTTCTCCATAGTGATTAAGTTAAAAACAATACAGCTTCCTTCTTTCACTCTGATATCCCCTACCCCCAACCCCCTTTTAGAAGAAGCATGGCATCATCTTAGTGAGAAGTTTAAAAAAAAATGGAGAATCCCTTATGGAGTCTCTCATAGTAGCTACTAACCTATACTTAAAATTCCTGGTGATTAGAATAAGATAGGAATAAATCCATTATTTAGTTCTCACTTGTAGAGAGGAGATGATTTCTTGTTATAAAGGAGTTAATGACTGGGCTTTTAGAATAGCAAGAAGCCCCTAGAGAGAAACAATCTTCTAAATATTCCACAGATTGACAAGAGAACAATGCACATCATTGGTGAGGTAATATCAGCCACATAAAAGCTCTTTTGGTTTAGGAAGTAGAACTTGAGAATAATAAAAGAAGATTCCATACCCCATTGTGCATTGTTTGCCATACGAATGATGGAAATTTACTGGAAGAGAAGGTAGAAAAGGTATTCTGGAACCCCACCCAGTTTTTCATATATTCCCGAATGCCCTCTGAGCCTAGCTTTGGCAAGGTCTGCAGGGATGTTTATATGTTTATTTCTTTATTTTTCCCCCCCTAAATTCAACGTTTGAGGAAAAGGAGATCAACACTTCGAAGCTCACATCTGACTTGATTGAATATTATGTTCAAAAAGCAACAGAAGCTATGAGCCATTACACTTAGGGTTTATTTCTGTCTTACTGGCCAAGCTGAGCTTTATTGGATTAGAAGACATAACAATATTTCTCATTCCCTAGGGCCACACTTTCAAAACCACAGGTGCGCAGATGCCACACAAACATAAAAAATAATATAAGCTATATAACTCTGTTATATTTTCTTCCTCCCCTCTCTCATCCTACAGCATTTCTGTTGATGAATTGGTAATGCTTTGCCTATATGCAGTGTGGTAGAGGAAGGAGAGTGCTGAATCTGGACCTGGGTTTGAATGCAGACTCTGCTATTTATTGTCTTCCATCTTTAAAGTTCAATTCTCACCTTCTGCAGGAGGCTTTTGTTGATCCTACACCCAGTTGCTGTCACCTTTACCTATGAGATTTCATTCCATCTACTCTCTCTATATATCTTTTTTCCTTCCTTCTTTCCTTCCCTCCCTTCTTCCTTCCTTTCTTCTATGTACCCAGTTATTTACTTCCTTGTTAGAAGGTGACCTGTTTTTGCCTTTCTTTGTATCCTCAGTGCTTAGCATTGTGTCCTGCACATAAGAGACTTAATGCTTATTGATTTAACTAAATCAATACTATATGTCATAGATCAGAGGTAGTGGAATGTAGTGGAAGGATAGTTAGATTTTAAGTCAAATGACCTGGTACAGTAGTCCCTTCCAGTTCTAAATCCATGATTTTATGATAGAAAGTATCATCAAAAACTCACCATTGATGTTTGCAAAGCATGTTTTCATCCACCTTATGAGGTAGGTTGTATGAATATCGTCTCCTTTTTAGAAATGAGGAAAATGAAGCTCTGGGAGACTAAAGGACTTGTGGGTATGTTGAGGTCTAGGGGTGCTGGGGAACCTGAAATTCAAGGGCAGAAGATGTGGGTTGTGCCTGAAAGAATTCGACTCAAGCCTTCTTTCAGTCAGAGGCAAAGTTTAGTAAAACACCTGTTGAGGGGAGATTTTAAGAGTCTGAGCTATTGGCCAGATTTTAAGAATCTGAGTGGTTTACTGGGGGCAAGATGGACACATATACAGAATCTGTGAGTGGTGGTCTAGGGTGGGGTCAGGTGCAGATAATGAGGGCTGGGCTGGATTAGAGATAACAGAATTGAAGGTCAGAGCCATAATGAAAGGACAGTTGAAAGGATTATTTGCAGGTGCCTTGGGCGAAAGCCCCCGAGTTCAAGGACTGGGTTTCTGGAATTCATGGGAAAGTTCAAAGAGGGAGGAGTCCAGAGCCCTAACTCCCTCAGGTAATCATTTAGGTAGTATCTGAAGCAAGATTTGAACCCTGGTCCTCGAGGTGCAACTCTTATCTACAATAACACCTAAAACATGTACATGTTGGTGCTGAAATACTGGCATGGACAGTGCTCAGAAAGAAGGACAGCATGAGGAGCTGAGTGTGGGAGCCAACAGGAAAATATAAAAAAATAATATGATATATTTTGGAGGATTTGGGCAAAAACACTGACTGTGTTTTGCTTTGGCGTCAACTTTCACTGATAATAAAAACAAAAACAGTAGAACAGGATGTATTCCTCTTTGTCTCTACTTTATTGGTTGCCTAATTTTTTGACTGATGTCTCCTAAAGTAACAGAAGACAAAACCAATACTCAGAAAGCAATTTCTGGCCAGAGTTGTCTGGGCACTGAATCTGGGTACTTTAGCTATGCATGCTAACTATGAGAGGAAGGCACTCACTAGAGACAGGGCTGTTTCATCCATTAGCAGAAAAAAAGCAAGTGCTAATGCAGATATCGTGTTAATGGAAGAGGGAGAGAGTACAGAGATGGTAGAAAGACCGTGTAGAATAGACAAGGTTTTAATGGCTGGCTTCCCAGAATGCTGCAAGGCTGTTTAAATCAGGGTCAGTATCAGTGGGAAAGCTGCCTACTTATAAGTCAGTTTCATGAAACATAGTTTTATGTTGCATGGATCTCATGTAATTTTTAGTGCCAAATGAAAATATTGCACAGAAGTATTTTATTCTAAAGTACTTGGGGATAATTATAATTTTTCTGTTACAGGCCAAACGTCAGCATTGCATAGCAATTTTTCATTCATACCAGACAAATATGTTTCAGTGAGTTTATTTTTAATTATATCTTATATAGTTATGACAAGATGAATTTAAAATTTTTGAAACAAATATCATAGGGGGCTGGGTAAACACATTGTGTGATATAGGCTATTTAACTTCATGCAAAGTCTTGAGATTATGTCTTCAAGGAACCTAATCAATCACTCAGTAGGCTCTGTGAGAAAAAAAAAAGAACCCTTTCCTTAAGGAATTTGCATTTTGTGTGTGTGTGTGTGTGTGTGTGTTGTGGGGTTGATTGATGGAGAAGGTACAAATATACATAAATATAATACATCATATGATATAATATACTATACAAACATACAGAAGTATGTACAAAATTGTTTTTCTCACTTTTTTTTTTTGAGTCAGTTGGGGTTAAGTGACTTGCCCAGAGTCACACAGCTAGTGAATATTGTGTGGCTGAGGCCAGATTTGAATTCAGGTCCTCCTCACATGTTTTTCTCACTTCTGATGGACCTCAGTTTCCTCATCTGTGAAATGAAGGGGCTGGACTAGATGAACTTTGAGGTCCCTTCCAGCTTTAGATCAAGACCTGTGATTTCATAGGCACAGGGGACTCCCTGTGAATAAACCCGTTCTATCAATACAGATCAATAATTATTCTGCTATTTAATAATCTTAGACAGTCGGGGATGGGGGGCGGGGCTCTGAGTGGTTAAATGACTTGCCTAGTATGTGCCAGAAGGGACAGAGGAACACAGATCTTTCTAACTCAGAGGGTGGCTCTCCATGCCACCTCTTTCTGGGGGGCTGGAAAAGGTGGGAATATGGGGATGGGAACTCCACCATCTCTATGAAAAATAAACCCATAAACAGAAGAGAATCCTTTTTTGAGGGGTGTAGGGGATGGGTAGGGAAAGCCCCCAGTATCTGGGAGGATCAAGAAAAGAAGATATAAGGTCTTTTTAAGGTTATGGTTCAGAAGATTTAAAAATCCATTCTAAAGGGCAAGGAAATGGGAATTTGGGGGTTTGTTAGTTTTTATTTTAGAATCATCTTGCTTAGATGTTAATATCCATACCCTAAAAACCCAACCCACAATAATTTATTATGTTGTTGTTGTCTATCCTTCTTTCTCGAAGAGAACCAATGGTATCAGGAAGGTGAAGTCTTGACTTCCATGTGAATTGGATTTAAATGAGGCAGAGCTATCCTTCCATTTTGAAACTTTTGTCATGGTAGTCTAGGCCATCTTTTGTCTCCACTTACCTAGCCCTTAGACAAACTATGCCTCAGACAAACTGAAGCCTGGGAAAGACCTAAATTTATTGTTTTTTGTTGTTGTTTTGGTTTTTTGTGAGGGCAGTTGGAGTTAAGTGACCTGCCCAGAGTCACACAGCTAGTGGGTGTTATGTGTCTGAGGCTGCATTTGAACTCAGGTCCTCCTGACTTCAGGGCTGGTGCTCTATCCAGTGCGCCACCTAGCTCCCCCAAAAGATCTTAATTTAGAAAGGCCAAGGTCACCCACCACAACCAGGCCATCATCAGTCATCTTGACATTTGTCTTGTCACTGGACTCCAATGACTCTGAAGGAGAGAGTGAGGTTGATCACTTTGCAAAGCTCTGCCTCACTTAAATCCAATTTATTATGAGTGTTGTACCTGGCACCCACAAAAGTTAAAAGATCTAAGGCAAGGGTTCTTATCCTTTTTTGCATGTATCATCTACCCCTTTAGAGATATAGTGAAATTTAACTCTTCTCAAAATCATGTTTTTAAAATACCTAGAATTACAAAGGAAACTGTGTGTGTGCATGTGCATGCACGTATATGTTTATAATATTTGAATAATAGATTTCTAATTTATAATTCTATGTTATAATTTATATAATATATAAATATATATATGCATGCACATATATATAAATGCATACACATGCATGCGCGTGTGACACACACACACACACACACACACACACACACACACACACACACCCCAAGTTAAAAACCCCTGTCCTAGAGAAAGACCTCCAGAGTCCCTCCTAGACTTAATCTGAAGGATTGATGATAGGTCACACATGGACAAGAATAACACTGGATAAGAAAGCTTGGTTAGGTAGTGATTTGCCCTGAGGAGGGAATAGCTAAAGTAATTCCTAATTCTGGTGACACAGGTTCTGGGTGCTTTGGGTTCATTTTTTCTGGCCATCTGATGGCATTCCACAGAAAGGTCTCCACATTTTAGTATGACATGATGAACACTGAGTGTTCCTTGGGTCATCCCCTCCCTACACGCAATAACAGTGTGAGTGGGGTTGGGTGGGGACTGCATTATTTAAAAGAACAGGCAGTTTCTGGCTTAGATTTTGGACTATGATTGTTCTGTGTGTCAAGTAGTATCATCTTGATTTGGGCTCTCCCAAGCAGAGAGAGACAGGTGCTTTTCCCCCTCTTCTGCCATCACACCCATATGGTAAATGGACACAAATGGGCAAGGTGGGCCTGGGCTTCAGCTGGCCTTTTGTGCTTTGTGTGTCCTTCTAGGGATAGGTGGCCAACATGATTCTTGAAGTAGATATGTCCAGGCTTGGAAATGATTTAGTTAATTAGAAAGGAGGCCCAATGAAAGGAAAGGTTGGTTATGGCAGATGCAGGAGCAGGCTTGCAGCAAGGGTAACATGCATTGGGGAGGGTGGCTGTTCATATGAGGGGTGTTCCCTTTGGTCCAGTCATTTTGTCAGGAAATGTATTCTGGGAGTTGTTTGGATAGTGGTAAGGCCATATATGAAATGCCTAATCAGCAGTCCTACAAACCTGTTTTTTTTCCCCTAATGATATTTATGAGCCTTATAGGAGTAGCTTAAATTAAGTTAATTAATCCTGTTCTGTTACTGTCTTCTGGTATCAAATTCGGCACCCTTTGCAGTATACCAAATAGAATAGTCATGATCTGCAGTTAATGAAATTAGTATCGCCACTGACAAATTCATACACACTTAAAATATTGAAGCACTTGGCTGCAGGAAATATTGCTTTGTCATGTTTGTTGACCTTAGGACATGTAAGCCTTTTACCATGTCATTAGATATTGGCTCTGGCACAAAATAGTTAGCATCAAAGCTAATGATTTCTCTTCTTTTTTGCTCTACTAATAATTGCTGCTGGAATAAAAATTAGTGATTTATAATTTCCTGATAGAAGTTATTTCTGTTGACTATCTGGGGAAGCAAGGTTGGCACTGAACTTCACTTTCATTCAGTATTTACCTTAATGCTGTAATTATAAAATTATATAACCTAGAATTTTTTCCCCTCCTTTACTTGACTTGATAGATGCAATGCTAGGCATAACTTTGTCCAATAGGCCTCTCTTTGTGATATCAACTGAGGCATAAAATGAAGAGCCATGTGCCCATCATGACATACAGGATGCCATGAGCAAAGTTCAAATGGAAGGGAGACTCCCTACAGATGGTGAGCTTCTCCAGGTCTTTTCTGCTTTGGAAGGATACTATGAGGGTTGCTTAGAGCCCTGGGAGGCTCAGAACCTCTTCAGTGATGGAGACAGTACGGTAAAGTAGACAGAAGAGAGAAGTGCTGAGATTGAACTCATGGAATCTGAGTCTGAATTCTTACAGCCTCCAACTGCCAACATTGGAGGCCCCAGCACACAAAGCCAGTGACCAGGCCCTAGGTTCCCAACACAAGAAGCTTAGGTCAGTGCCCTCTGCTCCCCAGCAGGAGAGCTCAGTCTCTTTAAAGACCAGGAAATAAGCAAACACCATGAGCAAAAAGAAATATATGATAGATTCCTATTATGAGAAGAGTGAAGATCAAGGCAGAAATTCTGAAGAGGACAACATTGTCAACAAACCCGCATCTGGAACCTCAAAAGGGAATATGAACTGGTCTGAAGCCCAAAAAGCCTTCTTAGAAGAGCTCAAGAAGGATTTAAAAAGTCAAATGAGAGAGGTAGAAGAAAAAATGGGAAAAGAAATGAGAGGTATACAAGAGAGAATCAGTAGTTTGGAAAAGGAAGGACAAAAATTAACTGTAGAAAACAAGTCCTTAAAAAATACAATTGGCTAACTGGAAGAAAAGGACACTGAAGAAAACAAGTCCCTAAGAATGCAATTGGACAAATAGGGAAGGAGGTAGAAAATCTAGTAGAAGAAAATAATTTGTTAAAAATTAGAATTAGGTAAATGGAAGCTAATGACTCTGGAAGAGAGCAAGAATCAGTCAAATAAAAACAAAAGAAATAGATGAAAATGTAAAATACCTCATTGGTAAAACAACTGACCTGGAAAATCAATCCAGGAGAGACAGTTTAAAAATTATTGGTCTACCTGAAAATCACAACAAAAAAAGAGCCTGGATATTATCTTTCAGGAAATCATAAAAGAAAGCTGCCCTGAGGTCCTAGAACCAGAGGGTAAAATAGCCATAGAAAGAATCCACCCATCACCTCCTGAAAGAGATCCCAAATTGAAAACACCAAGGAATATGGTAGCCAAATTCCAAAATTACCAGGTCAAAGAGAAGATAACTGCAAGCAGAAAGAAAGAAACAATTTAAAAATCATGGAACCACAGTCAGGATTACACAGGACCTTGCAGCTTCTACATTAAAAGACCTGTAGGGCATGGAATATGATATTCTATAAGGCAAAGGAGCTTGGATTACAACCAAGGATCAACTACCCAGCAAGAATGAGCATGATCTTTCAGGGGAGGAGATGGATATTCAATGAAATAGGGGACTTCCAAACCTTCCTGATAAAAAGACCGGAGCTCAACAGAAAATTTGATCTTCAAATACAAGACTCAAGAGAGACATAAAAAGGTAAAGGGGACAGAAAGAAACAACATGTTATTAATAAGGGCAAACTGTTTACATCCCTACAAGGGAAGATGATACTTGTAACCCTTGAGAATTGTATTGTTATTACACCGTGTTAAAGAAGTATACATAAAGGGGGTAGTATAAGCTGACTTAGATGTAATGATAAAAAAAATTTAATCAAGTGGGTTAAATGGATCCAAGTTAGTGGATTAATCTGATCTAACTAAGAAAATGTGCTGAGAGAAAAGGAAATGAGGAGGCCCAGACAAGGGAAAATTACATTACAGGAAAAGGCACAAAAACCTATTACAGCAGAAGGAAAGAAGGGAAGGAGATGAGCATTGTTTGAACCTTACTCTCATCAGATTTGGCTCAAGAAGGGAATACATAATCAGTTAGGTGCTAATATTGGTAGACTTAACCCTTCTCAGCAATACAAGGATCTAAGACATCTCCAAAGGCCTCATGATGGAAAATGTATCCACATCCAAAGAAAGAACTATGGAGTTTGAATGCAGATCGAAGCATACTATTTGCTGTTTTTTTTTCTTCTGTTGTGTTTTGTTTCCTCTTTCTTGTGGTTCCTACTATTGGTTCTAATTCTTCCTTACAACATCACTAATGTGAAAATATATTTAATAGGAATGTATATATAGATAGCTTATATCAGATTGCATGCAGTCTTGGGGAAGGAGGTGGGGAGGGAGGGGGAGAAAAATTTAAAACTCAAAAGCTTTTGGAAGTGATTGTTGATAAATCAAAACAAATTAAAAAAAAAGAATTGTGGAGATGTGAAGTTGGGGATGGATGGGGATCTGCATGAACGGAGGGATTTTGCGTCAGTGAATTCAAGAATCCTTTGAAATTTTGAAATATTAGAAACTGCTTTACTGGCCGAACTTTTGAGAATGTCAAGGAAAACCAGAAGGCCCGTGCCACTGGATTGTTGTGTAGGTGGGAGGGAGTAAAGTGTAAGAAAATGAAAGGGGCCAGGCTGTGGAGAGCAGACAAAGGGAGCTTATATTTGATCCTGCAAGAGACGGGGAGGAAGTGTGTGATGTGGTCAGATCTGTGCTTTAGGAAAATCACTTTCAGGCTGTATGGAGAATGGATCTGAGTGGGAAGAGGCGAGGCAGGGAGACCAAAGAGGAGGTCAGTGCCGTAACTCAGATGAGAGATAATGAGGTCTGAACTCAAGGGGAGACTGTGTGAAGAGAAGTTGGGGAATATATGGGAGAGATGCTGTAAAGATAAAAATAAATACAAAGGCAAAAATGCAACATTCCATGCTTTCAAGAAGCTTATATTCTATTAGGTCTTCTATGGTGTAGAATCTGTACTATTTTTTATTTTGTCCTTTGTGTCTGAAACAATGCTAGAGGTCGTTTTTTAAAAAAAAGTTTAGTCCATCTCCCACACATCTGTCAAAATAATCTTCTGTAAGAACTATTTCAACCCTCTCATTCCCATGTTCAAAAACTTCAGACGCTTCCTACTCCCTCTGCCTCTGGGATCAAGTTGAAGCTCCTCAGTGGGTCACTTAAAGCCCTTTACAATCTGGCTCCCACTTAGCTTTCTAGACTGACTTCACATCAGTGCCTTTTCTGCACTCAGTGTTCCAGCCAACCTGGCCAGGCTGCTTGCCTTTCCCTCACCACCACACAGAAGGCTTTCCCTCTTCACCTCTCTCTTTTAGAAACCTTAGCTTGTTTCAAGAAACGACTTATATTCCACCTCCTATGAGAAGCCTTTCCAGATCTGTTCCCCACACTGACAGAATATGAGTAGTAAGAGAAAGGGAATAGCTGGTTAGAAAGAGTACTAGGCTTGAACGCAAAGTGCTCTGTCCATATCCTGACTCTATTGATTACTGCCTATATGCCATTGCTGACTTTGCCTCCATGTGTCTCAGTTTCCTAATTTGTAAAATGAGGAGGTTGGACAAATGGCCTCTGAAATCCCTTCCACCTCCTCTGGATGTATCAACTTATCATTAGTCACAATGGGAGGTACTAGAGAGAATGAGACTGACCCTGCCTTCTCTAGGAAGCCTTTCCCAATGAGCCTTAATCTTAGTGCCTTCCCACTACTGATGATCCCCAACTTATCCTGTATATACTTTATTTGTAGAGTTGTTGGCATGTTGTTTCCTCCAGTAAAATGTGAGCTCCTGGAGAGCAGGGATTGTGCTTGCCTTCCTTTGTATCCCCAGTGCTTAGCACGTGCCTGGCACATAGTAGGTACTTAACTGTCACTAACTGAGTGGATCAGAACAAATTTATTTACTATGGAAACAGGGAAAAATTAAAATTCACATCCTGTAATTATCAGGGATGTTTTTATGCTTAAAGGACAAAAAGTTTTAAATTCAAGAGCTTGTTGGAAAAGTATGATTGACATGTGTAAAACATTTGTACAGTCTTTCACACTAGAATTCTATTGCTTTTACCTCAAAGAAGTCGATGACTGAAAGAAAGGTCAAGTACGTACCAAAATGTTCATAGCCACACTTCAAATGGTAGTGAAGAACTGGGAAGTGCTGGGGAATTCACTATTCTGTGAGGCACCCCATTCCGTATCCCTTGTTCTAATAAAATAGTCTGAAAAAAAAATCCATTTTCCAATTGTTCTTATAAATCCTGCAGGACATTTTCAGTTTTCCTTGTATTTTTATGACTAGGCTTCGACTCAAGCTTGTGGCCACATACCTATGTATACTTATAACTCCCTATGGACCCGTCTATAATTGCATAAGAGTCCATAGGTCTGCTTTGTACAGGAGGAGGAAAGAATTGGGCACTGAGGTCTAGGTCACGTTGATTTCAAGCATGAAAATTATTTTCAATATGATGAGCTTGGGACACATGGTCAAGTCAGGCAATTTCACAGAATTTAACCTTTCCTGTGAATGGAGCTTAAGAAGCCAAGGAGGAATTTGGAATTATAGCCTAGTAATAAATTACCAGGTCCAGAGCTCAACCATCTGTTTTAAGCAAATTAAATGCATGCCCATATGGAATCCATCTTGTATAAAGAGTCTCATGTTTCCCTTTGTCTAAATCTACCCTAATATTTAAGTCTTCTTAATGTATATTTTCTATTTGGAGCCCATTTTGTTTATACTATTGCCCCTAAACTTCCAGGCAGTCAACAAAATAGAATGCAAGCTTTTTGAGGGCAAGGACTGTTTCATTTTTGGTTTTGTATTTCCAGCACAGAGTCTGGCACATAGCAGGCACTTAATGAATACATGCAGATTGATTGACTATAACTCACCCACCCATCCAGCTCCCCATTATGTTGTCTTTTACCATCATAACATACTAAATATTAAGAAAACATGGTACCCAAAAGTTCCTTGAAGTCCGGGACAGTTACACTTGTATTAGCATCCCCAGCACTTAGCACGTTACCTGATATATGGCAAGGGCTCAATAAATACTCTACTGTCTGTCTGTCTGTTTGTTTATCTATCTTTTCCATATATCTGTCTATCTATCTATCCATCCTCTATCCATCTTTCTGTTTATATCTATCTACCCATCCATCTAATTTGAAATTCTGATGTAGTAAGGAGCCAATTCAATGGACTGTCCATCTAACTGAATGTTATGATGCATACAATATCCATTCTTCATCTACTTTATTTTTCCATTGTGAATGGCTAGACTAATCTCTTCTCTGTAACTATGGGACACATGGCTATTGTTCTGTGTTCAAAGGCTTGATTCAAATGGTATCGTGTCATCCACAAACAGGAGTACCTGGAAGACCTCAAGGTCTACAGGGAGTCTCTTTTCCGTTTGAGCTTTGTGCAGGAACATTCTCTGTGATGCTGAAGAGCACCTCTGCTAGATCTATATTCATTCTCATTCTCTTTTTTTATTCTCTCTCCATATATGAGACTACATATGTTCCTTTTCTTTCTCTCTTTCTTTCCCTTCCTTCCTCTTAGCCCCTTTCTTTTCTTCCCTCCTTCCTTCCATCTTCCTTCCCTATCCTATCTGTATTCTGCTTCCATTACTGTCAATTCACACTGGCTGTAGGAATGATGGCTATTATGTATTCTTACCTGTTTGATGAGTTACATAGTCAAAGAATCCATTGCCTAGTGGCCAGCTATCTGCTGCTGAACCTTTTTATATATAGCAAGACTGGTTTTTGATCAGTAGAAGCAGTCTATTGGCCAGATTATCCTTAAAGCCTTTCCAGATTGGTACAACCTGCCAGAACCTTGATTCTGCTGGTGTAGCTTTTGAGAGCCTGGTTATTAGAGCGGGACTTTTCTGGAAGGACTGAATCTAGCATGGGGGAAGAAAAGACTTAGGGGTTGATATGAGATCTGTCTTCAAGCATTTGAAATGCTATCCTTTGGAAGAGAGATTCAACTTACTTAGCTTGGCCATAGAGGTCAGAACTAAGGCAATGAGGAGGAGCTGCAGAGAGGTAGATTTCAGCTTAAAATAAGAAAACACTCCTAATAGAACTATCTAAAAGTGGCATGGGCTGCTTAGGGAAGTATTGGATTCCCTCTGATGAGAGGTCTTGAAGTTGAGTCCTCACAGTTATTTCTTGGGGATTTTGTACAAGGTTTCCTGTTTGGATGTGGACTGGCCTGTACTATTTCTGAGATCCCTTCCAATCAATCAATCAGTCAATCATCATACATTTAATAAGCACACGCTTTGTTTCCAGGCACTGTGATAGGCACTGGAGCTGCAATGTCAAGGAATGGAGTAATCTCTACTGTCACAGAGCTTACATCCTGAGATTCTGATTCCAAGGTCTTCCTGGATCACCTTACCTAGCCTATGCTTTCAATGCCTTTACTTCATCTTTGCCTCATTCTTCAAGGCTGAGTTCAAATACCATCTCCTCTTTGAAGCCTTGCTTTTTACTTTTTACATGAAAAATATTTTTCTGAGGTATTTTGTCTTTATGTCAGTCATTTACCACCTATCTTCAGATTGAATCATCCCTTATGATAAAGAAAAATAAATAAGCAAAAGCATCCAATATGGAGACTGTGTCTGATTGTGCATAATACGTTCTATAATAATAATTGCTTACGTTTTTATTTTGGTTTTGGGTTTTGTTTTGTTGGGTTTTTTGTGAGGCAACTGGGGCTAAGTGACTTGCCCAGGGTCACATAGCTAGTGAGGTATCATGTGTCTGAGGCTGGATTAGAACTCAGGTCCTCCTGACTCCAGGACCAGTGCTCTATCCACCGTACCACCTAGCTGCCCCTTATGTCTTTATTTTGAAAGGGATGCTTGTTCTATGAATTCTTCCTTAAAGCACCACCCCCAGCCAGAAATTGTTCCTCTCTCAGAATCTTGTTAGTACTCTTCCTGTGATACCTTTTTCAGATTTCACTTTTCTTATAGTTATTTGCAACCTAATCTTTCCCCTAAATATGGGGTTCTTAACCTTTTTGTGTATCGTGGACCTCCTTTAGTAGTCTAGTGAAGACTATGTACCCTTCTCAGAATGTTTTTAAATGCATAAAATAAAATTTACATTACAAACAAACCAACCAACAAAAACATTTATGGTGAAGATCTCCTGCCCTAGAAGATGATAAGCTCCTTAAGGGCTGTGAAGGCATGATATTTATCTTTGTATCTCCTACAGAGCCTGACACAGGGCCTTACATACAGTAGGCACTTAATAAGTGTTTTTTTTTATGAATGGATGGATAGATGGATGAATGAATGAATGTGCTAAATATTAAGAAAACCTGGTACCCAAAAGGGATGATGAAAGATATGGGCTGCTTATAAGTATTTTTCCCCTTTTGAAAGTTATAAGAGCAAACTGGAAAAAGTGGGTTTGTAGAAATGAGGAGCAGCATTCTTGCTAGTTGATCTGACCCTAGGTTTGTTCACCCTATATCAGGACAAACCAGATGACTCTGGAGGCTCTTGAGTCCTGTTCTTTTGTTATGATAGGACCTATTGTTAGAATAATTCAGACAGAAGCAATGAAAACATTGAAAAAAGTTGTTTTTACTCCCAAAGAAGGCATCTAGATACATAATCTTTAACTTCCATTGAACTTTGGTCATTCAAACTCTCTGACGTATACGGGCCCATACACATGCCCACACATATACGCACATGCACATACACACATATACACTTATGTGTATATAATTTATATGTACATAGATTATATGTAATTTTTGTTGAAAAATTTTGTTTTAAACACAACTGACAAATATAAGCACGCATAAAATCAAAACAAGTACATTTCTCCCAAACCATTAAACCAAACAACACTCTAACAATCTTATTGAAGATCAAAAAAGGAATGTTTATGACTGTTAACACAAGCAAAAGCAGAAAGTTCAGACTGTGATATGTGACTGGGTATGTGTGTGTATGTGTGTGTGGGAAGGTTACAAGCCTTGTCAGCCTTTTCTAGCAAGCCCAGTCGTTGTTATTTACACAGAATAGAGGTGTATGCTGGGGGAAATATAGCAAAAAAAATTTCTTTATCTCAGTATCATTGAACTTCTTTTTCCATTTGAAAAAGTAGAGCCCTGGGCATATTTTCCTAGCCAGAAGAGGGCTATGAACTCAAATGGATTTTCGACTATAAGTGCAGTGACCAATTGAGATATTAGAGAAAAGGGGAAGGCAGGAGAAGGCAGTTAATAAAAGAATTCAGAGAAGAGTCAAACAGAAGAGTTCTAAGAAGAGTCAAAGACCTGTCCTGATCTTATTCTGGTCTCTTTTTACCTTCTCCAGAAGCCTGAGTGAGAGTATGAGTTTCTTATCCATTCCTGAGAGAGCTGATTGAGGAAAGAAAGAGGCTCACACAAACTGACCAAGATAGCTGACTCTGAAATTCTAAGATTTTCATAGCCATTAGCTAAAGGAGCTGTAGTTTCCACCATTGGAGAGAAACTGACTGAACATAACATCTCCAGGATGTACTCCAGGCCCTGAGTAGAGCAGCTCAGCTGAGGATGAAAGCTAAGTCATAATCAGGGACTAAAAAAACAGGCTGAAAGAACCATAGCCTTCTTTTGCAGGAGAGAGGCTTACTAACCATAATACTTCTTACAGGATGTTGGAGGTGATTAAAAGAACTGATTAAGAAGAAGCTATGGTTCCTTACAGGGGAGACTTACTAATCACATTATCAGACTTACTATTGTTAGACTTACTAACCATGTTATCATGAGTGTATGTTGGAAAATGTTGCAGGTGACTCTTCCGCTTGATAGTGGGAAATCAGCTGGGACACTGGAGATTCCCAGTGGGGGTCATCAGAGATGTATTGCCATTAGGAAGTAACTAAAGCAGAGTGGTACCTAGGAGCAGATGAGATATGATATCTGGTAGGGATAGGTCTAGCAGAGAGCAACACGGTGATATCTGTGGAATAGTAATAGTGTCATGTTTGTGGTCATGTGTATTCCATGTGGGCATACTCCTTCATGTGAGTACACAAGTTCTCCATGTGTATGTGTACCACATAGGATTCCTATACATGTCTACTCTTCCCACTAAAGGGGTGTGTGGGTGTGTGTGTGTGTGTGTGTGTGAGTGTGTGTGTGTGTGTGCTTATTTGTGGGAGAGCAAGCTCATGGTTTGTGGAGGGAATGTTCTAGTGTTACTTTATTTCCTCTGATATTTTACTAAATATGTTATTTTTGAATTGTGCATCCTCTGGTCTAGTAGTGCCAGTAAAAATGTTAGTGCTGTCTCATGAGCTGTGGTTTGGAGAGGATTCTGACCCACAAGGTGTACAGAACCTACGGGAGGTAACTGGGAACTCATGGGTGAGAGGGGCCCCTATTGCTATGTAAATATATGCTTTTATAAAGTACCACTCATTAAAAGAATGGAAGACTATGTTAATAAGGTAGTACCAATACTAAACAAGGCACTTAACCTGTGTTTTGTTGTCCTTTAATGTCTTCATTTACCTAGTTGTAGTAATTATATATATTCTTTTGGATCTGCTTTATTCACTCAGCATTACTTCCCATATTTGCATTTGATTATTGATTATAATTTTAAAAAATCCAGACCTATACCTCAGTTTTCTGGATAGGTGTTATTATTACCCCATTTTACAGCTGAGGAAACTGAGGCAAAAAAGGTTTAAGTGACTTGCCTAGAGTCATACAACTAGTAAGTGTCTGTGGCAGGATTTGTACTCGGGTCGTCTTAACTCTAGGTCCAGTGTTTTATCCGTAGCACCTCCTAACCGTCTGTAAAATGCTCTCATAACATAAGCAGATGAGAAGCATTATTATCTTCATTTTACAGATGAGAAAGCAAAGGCTCATCGTGTAGTTGTTAAAATACATTCCACTTCTGTGAGCCCCAGGTATGTTTCAAGATGTGTGTGATTTAACATAAGTAATTCTCATTTATAAACCATAATCATAAAGCATTCTGTGCACATGACATACCTCACTGGGTTAATGTGAAAATCAACTAGGTTTATGTAAGTAACCCCAAGTGGAATGACTCATGAGATTTAGAGCAGGGAGAGAGCATAGAAACCATTACATTTGACTTCCTTGTTTTATAGATGAAGAAACTAGGCTCATTTTCTTGTATCTCCCACCTTTGTGCCTTTGTGCCACAGGCTGTATGCCATGCCTGGAATGCATTGCCTTCTCACTTTCTCTTAGAATCCTAAGTTTTTTTCAAAGCTCAAATCAAGAGCCATTTCTTCCTACATGTGGCTTTTCCATCCTTTCTACCAGCTCCTAGTACCTCCCCCCAAGTTATCTTGTATTATATAACAGATATCTCTCTGTGTATATAAACACACACATACATTTATGTACATGTACATACGTATGTATATAAAATGCAAATACATGTATGCATGTACATTATATACATATACTATACCTATATACATTATAAGAAAATACAAATGAATATAATGTATAAATATTGTATATATAATATGTATTTTATATACATGTATACATATATAAATATGCATACACAAAATGTATACCTATAATACTTACCTATATGTATACACATATACATTATATACTTCTTTGTATTTGCTTGTCTCTATTTATATTGTCTCTGAAAGGGGCGGTAATGTTTATGTCCTTATATCCTAGCACCAAGCAATGTTGGGCACTTAGTAGTTATCTAATAAATATCTGTTGGCTGATAAATTTCTCAGGGTCACACATCTAGTAGGATAATAAGATCATAGATTTAAAGTTGGGAGTGACCTTAAGGCTTCACTGGCCTGATGAAGAAATTGAAGGCTAAACAGGTTAACTGACTTGCCCAAGAGCACACAGCCAGGAAGTAGCAGAGACAGAAATTTAACCTAAGTCACAGAAATATAGATTTAGAGTTGGTAATTCACCCCCCCACACACTTCAATTTGCTTTTGTATGTTATCATTCCCCCATTAGATGTAAGCTTCTTGAGGACTTTCTTTTTGTTTGTTTTTGTATCCCCAGTGCTTAGCACATTGCCTAGAACATAGTAGGGACTTAATACTTATTGACTATCGAATTGATTAGAAGGGACCCCAGAAGCTATCTATCTAGTTCACATTTTACAGACTAATTTCAAATCCATTTTGCTTTCCACAGCACCGTATTGTCTCTAGGATGAGGGAACTAAATTTCCGTAAGGGTAAATAATATGTCCAAGGGCACGTTACTAGTAAATGGCAAGATCGATCCTTAAATGAGGTCCCTCTGACTCCAATATTGTTTCTATTATATCATAAGGCCTTTAAGCAGCTCAATACGCTTGGACCCAAAAGAACTAAGGTTTTGAACTTTGAGTAGATCATGTCAGGGTGTGTTTATTTATTTTAAGAGGTATATTCACAATCCAAAATCGCTCCCTCTCAGTCACCTTTGAGATTCTGAGTGATTAAATACCAAAGTGGAGGCTGATGACCTGCAGTAAGTAGCAATCATTTTTGTTTCACCTCCTGCCTTCTGTCTGAGAGAGCTGGTCAAGATGACACAGAAGTGCCTTGTGATCCTGGCCCCACGCCCACCTCACCCAGATGTAGTTCACAACTTGGCTTAATTTCATCATCCTCTTTGCAACTAACAGGGAGAGGTCTAGCTGCCCTGGACCTTGTGATCTTAATAGAAAATATGAAATAACACTTATCAACCCAGCAAGTGGCAGATGTGGTGACAGGGCCTGGCATGCCATGCCTGAATCTGGAGTGAGGTTACCTAGGCAAGCAATGCCTAGATCACTTGAAAACTCTGTTTAATGAATTGAAAAGCAGGGTGATTCTGTTTCCATGCCAACGGGGGAACTGCATAATGCATGCAAAGTGCTTCTGGTTCCTTGGAAAAGAGACACAATGCATTTACAAGGCATTACATTATTTCTGAATCCTGCGATATGAGAAATGAGACAAAACTCTGAAGATAATAAACACCTTATGTTTTAGGCTTCTGAACAAGAAAGAGCCTTCGTTGGTTTATTTTAAGCTTTTAGAACCCTTGTAGAAAGACTTTAGCTGGAATGACTGGTGTAGGTTAGGGAGGTTTACATCACTTCCCCCCCATGGGCCTGAGTTTCCTCTCTTATAAAATTAGGGTGTGGGACAGAATACTCTCAGAGGTTCCTTATAGCTGTAAATCTTCTCAAAAACACAAGCTGATTCTGTGCCTGAATAGGAACACTTTCTACAACATCTGGAAAGAGTAGTCATCTGGCTTACTTGCAGACCAAAAGTGATTGGAGGACTCAACAACCTGTAGAAGCAACCCATTACATTTCCGTGAGCTCTAATTGTGAGGGAGTTTTTCTTATAGTAAGCGAAAACCTCCTATATCTTGTACCCATTTCTCCTACTTCTCTCTGGGACCAAGGAAAATTAAGTCTAATGCTATTTCTACATAGTTGTTGTTCAGTCGTGTCAGACTCTGCGGTTTTCTTGGCAAAGTTACTAAAGTGCTTTGCCATTTTCTTCTCCGGCCCATTTGACAGATGAGGAAACTGAGGCAAACAGGATGAAATGACTTGCCCAGGATCACACAACTAGTAAGTATATGAGGCCAGACTTGAACTCAGGATTCCTGACTCTGGTGTATCATCTGTCCACTGTATCATCTAACTGCTTTTGTTTTTTCTATATAACAAACCCTCAAATATTTAAAGAAAGTGACTATATCACCTGTAAGTCTTCTGCTCTCTTTACTGTCAACTCAAGTCTTCATATGGCAAGGTTTAAAACAAATTTTTTATTGATGTCTTTTTTGTTTTTATGCCACCTTCATTTCCAAATCTATCTTTCTTCAAGTCTCTCCCCAGAAAGCCTTTTCGATCTCTCCTGCATTTGACCACCAAAATCATTTTCCTAAAGCACTTGCCTGCCCATGTCACCTCCATAATCAGTAATCCAGTATAAATTTCCAGGGTAAAATACAAAGGCTTTGTTTGGTCTTCAGAGCCCTTCATGAGCTAGCCTCCCCCTCCCTTTTCAGTCTTCACTCTTTTGAGTCAGTGACACTGGCCTCCTGGCTATTTCATGAAGGAGACATTCTATGTCACAACTTCAGGCATTTTTACTGGCAGTCCATCCGCCATCCCTGGAATGCTCTTCTTCCTCACCTCGGCCTCTTGGTTCCCTGGCTTCCTTCCAAGTCCCAGCTCAAATCTGACCTTCTACAGAAAGCCTTTCTCAATCCCTCTTATTTCTAATGCCTTCCCTTTTTTGGTTATTTCCCATTTATCTTGGATATAACTTGTTAATACATATTTGTTTGTTGATTAGATTAGATTGTGAGCTCTTTCAGGGCAGCAAGTGTCTTTTGTCTTTCTTTGTATGTGCAGCTCTGTGCACAGTGCCTGGCACATAGTAGGTACCTAATAAATGCTTATCGACTCACTGACTGATCCAGTGTGTGTGTGTGTGTGTGTTTCGTCTCTCTTATTTCACATACTAATCTTTACAGACTAATTTCAAATCCAGGTTCCTTTCCTATCCTCATAGGATAAGATAAGGGAGTTAAATCTCAGTAAGGGTAAATGATTTGTCCAAGGGTACATAGCTAGTAAATGGCAGGACTAGTCCTTAAATGAGGTCCTCTTCCTCCAATTTTTTTTTTGTAAATAATAGTTTTTCCAATTACATGTAAAGATAATTTTCAACACTCATTTTTTTATAAGATTTTGAACTCCAAATTTTTCTCCCTCCCTCCCACCTCCCTGAAATGGCAAGCAATCTGACACAGGCTATACATATAAAATCATGTTAAATAACTCCAATAATTTTTGAGGATGTAGATATATATGTATATATACACCTACACATATATCTCCCTCCTTTCAGAAGTATATGTATAAACATGTACATATATGTGTGTGTGTGTATATATATATATATATATATATATATATATACATACATATATATATATATATACATACCATTTTGTTCAGTTGTGTCCTGCTCTTTATGACCCCATTTTTAGAGTTTTTTTGGCAAAGATACTAGAGTGGTTTACCTTTTATATAATATATACTTTTATAAAGAAGGGAGGTGCATTTTTTCCAATCTTCCCTGGCATGGTATGGTTTCAAATCCCCATGTCTTCTGGGTCAAAGTCCTTTAGGCATGCTTTAGCTTACCTGTGGCTTTCTTATGTATTGGGGGTTGAATAGGGCATACGTAGAGTTGCCCTGCCCTGTCTGTTTCCAGCTGACCCAATGTCCTGGCTAGCTAGCTCAGTGCTTGGGTACTTTGGGTTCCCTGACTCTCTAGGGATTTCCCTTGTTCATATCATTGAGTGAGAAGAGATGGTGACTCAGGGAGCTTTCAAATGTCGGGGACTTATGCCTTAATTTTCTTCTTCTTTGGACTCTCTGTGTAGGGAGGGCAGCCCCTCACCCCACTCCAGCAGAAATGGTGAAGCAGGGAGCCACTCTTAAAGCATGTGCCTGCTCTTCAGTCCCACTGGAGCTTGGGCTGTTTCTTTTGTCACTGATCCTCTCTGTATGGTCATTTATGAGACAGAAACTTCCCTTTCTTTCAGTCAGCCTCACTCAGTGGACCTAAGCCCACTGTATCTCTCCAACCCTCAAGGTCACCTTCATGCCTGCATATTTGCATCTTGAGATCAATATTCAGTCAAGTAAGATCAAACAGAGAAACCACAGCCCTGAACTCCAGCTCAGGCTTGTTAAGACAGGACATGTGTTTGGCAGTTTGCCATTTCTATTGGGGTGGGAGGAAGGGTGGCCCCTCCCTCAACCTTAGGGAGAAAGAATTACACATAGTTCTCTTACAGAATCACATTACACACATTTGACTTTACATAAAGAATTTTGAAAGAAATCTGCTTTCCAAAAAAGCACCCATGTTAACTTGACTGTACAGTACTATGCTCTTTCTCTGCTTCTGACTCTGCACCAGGTGCTTTGTAGCCTTCTACTACCCAACCGAAAAAAAAAAAAAATCCAAGACCAACAACCCTAAAAAAAAACCAACCCTCCAAGTGAAAGCAGATGCCACTTACTCTGCTGCCAGATTAAGGCTTGGCCTGAAACCACTGGCACAAAGAGAGACCTTTGCCTTGTACTGCACATCTGCCCTCATGTCTGTCTTCCATCAGTCCACTTGGGTATTATGTGTCTGTCCCTAGCTCCAGAATGTCACCTGTCCTTTCCAGTCTGTGTTCCTGTCCAGCCCCTGCATCTACCTCCCTTCCCCCCACTTGCTCTTCCTCTTGATTCTGGCCAGGACTCTTTTCTGCTTCCCTCTGTCCCTTACGCATGTCTGCAAATTTGTGTTACAGTAAAAATTGTTTCATGTAGAAGTCTGCAGAAGGGTCCACTTATGTAAAGTGAGAACTGTCTATATCTGCCAAACAGAGAGTCCAAGGAAGAAGGGAGATAAGAATGGAGTCACTCCCTTTTAAAATATCCACTGAGGCACGGAATCTTTTCTCTCAGGGAGAGAGGAAATAACACCTGCTAAGCAGGTCAACGCTGCCACCATCACTACTCAAACCCTGTTGGAGATAGTCCAAAACCCTGAGTCCAAAAGCCCTGAGAATAGCAGCCGCTCCCAAATCAGTGGCTCTGCTCCCAGCCCAACTTCCACAGCCAGCACCAACAGGCTACCAACTCCTGTCACTGGGCAGGTGAGCACAAGAGCTCTGGGAATTTCAGCACTTCTCAGATCACTAGCCCTGTTTCCAACCCCAAAGCCATCATACAGGGAAGAAACCATTGTGGCCATGTGACCTGTCTGGTGACCTACAATAACTGTAACTTCTGCCCACGTCATCCACAGCTGCTGAAGTCCAGGTAAAGAAAATTTGCATCTCCAAAGTCCTTGATATCTTCAACTGATTCAATGGGAGAAATACAAAGAAGATGCCCTACCACTTGCCATTCCCAAGGACCAGTGGGTCCTTCCATTGGACTTGCCGTTGGGGTCTCCTACATGCCTGGTCTCTCCCTATTAGAATGGGAGCCCCTTAAAATCTTACTTTTCTGTTTGTATTTTCAGTACTACTTTGCACATAGTAAGCACTTAATAAGTTATTTTCGTTCATTCATTCAGTGGCTAATAAGAAGATTGCCTCATTGCTCCCCAAACATCCAAACACACATGATCAACTAGAATTAGAGAAGTTCTAGGCCCCGTTCACACTTAATTATGCCCCTTCAAATATGGTCTGATCAATCAAGATGGAGTACAACATCTCCCTTGTTCTGGATTTGTTCTTATTATCGGACCTGTTCAGTCAGGTCCAACTTTTCATGACCCTGTAGACTATACTGTCCATGGTGTTTTCTTGACAAAGATACTGGAGTGGTTTGCCATTTTCTTCTCCAGTAGATCAAGGCAAACAAGAGGTTAAGCACCTCATAGCTAGTAAGTAGCTGAGACTGGATCTGAACTCAGGTCTTCTTGACTCCAGGCCCAGTGCTTTATCTGCTGAGCCATCTAGTTGCCCCCTTGTTCCAGGTACTATGTTACTTTTAATTTAGCCTGAAATTGAATTAGCTTCTTCCCCTCACCATCCCATTGCTGACATATTCAAATTAATTCAACAAGCAGCAAGTCCCAGGTACTGAACTGAGTCCTAGGGATACAATGACATAAACTGAATACTCCCTGCTCCCAAGGAGCCTATGTTCTACTGGCAAAGATAAATTAGACACAGATAGGTACAATACATGGTAGAATATGTGGGGGCAAAGGAAGGATCCAAATAAAATTCTCTAGAGAGTTTGCAAAGGGAAAGACATTTTTTAGTCATCAATGATGGATAAACTTTGCAGTGATTAAAAAATTTCGAGACATAGTTTCTGGATAATTTAATCATTTTATTAATAAGGCCAGCATGTTGTTAGTAAAAGGATGGGCATTTGGTTGTCACCCCTAATAGCGGTGGTCCCACAGTTCATATGCCCTTCAAAGAGTAGGTGTTCCTGAGGAGTGCCAATCAACTCTCATTGGTTAACACAATGGGAGGTGGGCTATGTTAAAAGGAGGGATGGGGTATGTGGCTTAGATCACCCAAATCTTGGTCAAAGAGACATCAACTTTTATGTCACCTGTCTTGAAAGAAAGGGAGAATCAACATTTTCCTGGATTGCAATGGGCAGGAATACTCCCTTTAGCCCAAACTTAGAATTTCTTTTACTGTCTGATTAAATCTTGGCCTGGGTAAATCTTTAAGAGAGATTTCCCACACTGGTTGGTTTCTGAATGAGGAAGTAGAAAAGGGGAAAACCTTTGGTCCTGATTCAATAATTAGTTATTAAATACAAGAGAGAAATAATTAGTTTCTCACAACTTAGATGAATCACTAAGGAGAAGAAACCAAAGCTGAGACCTGAAGAAACTGAAGGTTTTTGAAAGGCAGAGATGAGGAAGGAGTGAACTGCAAGAATGGACAATGAATGGATGATGGTCTATACTGATGTACAGAGGTGGGAAATGATGTGTCAAATTTGAGAAACTGTTGTTCAAAATGGCTGGAATGCAGGGTATGTGAAGAGGAGTAGTGTGACAAAAGTCTGGAAAAGTGGATTGGGCCAGATTGTGCCAAATTAATGCATTTGTATTTATCCCAGAGGCAAGAAGGAGCCATTACATTTTTTGGATCAATGAAAAGATATGTTTAGATGTGTGTCTAAGGAAGATTCTTTTGGCAGCTCTGTGAAGGCTGTGTTGGAGAGAAGAGGGTCTGGAGGTCAGGAACACATTAGAGGGATACCACAACAGTGTTGTGGGAAACAGTGAGGGCCTGAGTTAGGATAGCAGCTGTGAGAGTTGAGTGAAGGGGATGGATATGGGAGATGTTGTGGAGGTACCATTGACAGGACTTAATAATAGACTGGATGTGAGGATTGGGAAAGGTAGAAGAATTAAAGCAGACATTCAAGCTTTGTGCCTACATCATTAGGAAAATGGTGGTACCATCACTAGTAATAAGAATCAGAGGAAAGGTATGTATAAGTAGAAAAAATAATCTTGAAAATTGAGCTTACAGTTCACTAAATCCTTTAGTCTTTTTTCATATAAACTGTTGTCTAACTATATTTCTCTCATCCAGGACAGTTGATTTTTTGATTCCAAGCATAGAACTTTACATGTATTCCTACTAATTTTTATCTCATTAGATGTGATCTACCTTTTAGCCTATCATAATCTTTTTATATTCCAATTATGGAATCTGAAATATTAATGATCTTCCAAGTTTCATATCATTATATCACCCACAAATTGAATAAGTTTACCATCTCTGCTTTTATACAAGTCATTGATAAAAACAGTAGCCAGCACAGGGCCAAGGACAGAAATCTGTGGCACCATATTAGAGACCTCTTTTGAAGTTAACATCCATTAATTAACATTCAAAGAATATTGAACTTAGTTTTTCAGCAATTTCTGAATCTACTTAACTATATTAACTTTTAACCAATATCTCTCATTTTGTCTATAATAATAACAAATTTGATCAAATACTTTAATGAAAATCAGGCATATTGGGTCTATGATATTTCCTTGATCTGCCGGTATAGTAAACCTGTCAAAAAAAAAAAAGGCAAATTCAATATCCTGGGATACAGTTCATTTAGAACTTGAACGCATTCAGCTAAGGTAGCTAATTGCTTATTGTGGCCTCTTTTATTTTAGGTTTTGGTTCCCTATTAACTTTTTTTGATTCTAAGTTTTTTCATCTTTTCATCAGTCTCTCTGGTAAAGGCCAAAAAAAAAAAAGAGTGGAATACTACTTCTGTGTTCTCTCCATCACCCATGATCACTGTGCCAACCACCTTGAGCAGTGGCTCTGTCTTTTAAAGAAAGATGTTCTTTTGTCCCAAAGCAAAGTGAAAAGGATATTTTTGTTGCTCTTGGCATTCCTTGAAAGCCTTAGCTCATGTTGGACATTAGCATACTTGATATTATTCATATACCCTTTTGTGTTCATCCTCAATTACTTGCCCTTTTCCCCATCTTCATTCTTTTATAAGTCTGAGATTGTCCATGAGTTACATGTGTAGCTCAGGCTATACATTTCATTAGACATCTTCCCCTTTTCTTCTTTAACAGAATCTTATGTGTTTGTATTTGACTTTTATTCTGACAACATTTGGGGATTATAGGAGATGTCTTCTAAAGCCTCTTCTAGCTCTAACATTCTATGATTCTGTGATTTCCCCTTATTCACTCAGAGGCTTACAACAAAGAGCAGGGATGGAGTTAGGAGTGCTACATTCTGTTCCTATAGTCATCAGAGAAGGGAGGGGAATAAGACCAGGATAACATGTTCAGAGAAACCTAAGTGGTCAATGGCTATTTTTAGATGCTAACTTTGGATAATCCAAACTATGTCCAAATAATCATATTAGATCCATGTAGGATAAAATTTTGAAATAGAAATATTTGAGCTTTAATAATAATGGATAGCATTTAGGTAGCACTTAGAGGTTTGCAAAGCAGGTGAAATAAGTGAGGTAAGTGCTATTATTATCCCCATTTTACCAACAAGAAAACTGAGGCCAAGAGTAGTTAAGTGGCTTGTCCAGGGTCACACAGGTTATAATTTTCTGGGTCAGGTTTTGAACTAAAGTCTTCTTAATTAAAAGGACAATGCTTTATCCACTTCCCCATCTAGTCATCTAGCTTTGTATACACATGACAAATTTTAGGATTGCTGTAGGAAAGTTTCATCTTTCAGAAATTGGTCAGACATTGCTTTTGGTGACTCTTGTCACTACAAATATCCTCGTTTGTTTTGGTTGGACAGTACTTCACATTTGGAGTCCAATTTTAATGTTAAGCCAAGTAAGCAAAACTAGAACAATTTACACAATAACCACAATAATGCGAAGGAAAACAACCTGGAAAGACTTCAGAACTCTAATCCATTTAGTGTCCAGTTGTGATTTCAGAGGTCTGATGGTGACGCATTTCAGCCCAATTTCTGCATGGCAGAATGTCACATAATCAAGGAATGTGCCGTGGAGAACAATTGCAATGCATGGATGGGGCCTGGGAACCCTTTAGAAGGGTTCTGGAGGCTAATCCCAGGATATGTGGTAGGTGAGGAGTTATGAAACTGACCAGATAAAGCTCCAGTCCTGGTACCAAGAGGGCATCGTTTGGGTTTGATCTCATCTATGGTGCTTGAGGCTAAGGGTTATCAGCTCATTCAACTATTATTGTAGGCATTAGATTCTTTTTATAGCTTCATCTGAAGATGTAAAGTGGCTTTCAAACATTTCCAAATATTTCTTAAGACGTCCTCATAAATGGGTAAATATTGCTGCATCATCAAAAATGGACAAATTTGGGGGCTACTGGTTAACAGGTTGCTCCTGGTGACACAATATTTTAAGCTGGCTACTGGGAAAGAAGAATTAGTTCAAAGTGGCTACATTAATAACAGCTGCTACCTTTTCTAATTCTTCCTTGGCCTCTTAACTTCTGAATTACTTAATGAAAACAATTACAGCAACACTCATCAAAATGCATATACTTTGAGGCTTAAGAAGTGCTTTACATACATTTGACTTTCCTAACAACCCTTTGAGATAGTGCCTTTTTGGTATGGACCTATGGCTTGCTTAGAGCAGCTAGGTGGTACTGTAGACAGAGCACTGGACCTGGAGTCAGGAAGACCTGAATTCAAATGTGATTCCAGAATTGAAGGCATGGACGATGGACTTCCTTTTAGCAACAAGAACAAAAACAAAAACAAAAACAATATGCCCTCATAGAATGCTTCATGGCTTGCAAATCAATTAACAATTATTATCTCATTTGATCCTTAGAACAGTCCTGGGAGGTAGATACTATTATTACCCTCATTTTACAGATAAGAAAAAACTGAGTCTGAAAGAAGTTGTGACTTGTTGGGGTTAAGTATCTGAGGAAGGATATGAATGCAGGTCTCTCCAAGTCGAAGTTCAGTGGTCTAGCCACCAAACTACAGGATTTGAACTTGTGTGTTTTCTACTCCTGGCAGGATGGCAATATGAAGGAATCCAGGACCAGGACTGGCCAGGCCAGGCTGGGTCAGCATGACTCAGCATCTTTGGTAACAAAGCAGGTTGGTTCTGGCAACAAGGTGTTATTGGCAGAGGCTGACTGTTGAGGTGGTCCAACCCTGATTGATTATCTCTGCTCGAGATAAGCAAATGAGAGCATGGAAAAGTGGAAGGTCTCTTCTCTGGTCACAGGGCAAGTCACTGGCAAGGGTCATTCCTTTCTGAGGCTCTGAGATGTGCCCTATTCAAGGTCCAAATGTGATGGCCTCGGAGACGGAGGATGGTCCGAGAATGCTGGACCTAGCCCCCTCCCTGCTGCCATCTTTCTCTCCTGCTGACCAGCTTACCACAAATAACAAGGCTTTTTAGGTTTCAGCTACAAAAATATTTTGTGGAAACTGTACTGTTCTGGGTCCATGAAGTGGACTCCAGTGGATAATCAATAGATCTGGAGCTGGACAGGATCTCACAGTCTATCAAGTTCACCCCCTCAGTTTGAGGGGAAGAGAGCAAGAGTTTATTAAGTACCTATTATATTCTAGGCACTGTGCTAAACTCCTTACAAATTTCACCTTATTTGATCCTCCTAACAATTTTGTGAGGTAGGTGTTATTATTATCCCCATTTTTCAGTTCAGGAAACTGAGGCAGACAGTGCTCAAGTGACTTACCCAGGATCATACATCTAGTACGTATCTGAGGCTGAATTTGAACTCAGGTCTTCCTGAGTCCAGGCCCATCATTCTAAATATGGTACTATCTAGCTGCTCCTCTTATCTTCCCCCAACAACATTTGTCCTTGCCCAGAGCTGGTAGCCTAGGCATTAAACAAAAGTAACTTTGGGGCATTATCATGGCTTGAAAGTGGGGTTTTCCAAGAACAGTTTTGGCAAAACTTCTCCTTGTCCCTTTGTTAATTACAAAATACTGCTTAGAAGTGATCTCATTGTTTGGGGAAAAACCCCCCTTCCAACACTTTTAGGCCTTTCTTTGAGGAGATAGCCTGTTAACAGCAGAAAAAATGGCTCTGAGATGAGAGGACCTGGGTTCAGATTCTACCCATGATACTTAACTGCCTTCATGACTTTGGGCAAGTCACTCCAAATCTCTGGGCCTCACATCTCCCATCTGTAAAAGAAGAGGGTTAGACTAGGTGACTCCCATGGTCTCTTCTAGATTTAAATCTAAGACCCTGAAGTCCCATGCTTTACAGCTTCAGAGAAGGTGAATGATATACTTGAAAGAACCCAAGGTTTGGGCTCTGGGGTTCAAGTCCTGGCTGTCCAACTTCCCAACAGAATGAAGTTCTCTGGATCACATCTTTCCTCTTCTGTAGAATCAAGAGGCTATTAGATATACTTTCTGAGATGTTGTAGTCTTGTTTTATATTTATTTGTATACAGCTCTTATCTCCCCTAATAGAATCTCCATGAGGTTCTGGAATCAGAATGTCTCAGGGTTAGAAATGGCCATTCTCTGCCTGAAGTGCAGTGTCTTCCACATAGCAGGCTCTCAATCCATTGAATCAAAGGGATCAATAGCTCTCTGGCTGCCTCTTTATATCTATACAGGGAGAAAGAGGACAGTGCTGAGAGGGGATTCTCTCCTTCCATCTGACACTGCTTGGTTTTACTCTGGCTCTTCTCCTTCTCCATGCAGAGGAGCCCTATCTAATAACAGACTTATAACAACATGGAGTCGTTATTACTCCCATTTTACAGATGAGGAAACTGAGACTCAGAACCTCGGGTTACCAATCCATAAAGATCAGCAGCAGGATCTGACCCCAGCCCAGCCCTCCATTTGCTAACCTTTTGTTAGTACTGTCTGCCTCAGTTTCCTCAATTGTAAAATGGGAATAATAATAACACCTACCTCACAAAATTGTTAGGAGGATCAAATAAGATAGCATTTGTAAAGAGCTTAGCACAGTGCCTAGAATATAGTAGGTGCTTAATAAACTCTTGCCGTCTTCCCCTTAAAGTGAGGGGGATAAACTTGCTGGACTCTGAGATCCTGTCCAGCTCCAGATGTCTTGATCATCTACTGGAGTCCAATTCATAGACCCAGAAGAGTACAATTGGTTTGTTTTTTTTTTTGGTGAGGCAAGCGGGGTTAAGTGAGTTGCCCAAGGTCACACATCTAGTAAGTGTTAAGTGTCTGAGGCTGGATTTGAACTCCCGTCCTCCTGACTCCAAGGCCAGAGCTCTATTCACTGTGCCACCTAGCTTCCCTGCCAGAAGAGTACATTTGCTAACACCATGTTACCTCACATTTGTAGAAAAACAAAAACAAAAGCAAAAACAAAAAAATGGTTCTGTAATTTCACTGCTCCAGGGAATTCCCAGTAAGGAAACTCTTTCTACTAATACAGAAGGACAACTGTTCTGTAACTTGAAGTTTTGGAGTTGCCCTGGGTGGGTGGGGTTGGGAGGCAGGGAATGGACTGAGGGATTAAGTGAATTTCTGGGGTGCCCAACCAGTATATGTCAGAGATAGAACTTAGACCCAGTTCTTCCTAATTCTGAGACCAGATCTCTCTATCTCAAGGAGCCTCTTCCTAATTGGGTGACATCTTTAACACCACTTTCTTTCACTCTAGTGACTCCTACATTCTTTCATTCATTCACTTATTCATCCATTCGATAAATCTTCAGTAGAGCCTCCCACAGGGTCCTCCAAACCAAAGCCACAGATTCATTTATACTACATGACCAATAAATATTTATTAAGCATCTAGTATGTGCCAGCCACTGTGTTGAGTAGTGGGGATTGGAATACAAAAAAAGAAAAATAGCCCTTGCTCTGAAGGAGCTTACACTCTAATGAGAGAAGATTTACAAAGGGAAGCTTGAAAGTGAGGGACAGGGAAGGAAGGAAGTTTAGTGGGTAGAGAACTGGCCTTGGGGGCTTCAGGAAGACCTATATCCAAGTCCAATCTCTGACA
Organism: Phascolarctos cinereus; assembly: GCF_003287225.1. Lineage (NCBI taxonomy): Eukaryota > Metazoa > Chordata > Mammalia > Diprotodontia > Phascolarctidae > Phascolarctos > Phascolarctos cinereus. Next base: position 262,261,375 of record NW_027555514.1, on the reverse strand, counting down.
CATGCTGGCTTTCTAACTGTGGGCAAATTATTTAACCTCTCTGTGCTTTAGGGTTACAGATATATAGAAAGAGACAGAGAGGTAGAGACAGAAAGATTGGAATTCAGAAAAAAAGAGCCAGATACAGAGACAGAGATAGTGAGGAAGATATGGCAGAAGAGAAAGGTAGAGACAGAGACAGACAGACAGATACAGAGAAGCTAGACATGATCATGGCTGTATGACACTACAACAACAAAAAAAAAAAGAAGGAAAAGAAATTGACCGTTATCTTATCTGGGAGGAAATGGATAGGAATGTCATACGATGAGATGACCTGAGCTCTGTTCCAGTGGAGGTAGTATTTATGTCATTGAAATTATATTTACACTATGATAGTAAAAAAAAAATGCACCTAGCACTGAGGTAGATGTTAAGAGACATAAATACAATCATCTGATAGAAGATATAAGAGACATAGATCAAAATTTGAATATCAAACTGAACAAGATGAGTACCTAAGACAAGCACAACTAAACTGCTGTGTGAATTTATGGAAGGCAGAGAATACTTCCCATGACTGGAATGGAGGTGATCAAGGAAGGCGTCTTGGGAGTAATGCCATTGGGGCAGGCCTTGAAGGATGAATAGACTATTCATAAGTAGGAGGGGTGGTGGTAATGGTAGTGGTGGAGGTGGGGAGAAACAATCTCAGGCATGGGGGATGATGTGAGCAAAGTTGAGAGGTGAGAAACCACAGGATGTCTTGGGGTGGGAGGATGGTTTCAGAGTGGTCTAGTTAATCTGGGATATAGAGTATGTACAAGTGACTAGAGTGAAATAGGGCTGGAAATGTAGTTTGGAACTACATAATGAAGAGGGGAATGGCAAGGCTATGGAAGAGATTGCTGAAGCATAGGGAATGTTTGCTTTCCTGCTAGGCACCAATCAATCCTAACCACATCCAATAAGAATTTGATCTCCAAAATATCTCTTCCATCCTTCCTTTTCTTTTGATTCCCACTGCTCCCACCTTAATATACCCAACATTTCCTTTCACTTGAGCTTCCTAAGCCTTTTGAAATCTTTAGTGTCTCTTTCCTCCAATCTATCCTGTACAGCTGCCAAGTTAATCTTCTAACACACAGCTCTTATCACATCATTACATTAGATAAAATCTGCAATGGCTTCCAACTGCCCATTGAATAAAGTCCACATTTCTTAGTCTGCAATAAGGTACAGTAAATACTCCATTAAAAAAAAAGAAAGAAAGAAAGAAAGAAAATTCAGACTTCTGTGATATGAAGGGAGGGCCAAAAAAATTTACCTGGATTTTCCAGATCATGAGGGCACTGAGCCCCTAACCCCTGTGATGTGGAAGGGATAACTGTACTTCATTCGTTCTGTTCTCCATTCTCATATTTTTTACTATATATCATAGAACTAGAATTCACAATCAGCTGAGCATAGCATTCAGTACAAAGGATAAAAAAAGAGGCATTTTTAGTGATGTTTGGGGCAAGTAGAAGAATAAAGAAAAGTTAGGACTTTCTCGAGGTTGATGAGATGATTAAAAAAATGATTGTGAGGAGGCTTTCAACTTATATTTTGCTTGTTTTTTCTCTGTTAACAAGGATAATCTTTGTACTAGAAAGGAAAAACCAAAAATGACAAACAGGGAAATGAAATCTAAGGCAAGTAAAGGGGTATCCTAAATGAGATTGTGACCAGGCCTGAATAAACTACATCCTAGAATACTCAAAGAACTGGCAGCTGAGATTGACTAATTGTTAATAGAAAGTGAACTTTGAAAAATCATTGAGATGTGGAGAGGTGACAGTGGATTAGAGATGAGGAAATGTCCTCATTTTCAAAAAAGGAAAGAGGGTCAAGTCTTTAAGCTACAGGTCAATGAACCTGTCCTTGAGTCCCAGGAAATTTTTTACAACATATTATTAGAGGATATAAAGGAAGCATTGGTTACCAAGGCTTAAATCTTTTCATCAACTGGTTATGGAGTTGGGTGTGGTGGTACACACCTATAATCTCTGCCACCAGAAAGGCTATGGCTTGGAGATCTTTGGAGCTTGGGAGTTCTGAGCTGCAATGGACTATGCCGTTTGGGTGTCCATACTGTCTGGTATTGATATGGTGAGGCCCCAGAGAGCAGGGGACCACCATGTTGCCTAAGGAGGGGTGAATTAGCCCAGGTCAGAAACACAGCAGGCCAAAGCTCTGGTGACAACTAATAGTGAGATTAGCCTTTGAGTAGTCTTGAACTTGTCCTGGTGAAAGGGGGAGAGCTTGGAGTATTTCCCTAGTGGAGAGCTCCAAGGCATCTGTCCATGTCCCTGAGTAGTTTGACAGTTTTATCAATAAGTTGGTTGCAGTTATAGAGTGTCTACCTTTTGAATTTTAAGATATGTAGGTAGAGATGATAGATAGAGAGAGATAGGTAGAGATAGGTTTGTAGATAGAGATAGGTAGGTATAGATAGATAGGTAGATATAGGTAGATAGATAGATAGGTATAGATAGATAGACAGGTAGAGGTAGAGATAGCTAGGTAGATAGAGAGAAAGATATAGACCAACAGCTAGAGATAGAGAGAGAGATAGGTACATAGAGATAAGTAGATATGAGTAGACGGATGGATAGATAGAGGTAGGTAGACAGAAGGTAGATAGAAATAGGTAGATAAGCAGAATTTATTAAGGCTTCCTATGTGCTAGACATACATGGGGCTACAAATATATGCAAGCATGGCAGAAGACAACACATAAAGGGGAAGTAGATCTTGAGATGGAGTGTGAGGAAAGATACCGACAAGGGGAAAATAGGAGTAGGCAAGAGGAGTCCAGAGACAGTCCAGGTGTGAGCCAGGTGAAGCATGACTGAAGCCTTTCCTAAAACAATGGTGAAAGGGAGGGGATCACCAATGAGGAGAGGAGGGTCCCAGGTAGAGGTTTCTCAGGTGGTGATGTGATAGGTGAGGAGGAGTAGGATTCTGGAGTAAGGGCAGGTGTGAGGGACACAAAATTAGAAGAGACCGAAAATGTACTACACAACTGAATCAGAATCCCAGAAAAATTTACTGGTTAGAATGATAGGTCTGGGTCTAAGAGGATGTATTTTAGCAAGGATAAATTATACCATTCTACCCTTGGGTTAAATACCCCGTGGCAGCAATATAGGCTGGGGAATACAAGAAGATTGTGGCTAGTGTGATGATGGATTGAACTCAATGGCAGTCAACAGTGAGACACAACAGCCAAAAAAGCCATTGAAATCTTTGGTTGCATTCACAGAGCCATATTAGCCAGTGCAAAGGAAGTGATGATTGCGCTGTATCCTGTCCCAGTCAGAACGAATCTGTAGTAATTCGATTAATTTTGGGTCCCATAGTTGAGGAAGAACATTGAAAATCAGGGTGGATCCAAAGGCAAGCATACAGAATGGTGAAAGAATAAGAAACCACACCATTCCATAGTAGACCATTCATCCCAGTAGAATGTAAGCTCCTGGAAGGCAGGGATTGTCTCACTCTTATCTTTATTCCCATCTCTTAGCATAGTGCTTGGCACATTTGTGGTGCTTATTAAATGCTTTTTGATTGATTGATGGTGGAATGGATGAGTGGAATTTGGGAGCTTTATCTAAGAGAAGAGAAAACTTAGGTGGGATGTGATAGCTATAGTAAAGTATTTGAAAACAACTATCACATGAAAGAAGGATTAGATTTATTTTGCTTGGCCTTGGAGAACAGAACTAGAAATGATGAGTAAAAGTTGTAAAGAGGTAGATTTAGGTTCAATGCAAAGGAAATTTTTTTTTCTTTTTAAAATAAATTTGAGTAGTTCCAAAACATAATGGGCTGCCTTGGAGGTGGGGGGATGGAGTAACAGTAGGCTACCCACTCCTGGAGGCAAAGTTTTGCTGAAACCAACTTGTTAAATTTTCAGTGTAAGCACCTATACCATGAAAATTGGCAAATGTTACAAATTAGGGCTTGATATATTGTTTTGCTGATTGTCTTAGATTTAAGAAAGTGATGGAGAAAATAGTAATGCTATAGATCAGACCTGCACAACTTGGCAGGAGGTAGGGGTCAAAATTAAAATATGCTAAACTTCTTTGGGCCACAGATAGGTTTTTAATGGTTCACTTTCCAAGTAAAGGTATAATTAATGATTAAACTATTCTGTAAATAAACCATATTTTTAAAAAGGGAAATTACAATTAATATCAATTAATTGCACTTATTACTTAAGATTTTTATTTATCATAAAATCACATTAATGTTAAAAATACTTTGCTAAATGGTGTAAGTTTTAATATATTTTTCAGGTTTTATTGCTGTTTATATTTAGTTAATAGGACATATTACACTTCTTGTCAGCAATCAGTTTATCATACTCTGGAATCGTGTTTGAAATCAATTTCTTTAGAAATCTGAAAACTAACCTTCTAACTAACTAACTTTCATTTTCTGAGTTTACTTTCTTGAAAAACCATTGTTCCCCACTGAGATTTTTCAACAATTTGAACTCTACAGTTTAATTTGTTTTTCATTGGTGTCCAATTTGCTGAAGTCATGATGTTTTGATTCGGAATGGTGACAAAGATTGTATTCCTTTGGAACGGCTGTTACTTCTCGGCAAACAAGGTACAATATTTTGTCTCTTGTGTAAGTAAACAAGTATCTACTTGTCCACTCTGGATTAAACACTATGTTCTGATTCGATCTTTTGTTTCTTTTTATGACCCATTTTACGAAGTTACCCCCAAAATTTTAATGTTAGAACCCAAAAATCTCCAAAAATGTCTAGCATATGTACAAAGAAATACTGAACTGAGTGTCTGACCTTGGAAAGAGCACCAGACACTCATGTAACTTTGAGGGCAGAAAAGAAGCCCTCGGGCAGTTGCATCATATAGGGGTCATCAGCTGTGTTGATGTGTGGCTGCACTCACTTTGTCCCTGTTCAACGCCAGTAATGACCAAAAATGCAGCAAAAAGATACGACTCTGGCTCCTCTCAGACTGTAGACACACTGATGATGGTGGTCTTCATGTGGATGTTGGATGGTCACTGTTCAGGTCTAGGAGGTCTTGTCACTGAATTCTTTCCAACTCACAGTCTGATTTCATGTTTTGGTTTCTGCCTCCTTGGAGAAAGATAAATACAAATTATCTGCAGGAACTGAGAGAACCAAATGGATGTGTCACTGGAACATCTTCCATAGTCATTATCAGAAAAGCTCTGAGTGAGTTGGTGTTCAGCATTGCCAGTGGTACTTGAGAAGGACCAAGCTGATTGTGGTCTGGGGTGATTTTGAAACTCTATTTTCTGTGAGTAGGGGAGGGAAATGAGATCTGCTAGAGTTAGGGTACTAAGTATTACTACCTGCTTGGGGGCAGTCTCCATTGTGATCCGTATGCCTAGCAGGGACCATGGTGCAATGAAAGGAATGTTGGATTTGGAGTCTTGAAGACCCGGATTCTAATCGCGGCCCTAAGCACTCTCAAATTGCTTATCCCATCTGGGTCTCAACTTCTTCATCTTTGAAAGGAGGAGATTGCATTAGATCATCTCTGAGATTCCTTCCAGCTCTAACTTTGTAATGCCATGATTTTAGGAAGTAGCTTGTAGAATTTGGAGACTGGGGGAAAATGCCCTGACCCCCCCAAAAAAAAAAACAACAAAATTTTGGATTAGGATTCTGGGAACTTGGGCATAGACTCAACAATGCTAGAAACTTGCTGTGTGATCTGGAGCAAATAATTACCCCTCTCTGGGCCTCAGCATCCTCATCTGTAAAACAAGGGAGCTAGGTGATGTAATAATGGATAGACTGCCGGACCTGTAGTTAGGAGGTTGGTGTTGTTGGGTTGTTTCAGTCATGTATGACTCTTTGTGACCCCATTTGGGCTTTGCTTGGCAGAGATACTGGAGGAGTTTGTCATTTCCTTCTCCAACTCATTTGACAGATAGAAAACTGAGGCAAACAGGATGAAATGACTTGCCCAGGGTCATACAGCCAGAAAATGTCTCAGGCTAGAATTGAAATCAGGTCCTGTGCACTATCCACATTGCCACTTAGTAGGCAAGTCACTTAGCTTCGGACAGCAGTTTCCTCATTTATAAATGGAAATAATAATAGAACCCAACTTCCAAGGTTGTTGTGAGAAAAAAATGAGATAATATTTGTGAAGTGCTTTGTGAATCTTAAAGCACTGTACAAATGCCAGCTAGTAATTACATAATTACACCGAGGAGGGGTATGGGGGGGTAGGTGTACCCTAAACTTTCATCATTCGTTGCACTGACTAATATGCTTCATTTTACATGTTGATAGTTGGGTTTATTTTGACAGGACAAGAACATTTTAATGAGTTGATAGATACTCATGCAAAATAATATGCAAATGTAAACTCAAGAACTGATTCAAGGATAAGAGGGCCCAGTTCATCAAATTACCTGTTTTAAAAGCTTGTCTGATTTAAGGTTATCAATAACAATAGCTAGCATAAAGTTTGCAAAGCACTTGACATTTTAATCTCATTTGCTCCTCACGACAACCCTGCTATTATGCTATTCCAAATCTTAGAGATGAAACTGATAAAGACAGAGATTAAGAGGGGCAGCTAGGGGGCGCAGTGGATAGAGCACCGGCCCTGGATTCAGGAGGACCTGAGTTCAAATCTGGCCTCAGACACACAATAACACTTACTAGCTGTGTGACCCTGGGCCAGTCACTTAACCCCATTGCCTAACCAAAAAAAAAGGAGATTAAGTGACTGGCCCAAGGTCACACAGTTAGTGTCGGAGGCCAGATTTGAACTCAAGTCTTCTCGACTTAAATCCAGTGCTCTGGATACTGCTCCACCTAGGTATTTTGAATAAGTTCTTGGGAACTTGTGTGACTTCACTGTTTCCTTTTTTTTTAAAATCAATATTTGTAAATTAATTTTGACTTAAAAGCTAAAGAAGCTTTTTCATTAGATACTTTGCTCACCGTAAACTCGGAATTTCAGAGTAGATGGGGACCTCTGTGGTCATCTAGTCTAACTCTCATCTGACCAAGAATTCCTCTTACAACATGGCATTAACAGATAGTCACCAAGCCTCTGTAAGACTTCCAATGAAAGAGGCACTCCAGGCTGACCAATTCTCTTGAAGATGGTTCTAATTGATAGAAAACTTTCCCTCATATCAAGCCTAAATCTTCCTCTTCGAACTTTCTCCCAACGCTCCTGATTCTGCCCTTTGGGGCCAAACAGAACAAATCTAATCCTTCTTTGACTTGAAAGCACCTCTCTTTTCCCCAAGACTCTTCTCTTTCCTAAACCAACTGCCTAGTTCCTCAGCCCTATCCTGAGGCCACCCTAGATGCCCTCCCCTAAACACCCTCAGGCTGTCAAAGTTTTCAGTAAAATGTAGTGCCCAGAACTGAACACAGAAGCTCCACTTCTGTTCACAAATATTCTGTACTTTGTAGAGAAGGAAGATTCACAAGCTGGAGCCTTGTGGGAGGCTGATGAAAGCATAGCCATGTCAACTTCACTTAAAGGTAGATTTCCATCCAATTCTTGGTCCAGCTGCTGTTCTAGCATGGCCGGAATGTACCCTGACCATATGACTTTCTTAAAATGCTTATGAAGTCTAAGAGTTGTTTTTTTTTACGTCTACTTAAGAGGCTCTAACAGACATAATGTGTTTTAGGGTAGGAGAAAGAAATGGTGTCCTAGTTTTTTTTTTCTTTCTTTTTTAAGAGCTGTGTAATTTACAGTCTCTATTCTAGAACCCAGGACAAGTCTTTTATTGTGACTGAAACCTAGCTCACTCATAATTCTACCAATCTGGTTGAGAGAAGATAAAAGATTACCATAGAAATGCAATTAAAAATAGACTCTGTATTTTTAAAATCCGAAAGCAAGGGACTACACCCAGGTTGGCAGGCACTATATAAAAGTGGGCTTTTTAGGGCCCCAAGCAAGAATATTCAGCTCAAGACTTTGTTTGAGAAGCTTCAGTCAGCCTTTAGCTGGGCAATCTGATAACCAGGTTTATCATCCTGGGCTTGGGAGGGGAAAAAAGAAAGGATTATTGAGGTCTTTGAGACCACACCTAGACAGTCCTTTGTCCCAGTCATAAACTAGAGTACAAGACTGAGAGATGATGATCCTCTGTCCTTGAAGATGCTGGTCAGTCAGTCCTTCTCTCTTAGAAACTTCTGCATTGAGGGTGGAGGGAGGTGACTGGCTAGGAGATTTATGGCAGGGATATGCTGAGAGAGCATTAGTTGTCAAAGCCAGAGACTTGGATTTGAGTCTGGACTCTATCACTTACTAATAGTGTGACTATGGATAAACACAAAGCAATTTAGGGAACCTTTATTCAATGCCTACTCTATGCTAGGCTGTGCCTGCCTTCAAAGTACTAATACTGTAGGAATGTTATACAACCTGTACACAAATAAGGAAATATATAAATTATAACTTTGTATGTAAACATATAACTTACAACTGTATATATAAATTTACATGTAAATATATAAATTATAACTATATAAAGTTCTATGTAAATATATAAATTATAGCTATATAGATTTATGTGTAAATATATAAATTATAATTATATACATTTCATTTACATGTAAATATATAAATTATAACTATATAAAATTCTATATAAATATATAAATTATAGCTATATAGATTTATGTGTAAATATATAAATTATAATGATTAAATTTATGTGTAAACATACAAATTATAATAGATTTATATGTAAATATATAAATTATAATTATGTAAATTTATGCATAAATATATAAATTCTGTGTGAGTATGTGTTTGGACCTGTGATTTCACTGACAAAAAAAAAAATCCTTGGAAAGAAAGAGAGAAAGAAATAAGCATTTATTAAATGCCAGGCACTGTGTTAGGTGATTTACAAATATCATCTCATTTGTTCTTCACACAATCCTCAGAGGAAGGTGCTATTATCTATTTCCAGATTACATTTGAGGAAACTGAGACAGAAGTTAAAAGACATGCCCCAGGTCACACAGCCAGTAAGTATCTGAAGCTGAATTTGAATTCAGGTCTTCCTGACTCCAAGCTCAGCATTCTATCTATTATCTTCCTAATAAGGAAACTCCCTCCATTAATAGAGATTGGCAGATGCTCTTGGAAATTCCTTATCTGACAAAGAATCATCTTGGAAGATGAGTCTTCCTGACTCCAGGCTGGGTTCTCTAGCTGCCCTTTTTTTGTATGTGCCAATATGTAAGCACGTGTTACCCCCTTTAGAATATGCACTGTTTCAGGTTTGTCTTTGTATCCCCTGTGCTTAGTACTGGGTCTCCCATATAGTTAGCATTTAATAAATATGTATTAATTGATTATTCTGCAAGTCATAGTCTTAGGGAACTGCTGGGGTTACTAAGGTATAAAGTGACTTTCCCAGGGTCATATATCTAATATGTGTCAGAGGCTGGATTTGAACCTGGCTTTCTGACTCAGAGGCAGGAACTCTATTTACTAAGGGGGTTGCCTCTCCAAAGAGAGAGCATTTATATGGTAATTACTGGGATGGGGCGGGGAGATGGGAAGAAGTGCTAACAGCTGTTATCATTTCAACTCTCTGGGCCTCAGTAATAAAAAGGGATAATAATACTTGTTCTGCTTACTTCAAAAAGTGTTTTTTAGGAAAATTCTTTGAACCTGTGAAGCAGAGGTGTCAAACTCAAATAGAAAGGGGGTCATTAACTGCATAAGGATCCCTGCTGGTGGCATATTGACTTAGAAAACCACTAATTAACATTATCTATATTCTATTGTGTTTTTATTTATTTTGTTGAATGTTTCCCATTTATTGTTTAGACTGGCTTGGGCTGTATTTAGAGTGTGTTTGACACCTCTGTTGTAAAACACTATATAATATTAGTAATATTTGAAGGTCCAGGGGGCACCTGGAACACTGATGAACTTGAAAGAGTCCTCACCTTTGCTCTGTAGTCAGAGGATCTGGGTTCTTATGCTGCCTCTGATGCTTACTACCTATGTAACTGTGTGGGATGCCACTCAAATTAAAAAAAAAACATGCTTAGAGGTTTTTCAAGGAGAAACAGAAAGTTAATTTATTTACTATTCCTGAGAATACGGTGTCCCTCCACCAGAATGCTCTGATGAAGGGAAACAGAGTGCAGGAGCTAAGAACCAAATTAAATAGCCCTAATGGGCAAATCCCCCCTCCGACCAACTGGCCAATGTTTTGGCTCACAATCTATGGAAACAGAAAAACAAAACAAAGAGAACAGTATGCATGTCTGTATTTTGCCCCTTAGTTTGCTGAGGTAATACCAAAGAAGCAATTAAAGATGTGCAGTCCGGCTAGACACTGGACAGTACAGCCAGGTCACCATGACCGAAATGTAGCAACAGGTACAACAAGATGGGGGGGGAGGCTTCTTCAGGAGTTTCAGCCTTGGCAGACTTTAACTACTGATATAACAATGGCCTAAAAGGGGGAGGGGTGTACTTGGGACTGGACTCCTGGAGAAATCACTCAGGTGATTTCTAGTAAATGGAAACTTAGGCCTGTCAGGCTACTATGCCTGCCTTGAGTCTAATACAATTTCTATTTATTCTTCTAAAAAGTCTTCACAGGACCCCTCATCCCACTCTTATCCCAAACCTTAATTACACTGAGGAGTCTTCACTGGGATATCCCATTCATAACCATAGGCACTCACTTTACCTCCCTGGGCCTCAGTTTTCTCATCTGTAAAATGAGGACATTGGCACTAGCTGGCCTTCAAGCTCTAGACATGGGATCTTATGAATCAAAGGATCTATACTGAAGTCCCTGCTTACTAGTTGGGTAATCTTGGATAGGACAGCTAGGCGGCAAAGTGGATAGAGCACCAGGCCTGGAGTCAGGAAGACCTGAGTTCAAATCTAGCTTCAGATACTTAATAGCTGTGTGACCCTGGGCAAGTCACTTAACTCTGTTTGCCTCCGTTCCTCATCTGTAAAATGAGCTGAAGAAAGAAATGGCAAACCATTCCAGTGTCTTAGTCAAAAAAAACCCCAAATGAGATCATGAAGAGTCAGACGTGACTGAAAATGACTAAATAACAATGAAATCTTAGGTAAGTCATTTTACCTCTGTGAGCCTTAGTTTCCTAATCTGTAAAATGGAGCAAAAGCCTTCCCTGCCTCTCTCATACAGTTGTTGAAAAATAAAATAAAATTAGTGAAAGTATATTGTAAAAGGCAAGTGATTTCCTTTTCGATGAATTCCTGTGACCTACTTTATACCCTGTGTCTAATATAATCCTGAGTATCTATATCTTATCTTCTGAGATTTAGAGAACCCAGTGTTTTAGTTCAGGAAAAGACTGAGGCTCTACTATTTGGCAACTCTGGGCAAATCACTTAAACTCTCTGACCCTCTCTTTTCCCATTTCTAAAATGGTCCTTACTTTACAGGGCTGTTGTAAGGAAAGCATTTTACAAAACCTAATTTATCCCATAAATGTGAGCTGTAATTATTAAAGACTTGCAAGGTATTTCTTTATGTGAAATGTCTGCACTAAGTTGGTAGATGGAAGATTGGGTAGAATCATTCTGAACAGCTTGAAGTTCAGGAAGGTCATCAAGCTCCATGTGTTCATCACAGGAAGCATATCCAGGTGAAGATGGCAAATTCTCATTACACTGCAGCAACTCCAAGGAGTCATTCATTCCTGAAGCTCTCTTGTCCATTACCAGCAGGAGTTTCTGTACTGCATTAGACATTTGATTTGTCTTCACTTCCCACACCATGTTATGGTGTTCAGACTGGGCCATGCAATTCAAAAGATACCGAAGCACAGCCAGTGTTAACAATTACGCCTGGACACCTTCTTCCCCCCTTAAATACGTTGTGGGCAGCTGACATTCGAGGTCAAGAAGATAGTTGGTATCATTGTTTTAATCTATTTACTTGGAGCTTTGGATTCTTGAGTGCACATGCAAATTTATGCAAATTATGCCATTAGTGGTGGTTCTCCATCCCCATCTTTGTTAGCAGGGGTGAAATGGGGTGGTAAATGAAATGGCATCGGCACCGGCCCGGAGGGATTGTAAAGTTAGTCTGTGGCATGAATGCAGGAAGAGCCAGGGGTAAAGGTGAAAATAGTCCATGCAAATTATCCACCCAATAGGTGGCTTGGGGATTGCAGAATTAGGTCAGAAAGCACAGATGAAAGCATTGTACAAAGGTCCTTATTGCCATCCTGTGACATTATTAAACTGGGAGGTTTGGGGTGGGGGAGAGGTGGTGGCTGGAGGGGGGTCAATGAAGTACTTGTAAATCAGTTTCCTGTGTTGTAAAGTGAAGATAACAAAGCCTAGGGGAGGAAGGGGGGGTGGGGCAGTATACAGTGATTCTGAGGGCTGCATGAAGAATTTTGCCTGTGGCAGGGAGAAGATTGCCTTTATAGCTGGATCTGAAGGTGACTTGAAGGACTCTGCATCTTCCCATCTGTAATCTGAAAGGAAGAAAACTAATTATGGTTTATGAGAATTCATGAGAAATTCTTGGATCAGAATCACAGAATCACTGAATTTTAGAGTGAGAAGGAGCCTGGGGCCTTATATTATGAATTTCCAGTGCAAACTGGGAAAGGAATGCCAGCTTCAAAATCAATCAATCGACCAGCATTTGCTTAGTCATAGTATTCTAGGAACTCTTCTGGGCACTGGGGTTGGTCAGTCAATAAGCCTTTATTAGGGGCTTACTATTTGCAGGGCACTAAGCTAGGAATATAAGGAAAGGCAAAAACAGAATCTTTACTCTACCCTGAAAGAATTTACTTTCTGGGACAGGGGTAGGGGGGAAGGAGCCATATGCAAACAAATGTATTCATGGAAAATGTATACAGGCTGGAATGGAGTTAACCTCAGAGGGAAGGCATGAGTGGAGTGGCATGGGGCAACAAGCAAAGACTTCTTACAGAAAGTGGAACAGGCTCTGAGTCTTGAAGGAAGCCAGAGAAATTAAGTTTATGAGAGGACAGGGCATTGCTCTTGTGGGGAAGTGCCGTGAAAAGCCACAGTATGTTCAGGGACAGCAAAGAGTGTCTCTGGATCACAGAGTACATGGAGAAGAGTACAGGATAAGAAGTACCTGCTGTGTTTAGTGTTTTACAAATATTGAGAAGGAGAAAAGGTGTCAACATTTGTAGTTACCATCTTGGAACCTTCAGTTGGTAACTTGGAATTTTTATAAAGATGCACAACAGAGCCCAGCTCACAGGACACACTTTTTTTTTTTTTTAGGCAATTGGGGTTAAGTGACTTGCCCAGGGTCACACAGTTAGTAAGTGTCAAGTGTTTGGTCTGAGGCTGCATTTGAACTCAGGTCCTCCTGACTTCAGGGCCAGTGCTCTATTCACTGTGCCGCCTAGCTGTCCCTGGACAAACTTTTGTGAAGCCACAGTTCAGCAGGAGTCACGTGAAAAGAGAAAGGCCACAGTGGAAGGAGGTGCCTGGCTTGGGATTGCATTACCCAAACTGCAAGCCAGGGAGACCTGAATCTCATGCCAGATAGTAGGAGGCATTCCCCTCTGTGGGAGCAAAGGTAGAGAAAGAAGTGTCTATGAGGAAGCATGAAGCAATGGATATGATAAGAGGTTGGGATCTAGACCCTAAAAAGGGAAAAACCCTGGACTTTTCCACTTGGCCAAATCTCTGGTTTTTGCCTGAGGCTATAATCCCATCAACTGGCCTTTCATTGTGGCTATACCCAATCTCCCAGTTCCTTTACCCTTAACCTAGCCTCCACGGCCTTACCTCCCTATGGCCCCAGGCTACTTCCCACCCTTGATCCTATCTAGGCTCCATTCTCCCTAGCCCCAGTGGTCCAAGTGCCTGGAATTCTATTTCCTCATAGACTACTTGGCCACTCCTAGATCCCTCCCGTAGTTTTTCTGTATATAAGGCCCATCTTGTCTCCATTAAGGTGCTTAGATTCTTATAATCTAGCCAATAGCTCACTAACATTCAGACTCCTTAAGAGTCTGCCCAGTATGATGGATGTTCTAATAAACCTTGTCTTTGGCTGAAAGAAGGCTTGGGTTGTATTCTTTCGGACAGGACCCGCATGTCATGATTTTGGGGCCCCAGCACCCCTAAACCTCAACAGATAGAGGATTGAATGTGGAGTCAGGAATGCCTGAGTTCAAATCCTGCCTTAGATACTTCCTAGCTACGGGACTGTAGGCAAGTCACTTAATGTCTCTGTGCCTGTTTCTTCATCTATAAAATGAGAGAATATGCATGTATAAAACTAAATACGTGTCATAGCATGGTTCATTAAACTGAAGTTACAAAGTTGATTGTTTTGAAAGGAGAGGAAACAAAAAAGGTAAATGAGACCTCTTCATGTGTTTCTGGGTAGTTTTCCCTGTATGATTGCATATGTCCTGGTGAGATTCTTGTGTACCGGGCTGTGCAGCAAGTTGCCTGAGGTCATAGACCCAGAGGACACGAAATGGTTAGGTGTTTATGGCTTTATTTCACAAGGTCAAAAGGAGCTACACCTTTGTTTTGTTTTCTTGTCGGAAAGAAACTCGGTCACGTTCAATTTTGTAGGGTTTTTATTTTTAATTATTTTCTCACAAATTTAAACACCAAATGAAACGAGCATTTTAAATCATTATAGGATGGAAACTCTTCCTGAGTTCAAGTCCAGTCTTAGATGCTTACTAGCTGAGTGACCTTGGGCAAATCACTTCACTCTCTTTGCCTCAGTTCCTCACCTGTCAAATGAGCTGCAGAAGGAAATGGCAAATCCCTCCAGTGTCTTTGTCAAGAAGACCCCAATGGGGTCACAAAGAGTTGGGCACTATTGAAATGATTAAGCAACAACAACAACAGAACGGAAGAACGGGATTGTAAGTGAAACTGCGAATCTCCAATATACTGTATTAGATGTATATCTATATTGCTTTTTGAAAAATGTGTAATAAATTTCACATGTAACTTTTGAATCTGTCCTACTTTTTTGTGATCCTTTCTGTCTTTCCTTCTCTTTTGGGCATTTAAAAATGCTTCAATGATTTCTTTTTATAAAAAAATCTTATCCCCACCTCTTCCCAAATTAAAAAAAAAAAGTAAAACAAAACCCTTAAAAATACACACAAACAAAACAAACTCCTGCTGAGTGTCATGGAACAGGCTTGTAATGTCTACTATCATCTATCTATGTATCCGTGTATGTATGTATATTTGTGTCATCTCTTTGTCCATTTATTATCTCTTCCTATCACCTCTCTGTCCCTTTGGCTCTGTCTTTGTCTCTCTAATGGGGCCCTGCTTCCTTGACTCTGTTTTATGAAGACAGAGGTCCATAGGAGTCACATCAAAGGGGAATTTCCATAGTGGAAGGACAATCTGTGACTTGAAATTGCGGATGTTCCAAAGCACCATGCTGCCTCCTGTAAGCTGCTCTTTTCTTCTTTATAGGGCAAGCAGGAATGTGGTTATTGTATTCTAGGTATTGTAAGGCATTACATCTTCTTAAGGCATGCTAGGAATGGATAATCCACTTTTGTCTACAAACAGTCACAGTGCCCTGCGGCCTATTTCTCCATCATGCCATTCATTGTTGCAGCTGCTGAAAATGCCTTTAGTGAGGGAGCTTTAGGCTTGTGCCACACACCTGACAAACCCTGCTTTGATAGTCCTCTCTCTTTGGAGCCCCCCTTCATTTGGTTCCTGGTTATTTAATTCATCACGAGAGCACTGATGTATGAACATTTAATTGCTGTGGGTTTCTTTCCAGCGTTCTCCCCTGACACCCCACAATGTCATCAGCGTAGCGTTTCCTGGGACACACCATTCCTGTGTTCAGCCCACTGATGATGCATGAAGAAGGAACCAGGGATATGCATTTTCCTTGATCTTGTCCTTGACACAGAAATGAGGCTACTACTTTGTCAAGTCGGAAACATTTCATCAATGCAGCCAAAGGCATATAAAAGAGTCAAGAAAAGCTACGTTTGGATCCTGCCTCAGAGCCTTACTAGCTGTGTGATCCTGGGCAAGTCTCTGGGCCTTAGCTTATTAATCTGTAAAATGGGGATTTGGATTTAAGGACTCTAAAGGTGTCTTCCAGCCTTAGCCTATGTCCATGTTAGATATACAGAAAATCAGCTTTGGCAATCATTAAGACCTAAATTCAAGTTTCTCCCTTTGACACATACTGGCTGGGCAAGTCATTCTTACTTTCTAGTATCCTATCAACTCTTTTTCCCCCTTCCCTTCATCTCTCTTAATTTTTTAAAATTTTTTCAATCAATGACCATTTATTTTTTCCACTGCTTCCTCAAATTTCAAACAAAAAAATCCTTGTAACAAATGTGTATAATCAAGCCAAGTAAATTCCTACATTTGCCACATCCAAAAGTACATATGTCATTCTTTACCCTGAATCTATCACTTCTCTCTCAGAAGGTAGGTAGCATGTTTCATTATTAGTCCTCTGGATTCATGGCTGAGCATTTCATTGCTGTGTGTTCTTAAGTCTTTCAAAGTTATTTGTCTTTACAATGTTATTGTATAAATGGTTCAACTGCTTCTTCTTATTTTGCTCTGTAGTAGTTCATAGCACCAGGCAATTATTTAAGACCATCTTTGTCTTCATCTCTGCTTCCTGGCTTCCCTGGGTCCTTCAGTTGGAGTCCCACCTTCTGCTAGAAACTTTTCCTGGTCCTCCTTAATCTTAGTATATTCCTGCTGAGACTACTCCCAATTTATCTTCTATCTTGTTTGTACATAGTTATTTGTATGTCGTCTCCCCTTTCAGACTATGAGCTCCTTTAGGACGAGGGTTTTCCATCTCCCCCCCCCCTTCCCTTGTATCCTTGGGCACAGTGCCTGGCCATGAAGTGGGTATGCTTGTCGACTTTACCATAAGAACATGTGCTTTGGGATGGCCAGTTTCCTCACTGGAAGTTCCCCCATCTAATCACCAGTCTAGACCAGACCCCAAAACAATTCCACTACTACCATAACTGTCTCTTTTTATGTTTATTTCATTGCTACAAAATCGCACGATTTTGAGAGCTAGAAAGCACCTGTGTCCTTGCCCAACCAATACTTCAAAGAATTTCTTCTTCAGCGTATCTTATGAGTAGTCATCCAACTGATGCTTGAATGACTCCCCCAACCCACAGAGTGAACCTGCCTCTCAAGGCAACTGGCTCCATTTGTTGATAGCTCTAATTGGCAGGAAGCTTTAAACCTGATCTCAACAAGAAATTGGCCTCTTTAAAACTTTCACCCTGTTGTTCCCCTTCCGTCCTCTGGTGCCAATCAGAACTAGCCTCATTCCTTTTCTATGAGATGGCCCTTCAAGTAATAATAAGAATAACAACTAACATTTATATAGGGCTTACCGTGTACCTGGGCACTATACTTTACAACTATTATTTCATTTGTTCCTCAAAACAATCCTGGGAAGTAGATGCTATTGTTATCAAAATTTTACAGTTGAGGAAACTGAGGCAAAAAGAGGTTGAGGGACATGCCAAGGGTCACATAACTACGAAGTTTCTGAGCCTGGATTTGAACTCAGATCTTCCTGACTCCAGGCGTAGCAGCTCTATCCACTACACCACCCAGCTGCCTCAGTATTGGAAGAAGGCTACCAGATGCGCTCTTCTGAGTCTTCTCCCCTCTATGTAAGCTATCCCCAGTTCCTTCTCCTGATACTCAGATGGCTTGATTCTTTTCACCCTTCTGAATGCCCTCCTCTGGACTGTCTCTAGCTTCCCAGGGTTCTTCTGAAATTATGGCGCCCTGTGTTGAGCACTTGGAACAGAGCACCCTACGAAAGGCACTCCTGCTAAAAGAAAGCAGTTCTTGTTAATTCTATGGCTAGTTAAAATTCATTTCTGTAGCCAGCAGGGAAGAAAGACAGGCTCTCACTCTGATGTGTTAGGAGATCTGGCTTCAGGAATGCATTAAGGGTGGTAACCTCCATAGTGGAAAGGATGCAATGGCTCTGGAATTGGAGCACATGGGTTCAAATCCTGCCTCTTTTCTCTTACTGCCTGTGTGACCTTGGGCAAGTTACTTGTCCCTGGAATTTAATGGGTTTGATTAGACTCTTTTTGTTGTTCAGTCATTTCAGTCATGTCTGACTCTTCGTGACCCCATTTGGGGTTTTCTTGGCAAAGATACTGGAGTGTTTTGCCATTTCCTTCTTCAGCTCATTTTACAGGTGAGGAAACTGAGGCAAACAGGGTGAAGTGACTTGTCCGGGGTTACATAGCTAGGAAGTGTCTGAAGCTGGATTTGAACTCAAGTCTTCCTAACTATGGGCCTGGCACTTATCAACTTTGCCGCTTAGTTGCCCTTGGGTTAGACTTGAAATTCTAGTTTATCATCTAGATAATTACTAATAGCTATTCCAGCTTCTAGACTTGAAGTTCTAAGGTACCTTTATTCTCTGATTTTCTAATGAGGGAAGCGTAAGGCACGGGAAAGGTTACTGAAAGGTTGTTTAACCTCCATCTGTGGAGGTCACTAAAATTAAAGCGTTCCTAGGTTTTGGAAGGTTTCTGGAGCCACGAGGCAGGGACTAGGTGACTTCTGGAGGTCCTATTCAGCCTTTTGCTTCCATGAAGACAGCTGAGTGAGGGAAAAAAGAGACAGTGAATTACCAGCCTCAAGAGGAAATGATGCTTCCCATGTAAATGTTGAATAGCTCCATGATTCTGAGTCCCATTAATAGCTCCATGATTGTGAGTCCCATTGCTATGTTCTTGATAGATGGGAATCTCATTATCTTGAAACATGCAAATGGAACCATTCTAATCTTCAGCACACACCCATTCAATCATCGTGTTGCTCATGGATATAGTTTACTCCCGGGAACTCTGACACAGGGAAAACAGAACCCCTTAGATCACTGACAATTAGGAAGACAGAATGAGAATCACCACGACTTTGATTAGAAGCTGTTGTATGCTGAGGGCTGAACTCTGCATTCATTAAGCATTTACAGGTGTGAAGCTGGAGTTGTAACTAGTACAACCTAAGATTTGGGCATCTTCTGGTACAATAGAACACATGTGCTGGATGTGGACTCAGAGGATCTGGGTTCAGATTCTGACTCTACAACTTATACCCTGAATGACCTCGGTCAATTACTTAACGTCTCTGGGTTTCAGTTTCCTCATCTGTAAAATGAAGGCATTGGACTAGATGGCCTCTAATATCCCTTTACTATCCCAAATCTATGGCCCCATGAGTTCTAATCTTGGGATTGGGGCTTTGACTCAGGCTGCTGGCATGGGTGGGGGTCCTGCTTCCAAGGCCCACGATTCTCTTACTTTATAGGGGATCATTCTGAATGCTGTGCCTGGCCTTCCTTCCATCTCTCTTCCAGAAATGAAGCAGGAGACAAGTTTAAACTCCAGCCTTCAGAAGTCATAATTAGTCGCCATATTGATCAGTGTTCTGAAGTCTTTCAATGGTATTTTCCTGTATATTAGTGTGATCTTTGTGTAAACTGTTTGACTGGTTCTGCTTTGAGCCACAGAAGGTCTCTGCCTCTTGAAATTATTTTCCTGTATTTTGCACTTGTGCCATGGAGTCCTTTTCCTGGGTCTTTCCTTTCCAATACCTTTTAGAGGGCTATTAGCCATGCCAAGGGGATACAGGCTTCATTTGCTTTGGGACAGGTTGGTGAGACCACTCAGTATGGATTGTCTCCTGCACTACCTGAAATGCCTCTCTCCCCACCTTGGTGATGGAATTTGCCCAAGTACAAGAATTCTTGGTTGTAGCTCTCTGTTAGTAATCAGTGTGGTCCTTGCCTTCATGGACCATACAGATGCTACATAAACATTTGTGACTTCATCACTAACTCTTAAAAAGGTATCCTGAAATTCGACCAGGAAAAAAATGAGTTACTTGGCACTATTTCATTTTGTAGTAGTAGTAGCATTGACTGAATAGAATTGTTATGGGTTAAGATTGTCCCTTACTTAAGCTTATAGTGTATTATACTTAAGTCATATTTCCTTATGAAAGAAAACATATTGCATGAATACTGTTGCAGTTGGGAAATCCGTTCTTAGTCTATTTCAGAGGTTCCCAACCTTTTTGAGAATGAATATTAATATATTTTTAAAAAAATTTTCTTAAAACATTATAGCTGTTACTGTATAGAGTGTTCTCTTGATTCTGCTCATTTCACTCCTCATTATTTTATGCAGGTCTTTCCATGTTTTTCTAAGATCATTGCACTCATCATTTTTTATAACATAGTAGTATTCCTCTCAATCATATACAACTTATTCAGCCATTTCCCAATGGATGTGCTTCCCTGCAGTTTCTAGTTCTTTGCCACCACAAAGAGAGCTGTCATAAACATTTTAGAACATTAGTTCTTTTCCCTTTTCCCTAATCATCTTTGGAACTAGACCTAGTAGTAACAGTATTGCTGAGCCAAAGGGTATAGGCAGTTTAATAACTCTTGGAGTATAATTCCAGATTGCTCTCCAAAATGTTTAGATAATTCAATTGTTTTAGGAACAACTTTGAGCAAATAAAACTATTAGAAATATCCAAATTAACTATAAAGGACATATGAAGGAAGAAGCTATCTGCGTAGTAAATAGAAGTATATATAGGATAATTTTACATACATATATATATTTTACACACACACACACCTGTTTGTGTCTAATGGTAGCCATCTGTAGGATGAGGAGAAGGAAGGGAAGAAAAAAAAGAAAATAAGAAATCTACATGATAACTTTATTCTATATTTTAAAGGAATAGCAAGTTGTACATAATAGATTTGCAGTTTCATGTGCAGTCATCTTTTTTTTATTATACTATGTTATGGAAATGCTTGTTTTATTCCATAAATTTAAAAAAAAGATGATGCCATAAAAAAAAGTTTCCTGGACCTTATCTTCATAAAATTTCTAGCTGCCTTCAAAGTACAACGGAAAGGCCATCTTCTACATGAGATCTTTCCTGAGTTCTTCTAATTGTTAGTATTTTTCCTTTTAAAAAAAGGTTTACTGATACCCTTAAAAAAATTGCCATCAATTTTCATCAATTCCCACTCTACTTTACAAAAAATAAGTATAAGCAAGCAAAATGAATCGACACAATGGTTATGTCTGGCGATGTACGTCTCATTCATTCTGCATTTCAAGTGACTTTGTCAGGGTTTGTAGTATGGGGTTTATTTTTTGAAGTAAGAGGGCATGGAGGTGGGGAGAGAACTGAGAAGAGCCAATGAATTACTGGCCAAACAACGCTCCTATTATTGTTTCTGGTGCTTTCTTCTCATTTCTGAGGGTGCTGTGAGCATTACTCTTGGCCTGTGTGAAGGCCTGGAGTTCTCCCAATTTAGAAGGGGCAATATAAACGTGAAACAGAGGCCTAAGAGAGGCAGGCCTGACGTCCTGCTCTGCAGGATTCCATCCAGTCCTTTGTTAAGGAAAGGTCATCCTCTTTGTCTTTTTGTAAGGCCACAGCAGATATGTTTGAGCAAGTGGCGTAGCTGGGTGCCCATGTAGGAGGTAGGCGTGTTGGGACAGGTCTGGCGCGTCACACACATTGTTCTTGAGACTTTGACAGGGAGGCTGTTCCCCAATCCAGGCTTCTGTGTCCTGAATGCATTCCTTCTTTGAGTGAATTCTTCTATAACAAGCAATAATAACAAGACTGAGTCTTAAGTTTGAAAGGGCATGGTGTTTTCACATAAGATCATCTCCTTTGATCCTCACAACAACCCTGGGAGGTAGGTCTGGCTTGCCTGGCATAGTTAACTCTATTTTCCAGGTGAGGAAACAGGACCTTGCCTCAAGGTCACACAGGAGGTGTCCAGGCTGTATTCTTTGACTTTAAGGAGAAAGCTCTTTTCACTACCAGATACCACCAGAGGTGAGTTTATTCGGATTGACTTTTAAATAGAATACAAAACAAGAGGCAGTGTGTTTAGCAGATAGGAAGCTAACTTTGGGAGCTAACGAGAAAGATTTGGGTTCAAGTCTTTTTTTTTTCTTTTTGGTTAGGCAATGGGGTTAAATGACTTGCCCAAGGTCACACAGCTAGTAAATGTTATATATCTGAGTCCAGATTTGAACTCAGGTCCTCCTGAATCCAGGGCTGGTACTCTATCCACTGTGCCACCTAGCTGCCCCAGAGTCTTGCCCCTTACATTTACCAGCTGTGTGACCAACTCATTAAGATGATTCATCACAAGGGGTCAATATGGTTTCTTGGGGGCTGGGTTTGTTTTTGTTTTTCTTTTTGTGTTGTTTTGTTCTTTGGTGTGGCTTTCATATGACTAATTGCCACACTGTGCCTTGCATATAGTAAGTGCTTAATAAATGCTGTTTGACTATCTGACTGACAAGCGTTCCATGCTCTAGGCCACTCTTTCCAATTACAATTTCAGAAGGTGGCATAATAGATTCATTCCTACCTGTGATCTAGACTTACTGTGACACTGGGTGAGTCATGGCCTCTCAGGGCTTTTGGTAACTTTCTTAGACTCCTGTATAAATTTCAGAGAAGGTGGCCATCTCCACTGGTGGGGAACCTGCAGCCTTGAGGCCTTCTAGGTCTTGGGTGTGGCTTTTTAACTGAGTCCAAGTTTACAGAACAAATCTTTTTCTTAAGGGGTTCCCCACCCCTGGAGCCTAGGGGTTTCCTATGCCAGTGAAGGCGCAGATCCAACCTCCATTCGTTTCTTGACCAAAACAAACAGTTTCCTTCTTTCCTTGGCTTGGATATACAAGTGGGCATGGAGGGATGTGTCAGACTTGGAGCCTGCACCATTGCAGTCCTCTTCCTATCTCAATGGGTGACCGTGGATAGATAATTTTATCTACTGTCCATAATCAATTGCACAATCAAAACACATTCATTAGGTGCCTGCTGAGTGCTGCAGAGACTGTCCTTTCCCTTGAGTTTGTATTGTACTGAAGGGGTGCAGCTGGATCATGTAAGTAGGTAAAAAATACAATATAGATGCAAAGTGATGAGTGTATGTGTGTGTGGGGGAATGGGGGCCTACCACCGAATCAGGAAAGGCCCCCGGAAGAAGGTTGCACCTTACCTGAGCCTTAATGGAAGCTAGGGATTCCAAAAAGTAGAGGAGACGAAGGAGAACATTCTGGGTATGAGGGATAGTCTATGCAATGGTAGGCGATAGAGATGGAATGTCCAAGGCGGAAATTGACAAGTTAGCTGGTTGGGCTGCAGCAGAATGGATTTCTTTCTTTTCCTGAATTTCTTTGTCTGCGAATTGGTAATATCATGCCTTTGGGGTGGGTGTGAGGCAGCCAGGTGGTGCAGTGGATAGAGCACCTGGCTTGGAGTCAGGAAGAGCTGAGTTCAAATTTGACATCAGATACTTACTGCCTATGTGACCCTGGGCAGTCACTTACCTCCTATTTACCTCAGTTCCTCATCTGTAAAATGGGGACACAGTAGAGAAGGAAATTGCAAACCATTCTGGTATCTTTGCCAAGAAAACCCCATAGATTTTGAGGTCACATAGAACTGGACAGGACTGAGGCCTGAACAACAACGAGGAACAGTAATTAAAAACGAGTGCTGGTCTAAAGCAGGGTTTCTCTGTGTTCTGACTTACTAGACTTTTCTGAGGGGATGCCAAAGTCAAGTCAGCCTGTAAGTGTTTTTGTTTTTTCATTTTGGGTGAAATTCTTCTTCCCCATCAGCCATAGTTGAAGTCTGCATGGTGATTTCGTTTCTGAATCAAATTCCTTTCCCCTCTTCTATCTTCACCTTTTGAGCCCCAGTTTTCTTGTCTGTAGAATGGGGGGATTGGACTAGATGTTGGTCAGTACAGGAGCATCCATTAAGCGCCAACTTTGCGGCAGGCATCGTGCTAGGCATCGACATCCTCTTCCAGATCTAAAACTCTAATACGATGATCAGTCAACTCTAAACTCTTAACGTTCTTCCTCTTCACCCAGCATCAACCACATAGCTGTAATCTCTCCCTCTCCAAAGTCAGCTGTTCAGAGCACACAGTGCTAGGCACCTAGAGGCAGCTCCTTTCTACTTGTGAAACTGAATTGAGTTAGCCTCTTGCCAAGGCTAAAAGGAAGCAACAATTTCCGCTGACTCCATGTGGAACATTTTCTTCTCGCTCAGAAAAGGGACTCTCTAATTTACTGTGATCACAGCTGTAGGCAGTAGGAAGAGATATGGAGGAGAGAATTTGTTTGCAGGCATCATGGTTTCCATGGGAGGATTCTTGACAGTCTCTCTAGGAGCTAGACCTTGCCCACTTGGATGCAAAGGGTTTTTTTTTTTCACCCTACTGTTTGTTGGAAAGGTTACGATGGAGATGGTAGCTAGGGAAGGAGGCTTTCACAGTGACCCATGGAGATGAATCAGAGCACTTCCAGTTGGAAGGAACTTTAAGGGTCACTCATCCAATTTAAAAGAGATACGTGATAGTTTAATGAGGGAACCACCAGCGTGTTTCCATGTGCGCCACCCCCCCCCAAGCCTGTTGCTAAGGAGGCGGTTTGCTGTACGCTCAACAATAGCTGCCTCTTGTTTCAGACTTGAAGGTTGACAAACCCTTTACATCTGTCACCTCACTGGAGCCTCCAGACAGCCCGGCGAGGGAAGGAGTGCAGGCGGCGCCATCTCTCTTTTACAGTTAGAGAAAAGTGAACTTCAGAGAGGTTATATCATTTGCCCATTGTCAGCACTAGGAAGTGTCAGAGGGAGGTCAACTGAGGGGGTCTTCTGGCTTTCTAGTTTCAGTGCTCTTTACCGAACCACACCCTACCCTGCCTAACCTTACACTGTCCTATCCTGCTGTGTACTACCCAACCCTACATCATCCTATTCTATTTTACCCAATCCTACTCTACCCTACAATACCCTACCCAACCTTACCATGCCTTATCCTACCTTATTCAACCCTATCCTACTCAACCCTACTCTACCCTTTCCTACTGTACGCTACCCTGTCCAACCCTACACTGTCCTCCTCTACCTTACCTAATCCTCCTTTACCCTAATCAACCCTACTCTACCCTTTCCTACTGTATACTACCCTGTCCAACCCTACACTATCCTCCTCTACCTTACCTAATCCTCCTTTACCCTAATCAACCCTACTCTACCTTTTCCTACTGTATAGTACCCTGTCCAACCCTACACTATCCTCCTCTACCCTACCTAATCCTCCTCTACCCTACTCTGCCCTACCCTACCCAATCCCACCGTACTTTATCCTACCCTACTCAATTCTACTTTACCCAACCCTATCACGCCCTACTGTACACTACCTTACCCAACCCTACCCAATCCTGCCCTACCCACCTACACTATGTTGCCACTTGGTCTTTTAGGCCTGGGTTGGGTAGGGGTGAAAAGCTACTGTAATTCTGCAAGTAGAGGAATTTAAGGACACTTGTAAAAGTGAATATCCCTGTGTGGAGGAGAATGAAAAGGGACTGAGGATCCCCAGAAACAAGTTGGATTCTTTGAAGGAGACAGGTGTGCTAACTCAAGGAAGGGGTGACTTTGACCTATTGTCTTAAAGTAAGAGAAATTTGACTGCCGTGTAGTGGAGAGTGGGATTTAGAGTTAGAAGACCTAGGTTCAAATTCTGCTTCTGCCATTTACTTCCTGCGTGGCCTTGGACAAGTCACTTCAGTTCTCTGGTTTCCTCATCTACCTTGAAAGGGGGTGGGGAGACTGAAGTCCAGGGACCTGGGTTCAAAACTCTGCTCTGGCTCTCCCTGTATGAGATCTTGAACAAGTGACATCTGTAAAATGAGAGGATTGGACTAGATGATCTCTAAGGTCCTTCTTGGCTCAAAAATCCATCATCCTAGGATGACTCAAATTATAAGGCTTTATTCCTGGACCTGGAGTCAGGGTTGATTTGGTTCAAATCTTGCTCCACCATTTCATAGCTGTGTGACCAAGAACAAGTCATTTAACCTCTCTGGACCTTGCTTTCTTTCTCTCTAAAATGGAGATAGTGATACCCATGTGCCCTACTTCAGGTTTGCTGTGAAGAGAAAGTGAAATAATGTAAAGTGCTTTGTACTATATAAGTGCTAGGCATCAATATTATTATATTAATTAGAATATATCACTACAATATTAATTATAATATTACATAATATATGATGATGATAACTTCAGAAGCTTTACAAATGATCTCTAAGAACTGGGGATATTTTTGACTAATATTACAACATCGTGTATCTGGTAGAACTGGCTTACTGTTACCAGGTTTTCAGGTGACAGCTTATTGACACATGCCCCATTGTGTAGGACTGGGCTGATTTTCTTGAACTGTATCTCTGAAATCATCTAGGACCCACACTTAGCAGGGGAGGAGTCATTAGCAATAGGAGTCTAAGCCAACAGCCTTTCTTCTCTTCCTAGGGAGAGGTCTCACTTGCCTACCAACTCTGGACCTTCCTTCCCCCCTTTACCTTTCACCACTTTCTCTCCTCTGACAAGTTTGTCATGGTTAAAAAGTATAGAGGACAGTCTAACTCAGACATAAGGCAGGAGTTAGAAGACTTGGGTTTGAGTTTTGACTCTGCCTCAGACAACTGAGTGACCTTAGCCAAGTCTTAATTGCTCCAGGACTCTACTTTCCTCATCAGTTAGCAGGGGATAATAATATTGAACTGAATTCTTCCCATTTCATATGTATGCTGTGAGAATTTTTGACTTTGAAAAGTCAAAAGTGGGTGCCCATTGACTGGGAAAATGGGCTGAAAAAATTTTGGTATATGGGTGTGTTGAGATCTTACTGATTTATTAACCTGTAAGAAATGAGGAGGGGCAGGTAGGTGGCATAATGGATAGAGCACTGGACCTGGAGTCAGGAGGACCTGAGTTCAAATCTGGCTTCTGATATTTACTAAATATGTGACCCTGGACAAATCACTTAACCCTATTTACCTCAGTTCCTCATCTGTAAAATGAGTTGGAGAAGGAAATGGCAATCCACTCTAGTATCTTTGTCAAGAAAACCCCAAATGGGGTCACGAAGAGTCAGACATGACTGAAAAACCACTTGACAACAATAACAAGAAGAAATGATGAATCTGAGAAGTCAGAGAAATATTTCAACAAATGAAAAGAACCCAAGAACTTGAAGACCAAGAAGCCTCATGACTACATATCATAAATATTTTATTCTTTTCAAGAAGAAAGTTTGAAAATGGTAAATGTAAAAACTCCAAATGACAGTTTTAAAATGCACTTTTCTATATCTTAACAGCAAAATTAATAGTAACAGATATGGCCTTCATTCTGAAAAGTCTAAGGTCACATGTCATTCTGAAATAGTGGCTTTATCTGTATGAAGTCAGGTTATTGACTGGTCAGAAAAAGGTCATCTCACTCTTCCAGAGGTTAAAGTCTACATAAACACTGGATTAGAGGAAAGAATAAAGATGGGAAGAAGACACTATGTTTTGTACCATTTCTGGAGCTGCAATCTGACCTGTTTAAACAAGTTATTGGCTCTGAAGATGAGAAACAGATAAAAATAAAGATATTGACTCAGAATACCATCATTTCTCAGAAAAGTTCAATCCATTTAAAATAGTTGCAACAACCAAGAGGCAAAAAGATTCCAGATGGCAAACATTTTGTTTTCTATATCTGTATATGGTAGTCAAGATCCACAGGAGTTTAAGAGTACAAGCTTAATTTGTAAAAACACTGCAGAGGAGTTAACAAGAGATTATGAGCAGTATTACCTCAGAAAATAGAAAAGAAAACAAGTTAGCTTTTAAAGCCTCCTTTTAGCTTAGTCTGAGATCCAGCTAAGCCAGATCATCCTGAGAGAATTTGTATATGAACCTAAGAAAAGGAAAAGAAACATGTAAGAAATGGAACAGATATGCTGACCATTTTTCTTTTAAAAGAGTAGCCTGTTTCCATAGCCGTAGTGACAAAAATTATAAGCCTTTTAAAAAGTATTGAATGGTTGTTGGCTGTGTGACCTTGGGTTAATCACTCAATCTCTCTCAGGCTCAGTTTCCTCACTGGTAAAATGGGACTAATAACATTTGCTGTCTCACAGGGCCATTGAAAAAAAGGACTTTTGAAGCCTTAAATATGAATTTCTGGTGGCCCAAGTTGAGAAGGCTTGTGTGTGGTGGAGGTGGGGAGGTGGGAGAAGGTTGTGCTCTGTGTCAGAGAAGGGAGCATCCATCGCAATGAACCCCAAGTCTATCAAAGTTAATATATTTATTACGTCAAAGGAAGGTGACTTATGTTTGAGTGATTTAGCTTCTTGGGCTTAAGTTTTCTCCTTCTTAAAATGAAGAGATTTGACCAAATGGCCTTTAAGGCCCCTTCTAGCTCTAAAGCTACAGTCCTGATAAAATAATAGTATGGGGACATGGTTCTTAAATGGAGCAGGGGTCTAGAAAATATCTTGTTTCTCAGTACTTGGACTATGGGCAAAAGACTAATATGGTTACAACTAGAAAAAAAAGCCTTAATAAATTTATTGAGCATTTTTATTAGTTTCAGTGGGTTTTTTTTTTTTTAGTGTAAACTGCCTGGAGGTTTTCTCTGACTGCCTAGACTGAGATTTAATCTTTTTATTTTTTTATTTTTATGACCATATAACTGGGCAGGAAACCAAAATTTCTATTTTCAAATAAAGAACACATCTCTTTGTTCTACATGTGAAAAGTGAATTATGGATGTTCTTTCATTTTTTAATAATTTATCTCCCTGGTGCCCTGGAGAGATATCATGGAGGAAGGGGCGCTTGTCCCTTTTGTTCTAGGTAGCATGGGAGTTAGATGATCAAATGCAGGGTTTGGACTTTGACCCCTGCTAAAGGGACACACCTAATCACTGACTATTTGCCCTTTGGACAGAATTCCTTATAAAACTCTCTTCTTGCTTGCCTGGGAAGCTGTGGATGAGTTTCTTCCAGTTATTTCCTACCCTTAATCCTGCCTTGAGCGAGGCTCCAGCAGACCAGAATAGTAGCTCATACATTGTTACTTCCTTTGTGGCCATTGCTGCTTGGGAACTTTCAAATATGAAGCTCTTCAGGCACGGAGCCCAATGGACTTCTTGTTGGTAGTGCTCATCGAATTTCCTATCACAGAGGGAAGCCTGCTGAGCAAATCAAAATCCCTGCATGAACAAGGAAAATATTCAGTCAGTGCATCCTTTTTAATTCTTTGGGTAATTGATTCCAGCTATTAGTAGTTAGCTATTAAAAATGTCTTTATCAAACAAGAAAAAAAACCTTCCTTTTCTCCTGTTTTCTTGCTTTCCTTCCTTCCTTCCTTCCTTCCTTCCTTCCTTCCTTCCTTCTTCTTCTCTTTCCTTCCTTTCCTTCTCCTTCTTCTTTCTTTCTTTCTTTCTTTCTTTCTTTCTTTTCTTTCTTTCTTTTCTTCTTTCTTTCTTCTCTTTCTTTTTCTTTCTTTCTTTCTTTTCTTCTTCTTTTCTTTCTTTCTTCCCTCCTTCCCTCCTTCCCTCCTTCCCTCCTTCCCTCCTTCCCTCCTTCCCTCCTTCCTTCCTTCCTTCCTTCCTTCCTTCCTTCCTTCCTTCCTTCCTTCCTTCCTTCCTTCCTTCCTTCCTTTTCTTTTCTTTTCCGTTTTTCCTGGGGAGAGAGAATAGAATAGTGGACAGAGGGCAGGCCTTAGAGTCAGGAAAACCTAAGTTCAAATCTTGCCTCTGACTCATATGGGCAAATCACTAGTGCACTACTATGCTCTAAACCAGAGGTGTCAGACATTGGCTGCATGTGCCGCACAATGCTCCTGAGTGTGGTCAGAAGCAAAATTTTAAAATGTAATTGAGAAAAATTTAACCAGATATATAAAAATGCAATAAAATGCAGGTAGTGTTACATCTTAAAACTAAGTCAATATGTGGCCTGCAGGGATCCTTATGTATAATTTAGTAGCTCCATTTCTGTTTTGTTTTTGTTTTTGTTTTTTTCTAGGCAATGGGGTTAAGTGACTTGCCCAAGGTCACACAACTAGTATCAAGTGTCTGAGGCCAGATTTGAACTCAAGTGCTCATGACTCCAAGGCTGGAGGTCTATCTACTGTACCACATAGCTGCCCCAGCTCCATTTCTGTTTGAAGGTTCTGGGAATCTCTAAGATGTCAGTGGAGTAGCAGAGAAGATACTGAGAGCAAATTCCTCACCTGGGTACTTCCTACACCAATGCAATTGCTGAGGCCGCTCCCTAAAATTAGTAATTCTACTGTTAACTTTTTTTTTCTGTAGCAAAGAAGATCTCAGCTAGGACTTGCACTAGCTAAGTACTCTCGTTTTGAATCAGTATCTATCTTCATATACATGTATATATACATATATGCTATTGTTGTTCAGTCATTTTCATTTAGTCGTGTCTGACTCTTTGTGGCCCCATTTTGGGGTTTTCTTGGCAAAGATACTAGGATGGTTTGCCATTTCCTTCTCTGGATCATTTTACAGATGAGGAAACTGAAGCAAACAGGGTTAAGTGACTTGCCCGGGGCCACACAGCTAGTGTCTGAGGCCATATACCTGTATATATATATACATATGTACATACACACATATTCAAATACTATATACACATGCATCTATTCATCTATCTATCCATCCATTTATCTGTCTATCTACCTATCTATCTATCTATCTATCTGTCTGTCTATACATATCTATATATGGCTATATATTTCCTTTTTGAACAGATGTGAAGCTAGGTAGCACAATGGATAAAATGCTTTGCCTGGAGTCTGGAAGACCTGAGTTCAAATACATCCTCAGACACTTACTAGCTTTGTATGACCTTGCAAGTCACTTAACACTATCTGTCTCAGTTTCCCCATCTGTAAAATGGGAATAGTAATAGCACCTACCTCCCCAGGTTGTTGTGAGGCTCAAATGAGATAATATTTGTAAAGCACTCAACATAGTGATTGGCACATCATAGATGCTTCATATTTCTTCCTTTCACCTTCTTTTGACTCCAGTGTCGTGACTTTTTCAATTATACAATGAATGCTTCTGAATATAGACCGTTATTACCAAATATGGACTCCTAAAATTAGGTGTCTGAAAAGAGAGACCCATAGTGCTATGTTCTGTGTTGTTGACACTTAATGTCTGTTCAATTAACTTTGAAAGGGAAAAAAAACAAACATTAAATATGGAGTGGAAATAATACCAGTTATAGGAGGCACTCAGGTCTTATGCAAGCTACATTTGGGGGAGAAGGATGGGGTATATTCAGACTGACATGGTAATTATATCCCAAAGTAAAATCCGAAAGGAAAAACTGTCTGATTTTAATTGTGCAAAATAGTCTTGTTTTCTTCCAAGAGGAGAGTTTTCTCCAACCGGGGTCTATGGAGAGACGTCAGAGAGTCTGTGAACTTGGATGGGAAAAGAACTATGTCTTTATTTTCACTAACCTCTAACTGAAACTTAGCATTTCCTTCAATTATGAATTTAAAAACAACATTTTTCTGAGAAGGGGCTTTACCAGATTGCCAAAGGGGCCTGCTTATGAACCAAAGAAGGTAAAGAAATCCTTCTCTAGAGTGAGCTCGTTAACAGGGCCTAGGACTGATTTCCGAGGCCCTAAAGTCTCCCTAAAAGTACTTCTACTCTAATCTAGGGTTCTATATGAGTCCCAGTCTCTTCCTATTGTGTTTACTGTTTTATTATTTATTAGGTAATCTTTTAATTTTATTTTAGGATGCCTTATCACAGATCTGGAACTACAAGAGACTTTGAAAGCCCATCAAGTCCACCATCCAGATCGAACAGGGGAGGAAACTGAGGCCCAGGTAATTTGCAGCAGATCACGAAGGTAGTATTAGAGTTACAGTCTGAACTTGGGTTCTCTGGCTTCAGAGCCTGAGATTTTTCTACTGCATTAATTTACTTTTTAATTAATTTTTTTCTTTAAGGCTGCATTATCACAGACCTGGAGTTGTAAGAGAATTCAGAGGCTGTCTATCTGGTTTAAATCCCTTATTGGTCAAATGAGGAAACCAAGCCTAAAATGATTTATTTCCTTGTTTTCCAAATACTTTTTTTAGTGATAACTCCAAAGGGAGTCTTTCCCCTCCTGTGGAATGGAAATAGTCCCCAGGCACATGCAATCCCAGGAGTGGGAATGGAGCTGAGAGTTGAGCAGGCACCAGATTGGAGCAATTGATTTTGATACCAGAATGCCATAATGGGATCTGGCCTGTTGAAATTGCCTTTACTGTCATGAGAGACTGCAGAGGGAGAGCTGAGTTGGGGGCTGCTGAGATGGCCCAGCAGAGAGAGGGAGAGGAGAGGAGAGACAGAAAGAGACAGAGAGAGACAGGGAGAGAGTTGGGAATCCAAGCAGGAGTTGGGACTTCAGCAGAAGTAGAACTAGGAAGAAGGGAGGAGACCCTTGTCTAGAGCTCGGCTCCTTAACCTTTTCAGTGTCATGGACCGTGTGGACAATCTGGTGAAGTCTATGATGCGCTTCCCTTCATAATGTCCTTAAATGCATAAAATATGTTAGGTTACAAAGGAAACCAATCATATTGAAATAAACTATATTAAATTTAATACAAAATATTAAGCAGGAATTTGGAATATAGGAATCTGTATAGTGGCAGGGCTAATAACTACTGTAATTTTAAAGTAATGAGTGTATACAATATTTTGAGATATTTGCAACAATTATAATGTGATATGAAAATGTCTGTGATTTCTATCTCTGACAAAATCATAGGCGTGGCTAATCCTACTATTGTGGTTGATTGCCTATATTCATAATTAAAGGAAATGCTAAATTTCAGGCAGAAGTTTGTGAAAATAAAGATGTAATTTCTTTTCCCCCATCCAAGTTCACAGGGACTCCTTGAAATCTATCCACAGACCTGTGGACACCAATATCAATCAATCAGTCAAAAACATTTATTATGTACCTACTATGTGCCAGGCACTACAATGAGTGCTAGAAGAACTCTTGCCCTAGAGGCAACAGGTACTGCCCTATCATTGGGGTCCTCAAATCTTTTCACTAGGTATTGAATGGGGACTTTGTGCTGGGCTGTGAATTTTGAGGGACAGTACTGAACTTACAGGCTTGCTGGAAAGGAGCTTTCTAATGCTTTTCTTTTCTTCTTAACTCTCTAATAAACCTATTCTTTGTGTAATGCTTTGTCAGCCTCTGTGCCCACAGGGGAGCAGGGCCTTTAGAGAGGGAGACACAAGCCAAATTCTAATGCTTCCAAAGGCTGGCCTCAGATATGGGTGGAGGTATAAAGATTATTGAAAGAGAGAAACTTCCAAAATTGAACCTGGCTTGTGTGTGCTCAGGGCTGATACCCTGAACCATGGGTTATTCCCCATTAAAATACCACCCAAGGTAAGGGATGGGGCGGGGGTGGCAGAGGAGGAAAGAGGAAAAGCATTTATTAAATACCCACTATGGGCCAGGCACAGTGCAAAGATCTTTATCTCACTTGACCATAGCAGGTGGTGCCTTAAGACAGATTGCCTTGATTAGTCCAGAAGAATAGCCTTCTGGACTCAGCTCAGGGATTCCCTGCACCAGGGCTTGTGAAAGGTCAATCAAGTTTCTATGGCTCACATCGGGTAAACATGAATGACAGCAATATGAGAATTTAAATAAAGATCAAGGGGCAGGTAGAAGAGAGGATAGAGAATCTTGCCTGATATTTCTTGGTTACAAGTGAACATGATATGAAATGATTAAAAATATGAGATTTATATGCAAAATATCCCCAAAAATAATGGTAGTACAGTGTTAAACTATTAAGGCTTAAAACTGCACTAAGACTTCTGGGACACTATATATTATATATCTATATCTATATATGTTCAGTCTTTTTTAGTAGTGTCTGACTCTTTGTAACCCCATTTGGGGTTTTCTTGGCAAAGATACTGGCATGGTTTGCCATTTCCTTCTCCAGCTCATTTGATAGATGAGGAAACTGAGGCAAATAGGGTTAAGTGACTTGCCCAGGGTCACACAGCTAGTAAGTGTCTGAGTCCAGATTTGAACTCAGGAAAATGAGTCTTCCTGACTCCAGGCCCAGTGCTCTATCCACTATGGTGCCAGCTAGCTGCCCTCATATATTTATGTATGCATCTATGTATGTGTGTATGCATATATGTATATATGTATACACATACACACATGTGTGTGTTCAGTTCTTTTTCATTTGTGTTCAACTCTTTGTGACTCTATTTGGGCTTTTCTTGGCAAAGATACTGGCATGGTTTGCCATTTCCTTCTCCAGCTCATTTGATAGATGAGGAAACAGAGGCAAACAGGGTTAAGTGACTTGCCCAGGGTCACACAGCTAGTAAATGTCTGAGGCCAGATTTGAACTCAGAAAAAAGAGTCTTTCTGACTCCAAAACTGGCTCACTATCCACTGTGCTACCTAGCTGCCCTTCTACTTTTATGTGTATGTACACACACATACATACACACACACACATATACATTATACATATATGTATATAATATATGCACACACATATATTATAAAATGTATATTTCTATGCCCACTGAGCTGCTTCCTTCTTCCTCCTTTCTTCCTTCTGTCCCTCCATCCCAATCTAATGGTGACAGATCCATTCATCTTTGGAAGAATGAGCTTCCACTCTTGGACTACGATGAATTCCTGGGGTCATTTTCTTTCCCTTGAGCCCACCTTAGCTTTGAAATGCTTCTCTCTCTCTGCTTACACCATGTTTCTATAAAAATCCTTGTGAGAATCAAGCATGGGGTAGTAGATAGAATGCTGGACTTGAAGTCAGAAAGACCTGGGTTCAAATCTTGCCTCGGATACTTACTAGTTGGGTGACCAAGAGCAAATCACATCCTTTCTATGCTTCAGTTTCTCCTTATAATGTATGAGTTATATGTTATATAATTAAATGACCTCCAAAGTGTTATCTAGCTCTGAATCAATGATGCTACCTGAGCTAGTATGGTCTGGGCTAGTCTGGAGGCAGAGAGGGTCAGGATATCATCTCAGTGGATGTAAGCAGGGATGCCTGTTTTCTATTCTAGTGACCTTAGTGTGATCCTGCCTCCCTAAAGGAGATCATAAATGAATTTACATCAACTTTAACAAGACATTTTTGTGGATTGTCTTTGTTATTTCCTTTGGTTTCTATGTATAGAAAGTTGAGGGATAGAGAAGGGAAAAAAATGCCTCTTAGAATTATTTCCAGGTGTGTATCACTGAAAGCAGAACAACTTATAGCCTAATAACGTGATTCATCTACCTGAAAAAGTCATTTTCCAATTCCATCTAGAAGTGGTATAGCAGAAGGAACATGGGATCTGGAGTTACAGCTGAGTTCAAATCCTAGTTCTGCCATTTACTACCTGTGTGACCTTGGACAGGTCATTTCATCTTTCTGTGCCTCAGTTTCCTCATCTGTAAATGAAAGGGGTAGAGTTGAATGAGGTGGTTTCTGAGATCCCTAATAATTCTAGATCTAAATCTATGATTCTAAGTATTTATTGTGCTCCTGGTGGGATTATCACAATGGCAGAGAGGAAGGAGAGATAAAAGAAAAATCTTAAGATAGCCCATGCCCTTAAGTTTATCCAGATGACAGCAGGACACAGGCTGCTTGTGAGGAACTACAAGAAAGCATGTGACTGAGTACATAGAGGCTGGGGAGGGAGGTGTGGTGGCATTCAGGAAGACTGAGAAGTCAGTGGGACAAAGTGATTAGAGGCATTATGGAGGAAAGAATTTTTTTCAAGCTGACCTGGTATAACGGAAAGATTGTTGGATTTTGAGTAACAGGACCTGAGTTCAAATCAAGACTATTCCTTGTGTAACCCAGGGCAATACACAAAATATTCATTTATTCAACAAACATTCATTAAATACCTGCTATGTCACAAGCACTGGGGGGGGGATTTACATACAACAAACCAAGCCCAAACAGCCCTTCTCTCCTGGAGGAGCTTAGAATCAATTCCTAGGGCCTCAGTTTTCTCATCTGTAAAATGAGGGAGTTAGCTTAGCTGACCTCTAGAGTTCCTTCAAAGGGTAAATCTAGGGTCCTATAGCTCTTTTTAATTAAAAAAAATCTATTTTTAACCACTAAAAAAATTTTAATTCCAAATTTCCTTCCTCCCCGCTGTCCCTTCCCCACTCACTGAGAAGGTAAGAAATGTGAGGAAATCATGCAAAACATTTCTATGTCGGTCATGTTGCAAAAAAAAGAAATAAATAAAAAGGTAAAGCAAGAAATATAAAGAAAATTTAAAAAAAACAGTATGTTTCAATCACCAGTCAGAGTTCATCAGTTTTCTGTCTGGAGATGGATAGCATTTTTCATCAGGGGTCTTTTGGAATTGTCACGGAATAGGATTTTATGATCTTAACTGGACTCTAATGGGTGGATAGGATTTGGATTGCTATATATGAGGGAAAGGCAAAACCAAAAATAAAGCAGTCCTGGCCCTGGGAGAGCTTTTGCTTGTCTGATTTCACACAGATAGTAAAAGGCAGAAATAGGATTTATCCCCATGTCCCCTCACTGAAAGAAGAAACCTTATTCCACTGCCTTCCTCTCTTAGGTGAAGTCTTACAAAAGGCTTAAATATTCTTTTCCATTTGGGGCACTGACATTTGTTGATTTTCAGGTACTTTGGCTGTTTGTAAGTCTTTCTGGCTGTTCAAAAAATATCTATAGAGGGGTCAGCAAGAGTTTGAGCTCTGTTGGATCAGGTTACATTTGTTAAGGCCACACCGGAAAATTTTGGTGGTTAAGTCGAGATTTGGCTGCCAAAATTTTACTATGTAGTTGTGTTTAAAAGTTTATTGTATATGACCCTCACAGTTGCTTAAACTTTGACATTAATGAGGCCAAGGTCATGGGTTCCTTTGTTCTTAGGGACCAATCAGATTCCATCAGATCCAGCCCCAGACTGCCCTCTTCACCTTGGCTAGCTATCTTACCAACGTGTGACTTGACCATAAGAGGGGCCAGGTGAGAGAGTGTTCATGGAGCAGTATAAATCCATCATCACAACTTGAAAAACATCCCCAAGTCTCCAAGTGCATGTTTTATTTACCATGCATCCATCAGTTATTTCAACCTTGTATTGGCAAGATAGCATATCAACCCTCCCAGTTAAACCATTAAAAAAAATATATCTATATATCTATATCTATATCTATATCTATCTATATATCTCAAGCTCT
Source organism: Phascolarctos cinereus (assembly GCF_003287225.1). Classification (NCBI taxonomy): domain Eukaryota; kingdom Metazoa; phylum Chordata; class Mammalia; order Diprotodontia; family Phascolarctidae; genus Phascolarctos; species Phascolarctos cinereus. Next base: position 262,224,109 of record NW_027555514.1, on the reverse strand, counting down.
GTTAAAGGGGTGAGAGGGATGGGTAGGTGTCAAGCCTTCCATCTTTTCAATTTTAAAAACAAACATAGCTGTCCTTTCACAAGCCAGATTTCAAAACCAGCTTGAAAATGTTAACAGCTCACCAATTATTTGAATTATTCCCTCTTGCCCCGAGGAAGAATCAGAACGTGAAATAAATGAGATTGACATTGTTTATGACTTGACATAAAATCTCTACTTGCTCTGCCTGAGTGAGGGGCCTCATGAAAGTCTGAGAAAGCAATTCCTAGAGCAATCAATGGATGAGGGACAGAAGGGAGCAGCAGTCTGGATTTGGGAAAACTCTGAACCGCAGGATTTTAAAGAGATCGCAATTTGGTTTCTTTCGTGAGATCATAGACTTCCAGTGGAAAGGACCTGTTAAGCACAAACCGTGAGAAAAATAATTATAAGTGGGGACAAGAATGACAATAAGTTAATTGCCCTCTGCCAGTCTTAACACAGCTGCCTCCTGTTTAGTAAGATGGGGAGGTCAGCCAACACCTCCCACAGCGGAGGCCCATCAGGGAGATGGGGATGGGGTGGAGTTAGCCCCATGCACCCCACTTAAAAGGCCACAGATGGTCTGAGTTGAGTACAGCGAGTTGCTGTAGGCTTTTCGCCCTGCTTGGACTCTGCTTTGATCTGCCTTGTCCCGGATTCACTGAGTTACTGATTTGGCTGTATTCAAATTCTACCCCTGGGTCTCTATGCCCTTCGGCTCTAGTTTCTCTTGACTGTTTTGGCTGACTCTCTTCCGATTTCTTGGCTAAGTAATGAGGTCTAGCTTCTGCCCCTTCTCCAAGGCCGGTTAGCCAGTTATTCCTGGACCCCTGGTCCGGTACTCTGAGTTGCCTCAGCTAGGACTCTGGGAAACTCTTGGCCGATGTACCTTTTGAGCTCCGTTCCTGGTCTCCCCCCTGCGTGGGCCCAGGATGGACAGGACAGGTTTGCTGCCTTCCCAGATAGTTCCCTTTCCCCTGCTCCTGGGGAATCCAGCAGGAACTCTGGCTGTTTTCCATGAGCAGCTGATAGAACACACCAAATAAGGCACTACAGTTGGACAGCCGCTGATAATATAACCCTCTGGGGTAGGGTCGTCTCCTTGGAGGTAGAAAACAAATGCTGTAAGGACAGCTGGAGGCCCCGGAAATATGGTCCAGCAGCTCCATTAAATGCCTCGTTTGAGGCACTGGGTACTCTGCATCCAAGTCTTGTGTGTCTGAGCCTTTTTTTTTTTTGGACATGAATCGGACACAGAGGAAATAAGAACGCTTACAACTTTGAGTGGCCCTCAAGTTCAGCAGCCTGTGGGTCTGGTGAGGGGGGCATCTAACTCTGAAGGTGATTTAGTCTCTGGTAATCTCTACTTTCTTGGCTTGCTGGACATTGCTGGAAGTAAGGGAGAGTCCAGTTCAGGTTTGCATAATATCTACAAAATTACAAGTGGGTGTGGTAGGAGTACCAGTCCAGAGGAAGCCAACCAGGATGGTGAAGAACCTTTACATAGTGTCATATGAGGAGCACTTAAAGGACCTGGGGCAGGGGGAAGAGAGTGGTTAGCTTGGAGAAGAGGCTTGGGATGGGAGGAAATCGTAACTGTCTTCAAATACATGAAGGGCTATCTTTCGGAAGGACTAACATTTTAGAAAACATTCATGGTATCAATATTCTCACATTTCAGATAATTCTAAAATAACACTTTGTGGGGGGCTAGGACTCAGGAACTTGGAAGGGTTGCTGATAAAGAAGACTGATGTCACATTTCATTATCTCATGTGAGCATCAGAGCAAACCAGGAGAGAAGTAGGACTGGATTATTATTCCCAAGTTGCAGATATGGAAACTGAGGCACGGATTTAAGTGATCTCACAATTAGCGAGTGGCAAAGCCAGGATGTGAATCCGGATCCTCCGATGCCTAATCCAGGGCAAGGCTTTTCCTGGCCCCTAGCTAATGTTTTTTTCCTTTCAGATTCCTTTCGTAGATAGAATCTATCTAATTAGACACATGTGATTTTCCTCACTGGAATGTGAGCATCTTGAGGGCGGGGACTGTTTTGTTCCCCCTCCTCCCCTCCTCCACCTTTGTTACATTCTTGGTACTGTATCTGGCACATAGTAGGCACTTAATAAATGCTTGTTGACTCTATAGCCTATGTTGTTGTTCAGTTGTGTCTGACTCTTTGTGATCCCATTTTGGAGTTTTCTTTTTTCTTTTTTTTTTTTTTTGCTTTTTGGTAAGGTGATCAGGTTAAGTGACTTGCCCAAGGTCACACAGCTAGTAAGTGTTAAGTATCTGAGGCTGGATTTGAACTCAGGTCCTTCTGACTCCAAGGCCAGAGCTCTATTCACTGCACCACCTAGCTGCCCCCATTTTGGGGTTTTCTTGGGAACGATCCTGGAGGGGTTTGCCGTTTCCTTCTCCAGCTCATTTTACAGGTGAGGAAACTGAGGCAAACGGGGGTTAAGCGACTTACCAACAGACGAAAAGCTAGTAAATGTCAGGCTGGGTTTGAACTCGGGTTCCTGACACCAGCCCCCTCTACTCTTTCTACCATGCCACTTAACTGTAGTGGCCTACAATAATAGCTCACGTTTATATGGTACTTAACAAAGAGAAGTAAATGATTTAGACTGTCAAGATTAACAGGCTTCTCAAGTAACTAAGAGAAAGAGCTGAACTCGCAAGGAGGGAGAATATACTTCATTGGCAGTCAAGAAAACCCTGGCCTTGGGGGTCTTGACAAAGTTATTACCGTTGAAGGGTCTATTTTCATAGAATCCCTGGAGTAATTAGACATGTGAGGGGGCCAAGGCCAGCTGTCTGTGTGGAATCTTTGCACTTACAAAGTGGAAAAAAAAAAGGCCTTTAGCCAATCCCTTGTCCCTTGATACACCTGAGCTTCTGGCTAGTCTTGCTAAACTATTTTTGCATTGAACTTAACCTGTATCCCTTGAATTCTCACTCTCCCTTGATGCTTCTGGAGGGATAGGAGAAATTCCTAGTCAAAATCTTGGATTCTTGACCCCAAAGGGCCAAACTGGTAGTGGTTAGGGTGCTGGATCTGGAGTCAAGAAGACCCAAGTTCACCCTTGGCAAGTCACTCAACCCCTGTCTGACTCAGTTTTCTCATCTATAAAATAGGGATAATACAAGCTCCTACTTCCTAGAGTTGTGAGGATAAAATCTGATGATATTTATAAAGAGCTTTGCAAACCAAAAAATTCTGTAAAAATGCTAGCTATTATTGTTGTCATTTTTAGTTTAAAGATGAAGATATTAATAGAGCTGTTCCAAAGTAGATCCTAGCTCAATAAATTTAGAGCTGGAAAGGATCTTGGAGGTCATTTAATTCACTTCCTAATTTTGCAAATGAAGTAACCAAGGTGGTACCATAATGGACAGAGTGCTGGAGTCAGAGTCAGGAAGACCTGAGTTCAAATGTGGCCCCAGGCATTTACCAGCTATGTGGCCCTGGGCAAGTCACTCAACCTCTGTCTGCCTCAGTTTCCTCACCTTTATTTATTTTGGTAAGGCATTTGGGGTTCAGTGACTTGCCCAGGGTCACACAGCCAGTAAGTGTCAAATGTCTGGTCTGAGACTGGATTTGAACTCAGGTCCTCCTGACTCCAAGGCCAGAGCTCTATCCACTGTGCCACCCAGCTGCCCCGAGTTTCCTCATTTTTAAATGGAAATAATAACACTCACTTCTCACATGTTATGAGGATTAAATGAGATATTTGTAAAGTGCTTTGCTGTCCTCAAAGTACTATATAAATGCTAGCTGTTTTAAAATTATTGTTATTTACAAATGAGTTAACTGAGACCAAAAGAGGTCAATGATTTGCCCAAAGTCACCCAAGGATTAAGTTGCAGAGCCAGGATAGTAATAGTAATTATATTTCACTTTAAATATTTTATCCTTACAGCATCCCTTTGTGATAGGTGATATCAACCCTCTTTTACATAGGAGGAAATGGAGGCAGACAGAAATGAAATGATTTGTTCACAGTCACACAGATAAGAAGTATTTGAGGCAGGATTTGAACTCAGGTCTTTCCTGTCTCCGAGTGTAGTGCTCTACTGCACCTAGCTGGTAAGGTCTTCTAACTCCATGTCTATTAGTCTTCCTCAACCATGCCGCATCTTCACTGACTGCTTTCAGAAGTAGTGAATTGCCCGTCACTCAAGGGCGTAAGCAGCAGCTAGATGTAGGAGAAAGTTTTGCTACCTCTGTAGCAGCAGATAACATCAAAGGTCTGTCTGACCTGGAGGTTCTGGAAAATATCCCTGTAGAAGAGACGTTGATTGGGCTTATTCTATGTGGATGGAGAAAGCAAGAATGGTGACCAACAGCAAGAAGTTTCAAAGAGGAAATTTTGGGATCAAGAAAGGGGAAAAGACAAATGATCAACAGTGGAATGGATTGCCTTCAGGCATCAAAACGGAAACTGGACAGTCATTTGACAGGGATTTGGTAGAAAGATTTTAACATTATGTGGGAGGTTGGACTGCATAACATTGAAGTAGCTTTCTTTCTCTAAATTCTGTGATTCGATGGTTTGGGGTGTATTTCATCCTTATTTACTACAAATGCTGACAGCTGCTTCAGTGATTCAATAGATTCCCATTCTCATCCATGTGGGGGGCTGCTCCTTCAGCACTTATACGTTGGAACCCACCCAGGTCTTCTCATCTTGTTCTTGTCCTCCAAAATTTCTCCACCTAATGGAGTCGCCTGCCATTCTGCAGACCTCCTATGTCAGCCAGTCAGCTAATAAATATATATTAAATGCTTACTATGTGCCATGCGCTGTGCTAAGTGCTGGGGGATACAAAGAAAGGCAAAAAGTTTCTGCCCTTGAGGAGCTCACACAGGGGAGACAACATGAAAACAAATATGTGCAAACAAGATAATCCCAGGTTCAGGGTACTCTGTGCATCTATTATAGGGTCCATTAAGCTATGACTCCTGCAATTCATTTCATAGCGCCTGATTTGTGGTTTCTATGATATTACTTATGATGTAGTTAAGTCTTAGAATTTTGTAATTAATACGTCATTCATTCTTTGGAGAATGAAAATTAATTAATACTGTTTTATAGGAAATATATGGTCCATTTATACATAACTCTATGTATAGGCTGAGACCCTATCAGTTGGCCTTTGATCTTCAGGCGAAAACAACCAAGGCCATATTCCTGCACAGTTAGAGGCAAAAATTCACGGCAAGACTCATGCCCATATCAATTGGTTACCACGCTGCACAACCTATGTTTTTAAACAATTTTAAATGTATTTCTCAAAATGGTTTTAAATTATAAGCTTTATGCAAATTAGTGGAAACCTTTGGGAAGGATAAGGTTAAAGGCCCGATCTCTGGTTAAACTGCTATAAGGAAGTCCTAGGTGAGGAAATACCCTTTATCAATGCAAGCAAGCTCTTTATCTGCTATACTACAATGTAGCATATTTACAATATACAGTATCTACTATGTACCCATTTCTGCAACTTATAGTATTGAAGAGTTGCCCAGAGTACTAAAAGGTTAAGTGATTTATCCAGGGTCACGTAACTATTATATGTCAGATGATACTTGAATCCAGGTTGGCTCGGCTTCTTGACTGGCTCTCCATCCCTACATTCCAGCTAACTCTTACTCACTATCATAATCATCACAAATACTTGTGTTTTGAAAGTTTATTTCCACCAGCCTGTAGAATCTGAGTTAATATTCATATATAGACTCCCCAGGGGGATAAATTATATGTATTTGCATCACTTAAACTTTTGATCCTCAGGAGAAGACAACCCAAGGTCATGCTCCTGGGTCAGGCCACCCAAGAAGTTAGAGGCAGAATCTCTTGGGAAGATTCCTGCCTTTATCAGTTGATTACTACCCTGAAGACCTATCTCTTTTTCTAAAAATATGTTTTTCAAAATAGTTTTTAATCAGAAGCTCTATGTAAACATTGTTGTTTACTTATTTTAATCAAATGAAAACCTGGACCACAAAAGATCCAAAGTTTCCCCTTAGGAAGTAGCAAAAGTTTGTTTAGGTCCAGTTAGTGACATAGTCAAAAGACATTGAATAAAACAACTGAAGGAAGAGGTTTTTTTTTTTTGGGGGGGCCTCTCAACTTGTTTCAACTCTAAATACAAGGCAAAAATTTCTGAGTGATTTACCCCTCTCCTTACCTCCAATCACAATACTGATAAGCCTTGGAGCTTTGACCTGCTCTGTTGGAGAAACCAACCTGGGTTGGTTTGCCCCTCTTTAGGCAGCCTGGTGGCCCTCCCCAACTTGGGGCTTACCATAATGGTGCTGGGTTTAGTGCCAACACTTGGTTGGCTTTAGTTCTACTGCAGCTCAAAACTCCTGAGCTCAGGTGGTCCTCTCACCTCAGCTTTTGTATTGTCACCACATTGGGTCTGAACAGTGGAAATCTGAGCGATTTCAATCTCAGAACAGAAGAAAAAGCATTTATTAAGCACGTGCTGTGTCCTAAGTACCATGCCAAGTGTCTGTACCTGCCATCTTCATCCAGAAACAGGTATCTCTGATTATTGGAGAAGTGACAAAACATCACTTCATGTTTCTCTGATAGTCCTAGTGTTGCAAAGAATACATGGCAGTTCCGTTCTTGTGCACTTTGAAATGCTTGTCTCCAAATTCCACTTCTTTCTGAGCTCCAGGCACATATTTTATACACTGCTTTTAGGGGACCCCCAGAGCTCACTGAGGCAAGGCCGTTGTCTCAGTGCAATATTTATCACAGACATGCTATCCACAGAGCAGTGATCCTTTCTGGTCTTGAAGTCAACTTGGCATCTTGTCTCACACATCTTGAATGCTCCCTTTCCAGGATCCACTATGGTTCACCAAGACCAGAAAGGCTGCTGAAAACTCAAAGCTTGGGAGCCGTGCATGTTCCACTGGGAAAGCACACTGGTCTCTTCATGTTCTGGTAGAGGGCAAACATCCTTGGTCTGCTCTAGTGGAAAGCTTCTGACTTTCATCACTGCCTGGTGCTCATACCTATGTAGGTTTTTTTTAATTGTTATTTTAAAAATTAATTAAGTAATTTTTAGTTTTCATCTTTCACTTCCGTAAGATTTTGAGTTCTAATTTTTCTCCTCTTTCCTTCCCTCCCCCTCCCTAAGATGGTGTGTAATCTGCTACCTATGTAGTTTTAAAAAATTAATATTTTATTTTCCCCTAATTACAATAAAACCAATTTTTAACATTTGGATTTTTTAAAAAATTGAGTTTCAAATCTTTTCCCTCCCTCCCTCCTCTCTACCACTCATTGAGAATGCAAGCAATTTAATAAAGGTTATACGTGTGCAATCATGCAAAAAAATATTTTCATGTTAGTCATGTTGTGAGAGAAAATATAGACCAAAAAAAAAACCCCCAAGAAAAATAAAAGAAAAAGTACACTTCGATCTGCATTCAGACTCTATCAGTTCTTTCTCTGGAGATGGATAGCATTTTTCATCATACGTCCTTCAGAATTGTCTTGGATCATTATATTGCTGAGAATAGCCAAGTCATTGACAATGCCTGGTCATATGATATTGCTGTCACTTTATACAGTGTTCTCTTGGTTCTGCTTATTTCACTTTGCATCAGTTCATGTAGGTCTTTCCACACACTTATGTAGTTTTAATTACTTTTTCTTTTTTGTTCTCATGCCAAAACCTTGTGAGGTCTCCCCAGTCATAATTTTCTATATAAGCATCCATGTGGGATCCCTATAGTACCTGGCATCATAAGATAACATTCTTTATGTCTGCCTTGTTAGTTAATCTCATATAGATGGAGGTGAGGGGAAGGGATTCCATCCCTTTGATTCTTATCCTCCTCAACCAATTACATGTAAGGACTACTTGTCCACTGATTACAGTACCCAAAGATCATAAGGCATAAATCTGGAATTGGAGAGTACAAATAATCTTAATGAACTACTTATCACCATCCAGACACCCCTAAAATGGAGAGAGTATTCCTAACATGTCAGAGATGGGACCTTGTCCTGTATAAAAAGTGAAAGATAGGGGGAATGTTGGGAATTGCCACCCCAATCAGATTCGGAGGACTGGAGCATCCCCTTTAATTCCATCTCTCTTTAGTGTACAGTATAAAGTGTACAGAATATACTTTAATAAATTTCACTGCAAGTGTAAATCTTATGCTTAGGATTTCTTCTTTTCCTTAGTGAAGATTCTGAATTATAATATAATATAACCACTTATTTTAGAGGCTTTTGACACCAATTTTAATTATTGAGATGAGTAGGAAAAATTTAACAAGTGTTCTCATTTTAAGAGTCCTAGAACTTAGAGTGCTCATTCAAATTGCTTCAGTGAGTGACCTTGATTCAGTGTCTACATTCATTAAAATCATTGTCTGTGAGCCCCCATTAATGTGTCTTCCAGGGGGCCTATTAAACTAAACATAATTACTTTAAAAAATAGAGGCATTTAAATGAAATGGTGTGGTAAGAAAAGTAGCAATAAAATTTTCCCTCCTGCCTAAAATGGGTACACTGTCCCCAAAATACATAATCTGGAGGTAGATTGAGATACATAGGAAATATACATAGCCAGGGCATATACTTAGGGAACCCACACACAAGAAGGGCATCTCAAATCTCTGATAGTGAGAAGCTATTGATATCTCCTGATGATATCTTCATGCTACACTTTCTAGTGTCCATTGGATATATAGTCTCTTACAAATACCATTCAGCTGGCATAAAGTCTCTGCTAGATGTGGCTTACATAGTCTCCTCCATATTTTTCATGAGCTTATGATCATTGAGTGTCTTTATCCTTTTAGCTTCCAGCCTCAGCTATAATCTTCAGTTCTCTTAGTCCCCAGCCAGAGATCTTTTTCAAAAATAAAATTTTATTGATATATTTTTATTTTATATAACCAACATTCCCTAGCATCCTCCTCACAGCCTTAAAGGATATAATCCTCACAACAAAGGATTAAAATGAGTAGGGGAAAATGTTTAGCAAAATTGACCAATACAACCAAAATGTCTGACACTGTATGAAACGTCCCATGCTCACAGTTCTGTACCTATTTAAAGAAGTGTGGGGATGTGCATTTTCCAAAGGCTCTTTTAAAGGTCATCTTGCCTTAAATCAACCAAAAGCCTTTCTTTTCTTGATCTCTTAGAATTTTGACCAGGCCTCTTATCTTGAAGAGGAGATTCTGAGCTCTAGAAAACAAGCTCTTTAGATCAAAGAGTAAGGGCTTGTCAGCTAGCTAATAGTCTCAAACTTCATCTTTTCTTTGGACTCAACTTTTCTGATCCCTGACTGGGCTTAGGGCCTCCATGGGTGACCTCACTCTAGGTCAGGGGTTCTTAACTTTTTTCTGTGTCACGTGAATGACATGATTTAACCTTTTTTTTTTGGCAGTCTGATAAAACCTAGCAATATTTTTTTCGGAGTATTTAGAAGTGTACAAAATACATTTTGAAGAAAATGAAGAAGTATTAAAGAAATCAATTGTATTGAAATGCAGTTTATCACAATACATATTTGAAAAACAAGTTCATGGACCTCAAGTTAAGAATCTTTGCTTTAGGTCACAGTGAGCATTTCTTGTGCCTCCTGATTTTGATCTCTCTATCCAGGGGTGTGGAACCTGCAGCCTCAGGTAGACCCTGGGACTCATCAGCAGCAGATATGATATTTGAATCCATAGGAGCTGGTGAGATCACTAAGTGACATAGTGTAGAGGGAAAAGAGAAGAGAGCCCAGGAAAGATCCCTATGGGATACCTAGAGTTAGCAGGTGTGACCTAGATAAAAATCTGGCAAAGGAGACTTAGAAGTGAAGGTCAGAGAAGTAGGAAGGGAACCAGGAGAAAGCAGTGCCACAAAAACCTAGAGAGAAGAGAGTATCAAGGAGAAGTGGGTGATCTGCAGTGTCAAAAGCTTCAGGGAGGTCAAAGAGAATGAGGATTGAGAAAAGGCCATTGGATTTGGCAGAGAATGGTTTTGGATGAATGATGAAGGTAGAAGGCAGACTGTAAAAGTTAAGAAGGGAGTTACAGGTAAGAAAGTGGCAGACCTAATGTATGTGGTCTTTTCAAAGAGTTTAGCCACAAGAGATGAGAGATACAGGATGATAATTAGCAGTGAGGGATGAATGAAGTGGTTTTTTTTTTTGAGGATAGGTAGATGTGAGCATATTTATAAGCAGTAAGGAAGCAGCCAGTAGACAAGAAAAGGTTGAAGGTGAAAGTAGGGATGAGACAGGGCAATTTGCTGGAGAAGACAGGATGGAATGGGATCACGTATGTAGATGTATATATGTAGAAAGCTTCTCCTTGACAAGGAGATAGTGTCCTATGTGAGGTATGTGGGATGAGTGATTGTGAGGAGTTGAGGATGGTACTGAGGTTGTAGGTTTAGGTGGAGATGGAAGGAGATGAAAAGGAAAGTCAAACGGGAGGACTGTTGGAATTGGAAGGAAGAACTTAAGAGAGGAACTATTTTAGCTTTCTCCTTTCTGCTTCTAAAGTTGTAAAAGCCTTGTTGTCTAGTAGCAAGAGCACCTGACTTTGAGCCAGAAAATACTTGGGTTTGCTTGCATGGATGCATCCTTTGTGACTATCAGTGGGTTGCCTTTGGATCTTCATTTGTAAAATGAAGATAATAGTAACCAACATTGACATAGCATTGTAAGACTTGCAAAGCACTTTATATGTATTATTTCATTCGATAGCAATGCTAGAGGTGCCTATTTCTCAATAGGGTTGTGAAAGTCAAATCAGATAATGAATACAAAGCTCAATCAATCAACAAGGTTTCTTAATGCTTACTGCGTTCCAGGAGCTATTCTATGGAAGCTTCACATTTGAGCAGCAGTGCAGAGTAATAATAGAGAATATCTTGGGGTTCAAGTCCTTCTTCTGACACATACTGGCTACATGTGAACTCGGACATGTCACAACCTCTCAGTCCCCAGGTAGCTTTCTAGCACAAATAATTACAGAGCAGGTGTGTCCTACGTTGGTGGATGGAGTTCGCTATACCAGTGTAATTATTGGTATGGTCCAAAAAGAAGGAAATCACTTTTTAAGACAGTCACGAAGTAGGTGCCCATCAACTGGGGAATGACTGAACACATTATGGTATATGAATGTGATGAGAGTTCCATGAGATAGAAAGAAGGAGATGAAAAGGGTGGAAGTTAGGTTGTTGAAGTCTCACTAGTACCTCATGCCACAGGTGATTAGGAAAGAGAAAGACCAAAAAAAAAAGATTCTAAATACAACTACAAATGAAATGGAGCTCAAAAATTATAAGTCACTGGATCACAGATTTGGCCCAGAAGGGACTGCTGTTGACTAATTAAGCTGCCAGTGCTGTCTGTGACCTGTATGACCTACAAACGTGCTCTTGATACCTTCTTATTTATAACCGCTAGCTTTACCCGTAAGTCCCCAAGGAACATTGACAATAAATTTTCAAGACTCCAGACAAGGAGAACTGCTATTCATATTCTATGTTTATTTTGAGCCTTTTACCATTCAATGTACAGATGCGTGATAGAAATTTGACACTTACATAGTTGATTTCATCCCTGTAGATATCTATATCTACATTGATATAATTCAGACTCTCATATTCTCACTTAAAGGACCCAAATGACTTATGTTGTTGAAGTTTTATTGCAGGATGGAAAGCCTAGGGAGAGCTGAGCTGTAAAACAATTGTTCAGGTTTGGAAAAAATCCTCAAATCCCCTACTTTTGGGGGCCAGCTGAATTCAAATTGGACTTCTGTTTGTTGAGCAAACAATCTGGTGAACCAGATAATTGGCCACTCTTCATTAGATACAGTCTCTGGGTAGTTTTTGACCTTCAGCATGGAGACATACTTGTTCCTTCCAGTATTTAATCTCTAAACCTGAATTTTTCATGATCCTCTGAATTTAAGAAACCTTGGCTGCTGTATAATTTTAGGCTATTAAGCAATTTCTTCATTATGCATAGATGAAGATGCTTTAACGTTCATACAATACTAAATTCTAAACAGTATAAATCAATTTTAATAGCCTAAAAGTACACTGTATGATATGTGGATATTGACAACTTAATGCTTCCTGGTAGCTATAGACATCAATTAGCTCTGAATTGGGGCCATAGAAAATGCTTAACTCAGCTGCTGATTATGGAAACGATGGTGGCCATGAGAGATGGCAGCTTAAGTGGAGAGTGAGGCATTTTAAAATTCTATTCCTTAAGTTGTTTTTCTTTACTTATTCAGAGAAATATAGAATCTCAGAGCTGGATGGGAGCCCAGACCTTACCCAGACCTGAACCAGCAGCCCCTTTACAATGTGCCCAAGAGGCATCCTGCTTTTCCTTCATGACTTTTAGTCATGGGGGAACCTACTGTGTTCTGTGGCAGTTTCCTTCAATTTTGGAAGGCTCCAATTATAAGAAAGTTTTCCTTTACATCCTACCCAAATGTGCCTTTCTACAACCTTCACCTTCTAGAAAATGTTAACTCTTTGAGAGCAAGGAGGAAATGACCAAATGAATAAAAGATCATTTATTATGTTCTATGCATAAAGCTTTGTGCTATGTGTGGGAAATACAAAAATAAAAGCAGCGATTGTCCCTTCTCTTAAGGAGCTCACATTCTAATGGAGGAGGCAACACATATAGGAGGTTTCAGCTGCAAATTAGATAGAAATGTCTTTAGAGTACAGCAGCATAGCAGATGGTGAAGCCTTTTTAAAAAATGTTATTTCACATGTTAAAATCATATGTTTTTGATGTTGAACCATTTGACTATGCTAAGGACTTTAATGGGGAGAACTTTGTTTTCCCAGGTTTCAATAGCTGTGGTTGCTGATGGGGTGGAGGCTTCAGCACCTGCGGAAGCAGTTACCAGGTCCCATTTCCATAGAGTATGCCTCCTGGAAAAAGTGACCCGGGCAAGGAATGATGAGACACTCTCTTATTTTTTCTATTTATATCTCCAGTGCCTAGTGTAAGAGCCTGATACACTTAAGAAATGTTTGTGGACTGATGGGTTGGCTCCTAGGGCCAAACAGACCAAGTTCAATATCTCTTCAAAATCTTCCATATTCCCTTTGAAGGGAACCCTCCCTCTACCCCAGAGAACAGGAAAAACACTGGGATTTTATGATAACTCAGGAAAAAATGATAGAGAAGACACCAAAAAGGCCTCAACATTTGACAGATGAAGAAACTGGCTGAAGGTTAAGTGATTTGTCCAAGGTACCACAGATAGTAAATGGAAAGCTGAGTGAACAACTGAGACATTTTTCCTAGGAGAGTGAAGATGAATGAATAATGATCTTTTTCAGGACTAGCTGTGATGGCAAGGTCAGCTCTTCTAAGTTAGCCAAGAAAGCAGAGCACTGAGTGCCCCTTGCAGGTAGTCGCAACTTTGCCATTTTAGAGACATAAAATGGTTTTTCCTGATGGGTAGCAAGGTCAGAGGAAATGTGAGGATGTGTCAGTGGTATATTGAAAACTGTTCCCATGAATAATAAGGAGTAAAAAACTGCTGCCGTTGTGAAGACACATATGAGAAATAGGAATGATAAAGGGAAGATCCAGTGTGTTCTCTTCTCCCTTCTCCCTGATGTGCTCATACCAAGAGCTCTTTTGTTATAAGCTGCCCTTCCCTTTGGAAAATTCCTAAAGTGACTTCTCTGTTTTCTAGCTGCACCCCAGTTCCTCAAAGACCTTAACTGTGAACGACTCAACATGATACATAGCATTAGACTTCTAGAGCGGGAAGGGACCCTAGGGACCAGGTAGTTTACTCTTGCCTTGTTTTATGGAGGAGTAGTGACTTGTCTAAGGTTTCATACAAGTACAAATGACAGAGGCAGGACTAATAGTAAAGCGTGCCTCCTGCCTCTTGGCAGAGAGAAGGGCAGAGCAGGGGCAGAATGAGACTTTCAGATATTGCCCATATGTTCATTTATTTTGCCTTATTTTGATACAAGGGAGGGTTCTATTTGGGTGTACTTCCACGTGATTTCTCTTTCTGGGCTCTCTCCTTTTTCTATTCACCTGCTACCCTGGAGAAACCTTTGCTGTGACTCCTACTTCTCCTTGCTTTGCCTTGGCCCCTACTTTCACTCCTCCAGTTTTCCAGCTTGTCCTTATGTGTTGTGTTCCCCCAACAGGTTTCTTGTTTGTATGTGTCCCCAGCACCTAGCCCAGTGCCTGACATGTTGTGAATAATAAATGCTCTCTTTCTCTCTCTCTCTCTCTCTCTCTCTCTCTCTCTCTCTCTCTCTCTCTCTCTCTCTCTCTCTCTCTCTCTCTCTCTGTTTTTGTTTTTCTTTCTCCCTCTCTTAAAAAAAAAAGCAAACCACAAAGAAGGAAGACATTTGCATGCGAGCCAGGACAGCCTTGTCCATGGATTGAAGGATCTATCTTCCACCTGTCAAGGAAATGCTCTCCTTGCCGAGATCACAGCTAATCCTGGAAACCTAGGTAACCATTGTAGCCAGGAGTGTTTTCTTCCATTTATGAGAGTGAGTCAGACATACACACCTTCCACTAAGCCAGGCTTCTTTCCGTAAGCTGCATCTTGATCTGTCAAGCATCAGAAGCCAAATGAAAACTGCATTGAGTTCAAAATCCATTGGCTCACCATCTGCACATAATTCACTGAGGTCACAGCCCATCTAACTGGACTGGTGAATGAGTGGACAAAGGGTTCCTTTCAAAGGAGGATCCTTAGTTATGATGCTCTGAATATCAGCGAACTTACATTTTTATTCTTTGTTTATTCACTTCAAAATTCTCCATAAAGGTCTCCAGTCTGTGAAACTCCTTTCTGAAGGAGTCACCTGCTTCCTGATCATTTTCAGGAAATGGCACAAGATCCAACTGTTACTTCATGTTGGGGGCCTGAAGAACAACATGAATGCCCTTGGAAATGAGCCCAGCAGCCCTTGCCCCTAGAATCACTGAATGTCTGAGCTGGAGTGAGTCTTAGGAGTCATCTCCAAGCTATTACCCCAAAGCTTTTAGGGTATGGTTGGTTGTCTTCCCTCCCAGACTCAGTCTTGCCCTTGGTAGTCCCAGAGACTGAGGAGGGAGTGCTCAAAGGATCCCAAGATAAACTTAAATCTTAGCAAATCTTCAGGAAGTGAGGAGGAGAGACAGAGACAGAGGGACACAGAGAGAGAGGGAGAGAAAGATAGAGGGAAAGAGAAGAGGGAGAGGGGAAGAGAGAGAGACAGACAACAGGCAAAGAGAGAGACAGAGACAGAGGGACACAGAGAGAGAGGGAGAGAAAGATACAGGGAAAGAGAAGAAGGAGAGAGGAAGAGAGAGAGAGAGAGAGACAGACAGACAACAGACAAAGAGAGAGACAGAGACAGACAGAGAGACAGAGGGACACACACAGACAGAGAAAGATAGAGGGAAAGAGAAGCAGGAGGGAGGAAGAGAGAGAGAGACAGACAGACAGACAACAGACAGACAAAGACAGAGACAGAGACAGAAAGATGTAGAGAGGAAGAGAAAGATAAAAGGAAAAAGAAGAGGGAGGGAGGAAGGGAGAGAGAGAGACAGAGAGAAGGGAGAGAGAGACAGAGAGGGAGAGAGAAAAGGGAGAGGGAGAAGGAAAGGAAAAAGGAGAGATGAAGAGGGAGATAAAGGGGGGAAGAAAGAGGGAGAGGGAAAAGAGAGACAAAGACAGAAGGAGACAAAGAGACAAAGTCAGGCATACAAAGTGCTACAGCATCCTAAAATCCTGACTTAGATCACAACTCATCATGATCTTGATGGCTGCCTTATAGAATAGCACTTCCATATTCTTTCTGGTGCCAAAAAAATATGGAAATGCAGGGGCAAAACAAAAGCATTCTCTAGAAGCCATCAAAACGTGGGTTTAAATGCAAATGAAGAAAGTGAAGCAGGGAATAGTTGAGTCACTTGTGGAGGTCACCCAGTTTAGAGGCAGTGTATGGAAAAATGATGGAAAGAACCAGAGGACCGAGGCAAAAATCCAACCTTTGATGGTTCCTACCTTTATGACCTTGGGTAAGACATTTAATACTTGGGTGTCAGTTTCCTCTTCTGCAAAATGAAGAAGTGATGATCTTTGTGATCCTTTCTAGATGTAGGCAGTGAGAGAGTGAAGGTGAGAGCCCGGGTCTCCTGCCATAATTGGCTTTTCCTGCAATACTCATGCTTACAGTATCCATATGTCACTGTACCGACAGAAGAGTCAACCAAAGGGAATGAACATTAGCCTTTCTAAAAATAAATGAGGAGTAGTATGGTATAGTAGAGAGTCCTAGGCTAGGAGCTGGGAAATCTGGGTTCAAACTGTGCCTCTGACACTTATTACCTCTGTGACCCTGTGCAAGTCACTTACACTTTATCTAATTCAGGCAAGTCCCTGGGGCTCATCAACTGAATCCTATGTTGTCATCTTTAGAGCAAGGGTTCTTACTTTGCAGTGTATCATGGACCCCTTTGGCAGTCTGCTCGAGATTATGGGCTTCTCCAAATAATGTTTTTAAATGTACAAAATAAAACACAGTACAAAGGAAACTAATTATATTGAAGTAGTTATCAGTATGTTGTTATTCAGTTGTTCAGTCATGTCTAATTCTTTGTGACTCTTGGCAAAGATAATGCACTGATCTGCCATTTCCTTCTTCAACCTATCCCCATTTTACAGATGAGGAGCTGAGGCAAATAGAGATTAAGTGACTTGCTTGGGGTCACATAGCTAGTAAGTGTCTGAGTTATCAATATGTTGTTCAGTTGTTCAGTCACGTTCAACTCTGTGACCCCATGGACATATCCATGGAGTTTTCTGGTGAAAAACACTGGAGCAGTTTGCCATTTCCTGGCAAGTTACTAATATAAATGGGTATAAATATGTGTGTTTGTGTGTATACACACATACACATACTACATCTATATATAGATATGGATAGATATATAGATATTGATACAAAAAGCATATATCTGAAGATAGCTGTAAATACATACATAGATACATATCTATAAAGATAACTATATGTAATATAGCTATTTCTAGCTCTATATGTGAATCTCTAGATCTATCTCTAGATATTTATACATATTTGTAGATCTAGAGATACCTAGATTCATATATAGATATAGATCTAGAGATATTTATACATCTAGATAAATAGATTTCTATTTATCTAGATCTATAAATAGGTATCAAAAATCCATAGATCTATATCTATCTATCTATCTGTCAATCTTTCTACCCAAATTCATGGACCTTAGTTAAGAGCCCTTGCTTTAGAGGGAGTTTCAGCTCTCTGATAATGATGATGATATTATAAATCTTCTGTCTCTTGATGTATTTACATAAAAATACTTGAGTGTGACCTTTGGAGGAGGCAGGTACTTCATTGGCAGTAAATAAATATTTTCTGAGCATAAGGAGGCTTGTAGCAACCGTTGCAGGGTGAAGTAAGCAGAACCAGAAAAACCAGCTAATTGAAATGGAATGCTGTGACCAAGCTTACCCCCAAAGAATTGATATGAGAAAGTAGTTTTCTATGCATCTTCACAGAAGTGGGGTGTTAGGGGTGTGGAACACTGCATAAAAGGTCAGCTTTTAAGAAACATTGGTTAATTTTGCTGAATTGTTATTTCTTCTTCTTCTACCTACTCTTCTTTCTTCTTTTTCTTCTTTTCCTCCTCCTCCTCCTTGTCCTTCATGCTAATGGCTCAGGAATTCAAGACAGGTTTGTAGATCCAGGGCATCTCCTGAACTGATAGTAATCTTGGGGTTCCAATGTTCTTTGGTCTTGTGTAGAAGTCTTTCTACTGCCTTCAGATTTCCTTCTATATTTTCAGAGCCTGAAGGAATAGTTTTGTGATAATTGTGAGGAATAAGAATCCTGTGGAGACCTGTCTGTGTCATCCATCCATGGGTTCTGGGAACAAGTAGGGTTGGGAACCCTGTACTCTTAGATCACAGAAGCAACCAAATTTGTCCTCAAGTTCTGCTATTTAACACATGTTGTTCATGTTTATCAATATATATTCTTTTGACAAATGTGATGTTTTAGGAAGGCAGCATGGTACAGTGTAAAGAATGCTAACTCTGGAGTCTGAATATCTGAGTTGAGATTTTGCCTCTGAAACTTACCTGTATGACTTTGGCCAAATTACTTAACTTCCCTGGGTCCTAGTTTCCTCACCTCTAAAATGAAGAGGTTGTATTATATATCTTCTAAGGTCCCTTTCAGTTCTAGAGCTGAACCTATGATCCTTGTTCCTCAAATGATTGTGTTCCTACACATTTGTTCATATGTTGTATTCCCCCTGAAGAATGCAAGTAATATGAAGTCTTTTTGTTTTTATGTCCTCGATGCCCTAGCACAATGCTTCACACATAGTTGATTTGCTATTTTCTGCTTATTTTGCATGGTTATTACTAGATGGTACTCTCTCTTGGTCTCATAGCTACTGACTTACCAGCTTCTGCTACTTATCCCTTCAGTATACCTTCTGACCATCTTGGTTCCTGTCTGCTAGGGTACCTCTATCTGAAAAGACTGTATTATTGGACCAAAAACAGACAAAAGTGCTCCAAGACTAAGATTAAACTAGTTTTTAAATATTATTTCTACAGTTAGAAGGAACCATATCCTTGTCCCAAGTCTCTATCTGATTTGAGTTAGAAAGTCCTTGCAGACCTGTTAAAGTTACAAAATTAATCATACCCTTTGACCCAATTATTCTTTTATTGGGAATGTACCCTCAATGGTTTGTCAACAATAAAAACAACAAAAGATATTTATTTAAAGATTTTCATAGCAGCATTTTATTTATGTGCAAAACCCACATCAACCTAAATGCTCATCAATTAAGGAATGGTTAAATAAATTATGTTACATTAGTGTAATGGAATATCACATTGTAATTAGAACCAGAAAAATATGAGGAATGTAAAGATATCTGGAAAGGTCTTTGTGAGATAATGCAAAGTGGAAAAAAGCATGATTAGAATGGAATATACCTTAACTATGATCCACATGACCATACAAAAAAAAAGTCAATGAGAATGAATGGACAAAGAATCCTGATGAGGATGTAGAGGACTATTAGATTGTAATCTCCTTGAGGCCAAGGACTATCTTTGCCTTTTTTGTATCCCTGTGCTTAGCACAGTGTCTGGCATATAGTAGTCACTTAATAAATGCTTATTGATTGATTGGCTTGGAAGAGGGGAGGAAAGGGAAAGGAATAACCATTTATATAGCACCTACTGTGTGCTGGGCACTGTGTTAAGCAGTTTTGTAATTATTATCCTTTGATCCTTGCCTATGAGGAGTTTATGGTTTATTAGAGAACATGAAGGAAACACAGATGTCTTCTGTAAAAGCTGTATGTGAAAAGGAAAGAGAAAGGAAAGGGATAGCATTTATATAGCACCTACTATTTGCCAGGAACTGGGCTAAGTGCTTTATAAATATTATTTCATTTGATCCTCTCAACAGCCCTGCTGAAGCAGATACTATTATTAACCCCATTTTTATAGTTGAGGAAACTGAGGAATAACTGAAACATTATAATACATCATATGTTGGCATTAATTTAAATGTAAGTAGTTATTAAGCAAGTTTAGTTGGTTATTTTGATACTCAGCGCTCAGTTTGTAATAAAACATTAATTTTTTTTTAAAAGGAAGTCCATGTGTGCCCCTGATCTCATTCGAGGGAGCTTTCCTATAAAACCCATGGGATTCTTTGTGTTTAAGTCATTTTTTCCCCTGAGACTCCTAAATTCCATGCATTTTGCCAGCAAATGTATCTGAACAAACACAAAAGCTAGACCATGAGGGCAAGGTTGTTTTCTTTCTTTTATTCCCATTGGGTTTCCTTTTTCTTAATTTCTTTCTTTATTCTGTATTTGTGACCCAGCAACAAGCCTTCCAGGCTTTGAGCAGCCCTACAGAAGTTATCCCTGATATTATTACCCTAAGAAGCAGTATTGAGATGGGAAGGCAATCTGAAGTCTGTTGGCCAAGAAATTTGGGAATAGAAGGGTATGATGGGGTGTATATGTAAGTGGAAATAATAGCTAAATGATTCTTATTAAATTTTTGAATGTTGAATGCCTATTTGAACCTTCCCTTATTCTGACATGAAAACAAAACAAAACTTTTCACAATGGAGAGATACAATTATTTTGACAATCATGTTATTGTTTATTACATATATGGTAGCTGTGTTTTCTGAACTAAAACTTGGGACAGATGGTTTGGCAATGGCTTTTTTTTTGTTGTGAAACCTTATTAAAATGCATTTTCTTTTCTTGAAATTGAGGCTGTTCTAGGAAATCTGATGCTTATGGTCAGTATAATTATAGATAACTGTGGGATGTTTCATTGGGGACAGGGTGGGAACCTTTCAAATCACTGAATTGTGATGTACCCACAGCCTCAAAATAATATATTTTAACTTTGAAAATCATTCTTAATTATGTAACCAACCTCAATCATTTCCAACTCATTTATTCCAAGCATTCTTCTAATGCTATTGACTTTAAACCATATTTGGGGGTGATGGTGCTTAGAGCTTTTAAATCCTGTTGGCTTTTACTGTACCTTACAAATCAAATGAAGTAATATTTGTAAAGTGCTTAGCACAGCGGTGACACATAGCAGGTGCTTATTCCCTTCTTGCCCTTACAGACATTCCTCGTACACTTCTAGTTTAAAAAAATTATTAATATTCTTCCAAAGTTGGGAGACAAAATAATCCTATTAAGGAGAATTTTGTGAATATTAACAACCAGCACTGTGAATCATATTAATTGCTTTTTGGAAATCAGAAAGTAATGTATTCTAGAGAATTTTTAATTTTTAATTGGTCCATAAATTGAGGATAGTAGTAAAATAACTATAAAATACAATGAAATTCTAAACCTTGACCTTGTGCTGGAGACCTAAGGTGGTGCTGTACCTTAGTGTGATAATATTTGTAAAGTACTTAGCAGTAGTAAGTGTTTAATAAATGCTTATTCTCTTCCCACCTTCCCTTCCCCTGTATCTATAATAATAAGCCAGCCACAAAAATACTTATTCTTAAAATTGGATTATTGACTAATGCTCTTCAAAGTGCCAAGAATTTTTTGTGGTGAGTAGGAACATACCTGCAGCCCCCCATCCCCAACATCTTCCCCAGTGGTTTGGATATGTTTATATTTTCCTTGGTCAGGTTTTTAAGAAATATGCCTAAAGCCATATCACCCTGAATATATCTGGTCTTGTTTGATCTCAGAAGACAAGCAGAGTGGAGCATGATTAATAATAATAATAACAACAATAGCTAGCATTTACATTGTTTTTAAGGTTTGTAAAGTACTTTCTAAATATCATGTCATTTTATCCTCACAACCACCCTGGGATAAAGGCACTATTATTATAGCCATCTTACAGATGAAGAAACTGAGGCAGGCAGAAGTTATGCGACTTGTCCAGGGTCTCACACAGCCAGTAAGTGAATGAGATCACATATGAACTCAGATCTTCCTGTCTCCAGGTCTAGGGCTTCATCCACTGTGCTGCTTATGCTGTCTTTGTTAGTGCTTGGTTGGAGATTGTCTGGGAATAGAATACCAGGGACTTTTGTTTGAGGCAGTGCCCTATAATGGATAAAATCCCAGACAAGGGAATCAGAAGATCTGAGTTCTAATCCTTACCCTGACACTTTCTGTGCCCCTTAGCCATGTGATTTTAACCTCTTTGGGCTTTGTTTTCCTTGTCTGTAAAATGAAGGTAGTAGTACTTATCCTGTCTTCTTCACAGAGTTGTTGTGAGGGTCATCTTAGATCATGAAAGTGCTTTGGTAACTCTAAGGCCATTCCAGAAGAGTGAGTGGTCATCATGGACTCACTGTGTCCTCTTTGGATTCCTCCATGCCTGGAATGCTCTCCCTCCTCTGCTCCAACTGCTGACCTCTCTGGCTTCTGTTAAGTCCCACCTACAATCCCCTCTTCTACTGGAAATCTTCCCCAATCCTTCTTAATTCCAGTGCCTTCCCTTCATTAATTATTGCCTATTTATTCTCTGTATAGCTTCTTTTGTGTATATTTGTTTGCATGATTACAAGCTCCTTGAGGACAGGGACTGGTTTTTGACTCTTTTTGTATCCCCAGCACTTAACAACAGTACCTGGCACATAGCAGGTGCTCAATAAATGTTGACTGATCATCTAAATGTGTAGGACAACATGGAAATCCTTTTGATTTTGCCTTTCCCTCCAACTGGTTCCCCTTTAATTTTAATTTTGAAATTGGAATGGGATCATTTGTTCCCTTCCAGAAGATGCTGACCACACACTTCCTTATGCAGGATGAGAAGAGCTTTGCTGTCATGCATAGACAAAAGAAAGAAGGAAGTTCACACCTTTTCCCTTTAGGCACCAGACGCTTTGCTGCTTCTTCCTGTCTGTCGAAGTTGCTTACTCCAAATGCTGGATTCTAAAGCAAACATGGGCTTGAGAATCAGAGCCAGGTGGGACAAGCCCAGCAAGGTTGGATACAAAGCTTTCTGTCTGAGGTGGGGTCCTTAATGAACCTTCTATTTTGTTATGTTTTTAAAGTTCTTAGAGAGGATCAAGTTGGGGTAAAGGGGTGAGTGACTTGTCTAAGGCTACATAGCTAGTAAGTGTCTGGGGCAGGATTTGAACTCAAATCTTCCCAGTTTGGTGCTCTGTCAGTTAGAGCACCTAGCTATCTTAGTGAGGGAACTCCCTCAACCCATGTAGTCTGAATAAATGATAAAGGGCTTACTATGTGCCTATACTATACTAAATGCCAAGGAATACAAAGACAGTCCTTTATATGATAATGGAGGAAGACAGTTCCTAAAGGGGAGCTAGAAAGGGAGGGTGTTGAAATGCCTGAGAAGTGATGTTTAGAAGCTAGGAGCCAGCCAGAGAAACTGAAAAACTCATGTATCTAAACCCAGTTCTAAGGAAAGAGTCCAAAGTTTCCATGGGAGGGTGTGAGGAGGATGTAAAGGCAATATGGTTTGGAAATGACTGAAAAGTGAACTCCAAGACTTCTAGTCTTGGGGAGTTGTACTTAACAAGTATTTAATGAATGATTGTTGGATTGTGTTGGGTTGTGTGAGAGAGATGGAATTTGTCATGGGTCTGAGGGCTAACATGTGAGGCTTGATGGTATCCTTTAGTGCCATCTGTTCATGGGCCTTTATTAGGGCTGGACCCAATTGGGCTGAGCCAAGGCATACAGGGCAGCATGGGAGTGCCTACAAGATATCTTCTAGTATTCAGTGATGCCATTTTGCAGTGGATGAGTGTCTAGCTGTGTGTATGCTCTGTGTAGACCTGTCATGATGTAGGAGCATTTTGGGTAATGCCTCAACCTTGGCTTTCACCTTCATCTTCCACTTGGGTCTGGGCAGGAAGGGAATGGAACAAAAGAGACAGGGAGTCGGGGAGGTGGGCCAAGAGGTGAATGCATAATTATGGTCTGGCTCCAGGCTCAAGGATCCATTGGTGAAGAGCAGCAGCTCAGTCTGAGTCCTCACTGAGCTCTTCTCTCTCCCAGCCTGCTTCCTGTTTGATGGACTTCTGGGGAAAGGGAAGCTTTCTGACTCTCCAGAATTTCTCTTCTGCCTGAACTAGGATGAGATCTGCCTCCTGGACTGGAGCCGGAGGCAAAAGAGGGCCATTCTTTCCCAGGGCCTCCTTTCCTCCCTCCACAAATTGCTATGTGTTCACCAGAATAGATTCTACCTTAGTCTGATAACCTCAATCTCACATTTTTTATATTTATTTGAATTGACTCCCAGGAGAGCAGAAAATTGCAGGACAATGAATGGATAAGTCTATAATGGTCACAACTATAGGCATTGTGACTTCTGGATGGAGGAGGTATTTTGAGGATGGGGGCCTTCCCACCTTGCCAGCCTTCTTTTGTGTGTTCTTAACATAAGAGTTCCTGCTGTAAGGGACCATTGAGGTCTTTGAGTCTATTTTACAGATGAGGAAACTGAGGCCCCAGAAAAGTTAAAATACATACACAGCTAGTGTCTCTTAGGCAGGATTTGAACTCTGGTTTTCCCGATTGTACGTCAGGTGCTGTCCCCATTATGCCAGCTAGTTGCCTTAGAAATTTGGCAAGGATCATACAGCAAGTATGTGTTACAGGCAGGACCTGAATGCAGGTCTCCCTCATTCCAAGTTCCACTCTCTAACCCCTATTCCAGAGTTTCTATGTGGTGGCACGATTATGAGATCCATTTGAGAAAACCCAACCAATCAATCAATAAAGAAGCATTTATTAACTGCCAAGGCACTGCCCATCGTGCTAGAGTGATAAAGAAAAAAATGAGAAAGACCTCACCCTCAAGGAACTTACATTCTGTCGGGCAGACAGCTTAAAAACCTATAGGTGAATCTAAAATATTTATACCACATATACAGTACTTTGGTGGGGGAAGAGGAAGGCACTAGCCCAGCAGGCAGGGAACATCAGGGAAGGCCTTCTCTGGAAGGGGCTGTGTGCACTGAATCCAGAAGCCCATGTGTATTTACTTCCCAAGATAGGGGCTGCGCTTATGTTCTCACCATCTTGCAGTTGGCTGGATTGCTAGCCCTTAGAATGCTGGTGCCGGTCTACTATGAGGTTGGTTCTGACTGACTTCCCCCTCCCCCCTAGTCTTTGGGAGTTTGGCTCTAGGAGGGAAGAACAGAAGGGGCATCTTGAAGCTGTGATGCATCTAACAGAGCTAAGACTCTGTTGCTTGTTCTTAGAAAAATTTTGAAAGGAAGAGCAAGGGTGGAATATGTACCTGTGAGGGTTGTAGTCATGGACCAGACCTGGAAGGCCAATACATGGACACCCATTTACACTGTTAACAAGGCATTCACACTCTGACATTTGCACAGGGATATGTTCTCCTCATGGATATTCCCGTGTCTCAGGAAAGACAAACATTTCCATACAGACCCTTGAGACCCTTAGTCCTGCATTTTGAATTTACTTAAGATAAAGGAGTTCAGGACCCAGGCTAAAGGTAAGAGGAGGGAAGGGAGATAGAACTAGCAGGAAATGAACACTGGACCAGGAAGATGAAAAGGGCTTCAGCCTAGATGGAAATGGTGGGTTTGATCTTGGGCATGGCACTAAGTGGTAATCCAATCAATAAGTCAATCAACCAACAAGATTTTATTAAGCTTCTGCTAGTGTTAAGCATTATGCCAGAGGCTAGAGAAGCAAAGTCAAAAGTGAACCAATCTTGGTCCCAAAGGAGCTTAATGATCTGGAGCTGGAGTGGGAGGATGGAGGAGAAAATCAAAATGGATACAAGATGATTTGGGGTGAAGGGGAAGTAGTAACAGATGGGAGGATAATAGAGTCATAGATTTGGAGCTATTGGGATCTTAGAGACTCAATCTTCTTATTGAGGTCACTGAGGCATGAGAAGTTAAGTGACTTGTCCAGATCAGACAGGTAGTAAGTGTCTGAGGCAAGATCATCTTAATGTTGAATTGGGTGTGAAACAAAAAATTTAAAAAGAAACAGCTTCTAAAACCTTTTATCAGCTCTTATCAGAAAGTATTTCTGCCTTGTTGAGGGAAATATTGGGCTGTGAATAGGGGGATTCTCACTATTACCTGTAAGTTAACTTTTGGTTCTGAATACTATAAATGCATTATTCTCCTTCCCATCGAAAGATGATCCTGTTGACATCCTCTGAGGCAATGTGTTTGGAGTTGTTTTTCTGATACTAGTGTGAGGGATTGTCCCTTTTCCCCTTCCTCCCCCCTCGACAGCGTTGTTGCTAAACCATCTGTAGCCTGTTTCATCCATTCTGTGAATGAGGCCCTTACAAAATGGTAAAGACTAGAACTGGAGGAATATTAGCTGTTGTCACACTGTCCTAGGACTCAGTGCATTGGCACAGATTGTCTTTGCCAGCCTGGCCCCCTTTCCACCATGCCTTCGTCACATCTTCACCCCCCCAAATTCTCTTCTTTCAAGGCTTACTTCATTTGCCACCTCCTCAATGGAGCCTTTTCTGATTTCCCCAAACTGAAAGAAAGCATCCTCTCTTTCCTCAGATTTTCCTGGTTCACTTTCTGGATCTCTCCTTCACCCTCATCACATCCTAGCATGTATTATACTTATCCCCAAATGTCAAAATCAACCCTGCTCTAAAGGGTTAACAAAGAAATGGGCAGAAGAAGTTGTGCAAAAAGATTTGTGAGGGAGACAGAAGAATACTGGACTTGGAGTCAGGAAGATCTGAGTTTGAATTCTGCCTCAGACACTGGCTTTGTGACCCTGGGCAAGTCATATAACCTCTCTCAGCCTCAGTTTCCTCATCTGTAAAATGGGGATAATACCTCACACAATTGGTTTGAGGATCAAAAAGGATAATATGTAAAGTGCCTACCAGACCACAAATCTATGTAAAATATATTATTATTTTTACTTCAAGAATGATGGGCAGTCTATATGTTCTGCTGGTATCTGTTCAATGTCAAGAGGTCTAGAGAAAGGTCCATAAAATATTTGGTGGACTCACCATGAAAAATTTCCAAGAGGACATAAACAAAGGCTGCACAGAATGAAAAATTGTGGATAGGTTGCAATTCAAACCAGGGAGGGAGTACACATGCCTAATCAAGGACAAATCCATCAAAATGTTAAAATATTCCTCCTCTCCCCAAGTAGAATGTAAGATCCCCAGGGGCAAGTACAATTTCTATTTCTTTCTTTCTTTCTTTTTCTTTTTCTTTTTTTTTGTTGTTGTCCCCTTAGGGACTACCCCAGAGCCTTGCATATGGTAAACACATGTTCAGTTAAACATTTGTTGTATTGAATGAAAATTTTCTTGTTGCAAATCTGAGTGGTCCATTGATCAATGGAGCATCTTTGTCTATTGCCCTCATCCCCAGCTGTGCTCTAATAATAAGAATACAGCAGTTATGACCATTCTCCCTGTATTGTATCATACCATTGGAAAACATTTGCCGGGTGTACTTCTTTAGGGAAGTAAATCAAGCTACATGGACTGCAGGTGGGCAATGCCTTGCTGAGCTTGCAGATGGCAGAGAATATTTAGACATGGCTCAGTGAAAGTGGTGTTTCAGAGGGTGTGTGGGAATGAACAGAAGGGGGAAGAGTGCAGTCAATGGGACCAAATGGTCTCTATGGCAATCCAACTTTCCCTATTACTGTTGAGGGCATTACTAACCTTGGTGCCATCCTTGATTCTTCACTGCCTCATCCTTCATATGCAATCTGTTTCCAAGTCCTATTGATTCTTCCTTCTTAACCTCTCCCATTTATGTTCCCTTCTCTCCACTTACAAATGCTGCCCTGGTACAGGCCCTCATCACCTCTTAGACTTTAACAATAGTCTTCTGGTTGGTCTCTTTGCATCAAGTTTTTTCTTACTCTAGTCTGTTCTTCACTTAGCTGCCAAAATGATCTTCCTAAAGTATACATCTGACCATGTCACTCCCCTACTCAAGAAATTCCAGTGGCTCCCTATCTCTTCAGGATCAAATGGAAAATTATGTGTTTGACATCTAAGGCCCTTCACAACCTGGCCCCTTCCTACCTTCTCAATTTTCTCATGCCTGCTTCCATGTATTCTATAATCCAGTGACATTGACCTTATTGCTGTTCCTTGTACATGGCTCTTCATCTCCCATCTCCATGCCTGGATATCCCCATGCTTGGAATGCCCTTTCTCCTTACCTCTACCTCCTGGTTTCCTGCAACACTCAAATTCTACTTTTTGCAG
The DNA here is from genome assembly GCF_003287225.1 of Phascolarctos cinereus. Lineage (NCBI taxonomy): Eukaryota > Metazoa > Chordata > Mammalia > Diprotodontia > Phascolarctidae > Phascolarctos > Phascolarctos cinereus. Next base: position 262,196,259 of record NW_027555514.1, on the reverse strand, counting down.
GATGCCTTTCCTGGTCTCCCCTACTGCTAGTGCCTTCCCTCTCAAGATTCTCTCCCATTGACCTTGTCTTAATCTGGTATGTAAATAATTGTTTGTGTGTTGCCTTCCTCATTAGAATGTCTGTCTTGATATCAAGGACAATGTTTGTGCCTTTTTTTTTTTTGAGGGATATCACAGCAGAAATGGAAAGGAATATTAGAAGGGAAAAATAATAGGGATAATAATAGTTGACAATGACACCCTAACATTTCCCAACTGTGGCCCAGAGCCTAGAACAGCTTTGTGTGTATATTGGAAGTGGGATGAGGTGGAGGAGATGGGGGTTGGAGAGTCACATTTGCATTCTGGATGGGCTGTGCCCTATATTTTAAGCTTCTTAGATTCTTCAAAGCCGTATATTCCCTGCCCCTCTCTCATTTGCAAATGAGGAAGCGGATGCCCAGAGAAGTTAAGAGACATGTCCAAGGTTACACAGGTTGTAAGCACCAGAAGTAGGATGTGATGCCAGAGCCTGTGGTCTTGCTACTTGTCCATTGTCTATATCTTTTAGGGCTCCTGTAAGAAAGATAGAATGAGCACTCTGAGGAGGGGTTGCCCACTGAGTACAGAGAACACCCTAGTGGAGGTGCCAAATTACAACCAGGATGGATGGTAGCGTGTCTAAGGAGCCCTCCACCCCAGCCTAGACCATTGTTGATTTGGCATGGACAAGCTGTCAAGATGAAGGGTACCACCTAATAACTGGTAAGAAACTGTTGCACACTGGAATGTTACAAGGGTCCTTCCCTGCTCTAATCATGTTTACTCCTAAGCTTTGTTTACTCAGACTTTTGTTTCTTTTCCTTCTCTAGGCTAGACTGTTGCCTAAGGATGTATTGATGTTACAAAATGCTCCCATAAATGGGAGCTGGTTTTTTTCCATGAGAACTTCAGATTTAAAGAGTGAGGTGGGGTCATCTTCAGAGATCATTGGGTGATAATAGATGCTTTTTGACTGACTTATTGAAGAGATGAGGGCCATCACAGCAGGAAAGGAAGGGAACATTAGAAAGGAAAAATCCACAAGAAAGCCTGATTGGTTGGATAACAATAGTTCACAATGACACACTAACATTTCCCGACTGTGGCTCAGACCCTAACCAGACAAACAAAAAAAGGTTAAAACTTCTTTTGTAGTAAGAACAGAATTGAATGTACCTACTTAAAGTTGGAGCAAAGGGATAATGGCTTTCTATTGTCATAACTAATTCACATCGACACAATACCTAATAGTTTACAAAATTCTTACCTTACCAAAACCATAGATGGCAGGTAGTATAGATTTTGTCACCCCACTTTGCAGATGTGTATTTTTTGGTGGTCACATAGCTAGTAAGTGATGGATCCCAAGATGGAACCCAGGTATTCTAACTCACAGTTAGGGATGTTTGATTAGAGAGCTAGAGACAGAAGGGACCTTTGAGGTCATTGGAGGCCAGGCCTGACTCAGGTGGTCTGGCAGTTCTGGGTTGAGACTGGAAAAAAATAAGGCACTCAAGGTCCCTCAGATAGGTAACAAAAAGAGGCTTACTTAGCCACATCATGGAAAGGATACTCAAAGGCTGTCACACTGATTCAGGTAGGTTTGGCCCTCTTCTTATCCGTGCAGCAGTGAGTCTGGCCTACAAGTCAGGGTGGGGTGACTCCACCATGAAGGCAGGGGAGACATCCATCATGTCTGAGGGGCACTGACTTTTCATGGGCTGGCCCATTTTATGCCTTTGGGCAACCAGGAACCTGGTTTAATGACTCCAGCCTTAGTCCTGTGGGCCAGTCTTCTCAGGGACAATCTTCTTAACTTTTCCCTCCCCCAGAAACCTAGCTTGGAATGTGGAAATATGTTTAACATGATTGTACGTGTATAACATATCAGATTGGTTGCTGTTGTGGGGAGGGAGAGGAGAGGGGAGAAGGAGAAAAATTTGGAACTCAAGATCTTACAAAAATGAATGTTGAAAACTATTTTTACATGAAATTGGAAAAAAATACTATTAAATACAAAATAAAATAAGGTATAAAAGAAACAAAGAGTTTAGGCTGAAATAAAATCAAATTCTCAGTTACAGAAAGAGGAAAATTGTGGTGTGACAGAAGTTAATGAAAAGATGAAAGGGTTTTATTTAGCTAGAAGATCAATAGAAGTGAAAAATATGATGTGGAAGTTCTTAGTGTGGAAGCCACCTCATCTTCAACTTATGGTCTGGAGAGCAGACCAGAGCCCTGAGACTTGTCCATGTTCCTGCATTTAATATGGATGAGAAGGAAATAAACTCAGATATTCTTAACTCCAGTAGTACAAGAGTACTTTATCCACTAAGTCACACTGACAAGAATACTGTGATGTTAGATTATAATAAAAATATATTTATTCCAAAAAAAGAAAAGAAAAGAACCCTAGCTTAGATTACATAGCAGTGACCAAAATGTCCCCCCAGAAGTGATTCCTGGAAGTGATACTATTGCTTTAGGACATTTTGTCATCATTTACACTTTGCCGGACTTTGAAATGTTAATTTAAAAAATTAAGATTACCCTTTATCGAATTTATTATCCAATTAGTAGAGGCTTTACCCATACAGAAAATTTAAAAATACATATACACATATACACATGTGTACATATATGTGTATATACACATATATGTATAGTTTCTTTTCACTTGAAGTATCACCCTTGAATTTTTCAAAATGAAAAACAAACTTTTTTCTCATGACACAAAATTGCTGATGAAAAACGTGATGATATAAATAGCTTTGCATAAACATAAAACCTAAAATCCACTGGAATTTAATGTCTCCAGTAATATTTAACAAATTGAGCGCTCAGAAAGTGCACCTCCCTGTCTACATTGCAGAAGTAGTAGATTAGGAGTGTGTGATGTTATGTATCTTGTTAGATACATGTCAATTGATCAATCAAGAAGGATTTATTAATTCACTATTATAGGGTGGCCACTGTACTAGGCACTGGGGACACATAGACAGAAATGCAACAACTCCTGCCCTCAAGAAGCTTACCTTCTATGGAGTATGTTAGTTTTGCTGTTGGGTATGTTGCTTTTCCCCCTCTTTCTTTTAAAATCTCTGTTCCAAAGGATTGCTCACTGGGGTAGGGGAATGGAGAAGGAATCCCTTCAGAAACAAATGTAATATAAAAAGACATCAGTAAAAAGAGAAATTTTAAAAGGACCTTTGGGAGGTTAAAATTTTAAAAAAAAGATCTTCTTTGGAAATGTCTTGTGTGTTTAGGCATTTCTTAGAGATTTAAAAGTATTTGTTTAACCTGCCCTGTTTTTAGGACTGATCCTCAGTGGAGCTTTCCTGAAAATTCTCCTTCATATTTGTGAATCCTTAAGAATCCCTCTAATCATGTGTCTCAATAGATTCAAAGGACTTTGACATCCTGGTATAAAAACATCTTGGTCTCATCAGGAGTGTTGTTTCATATGAAAATTGTGTATTTATCTTTGATTTATGTGAAGTAACATCTGTGACCTTTGTGAGGCTGAAAGTTAGTGGAAGGAATGTAACCAGAGGAGTGACAGATTTGGTTCTTCTCTGCAAGCCAGAGGGATATGTTTCCTTTTTGGGCAGCCAGAGGCAGTTTTCGAGTGTGAATGCTCATTATGAAAGGCAATGTGAAAGGCACATTATGACCAGAGGCTTTCAAGGCCCTAGTAGGCCTGGGTAGACTACATGACCTTGGGACATGACCAGCTGAAAGTGACCATGCCATCAAGAGAATGACAATGGACAGAAGGCAGCAAGTCGGGGCCTCCAGTGCAATTATTTTAGACATTAATATCACATTTTGATGTGTCTTCCATGACAAAATCCATTGCCATAAAGCCCTAAGTTAAAATAAGCATTTTATAGGTGTTCAGCCAGTGTTAAATAGAATAAATATAACAAGAATAATTGGCATAGAAAATTACTGCCTAATTAAGTATTTTCTTCTATGAACTGTCATTTGTCTTTAGGGGAAAAGCTATTGTATAGAAGCCTGAATCCCATTTTTCCTTCTTCTACATCTAAAAAAAAAAGACTGAAGTGGGCACAATACTTTGATTTTTGAAGACTTTTGTGAAGTGACAAGTTAGAACAAAGACTTGAGCAAAAGAATAGTTTTAGTCATCTACATGAAAAGGCTTTTCCCATCCGTTCTGATTGAGTTGAAAGTGAATAATTTGGATGAGAATGGGAGAAAATGTCTAAAGGGATACAGGAGATAACCTAGGGAGTGCATCAATGAGCTCAGATTTCAGAAGGACATATCAAAAAGATAGAAGTGAGGGCAGGCAACTGAGAACAATACCAAAAGCATGTACGTGTGGGCCTGTGAGGATAACAAGCAAAACTAAATCATAGAATGAGCTAAAGCTTGCAATTAATGCTAAGAAGAGCAACAACGGCATGAAGGCTTTTAGAAGTGATGTTGGAACCAATGTTCAAAAATGCCCTCTTTGATTCTGTGTGCTTGGAATTAGATGAAAATGAGATGATGGGGAGAAGATTATTCCTCTACATTTCTTCTTCTTCAGGGTTAAGTGACTTGCCCAGGTTCACACAGCTAGTAAGTGTCTGAGGCCACATTTGAACACATTTGACTTTAGGGCTAGTGCTTTATCCACTGTGCTACCTAGCTGCCTCTACTTTTCTTCTCTAAAGGAAATTAAGTTTCCTTTATAGGGAGGCCTAGAGAAAATATGGATTGGGACAGGGATTGAACCTGTGATTTCATTGATGTAGGAACTCCTGGATGAAGAAATTTTCTGCCAGCATAAGTTGGCACCTTCTCTGTACATAGCCAATATGTGATTGAACTTGAACCTAGATCTTCCTGGCTGTGAGGTCTGCTGTCCATCTGCTATGCCAGGATCACTCTATAAGCAAAGGTGATTATCAGGATTTGAAACATAAAAAGGAGTTGGTAATTGGTGAATTGTCACCAGGCCTAAACAAACTACATGTAAGGATAAAGAAGGAATTTGCCAGTGTGATGGTTGGTGATTTTTGAAGAATCATTTGGGGAATCTTTGAGGGGAGAGGTGCTGAAGGAATGAAGATGGGTAAAAGTATCTCTTTTCAATAAAGAAGAACAAGGTGGAAAAAAGAAAAAGACCTATATGTACAAAAATATTTATATAGTAGCTCTCTTTGTGGTGGGAAAGAATTGGAAATTGAGGGGATACCTATCAACTGGAGAATGGCTGAACAAGCTGTGGTATATGATTGTGGTGGAATACTATTTTGCTATAAGAAATGACAAGCAGGATGGTTTCAGAAAAACCTGAGAAGATTTAAATGAACTGATGCAAAGTGAAGTGAGCAGAACCAGGAGAACATTGTACACAGTAACAGCAACATTGTACAATGATCAACTGTGAATGACTTGGCCATTTTGATCAATACAATGATCCAAGACAATTCTTAAAAATGCTGTCCACCTGTGGAAAGAGAACTGGTGGAGTCTGAGTGCAGGTTGAAGTATAATTTTTTTACTTTCTTTGTTTTTCTTGCTTTTTTTTTTTTTGCAACATGGCTACTATGTACCAGATACTCTGCTAAGTGTTGGGAATACAAAGAAAGGCAAAAACAGTCCCTATCCTCAAAGAACTCACAAAGTGAATTAAATACAAATAAATGCAAAGTAGTTAAATAAAAAGAGGTTTGGGAAGGAAGGGGGTGGAGGTGATTAGGAAGGCCTCATACAGAAGGAGGTACCTGACCTTCAAATTTAAAGGAAGAACATGATTTTTTGAGGTGAAGATACTGATGGAGTGCGTGCATGCGAGATGGCCCATGCAAAAGTCCATATTCCCAAGATGGAGTGGTATTTGTGAAGAATATGGAGAAGGACAAATTCATTGAATCTCAGGGTCAAGGAGAAGGAGTAAGGCTCAGGGAAGTTGGAAAGATAGGTTGGGGTCAGGTTGTTTAGCATTTTAAAGGCCGACCAGAGAAATTTATATCTGATTCTAGAGGCAGTAGGTTGGTTAATTGGAGGAGTCACGTGGTCAGATATACATTTAAGGAATATCAAGTGAGGAGACACTTGAGGCAGGGAGAACAATTAGGAAGCATTTGCAATAATCTAAATCATAGGATAGCACAATTTCTAAGGAATCAAAATTTGCTAGTCACTTAAAGGATGTCATATGGTGGGCATAAATAGGCTATAATACATTATCAATGATAAATTGCAAGGGAAAAAAAGCCTTAAAAATTACCAAAAGGGTTTTTGAATGCTTTTATTTTCAATGATAATTGATTGCTGTATGTATAAATTATTTTCATAAGGATTTTGTAAATTTGAGAAGTTAGGTATTTGGTTGAGTAATTGTTGACATTTCCTAAATCATCATTTTTTTTGTCATAAAAATATCTATGACATTTTCCCCTTAATTTTTAATTTTCCTTAATTTCCTAAGGTTTTTTTCTAGAGCTGGAAGGAATTGTTTAGGTCATCTAGTCCAACCTCATAATTTTAGGCATGAGGAGACTAAGGCTTAGAGAATGTGATTTGCCTATAGTCTAGCAGGTAGTATGAGAAGGTGGGGTTGGAACCCAGGTCCCATGACTGCAGAGTCAGAGTTCTGTCCACAGCACCATGCTGAGAATTAATCTCTTTATGCCTTCAAAATTTGTGTGACCTATAGTGTAGACATTTTTATATATGCATACTTTGGTCTAGTTCAGCTGCTATTCCATTCTTGAGTTCTTTTTCTTTTTGTGGCATTTCTATTTACTCTGGCAGCATAATAGCAACTGTGATGTTAAAGTACAAATGTGGTAGCTTATTGTTATTGATGGAGAAAATTGTTTAGACATTTTGAACATGCCTATATATGCTTACATAATACATACATGTATATATGTATGTGCATACATATATACACACTCAAAAAGCATACACATACACTTCACTGAATAGAAGTAAGCTTCTTTAGGACAGAGACTATATTTCATCTTGTCTATATACTCGATGCCTCATATAATGCTTAGCACATAGTAGATACTTAATAACTATTTGTTGATTTATGGATATAGCCTCCCATGGTGACTTGAAGTATGACTCATATATTTAAACAAGCTCTGATGTGTTTCTTTTTTTTTTAAAGTCAGTTCCATTATTTTATAGCTATACCTAACAGATTTTAATTTACTTTGGCATTGATTGATAGACACCTCTCGATGAGTTACTGTTTTTTAATAAATGGCTGGAGAGAATCTGAAAGTTTGTTCTTTGTGGCCATGAACCAGGACCAACATTTCAATCAGAGTTAAATCAGTGCTTTGCAGTGGAAAGCCATGAGAGAAGGATGGAAGGAAATACCCAGTAATCATAACTGTGAATGTGAATGGGATGAACTCTTCCATAAAACAAAAGCAGATAGCACAGTAGATTAAAAACCAGAATCCTACAATATGTTGTTTACAAGAAACACATTTGAAGCAGAGAGATGCACAGAATAAAGGTAAAAGACTGTAGCAGAACATATCCCTAATTAAACATTGAATTAGAAATTCTGAAAATCAAAGGAGAGATTAATAAATTGAAAGGGAGAAAACTATTGAACTAATAAATAAAACCAAGAGCTGAGTTTTATGGAAAAAAAACCACCCAATAAAATTGATAAACCTTTGGTTAATTTGATTAAAAAAAAACAAGAAAGAAGAAAACCAAATCATCAGTATCAAAAATGAAAAGGGTTACTTCACCACCAATGAAGAGGAAATTAAAGCAATATTTAGGAGCTCTTTTGCCCAACTGTGTGCCAATAAATCTGTCCATCTAAGTGAAATGGATGAATATTTACAAAAATGTAAATTACCCAAATTAACAGAAGAGGAAATAAAATACTTAAATAATCCCATTTTAGAAACAGAAATTGAACAAGCCATCAATGAACTCCCTAAGAAAAAAATCTCCAAGGACAGATGAATTTACAAGTGAATTCTATCAGACCTTTAAAGAAGAATTAATTCCAATACTATATAAATATTTGGAAAAATAGGTGAAGGAGTCCTATCAAATTCCTTTTATGACACAAATATGGGGCTGATACCTAAATCAGGAAGAGCCAAAACAGAGAAAGAAAATTATAGATCAATTTCCCTAATGAATATTAATGTAAACATTTAAATAAAATATTAGCAAAGAGATTATAGCAATTTATCACCAGGATAATACGCTATAACTAAGTGGGATTTATGCCAGGAATGCAAGGCTGGTTCAGTATTAGGAAAACTATTAGCATAATTGACCATATCTATAACAAAACCAACAGAAATCATGATTATCTCAAGAGGTGTGGAAATAGCTTTTGACAAAATATAGCGCCCATTCCTATTAAAAACACTAGAGAGCATAGGAATAAATGGAAATTTCTTTAAAATGATAAGTAGTATCTATCTAAAATCATCACTAAGCATTATCTATAGTTGGGATGAACTAGAAGCCTTCCCGGTAAGAACAGGGGTGAAAGAAGGATGCCCATTATCACCACTATTATTCAATATTGTACTAGAAATGTTAGCTTTAGCATTAAGAGAAGAAAGAGAAATTGAAGGAATTAGACTAGGCAATGTGGAAATAAAACTATCACTCTTTGTAGATGATATCATGGTATACTTAGAGAATCCTAGAGAATCAACTAAAAAACCACTCGAAACAATTAACAACTTTAGCAAAGTTGCAGGATATAAAATAAACCCATATAAATCATCAACATTTCTATATATAACAAAGCCTAGCAGTGAGAGATAGAGAAATTCCATTTAAAATAACTGCAGACAATGTAAAATATTTGAGAATCTGCCTGCCAAGACAAATCTAGGAACTATATGAACACAATTACAAAACACTTTTCACACAAATAAAGTCAGATCTAAATAATTGGAAAAACATCAGTTGCTCATGGATAGGCCAAGCTAATATAATAAAAATGACAATTCTACCTAAGCTAATTTACTTATTCAGTGCCATATCAGTCAAACTGCCAAAAATTATTTTATAGAGGTAGAAAAATAATAACAAAACTCATCTGGAAAAGAAAAGGTCAAGATTATCAAGGGAATTAATGAAAAAAATGCAAAAGAAGGTGGCCTGGTCATATTATATTATATTATATTATATAATTATATTATAAATTATATTATAAATCAGCAATCATCAAAACTATTTGGTACTGGCTAAGAAATAGAGTGATGGATTAGTGGAATAGCTATGGTACACAAGACGAGTAGTAAATGAAAATAGTAATCTACTGTTTGATAAATCCAAAGACTTCAGCTTGTGGGATATGAAATCACTATTTGACAGAACCTGCTGGGAAAACTAGAAAATAGTATGGCAGAAACTAGGCATAGACCAGCATCTCACACCATAGACCAAGATAAGGTCAAAATGGATACATGATTTAGGCATAAAGAGTGATATCATAAGCAAATTAGGAGAGCAAGGAATAGTCCATCTATCGGGTCTATGGAGAAAGGAAGAATTTATGACCAAACAAGAGATAGAGAACATTGTGAAATGCAAAATGGATTATTTTGGTTACATTAAATTAAAAAAGTTTTTGCACAAACAAAACAATCAATCAAGATTAGAAGGAAAGCAGGAAAATGGGAAGCAGTTGTTACAGTAAGTATTCCTGATAAAAGCCTAATTTCTCAAATAGATAGACAACTGAGTCAAATTTATAAGAACACAAGTCATTCCCCAATTGATAAATGGTCAAAGGATATGAACAGGCAACATTCAGATAAAGAAATTAAAGCTAACTGTAACATATGAAAAAATGCTCCAAATCATTAGTAATTAGAGAAATGCAAATTAAAACAACTCTGAGGTACTATCTCACACCAATCAGATTGGCTAATATGACAGAAAAGGAATGATAAATATTGGAGAAGGTGTGGGAAAATTGGAACACTAATACATTGTTGGTGGAGTTGTGAACTGAACAAGCCATTCTGGAAAGCAATTTGAAACTATGCCCAAAGGGCAATCAAACTGTGCATACCTTTTGATTCAGCAATACCACCACTAGGTCTGTATTCCAAAGATATCATAAAAAAAGGGAAAAGGAACTATATGCACAAAAATATTTGTAGCAGTTTTTTTTGTGGTGGCAAAGACTTAGAAATTGAGGGGATGCCCATCAATTGAGGAATGACTGAACAAGTTGTAGTGTATGAATATAATGGAATATTATTGTGCTGTAAGAGATAATGAGCAGGCAGACTTCAGAAAAACCTGGAAAGACTTACATGAACTGATGCTGAGTGAAGTGAGCAGAGCCAGGAGAACATTGTGCACAGTAACTAATAGCAACATTATGCGATGATCAACTATGACTAACTTAGCTCTTAGCAATATGGTGTTCCAAGACAATTCCAAAGGCTCATGATGGAAAATGCTAACCATATCCAGAGAAAGAACTATGGAGTCTGAATGCAGATCAAAGCATACTGTTTTCACTTTTTTTGTGTCTTTTGTGACTTTCTCCTTTTGTTCTTTTTCTTCTTTCACAATATGACTAATGTGGAAATATGTTTACATAATTGTACATGTGTAACCCATATGTAATTGCTTGCCGTCTTGGGAAGGAAGGATAGGAGAGAGGGAGAAAAAATTTGGAATTCAAAATTTTACAAAAATGAACGTTGAAAACTATCTTTACATGTAATTGGAAAAAAATTGAATAGTATTTTTTTAAAAGTGCATAGGCACACAAAAAAAGAAGAAAAGAAAAGAAAAAAGAAAGAACATGTGATTGGAAGCTAAATGGCAAGTACCTTGGTCTGCTCTGGCAAGAGCAAACCCAATAGCATCCTGAGCCTTCTTCCTGGCCATTTTTGAGATAACATGGTTCCACAGTGAAGGGCTTAGTGCTTTGGGATGACACAACACATCCTAGGTGGTCCTTTGGTACCTTTCCTTTCCCTCCTACATGGCTATAGAATTGACCTCTGATCCAGGAAGAATGGAAAACTTTGTGGACCTTAAAGGGAACGACACTGCCCACTAGTACTCTCTTGATTTCCACCTACTGAACTCATCAGGGATCTCTGAGTATCTCTCTGAAGGGATGGGAGAGGGGAAAAACTCCTTGTACATGTATTAGTCAAGGTGAGTTCAAGACTCACATACTACTGAAGACAATTGATTTGTATGCAGATAAGTAAATACAAAATATATGTGTAGATTGAAAGTATAGGTTAGTTTGTTTGTTTTAGTCAGAGGGAAGGAATGAACGCCCTTTGGAAGCAGAAGCCACTTGCAACTGGATAAGCCTAGGAATTTTTGCACCCTGATAGGAGTCCAGGGGTATTCAGATACATGCTAACATCAGTGGCCAGCCCATTGTAGGGAAAGGGTGCTGATATCTTGATCTGAATCTCATGTTAGCCAACATCATTGTTCTGACTCGGTGTTTGTTACCTAGAGATGATCAAAAACCTTGGGTGCTGCAACCGAACCTCCTACTCAAAGCTTCTCTGTCTATACCCAAGGTCCATTGAATAAACTCAATCCAGTCCAAACCAACTTGGTTCAATGAAAAGAAAGATTACCCCCATACTAATTATTGACTCAGCATGTGTTTCCTTGAACCATGGTCTGAATTCATCTAACTGAATAAATTCTGCAAACACGAGGAAAGCCCCTTAAGGAATAATAGCTAGCATTTATATCATGTTTTAACATTTGCAAAGTGTCTTACAAACATTTTCTATGAGAAAATATTTGGTATTTTCCACTCCTATGTTGTTGAACTAACTTTAGACCAATAGGTGACCCTAGTCTGGCCCACTAACCCATTTAAAGAGTGATCTGCCCAGATAGAATTTGCTTCCCCATTGGGGGATCCAAGTGAATTTATCTCCTCTCTACTTCCTCCCCCTCCTCTACCTCACTGATGCTAGAAACCTAGTATTATTTATCCTTATATCTTGATTATTTGCCATCTGTGTCGTTACAATTGTCTCCAGAAAAAGATAAGGTGATTTTTTTTTTATTGTGCTCTTCGTGAATGTTTGCTGTAAATGAATGGTCAACAGTGTGTGGAAGGGCAAACTAAAACAAACTCCAGGACAATTAGTCCTAGACTTAACCTTGAGCCTATATTAAAGCTCTCTTTCTATCTCTAGAAGAACAAATAAGGGCTTCATATGCAAAATACTTCGCTTGTATCTTTGTGAAGGTAGGAGATAACAGATGTGGAACATTGTATACCAAGTTTGGCTTGAATGAACTACTTTCTTCCCATCTTTCTTTTTCATTTTTTGTTACAAGGGATGGCTTTCTGGGTAGAGGATAGAAAAGAAATCTATCCAGAAAAGAAAGTTATATAAAAATAATAGATACTAATACAATTAAAATATGCAAATAAAAACATTTTGGGGTGGGGGAGGATAGCACTAACTTCTGGAGATATCAGAAAGGGATCTTGCAGGAGGTGACATTTGTGAAGGAAATTAAGGATTCTGAGGGACAGAGATGAGGAGGGAGAGCATTGCGAGAATGGAAGATAATTTGTACAAAGGAATGGAGGTGGCAGATGAAATATTTTGTACAAGGAATGTTTATGTATTTTACAAAGGATACTTTTATTGGTCTAAAGTTGGTTCAGCAACATAGTAGAAAATACCAAATATTTTCTCATAGAAAATGTTTGTAAGACACTTTGCAAATGTTAAAACATGATATAAATGCTAGCTATTATTCCTTAAGGGGCTTTCCTCGTGTTTGCAGAATTTATTCAGTTAGATGAATTCAGACCATGGTTCAAGGAAACACATGCTGAGTCAATAATTAGTATGGGAGTAATCTTTCTTTTCATTGAGCCAAGTTGGTTTGGACTGGATTGAGTTTATTCAATGGACCTTGGGTATAGACAGAGAAGCTTTGAGTAGGAGGTTCGGTTGGAGCACCCAAGGTTTTTGATCATCTCTAGGTAACAAACACCGAGTCAGAACAATGATGTTGGCTAACGTGAGATTCTGGGAACTGATGACCAAGATCCAGATCAGACTTCTAAAGGGAGCCAGGTCAATGATTCACTATAATATACTTTACTCCCTCCAACCCCCTTAAGTCTATATACATGGTGTTTGCCAGTGTAGATCTCCTTCCTGTCTCACCTTTAACTTGGCTTCATAAAAAGAAAAGGCAAGTCAAGAAAACAGCTAAGGTGGGGGGAAGGGGTAACTTCACAGGCCATTTAGCCCTGAATAGGAGTCCTTTTCCATCCAACTTTTGCTTAAAGATTTCCAGTGATGGAGAATCCACATTTCCCAAGGCAACCTGTTCCATATCTGAATAATTCTAATCACTACAGAACTTTTTCCTTACCTTGAATCAGGAAATTAAGTACATTGCTTCTAGCTCAGCTTTGTAAACCTTTGAAATATTATATAAACAGGAATTGATATTATTTCTGAAGCAAATCTAGAAGCTTGGCTCTGGGTGACATCTCTCTCCTCTCCTCCATTTCCCCACTTATTTCCTTCCCTTCACTTCAAGCTTATTATTTTGCTGATCCCCTCTCACCTCTCCCCTACATCTGTGCCTTTCTCCCTTGTGTCCTTGATTGACTGGAAGCAATTTTCACTGCCAGGCCACCTTCCTGCTTTTTCCCCAATACTCCCCTCTAGACTCACTTCCTTAGAGGAAGTCTCTTTCTCACTGCCTTGACCATATGAAATCTTTGGACACAAAGGTGACAGAATCAACACGGCCAACATCTCTCCTTGTGCCTAGGGTTTGTCTTGTGTGGCTGCCAAGGTTCAAATGGCCAGGGGCTGAATTTAATTCCTGTTCTATATGGGCTAGCCCACTATTGGTCCTTGGTAAGTGTTAAAGAACAGCCATTTTGGTGAAGAATGCCGACAGCATGGGATAGTGGAAAGAACAATGAAATGGAAGCCAGAGGACCTGGGTTCAATTCCCATTTCTGCCACTTATTATATGTGTGACCTTTGGCAAGTTGATTAACTTCCCTCAATTTCCTCACCCATAGAATGTTGAGTGGGACTAGATGACCCTAATGTATCATTGCCACTCTACATCTATGATCCTATGAGTGTACCAAGAAAGGACAACATTTCCATATATGGATCCTTTTAATTAGCCCTGACCCCACCTAACCTCATTTGCATTTGTGTTATGGGATAGGAGCTGGAGCTGTGATTTCACTTGTGTAGGGAACCGCATGGTGAGGAAGCTCCTACCAGTACAAGTCAGTGTCTTCATTGCATCGCAGAGTCTCAGAGAGTTGTCTGGGACACTGAGTCACACAGCCAGTATGGACCAGAGGTAGACTTGGGCCTGGGTCATTCAGGCTTCGAGGTCAGTTTTCTTACCACTGTCATGCTGTCATTCACTCCACAAGTGGGCTGACTCTTTAGCATCCTCCTTGACTTGGGTCCATGTTCTTTGAGGCTGGTGTCAGCAATGATTCACGAAGATAAGTGATCATTTGTTACTTACAGGGTTGGAGGGTTATCACTGGGCCCCTTTTTGTAGCTGAAGGATTGATTATGAGGAGAAGGAGAACAAATGGAAGTTTCTTTTCATAGTGCTGCTAGTCATTGCCAGAAGCATCAAAGGTTTCAAACCTAATGTAGGCAGGGAGGGTAATGGGAATAGTGGAGAAGTAGACTGGGCACCTTCACTAGTGCTCAAAGAGATTCCTGGGAGTAGAATCACTTATCCAAAGTGGGGTGGGTGGGAGGGAGATGAATATAAGTTAGAGGAGAGGGCATAGGTAGGAGAAGACCATTGGGAGACAAAATAAATCAATAATGGCAGCTTATGTCTATATTGTAGTTTTAGTTTTAGAGCTGGAAGGAATCTTAGAGGCCTTTGAGTCCAACCTCTTCCTCCTACAGATGAGGAATCCAAGGCACAGAGGTTAAATGACTTGCCTAGGGTCACTCAGCTAATAAGGGTCAGAGGTAGGATTTGAACCTAGGCCTTCCAGCTCTGAGTCTATCTTTCTCTTCAATGTCCCATACTGCCTCTTGGTATAGTTGATGGTGAATGGGCCTTGAAACCAGAATGATCTGGTTTCAAGTCTTGTCTCTGATGCATGTTAGTTGTGTGACCCTGGGCAAATCACCCAATTCTCAACACTCTAGGCAACTATCTTATAATTAAATAAGATATTATTTGTAAAGCACTTAGTGAAGTACCTGGCACATGCTGGATGCTTAATAAATGCCTGCTCCTTTCCCTTTCCTTCTCCCTATCCAACTTTAAATTACAAAGTACACACCTACCTGCATTGGTAAAGGTAATTTCCTCACCAGAGAGTTCGAGTATAGTCAAAGGTCCAGTCCCTATTGCTATCTAAGGCTTACAAAGTGTGTTAATAATAAGCCAAATGTTACAAATGACTTTCATCACAACCACTAAGATAGGCAAAGTGTCCCAAAGAAAGGAGGTAACCATCCTGCTTTCCCCTGCCTCGCTCAAACCAGTAAGATGCAATAAAGTGTTTCGAGCACCACATGTTAAAGACACCCTGGAGAGTATATTAAGAAGGGCAAACTGGATGGTGAGGGGCTCCTAATCATTCCATTTGGGAATCAGTTGTAGAGAAAAATGGGAATATCTAGCTAAGAAAAAGAGGACATGACAGCTGTAGAAGATGGACGAGATCTATTTTGATCAGGCCTAGAGGACAAAACCAAGAGCAGCTTTGAACTCAATGTACAGAAAAGCTTCCTAACTTTTGGAGTTCCCAAAGTGGACTGAATTATCTTGACATGTTGTGAATTCTCTTTGACTTGAGGTCATAGAATTGTGGGCTTCTAGATCTAGAGTTGGAAGGGACCTTAGAGGTCATTTGTTTCCAACTCCCTTATTTTACAGATGAGAAAACTGAGTCCCAGGCAGGTGGAATAACTTGCCCAAAGTCATATAGAGCTGGAAGTTACCTCAGAGACCATCTGGTCCTTTCCCCTCCATTCATTTTCTGTTACTGTTGTTCAGTAATTTCAGTTGTATCTGACTCTTTGTGACCCCATTTGGGGTTTTCTTGGCAAATCTATGGAATGGCTTGCCATTTCCTTCTCCAGCTCATCTTACAGATGAGGAAACTAAGACCCAGAAAATATGTGACTTGTCCAAGATCATATAGGTAGTAAGTGGTAGAGCTGAGGTTCCGAGTTCAGCACTCTTTCCACAGTCTCACAGCTTGTCTTCAACTAAAGGTTGGGGCGATGTTCTCCTGACAATATTGTAGAGGAGATTTTGGTCAGGTAAGGGTTAGAATCTTTAAGATCATAAATTGTAGAGCAGGTGCCCATTTGCACTGATAGAAGCAGTTCACTCCAGGAATCCTCTATGTCAATGAACTCACAGATGAACTAATTTTTTTTAAAAATGTTGGACTAGATGACTTCTGAGATTTTCAAGATAAAATTTCTGTGATTCTTTGAATCTTGTGTGGGCATAAGTTTCATTACCCCACAGTGGAAAGGACTGATGGAGATACTAAATATTGATAAGACATGGTCCCTGCCCTCAGGAACTTATAATAAGTAGGGAGATAAGACATGTACAAGAAACAAATGCCTATAATTACGATATTAATTAATTAGCTAAAGAGATGATAGATAAAGGAGAGAGATATGTAGATAGATAGAGGAAAGAGATATGTAGATTTATTGATAGAGGAGATAGATAAATAGATAGAGGGTAGGTAATTAGGTAGATTGATAGAATGTTTATCAAGGCTTACTATGTGGGAGAAGGGAGGGGAGGATATTCTGGGGAGAGAGCAAAGATGGTGGTGGGAAAGTACAGAATGTGTTGAGGTGGTCAAAGATAAGTCAAATTGCTTGAGTATTGAGTATGTGTAGGGTAAGGCTGTAGTATGAGATATAATTAGAAAGAGAAGTTGCTACAAGATTGTGGAAGTCCTTGAATATTAGACCAAAAAGTTCAGAATTTACCTAGGCAGTAGGGAGCACTAAAGATTTTTAAGCAGAGTTGTGATATAAATTTGTTGTAAAGTTGTTTTTGAGTCTTGTCCAACTCTTCATGGCCCCATTTGGGGTTTTCTTGGCAAAGATACTGGAGTGCTTGGCCATTTCCTTCTCCAGCTCATTTGACAGATGAGGAACTAAGGCAAATAGGGTTAAGTGACTTGTCCAGAGTCACATAGCTAGTATGTATCTGAGGCTGGATTTGAATTCAGAAAGTTGAGTCTTTCTGATTCTAAGCCCAATGTTCTATCCATTGTGCAGCCTGCTCTAGGCTGGTGGCTGTGGGAGCAGAAAGGATGGGACCCATGTGAAAGATATTGTTGAGATGGAATTTATAGGACCTGATACCCAATTGGATATAAGAGGCGAAGGAGAGGGAAGGATCAAAATAATTCCTAATTTTCCAATATTGGTTACTGGGTGGTGTTGGTACTAGAAGAAATAGCAAAGTCAGAAGTCCTTCTCTTACTGATATCTATGGCCTTCTAGTCCTATATATTTTTTCTGGCATTGCTGTGCTCCAAACAAATATAGTCTTCCAGTCATGAGTCCTGACATTTTCTTACCCATTGTAAATTACAGAATCTTAGAGCTGGAAGGGACCTTAGAGGTCACCTAAACTGACCCGTTGGCTGAGCCAGATTTCATTGCTGGTTTCAGTATCGCTCATGGGCCCTTTTTCAATGACACGCAAGAACTTCAGAGTTTGAGAAGTGATGTGTCACTATACGGATAAAACACACAGGTCTATACCTAACATTATAAAGTAAATAATGTCTAAAGAATCAATTTTTCAAGAAATAAAGGTATTCCAGTTTTTTTAATGCATAGACTGATTTCTTTAAATCTGCTAATTTCTTTGAAGCTAGAGAAGGTATTAATTTTTTCCATTTCTTTTTTCTTTTCATTTCTTCCTTTCTTTTTTCTCTTTCTCTCTATCTTCTCTCCCTCTTTTCTTCCTTCCTTCCTTCCTTCCTTCCTTCCTTCCTTCCTTTCTCTTTCCTCCCTTCCTCCCTCTTACCTTTCTTTATTTCTTTCCTTTTTTATTCAGA
Source organism: Phascolarctos cinereus (assembly GCF_003287225.1). NCBI lineage: Eukaryota > Metazoa > Chordata > Mammalia > Diprotodontia > Phascolarctidae > Phascolarctos > Phascolarctos cinereus. The sequence goes on along the minus strand of NW_027555514.1, from coordinate 262,178,168 downwards.
AATTTTAAACTTCAAAACATTTATTTAGTGCCTAGTATATGCACTACTCTATGTAAGAACTTGGGGAAGATACAAAATTTAGATAAAACAGATCTTGCCCTCAGCCATCAAACAATAAACCATCTTTTATTAAGCACCTTCTGTGTGCCTGGAACTGCACTAGGAACTGTGGATAAAATGACAAAAATGAAACAATCCCTGTCCTCAAGGAGTTTACATGCTAATGGATTAAACAACATACATATGTATGATCCACCAACAAGCATTTATTAATCGCCTACTCTGTGTTAGTCTTTGGGGATAGAAAGTAAGAAATGAAACAACCCCTGACTTCAAGAACCATTTACATTCTCTCAGCGAAGATGATATGAACGTGCATAAATGCATACAAAATAAATAAAAGACAGCCACTGGAGAGGGAGAAGACACTATTAGCAGGGGAATTAGGAAAGGCCTTATGAGATCTGAAAGAAACCGGGGATTCTCAAAGGTGGTGGTGAGGAGTCATTGGAAAAAGCATCAGTGGGGGCAGCGAGGTGGCACAGTGGATAGAGCACCAGCCCTGGAGTCAGGAGGACCTGAGTTCAAATCCAGCCTCAGACACATAACACTTACTAGCTGTGTGACTCTGGGCAAGTCACTTAACCCCAATTGCCTAGCAAGAAAAATACAAGAAAAGAAAAACAAAAGAAAGAAAAGCATCAATATCCGAGGCTGAAGGCAAAGCTGAAACTTGGTTGAACCAAGGAGTTAAATTAATTTACCTCTAAATTTCCTTCAAACTTCCACATAAAAACAGAGATAAGAGATGGGAGATGGAGTCTTGTGCATGAGTTAACGCAAGAAGGCCAGTTTGACTGGATGGTAGGATGGTGAAGGGGAATGGTATGTATGTGAAGGGCTTTAGATGTCAAATGGAAGAGTTTATTTGCTCCTAGAGGTAACGGGGAGCCACTGGAATTTACTCAGGAAGGTGGGGGCATGGATAGATCTGCACTTTAGAAAACATCACTCATGAATGACACCTAACAGTTCTGGATTCCATCTGTCCTGATGCCAGGGTCTTTTACTCCTCAGATAATACATCCAATGTGTCTTCTGTAAGAGGAGTTTTGATTGTCTGCTTCTTGATTTAACCAAGCTAGTACTGTCAGCCACCTCCATGAGACAAAGTTCCCAGAAATGACCACCTTCAGGTACGCTTATTTCTTTAGGAGAACCAGAGCTAATTCTAGTTCCTTCCTCTGAGATGCTTTCAGCTTTTTCTTGGAATCTCGCAAATAGACACTTGCAATAAGAGCTGGCCTTTCTGTAGTGGTGAAAATGCTGGCATTTAAAACTCTTCATGGCCCCCTCTCACCTTTCCCATCTTCTTACACTTTGCTTGCCTCAGCTACCTTTGCATCTTTGCTATCTGTACTTTTCCCTGGCTGTCCTGGCCCTCCATGCCCTCTGCCTCTTAGTTTCTCTGGCTTCCTTGGAGACTCAAATTCTACCTTCTGCAGGAGGCATTTCCCCAGTCCCCCAGCTGTTACTGCCTTCCCTCTGAGATGTTCTCCAGTTTACACTCTATATACCCTGTATGTGCTGGGTTTTTATGTGCTGTCTCCCCTATTAGAATGTAAGCTCCTTGAGTGCAGGGATCGGATTTTTGCCTTTCTTTGTATCCTCAGAGCTTAGCACAGTAAGCACTTCACAAAGGCTTGTTGGCTGACTTACTAACTACTTTGTCAAGTGTTTTACTCACAGTAATCTTTGTGGGTGAAAATATGTTTTGTATGACTGCACATGTATAAACTATATCAGATTGCTTGCCTTATCAATGAGAGGGGAGGAGAAGGAGGGAGAGAATTTGGAGCTGAAAAAAAATTTAAAAACAAATGTTAAAAATTGTTTTTGCATGTAATTGAGGGAAAAATAAAATATTAATTTTTTTTAAAAGAAATTTTCTAATGAAGAAAAAAAAAACCCAATCATTGTGGGGCAGCTGATGTATGCATTATTGTTTTGCAGATGAGGAAAGTGGGACTTGGAAAGGTTGCATGGTCAGTAAATGATAGTGTGAAACCAACTCTTGTAACTCAGTCCATTCTTTTTCCACTATGTCAGGCTGCCGCTTGAATAGAATTTCCCCCTCATGAAAGAAATGCAGAGGCCTTTTTGTCTTAATATGCAGACAATGCTATCCACTCCTTATTCGAGTTTAAGAAGTGATAGGCAGATTGCTGTCAGGTGATTAGAAAAGAAACTGATTTTTGTTCCAACCCTTTCTTTTTAAACTACCTGTGAAGCTGATAGGATTATAGATTTAGATGTGGAGGATACCTTAGAGGCCATAGAGTTCAACTCTTTTATTTTGTAGATGTGGAAACTGAGACTCAAAGAGATTAAATGAATTGTGTTGAGTCACATAGTAAGTGTCAGAGGCAGGATTTGAACTCACACCTTCCAAATTTCAGGTCTAGTACTTTCACCACTATGCCAGGGGTTAAATGACTTGGCTATAGTCACCACCCCTACCAGGTTTCTGAGTCAAGATTTGAACTCAAGTTTTTTTCCTGAAAACAAGTACAGGGCCCCTTCCCTTGCTATTTGTCCATCCACATCCATCCATCCATCCATCCATCCATGTCTAGGAGTCCTGGACCCAGCAAGCTCATAGATCCACAGCATGGTACAGTGAAAGGAGAGCTAGATTTGGAGTTAGAGGATAAAGGTTCAAATCCTGTCTTGGACACTTATTACCTTTGTTGACTTATGTAGGTCACTTACCTCTCTGAGCTTCAGTTTTCTGATCTTTAAAATGTGGGATTTGGACTTGACTAAACTTATGATTTAAATACCAAAACTGATTAAGATGTAGTTGCCATTTCCATTTCTTTCCAAACCACCTGACCTATTTGTTCTCCTCATCAGGCACTAAGGCTTCCCTTTTCCAAATGCCTTCTCTTTACTCTGTGTGTGTATATCGGATGTACTTAGTGATTTACATATTGCTTCCCACAACTAGATTGTGAGCTTCTTGAGGGTAGGTACCATTCTTGCTTTTCTTTTGTTCTCTAGCCCTTAGCATTGTGCCCAGTACATAAGAACCTTATTGACTGATTCTCACTTGGCTGTGTGTCCATGAGATCCAGTTGGTAGATCAAGTGATCTAGTAGGTATCCTCCTGATCTCTTTACCTAATAAGTCACCACCTTAGTATTTGTCACCTCTGACTCTCTGCAGAGCTTTTGGCTTATCACATAGTCCTGTAGAGAGACCCTGCCTAATGTGTTTTCCTTTGGGTTCTGGGTGACCTCTGACCACTGCTCTTTGCTTACCATTGAGAACAACCTTCTGCTCTATCAATCTGTGAGAAGCACTATGGCGTTGAACATCTTTGTACAGATTTCCATGGGGACTTCATTGTTAAATAGAGATGCTTATCTGAGAATTTCTCTCTCTCTTTCATTATCTATCTCTCAAATCTCTAATCTATTATATCTATTTATCCACCTATCATCTATTATATTTATCAATCATCTATTTTATCTATCCATCTACCATCTATTATATTTACAAATCATCTATTATATCTACCACCTATTATGTCTACCATCTGTCTGCTATCTGTCTTTATTTATATATCTCCCTATCACTATCCATTTATCTATTTAATGAAGTAGAAACAGAAAGAAAAGAGGGTTATATGACTTTCTTGTGATAACAATATGGCTGGCCAAAGCTGTGAATTTGGTGAAATTCGCCTCTCCTTTTTGGGCCCTTTCTTTCTCTTTAGGTGCTCTGGTCTCCCTCACCTAATAGGGTCCCAAGGCACTCATCCTGTCATAGTCTCTTCTGTTAGGTATGAAAGTAGTTTAATAGAACATTATCCTTTGACTTAATGGGAATTACTAGAAAATGACAGACAATGGGCAAAAGCTTAACCAAAGAAATACATTACTAATGGTAGAATATTTGTTATCAGTAGAAGAGACAGGATGTAGTGTAGTGGAAGCAGCCCTGACCTGGAAACCATGAGAGACTAGGATTCTAGACTTGTTTCTGCCATTACAGAGATAAGCAGGTTTCTACACATTATTTTACTTTCCCATAATTTATCTGTAGTTGAGAGGTTTGCATAAGACAGTCTCTAAAATTACTCCCTGCTCTAATATATATTCAGATATTTTTAGTTGGGATGGTCTTCCTGGTGTCCCTACTCTGCCAATACTAGTCCTTTTGACTAAGAGGGGTCTATGCTCCTGTGTGTGTGTGTGTGTGTGTGTGTGTGTGTGTGTGTGTGTATGTGTGTGTGTGTGTGTGTGTACATGCAGGCACGCTCGTGTCCACAACCCATGACTCAAGGCCATGTTTGGATTTTTGGTGCCTGTTACGTACGGATCCTTTGAAGCAATTACTAAGACAGAAAATGGCCCCCACAAATAGGCTCATAGTTCTAGAGGTAGAGGCCATCTCAGCCAAGGCTTTCATTTTACAGATGAAGAAACTGAGGCCCAGGGAGGTAAATTAGGTAAAATAGTAATTATGTAAATTAGTCACATAGGCAACAAGTGGCCAAATGTGGGATTCAAACCCAAGTCCTTGGGCTCCAGAATCAATATTCTTACAATATACTGCACTGCTGCAAAGGACACACACATATATGCATGTGTATGTGGTATGTATATAGATATGTACAGGCATCTATATAAACAATATACTCATGAAGTTCATCAACACATATATGTATATACACATGTATAAATTCATGTATGTACAATTCCATATGGGTGTATATTATTATATAATCATATATATAGGTATATATAATTATATATTTAATTCCATACGTGCATATATGTATAAAATTATATTATATATACACATAAAATTATATAATTATATGTGTGTATATAAAATTGTATAGTTATATATGTATATACATATAAAAGTATAAAACTATACATGTGGCTGTATAAAATTATATATATACACACATATACACACACACACACACATACATTTTACAAATAAACTTTGTTTTAATCACCCCAGTCATGTGAAGTCTACAAACTGAAGCTCTCAGCTTTTTCTGGTCTGGGTTTGCTAACACATGGGGCCCAGATTCTTCTCTCAATCCTTCTGTCACCATGAAGGGCATTAAAAAAAAACCCCAAACCCAAACTTCTCCTTTCCCTCTCCCAGCCCCAGAGCCAAAATTTCCCATGTTCTCAATCCAAGAGTTAATCCATTCTCCTTAAAGAAATGCTGACAGACTCTTAGTCTGGCTTTGATGTTTATCTTAGGTAGACTGGTGATAAACTCCAGTTCCACCCACTGGTGTTGTTTCCTTCTTACTCCTGCTTCCCATCTCAGTTTCTGAGAACATGTGAGGAGGTATGTCAGAGTGAGCTAACCAACCATTGCTAGTCAAAAACATTTTCCTCTGGCCATCTGTGTGATTCATTGTGGACTTTGGTTGAGATAATTGTTGAATTGAGGCTTCTAACCTTTGAGGCAGGTAGGGATTTTGCGCTTAGAATCAGGAAGACCTGAGATGAAATCTTGTCTCAGACACTTAGGAACAAGTCTCTTAAACTTTCTCAGCCTCAGTTTCTTCATCTGTAAAATGGAAATACCTTCCAAGGTTGTTGTGAGGAGTAAATCAGCAAAACCTTAAAATGCTATTTAAATGTTAGCTATTATTATTTGTCTGGTTGCCCACCTGTGCTGTAGACAAAGGGAACAGATCATTTCATTTCTTAGAGCTGCCAGTGGGACTAAGCTTTGCCCATAGGGGCTTTGGCAGTCTTAAGAGTGAGACATGGAGGAGGAAAGATAGATGAAGATGGAAGGGGCATCAGAGGAAGTTAAGTGACTTGCCCAAAGTCACACAGCTAAGTGTCAGAGACTGGATTTGAACCTAAGTTCTCTGATACTATAGCAGCTTTTCTCCTGCACTCTGGTCCTTTCTAAGTCTAGATGTATGACCACATGAAAAAACCTGCAGTGAAGACCCCTAATAATAATCTCAAGGGACTACTCAAGTTTGCTGAGGCCAAAGGTTGGCAGCTTTCCTCCCAGCGTCTGTGGCAGGGACCCAAAGCTTTTTAGAGAGTGAGAACCCCTTGTTGATGGCAAAAACCTTGATGTACCTCCCAACTGAAGCAGTGGCAAAGACCATTGTTGAGGTGGAGGTGGTGTCAGCACAAGGGGCAATCTGATGCAAAGTAGCGGTGGATAATCCAATCATGGAAAAAGTCTTGCTTGAGAGGGGTGGCTCATTCTCTGGAAAGTCTGACCTGTGCCCCCCTGGAGGTTGGGGGTGGATGGGAAGGCAAGTGACAGGACCTTGTAGGTAGCTGCCCAGAGCTAAGCAAGGGGTTAGGGTTCCACTGAACCAGATGGGATTGTAAAGAGTAGGGATGCCAATGGTTATTGGAGGGTAGAAGTCCCTGTGAATTAGGGGTGAGTCGTGTCTCCTGTATGGAGAAAGCCTCCTCATGGAAGAAGAAGCACCCCCTTGGATATTCAGGCCCTGGAGCAAAGCCCTGATTGCCCCAATCTCGTTACAATTCAGTCCCCAACATGAGAGTAGTTATTGAAACTAAATAAAAGTTAAAATGATAATGCTTGGTGTGTCTCCCCCTGCCAATAACTTTGTGGCCTTTTAGGGCTCTGTGGCCCCAGGTTGGGAATCAGTGCTCTAGAACCTAAGTCTTGTTTTTGTCCCTGAATAATTAAAATGGTTTTTCCAAATTGCAAAATTAAAATGGACTCTTCTGTTTTGCTTCCTTTTTGTTCAACTCTCTCTTTTCAAATGTAAGAGTGGCTCTTAATAATCAAAAGATATGGTATGAATACTGTATTGGAAATATTCAACTTAGAGTCACTAATGTTGGGGTAAAATTTTGTATCTAATGTTTATGACTTGAGTTTTGTGTTCTATAAAATGCAGTAGTTGGATTAAATGGCCTCTGGGGTCCCCTCTAGTTCTAAAAAGATGATCTAGTGACCCCTTTACAGGTCACTTCCTCTCCTTGGGCCTCAGTTTCCCCATCTGTAAAATGAGAGGATTGGATCAGATATCTCTTAAGGCCCCTTTGAGCTCTAGAGATCTTTTTCAGTCAGGTCCCACTCTTTATGACCCCATTTGGGGTTTTCTTGGCCAAGATATTGGAATGGTTTGCCATTTCCTTCTCCAGCTCATTTTACAGAAGAAGAAACTGAGGCAAACAACATTACATGATTTGCCAAGGGTCACACAGCTAGGAAGTATCTAAGGCCAGATTTGAACTCAGGTTGTCCTGACTCCAGACCAGGCACCACCTAACTGCCTAATGATTCTGCTTCCCTACCTACTTTCTCAAGTCTTTAGGGCCCTGTCAAGTTTTAAGCAACTTCTTTCGTCATTCAGAAGCTTCTACCTTCCCACCCCTGGATTTCCCTCATTTCAAGCCTGCAGCAATCAGCTGATTATTTTGTTTTAATTAAAAGAAGAGTCTTTAAGCTAGGATTGAAACTATACACCCATACACACACCCATACACACACAAATATGCACACACCTCCACGCACACACACACATATTTCTGAGCTGCTCTGGAAATAGGCTGTACGTAGTGTGCCAAGGGTTATCATCAGAGGTCAGAGATATTTTAGGGCTTGCGGACAACAGCTGATCATTTCTAACACAGCAGTGAAATTAGCCTTGTTCTCTTTGGGAAGAAACAAATAATAACAGTAATAATAATCTGGAGGCAGCTGTGATGGTGAGGAGAGAGATTTGAAATCAGAGGATGTTATATTAATTACAATTAATTATATTAATTATAATATATTAATATTAACAACATTAATTATAATAATAGCTAGCATTTATGTATCACCTGCTATATGCTGGGTGCTGTGCTAAGTGCTTTACAAAATTTTATTTGATCCTCTCAATGACCCTGGGAAATAGGTGCTGTTATTACCCCCGCATTTTACAGGTGAGAGAATTGAGGCAGACAGAGGGGAAGTGACTTGCCCAGTGTCCCAAAGCTACTAAGTGTTTGAGGACAGATTTATTCCTGGTTCAATCACTTACCAACTCGATGACTTTGGGTGAGTCACCTAACCTCACTTTGCCTCAATTTCCTGATCTGTAAAATGAGAATGGACTAGGTCTAGCTCTCTTCCAGTTCTAAATAGAGAATCCTAATAACTCACATTCCTATGGGAACTTTAAGGCTTACAAGGCTTTCATGTAGTACCTGGGGATACTTTCCCACTCACAAGAAAGGTCCCCCAAGGAATGGCTAGCAGGGCACTCTGTGGGTATATATCCCCATAAGGCCCCCACAAGTATATTTATCTTTAACAGTCAGTCAAGGGACACAATTAATTCAAAGCAAAAGACATTTAATGAAATTATCTAATTTTTAAAAAAGTAACAACCAAATATTTTCCCAATGAACCTGGAAGACATTCCCCACAGATACATACAACATCAGTGGGTAGCATGGACACAGAGAGGGCTTGCAGGTGAGGAAGTGCCAATACACACACACACACACACACACACACACACACTTTTACTGCCCTGGTCTTAGCTTCCACCAGATGCTATGCCATCTCTGAATGTTGCTCCACTGTCCTCTTCATTGCACCTATCACTATTACTATCACTAGGCTTACTCTCTGGGTAAGTTACTTACTTCTTTCATGACCCCATTTGGGGTTTTCTTGGCAAAGATACTGGAGCAGTTTGCCATTTCCTTCTCTAGTTCATTTTACAGATGAGGAAACTGAGGCAAACAAGGCAAAGCGACTTGCTCAGGGTCACACAGCTAGTAAGTATCTGAGGCCAGATTTGAACGCAGGAAGAGGAGTCTTCCTAACTTCAAGCCCAGTGGTCTATCTATGGTAACTCCCTAGGACTCGTCTCTTAAGTAGGAAGAAGTTCTCATAGTACACCTTCATATATAGATGGGATCACTGAATCTCAGAAATGGAAAGTAGCCTGTCCGCGCTTACACAGCTGTCAGAACCAGGATTCAAACTCAGTTCTTTCCAACTCCAGCATTAAAGAGGTCATGGCCTAGTGTATAGAACACTGACAGACTTGTAGACAGGAAAACTTGGGTTCCAATCCTGCCTCAGACACTTACTAGCTCTGTGACCATAAGAAAATCACTTAACATCATTGTGCTTCAGTTTTCCTTATCTGTAAAATGGAGGATAGCAATAGTATCTACTTTTATAGTTGTAATAAAGTATATAATAAGAGTATCTACTTTGCAGTTGTTATAAAGATCAAACAAGATAATGTATATAAAGTGTTTTGTAATCTTTAAGGCTCTATATGAATGCCAGCTATTATTATCATAATCATTATTATTATTACTTTTTTTTGCCACAAGAAATGAACCCAAAAAATCAAAGCAGACGTGTAGTTGGAAGGAAAGCATCATCAGCACTGGCCACATTCTGGTTCTAGGGGCTTTGGTAAAAATTGGATCTGCAGAGTAATAGACAGGTGGTATTTTTTAACCTATTCATCCCTTTAGGAAAGTAAAGCTGGAATTAGAGGGGACCTCAGAGCTCATCAAGTCCAGTCTCCCCCATTTTACAATTTAGGAAACAGACCCAGAGACTTGTCCAAAATCACACAGGTAATATGTATCCAAGGCACTATTTGAACACAAGTCCTCTGATTCCAAATACAATATTCTTTGATTTGAACCCAGGCCATGAGATCACAGATTTAGAGCTGGAAGGGAACCCAGAGGCCATTTGTCCAACCCTCTTCTCTTGCAGTTGAGGAAAAAGATACCCAGAGAAAATAACTGACTTGTCCTCAGATCACAGAGGTAGTAAGCATCAGACAAAAGACTCAAACCTGGGTCCTTTTGTTTCCAATCCAATACTTTCATCACACTTTGGCTAAAATGCTGTGTTAATGAAGTGGGTCTATGAGTGGAGTCTCCATGGGTGACATACTTGTGACACATTCCTTTGGGATCAGTTTGACTAACACAAGGACATTGCAGTGTGGCCAAGCCAGCAGAACAGGGCCATGCTATCTCTAGGGCCATCCTCACCTAAATTAGGTCTGTGTGGCATGGGCCCTTAAGCCACTGTAGGAGTCCCCGACTCCCCTGCCAAATATCTTCATCTCGACTGTTCTTATATTGTGAGAACAGCTGGTAAAGCTCAGACAATCCAGAGCTTGATGTAGGTCGTCAGGCCTTGGCGAACAAATATCTTTCCATTTCCCTTGCCTGGAATGCCCCAAGGATCCCATGGAGGAGCTCCTTCATCATGTCAGCTCAGGACAGTTGGGATTTCTGGTGGCTACTCCTGGGAAGAATTTCCTTGGTGCTGAAAGACAACACCATGGCTATAGACCAACTGTGAAGTGGAAGTGGCCAAGGGCCTGGAAGAGCTCCCCTTCTGATGACAGCTGCCCTGCTGTGGGGACGTCTTGGAGCTGGGCATTACTTGAGCTGAGGGCCTGGGAAAAATGCTCTAGACTGTTCATGGGAGAAAAGATTTCAAAGAAATAAGAACCAAGAAGTGGAAGGGATCTTAAAGGGACCTGACCTGGTCCAACCTTTTCTTCTTATGAAGGAGGAAAGTAAGGCCCAGGGAAAGGAAGTGACCTATCCAAGGTCACCCAAGTAGCAAACTGTAGAGCTGCGATCATCAGATCCTAGATCAAGAACTGGAAGGGACCTTACAGGCCGTTTAATCCAATCCAAAGTCCATACCATATTTTCCAGGTAGAATTGGTCTTTGATCACTCTGATACTGGTGGTGTGGAAGTGTAGGCATGGATGGGAATGGTAAATAAGAAGTTTCATCTCACAGAATAACTGCTTTATATCACGCTTTTTGTGTATACAGTTACATTTGGGAGGAACAAGATGATAAATGACTTAATTGAAACCAGATTTGAGAAACATTCTATATAATGGGAAGTTCAGGAGCTGAGATTGGCAGCCCCCAAACTAGCCCCTGTACTGAACAACCTTCCACTTTGAGAATGGGGTTGAGACTGACAAATTTAGGAAACAAAGTAGAATCTAACAGAGACAGCTAGGTGGCTTAGTGGACAGAGCCCTGGGCCTAGAGTCAGGAAGACCTGAGTTCAAATCTGGCCTCAGATACTTGTGATACTATATGACCTTGGGCAAGTCTCTTAATTTCTATTTGCCTTAGTCCCCTGGAGAAGGAAATGGCAAACCACTTCACTATCTTTGCTAAGAAAACCCCACGGACAGGACATGGTGTCCATGGGTCGTGAAGAGTTGAGCACGACTGAACAATGGTATCTATTCTGGAGTAAGGAAGTGAATCCTTTTTTTTTTTTTTTTGGCTAGGCAATGGGGTTAAGTGACTTGCCCAGGGTCACACAGAGCTAGTAAGTGTTATGTGTCTGAGGCCAGCTAGCTGCCCTGTGAATCCTTTTTTATTCATTGAAAAGACTATGTGTACATAATACAAGTGTATCTTAAAGCAGGTACATGAAAATGATATGTTTTAATGACACAAGCTAATAGGACTGGAAATGCAGGAGAGTAAAACCCAAAGCCCTGATCAAATACCAAAGATATAAACAATTAAGAATCTTAATTCAGGAAGTCATAAAGCTCAACTTTTCTCTCATTAATGTGGCTTTCATTAATCATGGTGGCTGGAAATCCAAATGCCAAAGGAGTTTTATAGTATCAGTGAAAGACCAGTAACTGTACTTGGAAGACCATAAGGTTCATAGGTGGCAACAATGACTAGTTAACAGCTAGGCTATTGAGGAAGCATCAAAACATGTCGTTCGTGTTGGTATTGAAAAAAGTGTGGCAGTAAATAGAATTTCCTGGGTGTATGAAGTCAGTGTGTCTGATAGGCCTTGAGTGGTGACAGTCAAGAGGATGAATGAAGACACTCTAGAGTGAGTCAGGAGGAATGACGAGAGATGGTCTAGAGGAACAGTAGCCCTCAAGTCATCAATTAAAGACACTCAAGTATCAATTACCAGAGTATCTTTAAGAGGAAAAGACTCAAAAATAATGAAAAAGGTCAGAGATGGTACTTCTGCCCCTGAAAACTGCAATTGAGAGGATATCAATTACAGACCCGTATGTATTCTTTTTCTACAACCTATGAAAATAGTCTATCTATGCTGAAGGGAGGCCAGCTTGCACCAGCTCAGGACAGCTGATTGTTAAATTTTCAGTGGAAGCATCTACACCTTGTAAATCAGAAACGCTGTAATTGAGGCTTGATGTCTTATTTGTTGGTTGTCTAGACATAAGAAAGGGACAGAGAAAATGTTAATTCAAATTCTGCTTTAAAGTGTGTTGTGACTGTCAGGGGGGATAGGCTTGCCATGTGGATAGGATGAAAGATGGACCAATGGCTGACTGAAGTGGTCTATTGGCACCTCTATGATACTCAAGGAACCAAAGACCACTAGCAGATTGGTTAGATCTTCAATGTGGAGTTTGCAAAAAGATATGGACCAATCCGGCCTCAGACTAAACACTTGACACTTACTAGCTGTGTGACCCTGGGCAAGTCACTTAACCCCAACTACCTAAAAAAAAAGATATGAACCAGAATTGCATAGGAACAGAAGGCGTGGGGTATGTAGGGTCTCTATCAGTGGAAGGAATACCAACACCCATGATATCATGGAAACTCCAAAGAACTAATTAAAAGTATATAATCCAATCAGACCCAACAAGCTTTTATTAAATGTCTCATGTTTAAAGCACATTCCTGGAAAGTATACTACCAAGGTAAGGGAACTTACCCACAGCATTCAGAACTTCTCCATTTGTTGTAACCAATAGTTCCATGTATGTGGTGTGGTGGTGGCTGAGGGAGCACCTGTGTTTTCTTGGTGTTCATTGTTAGGCCCAAATTAACACAAGCAGCAGAGAATTGATCTATACTTTGTTTCATCTCAGCTTCAGCGGCTGGACTGAGTGCACAATCATCTGCAGAAAGAAAATCATGCACCAACCCTCCTTCCACTTTGGTCTTGGCTTGTAGCCTTTTCAAGCTAAAGAATTTACCATCAGTGCAGTAGCTGACCTTGTTGTCGTGTTCATCTTCACTGAAAGCATTTGACAACATGGCTGAAAACATCATGCTAAAAATCATGGGAGCAAGCACACAGCCTTGTTTCACTCCATTGGTGACGAGGAAAGTATGACAACATTGTTTATTATCCAGAACCCAGGCAAGCATGCTGTCATGAAATTGACATGCGATGCTGATGAACTTCTCTGGGCAGCCAAATTTTGGCATCATTTTCTTTTTACATAATTTTCCATAAACCCTCACGATTGGCAGTATCAAAGGCCCTGGTCAGATCTACGGATGTTGCATGCACACCTCTGTTCTGCTCCTGGCATTTCTCCTGGAGCTGTTGGGTAGCAAACACCATAATGACTGTTCCTCAGCCCTTTCTAAAGCCACACTGGCTCTCAGGTAGATGCCCATCCTCCAGGTGAAGGATCAGCCTATTAAGGAGGACTCTGGCAAGAATCTTGCTAGCAGTGACTAAGAGAGAGACCCCCTTGTGATCGTCACAGGACAATCTATTTCCTTTACCTTTATAGAGATGGACAGTGGAGGCATCCTTGAACTCCTGGGGATAACCTCCTCTTGCCATATAACCTGGAAGATTTCAGTGAGCTTTTGTATGAGCAATGAACCCCGTACCTTGTAAATATCAGCTGGAATAGAATCAGTACCAGGAACTTTGCCACATGGAAGGAGCCTAATGGCTTTTAAAACCTCTTCTTCAGTTGGAACTTCAGCTAGGGAGGGATTGACCTCAACCTGAGATAAATGGTCAGTGACCTCAGGATTGACTGATGATGGTCTGTTGAGAACACTATGGAAGTATTCCCCCTGTCTCTAGGATCGTGTCCTTATCACTAGTCAATGTGGCTCTATCAGCATCGAGTAGTTGAGATGCACCATAGGTCTTTGACCAGAGCTAGCTCAGTGTTTGGGAGGCTCTGAAGGAAAGTATGGGAGAGAAGAGGTATTAGACTGACTACCAAACTGAAGGTCTACAGAGCCATTGTGCTGACCTCATTGTTGTATGCCTATGAAACCTGGACAGTATACCAGTGCCATGCCAGGAAACTGAATCGCTTCCATTTGAATTGTCTTAAGAAGATTCTGAAGATCACCTGGCAGGATAAGATACCAGATACTGACGTCCTTTCTCGAACTAAACTGCGAAGCATTCAAACTCTGCTTCAGAGAGTGCAACTTTGAGGGGCTGGCCACATTGCTCGAATGCAAAACATGTGCATGCCAAAAAGACTATTTTATGGAGAACTCACACAGGGGAAGCATTCACATGGTGGTCAGAAGAAGTGATACAAGGACACTCTCAAGGTCTCTCTTAAGAACTTTGGACTTGATTGTGTGACATGGGAGACACTGGCACAGGACTGCCCGGCCTGGCATGCCCACATCACAGAAGGTGCTGTTCTCTATGAGCAAAGCAGAATTGAAGTAGCTCAAAGGAAACACAGGAGGTGCAAATTTAGAGAAACCACTCCCAATGGTCACATGGACTATTTGTGCCTAACCTGTGGGAGGGCATTCTGAGCTTGAATTGGTCTGATCAGCCACAGCCAGACACACTGAAACTTGACTCTAGAATAATGATGTCATTCTGGTCTTCTACACAACAACTTTGTTTAAAGCACCAAGAATATAAAGACATGAAGAAAAAATATCCCTGCCCTCAAGGAACTTACATTTTAGGGATACAAAATATAAAAAAAAAGTAAAAACATGATAATTTGAGGAGAGACGCAGGATTTACAATTAGGTGGATCTGCATAATAATGCAGAATAAAGGATAGCATTATAATAATCGTAGTTTTCCATTAAAGTCCTATTTTGATTCCTTGTGATGATCCTGGATTCTTGAAGGCTAGCAAAACACCAGCTCCAGGTTGTACCAAGTGAGCAAACTCTCCTGTATGGGCCTAGCGTTGGACCATGTGCCTAGAGTCTGAGACCCAGCTTAGTTCAATTTAAGGAGGCTCACTGCCAGAAGCTTGATGGTAACTTTTTTTTTTTGGCTGTAATAACTCATGTAGACTGTTTACTAAAGTCTGTAGAAGGTTGTAGTCTGGATTGATGGAGAGAATTGAAACAAAAGCCCTTTCTAAGTGACAGAGAGGGCTGGCTTCAGGGCCAGCATGATCTGAATAAATTTCTCACACAAGTCCCACCACTGACCCATACTAGCTATCATTTAGCTTAATACTATGCAGCCTTTCTAAGACTATAAACTAAAGAATGATTGCTCATCTGCACTGGTGGTTCCCTCACAAGGAGTTCCCTTAAACAATGAAATAATACATCTAGATAAAAAATATTAACATAATCATCTCTGTACTTTTAAAATGGAAATGAAGAAAGTCCTAAATGTCTTTACAATCAGGCACAAATCTCATTTTTAAAAATTACCTTGTAAAGCCTTCTGTCTATATGCATTTGGTAATTGCTGAGAAAAATCGGAAAGGCTGAGGCTGTGCTTCTAATTAACTTCACCATGGATGGTGGTATAGTCTTTAGTGTGTGTGAAGGGGGGTTGGGTTGCTCTTTAAAGATGGTATTATTGCTAAAGAAATAGGAATGAAAATCTCAAAGCTTAGTGAAGGTCCATGAGGTCCAGGACTTCAGTGTTTATATCCTTTACCCTGAAATTTTTTTTTTTTGGTGAGGTGATCAGCATTAATTGACTTGCCCAGGGTCATACAGCTAGTAGTGTTAAGTGTCTGAGGCTGGATTTGAACTCAGGTCCTGCTGACTCCAAGGCCAGAGCTCTATCCACTGTGTAACCTAGCTGCCCTTACCCTGAAATTCTTAAGGATGAAAGGGGGAAGTTAGAGATGTACTATCACCCAGTCCAGAGGTGACCACTCTCTCTAAGAAAGGGAAAGGGAATGTGAGTCTACAAAAACATCATTCACTGTGGTGGTGGGGACACAGTACTAGAGACAAGATAACTTGGGAGTGGCTATAATCCAGTGCTATGGAAACCTTTCCACGAACCAGACCCAGATGTTAGTTTCCTGGCTTCTGTTTTCCCTTAACACCTTCCTTTAACCAGTCTTCTTCAACCAGCCCACTTCATACTACCACCTTCTGCCCCCTGACCACACTCTCCAGAGCCTTACTTCCATCCATACCTGACTTCTATGAGAACATCACCATCTCCTATGACCTAGCAGGTCTAATCACCTGCCTGTCTTAATTGGCTTTTCTCCATCTTCTGCCTGGACTCATTCCTCAATAGTTAGTATACTACATACTTCGAGTGATTCTGAATAGCTGGATGCTGATAATAAAACGTTTTCTCCGTCAACAACCACCTACTCACTCCAATTTTCTTTAACCCTTCCCCAAAACCCCGCTCTAGATCTTCCTGTCCTTTTCACTGTGTTCTATGGAGTGCATGTTCCATAGATAACAAATCTCCTTTTACCCTAAACCTTTTCCTTTTTCCATCTTCCATATTTCAGAACTCACTGAAATCTGGCTCTCTTCTGAAAACTCTGCAACTGTGGCCACCTTTTTCACTAATGGTTCCATTTTCACTCATTCTGTCAATACTGACTGTGGTGGAAGAGTTGAATACTCCTTTACCTCCATCACCACTTCCAGACTCTTCTTCTACCACCATCACTCAGCAACTCCTTTGAGGTTCATGACATCCAAATTTTCAGTCAATCCAGATTCTGGAAGCCATTATATGCTGATCCCTAGGAAATTCTCCTTCCTTCTTTAATGAGTTCAATGCCTACCTCATAATCAATCATTCCCCCCACCTTCTCCCTCCACCTCCACTCCTGCTTTCATATTAGGAGACAAGCAAGTTGACACTCTCTCAAATAATCTAACTTTCTTATTCCTCAGTCTACTCAATTTCCCATGATCTACTCCTCCACTGCACCTCAGTTGCATTCAGAGATGGTTATAGCTTTGCCTTAGCCATCATCCGTAAGTATTCCACTTGTTCATAAACTTGAATTCACTTATTTGGTTATAAAGTTTTATTATTGTACTTCATTATTGCATCTTTCCTTATGCCTTCTGATCCCCAACACTGTTCTTCATTTTCCCTGTGCCCTTTATTTGCTCCAGCTCTCCATTCTTCAGTGAACTGTTCAGTTCAGTTCATCACCCTTTCCCTGGCTATGCTCTCCTCCTTATCTTTCTCTATCCCCTAGTGAACCAGTTCAGCTCTAGGCTATTTTATACTCTCAAATCTCTTGGCCCCATGTCCTATCAACAATCATGCCTTGCCAAACTCCAGCTCTGGACTCCTTTCATTCTCTGCTTCCTTCACTCCTATTCATATGCTGCTGAAGAGAGCGAGGGGAAATTATAAAATCATGCTGATTGATTTCACTATAGGATAAGCTTGACTGGGTCTTCACTGCATCAAGGCAATTCCTTATATGTCTAATTGATTTACTATTCCATTCACCAACATAGCTATTCTAAGCTTTTTCTTCCCTTGTATATGCAGTTTTATACTCTAGGCTTCTTAACCCTGCCCAGAGTCTCTAGCCACCAAGTAGCACTGTCTTTCAAGTCAGTCAGTCAATAAGCACTTATTTATTTACTTATTTTTGGCTAGGCAATGCCCAGGGTCAAACAGCTAATGAGTGTTCTGTGTCTGAGGCTGGATTTGAACTCAGGTCCTCCTGACTCCAGGGCCAGTGCTCTATCCACTGAGCCACCTAGCTGCCCCCCCACAAGTATTTATTAAGTGTCTACTGTATAGCAGGCATTGTACTAAATGCTAGAGAAGCAATGAAAAGCAAAAGACAATCCCTAACCTCAAGGAGCTTACAGTCTAATGGAAGACACAACATGCAAACAACTATGTACAAAGAGGCTATAGACAGGATAAATAGGAAGTAATAGGACCTTTGAACTGAGTGGTTGGGAAAGGTTTCTTGTAGAAGGTGAGATTTTAGCTGGGGCTTAAAGGAAGCCAGAGAAGCCAGGAGGCTGGGATGAGGCTACAGAGCACTGAAGGCATGGCAGGCAGCCAAAGAAAGTGCCCAGAGCTAGGAGACAGAGTGTCTAGTGCAAGGAACAGCCAGGAGCTCGGTGTCACTGGGTGGAAGAGGACATTTCGAGTCATAAAGTGTAAGAAGACTGGGAAGGCAGAGGAAGCTAGATTGTGTCCACACAGGTTAGCTGTCACAGAGCATTATCTAAAAATTTGAACTTTGAAGTAGCTAGCCATGAGAGAACAGGTGCTTTTTCACGCAATATTTTGAAGAAAGGCAGAATACAAAGAAGTGAAGAGCATAAGGTTATGTGATTCTCTGATAATGAAACTAAGGGTGAACAGATGTTACTCATTGTAAAGGGGCCCACTGCTGTGCCAGTAGGGCTGTTCCATCACCAAAGATCTCCTACTTGGAAAGTTAAGCAAATTGCCTGTAAAAATCCATCATTGCCCTGGTGCTCGTTGATGTAGTAAGGACTCCATCAACTCCTCAGCAAACCTCATGGTATCTTGACATCAATGCAGGAAAGAGGCAAAGAATTCATTTGCTTGGATAGCCGTTCCTGTCCAAAGGGATGAGATGAGCTCTTATAGCAATGAACCTGGGCATTCCTATTAGTTTAAAAGCTCTTTGGGCTCGGACTAATGTGGAACCCCACTTATGTCTGTACAAGACTCATTGTTTAGCATGACACAATGGGACAAACATTGGATCTAGAGTGAGGTTACCTACATCTGTTTGTTGGCTCTGATACTAGCTACATGTGGGACCTTGGACAAAGCACTTCCTTCTCCGTGCCTCAGTTTCTCATCTATAAAATGATGGAGTTGGATTAGATAAGACCTAGAACTGTGTGTTGGCTGTGATGCCAACTACATGTAGGACCTTGGAGAAAGCACTTCCTTCTCTGTGCCTCAGTTTCTCATTTGTAAAATCATAAAGTTGGACAAGATGGGTTCTGAAATCCCTTTCAGTTCTAGATCTAAATACCTAGATGACTTGTAATAAGAATAAAAATAATGATAATTAACATTTATGTAGTACTTTAAGTTTTATAAATCTCTCACTTTAACTGAGAGGTAGGTGCTATTATCCCCATTTTACAGCTAAGGAAACTGAGGCAGACAGCAGTTAAGTTTTTTCCCAGGGTCACACAACTATTAAGTATATAAAGCTGAATTTGAACTCAGGTCTTCTTGACTTTAGATCCATACCTTATCCACTGTGCCACCTAGGTAGGCACAATTCTTTCAAGATTCTAGGAATTTCTCCTTTAGGTGATCACTGATCACTACCACAGCAGGAACAGAGAACATTTGTGATGTTTGAATAAAGGACTGAGTGGAAAAAACTTTCTTTTTTGAATAAGTACTTATGGTGGTGGGGTTGACACAATTTTATTGAGTAGAGAAGATGGGAGACCTGCTTGAATGAACCTTGAATGATAAAAATGACTTCCAAATGGATCATGAGATTTTGTTTACAGTATAGTGCTTTATGAGCGTTGGAAAGTATTAGAAAACAGTTTTCCAAAAGTAGTTTAAGCATTCTTCCTCCACTATTGACCCTATCCATTTCACTAGTAATCCCTTTCTCATTTGTCTGAAGGCAAACGCCATGTCCACGCTGGGTCTACATGCCACTGGGGTTATAAAACTCCAGATCTAGAGCTGGAGGGGACCTCAGAGGCATTGAGTCCAAGCACTTTCATCAGACAGGTGAGCAAAGTCAGGCCTGTTGTTGTTCAGTCATGTCCGACTCTTGGTGACTGCATTTATAGTTTTCTTAGAAAGGGTACTCGAGTGGTTTGCCATTTCCTTCTCCAGCTCATTTTACAGATGAGGAAACTGAGGCAAACAGAGTGAAGTGACTTGCCCAGGGTCACACAACTAGTAAGTGTCTGAGGCCAGATTTGAAGAGAAGTCTTCCTGACTCCAAGCCCAGTATGCCACCTAGCCATCCCAAAACAGGCCTGGGTTAGGGTTAAATATTTGCCCAGAGGCACACGGGTTCTGAATTAGTGGAATCCAAATTGATGGGATCTTAATGTATTCTTTGAAGAAAAGTTATTATTATAAACAGAAAAGAATGCCCTTACACTGACGTCATCCTTATGTCTGTTGAGGGATTGGCTTTTATTCAGAAGGCCCAGGATAAGGCTCTGGAGCTGGAGAGTGGTTTTTCAACATTTCTGTAAGTAAAGAGGGTGTGGTAGATAGTTGACTTCAAAGCCAGGAAGACTTGGGTCCAAGTCCTGTCCCTGGTATGTAATGGCTATGTGACTTTGGGCTGGTCACAACCTTTCCCTGCCCCTAGGCAGCTCTCTAAGACTGAGAAATAGCAAAGAAGACTTTGCTGTTGCTGTTATTCAGTCATTTCAGTCATGTCCGACTCTCTCTGACCTCATGTGGGGTATTCTTGACAAAGATACTGAAGTGGTTTTCCATTTCCTTCTCCAACTCATTTTACAGATGAGAAAACTGAGGCAAACAGGTTTAAGTGACTTGCCTAGGGTCACACAGCTAGTAAGTGTCTGAGACCAGATTTGAACTCAGTCTTCCTGACTCCAGACCTGGCACTCTATCCACTGTGCCATCTAACTGCCCCACAGTATAGCATGGATACCACTAAGTGGTACTTTTAAAAAAAATAGCATTTATTAAGCATCTCCTGTGCGCCAGGGACTGTGTTAAGCACTTTGCAGATATTATCTTGTTTGAGCTTCATGACAACCCTGGAAAGTAGGTGCTGTTATTATCCCCATTTTACAGATGAGGTGCAGATAGTACCTATAGAATACAGACCATCTTAGATGTATGTTCCCCTGGGGGAGGGGAAGGAGAAACTGGAAACCCAAAAAGCCAAATTTCTTGTGACATCAAAAGATGATATTATCTATAAGATGATTATGCTTTTGTGCAATTACATGCACAGAGGGTCATACCTTGAGTGATGGAAAGGACCTTAGAGGTCCTGTATTCCAGAAGTGTCAGACCCATAAATGGCATCACTGAGCCATGCATAAGGATCCCTGTGGGCACATATTTCCTTAGAAGCTCACATATTAACATTACCTGTGTTTTATTGTTTATTGTTTATTTTGTTTTTAAAAACAATTCCCCAATTATGTTTTAGTTCAGTTCAGACTGCACTTGGGAGTATTTCCAGCTGCATTTAACACCTTAGATGTAGACCAACTACCTCATTTGGCAGGTAAGACAACTGAGACTAGGGAGGTCATAGTATCACAGCATCATGAACTCAAAGGGACCTCAGTGGCTATTTAATCCCAATTGATGGCTAAGGAAACTGAGGCCCAGAGAGTCAGAGTGACTCTCCAAGGTCACATGGTAATAAATGCCTGGGATAGGATTCAGAACCAGTCCCCTGACTCCACATCCAGTGCCCTTTCTCTTTCTCTGGAGCCATGTTGCTTCTCCTGTGTAAAGGCTTCCCAAAATTTAAAGCCGTGTTAATTCCAACCATACACTAAGCCGGAAGTCTTAAAAGTGCTGAGGAGCTCAGTGGCTTGTGCGGTTTTCCTCTTGAAAACTGACTTGGCATGTCTTGGCTGTAATTTCATTGACTATGGCAGTGCCAATCACTAAAAGGGAGGCTTCCCAGGAATGAGATTTTTTTCCTTTCCCTGTTCCTGTGGGATTTTAAAAATTGCCCTTCTGAAGGCCAGTCTCTGCTTAGCGAGTCTTTTATTCAGCTGTTTTATCTGCTGATTGGTTCTGAGGGAAATAATGTCCATCAGTGGGAGCACAGTGACTTACAGCCCCTACTGAGGCATGTGTCCAAGAACTTCATCTCCTCCTGGTGTCATAGCATGAAAGGACCTTCTCCAGGCTGTCTGTAACACCCACCAGAATTAGATTAGGAATCAGGCAATCTTGTGCTGGGCTCTACTGCTGACCAACACAAGTTACTTTACTTCCCCAAGCCTCAGTTTCCCCATCTGTAAAATGGAGATAAAGATACCTCTTACAGTGTTATTGTGAGGTTCAAAGGAAAGAGCTTCATAAACTCTGAAGTGCTATACAAACATCTCACCCTCTTTACCAAAGGTTGGAATCAGTAGTATAATGGAAAGACCCCTGAATGGGTAACCACAGGACTTGAGTTCAAATTCTGTCTGAGCCATGTACTACTTGTTTGACTCTGAGCAAATCATTTCACCTCCTTTGGCCTTAGTTTCTCCATCTGTAAAATAAAAGAGTTCAACTAAAATGCCTCTAAGATTACTTCCAGCTCTAGATCTGTGATATTTTGTTAGGAATACATTTGAAAAATGAGCTATGCATTTTAAGGTCATTAGTAATACAAAATCAATGACCAGAATTTAATATTGACATTAACAACTAATAAAGTATCATTGAAATACTCATATTTTGAGTATTATCCTGTATGTTGATTATTATTATCACCTTGATAAAAGGCAATGCATGATAACTTAAGCTGAGAAGACCTGAGTTCAAGTCCTGCCTCTAACATATATTGGTTTTATGATCCTGGGTAAGTCACTGAACCACTTAATGCTCTAGGCAATTCTCTAAGACTATAAGTTTCAGAGAAAGTGTGAACCTTTATTGGGAGATGGAATTTATTTACTCTAGAGTTCCCTATGCCAGTGAAAATCCTAGGTCCTATCTCTGTCCTTATGATCATTGAGAGACTGTCATAGCAAAGAGCAGGCTTGACCTGGAGCCTTGAAGACTGTGGTTCATGTCCTAGTTGTAGCTGGCCCTAGGCAAGTCACTTGACTCTCACCCTCAGTGCTATCAGCAACTCTCTAAGACTATGTTAATTACAGAAGTATTAATGATCTGCATTGGTGTTGGGAATTTATACTCTGGGAGTTCCCTGAATTGATAAAATCACTGGTCTGGACCCCTTGCAAGGGGGCTTTATGGAGGGGACATTCCTACAATATGAAGGGCAGTCAGGTAAGGTGGAGGAAACAGGTCAGGTCCCCTGGAACCTGGGTGGAATTGGGTGCTCTCTGTTGAGGCCCCAGAGGGAACAGGGCAACCCAAGCCAGTAAAATGTGGTGAATTTTTATAAGGTCTTATCTGTATCTAGCAGGACCATGCACTGGGGGAAGGGAGCCAGAAGCCTGCAGCTGGGGACTGGTTTTAATTCATGCTAGTTTAGAGGGAGGCTTCTGGAGAATTGTCAGCTAGTTTATATTCAAACTCCCCAAAACAGGAAAGGGGCTTTGAGTCATTACTATGGACCTTATCCTGATCCAGTGACTTGGGAATTTTTAGCTTTCCCAGGGCCTCTTAATTTAGGGGGTTGGGGAAGCTATTGGGATCATTACATGGCCGCTATTGGATGAGTCCAGTAGAAAGCTGGCCAAATGCCCAGCACGGAATTGGATGCCATCCATAAAGCAAGTTGGGTAAACTTCCAGAATGCCAGGTTACTAGATGATATTTACGGGGTCCTCAGGCCACTCCTATACCCTCCCCTGCTGGGGAAACATCCATAAAAATGTAGGTCACCCCGAGAATTTCTAGGCAAAGGTCTGATAGCTCCATAGAAAAGCCTATTACTTCCCCAGGAGCTTTGGAAAGTAGAATGTCCTTTTTTGAAAGGGCAGGCTAGCAAGCAACTCATTTGTGTTACTGTCACCCCATACTCTGCTGACCACTATTCCCTGGAATTCTCACCCCGAGACACTCTGCCCCATAGATGACCTGGTCAGTGATTTGGCAAAATGGGAACATGGTTAATCTAGTCTGACCCTGATATTCAGGGCTTACCTCCTCTCCAGCAGTGATCAAAATGTCTCTATACCGGGCACCCATATACTTCATCCTTTGAAAATGGGGAGACTTATATGAACAGATGCAAAATGAAGTAGGCAAAACCAGTAAAACAATGTGTGTGTGTGTGTGTGTGTGTGTGTGTGTGCACATGTGTATATGCAGGCAGCTAGGTGGAACAGTGGATAGAGTGCAGGGCCTGGAGTCAGGAAGACATAAGTTCAAATGCAGCTAGCTCTTGCTAGCTATGTGATCCTAGGTAAACCACTTAATCCTGCTTGCCTTAGTTTCTTCATCCAAAAAATGAGCTGGTGAAGGAAAAGTCAGACCACTCCAGCAACTTTGCCAAGAAAACCCCAAAAGGGATCACAAACAGTCAGACATGACAGGGAAAAAAATAAACAACAACAATTATGGATATGGATATGATGTCTCCTTCCAGTAGAATGCAAAATCTTTGAAACTAAGTATTGTCTCATTTTTGTTCTCATAGTTCCAGTGCTTGCAACATTGGGATAGGACAGGACCTGAGATTTCACCAGTATAGGGAACTACTGGATGAGAAAACCCCTATACCGATGAAGGTCTGCACCTTCTCTTCGATTTATATTCTTAGAGAGTTGTCTGAGGACATCGAGAAACTAAGTGATTTGCTCAATTTCATATAGTGGGTGCTTCTCAGAGTTGGGACTTAGACCCAGATCCCCCTGATTATATGTTTATTGATTGATTGACTTTGAGGCCAGATCTCTGTATGCTATGCTGTTTTCTACTTGGTACACAGTAGATACTTAATGAATGTTTTTTTAATTGCTTGTAGGAATTGCTGTTGAAATGTTTAAAAATACAATTTAAGGGAATCTGTAGGATTTTTTTGTGGGGGGGGGAGGGAAGAAGATATATTTATTTTATTCTTTTTTCCTTAAAGTGTCCTAAGAATGTGAGCAGTTATTTAGTAATAGACATATTAAGGGTTAAATAAATGAAAGCCTCCTTAACGGTATTTTTAAATGTTTTCTTTCCCCTTTGAAATGCTGCTCATAAAGTCTTTGCAAGTAGGCATGGGAAACAGACTACCAACTCGGATTAATCTTTAAGTGAGAACAGAATGGGGGTGGGGGCGGGGAGTACTGTACCTCATTAACAAGCGGATATCCATTGTGTCCTTTTCTAGATGAATGGTAAAACTGCCCCCATCGAGATAAAGGGTGAAACCACAGAGTTTCCACTTTCCCAAGGATTTAGCCCCCCTCCTCCCCGTGCACCTCCACCCCAACCTCCATCCTTCTCTCCTCTCCCAGCCTAGCCACTCACCCCCTGGCCTGAGCTTTGCCAGCTCTGTCCGCCCAGTTCCTCTTTGGCTGTGAGCTCTGGCCCTGAGCCCGTGCTGTCCCAGAGGTCAGGAGAGAACTCCTATTTCCCTGCTGCCAAACCATCTCATTCAAAGATTTCCTTCAAATCTCATAGAAATGTAAGATGTTAGAGCCTTACAGGGGCATTTCTTCCAAACCTTTTATTTTATAGATAAGGAAACTGAGGCCCGGAGTGATATACTTGCTCACGATTATGTAGATAAGGGGCAGAGCTGAGACTAGAAGCCAGGTCTCCTGACTCTCAGGCTAGTGCAAGTTCAACTACAAGAGGTCTTAGAAATGGCTTTGATAGGGGCAGCTGGATGGCTCAGTAGAGAGAGTCCAGCCCTGGAATCAGGAGGACCTGAGTTCAAATACAGCCTTAGACACCTACTAGCTGTGTGACCCTGGGCAAGTCACTTAACCCCTATTGCCTCCAAAAAAAGAAAAAGAAAAAGAAAAAAAGGAAAAAAATGACCTTGATAACCCCCAGCCAATGAAAATCAGCATCTTTCTGCATCTTCTGGCCTTAGAGAATTGCCTGAGTGTACAGAGAAGAAGTAAAGGCTCACATAGCACCCAAGGTTACACAGCCACTATGTGTCAGAGGCAGGAATTAAACCCAGGTCTTCCTGGGTTCCTGCAAACAACTATACAACTAGGTAAAGTAGAAGTTAGAGCCCTGGACTTGTCAAGAAGAACTGAGTTCAAATTCTGCCCCAGACACTTGCTGGCTATGTGACCTTGGGCGGCAGTTCACTTAACTTTTCAGCCTCAGTTTCCTCATCTGTAAAATGTTAATGATAATAATAGCATTTACTTCACAGAGTTGTTATGAGAATCAAATAAGATAACATGTACAGGGCTACATAAATGCTAGCTGTTATTATTAGCAACAACAACAACAACAACAACAATTTGTATCACATCTATGATTTCAGTGGAATAGGGAACTTCTTCTACCAGTACTAATCTGTACCTGCTCTTCCATTTATACAGAATTCCACTGAGAGGTCATATGGCCGGTTCATAAAGTCTGTCAGGGGTAGAAATTGAACTCAGACCTTCCTGACTCTGGGCTCAGCTCTCTACTACCACATTGCCTTTACATAAGGAGCCTTTTCCAATTAAATGGCTAATGTTTGTAATTGATCAATTATTTATTAATAATAGCTAGCATTTATATAGTACTTTAAAATTTACAAAGCACTTTACAAATATGTCATTTTATCCCCACAAAAATCCTGGGAAGTAGCTGCTATTATTATCCCCATTTTACAGATGAGACATCTGAGGCATGCATATTAATCAGGCATTGAGAATATGATGAAGAAAAGGAATCAGTCACTGCCCTCAAGAATCATGTTTCATCATAGGAAATGGCATATACACATATAAAAAAAGTAATGGGGGGATCAGCAGAGTGGGGGCTGACCTAGCCACTAGGAGGTACAGGAAAAGACTCCATGGAGGAGGAAGGGGCTTTTGAGCTGAGATTCCAAGGAATGGGGACAAGGACAGAGACCATTTCAGGTAGTAAAGAGGACAGCAAATGCAAAGAGACGTTCTAGATTCCTCTTCTTCTTCTTCTTCTTCTTCTTCTTCTTCTTCTTCTTCTTCTTCTTCTTCTTCTTCTTCTTCTTCTTCTTCTTCTTCTTCTTCTTCTTCTTTTTGCTAGGCAATGGGGTTAAGTGACTTGCCCAGGGCCACACAGCTGGTAAGTGTTATGTGTCGAGGCTGGATTTGAGCTCAGGTCTTCCTGACTTCAGAGCCAATGCTCTATCTACTGTGCCACTTAGCTGCCCTGACATTCTAGATTCTTAACTGTTATTTGTTTACTTGTCCAAACGATTCTAGACCCCATGAAGTTCATATTAAAGACAAAAGCAAAGGAAAAAAAATCTCATAAAAAATGAAAGGAGTTTTCTCTCTCTTTTTCTCTCTCTCCCTCTCCATATATGTATAAAAACATTTATTTATCTGTCTATCCAACTATCTTGTTGCCTTAGGAACTAAATTGATTAAAGGCAAGAACTGTGACTTTTCATATTTTGGTGCAGTGTTTCTGAATTCCGAGTATTCAAGGTTCTTTCCTGAGGCATTCTGGGAAAGTCTGGCATTTGTACCCCCAGCCTACGTCAGTGCCACTGTAAGCAGATAACTGCAATATCTTGCTCATCTGACACCATTCGGGAGTCCTGAAAGTTTCAAAAAATAAAGGGAGGGGTAGCTGAATTTCTGTTGCTCTGATTTTAGCACCATTCTTCAGGCTTTTATGGAGGCTTAAGAGCCAAAGTTTAAAGTTCAGCTTTGACCTTCTGAATGGAATCCAGTAAAATTTTGTTGGCATAACAAGCATTGTCTGTTTGTTTGACTTTTATGGTCTGTCTGGGTAAGTGCCCGGTTTCCAAAGCCATGAAAAATATTCGCTAGGCTTGGTCTGTGACATAGGGTATATCATTTATGCTCAGAGTCTGGGTTTTTCCTTTTGTCAAATTCAATGCTGTTCATTTCAGTTTGATTTAATTTGCTCCAGTCCAAAGTGCTAGGGATATAGAGACACAAACTTCCTTCCTTTGGCTTTAGAGGGATTGAAAGTTAGTTTGAAGGTTGAATTTCATGAATTTAACCTTTGGGTTCTAAGAGTAAGGGTCCAGTAGACTAAGATAAAGTCAGAAGCTTAGATTTAATATAGACTCCAGTCCTGGCTTGGTTATTAACTTTTTAGATGATTTTGGAAAGGTTGCAAATATCCTGGCTTCTTATTAAGAGAGGAAATTACCCAGCATTATGGGACAAGCGTCACATAAATGGCCCATGGTATTGGATTTTGCCAAATGAAAGTGACATAGAGATACTTTATTTTCTCTTACAGGGATGGAAGGAGAGGGGAAAATAAAGAACAACTCTTTTTTCTTCTAGAAGTGGAGAGTTAGGGAGTTAAATGGAGTCATCATATCATTGTGGGTAGATATTGGAACAAGGCATTGTGTGGTTGGGTAGGTTCCACTCCCCCACCCCTCAAATACACTTGGGTACACTCCCATGGATAGCCAAGGTCAGATTCCACTGTTGCTGGTTAGGATTGAGCAACTCTTAAAGTGACTGTTCCACATTGCAAAGTTGTAGTGCCAAGGTTGTACTCTTAATGTATCCTGGGAAACATATGACCTAGGATTCTAGAATCATAGGACCAAAGACCTAGACCTAGAAGTGACCTCTGAGGCCATCTAGTCCAGCCCTCAATTTTATAGATGAGAAAACTGAGGCACTGGGAGGTTACATGTCACATAGGTAATCAATACCAGAGGCAGAATTGGAACCCGGCTTCCCTGTCTCCAAATTTTGTGCTCTTTTCAGTACATCTCATTGCTGTAGAGTCCATTGAGGTAAATTCGTGTGTCTGTGTATTCAGAACAGCCAAGGATGGTTGAGTTGTTCCAGCAAAAGGTGATCACAGAATAACATAACTTTGGAATCAGAAGAGATCAATCCACACCTGAAAAAAAAATTCTTGTTGCGCTTTACCTGGCAGGTGGTTATCCAGTCTTTGCTTGCAGACCCCCAATAAAGGAAGACCCACCACCTCCTAAGGCATCTCTATTCACCTCTTTTTGAACAACTCTAATTTTTAGGAGGTTTTTCCTGACATCCTTGGGATGCCAGGCAAAGTAAATCTAATCTCTCCTCCAGAGGTTGTTGAGTTGTTTTTCAGTCTTGTCCGACTGCCATGACCCCATTTAGGGTTTTCTTGGTAGAGATACTGGAGTGGTTTGCGATTTCCTTCTTCAGCTCATTTGAGAGATGAGGAAACTGAGGCAAACAGCACTAAGTGACTTGCTGGGGGTCACACAGCAAGGAAGTGTCTGAGGCTGGATTTGAACTCAGGAAGATGATTCTTCCTGACTCTAGACCCAGTATGGTGCCACGTAGCTGCCCTTCTTTCAAATGAGAACTACTCAGTTACTGTAGGATATCAAGACTTCTGAGCCTTCCCTTGCCATGTTAACCATCTCCTTTTAGTTGCAAGTGTTTGAAGAACTTTTGGCCAATCATATGGACTTGGGTTGATTAGATGGAATTTTAAGGCAATGGAAGATTTATGGCAGCAAACATGTTAATTTTCAGTAACAGCATTTCCCAGTGATACTGATAATACATATTGTTTTAAATTTAAGGAAATAACTTTTTTTTTCATATTTGTAAGTCTGGGTGTTGCTATAAGAATTTTGTCTTTTGTATACCATAAATTCAAAACAAGTTGTAAGCTCCCTCTCCTTTTAGCCATGTACATGCCTATATCTTAGTCTTTTTTAAATTAAAAACTTTCTTTTTTTAAAATTTTTATTTTTTAGGCAATTGGAGTTAAGTGACTTGCCCAGAGTCACACAGCTAGTAAGTGTTTTAAGTGTTTGATCTGAGGCCGGATTTGAACTCAGGTACTCCTGACTTCAGGGCCGGTTCTCTATCCACTGCGCCACCCTAAATTAAAAATTTTCAATTAATGAACATTTTTCTTCCTCTCACCCTTTATTTCCACCTCTCCCCCCAGAATAACCACCACCATCACCAACACACAAACTTCCTAATAAATACACATAACCAACCAAACAAAAAAAACCTCCCATGTTGACCATGTCCAGAAATGTGTGTCTTATTCTGTGCCCTGAATCTATCATTTCTGTGTTCTAAAGTGGTCTTCAGTCTGGACTAATCCTTTGTCATTGCTTGATCTGAATACTTAAGTCTTCCAGAATATTTGTCTTTATCATGTCGTTATTATTCTATAAATTGTTCTCTTGGTTCGGCTCACTTTACTCTGCCTCAGTTCATGGAAGTCTTCCCAGTTTTCTGTTAAACTCTCCCAGAAACTGTCTCTGGACACTTATTTAGTGTCATACCAATACAACTACCAAAAGATTAATAGAGCTAGAAAAAATAATAATGAAATTTATCTGGAGGAATAAGCAGTCAGTAATCTCAAGGGAAATCATAAAAAAAAGGAGGTAAGAAGGGGTCTTAACAGTATCAGATCACAAACAATACAAAGATTACAAACAAAATGGATTACAGATTAAAACCAGAAACAAAACAATAAGCATCGAGATGATTTGGTAGTGGCCAAAGCCGTGCTTCTCAAAGTACAGTCTGGGGATCCCAGGGGACCCCTGAGATGTTTAGACCCTTTCAGGGGGTCCTCAAGGTGAAAAAAAAAATTGCATACTAATACGAAGATATTTAGCACTGAGCCCAGTGCAATAGTAGGTGTTTAATAAGTATTTATCGATTCATTGATCATTTCTAACATAGTAAATACTATTAGATATAACCCATAAAAATACAAGCTCATGGAGGGGGAGTCCTCAATAATTTTAAGAGGTAAAGGAGTCCTGAGACAAAAAAGTTTGAGAACTGGAGAGTAAAGGAATAGAGAGGGATCCGTGGAACATATTGGGTATGTGACATACAGAAGAAAATAAATGCAGTATCATAGTGTTTGATAAGTCCAAAGATCCTGACCAATGTATTAACGACTCACTTACTTGACCCAAACATCTGGGAAAAAATTCTTTCCATTAATCCCCTCTCAATGCTTCTTATCGGCAGAAGGCTTCCACTGTTGCTTTAAAGCCAGAGAAGATTTATGAGAGATGAGATCATAATCACTCTCTTCTCCGAGAGAGGAATTGTCCTTACAAGAAAACGCAGAAGCTGCAGAAAGGCCTGGGGCTTGGTTCAGGAAGGGAGAGGAGTTAGCAGTACGGAAAAAACGGTCTCTTCTTGTGTGAGCAATGACATTAGTTATTTCGTACAGCCTCCCCGGAAAGCACTGCAGTGTTGTAGCTTGTAATTGAGGAATGGAAATAAAATGAAACCTCATTAGTGAAAATGGATTTGGAGTGGAGAAAGGGGAGAAGAGAAAGTCAAAAGGAAAAAAAACACAAACACAGTTATTTTTATTCTCTCTGCCTCTCTAGAGGTGTAAATTGTGAATTAAATCGAGTCTGCTCATAAAACAGGAGGTGTTGACTAGGGCTGACACCTGTCTTCTGCCTGTTCTTACCCAGCTGGAAATAGGGGAGTCTGCCTATTAATAAGTTAATTCTGGGCCTCACTGGATTGAACTGGTAATAAATCAGGAGTGGAGATGATTCTGGGAGGGGGGAGTCTGGGGCCTGCTGCTAACAGGGCTAGTGTTCCTTAAGGCAAAGGAGATACCAGGTCAGAGCAGTCATGTCCATAAATCTGGCTTTCATGGCCAGGTGATTTGAGAAATAAAATAAGCCCCAAGACAGGATAGTGAATTTTTATGGATTCCTGAAGGTTCACACATAGCCATAGAACTGATAAAATAATTTTAATATACTTAGGAAGATAAGCAATTTCTGAATTTAGAATCATAGAACTAGAGCTTTGAGGGAAGTTAGAGGGCATTTATACTAGCTCCGTCATTTTACAAATGAGGAAACTGAGGCTCAAGAAGGCTGAGTGGCTTGCCCTAGGTACCAGAGGTGAGAAGCCTCAGGGACAGGATTTGAAGATCAGTCCTCTTTCCATTGTACTGTGATTTCTCTCTAGGCCTTTTTTCATGTCCTTGAGATTCCTGTTGTCTAAAGTAGGGGCTCTTAACCTAGGATGATACATAGACTCTGGTGGTTTTCAGAGGGTAGTGAACTTGGATAGGAAAAAATTACATCTTTATTTTTACTAATTTGTGATTTTCTTGTAATCTTATGTATTTTGTTTTATATGACTAAAAATGGTGTTCTGCAAAGGGCTCCATCCCCCTTTTGTCTCAATCAGACCCCCTGCCCAAGGGGTCCACTAAAAACATGTGTTCCTTACATAAGCAAGCTTGGAAAGGATGGACAACTGACCCCCTCTACTCCCTGAAATAAACATACAACAATGGCTCCAAAGAAGAAAGAAATTATTACTGGATAGTATCTTTCAGATTTATTCTGACAAAATATGAAGAATATGGGAAATATGAATGTGATATAAATATGCTTGGTGAGTCTGTGTGAGGCATCCACACTAATTTTCATCAGTGTGGGAGAACTTCTGGTGTGGAAACTCCCTCCACTGCTGCAGGTCAGCAACTCATCTATCATTCATAGTCTCAAAGAGTTGCCTGTGGCACTGAGAGGTTAAGTGACTTGACCCATGGTCACTTAGCCAGCATGCCTTAAGGGCAGGACTCAAAAGCTTCCTGACTAGGAGGCTAGTTTTCTAGTTAATGTGATAACATGCCTTTTTCTCTTATAATAATGTTCACAATATAGCATTTAAGGTTTGCAAAATGCTTTATTACATCTCTTGTTGTTCATCCTTGGTTTCTCAAAGAGTACCAGTGACATCACAAGGGTGATGTCTTGACTGGGCATGAATTGGATTCAACATGCTCAAAGTTGTCAGCCTCACTCTCTCCTCCAGAATCACCTATTGCCTCATTTCATCTTTACAATAATCCTATGGAGTAGCTGCTATTATTATCTCCATTTTACAGATGAGGAAACTGAGTTCAAAAGAGTTTAAGTCACTTACCAAGCATCCCGAAGTTAGTCAGTATCTGGCTTTCTCTACTCAAAGTCCAGCGTTCTGTCTTCTAAACTACCCAGCTACCTAGGTACAGAGTAATCACTTATTAAATGTTTTTTGAAGAGAATCAAATTGAACTCTCTTTTTCCGGGCATAGGCACATAGAAAAAATTTCAAAAGAGGAAGAAGAGAGAGCACTGGTTGCTTTTGCTTTTGCTTAACAACTTCCAAGAAGCTTTTATGGTCCTTTTTTATGGGCCAACATTCTAATGCTAAGGAAGATCTCAAGCACTCATAAAAACGGACATTTTGCAGGTAATGAAAACAAATAAAATTTTGGGATAGCATAGTCCAAATGAAAATTCTTCATCTTTACCATTATTATGAGAAACTAGAGATGCTGTACACTGTATTATTTCATCCAGGAAATTGATTTTGCTAAATATGTGAATGCGTTTTGCATCTTTCCAAAAACATTCTCCAGTGGTCTTTGTATTTGGAAATGAACAGGAGCCCTTTGGGATTTGAGTTGTTTACCTTGAGGCAAAACGTAATTTTCTCTTTCTAAATAATGGCTTCTTTAACTCTAATTGTTCTGAGCTGCAGTTCAATAGGAGATGTGACAAACATGAATATCTAACCTCCTCTCTCACTTTCACTCCTGCCCTGTGTCTCTAACTTTTCCACTTGGATATTCCACAAGAACCTTTAACTTAATATGTTCAAAACTGAATTAATAACCTCCCCCACCTCCCCCACATCTTTTTCATTTCTGGACTTCCCTATTTTTGTTATGCCTCTCGTCTGGATGTGCTCTTTGCTTGCATGTACTTACATGGCTATGACCTTAGCCTTGGCCTGACCCCTTTTGAATTAATCTCTATCCCCTGCCTCCACCACTCATCAACTTCTCCTCCTTTGAGGAAATATATATCTGTCTAGATATATCACCATATCTGGAGCTAAGTCATTCTTCTTCCTTTAGCAAGGAATTTTATTCTGGCTTACAGTGTCTTCTCTATCTTTGAAGGCTTCAACCTTTGTATTATGTCTTCTCAAAGCCTTGTTTTCTCAGTTTATTAACTTTCTCAATTCCCATGCTCTGCACTTTTATTGTATCTCAGTCACACCCAGGTTAATCAATCAATCAGTTATTCAGAATTAAGTGCTTACTATGTGCCAGGCACTGTGGTAAGGTCATATTCATAAGCTCACTGTCACCAATAAATGTTTCACTTCCACAACTAAAAACTCTGAAATTCTTCTGACTATAATCTCCAATTTTTGTATCTCTCCCTGTGCCTGACCCCTCCATTTAAAAAAAGAATCAATTTGATTTGTTCAATCATTTAATTTCTCTACCCCTCCCACCCCCAACTCCTTTCTCTTGTTGCCGTCTCCCACTAAAACAGAAAAGAGAAAGAAAAAGGCAACTATGAGTAACAACATGCAAGGCAGATTCCCTGCTTGGTCACATCTAAAAATGTATGTCTCATTCTCCAATTTGAGTTCATCACTTCTTTGTCAGGAGGTAAGCAGCATGCTTCTCCTGGAAGCTGGTCCTTTGGAATTGTGACTGTTGACCGCTTAGTCAATACCTCATTCCTCTTAACCCTCTGCTTCTTGCTCACCATGACCTCTAGTCACTCCATCACTTAAGGCACTCCCAGGCCATCTTTGCTTTGTTTATGTTCTTTCTCAATCTTCATCCTTTAATTAATCAGTTCAACTTTATACTCTCTTCACTGAAGAGAAAACCTTGAAAACCTTGTCTTCTTGTTCTATCATCACTCATGCTTTGCTAACCCCCACCATCTACCTTCTTTGTATATCAGATGCCAACTGGGCTCTCACTGCTACAGGATAATCCATTTACCCTTCTCTAATTGACACATCACTGCCCTCCCCCCAGTGGTTGTTTAAAATCTTTTCTTCTTACACTTGCCACACTATCTCCTATCCCCATCCTCTCAATAGAGAACCTTGACTCATACTTGGCTGAGAAAAATGGAAACTATTTACCATGAGCTCTGTCTCTTCTGTTCTAAATCTCAAAATCCCTCAACATCATCCTTTTTTTCTCTCTTCTTTGTTCTAGTCTCTGATGATGAGATGGTCCTACTCTTCATGGAGACTAGTGCCTCTATTTGTGTCCTTGATATCATGACCTCCCATTTTCTTTAGAAGCTTGTATCTATAAGCATACTCTCTTTCTCTAATTTTCTGCCACTATCTATTGGATCCTTCCATGCTGCCTCTAAGTCTCTCCCATCCTTAAAAAAATCCAGATGACTCTACCATCTTCTTGAGCTATCATGAAATATCTCTACCCCCTTTCCTAGAAAAAGCTGGTTCTGTTTACTGCCTTTCATTTATCTTCTCTCACTCACTTCTCAATCTCTCACAATGTAGTTTCTAACCAACCACTCAGCTCAAACTGCCTTCTCCAAGGTTATTTTCTTTCCCACTTGCCAGTGTAACCATGAATGAGTCACTTAATCTTTCTGAGCCTCAGTCTCTTCATTTACAAAATGAGGATAATAAAACTTGTAGGATAGTTGGATATTTTAAATGAGACAGTCAATCAACAAACATTTATTAAGCACCTACCATGTGCAGACACTGTGGGATACACATAAAAAAATGAAAAAAAAATCCAACTCTCAAGGAGCTTACATTCTAGTGGAATAGTGTTTGTAAAGCCTTTGTAAACCTTAAGGAAAATATAAATATCAGCTGCTATTAATATGTTACTATATAATTATTTTTTTAAATTTTATTAATTTATTTTGATTTATCAACAATCACTTCCATATGCTTTTGAGTTTAAAATTTTTCTCCCCCTTCCTCCCCACCACCCTCCCCAAGACAGCGCACAATCTGATATAGGCTATACATTTACATTCCTATTAAACATATTTTCACATTAGTGATGTTGTAAGTAAAAATTAAAACCAATAGGAGGAACCATCGGAAAGAGGAAACAAAACTCAACAGAAGAGAAGAAAAAATGATAGCAATTCAACTTCCATAGTTCTTTCTTTGGATGTGGATAGCTTTTTCCATCATGAGGCCTCTGGAGATGTCTTAGATCCTTGTATTGCTGAGAAGAGTTAAGTTTATCAATATTAGTCATCTCACAACATGGCTGTTACTGTGTACAACGTTCTCTTGGTTCTGCTCACTTCACTCAGCATCAGACCATACAAGTCTTTCCAGGTTTTTCTGAAGTCATCCTGTCATCATTTCTTATAGCACAATAGTATTCCATTACATTCATATACCACAACTTGCTCAGCCATTCCCCAACTGATGGGCATCCTCTCAATTTCCAATTCTTTGCCACCACAAAAAGAGCTGCTATGAATATTTTTGTACATGTGGGTCCTTTTCCCATTTGTTTGATCTCTTTGGGATATAGCCCTAGAAGTGCTATTGCTGGGTCAAAGGGTATGCACATTTTTATAGCCCTTTGGGCATAGTTCCAAATTGTTCTCCAGAATGGTTGGATCATTTCACAACTCCACCAACAGTGCATTAGTGTTCCAATTTTCCCACATCTTCTCCAACATTTATCATTTTCCTGTTTTGTCATGTTGGCCAATCTGATAGGTGTGATGTGGTACCTCAGAGTTGTTTTGATTTTCATTTCTCTAATCAATAATGATTTAGAGCATTTTTTCATATGACTATAGATGGCTTTAATTTCTTCATCTGAGAACTGTCTGTTCATATCCTTTGACCATTTATCAATTGGGGAATGGCTTGTATTCTTATAAATTTGTCTTAATTCTCTATATATTTTAGAAATGAGGCCTTTACAACTAGAGAGACTGGTTGTAAAAATTCTCAATTTTC
The DNA here is from genome assembly GCF_003287225.1 of Phascolarctos cinereus. Classification (NCBI taxonomy): domain Eukaryota; kingdom Metazoa; phylum Chordata; class Mammalia; order Diprotodontia; family Phascolarctidae; genus Phascolarctos; species Phascolarctos cinereus. The sequence continues at coordinate 262,141,598 of NW_027555514.1, read as the reverse complement.
TACCTTCCTTCTAATCTTAATTGCATTGGCTTTGTTTGTGCAAAAACTTTTCAATTTAATGTAATCAGAATTATCCATTTTGCTTTTCATATGTTCTCTATCTCCTGTTTGGTCATGAATTCTTCTGTTCTCCATAGATCACAATATAATTATTAATAACAAATGAAATAAGGGAAGGATTTTGAAAGCATCATACAAATGCAAAGTAGTATCATTAGCCAATGTTGTTAATATGTTTGACTGTTCAGGACTTCAAAGTAAAATACGAAAGGACCCAGTGAATACTCTTTATTTTTATTTTCAGTACTGGTCATTTTTTGCAAAAGAGTTCAAATGGATAATTTTTTTCACGGACGTTTGGAGTACTTGCTCTCATTGAGATGTCGTGTGTTTAGGGACAATTTCTCTAAATTTACTTCCCCCGCCATGATGACCAAATAAACTTGACCTCATTAAAAGAAGCCTGACAAAATTGGTTAAAACTTGTACAGTCTGTTTCATGAGATGTACAGTGGTTATTCTGGGTAGTTTTCTTCTACTGCTCCCCAGGGAAGATGGTAAATTTAGAAGGATCCTAATTATAATCCAAGAAGTCAGAGAGGTGATCAAGTGCTGGCTGATATTCTAGCCCCCATCCCTACATGAGTTTTAAGAGACATTGAATGAGATGGTAAAAGATGCATGAAACCCAGCCGTAATTCAGAGCTAAGTATACTGTCAGCAGTCTGCCAGGATCATTGCTATTTATTTTATTTCCTTCATTCTCCCATCTCAGTCTTTCCTCCTAAATATAGGGAAGGTTTGAGCTGATTGCATATGGCTAAGGGGAGTGCTATTTTCTCCTGGTTTTCATTGTCCTCTAGAGTGGAACCTCTAAAGGCTTGATGAGATAACTGACGTGTTACTCTCTGTTTCGCAGTTTCTTTCATCAGAACTTTAGCCTCTCAGGGCTGCAATTGTTAGTAACAAGTAGCCCACCAAGGATGAAATTCTGTACTGGCAAAAACAAAACCAGACAAATACACTTTGTACCCAATTGTCAAAAATAGATGGTGTGGAATATGGGAGGAGGGAAAATATGTAAGCAGATACAGTAATGATGACAGGAAGGTGCTTAAGATCCAAATTTCTCTTTGCTGAAAATTAATCAGTGATGATGGAGAGGAGGAAGAAGGGGAAAAGGTTTGGAGGGAGTGAAGATCAAAAGTGTTCATCGAGTCAGAACCAGGGTCAAATAGCAGGAGATCCATCAGTAGCAATTTGAGAAAGGAACAAGAGTAGAAGACCTAGATAAGGAGTAAGTCAGGGTATAATCGATTCACCAGGCTGGGTACCTGTAATGATACCTTGGAATCCAGTAATGATTCTCTGCAAATAGCATCAGCCTTTCTTTGTTTTAGAAACAGAGACTCTATAACTAAGAGTTTTGCATTTTTTAATATAAAATTGGCTTTATTACATATTAATGCTAATTATGGAAGCTAGGTGGCACAGTGGATAGAATACTGGGCCTAGAGTCAGTAAGACCTGAGCTGAAATCCAGCCTCAGACACTTACTAGCTGTGTGACCTTGGGCAAGTCATTTAACCTCTGCCTGCCTCAGTTTTCTTATCTGTAAAATGGGATAATAATAGCATCTACCTCCCAGGGTTATGAGGATCAATTGAGATAGTACTTATATAGCACTTAACATAGTGCCTGGTACATAGTAGTCTATAAAAATGTTAGCTGCTGCTACTACTTCTAATACTACTACTACTACTGCTGCTGCTGCTGCTGCTACTACTACTACTACTACTACTACAACAAAATACATACACACATACATATATACATATTATATGTATATATGTCAATGTATGTATATGTATGCATACATATACATACATATATACACATACATGTGTATGTATGTGTGTATGTATATTTATATATGTATGTATGCCTACCTCAAATCTAGCTCAAAATCTGTGATTTTTATGATCTCTTGGCTTCTGGGACACTCATGTCTTCTGATTCTATTCCTCAGTTTCTTTTTAGTGAATCAGCAAGGATTTATTAAGCACCTGCTATGTGCCGGACACTGTGCATTGAGGATACAGAGAAAGCCACCTTTGTTTCCTTGAACTGGGTGTTCTCCAAAACCCTGTCCTGCGCCCTCCTCTTCTCTCTTGGCACAAAGACTCTTGAAGATGTCATCAATTTCCAAGGGTTCGAGTATCATCTCTACCCAGATGGCTCCTAAATCTATGTATCCAGTCCTGATCTCTCTCCTGAGCTTCAATTGTGAATGGTCAGCTTTCTGTTGGATATCTCTTCCTGGATGTCTGTAGTCATTTCACATTCCACATGGAACTTTTAACTCAGAAGGAACTTTTCCTTCTTTAAATCTACCCCTCCCCTAAACTTCCCTCTTCCTATTGAAGGTATCCTTTTAGTCACCTGGATTCCCAACCCTGAAGTTTTCACTCTCTGTAACTCCATAAGTCTTGTTGATTCTCACCTCTATCCCCTCCTCTCCATGGTCACTCTAGGCAAGGCTCACATCGCTGCTCATCTGGACTATTGCAGTATTGGTCTCCCAGCTTCCAGTCTTTCCCTTCTCCAGTCAATCCTGTCCACAGCTGCCAAGACAATCTTCCAAAAGAATCTTTGGTGGCTCTCATCTCCCTCTAGGATAAACTGCCAACTCCTCAGGCAGGCGTTTCAAGCCCTTTACATTCTGGAGCCAGCCTACTTCTCCAGACTTGTTTGCTATCCCCTCACTTTATGCATTTTCCATTCCAGACAAACTTGCTGTTTCTTAAACTCAGCATTCCATTTCCCAACTTCATGTCTTTGCAGAGATTGCCTCCCATTCCTGGAATGTACTCCTTCCTGTGTCACTCAAAGACCGCAGGTTACTTCAAGAATCAATTTAGGTATGCTAGCTAGGTGGCACAGTGGATAGAGCAGTAGCTCTGGAGTCAGGAGGACCTGAGTTCAAATCCAGCCTCCAACACTTACTAGCTATGTGACCCTGGACAAGTCACTTAATACCTATTGTCTCTCCAAAGGGGGGAAAAATCAATTCAGCATTCACCTCCTACTAGATGTACTAGTTAAATGATCTTGTATTTACATCTCTGTTTACGTGGTGAGCCTGCAGTAACTGGAACATGAGATATCATTCTGAGGTTTTGTATTTGCCTTATAAGCAGCTGTCAGTTAATAAATAGTCACTGAATTGAAATAAATTTGTTGCCATACTTTGGATGTAGACACATGGAGCTTCTGTCCTCCTAGGAAGATCTCTAACTATACCCACATGAACAGCTTCCCACTAATATCTGTCGTGAGTTTGTGTCATATAGTGGAGAGCAGACAAGCCTTCTCACTTGAAGTGAGGGAGTGAACTTGTTTATATTTGGGCTTGTAATTCATCAAACGTTATTGAACACCTTGTAGAAGGCACTATGCAAAAACAAAATGGAGATAGTGGATGCCCTCAAGGATCTTAAGTTCAATTACATAGATGCAACTGAGTGGATTTGATAGAGAAGGGTTAATAACAGGATCTGGATGTAGGAGGTAGCATCTGATCTGGGCTTGGAAGGAATCTGGGATTCATCAAAATGGAGGTGAGGAAGGAGCTCATACCAATCATGGGGCCCCACTCATGCAAAGGCACATAACTAAAAAAACATGAATTTCCCCTTTCCTCTTTTCTTTCCCCGATCCTTAATTCATTAAAAGAATAGTAATTGTAGAATTAGACTGGAGGATGCTAGGGCTTAAATTAGGTAGTATTTCATAGAGTCTGGGATCTATCCATTTCCTTCCAGACACAGCTCAAATGCCACCTCCTACATGAAGCCATTCCTGAGACCCCCCAACTGCTAGTTTCCTTCCTCTGTTTCTCCATTATATTTAACCACTTTGTATTTATTATTTTCATATTTTTTCTGTACATAATTATATATGTATTTGTTGTCCTACTTTATTAAAATGTACTCTCCTTGAGAGTAAGGATTTGTGTGTGTGTGTGTGTGTGTGTGTGTGTGTGTGTTATATGTGTTTATCTCCAGTACAGAAAACATAGTAGGAACTTAATAAATGCTTGTTGATCAATTGATTTATTTTATTTTTATGCCAATCTCAGTTGGATGAAGATAGAAGTCTGTAGAAATTTCATCTTTGGCTGGCATGAAGGGGAATGTATTCCTTAGTCATCCCTCTCTCCTCTCCCTTTCCTTCCTACCAAATAATTAAGGCCCTAGTGACATGTATAAATAGCCCAAGTTGAGAACACAGTCATATCTATGTCTCTCTCATCACCACCAGACTCCATAACTGATGTGACAATTAAAATACTAATTTAGTTCCGAGAGGCACATGGCAAGTGTCCTACAGAAGATGGTATTTATATCCATAGTGAGCGATGCTGACTTTGTCAACTGTACCTTTGGCACATCATCTGATCCTTTCCCTAGGAGTTAATGCAATTCTTGTTATAACTGAGGATCCGTGGTGATTAGCTTTCTAGGCCCCCTTATCTTACAGTTATCTTCTTGGCTTGGGACTGTACTGCTGTCATATCGATAACTGGGAAAGTATAGAGGAAGCAAGGAGTCAATTTGAAGTATCAGATTCAACAGAAAAGCTAGTTGAAAAGAGGCTGATTCTGAGCTGAACACACATTCTGTAGCTTCCTGAAACAAAAGACATTTGACTTCAGCTGTGCCAGCAGGAATTCACAATTCTTACTGTGTGTTAAATTGTGCATTGTGACATTGAAGGAAATAAGGACAGATTGCCCAGGTTGCTTGAGTCCTCCACAGAATGACTAATCATTCGAAGTCATAGAACTTTCATTTTTCTTTGTTATCTCTCAGCTCCCATCATCATTTGTTGTACATAGTAGGTATTTAATAAATGCTTATTCAAATGAATGGGAATCACAGTGGGAAAGATTTGGGAGGCTAGCTGTTCTAGCCCCCTGCTTAGTACATGAATCCCCTCCCCCATATATTTATGTGTATATATATATCTTATATATATATATATATATATATATCTATATATATATATATATATATATATGTATATCATATATGTGTGTATATAAGAAATGCAAATGCCCATTCTGCCTGATGTTTGAACACATACATAGTACATCAGAGAAAGAGTGTTGTACATGAAATTGCAGGTAACTTTTAGCTTCCAAAGCTGTGCTTCTTGTGTGTGCTTCTTTTTTTGGCCTTCCTTCTGTTCTATTTTCTGCATTTTAAAAAAGATGTTTCAATGATCCTTTTTTTCTTTCTTTGTTTCTTTCTTCTTTTATTGCCCCTTTCTTCCTTTCTCCTCTTCCTTCTTCTCTCTCTCCTTCCCTCTCCCTTTCTTTCTTTTCTTTCTTTCTCTCTCCTTCCTTCCTTTTTCTTCCTTCCCTATTCCCCCTTACCTTCCCACCCTAATCTCCAATTGGTGGAAAAAAACCACAGAGCCCTTGTAACAAATATCCATAGTCAAACAAAATGGATCTCAAGATTTTTCTTGATTCATTCTGCTGCTGATGCCTCCCCACCCTCTGAAATTACTTTGTATCTTACAACATTGATTCTATATATTCTTTAAAAAGGACATTTCATTTCCCCCAATAGAATGAAAAATCCTTGAGGGTAGGGATGGTTTCATTTTTGTGTTTGTATCAACAATTCCCAGCATAATGCCTGGTATACAATTGGTGCTTAATAAATATTGCTGATTGATTAATTTGGATAAGACACATTAATGTAATGGAAACTTAGAGACTGACTGTTTTCCCTTTTCATCCATCCATAAGGATGTTGGCAGTGGGTCCCCTTTTAGGCAGGAGAAGAAAATCCTTCCCCTCTTTTCCTTCTACTTCTAGATTTTCCCCACGTGGCTGCTGTTTGAGGATTTTAGTTAAGTCTATCCCAGCAATGTCACACTGAATCAGCAATGCAGCTTAAAAAACAAACATGATCTGAGGATTTACAACTAGGGATCTAAGCATGTAGGAAGAGTGAAATAACTTTCCCATTATACTTAGTCCTTATCTAACCTTGGTCTTTAATTCAAGGTTCTATGACTGAAGAAAGTCTTATGGGGAGCCACTAAGATAACAAAAATAGATGGTCTAGAGAAAAAATGACCCGTGATGAAAAATTATAGGAATTGGAATTTCTTGTTTTAGGGAAATGAAGGCTAAGATGATGATTTGATCTAACAGAGTATGATATGATTTAATATAATAATAGTAATATTAGTTTTTATTCAGATAACATTCTAAGGTTTATGAAGTGATTTATATAATAGTTTTTCCCCCTTTGGTCCTCTTCACAACCCATGTGAGGAACACAGTACAGATTTTACTATCCTGTCACAAAAAGTGCCCTGGGCTCAGAGTCAGGAATACCTGGATCCAGATTATTTCTTCTGTACTTACTAGCTGTCTGATCATAGATAAGTCACTCAACACTTTTTTTTTTTGCCTTTTGGTGAGGCAATCAGGGTTAAGTGACTTGCCCAGGGTCACACAGCTAGTAAGTGTCACATGTCTGAGGCTGGATTTGAACTCAGTCCTGACTCCAAGGCCAGAGTTCTACCCATTGTGCCATCTAGCTGCCCCCGTCACTCAACACTTTTAAGCCTCAATTTTCTCATCTGTAAAATGGGGATAAAATATTTGTCTTACATATCTCATAAGGATCTAGTGAGAAAATGAATATAAAGTACTTCATAAATCTAAAAGCATTGTTTTAATAATAATAGCAATTATTATTATTATTAATATTATCTTCATTTTGGGATCATAAATTTATGCTCAGAGTTCATCTAGTCCAACCCTTTTGTTTATAGATGAGGAAACTGAGGCTGAAAGAATGTCTTACTTTAATATTTCCAGGATCCCTGATTGTGTTGATATAGGTACTCCCTCCACCTATTCTGGCGGAGAACTATTCTGTTCCTAACCCCTTTTTGTTGGGAGATAGTGTTTGTGAGTTGTGGCTAAAATATTCATCACCTTTCAACCAATTCAATTCAATTCAATAAGCAATTATAAAGTGTGTTCACTATGCTAGGTACTAGGTAAAACACTGGTGATATAGAGACCAAGATGAAAAGGTTCTCACCCTCAAGGAGCTTATGTTCCATTGGAGACAGCAACAAATACATGAATACGAGTAAATACAAAATATTACACAGTCATTTTGGGGAGTAGATAGCGCTAATGATTTGATGTCTGAGAATGGCCCCTATGTAGGAAAGGATGCTTGAGCTGGGGATTCCAAGACAGAGGTGAAGAGGGAGGGCTTTCTAGGCATAGAGAGAACTGAATGGTACAAGGAACAGCACAAAGACCAGTGTGACTGAAACCGAGAGTGAATGAATAATGATAATGATAATAATAATAATAGTAAAAAATAAGCTTGAAAAAGTTGGCTGGAGCTAGATTGTGAAGGCATTTAAAATTCAGAGGTGGTTGTTGCTATTATTGTTGCTGAGTTGTTTTTAGTTGTATCTGATTTTCCAGGACCCCATTTGAGGTTTTATTGGTAAAGATACTCGAGGGGTTTGCCATTTCCTTCTCCAGCTCATTTTACAGATGAAGAAACTGAGGCAAATAGGGTTAAGTGACTTGCTCAGGGTCACACAGCGAGTAAGTGTCTGAGACCAGATTTGATGTTGTGGAGTTAGACAAGACAATAATTGACAAATAATTGGATGGGAAGGTGAGGGAGAATGAAAGGTCAAGGTGAATCTGATGTTGTGAACTAAACTGACCAGAAGGATAGGAGAGTTAAGAAAAAAAGGAGAGATAAAGATATTGAACTCTGTATTGGGCATATTAAAACACCCTGCAGGGTAATTATTGGGAAGAACGTAACATCTCAGTCCTGGAACAGACCTCAGAGGTCATCCAGTGCAAATTCCTCATTTTATAGATGAGGAACCTAACGCCCAGACTGGGGAAGGACTCTCCACAAATTATGCAGGTATAAATAGCAGAAGAGGCAACTAGATAGCTCTGCAGATTTTGTACCTGGCCTGGAGTCAGGAAGACCTGAGTTCAGATCTGGCCTCAGACCCTTACTAGCTGTATGACCCTGGGTAAGTCACTTAACCTCTGTCTTAATCCACTGGAGAAGGGAATGACAAACCTCTCCAGGATCTTTGCCAAGAAAACCCCATGGACAGTATGGTCCACAGGGTTACAAAGAGTTGGACATAACTGATTAACTGAACAACAACAGCGGATGACAGAGTGGGGATTTGAACCCACATCCTCTGACTACAAATCTACTGTTTTGGCTATTGTAATGTGGAAGTGATGCTCAGGAGACAATTTGGGGGGCTAGATATATGGATTTGGAAGTCACTGAATTAAATTAAATCAAAAACTTGTTTTTTATCCAAAGGTCTTAAAAGTGACATATATTTGTACTAGCAAAGGTGAATCGTGCCCTTTACCTTCTGACCTCATTAGTGCTTGCCTGAATGTTAGACATTTCCTGGGGAGGGTGGATGTGGTTTGCTATGAAATAAGCAGGGCTTAGGGTTCAAACTCTATTCTGTTGCCTATTGTGTCATGGCGGTAGGTATTCCTGGGTTCTTAGAGAATCAGAGAATGTTAGAGTTGGAAATGACATCAGGAGTCACCTAGACCAATCCACACATGAAAGGAATACTTACTGGAAGATGCCTGACAGGTCCTTATCCAATTTCTGCTTGAAAAGCACCAAGGAGAAAGCACACCACCCCCACTTCTCCATCTCTGGAGGCAGCCTCTTCTACCCGGGGACAGCTCAGGTTTTTGAGAAGACACTCTTGACACAAAGGCTCAACTGGCCTCTTAACAATGCCCACCCATTACTCCTTGTCCTTCCCATTTGGGTCAAACAAAATAAGTGTGATCCCCCTTCCACATACTGCACTTCCTATATTTGGAGACAATTGCTATGTCTGCTTTGGGTCCTCTCTATTGAACCTCAGTTTCTCCATGGGTGTGTTGTGGATGATCACAGCTGTGGCTCATCTTCCTCATAGAGGTGCTGGGAGGCTTAATAAGAGAATTGGTGAACCCTTGGATTTGATGAGCATTATTGTTACCATGACTGTCACAGTGCCTAGATGTCATGGTGATTGGTACCATGGAAACCTGGAAAAAATAAGGAATATCATTTTCTCTCCTGCCTTTTTTCTTTTAATGACTTCAACTCAAATCCTGGTGGTAGGTTGGCATGCTTTTGTGATTTAGTGGAACGAAGAAATGTATTATTGAAAGCACGTTGGTCTATTTGGTAAGTTGTAAAGCTTGTTGAGAAAACTAATGGAAGGAAATATGCATTAATTTTAGCCCCCTACTTCTGAGAAACTCAATCTTTCTCCTGGTTATCTAAATTTTGGGGGTTTTAACCTCCTGTAAATACAATATGAGTCAAGAATGTGAAATGGCAGCCAAAAAAAAAAAGCTAACTCATCTTAAGCTTCATTAAAATGTAATTGTTGTGATATAGGCTCCTTCTGGACACAAAAGCCAGTGTCACTTTTAAACCATTCACTTTATCTGGCTTGTTTGTCCCCACACAAGTGGCATCTGGGAATACTACTTTAAGTCACTACCTTGAAAGACAGAAAGATAGACAGGAAGGAAGGAAGGAAAAGAAAGCAGAGAAGGAAGGAAGGAAGGAAGGAGGGAGGGAGGGAAGTAAAGGAGGGAAGGAGGAAGGAGGAAGAAAGGAAGAAGGGAAGGAGAGAAAAAGGGAAGAAGGAGTGAAGAGAGGAGAGAAAGAAGAAGGAAAATAATTTATTAATAATGTCTTACCATATGACAAACACTGTTCTAATTGCCCAGTGATATAAATGCAAAAGCAGAGATGGTCTTTGACCTGAATGGACTTACATTGTAATAGGAAAAGACAACACATTGAGAAAAGTAGTGACCAGGGTAGGGTATTTTGGTTTAGGAAGTTTAGGGATGATGAGTTGAACTAAAGAGAGAAGAGGGACACACTCTATCCAGGAGCAATGGCAGAATTGACGTGATTATAGTCCCCAAACTAGAAAGTGTGGGGAAGAACAGAAGGTAAAAATAAGACCAAGGCATGATCTTTGGATTCCATATAGCAAGTCAGCTGGCAGGAAGATGGTCAGGGAGTAAGAGAGTAGAAAGAAGCATGGCTGGGGCAATTCTGAAATAGTGGGTGACCATCAGTTACCCTTACAAGCACTTGGACTTACAAGACATCATACATGGAACAGGTTTTATTGATACAGTAAAGAACACAGAAAAGACTTGTACTGGAGGTCATAAAGAGTCAAGAGAGTTCCTTTCTCTGTTCTTGTGGGCTCTTCCTTGCCCTATCCTAAGAGAGACCTATGTAGTGGCCATTATTGCTCTTGGGTGGGAGTTGGGGGGGTAAAAATTAGAATTTTCTTATTCCAATTGCTGTGGCTTCATCTCCCATTTGATGCCTTTTGCTATTGGCCAATGTTATAGGATTCCTCATTAACATTGGTATCCTTTAGAGTTCTCCTTCCATAGATACTCTCTCAAAGTTGCTCCCTTTGCCAGGGATAGGGTATCAGATCTGGAGTATCAGAATGTGGCGGGACAACACTGGGGTCTTGATGCTCAAAGAGTTACATTTCTTTTACCATTACTTCCCATCCAAGGCTAGAATAACTCCAGGCTCTTACTCCTTTTCTTTTATGCTGGGTCCAAAAGTACCACTCTACAAATAAGAGCCTTTTCAGGTGCTAAGGGTGCTATCTTCTACTGACCTGGCTTAGCTGATTTTCTATTTCTCAATCCTACATGAGTTAGAATGAATTGGTCTTAAGTATTCCCTCAGAGCTTCTAGTTAGGAGGCTTCCTGCTCCCTCAATGAATAAGGGTGTTTAGAGGAGCAACTTGGCTTCATCTCCTGCTTGTGTTTCTATTTCTTATCTTCCTCCATGGAGGCTGAGACAGGCTATATACAGACTAATGTGGGAGTTTTAAGAGAGCCCTGGAAGGTCAATGGAAAGTGATTTGGAATTATATTAAGTAAGTGACCACACTGTCTACCCACTTTTGATCCAGAGGTCTCACTGTCAGGCATACAGCTTAATAGGTCAAAGACAGAAAGAAAGGTCTAATTTATAATAAAATATTTATAGTGACATGTTTTGTAGCAATGAACTGGAAAAAAATTGGTACTTATAATCTGGGAAATGGCTAAACAAATTGTGATATGTGAATGCAATGGAATATTACTGTGCAGTGAGAAACTAGGAAGAATAGAGAGAAACACGTGAAGATTTATGTAAACTGATACAAAATGAAGCTAGCAGAACCAGGAGAACTATGTATATAACTAAACAATATAGATGGAAATAATAACAAAAAATTACAATAAATCTCTCCATGAACTAAATGCTGCATAATTATAATGAGTAAACTTGACTTTTGGTTAAGATATGAGAAAATGCACCTTCCTTCCTTCTTTGCAGAGGTGTGAGATCGTGGATGCAGAATTTTATATGTATTGTCAGACTCAGCAGATATGTTCTTGTTTTGTTTTTTTGGCCAGGCAATGGGGTTAAGTGATTTGCCCATTGTCAAGTGTCTGAATCTGGATTTGAACTCAGGTCCTCCTGACTCCAGGACTGGTCTCTATCCACTGTGCCACCTAGCTGCTCCCTCAGCAGATATGTTGGTTGGTTTTGATAAATTGCTTTTCTTCCACTCTCTTTTTTTGTTCTACATTACAAGGGATAGCTCTATTCGTGAGGAAGAGGGAGGGATATATTTAGAAATGGAGGTATCATAGAAATGAGAGATTTAATAGTATTTTTTAAAAGAAGAAAGAATTAGAAGTTGGGGGGACACAGAATTTGGGGTGATAGTGTGGGGAATGGAAGCTATCCCTTAATCCTAATAGAAGAACAGTGACTAGGACAAAAGAACAGTCCTGCTCAGACTAGGTAGAATATTACGTTCAGTTCTGGATGGCACATTTTAGGAAGCACATTCACAAACTGGAAAGGTCCAGCAGAGTGTGATCAGGATAATTAAGAGGACCAGAGACCATTTATACTATACTGGAATTGATGGCAAGAACTACATGAGTTTAACTTGAAGAAGAAGAGACATAAAAGGGACATGACAGTGGTCTTAAAGTATTCAAAGGGCTGTCACAAATGTAAGAGAAATTAAATATGTTCTTCCTTAGGTAAAAACTAGGAGCAGTAGTTAGAAGTTTCAGGGAGGCAGAAAAAGAGGCCAGATGAGCAGTTGTTGCCAATGCTGTAGAACAGAATTCTGAATTGGCTTACATGGTCTCTGAGATGCCTTCTGACATTGGGATATTGGTGTTCTCTTTTGTTCATTGCATTGATTGGAAGACATGGGTTGGGGAGGGTCATGGGAATTGTATTCCTTTGTCCTTTTATCTAGTGCCATAATGGAAGAAGAAATGGCTACAGGCACATTTCTTAAGTAGGAAGGTTTCTCTCCAGATCTTCTGATAATTCATCATCTTATTCTTTGCCTGTAGATTTTTGCAGTTGCCAAAAGGAAATAGGTCCATGCTTGGGAAATTAACTCATCAGATTTGCTGTAACCTTTTGAATGATGAGTCAACATCCTCATTATTGGTTGTAATAGAAATTTCAGAGTGTTAAAACCAACAGCTCACTTTTGCATTGTTCTCTATGAATTAACATGCCTGCTACTCATTTCCTTCTGGAATGGCTCGTCCAATTTTACAATGATTATTTAAAGCATTAATTTCCTGGAAAGAAACAACACTGAAGCCATCAGCATTATGCATGTTGTGCACAGTGGAATGCAAAGCTAAAGTCTTATTTCAAGAGTTTATTGCCATTTTGACAACATATTTCATCTCTTCCACTGAAGTGTTATTGGAAAAATGGCCCCGTGTATAATCTGGTTCTAAAGCTTTACTGTGAGTGTCAAGAATATTTATTATAGATTGTGAAGAGGAAAGCATTACCCATTGCTAGGAAAAAGCTTGTTTGGCATTTCACAGTCCCTTTTGGTTTCTCCTTCAGAAAACATTGATGCAGGCATTGACTGATCTGATTAGAAATGCAGATCTGATGGGCTATTTTTCTTTTTCTTTCTTTCTTTCTTTTTTAGTTTAAAATAATTCACAGAATCTAGTGGATTAAAAAAAGAGATAACAAATGTGAGAGAAAGGAATGAATGATTTTCTGAGAACAGAGAAATTAACTGTTCTATCCATGGGTGTCCTGCTAATTTGGAACACAAGAAGGATATTATAAAGGTTATCACTGGAAAGACATTCTAAACATCAGGGTAACCCACCCAAGCCTTCTCATCCCGTGCAATTTATCTTCTTTCTTTCAATATATTTTCCAAAGAGGATCTGCCCAATGCACAGATGACCTTCTTCAGGTCTTTTAACATCCATTGGGTACCAATGAAGCACTCAGGCTATCCATCTTATTTGGGTTTCTTGACTGACCCACCTCCTTTTCCAAGCAGACATTGCTTGATGATATATTATTTTCTCTCCTTCTTGAGTGTAAAACATTGTTGGTAATATGCTACAATCTACTCACTCCCACTTTCCTTGTGTCTCTTCGTTGCCTTTTGGGTCATTCTCAATTTTAATTCTTTGGCAGGCAAAGTATTCTATAATGTACTGCTATATGGTATCACTGGGAGAAAACTGTTTAAAAAAAATGATAGTACAGTAGAAAGAACACTGGCTCTGGAATCCGACTAGATTAAAATCTTTTCTCTCCATCTTACTACCTGAGTGGCCTTGGGTAAGTCATTTAAACTCCTTGGGCCTCATTTTCATCATTTGTAAAATGAGGGGTTTGGGCTAGATGGTGGCTGAAGTCCCTTTCAGCTCTAGTACTATGGTCCTGTCACACAAAATAAGGAGGGTAGACCAAAACATATTGGCATAAACTAATCTTTTTTTTTTTTTTTTTGCTTTCTGGTTTCCTGAATACCTGTGCTTTGGGAAAAAAGCCCCATAAACACGTGTTGCTGTAGTCATTTCAAAGAGTTTTTATACCTGTGAAGTAACATGTAACTGTGAGGCTTCCCATGGGATGGCATCTTCTCTCCATTTACCTTGGTTGTTTCTAATTTGAGAGTACCTACTGATCCAGCTATGTACTGGAGCTATATATCCAGGAGGGATGCACTGTTTCTATCCAAGATCATGGGTGCTTGGTGATGGAAGAATGCAGGTTTGTTCCACATAGTGAATATTTCTTATTTATCTGTTCCTATTGGCAAGTTTTTGGGTCACAAATAAACCATCATCACACTGCTAGCCAGAGTCAATACAAAGAATTGCATGGTCAGCTAAAGTTTATTTGTGTCTGTATGCCTTTTCCCTTCCTGCTTTAGCAAACCAACAAGATCCTTTGCTTTGCCAATAGGGGCCCACTATTCTACACTTGGCTGCTCAGTCCAGACCTGATAGCTTTTCAAATTCCCAGTGCTCTGAAACTGCCTCTCTCTAAAGTTGCCTTCACTTGCTTGCCCTCATCAAAGCTTCCATTTTCTCAGCATAGTTGGATATCATGTGTGAGGAAGAAAACTATGGGATGAAACAAATTCACAGGAACCTGTGAAAGACTGAGAGTCTTTTAACCTTGAAAAAGGGGGATGCTTGTCTTGGCCTCAGGGAAGAGTTGGGAAAGTATTCCTCCTTCCTTTCTTTTTTCTGATTTGGAAAAGTATGAGGGTAGAACGTTGCATATTCTCTTAGAAAGGATCAATAACAATAATGCTAGCAAACATTTACACAACACTTTAAGGTTTACAAAACACTTCAGCATTATTGCATCATTTGATCTTCACAAAAATCCTATAAAGTAGGCACTATTATTATTCCCATTTTACTGATGAGAAAATTGAGACTGAGAGGACTTGCCCAGAGTCATACAGCTAGTAAGTGTCTGAAGCAAGATTCAAATTCAAGTCCTTCTAACTCCAAATCATACACTTGATCCACTTTGGCACCTGAACTCTGCCGTACAGATCACGGGGAATCCTATGTCCATATGAGCCTTGGAGCTATGACATACTGCTGTGAATAATTTTCACCAGATCAGAATTCTCAAGGGCATAGGCCACCTTCTGTTTAGACAGTCCTGGGAAAACCATAATTATAAACTGAACCCTGGGTTACATTCTAGATCCTTGGAATGGGAGAAGGAGGCCATTATAATTTTTCCTTTCTTCCTTCAGTTATAGCCAGAGCATTAGGCCCCAGGAAAGTAGTCCCCAGTGAGTCAGGCAACTAGATGGAGGTGGCAGCTTTCTATTGCTGTTAGGGTAGGTCTTCCTTAATTCAAAACTGATTTGTCCCTTGAAAAGGAATGCTGCCTCCTAAAATCTAGCCTAGAGCTTAGAATGCAGGATATATAATGTGGCTTCCAAAGTGCAGGAACCTGAGACATGACCTCTCTAGCTTGGAAGTAGCAGACTGGGCCTAACAACATGGAGGTCCTCCAAAGAGTCTATTTTTCCCTGTGCCTATTCTCAACCCTCTCCCGAGTTCTTCCCTCTTTGTCTCTCCTTTGACCATAGTTCTGAGGATCAGATTTTTCAGAGTTGGGGAAGTATGAGTATGGAACATTGCATATTCTCTCGGAAAGGATCGATAATAATGCTACTAATGCTAGCAAACACTTGCACAGTATTTTAAGGTTTATGGAATACTTCAGCTGTATTATGTTGTTTGATCCTTACCAAGACCCTATAAAGTAGATGCTATTATCACCCCCATTTTACAGATGAGGAAACTGAGGCTAAGAGAGGATTTGCCCAGAGTCACAATATTAATTTTTACAAATAATAATATTTGTAAAAGCACTTAACACAGTCTTTAGCATATAACGAATGCTTTATAAATGTTTATTTCCTTCCTTACTTCTGCCCCTTCCCCCCATCTTGTATTAGACCTGGTAAACCAGCGTGGCCTGATGTCAAGGTGGGCACAACTGAGCCAAAGATCATAGAATTAGATTCAAAGCTAGAAGAGCCTTGGAAGGCTATCTACTTCAACTCCCTCAATTTACCTGTGAGGAAATTGAGGCTTTTAAAGGTTAATTAACTTACCCAGAGTTACACAGTCAGTAAGTGTCTGAGGCAGGATTTTAACTCAGGTCTTTGTGACCTCAAGACCAGTGCTCCATTCACTGTGCCTTATAATTTCCTCAAGGAGAAATGATCTAACTCTAGGATTATTAGGATTGCTATTAAGAATTATATTCTCAATAAACAGGGGTAATTTTGGTAGATTTTTGTATTAGTACTAGCTCGAGATTTCTCTGAAAGTCCTTGTGCTTGTTAGTTTTCATTAAATTACTTTCTCCTCTCTCTTGAGCAAAAGTGTCTGTTTATTCAGTGGGATTCCGTCTGCCAAGAGTCCTTTTGTCCACTGCCAAGAAGATTCCGTGGCGTGAGAGCATTGGCCTGTGACAAATTTGGTGGCAAAATGTGGGCAGTGTTCTTAATATTTGCCTAGTTGGCAAAGACTGAACCCAGGGACAGAGAATGCTTGAAGATTTTTTTTTGCTTGAATTTCCAGAAACAGTGGTCTACTTGTGATTGTTCCCCCATGGCCCTCCATGTCCATCTCCATCCCTTTGCTTTGGGCTGTCCTCATACCTGCAATGTTCTCCCTTTTCCCCTGCATCTCTCTCCTTCTCTGGCTTCCTTCAAGGCTCAGTTCAGATCTCATCTTTTGTAGGTTAAAATCTTTCCTTCTGAGATTATCTTCCAGCTACTCTGTGTATTTATGTAGGTGTATATACACATACATACACATATACATAGATACATATGTGCACACATGTATGCACGTATGTGTACACACATAATACAATACAATACAATACAATATAATATAATATGATATGATATGATATAATATAGTATAGTATAATATAATATATGATATGATATGATATGATATAATATAATATAGTATAGTATAACATAATATAACATAACATAACGTAACATAACATAACATAACATAACATAACATAACATAACGTAACGTAACGTAACGTAACATAACATAACATAACATAATATAATATAGTAATGTAATATAATATAATATGACATAATGTATAAATATGTCTTATGTCACTAGTTATTTACATGTTGTTTTCTTCATTAAAATGGGAGCCCTTTGAGGGCAGAAACTGTTTTGTTTGCTTTTTGTTGGATTCCCTGTGCTTAGCACAGTGCCTGAACATAGTAGGCACTTAATAAATGTTTATGGATTAATTGATTGATCATTTTCTTAAATCTGGACAAGCAATAAACAATAACTCAAGCCTTAGTTTGTTGTGTTTGTTGATTTCGGAGTTGTAAATGCTTACACTGAGAATTAAAAAATTTGCTGCACAGCCCTGGAGGAATTCTCAGTCCTAATTTGAGTATTAGTTCAGTTTTGTTTACCTCGTTCTTTTAATAAGCTGTTCCCCTGTAATGTTTTCAAGTGAATGGATGAATGAGCTTACTAAGAGCTTACTACTTGCCAAATACTGCCGAGGGAATACAAATATAAGGCCTGCCCTGAAGGAGGAAACTCCTTGTAAACATCATGTATGAACATTCTAATGGGGGAGACAACATGGAGGTCAGGAAGGGAAGGGAGGGCTTGGTCCATAGCCTAATTGAAATGGATAGCTTTTTCTAGGTTTTTTGGATGAGGGTGTGTGAACTAAGAGAAATGAAAGAAGGTCTCTCCAAATACACATGGACCCTTCATGCTGTAAGAGTCTCTGACACATGGGTTAAAGAATCATTATGACTCATCAATAAGGTTCCCTGATTTGCTGCGGAAAAAGTCCTCTTCAGGCACATAGGAGGCCAAAGTATCACTGAATCAGGGCTTTACAGTTAGAGGCAAATTTCAAGACATTTTCTCATTTTGCAAATGGAGGACATTGGAGTCCAGAGAGGTTTGGGGATCTGCCCAAAGTCATACAGATCGTAAATAGCAGAGTATAAATTTGAACCCAGGTTCTCTAATGTCAGATCCAGCACTCTCTCTGTACACTGCTGTATTTCCCTTTTCTACATATATCAGCTGTTAATGGGCTTGGGTACCCTATCTGGCTTTGGTCATCTCTGTCTTCAGTCCACTGTGAAAGAAGTAGCATCTTAATTATTGTGGTTAATCAGCACCTGAGCTTGCTTTAGTACCTTGACAGAGTAGCATTGTCAACTGGACTGGGGTCTGGTTGTACTAACACAAAAATGAAATGATACTTATTTACTTGGGAGATGATACAGGGTGTCCCAAAGGTCTTTGTGCCATTTCATCTATTAAAGTTCAATTGCTTAAAATGGCAGGAAGACTTTAGGAATACCCAGTGTATGTATGTGTATATCTATAGACCTACATCTATATAGATATGTATCTGTATAGATAAGTATATATTTATATCTATCAATGTGTATGTATATATACATATGTACATACACATATATGTATATATATATACATGCACACATATATATGTGGGTATGTGTATATGTGTGTATATGTGTGTGTATATATATGTATATCTGTGTATCTGTCTCTCTACCTGGTCAGCTAAATGGCACAGTGGATAGAGTACCAGCTCTGGAGTCAGAAAGACCTGAATTTAAATCCAACCTCAGATACTTACTAGCTATGTCACCCTGAGCAGTTCACTTAACTCTGCCTCAGTTTCCTCATCTGTCAAATGAGGTGGAGAAGGAAATGGCAAACTACTCAGGTGTCTCTGCCAAGAAAACCCCAAATGGGGTCATGAAGAGCTGGACATGACTGAAATGGATGAAAAACAACAAATGTGTATATATGCATATATGCAGGTAGATAGAGAGATAGATAGATAGACAGACAGACAGAGGCAGTTGGGTGGTGCAGTGGATAGTGCTAGGCCTGAAGTCAGGAAGACTCATATTCTTGAATTCAAATCTGGCCTCAGACACTTAACTAGCTGTGTGACCCTGGAAAACCATTGAACCCTGTTTGCCTCAGTTTCCTCATCTGTAAAAGGAGCTGGAGAAGGAAATGGCAAACCACTCCAGTATCTTTGCCAAAAAAACCCCAAATGGGGTCACAGAGAGTCAGACACAACTGAAACAACTGAACAACAAAATAGATGGATATCCATATAGATAAATAGATGTAGAGATAGATATATAAATTACTGTAAATTCTTTGTCACGTGGCTGTGGAAGAAATACAAACAACATGCTCCATGCAAGTGAGCCACTATAATTTCTCCCTGCTTTTTCATATTTAAAAGAAATGAGATGTTCAGTCCTTTGTCGTTCTTGTTTGCAGCTTTCCTGGGAGGCATTTAGATTTTTGGTCTATTTCCTTGTCTTTGAGACCTGTCTTTTATTATCTGGTGACTACTTGGGAGCTATCTGTGCCATACAGGCCTCTGAAAGGATTCTTCATTTTACCCCAAGATGCTTGTGTTGCTACAAGAATGGACACCAGAATCCAAAGCTTCATATAGTCTCGTAACTCGAAGCATCAGTCTCTTTTCCAACCTCCATTAGCCTCAATAACCACTCTTTCCATGTTCCCACAAATTTGGGAGCAAATTCCTCTTTATGGGACCAACTGGTTCCATATCATCTGTACCCTCACTCTCTCTATACTGATCAATGCCTCTTTTCTCTTTCATCTTTCCCTTCTCCCTTCCTCTTTCTTTCCTTCTCCCTCCATCTCTCCCTGCATCTCTCCACATCTCTTTCTGTCTCCCTGTCTCTGTCTCTGTCTTTCTCTCCTCTCCTCTCTTTTTCTCCCCCTCCTCCCCTCTCTCTTGTTTCTCACTTTCATTCTACTTAATTCACTCAGAAACTGCTCCATGCCTCATTCTGTCACAAACACAGATCCAGATCTTACTAACGCCTTGCCAAGCATGCTCGATCAGGAAATGCATTGGTCCACTTTAAATGGCATGGCAGGATAATTAACAATTGTGGACAGCTTGCAGTCATGTTGGCCTTCCCTGCACAATTTTCTACTTTGTCTCCAAAGCTTCATCTTAATGCTAAGAAGAAAAGGGGTTTAGAGGAGTAAATGAATGATAATGATTTTAGAAGGCTTCAATCTATAGGAAATGATATTAAAACTAACAGTTAAATAAGAATAGAAAATTCCTGTTTATTTAAAAAAAGAACAATGAATTAATTGTCTTCTTTTGGGAGATGGAGTGACCATCTAATCTCCACAATAGAAGAATGCAAGGTCATTCCTAGTCTGATTAGCCTAATTAACTTCAGTAAGTATCCTTATTCTTGAGTATAGTGAAGACTTATGGAAATGAAATCAGCTATCCATGAACAAAAGACATTTGAAAGAATGTATTTTCATCTAACTCACAACCTCATAACCATAGAATAATTAGCAGGCATAATGATATTTATTCATTTATTCATTCACCAAACATTTATCAAGTGCTGGTTGAGTGTAGAACACTGTGCTAAGGCGTTGGGGAAAATATGATGATGACTTATCGTTGCTTTCATTAAGCTTATAGTCTGATGTCTAATATGCAGACTTTGAAATATACACAGCATTAGTGTTTAATCTGGGAAATAACATGTAGCTTTGTTGCTTCCCATGGGATGCCATCTTTTCTTCATGTACTTTGGTTGTTGCTAAGTAGAGAGCACTTACTAATCCAACCGTGTATGAGGACTCAAAATCCAGGAGGGATGCACTGTTCTTGTCCAAGATGCTTGGCACTGGAAGAATACAAGTTTATTCAACCTAGTGAATATTTTGGACTTACATATTCTAAGTGGCAAGTTTTTGGGTAATTCTGTTGTTCAACGTACCCATCATCACATCGATAGCCAGGGTCAGTATGTTGAAGAATTAATTGTAAGATGGGCAAAGTTTGTTTGTTTGTGTCTGTGTGCATTTCCCCTCCCCCACCCCCTACATTCTCAAACCAAGCAACTTCTTTGCTTTACCAACAGGAGCCCATTATGCCACACTTAGCTGCTTAGTCCAGATCTGCTTGTTGGCTTTCCAAATTCCCCATGCTCCAAAGTTACCTCTCTCTATTCACTTTCCTATAATTGCTTCAAAACTCCCATTTTCTCAGCACAGTTGGACCTCATTGTGAGGAAGAAAACTATGGGATGGAACAAATTCACAGGAACATGGGAAAGACTAATAATATTTTAACCTTGAAAAGGGGATGCTTGTCTTGGCTTCAGGGGAGAGTTAAGAAAGTATTCTTCCTTCCCTTCTTTTTCAGAGTTGGGGAAGTATGGGTGTGGAACATTGCATGTCTTCTTAATGCCAGCAAACATTTACATAGCACTTTAAGGTTTATAAAACAATTCAGTTGTATTGTATCATTTGATTCTCACAAAATACCTATGAGGTAAGTGCTATATCATCCCCATTTTACAGATGAAGAATGATGAGGCTGAGTGGGGTTAAGAACTTGCTTGGGGTCACACACCTAGTACATGTTTGGAGCAGAATTCAAATTCAGGTCTTACTGACTCCAAGTCCAACACTTTTCCACTATGCCTGCAACATCTAGCTGTCCACCAGTCCTAATGTGACATGATCTAGAGTAGGGCTTCTTAACTTCGGGTTCTTAGTAGTAAATAAAATTGTTAACTCTATTTTGATGACCAATATAATTACTTTCTTTTGTAACCATATATACTTTATTTTATGCATTTAAAAATATCAATCTGAGAAGGGATCCCTAGATTTTTTTAAGCAGGCTGCCAAGGAGTCCATGACAACTCTAAAATTGGGATAATAATAGCACCTACCTTTTAAAATATTTTCATAACTCTATTTCAATATAATTGTTTTCCTTTGTAACCATACATATAATACATTTAAAATATTAGTCTGAGAAGGGATCCATAGATTTTTTTAAAATTTTTACCCAGTCTGCCTATCTTTTAAAAATTATTTTTATAACTGTATCTCAGTATAATTGTTTTCCTTTGTAACCATAACTTTATTTATGCATTTAAGAGTCTTAATCTGAAAAGGGATTCATAGGCTTCACTAGCCTGCCAGAGGGGTCCAGGATACCAAAAAGGTTAAGAAACCCTGGTGTGGAAAGTCCCCTCATCCTTCTGGGCACCCTTGCATCCTTTCCTGGCAGCAGAATCAGAACCTTTATGCCAGATGGTAGGCAAGCCACATGGATACGTTCCTTGGTATGTACAGTTCAATTTGACAAGCATTTATTATGCCAACTACATGCCCTGCTTAGAGCTGGGAAATAAGGCAAAAAAAAGAAAAGAAAAAGAAAAGAAATGGTACTTGCCCTCAAGAAGCGTACCTTCTTATTGATGGCAGAAGGAAGGACAACCTATGCAGGTGCAAATAAGTGTGGATTTGCTGTTCTCCAGCACCTAGGAAGGAGGCTTCTTCAAGAATGGAGTCATGAAGGTTGGCTGGGTCCTGGGGTCATTCTACGTGGTGCCGAATTACTAGGTCCTAAAGTCGTTTGAGAACTTTGCAGCTTTTCCTTTTTCACAGCCAGGGGTGTCAGATTTAACACTGACTGCACAAAATATACTCTCTTGGGGGGGGGTTAGGGCAGGGAGCACTGGGACAAAGTAGTTTGGGTAAACAAACTTATTAATAGAAATGAGGCCCCACAGGACACATAAACATATACAAGCCACGTGATATTAAATTCATGTGTGAAGTTAACGTGGATTAAGCAAAACTTTTTATAGGGCGTGTGGTTAGTATCAAGTTTGGGAGCCGGGCAACGTCTAGTCAGACTGTTATTTGGTGATGTTATTAACTATTTCCAATCAGTTTAAGGCCAGCATGAGGGCAAGGATGGTTTGTTTGAAGACGCAGAGCACAGAGCTTGGCACACAGCAAGTGCTTAATAAATGCTTGCTGAAAGAACAAACTTGGCCCCAAAGAGACCTCTTCCTACTGTTTTGTAGAGATGGGGGTCCACGAGCATAGAGCATTGCATATATTGTCAGATTTTTTCAATATAGTGATAGGTTTTGTTTATTTTTGTTCTTCCTCTTTAAAAATTGTTGTTTTTTAATGTAGGATGGCTCTCTGAGGGAGGAGAGGGAGAGGGATACAGGAAGAAATTTAAGCTATATAAAAATAAAAGACATCAATGAAATTTCTAAAAACTGCTTGTTGAGTTATTGCTCAGAAAGCCGTCTTCAAATTCTGCCTCTGACATTTAATAGCTGTGTGATCAGAACTAGTCACTTAATAGCTGAGTGCCTCTGTTTACTTATCTGTGAAATGGGGATAAAGTACCCCTAGCCCTATTGTGCCCTTCAGTGAAGAGGTCACAGTATCTAAAGGGTACCATAACCTTTAAAGTGCTACATCAACAGCAGTTGTCATTATTATCAGTGGTTCATAACACCTTGGAGTCATGATTTGTCATGCTCCTCATGTGAAGCAGACAGTGGCTGGAATCTTTGGCCTGCTTTTTCAGATAGAGCTATGGCCTCACATTTCTATTGTACTCCTCCTAGGTAAGCCAGCGAATCACCCTGAGGCCCAAGCATGGGCTCCCACTTCTCACTGACCAAATTCCTTGGAAGATCTTGGGTAGCTGGAAAGCTATGATAGACACACTCAGATGAGTAGTCTGGGCCTGAATTAGAAAAGATGATTAACTGTCCCTTACTTGGTGAGCCCCAAAATGAAAGGGAATGTGAATATGAATATAACACAAACTACTGGCCTCAGTTTCCTCATCTGTTAAATGAACTGGAGAAGGAAATGGCGAAACACTCCAGTATCTTTGATGAGAAAACCCCAGATGGGGTCATGGAGAGTTGGACAAAAGTGAAAAGTGGCTGAAAATTATATAAAACAAAACTGTTCTGAGATTAGCTTGAAATACTCCATGTATTGTATAATTAATATCACATCGATTACCTTCTCAGTGGGTGGGGGAGGGGCTGGGAGGAAGGGAGAGAATTTGGAACTCAAAATTTAAGAAGAAAATGTTTAAAATAAATAATAACTATAATAATATATAATATAATAAATTAATTAACAAAAGGGTCTCATCTTCCTTTCTAGTAGAGACAGTGTTCTGTGTGGTGGTCAGTCATCCAGTATTTATTTATCGCCTACTCTGTGCCAGGCATTCTGCTAAGCATGGAGCTCATAAGGGTAGAGCTCCTGGCTCAGTCAATGAGACCCAGGTTCAAATGTCCCCTCAAATATTCACTTGCTGTTACCACCTTGGGCAAGTTTTTTAATTGCTTCCCCCCCTTCAGCTTGCTTATCTCTAAAATAGGGATAATAATAGCACCTACCTTACAGGGTGGTTGTAAGGATAAAATGAGATAATGTGCATATAGTGCTTTACAAATCATAAAGTGCTGTAGATAGCTGTTATTAATCCTTAGTCAGAGTTGTTCATTTCAGTCATTTTTCAGTTGTGTCTGACTCTTCGTGACCCCATTTGGGATTTTCTTGGCAAAGATACTAGAGTGGTTTGCCGTTTCCTTCTCCAGCTCTTTTGACAGATGAGGAAACTGAGACAATTGGGGTTAAGTGACTTGCCCAGGGTCACACAGCTGGTAAGTGTCAAGTGTTTGGTCTGAGGCTGGGTATGAACTCAGGTCCTCTTGACTTCAGGGTTGGTGCTCTATCCACTGGGCCACCTAGCTGTCCCCAGAGAGGAGAAATTCTTAAGGAGATTGGAGAGGTAGGGAGGGTCAGGTTGTGAAGAACTTTAAAAGCCAAAAAGGATTTTATATTTGATCCTGGAAGTAATATGGAGCCACTGGAGTTTCTTAAGTGAGGGGCAGTATGTGTATGACAGAGTCTGACCTGCTGTCTAGGAAGATCACCACGGGGGCTGTGTGCAGGATGGGTTGCTGGACAGATACGCTGGAGTCAGATTGCCTGTCTTAGAAACCAGACTAATGAGTTTGTCTCTTATCCTAGAGACAAAAGAAGATCCTGAAGGTTTTCAACTGGTACCACCAAACCTGTTTCTTAGGAAGCTTATTTTGTTGCCCATGTGGCAAATAAATTTTGGGGGAGAGATGAGTCAGGGAGACAAATTAGCAGGTGATTAAGGTCACTATTAAGGCAGAAATGACAAGGTTTAGCAATCAATTAGCTAGGTGGGTGTGTAGAAGTGATGAGCTGAGGATAATGCCAAGGATATGAACCTTGGTGTGGAAAGGATGGATGGGTCAGTTGAAAGATGATGAGGACCAAAATCCAGAGTCTGGTAGGTGGAGACCCTTTATGTAAATCATTTATGGATACTATAATAATAACAACAGTAATAGCTAACATCAATTCAGCATTTAAAGATTTGCAATGTACTTCCCATACACTACTCTCACTTAATCCTCATGGGAACAGTGTGAGGTGGGTACTCTTATTATTTATTCCTCATTTACTGGTAAGAAAAGTGGGGCTCAGAGAACTGAAATGACGTGTCCAGGATCTCCTTGCCAGCAAAATTCAGAAGCAGGCTTTAACAGCAAGTCCTTCTGACTTGTGCAGTGGTCTTCCATTTGGCCTAAGGAGAGGAGTCCAGGAAAGGATGAGCATGCATGGCTTTCTGGGCTAGTTGTCCTTAGGGCAAAAGAACGTTAGAGGAGAGGGCAGAGACAAAAGATGACAGAGGGAAATGGAGGAATTTTCTTTGAGCAGAAGAGTAATGCAGTCACATCTTTAGGATCATAGAATCCTGCATTTAGAGCTGGAAAGAATCTTAGAGGCTCGATAGTTTATAGATGAGGAAATTGAGGTCCAGAGAGCTCTCACAGCTAGTAAGTGGCAGAGTCCTGGGGCTCTGACTCCAAATTCAGGGTGCTTTCCACAACACCAAATTGTCAGTAAACAGAAAATTCCAAATGAAAAGAATGTTCCAACTAGACCACAACAGATTGTGTTTGGAATGATTTGGGTTGTTAATTCTATACTCTGAAAGATTTCCCTCTGATTCTGGCATATGGATGCTTTTAACATTCACCTGTGGAAAAGAGGAAAATGGATGGCCACCCCATTGACTCAAATGGGCTTGAGCAGCCCTGTTTTGTAAAGATCATCATGTCTTGTAATCTAATCTACCAAAAACTCATAGGCCAGCTAGGAAACCTGGAAAAAAAATGCCCTTCCACAACTTCTCTATTTCTGCTGAGGGCAGCACATCCCTTAGATTGTGAGCTCCTTGAAGGCAGGGACTATGTTTTTGAGTGCTTAGCATCTGGTAAGTCCTTAATATGTTTGTTGGCTAATTAACTAGACTAACATCCTCCCAGTCACTCCATTAGATAACTCAGAGTCTCTTTGGACTCTTCCCTCTTCCCCATATCCCACACCCTGTCCTTTGTTAAATGCTTTTTCTCCTTTATCGGGTCCCAGCCTCATTCATCTCTGTTCCCTATCCACTCATCTGGCCACCACCGTCTTCATGGGTTTCACCTCTGCCTGTTTCAATCTTACCTATCCTCTAAGACTGAACTCAAGTGCTTTCTCTTCCATCAAGGTTGTCCTCCCCACTTTGGAAATGATGTCCCCTCATTTCTACATCACACAGTATTTCTTTATTAGCTCTTCTACTACTTATAGTGCCCTATTTGCTATTATAATTTTTTGGGCGCCTATCTCATTCCCCCTACTAGGTTGTAATCCCCATGAGGGTTCCATAAGATCAGAGATTTAGAGAAGGAATATCACAGACCATTTAAGCCAAACACTTCCTTTAAATTTAAAAAAAAAATTTTGTTATTTTGAACTTGTTAGGCATTAGATATTTCCATAGAAGAACAGAAAAATAGAATTGCATATGAAATCAGGAATTGCTATTACAAATAGCTTGCTTTTTTAAAAAAAGCATATAATATATTCAATGTGTTAGTTTTAAAGTTCAGCTTCTCTGTCTCCCTCCAAACCTTCTTCTGTTCTCTTTTGTGTTTATTTAAATGTTTCTATAATATTGTACATATAGTTATTTGTACATTATTCCCTTCAACAGAATGTGAAAAATTTTTTTTCTGTTTAAATGTATTTTATTAAATAGCTTCAGTTCAGAGTTTCATTGTAACAAAACCATGAAGGGGCTACCAACATTCAGAACAAACACTAGCTAGTTTTAAAATTATTTTTATGTCATCATGCAAAAATTCTGTATCAAATGCCTTCTATTTTCTATTTAAAAGAAGATTTTTTTAAAAAAAAATTATCTAGGAGCCGCTAGATGGCGCAGTGGATAGAGCTCTGGCCTTGAAGTCAGGAAGACATGAGTTCAAATCCAGTCTCAGACGCATGACACTTACTAGCTGTGTGACCCTGGGGCAAGTCACTTAACCCCAATTGCCTCACTAAAAGGAAAAAAAAAGAAAGAAAAAAATTATCTAAATTCTATAGATGCTGATGTTAGCCCCAGAAGAGGAGAGTAAGAATGCTAAGGAAAGGTGGGGCTTGAGCCCCAATATTAAGCTGTGGCTCTCAAGGACCATTTGCCTCCAAGACTGCAAAACTAAACCATGTTGTGAAGTTGTCTCCATGCTGGTAATGCAGAATGCAGGAAAGGAAAAGGAATCTAGAGCCCAGAGGATGGGCTTGCACATTGTGCTCCATTGAGTCTGACCAACAGAGCACAGGGACCAGGTTTTTTAAATTTAAATTTAAATTATTTTATCCCCACACTTAGTATATACTTGTTGACTAAAAGAATGGCTCTTTTCTTTTCTTTTCTTTTCTTTTTTTAAAGACCATGATTACTCAGTCCCCTCAAATCCCCCTGCTTATTAAAAAAATCCTTCCCCTGTGACCAAATCCACATATTGGCAATATCTGAAAATACTTGTCTCTTTCTGCATCTAGCCTCCATTACCTCAAAGTCAGGAATTGGACAGTGTGCTCCATTATTAATCCTTTGAAGGCCTGATTGGTCACTGTACTCATTAGGTTTTTTTTTTTAAGGCATTTGGGGTTAAGTGACTTGCCCAGGGTCACACAGCTAGTAAGAGTTATGTGTTTAGTCTGAGGTTGGATTTGAACTCAAGTCCTCCCAACTTCAGGGCCGGTGCTGTCTCCACTGTGCCACCTAGCTGCTCTGTACTCTTTAGTTCCTAAGTCATTCAAAGTTGTTTTTCTTTACAGTGTTGTAGTTGTTGTGGTCTAGGAGAGACAGGACCCCGAAATTCAAGGGCAAGCAATGCAGGTCCTGCCTCGAAGAATTCAACCCAAGCCTTCTTTCAGCCAAAGACAAGGTTTATTTGAACACTGATAGAGGTGGGCAAGATTTTAAGAATCTGAGCCTTCGTAATGAGAATACAACTGGGCCAGATTCTTGGAAATCGGAGAACCTTAATGTAGGCAAGATGGACCTTTTACACAGTGGTCAAGGAGTGGCCAATAGTTTGGGTGACTGGGGGGTAACAGAGAAGGACCCAGGAGGGCCCTGTGCCCCAGGTGAATACCAGGGACCTGGGCCATGTAGGAAAGTCCAGGGTCTTTTAGAGGTCCATCATTAGTGCCCCATCATAGTCACCACATAAATTGTTCTTCTGGTTCTACTCATTTCACTTTGCATTAGTTCCTAGATATGTGGCACCCCCTCTGAGGCCCCTCACCCAAGGTACATTGGCAGGATGGGTCTCTAGGAGGATTAATATTACTCCTTCCCTCAGGATTCTAGGGGTTATCCTAATGGGTTCTAGCTTCTAACAGTGTAGCTATTGCACCCCCATTGAGTCCCCCACCCCATATCAAGCAACCAGCTGACATCAATGAACTTTTGCAAAAGAGATATTTACTGAGAAGGTGAGGACAAATGTCGTTTTTAAAAATCTCCCAAAACAGGAGGGTGGGACCATTATTAAAGTAGAATTGTAGTGAGGTACATACATGGAGAACATATATGGCCAAGGAGTACTTTCCCATTCCTGGCCCCAGACAGAGACAGAGACAGAGAGAGACAGAGACAGAGAGAGAGAGAGAGAGAGAGAGAGAGAGAGAGAGAGAGAGAGAGAGAGAGAGAGAGAGAGAGAGATCAGCTGCTAGAGGCTTTTGTATACATGCTCAGTTCTGGCTCATCTTCTTAAGTCGTCAGTCCTTATGACTCAGAAGTCAATTAGAAGGCATTCCATCATTACATATTACTAATTCTGAGTCATTATGACCCAATCTAGGCACTGTGCAAGTTTCTACTATGGCTTTTGGACAGAGACCAAGTAGGGAATATCTCAATAGGCTTTAGAGATTGGGGCCCTCATTGGCCAATCCACCTATTATAAAGCTCTTGCTAGGTTTCTGAATCCAATCCTTTTATCGTTTCTTATGATGCAAGAATATTTCATTACTTTATATACCATATTTCATTCAACCATTTCCCAATTGCTGGCTATTCCTTTATTTTCCAATTCTTTGCTACAGTGCTGCTGTAAATATTTTTGCATTTATGGATCCTTTACCCTTTAGCCTTGATCTCATTGGAAGTATAAATCTAGTAGTGCTATCATTGGGTCAAAGATTATACACAGTTTAGTGACTTTTTGAGTATAGTCCAAATTGCCTTCCAGAATTGAGGGACCGTTTTACAACTTTATTAAAGTTGTCTTAGTGTGACTGCATTCTCATATCCCCAGTGAGAATGGATATGCTTTCCCTTTGGGTCATCTTTGCCAATATGATGCCAATGACTTCATTTCACAGATGATGAAAATGAAACTCAGAGCGACTAAGTGATTTGTCCAGAATAATGTAGCCATTAAGTGTCAGAGTCTGGATTTGACTCATAGTCATAGATCTAGCATAGACCACAGAGCCCAACCATTTACAACCCCCTCATTTTATGTACAAAGAAACTGAGGCTCAGAGAAGTTTAGCGACTTCAGTCACAGAGCCTGGTCCTTCTTAACCTTAGTGTTTTCCCTCTGATGTCATCTCCAGTTTATCCTGTATATCACTTGCTTGTACACAGTTGTTTGCACATTGTCTCCCCTATAAGACTGTGAGCTTCTTGAGAGCAGGGATTGTTCTTTGTCTTTTTCTGTATCCCCGGTGCTCAGTGCCTGGCATATAGTAGGTGCTTAATAAATGCTTGTGGATTTGACTTGACTGGAAAGGGTCTGAAGCAGCAGTTTAAGCCTTTTCATTTTTAGCTCCTTTCCCTCTTTCATTCTCATCTTCATTCTTTATCTTTTTTTCCGCTTTTCATTTCATCACCTTCTTTCTCTTTCTCTTTGTTACTCTTTTTCTTTTTCTCCTTCCTATTCCCTTTTTTCTGTTTATGTCCCTTTCAATCTTTCATTCTTTCTGCTTCCCTCTTTCATGCTTTTTTATCTTTCATTCTTTCTCTTCTATTTCTTTTTCATTTTCTCTCCCCATCTCCCTCTGTCCCTCTTTTTCATTCTTTTTCTTTTTAGTTGTCTCCTTCATTCTTTCCCCTTTCTTCTTCCTGCCTCCTTTTTCTTTCTCCCTTGCTTTTTCTTTCTCTTTCTTATCTCACACACTTCCTCCTTACCATCTTCCTTTTATTTTGCTTATTCACATCATCTATCATCTCCTTTTGCTCCCTTTCATTCTCTCTCACTTTTCTCATTCTTTTATTCTCTTTCTCTTTGGCTCTTCCCCTTTTGACTTCTCTCCACTCTCACTCTTCCTCTTTTTCCTCTCCCTCCATCCTTCACTTCCTGTCCCTTTCTCCTCTCCCTACTTCTCTCTCTTTCCCCCTCTTTCTCTTCCTTTCTCCTTTCCTTCCCCCTCATTATCTCTTCCCTCTCTCTCTTTCTCTCTCTTACCCAGCCTTTCACTTTCTGTCCTGGATTTCATTTACTCGGGGGTCTACTTGTGAGCCACTGTAGAGCTTTCTCTCCACTGGCTAGCTTTGGGTTACTGTCTGCTGTTCCTTTTCCATGGGCGGGGCATGACTAATTGGGCTCAGTTAAAGCTGATAAGGCAAATATAGAGTCAAGTACTGCAGAGCAGGGTGCCCTTTCTTCAGCATCTTTTCCTGAGATCTGAGGTGGCTAGAGCTTGCTGACTTAGTAAGCCTGGGGCCAGAGAACACAGAAGAGTTTTATTCTTCATGCCTGTGAGCTTAGTCAGTAAGAACATTGTGCTAATGAGGAGAATGCGGTCATGGAAGGAGATCTGCCCTTGGAGGCAGAAAGCTTGGGTGTGAGTCCTGGCTGTGACATGGGCTGCGTAGGCAAATCCCCTACTGTGTCTGGGCTTCACTTTCCTCCACTATCAAGTAGACTCGTGGTACCTGCATCACAAGGTTGGTTTTTAGAATCAAAGAAATGGCATATAAAATTGATTGGGGATGCCAAGCTACAGATGATGCCAAGCCACAGCCGGGGGCCTTGACTGAACACTCTTCTTGCCTCTGCACAGTCCCCGGAGAGAAGGAGCCAGTTACAGATAGAAATGTTAAAAAAGCAATAGAATTGTTAAGGGAGGGAAGGGGAAGAAAAAATGGAGAAATGAGAGCTGAAGAGAGGCAGGGAAGAGAGAAAGGAAGAGATGAGTGTGAAGGAGGGAAAGAATAGGAGATGAAGGAAGGGGGAAAGAGACTGATAAAGCAGGGAACTGTAAGCATTAAGGATCAATGAAGCTCAGAGCCAAAGAATAGTAAATATATGGAGCTTGCTTTTTGCTGGTATTTTGAATCATATGGACTGGATAGGTCACCTGGTAATGATGAGGACCACTCCCTCTACCTCTGGTAGATGCCCCCAATAGGAAAGATCATTTTCATTCTTTCTTTTTAAAGTGAAAAAAAAACCATGCTTCAATCTGCACCCAGAGTTCATCACTTCTGAAGGATCATTATCTTAACTATTGATGGACTTAGGTATGAGGTCTTTGGTCATTTTTCTTTGTTTCAATGGATAGGTTAAATCACATCTATTCTATATTTGATGGCTGATTAAACTGAGTATTTGCATGAGAGCAAAATGAGCCATGTGCTAATATTACCAGGGTTTCCCTGGGTTTAGGCATAAGTCAGAAGTTTTTGGTGAAAGGCATCCTTCCCTCCCCATTGCACCTGAGTCCTCATGTCAGGGGATACTCAGCCATCAGGGAAACACTCACAGCTGTCAGGTCTTGGCACAAGAAGGTCAGGGTGAAAAGATTCTGAGCAAATCCACTGGAATGCAGCCTGAAGGGTACCTTCTAATGAAAGGGCCAGTGACGTCATTTCTCTATACAAGGGACACCACTTTTATTTTGACATGGAACTTGGAGGCTGAAAGAGGCAATAAATGAAATATTCAGTTACTGGTAGTTGGGGAAGGAGGGGTGCACTAGGAGTGGTTTGTTATTCTGATCACCCTCCTCTTCTCTCCATCCTCCCCCCATACCCACCTCCCTGATCTCCCTGGGGAAAAAGAGCAGTGGAAAGTTCTGATTTTGGTGTTTGGGTACAATGTCAGTGTTCTGCCCTGCCTCCTTCCTGCTTCTGCCAGTCACTGATCTTGTTTGGCCTCAGGCAGTCTCTTTCTTGCTCCATAGCCCCCTTTCTCACCCCCCTTCTCTTCTGTTCTCTACTCTTCTCTCTCTCCCTCCTATCTTCCCTTTCCCTCTCTTTCCTTGCCCCCCGCGTCTCTCTTTCTCTTTCTCTGTTTCTTTGTCTGTCTTTCTCTATGTGTGTGTCTAACTGTGGGTCTCTTTGTCTGTCTGTCTGCCTCTCTCTGTGTCTGTCTCTCTCTCCTTCTCCCTCCCTTTCTCTCCATCTTCCTCCCTTTCCCTCCTTCCCTCTCTCTGTTTCTCTTTTTGTCTCTCTCTGTCTCTGTCTGTCTCCCTTTGTGTCTGTGTCTGTCTTTATTTCTGTGTGTCTCTGTGTCTTTCTGTCTGACTCTCTGTTTCTACCTTTGTCTCTGTGTCTCTCTGTCTGTCTGTCTCCCTCCCTCCCCACCTCCCTCCCCTTCTCTCATACACTCACACCTAAAAAAGATCACTTTTATAATTTGCTGGTGGATTTCCAAATGCCAGTGTTCATTTCAGGAGCACATTTGTTTCTCTTGCTTGGGACAGCCTAAATTTTCCACTGGCTCAGAGCTGAGAAAGCTTCCTTTTTGTAGCCTCTCCCATCCCTTGGTACTGAGGAGGGAGTGCAGGGGGTAGAAAGCCATATGCCAACAGGCTCATCCTGGTGTGCTTAGAAGAATCGTGTTCATCAGAGAAGGCATATTTCTGGAATTACTCGAGGGCAGAGTTTGGCTAAGGCTTAGCTCACATTGTTTCAGTGTGGGCCATTCCTTGAAGATGATAGGAGGTGAAGGACTAGGAAAAGCAAAATATACGATGTAAATAGATAAAGAACAGTAACAACCATGAGAACAAAGCTGAAAAGCTGTGTCATTATAAGGATCAATCTTAGCCCCAAAGGAGAGAAAAAACTGCACCTGCCTCCTTTGTTTGAAGAGGTGGGGGGGGCGGGTCATGAGTATGGAACATTGAATATACTGTTAGATTTGGTTAATGGTTACTTTTACTGAACTGACATTTTTTCTCTAGATCTCCCCCCCCCCTTTTTTTCTTTGTCATAAGAGTTGGCTTCCTGTACAGGGAGAATTGAAGGATATATTTAAAAATGAGGATGATGTCAAAAGAAAAGCTATCAATAAAAAAAAGGTAATAATAAAATGTGACAAAAATTAGTCACAAAACCCAAAAGAAAATGGTAAGGGTGAATGGTATTAGGGAATAAAAAGCCCAAAGCAAAGTGACCCCTGACTTTCTAAGTTGCTATTGCTAACAAGATCAGCAAAGTTTCAGTTTCCTAGGAGGAGAGAACTAGTGGAATCCAAAAAACTCTGAAAGGAGAAAGTATAAATATTACTCACTGTCCAGTAATTAATCTGAAAGGTCCTTACTGCTTTGAAGGACAGCTGCACATGTAACTATTCTTCAAGGATGGGCTCAGGGCTAACCTTTCACAGGGGCTAAGGGTCCTGGCACTCTGGAGGTTATACAGTATCACTTTGGGGCCCTGTGGGAGTTTCACTCCTGTTCTCTGGGCTGACGCCAGAGATTCTTTGGACAAGACCATTTCTTAACCTGAGCCAAAGGTTTAAAATACATATAACCCGGAGGAGGCTGTACATGATTATGGTCAATATTAACATTTAAATACATCAATTTAGGACTGGAAGGGATCTTGGAGGTCATGTTACTCACCTTTCTGATTTTACAGATGAAGAAACTGAGGCCCAGAAAAATTCAATAACTTGTCCAAGGTCACTCCTGGCTTAGAAGCCAGATACCCAGCCTCTATACTGTGCAGCTTCTCAATTTGCCATTAGCCATTATTCTCTAATGTTGCATGTACTTTTATCTAATTCCATTTAAAAATGCTTATGATTCTTTTCCTTTCTTCATGGCAACCCAAGCTTCCAAGACCTGCCTAGTGTCATGCATGTCTCTGGCCACTCTCAATTCCTTAGGCTGAGTTATACAAACCTGTGAAAGTCAATCTTGATGCTGTTCGTCATGTGGTTACTGCCTGGGTAAATGAGCATAGGATCTTATGGGTCATGTACTCTGCACATGTATCACCTTATCTTAGATGTGCTGAGAGCTTCGAAGGCAAAACAAGAGCCCCAGGAAGAGATCTGTTTCCATATAGGAC
This sequence comes from Phascolarctos cinereus, assembly GCF_003287225.1. Lineage (NCBI taxonomy): Eukaryota > Metazoa > Chordata > Mammalia > Diprotodontia > Phascolarctidae > Phascolarctos > Phascolarctos cinereus. The sequence continues at coordinate 262,106,957 of NW_027555514.1, read as the reverse complement.
CTGATGTATGTATTAATGGCCTGTGCCATATTTCAGTGTGCAATCCAGGCGTGATTTCAGTAGCACATATATTTACATGCACAGGGAGCTCATAACTGTGTCACTGTGCCTACTCCAAAGTGAGTGTCTGACCTTTGTGTATGCTCAGCTTAGAACTGTCGGCCGTGTAGGAAGAGTGAGAAGGAATTTTGGAGCTCTCGGTGTGGTCCCCAGATAGGAGCCAGCTCAGGAGATCACAGATGTAAAGCTGGATGGTGGGCCTTCGAGGTCATCCAGTCTAACCTCTTCATTTTACAGATGAGGAAAATGAGACCCAGAGAACTGAAGCGACTGCCCAGTCACACAATCCTGTCTGAGGCAGGATTCAAATCCAGGCCTCCCTGACTCTAAGTCCAGTGGCCTCTCAAATTCCTCAGGGCTAATTAATTTCAAAAGCTTTCCTTTGTGTTCTACTCTTTGTTGACTTTTTTTCTTGGTCCAAAGCCTCACCCTCACCATGACTTTCTAGATCATCTTTGCATCCTATCCCATTTGACTCCCTTTCCTCAAATCTTATTTTTCTGCTCAGCTGAACTATTTGTTACTTCCTGAATTTGCCCTATTCTTTCTCAAAGTTCCTTATGCTAGATTCTCCACCTGAAAAGCCATTCATGCCATTTGTTACTTCTGAAATAGAGACCAAACAAAAATACTACTTCTTTCGTGAAGACTTTCTTTGATTTCCCCAGTTGGAATTTGTTTCACTTCCAGCCAACATTTTTAAGCCCCTCCTATGTGTAAGGCTTTATGCTAAGTGCTGGGAATATAAAGAACACAATACTTTTGGTTTTAAGGGGCTCACAATCTAATAAGTATGAAAAGATAGACAGAGTTTAATGTCCATGCTTGTCCCTGAGGAAATGTAGAAAGTTCGTAAAGGACTCACATAAAGAATGGATACAATTCTCCTCCTTTTTAGGCGAATCTTACCTTCTCTATATGACCTTATATAGCTCCTCAGACTAGTAGAACCAAGCCCTCTCCCCCTCTAGTCCAGACTCCTTTCGGAAGGGAAATGAACATAAGGTTGTTAGAGAGGTGTAGAGAGACTCTGGACTTTTCCAGAGTGAGACCAGCCATGTCTCTCCCTTAGTGTTTTGTGGATACTCCTGAGGGGTAGGGGTATCTTTCTCTAGTAATATGGACTCAAGGTACCATTTCAGTGTTCTGACTGTTGACCTATAGTGATTAGCACCTCATTCTCTTTAACTAATGAACTTCAATTACCCTTTACAATTACACTTTACTCCATAGATATAGCAAGGACAGAGGTATAAATAAACCTTTCCTCCAACACTAGGCGCATTCTTTTCTATACCACCTTGGTTCCTAGAGAGAGTAGACTCAGACAATTCATTTTCTATACAGCATTGGTCCTACCAAGTTCACTTCCAAACCTGCCATAATCACCAAATGAGCTCCTGCTGGGCTGAATCCTGAAGGCCTTTCTTCAGGGGCTCAATACTGAGCTGGCTGGATGACACACCTGGTATGGACCCCCTTATCACAATTCCTGATGGTTCACTGCTCATCTTTCAAAGCTCAGAATATAGCCATCTTCAATATCATTCTTCTAACCCAGTATCATTTGCCTAAAATAGAAAAAACAAACAAATGAACAAAAAGAGCAAAGGAACAGAGGCTTGTGTTCACAAACCACATATCAACATTGGATAGAGAGTACCTGAGGCATACATCTTAGGTCCTTATCTCTATCACCTGAATAAGCAGTTAGAAAAGAGAGAGAGAAAATGCAAAGGCCAGCCCCTGGCTGACACTGTAATACAAGGAGATACAGACTACAGCTGTGATTTCAGTGTTCCAAGAGGAATATTTTCCTACCTCTTTTCCAAGGTCAAGTTTCTTGGTCATTAGAAGTTCATAGCATTTAGTTTCTTTGTTTTTGTGCTCGTTCTTTCCATTTACGTTGTTGTAGTCATTGAGTATATTGTTTTCTTGGCTCTGCTTACTGAAATACTCCCAAGCATGTGAAGATTTCCTCTGGCAGAATGGGCGGATGAGAACAATTTGTTCCCACGGCCATGAAGGTGGCTGCAGCAAGCACTGTGGAGTGCTTGGAGCTTGGTTAGACATGGAAGATGCCAATGTCATCCACTGAATCCTGGATCATCCTCAGTCATCTTGACTATTGTCCTGCCACTGGACTTGAATAACTCAGGAAGAAAGGGTAAGGCTGATGACTTTGTGAAATTCTGCCTCACTTAAGTCCAATTCACGTGTGAGTCAAGATATCACCCTCCAAGAGTCTTTTGAAAGTATTAAATTGGTCACTGTTTACATTTTGTATAAAAAGGCAAAGCCATAAAAAAGAAATTTAGAAAAAGACCAGAATGGGATACAAGTGAGGACTATATAATGCTGCTTTGAAAGCATTGTATTTTTTCCAACTTTTTAAAAAAAATTTTTAGGCAATTGGGGTTAGGTGACTTGCCCAGTGTCACACAGCTAAGTAAGTGTCAAGTGTTTGGTCTGAGGCCAGATTTGAACTTAGGTCCTTCTGACTTCAGGGCCGGTGCTCTATCTGCTGTGCCACCTAGCTGCCCCTATTTTTCCAACTTTTGGAAAGCATGTTAGAGATGAATGAGGTCAAGTAACTTTCTAAAAGGTCGGAAGATTCTAGGAAGGTGAGAGTTAATTTATTAGAGCTGTGCTGTCTCCATATCCCTACATTTCCCTAGCTGGAAAAGGGAACCCTTCTCTACCTCAAAGGGAATAGAATTGTATGGGTTAACTGAAGCCTGAAGATGTTCCGTAGGAACTTGGGAAAAGATACATGAAGGCACAAGCTCTGCTGTTAAGACCAAGTCCCAGAGAACAACTCAGCCGCTAAAAATCTGAAATAATTAATTCATCAGTGAAGGTCCCTGAAAATGAGTCAGAGGAACTCGATGAGCCTACCTCTTTTCTTGCTTAGTAAACACATCTCTCCTTTATGTCTTTTTAAAAATTCTTATCTTGCCCGTGGGCAGTCTAGAGAAAGACAGCATTCTTCCTTTGTGGTTACCTAGCCTCTCAAATGTGTCTTATTAAAGTTTCTACCACTTTTATTTTTTTCTTTCCAAAGTATTTGGAGTTCTTCTCCTGGGGTGCTTCTCTCTCAGACTGCTGAGCCTTGCAGCTTGTGTGAGCCTCCAAACTGGAGTTGGGAATTCACATATCCATGAGGGGTGTATGTCAGACATGTCCTCTCAGAGTGCATTGTCAGCAAATGAGATTCTTGGTGCTCCTTGAGCCTCCTTGAGAGAGGATGTGCCAGGCAGTCAGCAAACCAGAGAGAGTTTGGGAAATGAATTTGACCTGTGTAGCTAAATTCTCTAGGAGATTGAAGCTATTGGAGTGAGGAAGATTCGCTTGAAAACATTTTGTGACTAAGTTGGGAATTCTTGGAGGCAAGGCTTTGGTCCACTGGTGCTCCTGTTCTTTGAGAGGGCTCACACTGAAGACTTCTTTTGTCCTTAATGAGAACAACTACTGGCAATCCCAGATGTGCCCCGAGGATGCTTTCAAGCCAGACAAGACACCAAGATTATATCACTATCATGTGATATTCTGAAGCTCTTGTGATACTGAGGTATCCATATTAATGACGATGAATGGCCCATAGGTCTGGATGATTTGGTACTGAATCTGGGCAGAGTTAGAAATAGCTTAATAAATGGCTTTATAGCCTCTGAGGCACCTATTGTTAGATATGAGATTATAATTTGCAAAGTTAATAGGTAGTCCTGTGCTTGAGGGATCATTATATTCATTTAATTTCCTTCCTTCCTTCCTCCTTTCTCCCTCCCGCACTCTCTTTTCTTTCTTTCTTTCTTTCTTTCTTTCTTTCTTTCTTTCTTTCTTTCTTTCTTTCTTTCTTTCTTTCTTTCTTCTTCCTTCCTTCCTTCCTTCCTTCCTTCCTTTTTTTCTTTCTCTCTTCCTTTCCTTCCTTTATTTCTTTTCTTTTCTTTCCTTCCTCACAAAAGGGAACTAGCCAGTGAGTCCAGTCATCATGAGCACACTCAGTCATCTTGACTGATGCAATCACTATATGGATTGTAGCATATATACAAATAATATTTCCATCCTGCTGATCGTGCAAAAAAGAGATGCCTTTCAATTGGCTGCCTAGCCAATAGCCAAGTCCCAAGGAGGGTTAAGTGACTGGTCCATGGTCTCATAAGTGGTAAGCATCAGAAGGGTTATTTGAACCCAGATCCTCTGATTCCTGGATTTCAGTTTCTTCATCTGTAAAAAGCACAGGTTGGACTAGATGGTTTGTTGTGTCTTTCCCATCTCTAGATCTATGCTCCTCTGATCTTGTTATTTTGACCTCCCACAGAGGCCCTCCTTAGATACTTCCCTGAGTCACAGAGGTGAGTCTAAGTTCAAGAATAGGTGAAGCCAGGAGACAGACAAACCTTGCTTATTTGTCAAGGTTAAGTTTGCAGAGACTCATCCTTTGGAGAAGGCAGAAACTTCTTTGGCCCCAGGAACTTGGGAAATTGCTATTCCCACTGATTGAGGAATGGCTAAGCAAATTATGGTACAAGACTGTAATAGAATATTGCTGCCCTGTAAGAAATGATGAATATGAATAGCCTAGAAAAGCATCAGAAAAATATATATGGACTGATGCAAAGTGCTGAAAGCTGAACCAGGTAAACAATAAGAACAATAACTCTGACAATGTAAATGAAAACAAAATTAACACGTATTAAGTCTAGTCTATAAACATAGTTGAAGTGAAGCCTCATATACTGGATAAAGAATCAGGAACAGTTGGAAATTGGCAAATGCTATCGATCAGTGCTTGATTTATTGTTTTGTTGATTGTGTAGACTAAAGAAAGTGATGGAGAAAGCATTAATAATTGTTAAACATTGACCAGCATGCTTCTGTATGAGGACATAGCTTCAATGTGTCCTCTGTGAGTTATTTGAGAAAAAACTGAAAAGATTCCGTCCCAAACAGCAACAGAAGCAGAGAATGGACCTTTGAGCTGAGCTTGATCCCCTCTATTCTGCTTACCATTCCTGGCTTTCAGCAGAATACTCACAAAAAAGAAACTCTCTTGCTTAAAGAGCTAGACTTGGAATCAGGAAACCTGAGTTTGAATTCTCCCACAGGCAGTTACTCACTGTATCACTTCTCTGTGGCTTCAGGCACATCATCTGTAAAATGAGGGCTGTTGGCCTCAGTGGCTTTTAAGGCCCCTTCCAGCTCCAAATTTATGATCCTATGAACCCAATATTGAATGTTGCGATACTTGAGAACCAAACAAATAATCCCATAAAGCAACAGCTCTACATTAAACACCATTCTGCTAGGTCTTCTAATCTGTTTATGCTACCCCCCACTTTAAGTTTAGGGCAGGTAGGTGGTGCAGTGGGGTGCCAGACCTGCAGTCAGGAAGACTCATCTTCCTGAGTTCAAATCCAGTGTCAGACACTTACTAGCTGTGTGACTCAGGGTAAGTCACTTAACCCTGTTTGCCTCAGTTTCCTCATCTGTAAAATGAATTAGAGAAGGAAACAGCAAACCATTCTAGGATTTTTGCCAAGAAAACCTCAAATGGGGTCATGAAAAGTTGAACATGACTGAGCAACAAAGACTTTGAGTGGCAGAATTGGATTAACTGAAGATAGTGTTGTGAGAGAACCATTGCTGGCCTAGGAGTACCTCAGTGATTATGATGAGGGTCCTTGTGATGAGAAATTTCTGCAAGACTGTTTGGTGCCCATCAGATGATTTCTGCATTTGGGTCAGGCCTCTCCAACTATAAACAAAAGGAGATTTTTGGCTGGAGAAATATCAAATTTACTTTGTTAATGAGGGAGGTTGAAACTGGGAAAATAATCATGTGTTGTAAACACAGCCTTGTGGTTGGACTTGTGTAAAACATAACCCTGGGAAAAGGCTAACAAGAAAAATGGCCTTGGAGAGAACAAAAAGACAGACAAATTTAAGCAAGCCCAAGGAATAATCTAGGCGAACACTGAAAATCATTTCAAAAAGAGGGAAGGGTCTAATTAGTTGGTGAGCTACTTGCCTTAGAAAAATTCTATAAAAGGGGCAAAATATAAAAAGCATGTCTTTTGTTACAGTTTTTGAAATAGAATTATTATAGAATCATAAAATTACTAATTTAAAGCTGAGAGGAAGAGGTCATTTAGTCCACTTCTCCATTTTACATGTGAGGAAACCGAGGCTCAGAGAAATGACATGATGAAATGACTTACCCAAGGTCACAGAGGTTTGTGATAGGATCATAGATCCAGGGCTGAAGGGGACCTTAGAAACCACTTAGTCTAGGAGATGAGGAAACTGAGTCTTCGAGAGCAGAAGTGAATGTCCAGGGTCAAAGAGAGAAGCAGAGCCAGTGAGTATTTGGGCTCTGTACTCTGTCCAGAATATTCCTCGGCTTTATCTTAGCCCTAGAAGTTGTTTTACCCATTGGATTGGGAGCTCTTTGAAGCAGGGACTCTCATTTTGTCCTTTGTATTTCCAGCACTTAGCACAGTGCTAGGCACAGAGTAGATGCTTAATATTAGTTTATTAACTGACAACCCGATGATAAAATCTTAAGTGAATCCGTTTTTTCGCTTGCATTTTAAAACCTTCCCCCATGCTCCCCCTTCTGCTTTAGTCCTCTGGTTAATGTGTTCAGATGGGATCTTGGCAGCCAGATGGAATGTGATCTATATTTAGGGGCTCCATTTGACCTTAAGTCTAAATATGCTACCATTTCTTAATTTCTTCATAAATATTCTTGGAAAGTAGATTGTCATTTATCTTTATGGCGTACAAAAGTCGTTATGTTGACGAGGCTATTTTTTCCTCAAAGAAATTTAAAAAATCATATTTATTCTCTTAAAAACTGTTCCCATTTTGACAAAAGTGAAACGGCTAATTTAAAACCATTTTTACCTTGTTTGCCCCTTGTCTTGCCAGGTGCCTGTGCACAGAATTGCAACTGGCATGGGGCCATTTGGGCTTTGCCCCAGAGTGGAGAGGGAACTAGACTTGGAGCCAGGAAGAGCTGGGTTCAAATCCTGCTTCAGACACTTAATACATGATCCTGTGCTTCAGTTTCTGCAGCTATCAGATTGGGTGGTGGTGGTAGAATCAATGGCTTTTTAAGGTTTCTCCCCTTTTTGGTCTAGTTACCCCAAACTGCTCTTTTTCCACTCTGCTTGTGGCAGCAGACTCATCCCAGGGGACACTTCCTATCCCTTTAGCACCTTAGAAAACTATGGTATCTATTGGAGCTAGTTTCTTCTGCCCAGGGGCCATATGCTCCCTTTCCTTGCATATCCTGCTACTCACTCAAGATAGAAACATTGCTAGTCATGGCACTAACTAGGAGTACAGGGTGGCACAGGGGCAAAGTGAGGGTCACCCTTTCAGCTGGTGGGAATTCAGCTAGAAAGCAGTTCTGAGAGTTAAGAAAGAGGAGGATATAGTATGACTTCAGCATCAATGCTGAATTTTGCTAACGTGATTTTTTTTTTTCTGTTCTAAGAAACTGTGCCTACCCGTGTATGGGCGTCATGGTGAAAAGATGCCGGTGACAGGCAAAGAGGGAAGTATAAAAGATGGTGCTTTTCTTAAGCCAGAGAGAAGCAAGAAAATGAATACACAATGACTACATCATTGTAAATAGAAGGAATAACCACTGCAAAACAGTAGAAAATTAATATTGCAAAAAATCAAGAATGACTGAAAAAGAAATGTGAGAAAAAGCTTCTCCCACTCCTTTGTACAGGTGATGCGAGTGGTCTATGGGTGTGCAACATTGCACATAATGTCAAAAAAAATTTATTTGATATATTGATTGATTTTGCAGAATTTTTTGGTCTTTTTCTTTAAACTTTTGTTATGAAGGAAGAATTCTCTCTGGGAGGGTAGAGGGGGAGAACTACAGGAGGAATCCAAGCAATGAAAAAATTGAGGTTATAAATAAAAATCTACTAAAAAAGAAAAACTAAAACAAAAAAGGAATGAACTTAGCATTTGTCAAAGTTGCTTGGGTTTCAGTGCTGTAGACAAAAGTCCTCTGTTTTGCCACCACTCTCAAAATTCACATGCAGAGCAGGGCCTTCATAATTCTTCTGCTGTCCTGGAGCAAGGAAGTCCTAGTGAGCCAACAGGAAGCTGGCATTGACAGTAGCATCCGCTGGTCAGGGCAATGGAACCCTGTGGCGGGTTCCAATCAATGTAGCAGAAAGAATAGTCATTCTGAATTTGATTTTTCTTTTTCTTTTGAAAAGGCTTTGAAAGATAACATTCACATCAATGGGTCTTTCAGGTATCAGAAAAAGAAGGCTGTAAAATATGAGCAGGCTTGTGGGGGTTTGTGATATCTGTCTTCAAGTATTTGAAGCATTGTCCAGTAAAAGAGAGATTCTACTTGTTCTACTTGGCTGCAAAGGGTAAAACAGGGAACAATAGGTGTATGTTGCAGTGGGACAGATTTAGACTTGATTTAAATAGTATCTACAAACATTTATTAAACACCTATTGTATGCCAAGCACTATGTTAAGTGCTTTTTGTTGTTGTTTAGTTGTTTTCAGTCATGTTCAACTCTTTGTGACCCTTTTGGGGGATTTCTTGGCAAAGATACTGGAGTGGTTTGCCCTTTCCTTCTCCAGCACATTTTATACATAAGGAAACTGAGGCAACCAGGGTTAAATGACTTGCTCATGGTCACATAGCTATTGAGTGTCTGAAGCTGGATTTGAACTCAGGTCTTCTTGATTCTAGGACCAGTGCTTTATCCACTGAGACACGTAAGTGCACCATATGAAGTGCTGGATTTAAGTGTGTGTGCAGGGGAAATCATCAAAAGTAGAGCCTACCCAAAAGTGGGATGGATTGCTTTAAGCATTTTTTAAAACATTTTTATTTAAAAATTTGGGTTCCAAATTCTATCCCTTCTTCCCTCCTTCTCCTCCTTCCTCTCTGAGATGACAAGCAATCAGATATAGGTTATACATGTGCAATTATGTAAAACATTTCATTTTGTATAAAATGTATAAAACATGGTCATTTTGTGTAAGGAGACTTGAATAAAAGAAAAAAAAGAAAGAAGTGAAAAATAGCATGATTCAATCTGTATTCAATTAATATCAGTTCTTACTCTGGAGGCAGATAGTATGCTGTGTCATTAATCCTTTGGAATTGTCTTGGATCATTGTATTGCTGAGAAGAGCTAAGTCATTCATAATTCTTCATCAAACAATATTGCTGTTAACTGTGTACAACTTTTTCCTGGTTCTGTTCACTTCACTCTGCATCAGTTCATGTAAGTCTTTCCAGGTTTTTCTGAAATCATCCTGCTTATCATTTTTTATAGCACAATAATGCTCCATTATAATCTTATACCACAGCTTGTTTAGCCATTCCCCAATTCATGGGCATCCCCTCAATTTCCAATTCTTAGCCACCACAAAAAGAGCTGTTATAAATATTTTTGTACAAAAGCTCCTTTCCTCTTATTTTGGATGTCTTTGGGTTATAGACAGACTTAGCACATAGTTGCACATAGTTCCAAATTGTTCTCCAGAATGGTTGGATCAGTTCACAACTCCACCAACAGTGTGTTAGTGTCCCAGTTTTCCCACATCCCTTCCAACATCCAACATTTTCCTTTTTTTGTCATATCAGCCACTCTGACAGGTATGAGGCAGTACCTCAGAGTTTTAATTTGAATTTCTCTGATCAATAGTGATTTAGAACATTTTTTTTTCATCTGACTGTAGATAGCTTTGGTTTATTCATCTGAAAACTACCTGATCAAATCCTTTGGCCATTTATCAATTGGGAAATGACTTGTATTTTTATAAATTTGACTCAGTTCTCTGCATATTTGGGAAATGAGGCCTTTATCAAAGATACGTGTCACAAAAATTTTCCCACAGGTTTTTGCTTTCCTTATAATTTTGGCTACATTGATTTTGTTTGTTCAAAAACTTTTAAATTTTTTATAATCAAAATTACCTATTTTATATTTTGTAAGGCTCTCTGTATCTTCTTTGGTCCTAAATTCTTCCCTTATCTGTAAATCTGACAGGTAAATTATTCTGTGCTCTCTTAATTTCTTATGGTATCACCCTTTATTTGTGAATCATGTACTCATTTTGACCTTATCTTAATATATGGTGCAAGATGTTGGTCTATAGTTTCTGCCATTCTGTTTTCTAGTTTTCATCAGATAATGAGTTTTTTGTTCCAAAGGCTTAGATCTTTGGGTTTATCATATTTACTATGATAATTTACTATAATGTAATTTGTTAATCTATTGCATTGATATACCACTCTATTTCCTAGCCAGTACAAAATTGTTGTGGTAATTACTGCTTTATGATACTGTTTGAGATCTGGTAAGTCTATACCTCTTCCTATTTTCACATGTTTTTTCATTGATTTCCTTGATATCCTTGAGCTTTTGCTCTTCCAAATGCATTTTGTTAATTTTTTTAGCTCGATAAAATAATTTTTGGTAGTTTGATTGGTATGAAAATAAATAAATTAACTAATTTAAGTAGAATTGTCATTTTCATTATATTGGCTTGACCTACCCATGAGCAAGTAATATTTTTCCAGTTGTTTAGATCTGACTTGTGTGAAAAGTGTTTTATAGTTGTGTTCAAATAGTTCCTGGGTCTGTCTTGGCAGGTAGACTCCCAAGTATTTTATTTGTCTATAGTTATTTTAAATGGAATTTCTCTATCTCTTGCTGCTGGACTTTGTTGATAATATAGAGAAATGTTGATGATTTATGTGGGTGCTTTTAACATTTATTAAGCACCTCTCATGTTTCTGGGACTGTGTAAGGCAGTGGAGATACAAAGAATAAAACAATCCCTACTATCTAGGGGCTTACATTCTAAGGGAGTGTGGTATGGTTGGGGGGAGGGCAGAAGGCTATAGTTGAGGTTGAAGTGGCAATACTTTTTTATGGATGGATTAGATTAGATTTCTTCTAAACTTCCTTCCAAGCCAGACCCAGCAATTCTGTGCAAATTGCCTCATAAACTAGAGAAGGAGGTCATGACCCTAATCGATCATGATGACTGTTTGAACTTTGTAGAAATATTTTCCATGGATTTGGTCATTGAATGAAAAGAACCATTGTGCCAAATATGTGGCATGATGGGATTCCCATTTACAGGAGATGCTAACGTTCGTCTCACAGATTCTGAGTTGGGAGGGACCTCAGAGGCCATCTAGGCCAACTTGGACCTGACCAAGAATGGCCTCGATGAAATGTTCGACAAGGGATCCTCTGGCCTCTACCTAAAGACCTCCACTGAGGGGAGAACTCACTACCACTGAGTTAGTCCACTCCATCATTGGATGGCTCTAGTTATTGGCAAATCTAATTCACATATGGAATTTAAATCTTAGCCTATATGACCAGAGTCAGTGTGGTGCAATGGAAAGAGGGCTAAATTTGAATTTAGTGTCAGAGAACCTCCCATCTCTACCAGATGTTACTCCAGATTACACAGGGAACACTCAACCACTCCAGATATGCATTTTATTCTCCAGTGAGCTCCAGCAGTTACATTTTGTTCACTTTCACAACTTCTTCCCCTTCTTCCCACTCCATTGGTAGACATCTTAGATGGCATCTTTGAAGAGCTATAATTCAGGTGGGATGACCAGGACTTTGGACCAAGGAGCTAAAATTTAGTGGACAATTACAGCCCATGAAATCCATCAGCAGCACAGAAATAATTAAACTTGGCATTTATTTGCCATGAATAAGTAGTTAAGACAGGATGCTACCAGACTGAATGTTTTTTCCTTGTTTTTCTAAATCACCCCTATCTTCCATGGATGTACCTCAGACAAGTTTCTCCCTGGATCAGGACCACCCTGTTCTCCCCCAGCTCTCTAGCAGCCATCTCACTGTGTACCAAAGTCTTATCCCATTCTCAATGGATTTATCTTTAAAAGTTGATGTGGAGATATGATCCATGCTGTTTGTACTAGGCACAAAAATCACTAGTTATGGCTCTGCATCTATGTGGATTGCCTACTGGATATCCAAAAAAGGAAAGTGGGTACTTCTGGAAAAGGGAAGCAGATATGATACTGAACTGGTTAAAAGGAGAATTAAAGGGAAAAAAATCAAAATAAAATGATGCCATCTTCACCACCAAGGGCATGGAGGTAGCTGAAGGAAGAATACTGCCAATCATACTAATGGTAATGATGATGATAATATTTATATGATGATAATATTTGCTATATAAATGTGCCAGGTACTGTGCTAAGTGCTTCACAAATATTACCTCATTTGATCCTTAGAACAGCCCTGGGAAGTAGATGCCATTATTATACCCATTTTACAGTTGAGGAAAGTGAGGCAAACAGAGGTTAAGTGAATTGCCCAAGGCCACAGGCTAGTAAGTAATTTTACAGATGAGGAAACCAAGGCCTAGAAAGGTGAAATGATTTGCTCAAGATCGTTTAAAGAGTAAACAGAGGGGCAGCTAGGTGGTGCAGTGGATAGAGCACCGGCCTTGGATTCAGGAGGACCTGAGTTCAAATCCGGCCTCAGACACATAATAACACTTACTAGCTGTGTGACCTTGGGCAACTCACTTAACCCCATTGCCTAACCAAATAAAAAAAAAACAAAACTAAAGAGTAAACAGAGTCAAGATTTACACCTGCGTCCTCTGACACCAGGGCCCAGTCATTTCCACTGAAAGATATTTGTTTCCCAGTTCATTCTGTGCCTCAGTTTCTCCATTGTTACATAAAAAATGTGCATCTTCTCCTTTCAGCCAGAGAATATTGGTCAAGGGTTCTCTCATATTGGAATGGAAAACCACATGTAAGGTCTATCAAGGATTACTAAGGGTGCCTTTTCTTCTCTGATTTTAATGAAACAATTTCTGCCAAAGGATCTTAACTCTCCAGGTTTTCCTAGGTTGAGTTAATTAGCATAGGCCTTTACTAAGAATTCTAGGTGTGTTTTCACGGGGCTAGTGCCTGTTAATCATTCTTTACCCCTCATCTCCATATATAACATCATTATAATAGAAAGCACAATCATTGGATTGGCTTCTCCATGGACAGAGATTGGATTTGAGATCTCATTGGTATTAGGAACTTCCTGTTCAGGAAACTTCCTCTCCCAGTGCAGGTCAGTACTTTCTCTCCAACCTATAGTATTAGAGATCTGCCCAGAGCACAGAGAGCTCACAGAGTCACATAGCCAGCAAGTATCAGAGTATCAGATTGGAACCCAGACCTTCCTAGGTTGACTGTCCACTCTGGGTACTCATGCTGCTTCTACAGTATCACAGGAACATAAATTTCTCACAGGCAGAAGGGATTTGAGATCCATCATTGTATTTAAGGAAACTGAGGCCCAGAGAAAATAAGTGATTTATTCATAGAATTTATAAATGCCATTTCAATAAAGCACTGTTCCTGTGGACCATCTTTATGCCATATGTTTTAGGATCCCAGATCTAGAGCTGGAAGGGGTCTCAGAGGCCATCTGTTTCAACCTTCTCATTTTATAGACAAGGAAACTGAGGTTCAGAGAACTGAAGTGACTTTAATGAAGACCTCATAGGTAGTAAGTATGAAATGCATGATTTGAACACAGATCCTCTGGCCCAAAGCTAATGTTTGTTCCTTCCACTGTACTACATTGCCTACGTTTGGGGCTCTGAAGTGGCTTTGAAAACCAGAGTCCTATGTTAGAAGAGTATTTAGTAAAATGAGCTTTTGACTCCTTTTTATATGACTCCTAATAGTGATGAAACAGCAGCATGTAAGCTCTTTGAGGGCAGGGACTATTCCTTTTTGCCTTTGTATCGCCAGCGTCCAACACAGTACTTTGCACATAGTACTCGTGTGATAGATGAGATATTGAGATATTTGGCTGACTCCTAATAGATGCTTTGTTGTTGTTTGGTCATGACCAGTTCTTCATGGCCTCATTTAGGATTTTCTTGGCAAAGATACCTGAGGGTTTGTCGTTTCCTTCTCTTTTCTTTCCTTTCTTTTTTCTTTTTTTTTGCTAGGTAATGGGGTTAAGTGACTTGCCCAGGGTCACACAGCTAGTAAGTGTTATGTGTCTGAGGCCGGATTTGAACTCGGGTATTCCTGACTTCAGGGCCGGTGCTCTATCCACTGCGCCACCTAGCTGCCCCTGCCGTTTCCTTCTCCATCTCATTTGATAGATGAGGAAACTGAGGCAAACAGGGTTAAGTGACTTACTCAGGGTCACACAGCTAGGAAATGTCTAAGGCCAGATTCATACTTGGGAAGATGAGTCTTCCTGACTCAAGGCCCAGAACTCTATCTGCTGTGCCACCTAGCTGCTCTAGTAGGTGCTTACTATACAAGCATACCTTTCCCTCTCCTTTTGTTGAATTGAATTGATACATGTATGTATGTGTGTATGGAAAGTGGTCTCATAACTACCTGACTTTTACCTCCTTTGTGTCGTTTGAACCTCACAACAATCCCATGGTGTGGTATTCTGGGCATTTTCATCCGCAATTTAGAGGTATGGATATTGAGTTTTCAGACTTCCCTAAGGGACTGGCCTAAGCTAGCAAGGGTCAGAGACAGGATTCAAACTCAAATTTCCCTGGCTCAAAGTCCAATACCCCATTCACTATGCCTTCTGATCTTAAGATGGGCAGGCTTCCTTCCATCTTTTTCATGTTTGGGTTCTGGCCCATCACAATCTCAGCCCTACTTTCCCTTCTCCCTCTCAGTTCTAAATAGCTGACGTGCACGTGACTCTTGGTTGCTTCTGTGGGGCACTATCCCTTGGGCATTTGTGAGAGGAGATGTGGCCTGGTATGTAGGCCTCCAAAGCAAGCTGCCAATGTTTTACTGAAAGGAAAAAAAATCACGTGAAGATACAGAGAGGAAAAATAAACTCACTTTATCTTCCACAAATACTTTGAATACAAGAATTTCCCCCCCAGGGGGTGGAGTGCTGGGGAGGATAGGGAGGTTAGGTAGTTTATTTAAAACACATAAGCCAAAACAAGGCTATGTGTTCTTTTTAAATCTTTATTTCTTCAAAAAATATTTTTCTAACCATATAATCCTATTTCAGCACTTGTTCCGCTGTAGGAGGAGGGGGTGTAATATTCCCTTTGTTGCTAGAAATTCCCACTGGATCTCTTCCTATTAATAGACTTACTGGATGAACACTTGGGTAAATGGAAAAACCCCAGAACACATCTTAGGAAGGGACTAAGCCAACTATACCCCTGCCTATACATCTGCATATAAGCCGGTAATCATTAACTGCTTGACTTAAATTTGAGCTCTGAACTCTGTGGCAAGAAGCCATCACTGGTTAAAACTTAACTGTTAGCAAAATGTCCTTCGTTTTCAAAAGTCTAGGTTATTAAACTAACTGGTTATTAAAATGCCCACGTTCAGTGGCATGGCAAGAGTTTGGGCCGTTGTTTCTATTTAGAAGCTAAAAATATAAAGAAAAACCCCAGGCCTGTGGAAAAAAAAATGAGAGTGCTCTGTTGGGAAGTAGAAAAACCCATGAGAGAGGACAAGGGGGTAGAAAAAAAAAAGTCAGGCCGAATATTCCCAGAAGACGCAGTTTTTATCTGTTCTCTTATGACCCCATCTAAACTCAGTACGATAATTCATTGGAGAGAACCTTGTAATTTGATGAGGGTTTTTTAAAAATTTTGTTTTGGTTTGTTTTTGTGGAACAACAACAAGACAGCCTTTCTTTCTGGAAAATAACTTGGTCGATAATAATGTATTTTTCCCTTTTTTAGGAAATTAATTTATTTTTCAAAGATAGTATCAATGCCTTTTTATTTCTTACATCACAGTCATTTCTGCATATTCTCTCCCTCTGCCTCCACCACCCAATGAACCTTCCTTGATAGCAAAGTAAAACAGTCAAAACCAATCACCATAGCAATAGTATCAGGCAGCCTTTGCTTCTGAGTTCAGTTTCATGAACTGGGAAAGGGTCCCATGGACTTTCTTGGAGCTTGGGCTGCATTTAATTTTCATTTGACTGACATACAGGATACATTTTCAATTACTTGATTCTATTTTCTCTCAGGGGCTGCTCTTGCTGAGATAGGAAAGCAAAAGTTGATAGGACACTGGCCTCTTTTATATTGTAGCTTGCACTCCAGTAGTCTATCTCCTTAGTACCATGGCCTTGATTTAGATTTAGAGCTGGAAGAGATCTTAGAGGTCATATACCGTAATTCTCTTTTTTATTTTAGAAATGAGGGAACCTAGACCATGAAAGTTAAGCTATTAGCTCAAGGTCACAGAGCTAGTAGGTGTCAGAACTGGGATTTGAACTTGTATCTCTTTTTCCAAATCCATCACCTTTTCCTTTGTGCAAATAATGTTGATATTTTCTTTCTTTCATCATTGATCTGGCCTCCCCTTCTCTCTTCTCTCATCCTCGCCTTCTTCTTTGAAGTGACTTTAATAATTATAGTTTACACTTGTTTGCAACTCTTTCACTCCTACAACCGTGTGAGGATAGTTGTAAAGAGGCGAGTCATAGAAATGTGCTTCTGTGAGCCCCAAAGATTAGTCAGGACCATGGACAGGGATGACTATTAATCATCTGCACTCCTCCCACCCCCAATTACAGTCCTTTAACTTGGAGGTTAACTCATTCAATTGTTCCTCCACCTATGTGACCATGCCCATTCCTCTTGTTCCCAGGATGTAGTGTCAATCAAAAGTTTCTGCCAATGAGTGCTTACATTTGTAAGTAGTTCTATTGGATTACATAGATGTGCATATCAGTTCTCCATTATCTTCTGTAAGGTAAAACCTCACTTTTACTGACATTAGCTGCAGTGTAAGAAAACAGAAAATTCCATGTTTTACGCAAAATGCCTGATTCCCAACAGGCTCAGAAAAAAGTGGCTTGAATCATTCATGGTGGTCGGTACTGACTTCTTCCCCTTAGCTCAAGCTCATAAGAATGACCTTGACCATCATGGTCTGTGTGCTGACACATGTTATATGCATTCCTGTGCTCAAGGTGCAGAAACTCAGATTCCTGTTCCATCAAGTCTTTGCATGAATGAAGACAAAAAGAGGTCTATTTTGCCATCACAGAAGAATCAGTCTGGGAGGGGAAGACCTTTAGAGTTTCTGGCCAGAACAGAAAACAATTGCTAATAATGCTCACTCTAAGCTCTCAGAACACAAACAGTGAGCAAGTGAGGCTTGGCCTAGGACCTATTATTGCCGATCTGTGAAAGCCAGAGTGATTTGGGTTTAAAGGCATAGTGTAGTACCTTCATTTGAATCACAATGGGCTTTTTCAAAGCCTGTTTTTTCAGAGCTATATTTCAAGAAGTCATAAATGTAAACTGTGCAAGACAAAGGGTTAATTGTCCCAGCTTTTTGGAGAAAAATGATTTAGGACAGTAATCTGGGGGAAGCTTATAAATCCCTGGACATAGACCTATTACATAGGCAATATAGGTATAATTGTCTCACTTTTGCAGATGATGAAATGGAGATTCAGGGAGAAATTACTTCTCAAGGCAAGAGTGTGCTGGAGCCAGCTCAAGCCAGCTAAGGGGAGCCAATTGTTAAATTTTCTATGTGAACATTTCACACTTTGGAAATCAGTAAGTTATAATTCTGGGCTTAGATTATTGTTTTGTTGATTGTCTAGATTTAAGAAAGTGATGGAGAAAATGCTAATGCAGACTAGATTTAAACATGTATCCCCTGAGCATTTTTTTCCCTTGGAAACTTCATTGTTATTGTTTAGTCATTTTCAGTTGTGTCTGACTCTTTGTGACCCCATTTGGGGTTTTCTTGGCAAAGATACTAGAGTGGTTTGCCATTTCCTTCTCCAGCTCATTTTATAGATAAAGAAACTGAACAAACAAGGTGAAGTGATTCATCCAGGGTCACACAGCTAGTAAGTATCTGAGGCCAGATTTGAACTCAGGGAGATGAGTGTCTTCCTGACTCCAGGCCCAGCACTCTATCCACTGGGCCACCTAGCTGTCCTGGAAAGCCAGTTGTTAAGTATTTACCAGCATACCCCTGTCTCAAGATAGAGTTACAGATAGAAAGTTAAAAGGTCATTGATCTAAATCTAGAAAGAACCTTAGAGGTCATGGGGTCCAACCTCCCCCTTTTAGAGGCAAGAAACTATAGGCATAAAGAAATTGTGACTTGCCCAAGGTCACACAGCTAGTAAGTGTCTGAGGCAGGATTTGAACTCTGATCTTCCTGACTCTAAGTTCAGTGTCAGAGGGAGGATTTGAACCTAGATCTCCTGACTCCAAATCCAATGTTTTTTTTATTCCACATTGAACACAAAGACATGATGAGAGGGTAAAGGGGTTCAAAGTGATAGGATAACTTTTGAGACTCACAGTATTAGGATCAAAAGGTACCTTAGAAATCATCTAGTTCATTCCTCTTATTTTCAAGAATGGTGGATGAAAGACCACTGGCCTTGGAGTCCACAGTCCAACACTTATTAACTTTATGATCACTGGGATTCATTTAAGTAATTTTCTTTATGTGTTATCTAAACATATATATATATATATATATATATATACATATATTCAATGTTGCCTAATAAATAATTTTCAAAGAATATTCCCTTTACCTTTGCTTAGTCATTTACTGGTTTCTTCTAAAAAATGCAATAGAAGATGGGAATATTAATATATATGCCACCAGGATTTTTCTATGTGAGTCAGTTTCTTGCCTTAGGATAGGGGTTTTTCAGGGGGACCCTAGGACCATAGATTTCAAGTGCTCCCATGCACTTGGATGGCAAAAAAAAAGCATATTTATTTTCAGTAATCTTTAACTAAAATTTAGTGTTTCTTCCAATTTTTTAAAAACATGATTCTGAGATGGGCTCCATAGGCTTCATCAGATAACCATAGAGGATCATGCCATAAAAAAGGTTGAGAAGATTCACTTGAATAGCTGGTTTCCAGAAATATGGTGCATCCAAAAGCAAGGATCATTTATTTTTATTTTTGGAATCAAAAAGCTTTTCCTTAAAAAAAATTTAATTGAATTTTTATTTTCAGTTCCAAGTTTTTCCTCTCCCTTCACTCCCTCCTCTACCCATAAGAAGTCAAGAAATATGATACCCATTACACATATGAAGTCATTTAAAACATATTTCCACATCAGCTATGTTGCCTAAAAAGGCAAAGAAAATAAAGAAAGGAAATAAAAATATACTTCAGGCTACACATTGAGACCATCTGTTCTTTATTTGGAGGTGAGTAGCATTTTACATCATGAATCCTTTGAAGTGATGGTGGATCATTGTATTGATTGGTTATCAAATCTCGATTATCTTTACAATGTTGCTGCTAGGTATAGATTGCTCTCTTAGTTCTGCTTACTTCACTTTTTGGAGTAATATATTTTTATTTATTTTATTAAATATTTATCAATTACATGTAAAAAAATTTTAACATTCATTTTTTAAAAAAATTCTCTCCCTCCCTCCTGCCTCTTTTTCACCCCTTGAAAAGGCAAGCAATGTGATATTGATTATACCTGTGAAGTCATGCAAAACACATTTCCATATTAGCTATATTGCAAAAGAAAACATATACACAAAACAAGACATATAAAGAAAGTTTTAAAAAGTATGCTTCAATCTGCACTCAGTGTTTATCAGTTATCTTTCTGGAGAGGGATAGCATTTTTCATTATGAGTCCTTTGGAATTGTCATGGATCATTGTATTGATCAGAGTGGCTAAGCCATTCACAGTACATGATCCTTACAATACTGCTGTTACTATGTACAATGTTCTCCTGGTTCTGCATACTTCACTTTTCATCAGTTCATTTAAGACTTCATGGGTTTTTTCTGAAACCGTCCTTCCTGTCATGTCTTATATTATACTATTATATTCCATCACAATCATATACCACAATTTGTTCAGTCATTTTCAAATTGATGGTCATCCCCTCAATTTCCAAGCTATTTCCAAACTTTAAACCCTGGATTAGATTCAATCTATTCTAGTTAATGGTCTAGATTCCTCAGTCTTCCTGAGATTTCTTCTTCCCAGACCAATAATCAATGAATAGCTTCATCTTATGGGAAAAAAAAACAATTTACTTAAAACAGACAGCACAGCCATTTCAAGAGCAGCAAAGAAGAGATTACATATAGTGTAGTACCTTGAGGCATACCCTGACTCACAGGGCAGATTCCTCCAGAGAAGAACTAAGCTGGCTTCAAGAACTATGGGTCAGGGGCAGTACAGTAGATAGAACTCTGGTCTTGGAGTCAGGAGGAAGTGAATTCAAATCCAGTCTCAGACATGTGACACTTACTGGATGTGTGACCCTGGGTAAGTCACTTAACCCCGATTGCTTCATGGAAAAAGCAAAACAACAACAACAACAACAAAAACAACCAAACCCAAAACAAACAAAAAAACTATTGGTCAATATGGGTCTATATCCTAAAGCCATGACTTGAAAACATTGATCATTAGGCCAATTTGTGCTTCGAATGGATAGCCATTGAAGCTATTAGTTCAAAGCAAATATATTTAATTAAATTGTACAGCAAGAAAAGTAGCAACAAATTTTTGTTTTCTTCATAAACCTGTGGTGGTGCATTCTCCCGTAAACATATATAAGATCATTAGGAAGAGTGGACATAGAAAGTATGTGCAGGACTGCACTGATAAAATGTTTAACAACCAGCTCTCTGGGGAAAAATGTAGCTGTGACACACTTTTGAACTTAATCTGCACTATTAACATTTTCTCCATTTTTAGAAAGTCTAGAATCTAGACTCTAGATAATCAACAAAACAATAAATGAAGCCCTGATTTGTAGCATTTGCTGATTACTAAGGTGTAAATGCTTACACCGAAAATTTAACAATTGGTGGTCTGGGGCTGGCTCCAGCAAACCCCTGAACATGTGTAGAGGAGTCCATACAAGGAGCCAGTATAATCAAGGCATATATGTGGAGAAACCTACAGGGAACATGGGTGGTAGGGCAAACACTGAGGGTGCACATGTATAGAGAGCATGTGTCTAGAGCAAATGCATGGAGGAGCAATTCTTGCCTTGGAGGCTATAGGGCTGCTAGTGCCTACTATTGACGTCATTGTGCTGCTGCTTCTGCCAGACCTCTTTACTGATCTTGTAGTCTCTTCCCAGCGCTGCTCTGATGGGCATTCATCCAGATGTTTTCTAGCCTGACTCATTGTCTTGCCAGAAGCTGCTCTTCCAGACACATAGACTTCACCTGCCTTCCCCTTCCAGCGGGGGGAAGGCATTCTTCTTAAGCCTCTTGCTTCTGGCTCAGCTGAAATCCTTTGCTTTGTCTTGCTTAAGAGAAAAGCAGGTGCTGCCATGTTCATTTAGTTTAAATCCCAGAGATACTTTCCTGCTATAGCTCCTTTAGAAAAAAGAAGAAATCTTGCTTCAGACCAGCAAAAAGTATCCCCTTAGGTTTTCCTAGTTTGTTCCCTCTAGTCTTAGCTACTAAATTCATTTCCCTAGTAGAAAATTCTCAGTCCTAGGTTCCAAGTTTAGTACAGTACAGAGCAAAAGTCCTCCCAGTTAGCTAATGCTATTGGGCTTAATGTTTTCTTTCAATGAAATTTTTTGTTTGCTGAATTTCAGGTTTGTTGAGGGAGTTCGAATTAGTGAGCATTTCATATACTACAGTGGGCATTCTGCATAAGTACTAATTTTAATTTCTGAAGCCTAAAATATAAATCAGGTAACAGCCATTTGCTCTATAATAGTCAATAAGCTTGGTGGGTGTGGGGTGGGAAGGGGTATGGGATTTCCAAATTTTGGAACCCAAAGCCTGTTCTACTCTCCCATGCCCATGGATAGGGGCAGGAGAGGAATCACTGAGGTAAGGCCAAGATCTAATGACAAGATCTTTGTCTCCTCCATAACCACAGTTCTGGCTCTTTTATGGGCTTTGAGGCACTCCTTAGAATTCCAGATACCCTCTGGGAAAGGGAAGGGAAAGGAAGGGAAGAAGTATTTATTGGGTGCCTACTCTGTGCCAGAGACTGTGGTAAGTACTTTTTACATATATTATCTCATTTGATTCTCACAGCAATCCTGTAAGGTAGTTGCTATTATTATCCTTATTTTACAGTCAAGGAAACTGAGGCAGACAGAGGTTAAGTTACTTATCCAGGATCATACAGCTGGGAAGTATCTGAGGATGGATTTGAAATCAGGTCTTCCTGACTGTAGGACCAGTACTTGATCTACTATGTCACCAGCTGCCTCTAATCACCCTCCCAAACCATCTCCATCCACATTCTTGACTCCCTATCCACTAGTAACTAGCCTTCCTTGTCATTCATTTCCACTCGTCATCGCTGTCTTATTGAAAGTTAGGGGGAAGGGGAAGAGTGTCCGACTTGTTGGGCTGTTGTTTCGTTACTCTCTCTCTCTCATACTCTGGTGTATCTGAGATTTCTTCAATATGAGTGCTCCTCATGATGATGTCAAGCACAATCTATCCCCATGCGTTTCCCTAAGTTGACTACAGAGAGTCTCTGAGCATGTTGGGCATCTTTTCCCCATTGTCTTGATATCCTGAGCCTATTAGTGGAGCTTGCGGGCTGTCCGTTACTCACTTTCTTTTTCTATCATACTAGTCTTTGATGACATCTTTTATTCTGTTTCTCTTATAATTCTTCCTGTTACAGCCTGCCCACACTTCCCAGATGCATCTCCCATGCTCTCTGGATGAAAGTCATCTTTAATTTTTTGAGATTCATGGTCATACCTTCTCTTTGGTTATATATAGTATTGGTATTAAATAGTATTGATATTACCATGGATATAGTATTGGTATTGAAAATAAATCTTTGTTTCTGGGAGAAGTTTAGGGGTCATTAATTTTTTTCCATTTATAAAAAAGCAATATAATGCCCTTCCTCCTTTTCACCTCTAATTTAATTCTACTTCCAACTCATTGTCTGTTTGTGGGGTCTGTCTAAAATATAAAGATTGGTAGACAAAAAATTTGACCCACTTCTACCACAATGCATAAGTAGAAGGAGAGAGTCTAGGACCCCTAACAGTTCAATTGGTTAGAGAGAATAAGGAAAAGTTGAGGTGGGAGTGGGTCTGGAATTTGACTACATGTTTTTTCCTGCTAAGAAAGCAGCTACAGCTCTAAAGAAGCGAAAGTAAAGGTCACCCAAAGGAGAATAGAGAGATAGATGATGAATGTGAGCAGACCAGGAAGGATTAATTTAGAAGCAGCAAAAGTATGTCATCAGAGATATATTGCTGGAAAAAAGATGGGCCAGTCACGTAATGAGAGTAATGGATATTAAATGGACAACCTTTATATGACTGGTAACTACACCATGCAAAGAGATGTAGAAGGCTCCCAGCAGATTTGTTGGGTTATTGAAAGGTCATGGAAACTAGAGATAAAGGAAAGGGGATGGGCTGCTCTGTGCTTGTGTTGATGAGATCATAGATACAACCGAATAGTGCCTGCATCATGACTAGCTTAATCTCCATTATATTTACTCAAGAACGTTAATGGATTATTTATGAAAGCTGAGCCTAAGGGACCCCTCATATCCCTTCCACCAGTAAGCAGTTACGATCACAATCATTGAGTCCATTGTGTTTTCCAGGAGCAGAAATGACCTTCTACATAGTTCCCTCACATGAAAGCCTATCATTTTGGGGGCCACATTTCAGAAATGATAGGCTTTCATGTGAGGGAACTATGTAGAAGGTCATTTCTGCTCCTGGAAAACACAGTGGACTCAATGATTGTGATCGTAACTGCTTCTCTGTAGGTTGAAAAATAAGCATTCGTATTTGGAATATTATTCACAGGGTAGCAGCATGCTATCTAATCTCTCTGAATATTTTTAAAGATAACCAATTAAGAGATGAAATCCTTATTTTTTCTCCTGCTCTTTATATTAAGCTGCCCCTAAACTTTAAAGACATAGTGTTCTAGATCCATGATACTGTTAAATATCTTAAATAGAAATATCACTACAAGGACCATAGTGGAAAATGTTCTCAATTGGCTAAGAAGTGGCTTCCTCAAGTGCTGCTTCTGAGAAAAAGAGCGCAGGTGGTTTTTTGTTCTTATTTATTTATTTACTTGCTTATTTATTTATTTGTTTGTTTGTTTGTTTGTTTGTTTTTGCTGCCTTGGGTCTAGATGTCATTCTGGTTCTTTTCTAGCCAAGACAGAAGAAATCATAAAATCAGGGAAACTCTCTGAACCGTGAACGTTGAGGATCTCTGCATTACTAGTAGACATTGACTTTCATATGTAATATTCCATCTCCTCCTCTATATCTTTGCATGGGCTGTGCCCCATGGTGCAATGGAAAAGGATTTGGAGTCAGAGGATATGGGTTCAAAGACCAACTTCACCACTTGCTACCTGTGTGATCCCAGACCTTATTTTCCACATCTGCAAAATGAGTGTGTTATGTTAGTTCTCTTCCAGCTCTAAGTCAATGCTCTTCTGATCTTAGATTCTTATGATTGTCTGATTTGTCACCACAGGGAACCAACAGTTTTCCATTGGAGCTGATGTCACTGAACTTGAGTTAAGTTCCCTTTCTGGGCTATCCAGTAAATGCTAGACCGCTGTGACACAGTGCTACAATCCGAGGCTGTGCCTCATAGGCCAAATGAAACCTGAATTTAAGCTCACTCCGGAACAGATGGTATTAAAATTGGGGTACTACTCATTCTTCTGGAATGGAGGTCAGCTATTTTATGCCCAGTGAATAAGTCAAACCCATCACAGAACGTGAGGAAACTTCCAATTTGCCCATTTCATCCAATAGTATACTCTAATCCAATAGATCATATCCTTTTGATGCTGTTACAAGAATGATTCAGGCTATTTTTGCCCAGCTTGGTCCAGATATCATTCATTAGCTATACAAGTGCTTTGGTCAAATGCCTGAATGAACAGGTGTAAGACTATTAGCTGACCAAATATAAACTCACATAGTTCATATGCTTAACATGCTCAAGCATTTATTTAGAAAGCATATTCATTGCTGAAGGCACTACTTTGTCAGCTGTCTTGGTATACGTGTCTATTGAAAACATTATGAAAACTGGAAAGGTTTAAGCTACTTTATAGGGGAAAGAAGAGGTGATTAAAAAGATGATAAAAGATATCTTCATTATGCTTGGTAGGCTGTTATGGGATGGGACATTTAAACTCCTTCCTCTGTGACTTCATATAATCTACAATATCCTCCTTCCTTACTTTAATGTCTTAGAATCTTTAGATCCTTCCAAAACTTGGCTCAGGCACCATCCCCTATATGAGATCCTTCCTGATCCCTCACCCCCTCCTAAATCATAGGATCATAGAGCAAGAGCTGAAAATTGCTTCAGAGGCCATGTAGCCCAACCTACTCATTTTATACATAAGGAAACTGAAGTCCAAAGAGGTCGTAGTCATAGATCTCGAGATAAAAAGGGACCCTAGAGGCCATCTGGCCCAACCTTCTCATTTTACATGCAAGTTAATATCCTTGCTTTGCCATTTGAATAAATGCCTTTGCTAAAGAACTAACTGAGTTTACTGCCTGATTAAGGGAAAACACACAATGGGGGCTTGTGAGCTAGCATTTAGTAGGATAGTCACACACAGGATTGCCCCTAGCACTCTGGGAATAGGAACAGCCACCATTTTGGGGACCTAGCCAATCAGTGATAATGTGAGATAGGGAAGTGAGCCCCAAGGAGGTGTGAGATACAGATAAGAAAACTGAGGCCCAAGGAAATTAAGTCATCTGCCCAAGACCAGACAGTAAGTAAACATTAAGCCAAGGTCCTCTGATTCCAGAGTCAATTCTCTTGGCACTGTACCATGCTGCCTCCTTGTCAGTGCACAACCTACCAATATTTATTCATCTCTATTCATACCTAATTTTCCAAGCAGAATGTTAACTCATCTCTATTCGTGTCATATTGTCCCAGGAGAATGTAAACTCCTTACATATGGGGACTGTGTTTTACTTTGTTTTTGTATCCCCAATGTCTAACAGAGTGCCTCGCACACTAGGCACTGGAAAAAATGGTAAAAAAAAAATTGACTATTGTAATTTTTTGTCATTTTTGCCAACGTGAAGATTATGAGAGGAAGCCTCAGTGTTGTTGATCTAGATCTTGCCACTAGACCCAGATGGCTCCAGAGGAGAAAATGAGTCTGGTAATGTTGCACAGCCCACCCTCACTGAAATCCAATTCACTTGCAAGTCATCGCATCACCTTCCTGATGTCATGGTCTTCTTGGAGAAGGAAGGACGAACAACAACAACTAAATGGTTGTGGATTTGAATTAAATTGATTTCAGCTGAGTTGCTTATCTATTCCTGAGTCAAATGCTTCTCTCCAGTTGTCTGAAATGCAAAAATTCTCTCTTCCAGCACTGTACTCTCAGGAAAGTTTTAAATAGTACATCTATTCATCTTCTTGACAGCACTAATTTCACGTATATACATGGTTGGCTTTTGTTGTTGTTACTTCATGATAAATTCAATACAGGGAAGGTACTATTTGGCTCCAGAGAAATCTGTAGTTCTTTTTTAAAAAAAGTCTTTAATTTCTGGCAATTTCATTTCATTTGGGGTGTTTGGTATGTCTTCCTCTGGGTTGCCTTTTTATATATTATTATCTGACTTCGAAGATTGGATAGGAAAAGAATACTTTTTAGTTTACTTCTAAGTAATCCTTGTTTAACAAGGGCACATTTTCATTTTCATATTTAATTTCTTTTAAAAACCTTCCTCTAACACTCAATAGATCATGTAGGCTTCTCTCTCCCCATCTTAAAACAGATAATGCTTTTGTAAAGCAAGCAGCCTTTGAGGGTGACTGTCTCCTATAGAGAGAATGCAGGCAATGAAAGGAAGAATAAATCAGATCTGACAGGAAAAAAAGTCTAGTGCTTTATCGCTGGTTGACTGGTGTTCAATGTGGGGGCCATTCAGATATTCTGCATTCCTGAGAGTCACTGTATACTAATCATTGCTTCACTGCAGGCATTTCAGCAGGATTTATTGCAGCAGACAAGCCATGTGATCTAATCACAAAGTATTAAATTAGTGTCTGGGAAGCCATGTTGGTGCATAATGTATGAGTTCTCTTTGTGGTTCTCTGCTGCAACAAAATGGGTCGCTTTGAGGAAAGTTAGCTGCCTTTATCAGCTTTTCCATCCATAAAATGGAAAGTGCATTTCTTTTCACATAAGACTTTGAGACGGTCAGGTGAGAAAGCGAGCCAGAGAGGATGTGAACCTACAGCTTATCTCCATAAATGATTTGTATACAAACAATAACATTAGGGATACTGACCAGGAAATGTCTAATTAGAAAGGGAAGTGGACCAGTCATAAAATGGCACCAGGAGTAACTCATGGGACAGCTCAAGCTCTGCCTTTGTGTCTGCAAAATTCTAAAAGGCTTCCAGTCTAATGGCATTTGCTGCGTGGAGGATTTGCCCAACAGTATTGGAAGGCACAGATAGATTATGATCTATCCCTCATCATCCCCCTAGACTCCATACCTTTACACTGGCTGTACTCCATCTCTGGAATGCCTTCTCTCCTACCTCCTGGATTTCCTGGAGACTCAGTTTAAATCCCACATTCTGTAGGAAGCCTTTTTCTGTTCCTCTGCCAGTGCCTTTTCCCAGATTACATCCCACTGACACTGAATATATTAAATATATACATAGTTATTAACATGTCTTCTCCATTGGAATGTGAGTTTCTTCAGGGAGGGGACCATGTTTTTATCTATACTGATATCCCTAGGATCAAGGACAGTACCTAGTGCAGGTTCCCCAACCCTGGCCTAGTATATAGTAAGCAGCTAATAAATGTTTGTTGATAGACTGACTGATCTATATCAATGAGATCATGAATTCACTGAAGCATATTCCTGTCCATAAATAGTCCTGAGACCATCAAAGAAAGACAGGTCAAAGATATATAAGATTATAAGTCAAAATAACACTTTGACTAACTCTACCTCTACCTGTGTAGAATGAGCATCCCCCATTTCATTTTCTGTTTCCTTGAACTGAGCAAAATGGTTGCCTATTTTGGGCACCTCACAGAGAAAAATCATAATATTAATACGGTACATCTAATGTGAAAGCTTTAAATGAACAGGAAAGCCAGACCTCCCAGTATAGGTTATTTAAGTTTACAGAATATATGCTGAGAGGAAAATATTACCTCATCTTTGCTATGGTCATGTGAGATTGAGAAAAAACCTGAAAGGCAAGCTCAGACTATTTCACGATTACATCAGATAATTGTATACGCCCTGACAAAATGGCCCTGCTTAGTCTAGGTTTTGAATGGCAGCCAATGACCTCATGAAGAAAGAAAAATTAACAAATTCTAAAATCAGAGACCTGCTTGCTCTTCCATTTTGAAGGCTGATCATTCTTTGTTTTATACAAGACATTCTTCATTCAACAAGGCCCATAAGTAATGATGACATCTTTGACTTTCTGTTGTTGTTCAGTCATGTCCAACTCTTCATGACCCCATTTGGGGTTTTCTTGGCAAAGTTACTGAAGAGGTTTGCCATTTTCTTCTCCAGTTCATTTGACAGATGGGGAAACTGAGGCAAACAGGATTAAGTGACTTGCCCAGGGTGATACAGCTAGTAAATGTCTGAGGCCAGATTGGAATTCACAAAGATGAGTCTTCCTGACTCCAGGCCCTGCATTGTCCACTGCATTGCTCAGCTGCACTATCTTTTTGTAGGTGTATGTGAATATTTTCAGCTATGTAATCGGCAGGGATCTAAGTTTAGTGAATGCTGTATGTACTGTCTAATGCCTACTGTGTGATCAAAGCATTATAATCTGAGGCATCTAGGTGGTGCAGTGGATAGAGTGTTGGACTGGAGTCTTAAAGACCTGAGTTCAAATCTCATCTCTGATACTCTATGTGTGACTTTGGGAAAGTCACTTAATCTCCTGTTTCCACATCTCAGAAAGAAAAGAATTGGACTAAAGGACTTCCAAAGTTGTTTCCTGCTGTAGAGCTAAGTGGGTTGCTTAGAGAGGTTATAATCCTGCCCCAGGTCACATAGTAAGTAGGAGAATCAATGGATTTGAATATGTCTCCAGATTCCAGGGCAGCTGGGTGGTGCAGTGGATAGAGTGCCAGGCCTGAAGTCAGGAAGACCTGAGTTCAAATGTGACCTCAAACACTTATTAGCTGTGTGACCCTGGGCAAGTCATTTCACTCTGTTTGCCTCAGTTTCCACATCTGTAAAGTGAGCTGGAGAAGGAAATAGCAAACCACTCTAGAATCTCTGCCCAGAAAACCCTAAATGGGGTCATGAAGATTCAGACATGACTGAAATGATTAAACAACTCCTGATTCCAAATCTAATATTCTTTCAAATGTAACAGAGGTCTTACTTAAGCTGAAGAATATTTCTTTCACAGCAGAACTTTTTCAAGTCTGCAAATGCTAGGTCTTGAACCAAAGCCTATGACCTCTGTTCTTGCCATGGTGGTATGTAGCCTTCTCACACTGAAGGCCTGGCCCAATATCCATTATGCAGAGGCATTGCTTGGTGAAAATAGGAGGCAACACAATATGGTGGGCATGTACTAACTCTGTATTGAAAGGCCCTGTGTGAAGTCCCAGGCTTCTGACTTATTACCAAGATACTTGCCCTCACTGGGCCTCAGTTTTCTGCTCTGTAAAATGAGGTTTCAGAGATGGAAGAGGTCTTGGAGGCCACCTTGTCTGACCCCTTCATTTTAGTAAGTAACTTGTCCAAAGTCACACAGGTATTAAGAACGAGAGGCAGGAGTCTTTCTAATTCATCATTCATAGTGGTGGCACCAGAGAACTTCTGAGGTCCCTTCTAGCTCCATATGTGTGATCCTATGACTTAGACTAGCAAAAGAAGAATAGGTCAGAAAGGGAGGAAGACAATAGTAGCAGTAGTAGAGACAGCTCATGAGTCTCTTAGGTCAGGAAAGTGCCGAAGATACTGTGATAGTTGCCAGAAGATGCAGCTCGAGGAGCATGTTTCACCGGCACCATCTTGAATCTTGCCATAGTCATGTTCCCATTCTGCCCAGGGCAAGGCTGAAGATTCAGCAAAGGAGATGCGAGCATCTCGGGTGGGGTCCCTCTGTCATACATCATGCCTTGGGCTGGGATGAGAGGATGTCTTTGGGTCTTTGATGGGTTTCCTCAAGGACTCTAAAAACCAGCGGGGGCAGTTGGCCAATTGAGAGATGACTCTTATTCCTTCTTGACTTCATGATCTCAGCCCAGTTAAAAAAAAAGAAGAAATAAAAAGCTCTGGCTACCAGACTTGGCTTTGAAATGATGAGAATAATAATCCTTTTGGCAGAATGGAATTTGTTTCCCTCATCAAGGGCTGGCTGTGTCAGGCTGGGTGGGGCCTTCAATACCTGTCTGAGCCACAGTCCCCCCCCCTCCCCATTATTCCAGAAGAAGAATTAACCCTTTCAGCCTAGGTGGTACCTGAATTCAATGACATTAATTAATTAACCAACCAACCAAGCATTTAGCTTGTTTGTGTATATTTGTTTGGGGCAGCTAAGTGGTGTAGTGGATAGACCATTGGACCTGGAGTCAGGAGTATTCATCTTCCTGGCCTCAAACACTTAATAGCAGTGTGACCCTGGGCAAGTCACTTACCTTGTTTGCCTCAGTTTCCTCATCTGTAAAATAAGCTGGAGAAGGAAATGGAAAACCACTCCAGTATCTCTGCCAAGAAAACCCCAAATGGTGTCACAAAGGGTCAGACTCAAATAAAAAACAACTGAAAAACATATATTTGTTTGCATGCTGTCTCTTTCACTAGATTACAAGGTCCTTGAGGGCAAGGGCTATTTTTAACCTCTTTTTTTTTTTCACCCCAGCATTTAGCACAGTGCCTGGCACATAGTAGGTGCTTAATAGGTACTTATTGGTTTCTATTAAGTACCTACTATGTGTTGAGTACAATGCTAAGAATGCAAAGACAAAGGGAAATAGTCTGTACTGTTAAGAAACTTGCATCTATGAGAAAAAAATAGATACACATAGAAGTAAACACAATCATTTTTTAAAAACCAGGCCTATGATTTTAATGGAATAGAAACTAACTCCCTCTACCAAACCAAATTAGCCCCTGCTCTGCAGTTTATAGTTTTAGAGAGCTGCATGGTGTGTTGAGGACTGGAGTGACTTGCCCACAGGCACAAGGCCAGTATGTATCAGCCATGGGAACTGAGCCCAGGTTTTCCTGGCTCTGAGGCCAGCTGTCCATACATTACACTGTGGCTCCCTCTTATACATGGCAGGCATTTAATAGCATAATTGCTCAGCTTTCCAGATCTCTCTGGACTCAGTAGAGCTCTTTGCTCAGACCCAGTTTGCGAGAGCACAGAGACTACCTTGTAACCTAGAGCTTTGGCTTAGCGACAGTGGGAGGGAGCAGAGGATTGTGAAGGATGCTGCTTGGATTTTATCTTTGGGTCTGACGTTAGAGTTTGATAACCCTCCTCATGTCAGGCCAGACTATGGGATGGGCGCCTTTGCTTAATGCGTCATCCTGATTCCCTATTTCTATCCATGCATTATCTTTTTCTTGGTCACTGAGGCTCAAAACTTGAGAGTCATATTTCACTCCACCCTCTCTCTTATTCCCATTTCCCAAACCTGTTAATTCCATCTCTGAAATCTCTCTCTAATCTGTCTCCTCCTTTCTATCCTATTACTATGAAGCCTAAATCAGGACCTCATTACCTTTCTCTTGGACCATTGCCATGATCTCCTATCTGGCCTCTCAGTCTATTTCTTCCCTGAATCAACCTATATATTGCTTCCAGATAACATGCCTAAGGTACACCTGTGACTACCTGGTAGCGTATCAGGAAGACATCTTTATACAATGGAAAGAGAACTGACCTTGGAGTCAGAGGATCTGAGTTCAAATCCTACCTTTGAGGCTTACTGCATGAGTGATGTTGAACAAGATCACTTAGCCTCCCTGGGGCTCAGTTTCCTCATCTGTAAAATGAGGGTGGTGGGGTTGGGCTATATGATTGCTGAGGTTCCTTCCAGCTTGAGGTCTAGAATTTTTTTCACATATGATGGCGTAGGGAATGTTGGCCTTGAATCTGAGCTGGAATTCTACCTCATACACTTCCTAGCTGTGTGATCTTTCATCTTTCTGAACTTATTTCTTCAGTAAAGTGGGAACTTTCTGAACTTATTTCTTAAGTAAAATGAGACTAATAATGGCATCTACCTCACAAGGTTTTTGTGAAGGTCAAATGAGGCAATATACATAATTTGCTGTATATTGATTTTGCAGACATATATGTGTATTTGTGTGTGCTCATCAGGTTTTGTAAGTTTTAAAGATCTATAAAATGATTAGCTATTATTATTATTATTATTATTAATGCCATCTCCCGCATCTATACCTTTGCAAAAGTTGCTCCCTCATGCCTGGAATGCTCTCCTTCCTCACTTCTACCTTTTAGAATCCCAACCTATTTAAAGCTCAGCTCTAATGCCATCTCAGAAAGGGTTTCCTGATCCTTTCAGGTGTTAGTGATTTCACCCCACCCACAAATTACTTGGTACGGATTTTATATTTACTTATCTGTGAATGTGTTACTTTTTCCCAATAAAATATATGCTCTTTGAGGTCAGGGACTTACTTTTGTTTTCTTTTTTTGTATCTCTGTTCATAGCTCAGTGCTTGGCTAAGAGTTGCTCCTCTTTTGTTTTCAAAGAGGACCAGTGACATCATGGTGATGTCATGGCTTGTGCGTGAATTGGATTTAAGTGGGGCAGAGTTGCACAAAGCTGTCAGCCTCACTCTCTCTTCCTGAGCCATAGAAGTCCAGGAAAAAAGTCAAGATGACTGGCGATGGCCCAGGAATGCAGTGGATGACCTTGGCGTCTTTGATGCCTGACCAATCTCTATAGTAGGTTGCTATTGGTTGAATCTCTGACTTCTCTGCCCCACCAAAAAAAAAATTGACTCTGGATATAGTCTTTATCTAGCTATTTCTCTCTCTCTCTCTCTCTCTTCTCTCTCTCTCTCTCTCTCTCTCTCTCTCTCTCATCTGTCTCTTTCTGTCTCTCTGTCTCTGTTTCACCTTCCACACTTTGTACCACACTTATAGTATTTTGCCTTGTAGTACTTACATATTTGCGTACTCTTATCTCCTTGATCTAGACTGAGGTCAGAGATTGTGCATTATTCATCCTTATATGCCTCCTCCACCCTCAGATCCTAACTCTTGCTCAATAAATAATTTTTTAAATGAATCAATAGATTGACCTGGAATGTAGCAAGGAGTGGTGGAAAGAGCACAAGCTTTGGAGTCAGAAGACCAGGTGTCAAATTCCAGCTATGTTACTGGTAACCTGAGATTCAGTGTCCTTATCTATCAAATCAAGATGTTAGACTCTTCTTACATCCCTTTGCTGCTTTAAATCTATGAGGCAACATCATACAGTGGAAAGAAAGCTGGATTTGAAATCAGAAAACCTGTGAGTTTGGGTAAGTCATTCAGATAAAAGCAAGATGCCTTTTTTGCCTGCAAGTAAAAGTAAACACACCATGAGCTGAGATTCTGAGTGGTTGCCACCCTGGAAGCTCAAAACAATCCTGGAGCTGACAAAGACAGTTCATCATATAGTACTGACCCTGAGTGCTACCAATCTCAACCAGCTCTCTGGATCTCTACATGAAAAAAGAGCTCTAGGAACATTTTCTTTCTGTATTGTATGCATATATAGCCACACCTTCTCCCTCTAATTTATGTGTCCTAGCCCTGACTCAAAAGATTGTATTGATTTTTTTTATATCACCTTTATTTCCAAATACATCCCTCTCCCTTCCCCTACTCAGAGAGCCATCCCTTGATAAAAAGAGTAAAAAAGAGAGGAGAAAAAACCCAGTTTAATGAAACTAAGCAACACATTAAGTGAGACTGACAGTAGGACAGAGATGTTCTTCACCCATGCTCCCACATCTCTACAAAGAAGGAAGGGAGGTGCATTTTTTTACTCTCTTCTTTGGGGAGAATTTTGATTCTTATAATCCTATCTAGTACTCAGTTTTGAATTGTTGTTGTTTTTTAATTTACATTGTTGCAGTTATTGCGTATCTTGTTTTCTTGGTTCTTCTTACTTCACTTTGCATCAGATCATATATGTCTTCTTGTGCTACTCTGTATTCATCACAGTCATACTTTTTTTACTCTGGGATAATATTCCTTTCCATTAAAATCAATCATAATAATGATGATGATGATAGCTAGCATTTACATAGGACTTAAAGGTTTGCAAAGTGCTTGACAAACATCTCAAAACAACCCTGAGAGGTAGGAGCTATCATTATCCCCATTTTACAGATGAGAAAATTGAGGTAGAGATGTTAAGTGATATACCCCAGGGTCACACAGTTAAATGTGAGAGCCTGGATCTGAATTCAGAAATCCAGGAATTTCTTCCTCCAAAGTCTAGCATTCTGTCTTCTGAGACACAACAATGTGTTATCTATAGACAGTTAATAATTTCATTTCCAGTTCTTTACTCATTAAAATGCTGCTATAAATATTTCGGCATATATGGAGATTCTAGTTTTTGTCTATGAACTCTTTGAGATATATATGCCTAGAAGTGTAATATCTGGGTTAAAGGACATGGGCGTTTTAGTAACTTTTCTTAACATAATTCCAAATCACATTCAGTTCATAGTGCCCACAACTCCAACATAGCCCAAAGACTAACCTCAACACTAACTTCAACCCTGCTTTTAATCCCAATCTCCCTAAACCAAACCTCCAACCCCAATCCAAACCTCAACCCTAACTGCATCCCTAGCCTTACTCCATCTTTATGTATCACCCAGCATAGCACAGTTCTTTGAACATAAGTCCCAAAGGTTAAGTGATGCAGTGCTGGAGTTGGAATGAGAAAAATCTGAGTTCAAATCTTTCATCAGGTACTTACTAACCATGTGACTCTGGGCAAGTCACTTGACTTCTCTTAGTCTCAGTTTCTTCATCTATAAAATGGGGATAGCCCCTACCTCACAGGGTGAGGATGAAATAAAATAATATTGGTATAGCACTTTGCAAACCTTAAAGTACTATAGAAATGATAACTATTATTAATATATTTGTCAAATGGCATTAAAGGAACAGACAGGAAGAGATTTATCCTTACTCAGTCCTTCCCAGCTCAGTAGGTTTATCCGTATAAGGTATCCTCCTCTTCTATAGGCAAATAGGAACTGAGAATCAGTTCATTGACATCCCCAAGGCAAGAAGAGCGAGTGACTCCTATAATGCAGAGTCCCTGCATGTCATTGTGAGCTAAGATTTTCATCACTGTGCCATTAAATCACTATGTATGTGCCATGGCATCATGACACAAGTCCAATGACGTGATTTGTTTCAGTTTGACAAAGTGTATTCCCAGGGCTCAATCCCTCCTCCTGCTTTTGATGAATGTTCTGCTTTCTCTGGGACCTTGGGCGAGGTCCATCTGACCATTCTATGTTACAGTTATCCATTCAGCAGAAATAGAATGGAGATAATGATTGGGCAAGTGGAATGATTCAAGATCAGCCAAGGAGAGGGGCTGCAGAGGGCTGAAGTTATATCTTTTTTCTTAGTACTGTTATTAACAAGACTAGCTCCTTTCATTCGGACACAGGGCGAAGTATAGACACAGGCTCAGCCAGTGCATAGTGTCTGATGTCACACAAGACATGATGGGAGGAATCATAATTGATTTTTTTCTCACTAGAATTTCACTCGTAACCTCTTCACTCCTGGTTCAGGGCATTTGAAGTCATCTTTCATTCTCCTGGCTCCTGTACCAACTATATCCGAGCAGTTGCCAAAATCTGTTGATTCTCTTGCTAAAGCATCACATATAACCATCTACTCCTCTCCAGTAACATGGCCATCATCCTAGTTTGGGTCCACATTGCCTCTGGTGTGGAATATTATGTAACTTCATAAATGGTCTGGCTACCATCAGTTTGGACATTCTCCAGTCTATCCTTCGTGCAGCTGGCAAAATAATTAATGGAAGCATTCCCCTTCTTCACAGGCTTTAGGATGCCTCTGGGATGAAAGACAAACTCTTCATCCTGGCATTTAAGACCCTTCAAAATCTGATTCCAGGATGCATTTCACACACATTGCCTTTTAACAACTTATATTCTAGCCAAACTACACTATTATAGCTGGTCCTCAATTTTCCTCTGCCCTCTCCTACCTTCATGTATTCGTGCTAACTGCTTCCCAGACCTGGAAGACACTTATGTCTCATTTCTACTTCACATAATCTAATGGAAAGAGTACTAGGGATAGAGGACCTAGGTTCTAATCCTACCTCTGATTCTTAACTAACTTGGGTGACCTTGGGCAAGTCACTTAAACTCTCTAGGTCTTAGTTTTGTGTGAAATGGTTGGATAAGATTATCTCCATTTAATCTTAGCATAAGCAGGTTGAGAAATTATCAGACAAATGATCTTTAAAGTACTTTATACCTTGAAATATATGATCTCTACCTTTTGAAATCTTTCTCTTTCTTCCACATCCAGTGGAGATTCCCTCTAAGTGAAGCCTTCCCTCATTCTTCTGGGTGAAAGTGATTTCCTATATCAATCATTCAATCAACAAGCATTTATTAAGCAATTTCTGCATTAGACACTGGGAATGAAAAGATAAGATTAAAAGTTCTGTCCTCAAGAAGCTTACATGCGAAGAGAGGGAGGAGGGATAGCGGGGAACAATACATACTGAAATAAATAAATAAAAGTTATATACACAATAAGTATATAGTGTCTCCTCCAAGTTACTTGAGCAGCTAGGTGGCACAGTTTCTTCATGAGTTCAGATCTGGCCTCAGACATTTGCTAGCTGTGTAACCCTGGGCAAGTCACTTAACCCTGTTTGCCCTAGTTCCTCATCTGTAAAGTGAGCTGGAGAAATAAATGGCAAATCATTCCAATATCTTTGCCAAGAGAACACTAAATGGGGTCACAAAGAGTAGGTCATAACTGAAAGGACTGAACAACAACAAAACCAGTTTACTTCCTTAACTCTTACAGCATTGGCAAGTTGGGTTCCCAGAGAGTACTGCTGCTTCTCCCTTCAAGATTCTCTTTTCAGCTTCTGGCACTATGGCTCCTGTGTGGTCCCCAGTATCAATCAACCAATTGAACTTCATCTTCTTTAAGAAATTTACTAAGATGGTATAAAAAATATTTCCCCTCAAAAGATATTTACTGAGAAGGAATAAGAGGTAGTATAAAACATTCCTACCATTCTGGGGTGCTCTGTCCCTGTGTACACAAGGTTGGTGGGAAGAATGGGGTGAAACTTAAAGTACAAAGGTAGTAAGATACATATGAGGTCCAGGCGTGTTTCATGAGTATTGGCTTGAGAGTCCTCTCTCTTTGTGGAGTCCACATGAAGTTCAAAACAGGGTTTGGTGTTAATGATGGGCAAGTCACTCTTCTGCTCAGCTCTTTGCAGGGTTTTACCTGGTCTCCTCCATCTCAGAATATTCATTCGCCTAAGGTGAAGAAAGAATCATCATCAACAATAAAACTAAACTGGAAGAGTCATGTGTTCACAGGCTCATGGTGGCTGGTTAGGATAATGCAGCCAGCTGCCCCTGCTGAGAAGCTAAAACCAATCTTCCTTCTTGAAGCTGACAAAGAAAAGAGTGAGGGATCAATGGATTGATCCTTTTTATTTGCACACTTGATTCTGGCTCATCATCTCCTAAGCCATCACTCTTTTCAGCTCCATAGCCAATTAGAAAGCTAGATATTATCATAAAGTACTATCCCTGAGTCATCATGGCTGGAAACTAGCTCCCCAAAATTTCACATAAATTAGTTAGATGGAAAAGAATATCTATGTATACTTCAAAGGTGACCAGTTCCCCTCCCCCCCTCCCAATTATAAATGCAGAGTAAAGTAAAAGTAGCTGAGGAAAGGTCTCATGTGTAGGAGATGATGCTTGACTGGAACTTTGAAGGGACTCAGGGATTCCAAGAGGCAGAGGTGAGGAGGAGGAGCATTCAAGACTTGGGGGGACAGTGCATACAAAGACATAGAGATAGGAGATAAATAAAACCCTCCAAGACTCTGATACCTGATGACTTCAATGAAATGGTGGGAAATTATAAAATCCTCAGTTTAGTTTTTAAAGCCCTTTCCAACCTGCTCCCAACCTGTGTTTCTAGCCTCAGTGGACATTACTCTCCCTTCTACACTTTGTGATTCAGCCAAACTAGCCTTTTCTCTATTTCTCACATATGACACTCTATCTCCTAGCTCCATGCCTTTTCCTTGGATTTCTGCCATGCCTGGAATGCACTCCCTCCTTATCTTTACCTTGTGGAGTTCCTCTCTTCTTTGTGCCTATCTTGTTAATGGTCCAGTAACAAAATGGCAGATCTTCACTGGAGTACCTCCAGGGAGCTGTCCTTGGTCCTGTTGTTTAAATTTTTTTTTTTAAATCAATGACTTGGGTAAAGTTATAGATGGCACATTCATCAAATTTTGCAGATGACAAAAGGCTGTAAGAGATCGCTAATACAGTAGATGTCAGAGTCAGGACTCAAAAGGATCTTGACAGGCTAGGTCACTGAGCTGTATCTAACAAGATGAAGTTCAATGGCAGTAAATATAAAGTCTTGCTTTTGGCCACAAAAAAAATCAACTTCACAAGTATAAGATGGGGAAAGCATAATTATATAACAGTTATTCTAAAAAATGTCTGGGGATTTCAGTAAACTGCAAGCTCAATGAGTCAGCACTGTGTAGTGACAGTCAAAGAAGTGATCCTGGGTTATATTAAGAAAAATATCTCTTAAGGGGGATGGAGAGATGCTAATCCCAGTGTACTCTGCTCTTGTCAGACCTCATCTACAGCACAGTATTCAGGTCAGGGAATCAGGGTTTAAGAAGGTCACTGGTAATCTGGAGAGTGTTCAAAGGAGGGCAAATAGGATGGTGAAGGACTTTGAGTCTTTGGAGAGTCAGTTGAAGGAACTAAGGATGTTTAACTTGAGAGGAGATTCAGAGATAAGGGGTGGGCATGACAGTTGTCTTCAAGTATTTGAAGAGTTGTCATGTCATGTCATATCATGTCATGTCATATGTCATGTCATTTAATGAGGAAGGATTGAGTTTATTCAGTTTGGCTTGAGGGAGAAGAACCAGGAGCAAAGGAGGCAAGGCACAAATAGGTCAATTTTAGTCTTGATGCCAGGAAAAACTTCTTAACAACTTAACAACTGTCCAAAAGTAATAGGAGCTGCCTCAGGAGATAATGGGCTTCTCCCGCTCCGAGGTTTTCAAACAGAGGTAGGTGATTCAGGGTGGGCATTCCTTTTGTGTGTAAGGAAGCCCTGATGGCTGCTAAGGTGCTAACTTACAACTCTCACATGCTTTGATGAATAAGTAATTCTGTTACGTATAACTAGGCACCTGCACAAAGAAGCTTTCATTGGCGGCTTCTAGGTGACCCCTTTTGTATAACCAAGGAAGGAACAGCAACAGCCTATGGGCCTCACACCTGGAGAGGCTGCCTTTCCATGTAGACTCTAGGTATGAAGGACCACCAAAGTAATGTACCTAGATGACATTTTTTCTGAAGCTCTCTTCCTTCCCTTCCCAAGTTGAAAACATTGTTTCTCCTCCTCCTCCTCCTCTTCCTCCTCCTCCTCTTTTCCTCCTTCTCCTTCTCCTTCTCCTCTTCCTCCTCCTCCTCTTTCTCCTCCTTCTCCTTCTCCTTCTCCTCCTTCTCCTTCTCCTTCTCCTTCTCCTTCTCCTTCTCCTTCTCCTCTCTCCTCCTCCTCCTCCTCCTCCTCCTTTCCTTCTTTTTCCTTTTTCTCCTCCTTCTCCTCTTCCATCATTTACATAGGACTTTAAGGTTTGTAAAGTTTTTGATGTCACATAGCTTGTAAATGTCTGAAGTAGAATTCAAACTCATATCTTCCTCCTTCCAAGTCCAACCTTCTCTCCATTGTACCACTTAGCTGTTGATATTAAGCTTTCTTCTTCTAGGCTAAAGGAGCTGGTCTAGTGGCATGCTTAGATGCAGACAGCAAATGGGTTTCATTATTGAGCCTAAATCGATGTTTTTATCAGCATTCATACTTCATACATGGAGGTCTTGGCTCTTTGAGGGTTTGGAGAAGGTAAATGTCAGGGAAGTCTCTTGTTTACTGATACCACAGAGGGACCTTAGAGATCTAGTCCAACTTTCTCATTTACAGATGTGGAAACTGAGCATAAAGGGAGCCAAAGTAACTTACTGAAGGTCACACAGGCAGTAAGTAACAGGGTTAAGATTTGAAATTCATTGCTCTTCCATTAATGTATACTAGCTTTGGAACTTAGATTTCAAAGGGATTGTAGAGGCCTTAGGATCATAGATATAGAGATGTAAGGGACATCTGGGTCCTTTTAGTGCACCCCTCTCATTTAACATGTGGGAAAACTGAGTCTCAGGGAGGTAGAGTTACTTGTCCAAGATCATGGAGATAATAAGAAACAGTGTCAGAATATGAGCTCAGTGCTCTAGTTCCAAATCCAGCACTCTTTCTATACGCTGATTTCCTTCAAGGATTCATGTAGATCTTTTTTCTTGAAGGAGAGACAAGATACTAAGCCAATGATGTCAAACTCAGATAGAAACTGGGGGTCACTTAATTGGACATAAGGATCCCTGCAGGCTGCCTTGAGTTAGAAAACTACATACTGACATTATCTATGTTCTATTGTATTTTTTTTTATTTTGTTAAATATTTCCCAATCATATTTTGATCTGGCTCAGGCTGTACTTAAGAGTGTTTCTGGCGGCAATGCAGCCCTTTTGCCATATGTTTGACACTTCTGTGTTAAGCCATCATTTTCACCTTCCAATCTACCATCAATCTGGGTAGAATTCTCATTGAATTTGCTAGCACTGGTGGTTACGTAAAGACTTTGCCTTTCATTTTTTTTTTCCAGTCAAGCCATGGGTAAGTTGTAAAAGGTTACCAGATTGGCTCTGTATCTGTGATCAGTCAAAGGGGGAAAACTTGGTATCATATGAAAATGAAAAACATTCCGCATCAGAGGACTCAGCTGGTTACAAAACAAACACCAAAGCACCACACTGTTTCTCATGTTACAAGAGCAAATAAAAGAGGGTGAAGGTGGAATTGTAGCACATACAGAATGTTGGGTAAACAGGAGAGAAGCTAGAGAATGTTATGAATCTTTTAACTTTTTTTTTAATCACAAGAAGCAAGCAAAGGCTCTGAAATGAAAATGAAAAATATTCTACTCTAGGCTGTCCCCTCCAAACCCAAGAGAAATTGTTGAAATTCCCTTATAAAGGATTCCTTGTCTCTGGTTGCCCAACAATCTGCTTTGGATTTTTGGATTTAAATCGCTATTGAAGATTAGTTGATGTGAAATTTATCCCTGGAAAAGAGATGAGGAATTGTACCTCTCTCCTTTCATTGCAGAGTTGGGGGATTATAAATGTAAAGGATAACATACATGGCCAGACTCAGCTGAAGTGTTGCTTAATTTTGCAGAACTGTTTTTCTTCTCTTTCTGTTTTTGTCCTTTGTCAGAAGTTATGGCTCATTCAGAAGGTGTGGGGGAGGGAATTTTTTGGAAGTGAAGGTGATTGATAAACAAAAGATAACAATAAAAATTAATCAGTCGGTAGGGTTTTGTAGGGGGAAAGAAGAGGGGTGGAGGAAAAAGGAAGGGAAAGATAAGGAAGGACACTATTGTGACATGAAAACAAAATAATACAGTGCAGTTAACTGATACTATTTACAAAGTCTAGTAAACACAGGGAGGGCAAAGTAGAAAACACGTAGAATTTAGTGTCCTAGCTTGATGCATGAGGCAATCAGGCAATCTAGTGGTAACAACCTTCTGCCTAGTTTCTGCTCAAGAAGCTTAAAGCTCGTAGGATCATGGGACCTAGAAGGGCCATAGAGATAATTTCTTTCTTTCTTTCTTTCTTTCTTTCTTTCTTTCTTTCTTTCTTTCTTTCTTTCTTTCTTTCTTTCTTTCTTTCTTTCTTTCTTTCTTTCTTTCTTTCTTTTTTTCTTCTTTCTTTTTTCTTTCTTTCTTTTTTCTTTCTTCTTCTTCCTTTCTTTCTTTCTTCTCTTCTCTCTTCTCTTTCTCTTCTTCTCTTCTTTTCTCTTCCTTCTTTTTCTTTCTTTCTTTTTCTTTCTTTTCTTTCTTTTTCTCTTCTTCTTTCTTTCTTTTCTTTCTTTCTTTCTTTTTCTCTTTCTTTCTTTCTTTCTTTCTTTCTTTCCTTCTTTCCTTCTTTCTTTCTTCTCTCTCTCTCTCTCTCTCTCTCTCTCTCTCTCTCTCTCTCTCTTCCTTCCTTCCTCCTT
The DNA here is from genome assembly GCF_003287225.1 of Phascolarctos cinereus. Taxonomy (NCBI): domain Eukaryota; kingdom Metazoa; phylum Chordata; class Mammalia; order Diprotodontia; family Phascolarctidae; genus Phascolarctos; species Phascolarctos cinereus. The sequence continues at coordinate 262,064,418 of NW_027555514.1, read as the reverse complement.
CCTTCCTTCCTTCCTTTTCTTTTCCTTTCTTTCCTTCCTTTTCTTTCTTTGTTTTTTTCCTTCCTTCTTTTTCTTTCCTTCTTCCTTCCTTCTTTTGTATCAGGAAGTGCTAAGCACTAGAGATGCAAAGGCAAAAGTCAGAGAGTCTGCTCTCCAGGAGCTTATATTCTACTAGGAACTACTTTCATCCCAGTTACCCACAACACCTAGTTTCTCTTCTTTATAATATCTTTATGGCAATTCTCTTAATGAAAACAGAGAAGTTATTGAAATTTTTTTTTCCAGAGAAGCCCACATCATGCACACACATGCACACACATATATGTTGTTAGAACTTATTTGATCTTTAGAGATTATTTTCAAAGTCATAACAGTTTTAACAATGCGAATCGCACTGCTTATTGTTTGTTGATTAAAAGAAACAATGACCCAGTTAAAGGCAATGTAACCTTAAAAATTATCCTCAAATAAGGTCTGTTTTATATATGTTAAAATTACACACGTATACATGAAAGACCTAACTTTATCTAACAATCCACTAAATATCAGCATCAAATAAGAAACAAAACAGGGAGACATGTGCTCACCCCCCGCATTTACTAATCATGATATCCTGTACCAAGCCCATGTAGAAGAGGGAGCCTTTATCTACCATGACAGTCTCCACATGTTCCTTTTGGTGATTTACATTGTGCTGATTACATCAAAACTCTGAAATACTATAAAGTCTCCTTAATGGAATCCATGGCTATTCCGAAGAGAACAGTTCATCCACCCACACTGTAAAAAAATACAAAGTGGTTGAAGAACACATATTTTCAAGATTATTACAGATAGAATGACTATCTATGGATATAGTCCATCAGAATATATGGATTAAGGCCAATCGATGGTGCAGCTCTGGGTCTAGAGTCAGGAAGACCTGAGTTCAAATCCAGCATCAGATACTTACTGGCTGTGTGACCCTGGGCAAGTCGCCTAACCCTGTTTGCCTCAGTTTCCTCATCTGTAAAATGTGCTGGAGAAGGAAATGGCAAACAACTCCGGTATCTTTGCTAAGAAAACCCCAGATGGAGTCATGAAGAGTCAGACATGCCTGAAAACAATTGAACAACCATAATATATGGATTAAGTCTATATATATGGAGTAAATTCCTGGATAGTCAGTCAAACTGCATGTCAGAGTCTGGGAAAGATATGTTTTTCATCCTCTATGTTTTTGCATGCAGATGACTAAACTGGTCTCCTTTGAATAATCATGGACCTTATTAAAATTACCATAGTTCTCTTCCTTTTTTTCTATGCACATATATACATACATATATGTATATATATGTATGTGTATACATATATATACATATATGTATACACATACATTATCATGTATGTTTCAAATCCTGATCCACATTGTTGTTTGTTTATATAATTTGTCCAACAGATAGAAATATACACATGCATTATGTATGTGTTATATATATGTGTATGTGTGTGTGTATGCATGTGTGTATATGACAGGTGATATAAGTGAACAAAAATCTGGACCAGGAATTGAAATTTATACAGACACATATAATGTATGTGTGTGTACATATCCATACATATGTGCAGGTGAACAATAACAACCTGGACCAGAAATTGAATAAAAGGAGAAAAGATTCAAACCAAAGTCTTCTAGACTCCAAGGGGCAGGATGATTTCAGCAAAACCTGGAAAGACTTACATGAACTGATGCAGAGTGAAGTGAACAGAACCAGGAAAAAGTTGTACACAGTTAACAGCAATATTGTTTGATGAAGAATTATGAATGACTTAGCTCTTCTCAGCAATACAATGATCCAAGACAATTCCAAAGGATTAATGACACAGCATACTATGGCAGTTAATGACATACTACTTTGCAACATCTCTGATATCAGTGGCTTTATAGGTTTATAGGTGGCACAGTAGAGAGTGCCTAACTTGAGCCAGGAAGACTTGAGTTCATATCCTCAGCCTTAGACACTAGCTGTGTGACCCTGGGCAAGTCATTTGACCAGTCTAGATTCCTCCCTTGTAAAATGAGGATAATAATAGCACTGACTTTACAGGGTTGTTGTGAGGATGAAATGAAATAACCTACATAAAGCACTATGCAAAATGTAATGCTCCATATACATTCTAGCTATTATTATTATCATAATTATTGTTATTTATACCTTTTCTTTCTAACTTACTTGATGAGGTCTTAGAAGGCAGTGACCATATCCGATACTTCCTTGTGTCTCCCATAGCACCAAGAATAATGGTTTGTTCATAGTTTTGTTGTTGAGTTCTTTCAGTCATATCCTGCTCTTCATGACCCCATTTGGGGTTTTCTTGGTAGAGATACCCAAGTGGTTTGCCATTTCCTTCTCCAGCTCATTTTACAGATGAGGAAACTGAGGCAAACGGGGTGAAGTGACTTACCCAGGGTCACACAGTGAGTAAGTGTCTGAGGCTGGAGTTGAACTCATGTCCAGGCCTGGTGCTCTATCCAATGCACCACCTAGCTGCCCTTTGTTCATAGTAAGGGCGTAACAAATTCTTATTAATGGATTAATGGATCAATTTCACAATCATTTATCCTTACCACCACCCTCCTCAACTTCCCAGCAGCTGAAATCTGATTAAGGACAGCCTTCTGCTTGGATAAAGAGAAAGGAGAAATATCATTGCCTCATAGATCTAAAATTAAGAGGGAGCTCAGGGACCATCTGGTCCAGGAGTTCTCATACCCATCATAAATGCGCATGCCTCAGGGTGAGAACTATGAATCTAGTCCATCACTTACTTATATAAGTGGAGAAACTGAGGCCCAGAGAGGTTTCTGATTTGCCCAAGGTTGCATAGGAAATGCTGAAAATTGAATCCTGCTTCTCTAATTCCAAATCCACCACTCTTTCCCCTAAGAGTATGTAGTATGGTTGGGAGAGGGGCATTGGCTGGAAGGAACCTTAAAGTGCAATATACATGTGAACCTAATGTTGCCTACAACCAGCCCTGAGACAGCTAGGTGGTGCCATAGTGCACTGAGCGCAAGCCATGGAGTCAGGCAGACTCCTCTTCCTGAGTTCAAATCTGGGCTCAGGCACTTATTAGCTGTGTGATCCTGGGCAAGTCACTTCACCCTGTTTATTTCAGTTTCCTCATCTGTGAAATGAGCTGGAGAAGGAAATGGCAAAACCCTCCAGTACTGGTGCCAAGAAAACTCCAAATGGGTTCACAAAGCATTGGACACAGCTGAAAAATAGAACAACAACAAAGATGCCAGGCACTGTACTGAGCTCTGGGGATGCAAAAGAGGGCACAAAACTGGTCACTGCTCTCAAAGAGCCCACTGTCTAGTCTAATGGGTCCAGTCTAATGGAGCCAGTCCCTGTCTATATGAATATAGAGAAAATGCCCCCAAAGTCTTCATGTGCACTAAGATTTTAGGGACACTTGGTTTGCCCACAGCTTCACAGAACATAGAACTGGGAGAGACTTTGAAAGCCATTTAATATAAATGCCTCGTTTTATAGCTAAGGAAGCCATGGCTCGTAACAGTTGGAAAGAGGTATGAATTTGGAATCATAAAGACCTAGGTTTTAATTCCACCCTTTATGCCTACTTGTTTTGTGACTGTGGGCAAGACACTTGAATCCAGGGATGTGCAGCTCTCACTATCTCAGAGAACCTATTGTTAAATTTTCAGTGAGCCAGTTGTTAAATTTTCAGTGGGCATTTGCATCTCAGAGAGTGACAGATGCTGCAGATCAGGGCTTCATTTATTGATTTGTTGATTGTCCAGCTCAAGAAAGTTATTGAGAAATGTTAATGATGAAGATTTCAACTTAAAAGTATGTTATTGAAAGCACATTATGTAGGAGAGAGGTGGTTGTTAAATATTCACCAGCATACCACTGCTAAATCCCTCAGAGCCCTAGTTTCTACACCTGTAAAATGGTCATAATAACAAGGTAATTATGAGAATCAAATGAGATAATGTGTGTAATGTGCTGTGTAAGTCTCAAGGTCTCAAAGAACTCTATGACACAGGGTGTCTGTGGCTCTGGAACTCCCCTATTGTAGGGTTTGGTACACTGTGACTGCCCTAATTCATTTCTTAGTGTCTAGGAGGTGACTTGTATGGGCTTTCTTAGGATGTCTGAAAGGATATTAGAATTTTCTAACTTCAAAGTACTACCTTTCTGGGGAATGTAAATGAAGTGGTATTCTTTGGAGAAAAATATACCTTCAGAGACAGTTTTATATGTATCTTCATAATTAATACTTCCCCTTCCCCCTGTTAGGATCTTTGTATTTTGGAATTTTATATCTCTTTCCCTTTAGAATATGAGTTAGCATTCTTATGTAGAATCTCATTGGGGGTAAAAACCTCAAATGACTCCATAAGGTTTTTGATCCTTACCTGAAAGGCCAACCCAAAGCCCTCCTCCTGGCACTGGGAAAGCAACTTAAAATTGGTTACTGACTTGTAAATCTAGGCAGTTTTAATGGCTTCTCATTTTCCTTTTGTTCTCACCCCTGAAACCAGCTGAGAATATTTCCCCGTTTCCTCAATTAAAACTTTATAGATAACTGCTCATTTGCAGCTAAACAGCCCCAAAGCACCTGGCATCATAGATAAAAGACTACATATCTCCTTTATTAACCAACCTTGAGTAAATGAGGAAAACATTCCACTCATACTTGCATGCCCCTCAGCCAAAGATCTTCAAGGGTAGCCATTGAAGTGCAGGGAACAGATAACATACTGTTCCCTACTTATCATTGTCCTTGAAAAGGAGGGAGCATCTCTAATATATGCCAGAGAATGCACCTTTTCTATACAGAGGGAAAACTGGGAAGCCATTTTGGAAAGAGCTGCCATATCATCACCCTATTCTGATCACAGATTTGGAGGATGATAACACCCTTCCTCGCCTGGCTTCAGCCAGTGGCAAAGAACGTGCTGTAATATCTTTTAGATATATAAGTCTCATGTGTGAGCTTTCTCCTTTTCCCTTCTCTAGTGTGGAAGCTGGGTTACCATATGAACACTCATTTGATGAGGTATTTGCCACCAAATAGAAATGAGTAGGAGAAACTGATGAAGTAGTTTTCAAACTCAAATTCACACAGAGAGACCTCCTTCTGATCACTTCAGTGAATGGCTCTCATTTATCCTGTCTTTCTCCTTTCCCCAGGATTAGTGTGGGAAATTTGAAATAATCATAGTTATATAAATATAGCTTGAGCCCCCGTCTAGCACATTATCAACCAACAGACCAGACAGAAGTCATAAATCAAATAGCAAACATTAAATTGGAATAGAATCCTAATGATAAAGTAAATAACAAAAGAAATCAAAATGTCTGGTCATTCTTCTTCTCCTCTACACAAAGGGATATGATTTCTCATCCTCATGGGAACATACTGGAAACATCTCTCCAAGTTCTATTTCTTGTTAGTTAGCTAGCCTTCACTGTTGCCCTTTCTCTCTGCCTCTGGAGCTTCCTTTCACTGTATCTCTTCCAACCTGTTACTGCCATCTGCTGGAGCTTTCATAGGGCCATAGATCTAGAGCTAGAGGGTCCTTAGAGGTCATCTATTCAGCCCCTCATTTTGCAGATGAGGAAACAGAAGCCCAAGGAAATGGCTTGCCTAAGATCACACAAGTAGTAAGCCACAGAACAAGGTTGGGACCCAGTCCTCCTGACTCTAAATCCAACGCTCACTCGTTCCATTGTATCCGACCACCTCTCTGATGCCATTTTGGTTTCTTTTGCGGAGGTATGTTTGTGGCTTCTATCAGCTAGAGCTGCCACCTGCTCTGACTTCCTCTTCCTCAATGAACTACTTATGCCATTTTCTGGACTTGTTATTTTCTATAAGTTATTTGGCCTTGAAGGGAGTGTTATTCCTTTTATTGTGTGAGACTACTCAGGGCCAGCATACCTCGGGTTAGTCAACACTTTCTCAGCTGTTTAGTAAATCTGGCTTTTAGCTATTGCTGAGTAGCCCACAAAGGGATCTCTTAAGTAACTCTGCAAATTTTTTAAAAATCTAATTAAATTTTATTTTTCTAATTCACAAAAATCTATTTTCTCTCTCTCTTACCTCTCTCCATTGAAAAAGAAAGACCAAATTTCCACATTGCCATGTCCCAAAAATTTATGTCTCAGTCTGTACTCCGAGACCCTAAGTCTATCATGTGTTTGTCAGGAAATAATATAATTGAAAAAAAACCCCACTTCACTCATTTATTCCTCCTCCTCCTCCCTCTTGCCCTTCCCCTCCCCTCATTCCCTTTCTTATCCCCCCATCTTAATCTACCTTCCACCTGCCTTTCTCTCTCTCCCCTCCTTCCATCTTAATTTCCCTTCCGTTCCCCTCCTTCCCTTTCCTCTATCTTGATCACCCTTCTCCTCCCTCTCTCCCTCCTAATGTCCCTTTCCCTCCCTTCCCCTTCTTCCCCTCCTTTTTCCTCCTTCCCTCCTCCTCCTCTTTTAGCCCTCTTACTCAATTAGGTTAAGGTAAGTGAATTCCTTTTAGCTCCCATCACACCTCTGGCAGCTAGCATCAGATCCATGAAAATTACCTAGACACTTTGAAAAGCCTCAAGGAGGTCTTTAGAAGTGTCAAATCTGTGACCTTTGCCCTGCATTTCTGCCATCAAGACCAAGGTACATTTGCCAGCTAGTGACTTTTACCCTACATTCCTTCTGCTCCAGCAAAGTTCCCTATCTCCTTTATATAAATGTCAACCATTACAATTATTTTTATTAAGTGAATTACCCAGGGTTACACAGGTGGTCAGCATCAGAGGCACATGATTTCATAGTAAAAGAAAAAGGCTGCCTGCCTCAGAGAAAATCCTTTTCATTCCTATCTCTGACACTGGGCAGCCCTGATCTTTGTTTATCCCTGGTCCTTATCATTCTCATTCCTTGCCGGATCTTCTCTGGAACCAAGCCCCTTCACTCTCTTAAGTGAAGAGGGCTGGGTGGCCAGGCTGCTTCCAAAGACTTTTGCCCCCTTGAAGCCTGAAGACAGCAGCCCAATTCAGTTTTCTTCTCTGGTTGACAATCTGACAGGACTCTCAACCTTTAGGGCAAAGAGCAGATAAAGAGAAGATCTTTAGAGTCCACCCAATTTTTTCCCCCTCAAAGACCACCAGAATTAGAATGGTCTATTTCCACACGCTTTGCACAAGCAGCCTTTTCCAACTTCCTGTCACTATGCAAGTACCCCATTAGCTCTCATCAGCTACAAAGGGACATTGGTCAAGCCCTACAACCGAACTCCCCAGTTTTATCAGACACTTGAAACCTCTGCCAACAAACACAGAGAAAGCATGACCGTTCTTTCCAGCTAGATTTGACTTTTATATAAGTGTTTGACTGTGTTGACAGGAGAACAGCCCATGATGATATTACAGACCTTACTGTAGCTATTAGCCGGAGAGACTGAGGGAGGCCCCTTATGCCCACATCAGCCTTGGGTAGCAATCACTCTGATAAAATGTACTTTTCGCGTGTTTATTTTTCCTGGTAACCTTCTTTTGGGTCAAGAGAGGCACACTATTTCCATCTCATGTTCCCACTCTGCTCTGTTGCATTCTGTTCTTGTAAGTAGAATAACTGAGGGATAGAGGCAAAATCAGCAAAATAGTTCATGCTTTCAACTGCAGCATGGGCTGAATTTTTGAGACTGGCTATTGAGAGGGGTTCGTTCACAAGGGAAACTGCAATGATTGAGCAGTCCTCAAATCAAAAATGACTCGGGAAAATAGAATTAGGATTTTCACTAAGGCCTGGGGTATCATTAAGAAACAAATACCTCTAGGCAGTTAGGTGTCAGTCAGTCAAGAAACATATATTAAGCACCTACTTTGTGCCAGGCTGTGTGCTAAGCACTGAAGATACAAAAAAAAAAAAAAAGGCAAAAGATAGTACCTGTCCTCAAGGAGCTTATAGTCTAATGGGGGAGACAGCAAACAAAGAAATATGTACAAACCTTCTATTTACAGGATAAATATTATTGTTCAGTTGTGTCTGACTCTTTGGACCCCATCCGGGGTTTTCTTGGCAAAGAGACTGTTGTGGTTTGCTGTTTTCTTCTGCTGTTGAGATGAGGAAACTCAGGCAAATAGGGTTAAATGACTTGCCTGAGGTCACAGAGCCAGTAAATGTCTGAGACAAGATTTGAACTCAGGTCCTTTTGACTCCAGACACCACCTAAAGGATAAATAGGAAGTAATTAAAAAAGAGAAGCCATTAGAAGTTAGAGAGGTTGAGAATATCTTCCTGTAGAAGATGACATTTTAGTTGGGACTTAAAGGAAGATGGGAAAACCAGCAGGTGGAGTTGACGGAATGCTGATTGGGAAGACCTGAGTTCAAATTTGCCCTCAGACACTCACTGTGTGACCCCGGGGAAGTCACTGCCTTGGTTTCCTCATCTGTAAAATGGGATAATAATAGCACCTAACTTCCAGGATTGTTGTAAGAATAAGATGGAATAATCTATGTAAAGCACTTTGCACGTCTTAAGGCGTAACTATTATTGTCAGAATGCAAACTTCACAGAGAATTCTTGGGCAGAGTTATTTTATAGCAGATACTATTGGAGCAGCGTTTTCCACACAGGGATCATAAATCTAGAGTTACAAAAGGCCTCAGAGTCCAACTAGTTCACAGGTTCTTGATGGGAGTTGGTGGACTTTTTATTTTTAATATTCTGATAAATGTGTTTGCATATAATTGAATGTAATCCCGTGTGTTTTATCTTATGCATTTTAAAGCATGACTCTAAGAAGGGGTCACTCAGCCTCAGCAGACTGCCAGAGGGGTCCATGACGAGTGAGGTTAAGAACTACTGCTCTAGCCAAAGCCTTCACATCACAAGGGATCATCTTTCCAGCCAGGGCAGCTTCAGAGGAGCTTGATTGCATATCAAGTGGCTGATCTCTAGTGGTATAAACAGTGGCAGCTGGGTGAGAAGCCCTGAATTAGGACTGGGGAGATCTCATGGTGCCCACATTACCAAGTTCACTGTTGTTAACACTTATGTGGATATCATTATCAAATTATCATCCAGGAAGGATGATGGATTCAACAAACACTGATATTAAGGACTGGTTAAAAAAATTTTTTTTACCTTAATGTAGAAAATATCTTGGCAGAGATGTAACCAAATGTAACCACTGGGCATTGTCTTCCCCCATTAAAATGTAAGCTCAATGAGGGTAGATGCTGTCCTGCCTGCTTGTATTTGGATGCCAAAGACTGAGATCGCAAACACTTAATAAATGCTCTATCTATTGGCCACATAATGAGAAGATGGAACTCGTTGGAAAAGACCCTGATGCTGGGAAAGATTGCAGGCAAAAGAAAAAGGGGATAGCAGAGGATAAGATAGATAGATAGTATCATGGAAGCAACGAACGTGAACTTGGATAGACTTTGAGAGATAGTGGAGGATGGAGATGCCTGGTGTGCTATGGTCCATGGGGTCACGAAGAGTTTGGCCTGGCTGAACAACTGAACAACAACAAAACTAAAAAAAAAATCTACCAATCAATTGATTGATCTACCTACTTGTGTATCTGTATCAATCTGTCTCTAGCTATCAATCTATCTTTATCTATCAATCTTTTTCCATCTGTTCATCTATCTATCTATCTATCATCTATCTGTCTGTGTATCTGTCTTTATCAATCTGTCTGTCTCTAGCTATCAATCTACCTGTATCTATCAGTCTGTCTCTATCTACCTATCGGTCTGTTGTATCAATCTATCTGTTTCTATCAATCCATCTATCCATCTATCTGTCTGTCTGTCTCTTTAGCTAGCTAGCTAGCTTTACTTACATATAAGTGTTATTGTTAAACCATTTTTGCAGATGAGGGAAATGAAGCCAAGGGTCATGCAGCTAACAAAGTGATTAAGGCAGGGTTTGAGATCCTTTTGAGTCCAGATCCAGCCCACTGTCCAAGTAACCAAGATACTCCTGAAATTCAAGTGCTGTTTGGGTGCTGCATTTACATTTATTCTGAGATGCTCAGCTTAGCTAGTATAAGGGTGGAAGGCTATGGGATGTGTGTGAAGCAGCCATGTTCTTCCTTATGATTTACTTTTTTTTTTTTTTGGTGAGGCAATCAGGGTTAAGTGACTTGCCCAGGGTCCACAGCTAAGTAAGTGTCAAGTGTCTGAGGTTGGATTTGAACTTATGATTTAGTTCTCCCTGCTGAAAAGCCCCCAAGTCCTTTCAGGTTCTACCATTCTAAATACTCCCAACACCCCAATCCCTGCAGACCCATTGGTAGTGGAATTTGAAATAATTAAAGGGTAAGATTGGTGGAAGGGAAAGGTGAGGGATGAGGAGGAATCACATTCCTATAATGTAGAGTATGGGGAAAGAAAAAATGAGCATGAACAATGGAAAATATTCTATAAATTATCTCCTCAGCTCTAGTGCAGCAGAAATTTGACAAGGGAAATATAGCAGATGGGAATGAACTTAAAGGCATAAGGCTAGGACCAAATTACGTGCAGTTGGGAAACCCAGAAGAGCCTGGGATGACTTGATTGGAGGGTTTGCCTTGAGGAGGTGTAGGAAATAAGATTGAGTGAGTCAAGTAGAGGCTTGGAGGCCTTGAATGCCATAGTTTGGAATTTTTCACCTTACATGTGCTGGCTACCTCCATCACCAGATTCATACACCCTGATGGGAGTGAGTGACATGACAAGAAAGTAGAAAACCTTTCTATTCTTCCTTTGGCCTTTTGGGTCAGCTTCTCTCTTGTTTCTCTCACTTGTCTGACTCCCAGTTTTTTCACTCCATTTATTTCTCACTTTCCTAGGTTTCTGAAAGTGGTATCTCAATACATATTTTTAGGATCATAAATTTAGAGTAAGAAGGAATTTTTAAAAATCAATCCAACCAACCCTTTCATTTTATAAATGAGTAAACAGAGGCCCAGAGAAATGAAGTGACTTGCCCAGGGTCACAAGAAAAGAGAAGTGGGTTTGAACCCATGTCTTCTCAACCCAAATATTATGATTTTTCTATTGTGGTTCCATATTCTGCTATGCTGGTTGGTTTCAGAAGGTAGAATTAGAAGTAATAATATTAACATAATTGAGAATTTATGTAATGCTTTATGAGCTGTAAAGCACTTTATAAATATTATCTCATTTTATCCTCACAACAACCCTGGGAGATATGTGCTATTGTTATTCACACTTTACAGATGAAGAAACTGAGTTAGATAGAGGTTAAGTGACTTGCCCAGGGTCACATAGCTAGTAAGTAGAGGCTGAGGCTGAGTTTGAACTCAAGTCTTTCTACCTCCTGTTAAGCGATTATTCACAGCACTAGCTAGTTGCAGTAGAGTAATGGGGAGAGGCAAATTTTAGCATGGTGTTAGGAAAAATTTCCTAGTAATTCTCCCAGAGTAGAACTGGCCACTTTGGGAGGTAGTGGGGTTCCACTTTATTGGTGGTTTTCAGGCAAAGGCTATGACTACTTAGGATCCTAGATATAGGGCTGGAAAAGTCCTTTGAGTTCCAACCCACTTAGGTCAACCTTTTCATTAAGAAACTGAGGTCCAGAAAGGTCAATATCACATAGGTATTAAGTCTCAGGGCCAGGATTTGAACTCAGATTTTCTGACTCCAGAAGTAGTATTCCACAACACTATCTAAGACATTTGGGGCACTTAATTTATATAAAAATAAATTAATAACTATTATTATAATATAACACTGTAAAATAGATCCTGTCTCCAGAGGCGGCAGAGTAGAGTGGAAAGAACATGGGTTTAAATCTTGTTTCTTCATATTTATTCCATTGTGTGACCTTAGGCAAGCCACTTCACTCTAGGTTTGTAGGTTCCTTCAATATCTAGACCAGGGATTCTTGACCTTTTCTATTTTATGTCATGGACCCTTATGGCAATTTGGTGAAGTGTATTTTTAAAAAATCATAATTGAAGGAAAGGCTAACTTTCAGTTAGAGGTTAGTGGGTTTTCCCCTTATCTAAGTTCACAAAACCCCTGACATCCATGGACTCCTTAGGGGAGCTAAGAACTCCAGCTTTAGATCAATGATTTCACGGTCAATTTCCTCATCCCAGAGATCAGCCTATATAAACATTAAGGTCCTTTCTAGCTCTAAATCTTATGGACTGTGTTACAAAAAGGTTGGCTTGGATGGAAGGTACCATCATTCCTTGCATGTCTACTTCATATCTTTTTAATCAAAGGACTCTGAACAGAGGCTGCATTTGAGTTTTATGATTTCATTTGGAAAGGTTTCTCTTAATTCTCTCTGTTTAATCCTCATTAACCTTTATATTACCTACTTCATTTTATAATACAGAAGATTAATTTTTTTTAATGGTAGTACAGTGCCTGGGAAATGGAAAAACAGGTTTTCAATAACTGAAGTGGTTCTGCCCATCTGACCACCTTGGCTTCATTACTGGTTTCTTGGCTTTGACTGTAAATCGTGATGCATCCTGGGTAGCTGAAGGAGGTCAGGGGATTGGCTACCATGTGCACAGATCCAAACTGGCTCATTTTCTGCCCATTATGTTTAGAAAGAAGCAGAGAAGTGTTTTGTAAGTTCTACAAATACCTCCTCCACACTCAGGCCATGGAATCTTCCTAAGCTCAAGTGTAGCAGTAAATAATCAACTAATTCTCCCCCCATCTCCAGGTTGGCTGAAATTTAACTTTCTTTGAATCTCTGTCTTCCATAAAAGTAAAACCACATCCCAGTTGGAGGAGTTCCTCCCCCTTCCCCTCTTCCTCCTCCTCCCCTTCTCTTCAGTCACCCTGGAACAAGACCTGGCCAGACTGTGCCAGAGAAGACAGCCAGGCTTTACCAGTATGGGGAGAAGGGTGACTAGTTAGAATTTAACAGAAGGGGTGAAAGAAAAGCCCCATTTCATCTTGGCCCTTGCCAAATAAGACTTTCTAATCACCTCCACCAGAAAAAGGATGCCTGAGAGAGTTGCCCATCACTTTTTACTGGGGTTAAGCCAAAGTCTGTGAGAAATTTTGAGTTGATTCAGAGAAAATGAGGTTGGTTGAAAAAAATATGAATGCACGTCAAACTAGAAGCTTTTACTTCAGTGTCTAGGAGCAAGTCACAGAATATTAGCTCAGAAGAAATGGCAGAAGAGCTGACTTATTCCTACATATGTACAGGTCTCAGAAAGGCAAAGCTGAGCTGGGGAGATCAATCAACAAGCATTTATTAAATGACTAGTATGTGCCAGGTACTGTATTAGGGAGTACAAAGACCAAAAAGAAAAAAAAGAAAAAGAAAGTCCCTCCACTTAAGAAATTTACAATCTATATACATAGATACAAATAGACATAGGGACTGGACTTGTGATTTCATTGGTATACAGAACTTCCAAGGGATGAAACTCCCTCTGCCAATACAGGTTAGCATCTTCTTTACCATTTATAGTCTTCAGAGTTGCCTAAAGTATTGAGAAGTTGAGTGATTTATCCCGGGGTAAATCCAGACAGTATTTCAAAGAGGTGGATCCCAAGTACAGGTCTTTCTGGCTTTAAGTCCAGGTCTTTATCAACTATTAACAAGCTAATTTTAGGGGCATCGAAGTGGTGCAGTGGATAGAGTGCCTGGCCTAGAGTCAAGAAGACCTGAGTTCAAATCTGGCCTCAGATACTTACTAGCTGTGTGACCCTGGGCAAATCACTCAACCGTTTGCCTCAGTTTTCTCATCTGTAAAATTAATTTGGAAATAGCAAACCAGTCCAGTGTCTTAAAATAACTCCCTTATTTAAACTAAGATCACTAACCTGGTTTAAATCCTTTAGCATGTATGCAAAGATATCTTTGAAATTTAAAAGTAGTTATGAATTTCACAAGTTTAAAATTTTTTTTAAGGAAAACCAGGGCTGTCAACCAATTCCCAATAGCTGTAATTAAGTTCTCTTTAAACTAAAGCTAATAACAACAAAAATAATTGGGAGCCCTGATTTGTTTTTCATTAGTATAGAGATTTCCTGGTGTTGATGAGCACTTACCCTCCAATTTACAATTTTAGAAAGTTGCCTGGGGCACTCAGACATTAAGTGACTTGCCAAGGTCACCTAGCTAGAGTAAGTCAGAAACAGAACACATGATAGCCTTCCCATACTTGAAGATAGCTATCATGTACCACGTGAGTCTTTTTTTCCTCTAAGCTAAAATGTGATTAGTTCCTTCAACCAATCATTTTTTGGCTGCCACATCACACTACTGATTCATTTAATTTTCAGTCCAATAAAACCCTCCAGATTTTTTTTTCATAATGTCTCCCCCACCTCATACTCATGAAATCTATTTTTTGTACCCAACGTAAGACTTCACGTTTATCACTCTGGAATTTTATATTATTAGATTCAATTCAACAATCTAGCCTGTCAAAATTCCTCTGGATCCAGACCGTGTCATCTGTTGTGTTAGCTGTCTCTAAAAGTTGTTTTTTTTTTAATCAGCTGCAAATGTGATGATCATATTTTCTATGCCTCTATCCAAGTCATTGAAAAAAATGTCAACTAGCACAGAACCAAGGACAGGTCCCTTGTATAGTCCCTGGAAGACTTCCTGCCGTGTTAACATTGAACCATTAACAGCAACTCTTTGAGTCCAGCCATCCAGCTAGTTTTGCATACATTGTACTGTATTATTGTCTAATCTATGTGACTTTATGTCCTCCATAAGAAATATACGTGATACTTTATTTTACTTTTTCTTGGGCAAAGTGTTAAGTGTTAAGTAACTCGCCCAGGGTCACACAGCTAGTAAGTGTTATGTGTCTGAGGCCGGATTTGAACTCAGGTCCTCCTGAATCCAGGGCTGGTGTTCTATCCACTGCACCCACCTAGGTGCCCCCTATGTGATACTTTATCAAAAACTTTGCTAAAATATAGATAAACTATACTCACAGTTTTCCTCTCATCTTCCAGTTTAGTGATCCTGTCCAAAAAAAAAAAAGGCAATAACATTAGTCAGGCATCATCTTGAAAAAGTTATGTTGGCTCTTTGTAATCATTGCTTTCCTATCTAAGTAGCTGCCAACCATCCTTTAATGATCTATTCTAGAATTTTCCTAGGAATCCAAATCAAGTTCACTGGCCTAGAGTTTTCAGACCCTCCCCTTCCTTTCTCTCTCTGAAAATCAGAACATTTGCCCTTCTCATATCTTGTGATACCTCTCCCATTTCCTATGATCCCTCACATGTTACTTAAAGTGGCTTAGCCATCACACCTGATGGTTCTTTTTGGTCCCAAGAATATCAATTGAGCCTGGTCACTTGAATTCATGAAGGACAGCTTAGTACTCTCTTTCTATCCTTCTTACTTGAATATCAGCTTTTTATTTGTCATTTGTGTTCTATCATTTCCAGTGTAAAGGTCATCTTTTTTTCTTGCAGAGAAAACAGAAATGAAATAGGAAATGAGTATCTTCTCTCTGTTGTTAATTGTCATTGTCCCATCAGTCCACAAGCAAAGCCTGATCGTTCCTTTGATCTTTTTTTCCCTCCTGATATAGCTAAAAATTCTAATTAAACCCTTTACATTGTCCTTAGCTTCTCTGATCAGCCCCACAGACATCTTTACTACATATTCAAATGTCGTAAGTCACAGGTGGGGAAATAGTTCCAGTAATATGCATATTGAAATACACTAAGCATGCAGAAATTAGCACAGGCTGCCCCCACACCTGCTATGTTGAGAAGACTCTCCCTCTTCCCTTCTACCTCTTAGAATCCCTAGCTTCCTTCAAGTCGGGGTTCAATTACTCCATAATACAAGAGGCTTTTCTTGTTGCCACCAATTGCTAATACCTTCCTCCCCCCAATTACTTTCTCATTACTTTGTACACATATATTTTTAATGAACTTATCTGCATATGTGCACAGTAGAATGTAAGCTCCTTGAGGGCAGGGATTGTTGTTGTTGTTATTTTAAATTTCAAATCCCCATGACATGCAGTAGGTGCTTAATAAATTATTGTTGAATGAAATTAATGACTAGTAGTATGCTCAGTTGAGTACTCTTTTTTAAAGGGGAGATACATATTTGAGGGAGGCAGTATGGTACAGTGGGAAGAACACTGGACATCAGAGGAATTAGATTTGAATCTTGACTCTGTTCTGTGTGACATTGGACAATCTCTTAATCTCTCTAAGCTTCAGTTTCCTCATCTGTAAAATAAGGGAGGACATCTAATTCTAAATCTATGAGCCTATGATCCAATGAGTCTGTGTTGTGGTGATTGTTGAATCCTTTCAGTCATGTCCAACTCTTCGTGAGTCCATTTGTGGTTTTCTTGGCAAAGATACTGGAGTGGTTTGCCATTTCCCTCTCCAGCTCATTTTATAGATGAGGAAACTGAGGCAAACAGGGTGAAGTAACTTACCCAGGGTCACACAGCTAATACATGTCTAAGGTCAGATTTGAACTCAAGTCAGTACTGACTGTGGGCCAGCTGTGCCACCTAGCTACCCAATAACTTCACAGAGTCTAAATAGCCTAGATCTATTTAGACTGGCCTCAATGTATCATTCTGAACTCTTCCAGAAGAGGTAGAACTAAGAGCCTTCCTTAACTTGGGGAAGCAAGGAGAGCCTGTAGTTGGATGGCTTTCGCTCAGAAAGGGGCCAGGAGCATAGGATCATAGATCTAGAGTTCCAAAATCCATTAAAGACCAATTCAACCATTTTCATTTTACAGCTCAGGAAGCTGACTCCCAGAGAAGTCAAGTGACTTGCCCCAGATCACATGGGAAGTAAGCAGCAGAGCAGAGATTTGAACTCAGATTCTTTGGCTCTGCTCTAGTTTCTTTTGGATTTGGTTGGGCAAAACCAGAGGTTGGTTCCCAGGGATGTTGTATATTATAAGCTGAGAGGCCAGATGTCAAAGTCATCACTGGAATCATAGTAGGGTTTAAGAAGAAGGAGTAAAGAGACATGGTGAGAAGAGCAGAGCATCCAAAATTGGATAGCAAGCAAGGCTCAGAGTTTTGCAGAATCCAGTTTGCTATATTCACTTTCCTGTGGGCACATGGGAGTTTTTAGGCCATATGAAACCTACTGTTCATTCTTCTCCCAATGAGTTGCAGCTGTGCTGTCCCAATTTAATTAAACATAATTAAACTCATTACTTATTAAGCACCTACTGTGTGCAGGGCACTATGTCAGGTTGAACATGCTTTGCATTTACTTATCTGTGAGCACATTGTATTTTTCCTCCCCTCCGACCCCTCTCCCCCTGTAGAATACTGTATAAGATCTTTGACAGAAACAATTTCATGTTTACCTTAGTACCCCAGTGCCTTTTACGCATAATAGATACCTTAAAAGCATTTGTTGGATTGAAGGAGTCTACATTCTACTTTTGGTTGTTCAGTCATTTCAGTTGTGTCTGACTCTTCGTGACCTCATTGAGGTTTTCTTGGCAAAGACCCTGGAGTGGTTTGCCATTTCCTTCTCCAGCTCATTTTACAGATGAGGAAACTGAGGCAAACAGAGTGAAGTGATTTGCCCAGAGTCACAAGCTAGTATGTGTCTGCAGCTGGATTTGAACTCAGGTCTTTCTGAATCCAGGTCAACACTATATCGACTGCACCACCTAGCTGCCCTTCATTCGATTAGATACTGTCATTTATTAGACTCTAAAATAGGGTTTCTTAACTTGGGGTTCATGAATTTTAAAAAATTGATGACTGAATTTCAACATGGTTTATTTTCTTTGCAATCCCATGTATTTCATTTTATGCATTTTAAAAATATGATTCTGAGAAGGGATGCATAGGTTTCATCATAGTGACTGCTGAAGGGGTCCATGACAAACAAAACCCCTGCTCTCTGACGATGACTGCCTCAAAGGGGTGGCCTCTTTGTACTCAGTTTATAAATGAATCTAGAACTTTAGAATACCCGTAGCCATTGGACTTGGCCATATTCTATCAGACTTGGTCAAATTCAATTAAAACATGCTCATCTTCAATTGTTACCATTGTTTTTTTTTCTTTTACTTCTGTTTCCTGTTGTTGATGGTCCCAAGGAGACATTGCATGGTATAGATATCCTATTTATTGGATATTTAAATGTAGCTACTTTAGCTGCTGTTTCTTGAGATTGTCAGAGCAGGGGCAAATTCATGAATGTTGAGACCCTCCCATTGCCTAGGACAGAGGACCATGCACACAACAATCCTTTCCTTTTGAACTAATTGGATGGATTATGTCTGTAACATACAATCATGCTGAGCACAGAGAGGTTGGGGCACTGGCTGCCAACCCACAAAGCACATGAGGGGAATGAGCTCCAGAGCTCCTTGCTGGTTCTTACAACAGACAGGTCATATCCAGACTCTGAGCATTTTCACTGGCCATTCCCCATGCCTGGAATATTCTTCCTCCTCATCTACCTCCTGGTTTTCTTCTTCCTTAAAGTCCCAACTAGAACTTCATTTTCTACAGGGAGCCTTTTCTGAGTCCCCTTAATGGTAGTGCCTTCTCTCTGTTGATTTCTCCCGATTTATCCTTGTGATATCTTCTTTGTACATGGCTGTTTGCATGTTGGCTCCCCCTTTAGATTGTGAGCTCCTTGAGGGCAGAGACCCTCTTTTACCTTTCTTTATATTCCCAGCACTTAGTATTATTGACTGACTGACAGGACTGAAGAGTGAGGTTCCTTGATTATATTCATTAAATGTCTTCAAGACAAGAAGCTTCTAAAATCACATAAAGAAGGTCTTACATTCACTAATTCCACCTATTCACTTAAATTGTGCTAACTTCACTTGATGGGTAATTATAGGAAATCTTTTTCCTCAGTGTAGTTGGAGCTATAATTTATGGGAAGGTGAAATATCATTAATAATTATATAAATTATATATGTATATATATATGTATATATATACATATATACAAATTAAGTGCTAGCAACAATGTTTTAAAATATTTTCAGTTGCTGTTATAACTAGGGATTTGTTGATGGTACATTGGCCAGACCAGAGATGGTATGGAAACCACAATGGGGCAGATAACTAGAGGCAAAGCAGGTGTTGGAGAGAAGCCAGAATAGGAGACAATAGTAGAATAGTATGAGGACAGACCATCATTATCTGGGAGATGGAGAAGAGGGTAGCAGGTGCCCAACCATTAGGATCAAGGATCAGAGGTGGGATTCATGAGCATGAAGAGGTGAGGCAGGAAGGGCTCTTGTCCAGGAGAGCTTAGGAATACTAAACTGGGATGAGAAATGGGCACTCAAAATAACAGAGCTGGAATAAATCTTAGAAAGCATCAAGTCCATTGTACCTGAATGGGAAACCCCTTTTCAGTCTTCCCAACAAGTGGTCATCTGCTCAAAGTCATCTAGTGATGACTTCCTAAGACAGCATATTCTCCTCAGAGGGCTAAGAAGTTTTTTCTTAGACAGATTCTAAATCTTACAACCTGCAACTTTTGCCCATTCCTTCTATTTATTCCCTCTAGGGAAAAGTCTAGAACAGGTCTAATCTCTGTACCAAATGATAGCCCTTCAAATACTTGTAGGCAGCTATCTTGTCCCACCCCACCCTCTCGCTGTCTTCAACCACCAAGTCTTCTTTTCAAGCTAACGTTATCTGTTTTCTTTAACTATGCCTGGCAGTTCTGAGCTTCCTAACCATACTAATGGCCCTCCTTTGGACTTGCACCAGTTTACCAATATCCTTCTTAAAATGAGATGTCTAGAATTGGACCCAACATTTCATATATGTCCTGACTAGAGCAGAGGTGAATTCAATTTAACAACAGTTTGTTAAATGCCTACTATGTATAAAATACTGGGAATACCGAGGCAATAATGAATCAATATTTTCCCTCAGGGGAAAGATTATCACCTTACCTGTTGTAGACACTACTTTAATTAATACAGGCTAAGATCCCGTTAGCTTTTATATTGGCTAATACGGCACATTGTTGGCTCATGATGAACTTTCAGTGTGCTCAAATTCTGAGGTTTTCAAAATCTCTGAATCAGAATCTTCCAGCTGGAAGGAACCCTTGAGGCTATCTAGCTAAAACCATAGTGAAGTTAGAGTCTACTCTACAAAATATGTGATAGGTTGTCATTTAACCTTTTTGGGGAAGATTTCCAGTGAAGGTAAATCTCCTGAGGCAACCTGTTCAACTGCTGGAGAGTTATAATTTTAAAGAAGTTTTTCTTTACATTGAGACTAAATTTGCCTCTTCAACTTCTCCCCATTGCTCTTAGTTTTTCCCTCTGGGGATAAGCAGAAGTCTAATCCCTCTCCCATATCATAGTTATCAAATACCTGAACACAACTATCAATCCCTGACCTCCCCCACATAATGCTTTTCAAGTCTAAACATTTTCAGTTCTTTCAAATGATCCTCATATGGCATGATCTCAAAATCTTTTACCATATTGTTTTTTTTAACCATATGAACTTTTGTCTAGTACACCCTACATTTTTCCCATTCTGTACTTATGTGATTTATTTTTTGAACCCATGTACTGGAATTTATATTGATTCTTATAAACTTCATCTTATTAAGTTTGTCCTAGAATTTTAGCTTGTTGGAATACTTTGGGATCCTGACCCAGCCATTTGACATATTGGTCTTTCTTCCCCACTTTACGTCATCTGGAAATTAGATCAAACAATATCATCTATGTCTTTATCCAAGTCACCAATAAAAATGTGGAATAGAATGGATCCAAGGATGTGAACCCTATGGCATTCTTCCACACATTTTTCCATGGGTTGACAGATTCATTAATCACCATACTTTGAGTTAAGTCATTTAACTAATTCTGAAACAATCTACCTGTGCTAGCTCTAATCCAGCCTGAATTGTTCCATGTTTTCCACAAGACTATTTATGAGAAGCTCTGCAAACTTTGAAGAGTCACATAAGCATAACTTATTATGTTATCATTACTATGGTTATCAAATATTTGTCTAATATCCAGGTATGCTATAGCATTCCTTGGATACTTCCATTTAGAAAACCTGTCAAAGGGGAAGGCTAGTTTGGCCCGACTTGTTTTGAATGAATTCTTGGTAGCTAATAATTATCAAAGGCAGCTAGGTAATGCAGTGGATAGATCTCTGGGCCTGGTGTCAGACACTGAATGGCTGTGTGACTTTCAGCAAGTCACTTAACCTTGTTTGCCTCGGTATTCTCATCTATAAAATGAGTTGGAGAAGGAAATGACAAACCACTCTGGTATCTTTGCCAAGAAAACTCCAAATAGGATCACAAAGAGTTGCACATGGCTGAAATGACCAGACAACAAAATGATTATCAACCCTGCCCTTTTCAAATAACATGTTCTAGAATGTTGCCAGGAATCAAAATCAAGATCACCTACCTGTAGTTGGAAGAATCCATCTTCTATTCTTAAAAATTGTGCATTTGCCTGTCTTTACTTCTGTGGCATCTCTCCAGTCTTTACAATTTTTGCAAGATTGCAAATAGCAACTCAGCAAATGTATGCAAGTTCCTTTAGTGCCCTAAGATGCAGTTCATTCAGATGTAGTGATTTAAATTCAGTAAAGGTAGTAGGGGCAGCTAGGTGGCACAGTGGACAGAGCACTAATGTGGGGTAGAGAAGATCTGAATTTAAATCTAGCCTCAGACACTTACTAGCTGTGTGACCCTGGGCAAGTCACTCAACCTTTATTTATTTCAGTTCCTTATGTGTAAAATGAAGATACACTGGAGAAGGAAATGGCAAACCACTTGCCAAGAAAATTTCGTGGATAAGTCACGAAGATCAGAGATGACTGAACAACAATTACAACAACAAATGGGAGCAACTAGATGGTGCAGTGGATAGAGCACCAGCCCTGAAATAAGGAGGACCTGAGTTCAAATCCAGCCTTAGACCAAATGCTTGACACTTACTAGCTGTGTGACCCTGGGCAAGTCACTTAACCCCAGTTGCCTTAAAAAAACAAAACAAAAATAAACAAATGGTAGTTCACCATCTTCTCACTTTTCCTGTTTTCCAATTCTCAGTCAACCATCTTTATTTCTGTACTTCCTCATTGGAAGATGATTTTCTTTGATAGAGGAAAGAGAAGCATAATAAGACTTAAGTAATTTCTTTCTTTCTTTCTTCCTTCCTTCCTTCCTTCCTTCCTGTCTATCTGTCTTTCTTTCTTTCTTTCCTCTTCTCTCTCTCTCTCTCTCTCTCTCTCTCTCTCTCTCTCTCTCTCTCTCTCTCTCTCTCTCTCTCTCTCTCTCTCTCTCTCTCTCTCTTTCCATAGTTTGACTTAATTTATTGAAGTGTTTGAATTTTGAAATTGGCAACCATGGAGATCAACACTGCTCTGTGCCTTACTCTTCTTCCTGGGGGAGACAACATGTGGGCAAGCAGACATCTAAAATTTCCTCCCAGGCATCAGGTCCATAGACATTAATATTATTACTTTATATGTATATATGTAAGTACATAGGCCAGAGCTGGAGAAACAAAGCACCCTGAGCTCTCATAAGCAAGGCTGTAGCAATCAATTACTGCACCAGTGTACAGCAAAGGATGTTGTATGACCCTCCCCTCCTTCATTTGGTTTGTAGATTTGTCCCTTATAATTATTCAGGTTCTACTTTCTCTTCCCTTTAATAATCTTTCTAGCTATAACCTTCTTACCCTGCCTCATGCCCCTTTGACTATGCCTCCCTCATTCTCAGTCTTTAATCTAAGAGCAATCCTGGATCTGGACATGAGGCATAGAAGGAACCATGCTTTGGTGGGTCATAGAATCATCATGTCAAGAACTAGATGGGAATTTAAAGATAACATGGAAACTGAGACCCAGAGAAACAGTGGCATGGTACCCTGGAAAGAGTTCTAACTCCGAAGTTGTAGGAGTT
The DNA here is from genome assembly GCF_003287225.1 of Phascolarctos cinereus. Taxonomy (NCBI): domain Eukaryota; kingdom Metazoa; phylum Chordata; class Mammalia; order Diprotodontia; family Phascolarctidae; genus Phascolarctos; species Phascolarctos cinereus. The sequence goes on along the minus strand of NW_027555514.1, from coordinate 262,041,485 downwards.
GAATACATATACTTCCTCAGATATTTGTTACTTGTGTGACATTGGACAAGGTCCCTGGGCTTAAATTTCCTTGGAGCAGCTGGGTGGCACCATAGTGGATAGAACACTGGGCTTGGAGTCAGGAAGACTCATCTTCCTGAGTTCTAATCTGGCTTTGGACACTTACTGGGCAAGTCACTTAACCCTGTTTGCCTCAGTTTCCTCATCTGTAAAATGAGCTGGAAAAGGAAATGGCAGACCACTCTAGTATCTTTGCCAAGAAAACCCCAAATGGAGTCACAGAGAGTCAGATAATGACTGAAAAATGACTGAACAACAAGAGCAAAAAAGGCTTAATTTGGAAAGAGTTGCTATGATGGTAAATATGTGTGTATGTACTTTGGAAGAACAAAAAAGAACAAAAAGAAATCAAAGATAGTCTTTGAGAAGCTATGGACCAAGGAACATCGTACATGCCATGATGCTGGGTGGGAAATTGACAGCAGGAGTGGTCAAGGAGAAGAGGCAAGAAACAAAAGGATCCAATTAGAACGGGGATGAAGTCCAGAGCTGTCTGAGGCACAGTGCAGGTTTTCCTTCACATTTTTCTTTTGAAAACTAGTTTTATTGAGGTAATAGCATAAAGTAAGATTTTCCAAAGGAGATTTTTTTGGGGTATGAATAGCAGTGTTTCCACAGTCAGAATCATTCCTAGATAGAAAAGTAATGACATGTCTTATAGCTCTGTAACATGGAGAACAGTAATAATAAGTTGACATTTATCTAACCCTTTAACATTTGCAGTGATTCACACACACATACACACACACACACACACACACACATGCACACACACACGATAGCTAGATAGATATAGATATGGATATCTACATATCTATATATTTATACATACATACACACACATATATATGTATAAAATTTGGTCCTCTCAACAACTCTCCAAGTGCCATTATCATCACCATTTTACAGGTGAGGAAACTGAAGTGAAAGAGATTGAATGACTTACCTAGCATCACATAACTAAGGGATGGCTTGTGCGAATGAATGGGGAGGATAAAAGATTGAGAGCTGGACACCCAGTCTAACACCCTCAAAATATCGATTGAATATACTAGTTCCCAAAGATGTGAAATAACTTGTCCATGGTCACACAGCTAATGATTGATAGAATTGGGATTTTAAGCTAGGTGCTCTAAATCCAAATCTAGCACTCTTTTATCTTCGTCATGCTGCAATGCCTTGATTTCAAGGCCAGTGCTCTATCCACTGTTACCCCACTGCCTCCATATAGGAAACCAAAGGTGCCTCCCACCTCACATCCCCAAGTACAGAGTAGTACCTTGTGGCCCAAGGACAACAGCATTTAAAATGCCCTTTACCATGCTTGTCCCCTTGCAAATCTGTACAAAAACATCCGCTTGGGCAGAGACGTTTACTCTGCCAACATCATCATTCACTTCTCTTATCTACATCTGATTACCTCAATAGATGCAAAGTCCTTTAGCCTAGTAGACATGTAAAGCAACCCAATCCTTTCATGATGCTAAGTTTTTTTCCCGTCAAGGAGGAAATCAGTATAACAAAACCATTCTTTTTACTTGCTGGTTTGGATTTGAAATCCCAGTTCTGCTACTTAATACCTGCATGACCTTGAACAAGTCTCTTGATCCCTGTTTTTCACATCAGCAAAATAAAGGAAGTGCACTGGATGACCTTTATCCTCCCAGTTCTAAATTATGACCTTTCCAGGACAATAGGGAAAGAATAAAGCTTAGTCAAAAGGAAGAAATCACTAATAGCCACATTTCAAGAATTAGATATATCACAACATAGAGGAATGTGCAATTCACTGGGAATGCGCAATTCATTGAAAATTACAAGATCCCTAGGTCCTAGTCTTGGCTTTGCCAATAGCCAACTGTCTGTGACCTTGCCTCAGTTTCCTTCACTGTAAAGTGAGAGTCTTGGACTAAATGATCTCTAGCATCTTATCCATCTGTAACATATCAACTGTGATTAAGTCTATGGAGGCTTTTTCTGTGCTAACACACATGGCAAGACTGACCTCAGCTCATAGTTATTTCCCTTCTTCTTACTACGTGTCTCATCAAACACTCCTCTTGTCCTTACCATAAACACAAGCTGCTAAAGCTTAGCCCTGGAAGATCTTGGTTCATTATCCAGCAGACAGGTCTGTGGGCCAATCATCTGTCTCTTTTAAATAAAATTTATTTTTGCCACGGAATGTAACATGGAAGGTGTTGGAATTTTGTTTTCTTCCAACCCAAGTCAACCCAACCCAATCAATCCAGTTAACCTCAACAAGCTATTTATTAAGTTGTCTGCTCTGTGTAAGGCACTGTGAGAGGCATTTGGGACATAAAGAGGTACAGTGATATTCTAGCTTGCTGAACCAAGCCCTGAAGGAGGACAAGAATTCTGAAAGGTTGATAATGATAAGACTATTTCCTGGCAAGATGGATGGCCTGTGTGAATGAATGGGGAAGAGATAAAAGATTGAGAACTGGACACCCAGTCTAACACCCTCAAAATACCGATTGAATACACTAGTTCCCAAAGATGTGAAATAACTTGTCCATGGTCACACAACTAATGAGTGACAGAACTGGGATTTTAAGCTAGGTGCTCTGAATCCAAATCTAGCACTCTTTTTATCTTCGTCATGCTGCAAACTTGGAAAACAGCCTTTTACACAGTCTTTGGAAACTTTCATTGTTACAGAATTTAAGAATGACTCTGGCATTTTAGGAAAACTCACTTTTCTAGGGGTTATGTAGCAGAAAATGCCTTCAATAGAGTTTCAGGAATCTTGGGGACCAGAGAGTATTTTCTAGGTAAGAAGAATGCTTCTTTCCTAGTAGCATTGAGATTTTTAGTTTTTATCTCTGGAGCCTAGTACACAACAATAAATAATAATGGATGCTTATTGGTTGACTGATTGACTGGTTGTATAAGCTGAATAACTAAGAGCTGTTCACGTGCTAGTAGCAAAACAATTAGCCCAATAGGTTCTGTGTGCAGTCTTCCCCTCCAAACAAAACAAAACAAATCAGTGTTCCAGGGCTTTCTAAAGATGAGCATTCTTCTATTCAACAGTGTCAACAGCCTGGCCATTGATTTTGTCAGGAGAATCAGAGGCTCTTAGAATAGAGGATGCCTTAGAGATTATTTAGTCTTGGCTCTTCATTTTATAGATGAAGAAAATGAGACTCAGAGATGATAAGTAACTGTTGACTGTCAGTCAGTTGATTAATATTTATGAAGTGCCTGTGATACAGCAGACACTGTGCTGAATTCTGGGAATTCAAAGAAAGGGAAAAAACCAATCTCTAACCTCAAGGAGCTTACAATCTGATGGGGGAAGAATAAACATAAAAGGGAGCTGAAAAACAGAATGAAGGGTACCCAGTGTGGGGGCATGATAGAGAGGTCCAAGGGAGTATAGTCAAGAGGGAAGTGAAGAGATGGCTGACCTAGGTCTACTCCGTAAACGGAGGTTTGAGGAAGAACTGTTGAATCTCTACCCTCTGATCAGAAGAAGAGAAGGTCCCCAGGGGCAGAGTATATTACCAAGAGGCAGCATGGCAAGCCCATATTGTGCTGGACTTGAAGTCAGGAGGACCTATATTTAAATCCCACCTCAGATACTTATTAGCTCTATGACTCTGGGAAAGTCATTTAACCTCCTTTGGAACTGGCTCAGGAGCAACTCCCTGAAGGAAATGGCTCTTCCCACCAGAAATTACTTTGTATGTACTTTGAATATGTAGCATCCCCCTCTGTGCTACTCCCTTTTATACATACTCACAATTTGGACTCTTCAGGGTGTGTGTGTGTGTGTGTGTGTGTGTGTGTGTGTGTGTGTGTGACTGTCTCAGGTTCAAAGTATTCTGTGGGTCTGTATTCCCCAAACTAGAGTTCATAAGCCCCCACTAATGTGTTCCCTTTCAGTGGTTATACAGAGGATGCCTTTAGTTCAAAGCAAAGGTTTTCATAGAAATCGCATAATAAGAAACACAATTTCTTCATTATAAACCTGGGACATATTCTCCCACAAGCACATAACATTGTCAGAAAGAGTGAACACACATGGAGAGCATTAAGTAGAAAGGCACTTGTGCACAGAAAGTTGGTAGGGCAGCTAGGTGGTACAGTGGATAGAGCACCAGCCCTGGAGTCAGGGAGACTCATCTTTATGAGTTCAAATCTAGCCTCAGACACTTGTAAGCTGTGTGACCCTGGGCAAGTCACTTAACCCTGTTTACCTAAGTTTCTTCATCTGTAAAATGAGCTGGAGAAGGAAATGGCAAATCATTCCAGTATTGTTACCAAGAAAACTCCAAATGGGGTCACAAAGAGTCAGGCACAATTGAAAAACAACTGAACTGCAACTGAAAGTACATGGCCCAGGCACATGTAAGGAGAGCAGGTGCTCTCTCTGATGGTGCCATTGTCTCCACTGGACCCTGCCAGATGCTCCTCTCCTGGACTCCACTGTGCTAGATGCTGCCAGACACTGTTCCCTGAAATCCTTGGACAGTACACTCTGCTGTTTCAGCCAGCCTTTTGAGAAAAGCAGACACCTTTACTATAGGAATGGCTAGAGCCTCCTCAGTTTTGCTTCCTGAGAGTTTTGGCCAAGACGGTCCCCATCTTTTGAATAGGAGATTCCCAAATCCAAGTATTGAGCTTTATAGAATGAAGAACAAAGCAACATAAGTAAGCTATTGCGCTCGGGTTTAATCTCCTTCCCCTGCCATCCTTCCTTCTTTGGGGCTGGGCGCCCTTAGTCAGACACCTCACCCTAAACCCTGGGAGCTAACCAATATGCTTCTAAATTTGCATTTCTGACTAACATTAACATTGTTGCTGGGACCAAGGGGCTGGGGCACTTACTTTTCTAGCAAGTGACCTAACTTCCCTGAGTCCATGCAGATGATCTGAATGAGACTCAGTATTGGGGGACTCTGGCATTTAATTAGAAGAGTCTGTTAAGGTTCCAGCCAGACTCCTCAGAGAAAATGTTCTCTAGCTTTAGGTTTTGGCTCATAACTGTCCTTGTCCTCAAAGAAGACCCTTACATCATGGGGGTGGTGCCATCACATGCAAATGAATTGGATTTAAGTGAAGGAAGACTGTGCAAAGTCAACAGCCTCACTTTTTCCTGCAGAGCCATCTGGGTCCAGTGGCCAGATACACATCAGGATGACTGGAGATGGCCCCCAGCTCATTTCTAAAAACTCTTCAAAGGGAGGATATAGAAAGGTACTAAAAACATACTTATGAACCAGATATAGATCAGACATTTATTACCTGTACACTAAAGAAATGCTAAAGAACATGAGATTCACTTATAGCTACAATTACAATCTTCTATCATTAACATTAAAACACAGAATCATTTATGGGAGTATTGAATAGGCATTGCACATTTCACCCCAGCTCTGCACTGTACAACTCTTAGTTTATGTTTTCTGCCAAGCTAGGTCAGGGCTCTGGCCCACCTTCCTTGAGGTGTATATTTTCTCCAATAAAAAGACTCCCCTTACCACCAACTAGTTCCATCCAGTATGCCCTGGGCTTTTTACATTCATAAGGTTATCTCCAAGTCTGGACGTGTACAACTCAAGAATGATATTTGCTCCTCTATTTAGGAAAGAAAACACAAACCATCAAAGACAGTCAAGGACCTAGATGCAAACTTGCCTAATTGAGATTTCCCACTCTGGGTGTCCCTAGGGAGTGGCTACCATGTGGATGGAGTTCAGAAAAAGAACTCCCTGTATCTCTCTATGGTCTCACAGGAAGTGCAGAGAGAACTGCTTGCCCTATGAGAGAGACAAAGGAAGAGAGTGAAAGGTATAGAGTCAATCCCTTTCTAAAGGTCTGACGAGCCAGCAGCTCTTCTTCTTCATTATCCAGTAAGGGGATTCTCTGTCATCTCAGAGGCACTGAAGACCTGAGCCACACTTAGTTGATGGGAAACAGTCAGAGAGTTTGTTATTCTCAAAGTGCCCAAGTACATTCCACGGCTGGAATCACTGAAGGTAATCTTGTGTATTCCCTGGTCATTTCCCCTGGTGTCCAGAGTTCCCTGAATTTTTATTTTTTTAATTTTTCCTACTTGTTTATATAAATGGATGAGCAGGGACAAGGGTATAGCTCAGGAGTTCTTAACCTAGAGTCCATAAACTTGTTTTTGGATAACTATGTCAGTATAACTGAGTTCCTTTTTTGTCCCATGTGTTTTTATGCATTTAAAAACATTCTGATAAAGGGTTCTTAGGTGTCACCAGACACCTAAGGGTTGTCCACCTAAGGGGTGGTTCCAAGGGGTCCAAGTCACCAAAACAGGTTAGGGATCCCTGCTATGGAAGCAACCTGCACTCAAGAGGCAAGGTAATTGATACCTGTTCAGTGAATTCCAGCCCTTAAGGTCTGAACCAGGCAAATTTGGGGAGTGTTTGTCTCAAACCCTTACAAATATATTTTATTGTTATTGCTCCCCCTCTGTGTGATAGACTGTAAGCTCCTTGTGGCCAGGGATTATCTGGAGTTTTGGCTTTGTGTGCCCAAGGCTTAGTACAATGCCTGCTGCATAGTGGGTACTCAGAAAAATGCTTGTTGAATGAACGATTGAATGAGCGTATGAGTGAATGACCTCTGACCCAATATCTATTGTATTTCCCAGGAATGAGGACACATCTCTTTGTTTCCTATCATCTTCAGCGATCACAGGTACCTTCATGACCGCCTTAATGCTAGTGCCTTCCTTCTGTTGATTATTTCCTGTTTCTCCTATATATAACTTGTTTGTATGTAGTTGTTTGCATGTTTTCTCCCTCATTAGACTATGAGCTCCTTCAGGGCAGGGACTCTCTTTTGCCTTTCATTATATCCCTATACTTAGTTAGCCCTGTACCACCACATAGTAGGTGCTTAATAATTGCTTGTTGACTGACTGGCCTTCATAGGAGATCGTCCTGCCTGTCCTTGGAATACACCAAGATGATATAAAGAAATAGCACAGGAAAAGATGAACCCATTGGGAATTTTAGAATGATTCTCACTTCCAGAGTTTGCTTTTAAGCAGCAGAACCAGGAGCAACGGGTTAGAGTTGTAGGGAGGCAGATGTGGGGCTTAACGTAAGAAAAACAGTGTAAGTACAATAGTGTAAGTACTGGGTTCCCCCCTACCTCATAAGAACTTTTGAAGCTAAGGTTAGATGGTCCATTGTTAGGCATAGGATTACATAAGAAGAGACCCCAGAGGTGATCGAGTCCAGTCACCTAATTTTATAGATGAAGAAACTGAGTCACAGAAACATAAAGTATGTTGTCCCAGAGTCATACAGCCAGTCACTATCTGAAGCATGACTTGAACCCAGGTCTTCCTGATTCCAAGTATAACAGGTTATTCAGTGGGCCAGCATGCTAAGGAGCAAATTTTTGTTTAGGTACTGATTGAACTAGATTGTATCTAAGGTCCCTTCCAACTCTGGGATTCTGTGATACTGTGAATGCTCTGTTGTTGTTGTTCAGTTGTTTTTCAGTCTTGTCTGATTCTTTGTGGCCCCATTTGGAGTTTTCTTGGCAAAGATACTGGAGTGGTTTGCCGTTCCCTTCTGCAGCTCATTTTATAGATGAGGAAACTGGGGCAAACAGGGTCACATAACTAGTAAGTGTCTGAGACCAGGTTTGAACTCAAGAAGATGAGTCTTCCTAACTCTAGGCCCAGTACTCTATGCACTGTGGTGCCACCTAGCTGCCCTGGTTAATGCTCTAGTCTGCATGTATTGTTCAAATTATAAGCAGGATGAGTTTATCAGTTCCCTGTCCTTAAATAGAAATAGGGAGCCCTTCCAGGGTAGGTGACCTTTCTGGTATGCAGTATTATCCTTAAATTGAGAGGAGGATAAAGGAGGAGAGGGCTGTGTGCCCAGTAGATGCCCCTTCTTAACTATGCCAAGGTTGGGAGGAGGGGTGGTGGATCGACGGACCTCCCAGTATTGTTCTCTGCCTCCAGCTGTTTGAGTTATACAGGCAGAATTTGAGGCTGAGCAGAACTCAAGCTGATATAGTAGCTAGATGGGAAGAAGTAGGAGGGGGAGGGAATTCCCACGTTTGGTTAATGGTCAAAGAGTCTCCAATTTTAGGTGACTGGGAGTCTCTTCCCATGTCTGAAAATGTATTAACTTAGTAATATCAGGATCATTTATAGTATAATCTCTGTTCTCTCAGTGTCTAATTCTTTGGATCTCTTTATCTCATCTGGGGCTGCTAGTGAGGCCAGAGGCTCATCAGTCTATAGAGACTATATCAACCAGAGATTCTTTAACTTTTTTATGACATGGACAGCACTTTGGCAGTTTAATGAAGCCCATGGACCCCTTCTTAGAGAAATATTTTAAATGCATAAAATAAAATTCATAGGAATGACAAAGGAAACCAATTTATTGAAATATATTTGTGAAAACATGAATATTTTAAAAAAACAAGTTCATGGAGCCCACATTAAGAATGCTGGATCTAGCCTAGATCTTTCATTTTATACACCAGAAAAATGAGACCAGAGTAAATGATTTGCTCAATGTCATACCAATATAAATGGCAGAGCAAGCATTCAAAATCAGTTCCCCTGACTTCCAATTTATCCTGTCTATAGCTTACAAATAGCAGTTATTTGCATGTTGCCTCCCCCATTAGATTGGGAACTCCTCAAGAGCATTATTTTTATTTTTATTCTTGTATCTCTAGCATTTAGCATACTGTCTGGAATGTAGTAAATCCTTAATAAATGTTTATTCACCAAGTGCCTGACTGGCTGACTCTAAATGGCTTTTTTTTTTTTTGCCACATCAGACTTCTCCGTAGTTCAAGGTGGGTTTGTCATACCAATATTCCCTAGAAGAGTGTACTGCTCTATTCTCCTTATCTGCCTCCAGTTCCCTTATTTTAGCTGTTTGTCCTCCACATTGGGAAAGTATGTTTCACTCTACTGGGAGTGGAATTAATTAGTATAAGTGGCCTACGATGAGGCTGAGGCTGTAGGCTGGTGTCTGATAACCAATATCTTCTTACTGGTCACCTTCCAGACATACTAAACCCAAAAGCAATTTCATAGCACTTTTGTGCACCAATATGATGAGTACTGTCAGGAGAGGAGGTGGGTATAATTCACATTTATATACTATTTTACGATTTACAAAAAGTTTTCCTCACAATAACTCCAAAGGTAACGTGACGCAAATACTATCTTCAATTAATAAAGAATTAGAGGTTGTGATTTGTCCAGGGCCACATGACTAATAAATATTGGAGCCAGGTCTTGAACTCAGATTTTTTGTCTTAAGGGCCAATATTCTTTCCACCTCTCCATGTCATACTTCCAAACATATGCTATTCAATTCAATCCAGTCCAGACCAGTCAAGTCTGGTCCAGTTCAATCCAACTCAACCCAATCCAAATTCAATTCAACAAACATTTATTGTGTGTAAGGTATTATGCTAGGTGCCAAGGATACAAAGAAAGAATAATAATATATTTATTAATCACTTAGTATGTGGCAGCCCTCATGCTCAGAGACAAATTGATAAGAAGTCCCTGCCCTTAGGAAGCTTACATCCCACTAAGGGGATAGCATATGTAATGTTTTAGGTTTAGAATTAACACAACAGTTCCCAAGACATTATCATTCTCTTCTTCCTCCAATGAATAGACTATGACAATTTCTAAATGAGAAAGAACCCAAGATGACCAAAGAATAGACTCCCCATCACTATCAGGACAAAAAGGCTAAATGAAGATTAAAACACAAGTAGTATGTGTATGAGCAATATATATGCAAAGAGTAAGAAATTTTATATCTTTGCTAATAATCTGCTTGCACATTTTTGTATCCGGTGACTATTTCACAAGCTTTCAACATAGAGCCCTTGGACTAGATGACTGCTAAGTTCCATTCCAGCTTCAAACTCCATAAATTCTAATATTAACATTAATTGAATCAGAGATTTTTTTAAGTCATTGTGTATGCAATATTTTTTCTCTTAAATTTTTTTAAAGTCCTGAACTGAATAAAACCAATAAAATGGATATTTCCATATGCATAGTTAAACAGAAAAGAGGATTCTACATGAAATTATAAATTTTGATTATGTATAGCTTGCTTTTCTTTTTAAAAAACATAATAATTTAACAGTCTATACTCATTTTATCAAAATGTGTCAGCTTTCATAAATAGCCCCACAATCTAAAATAACACAGTTTTGGAAGAATGAAAATGGCAAGTAACCAAGAGGGTAATGAAGAGACATATGGTGGGTGGAAATGGGCAGCTGGGTATTATCAATGATGACCTTGAGTCGAAAAGTGTCTTAACTTCACATTTTCCAGAAGATCTCTTTGACAGATTTCTGTTCTAGAAATTGTCCTGGAGTTGTCATTTAACCCTTTCTTCTCTGGATCTTCTGGCTCCTCACTGTCTTGATTGGTGATTGTTTCTCCTGGCCCACAATTTCAGGCAGACTCCAGTCACATTTCATTTTATTCCCTACTCCCCGGTCGTCTTCCTGATAGCATTGCCAAAATCTTGCCTCTGTTTGAATACTCTCCCCCTCTCTTCCATTGCCTACTCCGGTTCTGGAACTATGATCAAAGCAATGTTGCGTTGTTCCTGAAAAGGGTAGATCAGTCTCTTCCTTGATGTATCCTTCCTTCCTTGGCCACTACTCCCCTATGTGTGTTGACTCCCTCTATTAGAATATTAGCTCCTTGAGAGCAGAGGCTAGCTTAGCTTTTGCATTTGTGTTCTAGCTCTTAGCATAGTGCCTGGCATATTATAAGTGCTTAATAAATGCTGTATGTATATATGTATGTATGCATGCATGCATGTATATATGTATCTATATGTCTATCTAGATCAACTATCATCTATCTCCATCAACCTGTGTCCTCTATCTTTTTCTCTACCTATCATGTCTATCATGTATCTCCTTTGTCTGTCTGACTGTATGTCTATCTCATCTATCTATCTATCCATCTATCTATATCTAATTTCATCTATGTCCTCTATCTTTCTTTCTGTCTATATTATCTATCCCATCTACCCCTTTCTACTATCTGTGTATTTATCTCATCTATTTATCATCTATCTCCTCTATTTATCTGTCTGACTATTTGATCTCTCTGTCTGAACATCTATTTCATCTGTCTGTATGTCTATCTCATCTCTCTCTCTGTATATCTATCACTTTCATCTATTCATTCATTGTATCTATCTATCTATCTATCTATCTATCTATCTATGTATCTATCTATCTATCTATCTATCTATCTATCATACATCCAGGACTTAGCATAATTCTGGGGATGAAGTATTTAATAAATGCTTTCTAATTCATTCACTCATTCAACCATTCATATTTGATCAGAAAAGTAAGTGAGCTGGGTTTGTAGCAATTGCAAAGGGTACCAGAAGGCTAGCCCAAGTTCTTTCCTGGTAACCATAGAATGTTAAAAGTGCTAAGCAAGGCTTCTTACACACTTGAATGATCTTCTGTGGAGGATTTATGAAAGCAAATGGACATGTTTTAGCACGGGATGAGAAGATGTGGGTGAAGGACCCATCCATTGTTGCTAAGACGGATTCATTAAACATTCAGTAAAACTGAGTACCGCATCAATGTTAAGTACATCTTATATTCTTCTTTCTTCCTGGCGTTATCTCCATATTTATGAGGGAAAAGGTCCTCCTTGCTAGGCTTGCAGGCTGATCCCTTAATCAAACATTGCATGCCATCTGCTTGGGACCTTATATGGTGTGCCAATAATAAGCAACAATAATTACTGTGGAATCTGAGGCTGCTTCCTGTTATCTCATCTCTGTTCTGTAACAGACGGGATCACTTCCTAAGCCTGTGTAAAACAGCGATGTTGACAGAAGGAAGAACGTTTGTTTTTAAGACTTAGGCTGGGGAATTGTTTGCTGAAGCTTCCTGGCTTTTCTGGCTGTTTTTGCAAACCAGGATCATGGGGATGTTTAGAAATCCAGCCTGAGCCAAGAGCCCATGTGCCTCTAATAGATGATGACTCTTGGTTACATCAGCCAGGGACATTGACCCAGATAACACAGGGATTGTTGAAGGTAAACGAGTGTTAATGTGAAAATGCTTTTGGTATCTGAGGCTCAAGTATTTTGGGTGGAACGATTATTTAGCAGTGCAATGACTGATTAATGTTCCCTTCTTTTAAAAAAATTGATGCCTTTTGTTTTTAACATCTCATTCATTTCTGGATATACCCTTCTCTCTTCACCTTCCAAGAAAGCCACCCCCTTTTAAGTTTTTTATCTTTTGTTTTTTTTTTCATTGCCTTTATTTCCCAATATAGCCCTTCCCTCTCATGACCATTATAACAATTTTGAAAAGAGAAAAGAAAAGATCTGGAAAATTAACTAATACATCTACCCAGTCCAACATTATATACAGGGTTGAACACCCATAGTCTACAAAGAAAAGAGGGGAGGTGCATTGTCATGTCTCTTGTTTGGAGTTAAGCTTGATCATAATAATTTCTAAACACTAAATGAGAGATGTCCCTTCTAGTAAAGATTAAAAAAGAAGAGAGGAAAAATTGGTTCAGCAAAACTTATTAACATAATCAATTTAATCTGAAAGTACATGTAATGTTCCACACCTATAGCCCCGTAACTCTATGGTGACTAGAAGGAGATGCGTTTTCTCATCTCCAGAGCTAAGCTTGGTCATTACAATTATACCACAGTCAAATTCATATAATTGTCCTTTCTGTTTACATTGTAGTCATCATGCATATTGTTACCTGGTTCTGCTTACTTCTCCCTATGTATCAGTTCATATTGTATCAGCTAGGTGGTACAGAGGACAGAGAACTGGGCCTGGAATCAGGAAGAACTGAGTTCAGATCCAGCCTCAGACACTTCCTAGATATGTGATCTCGGGCAAGTCGCTTAACCACTATCTAGCTGAGTTTCCTCAATTGTAAAATGGGGGTGATAATAACTTCTACCCCCCAGAGTTGTTGTGGGAGATCTAATGAGTTAAAATTTATAAAGTTCTTTGCAATCCTAAACCTCTACCTAAATGCTAGGTATTATTAAGTCTTATCATGTTTGTCTGAATTCTTCATAATTGTCTTTTTTTTATGTCACAAGGCCACCTTTCATTTCACTTCTACCTCAGGAACAGTAATCAAATTGATATTATCATCATTGTTATTGGAAAGGGCATGACAATATCTTACCCTCTATTTCCTCTCACAGTGCTGGTGATTAACTAGCAAAAAACTCCCTTCTGTAGTCCACTTCTCTCTAAAACTATACTCTTAATATTTGTAAAAAAGCCATGATAAGAAAAAATATTATGAATTTAGCAACACTTCTAAATACATGGTGTGAGTGACAGATTGCCGACTTACAGTTAGAGGTTGGAACCAATTCTGCTGCTGATGTGGACTGCCTGTGGGATGTGGGGTGGGTCACTTAAATTCCCTGGTCTCAGTTTCCCTATCTGTAAAGTGAAAGATTTGGATTAGATGGCCTCTGAGGTCCCTCCAGCTCTAAATCTATGATCTTAGGGAGCAGCTAGGTGGCACAATGGATAGAACACCAGTCCTGGATTCAGGAGGACCTGAGTTCAAATCCGGCCTCAGACACATAGCACTTAATAGCTGTGTGACCTTGGGCAAGTCGCTTAACCCCATTGCCTAGCCCAAAAAACAAACGAACAAAAAAACAAAATAAATTTGTGATCTTAGAAGTCATTTGAATTTTTTGGGCCTCAGTTTCTTCATCTGTAACTTGAGGGAGTTAGCATGGGTGACTTCTAAAGGACCTTGTAACTAGAAATCTATAATACTACAATCTTGGATCTTCCACTAACTATATTATGTAGCCAAGTCATTTAATCTAGCTGAGCCTCAGTGTGCTCATACGTAAAATGAGGATGTTGGACCAGAGCCTCTGCGGTCCCTATGTTCTTATGATCCCATGAACATCTACAGCTAGGTGGTGTAGTGAATAGAATGTTGGACTTGTAGTCAAGAAGAGCTGAATTCAAGTCCTGTGTCCATCAGTTACTAGCTGTGTTTTTGTTATTGTGGGGGGTTTTCTTGGCAAAGATACTGGAGTGGTTTGCCATTTCCTTCACCAGCTCATTTTACAGATGAGGAAACTGAGGCCAACAGGGTTAAGTGTCTTGCCCAGGGTCACACAGCTACTAAGTATCTGAAGCCACATTCGAACTCAAGTCTTCCTGACTCCAGGCCCTTGGGCAAGTCATTTACCTCTGTCTTTCTTCGTTTCCCCATATGTAAAGTGGAGATAACAATATCACCTACCTCTTAAGGTTGTTGTGAAGATTAGATGATATTTGTAAAGCACCTTTCAAACCTTAAAGCTGTAGATAAATGCTAGTTATTATTATTTCATACACTTGAAAAATGGTAATATTTGTGTAGCATCCCAACTTCCACATAGGTCTTCCTTGGCCAGTTCCTTCTTATACTTGTATGTGCCAGACCGTTGATTCAGTCAATAGAAGTATCGTGGATTTGGAGATGAAAGGACACTTAGTGGTCACCTAGCCCAGCTCCATCATTTGACAGATATGGAAGCTCAGATCTAGAGAACCCAAGTGACTTGTCACTAAGGCAGTACCTTAGAAGAGTCATTATTTGAACCCAGGGCCACTAATCCCAAATCCAACAATCTTTGTACTGTACCATGTTGTTCACTTAGGATCACAGGACCTCAGGTTTAGAGCTGTAAGGGACCTCTGAGGCCAATTACACTGAATAATTTAGTGTACTGCCTAGAGGGCATTTTGCAGTTCTCAGAATTGGGAAGTTCAGCTGAAGTGATGAGGTTCAACCTTAGATCTGGCTTCACATTCAGCTACTTTAAAATTTGGATTTGGAGTGAAATTAAGACAAAGATACACGTGCTATGGACTAATAGACTCCTTATGGTGGCTCCCCAGAGAGCCCTGACCCACTGGTTGGGAATCTCATTACTCGCTCTCTTTTCTGCCTTCCTTCCTTCTTTCCTTCTTTTCTTCTTTCCTTCTTTTCTTTCTCCCTTTCTTCCTTCCTTCCTTACTCCCTTTCTTTCTCTCTCATTTCGGTCTCTGTCTTTGTCTCTCTCTCTCTTCTTCCCTCTCTCCCTCTTTTTCTCTCCCTTCATTTTTCTCTCTCTCTTTCCTACCCATGCTCTCTTTCTCCCCTCTCTCAGTATATATGCACACCTCACTCATACTATATATGGATAGATATAGATATGTAGATATATCCATTACATAGACAGATAGGGATAGAAATAATCTGGACCTGTGGTTTCTCTAGTATGCCTTCCACTGATCTAGATTAGCAACTCTTTTGTAATTTATGTCAGAGAGTTGCTTGGCGCACTGAGAAGTTAAAGTGATTTAGCCAATCCCACAGCTAATGAGTGTCTAAGGTAAGACTTGAAGTCAGGTCTTCCTGATTTCAAGGCCAACCCTCTAGCCATAACACAAGTATTGCTTCTCTCATGATTATGACACAAGGCAGAATGTGGTTAAATACCCTAAAAGGGGCATAACCAGTATATTTTAGGACGTTCCTTCAGGCAGACTAGTCTGTCCTAGATTTAGAGCTTGAAGGGACCTTTGCATTCCTCTACTAGTTCAACCTTCTTGTTTCATAGGTGAGGCCCAGAGAGAGGAATTGACTTGACCCAAGTCACCTAGGTAGTAAGTGGCCAAAGTGAGATTTGAACTCAGGTCTTCTGACATTAGATCCAGAGTTCTTTCTTTTGTGTCTATCCTCATGCTTAGTATGAAGTGCGCTTCTGGTAGGTTGTACATGCAATTTGGGCTCGTTAGAATATGAGCCCCTTGAAGGCAGAGAATGGTTTTGCCTTTCTTTGTATTCCCAGTGCTTCGCACATGGTAGATACTAAAGAAATGTTGACTTGACCTAACCTGACTCTTGTTGAAAACTACTTCAGACCTGAATTCTTATAAAATTAGCCTATATTAAAACACATAGGGACAGCGAGGTTGCACAGTAGATAGAGCTCCGGCCTTGGAGTCAGGAGGACCTGAGTTCACATCTGGCCTCAGACACTTGATACTTACTAGCTATGTGGCAAGTCACTTAACCCTGAGTACCTCACCAAAAAGCAAAAAAAAAAAAAAGGAGGAAAGAGGTATGAAAAAAGAAATCAAGAAAACACACACACACACACACATACACACACACACACACACTTTTCTCTAGCATCCTGATATGTGGCTTCTGTGACAAATTGTGCTTTTCCAATCCAAAAATTCATTTAACCTTTGGGATGTCAGCCAGAAGATGGAGGGATCAGAAATGGAAGTGGGCCAGTCATTCAGCAGTGGCAATTTTCCTGCAACCTGGAGAAATGGTGACAGCAAAGCATCATGGGACCTTTCTCAGCCTTCCTTTTGGTTCATTTCCATGTGGTTAGGTTACCCTGAATGTGGATATCTCTATGTATCCAGTGTCTTTCAGCATAATATGTGTCATGGAAACACAGATCTTCAACTCTTGGGCGGCATGTGTCAGTTGTCAACTGTCACCTGGTTATATGACTGCCTTTTTACTTGATGCCTGGAGAAGATGCACATACCTTTCCCAACCCCAAAACTTTCTGGTTTCTGAATTCTAGTCATGAAAGAGAGCTGATGGGATTATCTGGAACTGCCAAAGAATGTGTAGAAGAGAAGTCTTTGAATTGTGGATGGTAACTAGTACTAATTTTGTAGCTTCGGTGAACTTTTATGATTATGTATTTTCTCCTCTGAGTTGGCCCGCTGAGGCTGAGTTCAGGACTGGCAACAGCTAAGCAGAATCCCGTGATGACAGAATTGTGGAGTTGGAAGGGACATTGGAGGTCCTATAGTCCAGGCATTCTTGACTCTTTGTGTGTGAGAGACCCCTTTGGCAGTCTTAGGAAGCCTATGAATCATCTCAGAATAATGATTTTAAATGTAGAAAATGAAAAACATAAGCTTATGAAGGAAACCAATTATATGAATGAAAATAAAAAGTATGTATACCTATAAAATTATATGTAACTATATATAAAACAAATATATTATAAATAATATATAAAATATGTGTGTATATGTATCTGGGAGTTCTGCATACCACATGAAGTCACAGATCTAGACACTCCTCCATAGGAGCTAGGCGCTGCACTAGGCACTCAGAACACAAAGACAGAAACAGAAAACAAAATCACCCCTACCCTCAAGTAGTTTACCTTCTACTGGGCTCACCATCACCATAAACAGAATATCATGATGATAGTTGGTATATTCAGGTTAACCGAGCTATATCCTATTCCTACATATATCAAATCCTCTTGAGAAAACAGAGATTTAAGATTGAATGTCCCCTTTCGGGATGGGGAGAATTAGGAAGAGGAATAAAGGGTAGTAATATTTATATCTATAGTATAGTTATATGTAACATATTGTATAATATACATATTATATATCATGTGTATTATGTACACATATTGTCTAATATATACATATTTATATATAATATATAACCGTATTATATAAATACCCCTAAAAATTTCTTCTCCTCTCCTCTCCTCTTCTTCTCTCTCTTTCTCTCTCCATATATGTATATATGTATATGTATGTATAGCTATATATTTAGTGGAAAAAAGAAAGCAAGCAAATACCATCAGTGAATCATTTTAAAATATACAAAAGAGTGAAGAAGGAAATTTAGAAGAGGATGTAGACAAGCAGGAAAATGTTGAAACTACTGTGCTAAATTCAAAATATAAAAGTTAAAATTAAAAACAAGCTGGGAAGTAGTACAGATTCTTGGTTTCATGTACAGTTTTTTCCTGTTCTTTGTATAGAGAGATGCTTATGTTTATTGATATTTGTCAAGTTCATAATATGAAAGAGGAAAATGGAGAGAGAGAGAGAAAGAAAGAAAGAAAAAGGAGAGAGAGGGAAGGGGAGAGAGAGAGAAAGGAAGAGAGGGGTGGGGGAAGAGAGAGGAGGGAAGAAAGAGGAAGGGAAAGAGATACAGAGTCAGAAAAGATAGAATAGTTTAATCTTTGGGTTTTCTATTCTCTTTGCCAACCATAAGCTCAGCATTAATGGAATCAAATACATTACTAAGTGAATGCTGGTGATGTTAGGGTGAGAGTCTACAAATACAAAGGGCTATGAGGCCAAATAACCCCCTTTGGTTTTAAATGACAAGAGTCTTTGAATCCTTTCATGTCAACCACATTGGTGGAGGACTGAAATGAAAGGAAAGACTCCTTTCTGAGGAAGACAGTTCAGCTCCCGTGCTGCACTGAACAGTTCTGCTGATTTCTCCAGGATAAACTGATGGGTATAAAACTGTGTCACTGCATTGCACATGGAGGCTTTGTGCTGGGGAATTAAGAACTGGTTGTTGTCCGTTGATTATACCATAAATGAGAGCTTTAGAATATATTCAGTTAGAGATGATGGCTTTTAGGCTACTTGAGACTTGGGGTTGGTATTTCAGCCCTCCGTGGTTACCCATTTCCCCTCAGTCTAAAAAACATATTCTTCCTACCTTACATGATGGTATTCAGTTGGAAGGCTGATGGAAAGAGAATTTGTTTTGCTTTAATTTTTATTTTGTTGATAGGGTTTTGTTTTCCATATGGATTGTTCTCAATTTTTTGAGAACGTGCAATTTTTATTTTAAAATACTGGCCATTTTGAGTTCCTGGGTCCATCTTACATTTATATGAATATAATGGATTACACGAATATGGATGGTAAAGAAAAAAAAGAGATTGAGTGTGTATACCTTTGCCTGTAAAATACTTGATTAAGAGAAAAACAGAATTATTCTGTAACTATTACTGTTGCTAAGAAGCAGCTGGTGGTACAGTGGACAGAACACTGGGACCTGGAGTCAAAAAGACATGAGTTCAAATCCAGCCCCAGATGTTTACCAGCTGTGTGACCCTGGGCAAGTCACATAACCTGTTTGCCTCACTTTCCTCAACCATAAGATGAGATTAAAAATAGCACCTACCTCCCAGGGTTGTAATGAGAAACAAATGAGATTATATTTGTTAAGTGTTTAGTACAATGCCTAGCACATAGTAGATACAATAAAAATGCTTATTCCCTTCCCCTATTACAATGCTCTTTTAGAGTTAAAAATTTGATCAGTTAAGCTGAGTGGGGCCATTACATAAGTAATCTTTGAAAGAATTTAATTCAGCAATTCAATTCGACAACAAACATTTATAAATACTAATTCTGTAAAGGCACTGGACACACAAAAATAATGTTTACTACCTGTGTTTCTTTGGGCAAATCATTAAATCTTTTAGGGCCTCAGTTTCCTCATCTGTAAAATGAGAGAATTGTACTGAATGGTCTCTAAGCTCCCTTCAAGCTCTATGATCTTATGACTCTGAGATATAGTCCCTGCCTTCACAAAGCTGACAATTCAGTAGCAAAGATTTGTGGAAACAGACACAATAGCTTTTAGGTTTGAGTCTCCAATAGAAATGCTAATGGAATTTACTGAAGCCAGGAGGATTTTATCAGTTCAGTACATCTGCAAGTGGGAAATGTCAACTTCCCATGGAATTGACCTCAGAAGTGATGATGGCAGGGGCAGCTGGCAGTGATGTGAGGCTGAAAGCAGATAATTAATGAAATCACCTTCTCACAATGAAATTAATCCTGGCAGAGGCTATTTAGAAAGACACTGGAACTGAGGGGATAAGTAGGTACGAGGCTGAAGAAGACCCATGTCTTCATTAGCTAATGTCGCTCTGTGAGGGAAGACTGCCTACTGATCCTAGCCAACAAAATCCAAAAGCTACGTATCTGATTTGATCTAATTCCCCATGTCATAGCTGGACCCAAGTGGCTCCGGAGGAGAAAGGGAGGCTGCCGGCTTTGTACAGCCTTCTTCACTTAAATCCAATTCACTTGCATGGCACTTGCCCAGCATCACCTCCTTGATGTCAAGATCCTCTTCCAGAAAGAAGGACAAACAACAACAATTGCAGTTGGTAGTGTATCCAATTCTGAAGACAAGACCCCAGGGAATCTTTATCTTGGAAGAGCCTGAATAGGGAGAGTGTGCATCTTTTAGGACCAGTCCCAATGATGTATTTTTTTTTTTAATATGTGTTCTCAAGAGAGAAAAGCCATTGTATTTTGTGCATCTGGGGAGAGAAAAACACCTTGGTGCACTGATTTGTGTAGGTCAGATCACAAGCAGTGACACGGACCTCCTGGCTGTTCCACCAAGACACTATATTGTCTCAGCTCCAGGAATTTTCTCTGGGTGTCCCACATGCCTGGAATGCTCTCCCTCCTCTGCTCTGACTACTGACCTCTGTCTGCCTTCCTTTATATCTCAACTGAATCCTATCTTTTACTGGAAATCTTCCCTAATCCCTCCGTTAATTATTTCCTATTTATCCTCTGTATAGTTTGTTTTGTGTGTATTTGTTCGCATGTTGTCTCCCTTATTAGATTGTAAGCTCCTTGAGGATAAGGGCTGTCTTTTGCCCTTTTTTGTAGCCCCAATGCTTAGCTTAGTGCCTGACACATTGCAATCTCGAGCAAGTCACTTAACCTCCATCTGCCTCAGTTTCCTTCACTGTAAAATGGAAATCATAATGGCACCTACCTTGATTGACCATTGTGAGAATAACACAAGATATTATCTGTGACGAGTTTAGCACAGCGTCTGGCACATAGTAGGTGCTTAAGAAATGCTCGGTCAGGGCGGAGCCAAGATGGCGGAGTGAAAGCAGTGACTTGCTTGAGCTCTCCCCCAAACCCCTCCAAATACCCATAAAAAATGGCTCTAAACAAATTCTGAAGCAGCAGAACCCACAAAAAGACAGAGTGAAACAAATTTCCAGCCCAAGACAACCTGGAAGATTTATCAGAAAGTTGTATCGCACCGGGCTGGGAGTGCAGCGCAGTGTGGGCGCACAGGCCGCTACAAACCTGGAGCAGGCCTCAGAGGACTGAATCGTGGGCAGCTGTGGAGGTTTCCAGACTCCTCAATCCGTGAATGCCAAAGACAACTTAGAAGGTCAGTGGGAAAAGTCTGTTTCTGTTGGTGCTGAAACAGGAAGGTGGGGTTTCAGCTCCTTTCCCCAACAGTGTGGCCCTGGGGGGGGGGCAGCTGCTTCCTGAGCTTCCGGCCCACAGACTGAGGGGGAATCCAGTGGCTGATCAGAAAGGGATCGCAGGGATCTCTTTGCCAGTGCTGAGGCAGGAATCTCTTGCTTTGCCCGTGTTTGGATCTGGGTCACTGTTCTGGGCAACAGTGCTGGGGTGAGGAGGAGTGCTGCATGGTGGAGCTTGTAGTGGCTATGGAGAGAAACCCCTCCTCACAGTTACAGAACGGAAAGGAATACTTGTGGTCACCGGCCAGGAAAGGAGTAAACACCTCGCCCCTTATCATACCACCTTGGAAGAACTGAAAATTTACAGGTCCCTACAAGTATCTCTGAAAACAGCTGTACAAACCCCCGAAGCTTGGGACAGTACATTCTCCACATTGGAAGCAGATTTATACCTTAACAAAGAGTTTAAAACTCAAGTAATTGGCCAGGATCACGAGCAAGCAGCACAAAAAGAGTAAGACTATAATATCTTTGGTGAAAAAGAAGATCAAAACATACAACCAGAAGAAGACAACAAAGTCAAAGCTCCTACATCCAAAGCCTCCAAGAAAAATATGAATCAGTCCCAGGCCTTGGAAGAGCTCAAAAGGGATTTTGAGAAGCAAGTAAGGGAAGTAGAGGAAAAACTGAGAGTGATGCAAGAAAATCATGAAAAACAAGTCAACAGCTTGCTAAAGGAGACCCAAAAAAATACTGAAGAAAATAACACCTTAAAAAACAGCCTAACCCAAATGGCAAAAGAGGTCCAAAAAGCCAATGAGGAGAAAAATGCCCTAAAAAGAAAAATTGGCCAAATGGAAAAGGAAGTCCAAAAGATTACTGAAGAAAATACTTCCTTAAAAATTAGAATAGAGCAATTGGAAGCTAGTGACTTTATGAGAAATCAAGACACTGTAAAACAAATCCAAAAGAATGAAAAATTAGAAAACAATGTGAAATATCTCATTGGAAAAACAACTGACCTGGAAAATAGATCCAGGAGAGAGAATTTAAAAATTATTGGACTATCTGAAAGCCATGATCAAAAAAAGAGCCTAGACATCATCTTTCAAGAAATTATCAAGGAAAACTGCCCTGATATATTAGAACCAGAGGGCAAAATAGAAATTGAAAGAATCCATAGATCTCCTCCTGAAAGAGATCCCCAAAGGAAAACTCCTAGGAATATTATAGCCAAATTCCAGAGTTCCCAGGTCAAGGAGAAAATATTACAAGCTGCCAGAAGGAAACAACTGAAGTACTGTGGAAACACAATCAGGATAACACAAGATTTAGCAGCTTCTACATTAAAGGACCACAGGGCATGGAATATAATATTCTGGAGGGCAAAGGAGATAGGATTACAACCAAGAATCACCTACCCAGCAAAACTGAGTATAATCCTTCAGGGAAAAAATGGTCATTCAGTGAAATAGAGGACTTTCAAGCATTCTGATGAAAAGACCAGAGCTGAATAGAAAATTTGACTTTCAAATACAAGACTCAAGTGGAACATGAAGAGGTAAACAGGAAAGAGAAATCATAAGAGACTTATTAAGATTGAACTGTTTACATTCCTGCATGGAAAGATGATATTTATAACTCATGAGACCTTTGTCAGTATTAGGGTAGTTGAGGAAAAAAATTATATGTATGTATAGATAGATAGATAGATAGATAGATAGATAGATAGATAGATAGATAGATAGAGATAGAGGGTGAGTTGAAGATTAAGGGGTCATATCTGGAGAATAAAATTAAGGGATGAGGAGATTATACTCAGAGAAGAAGAAAGGGAGAGGTAGAATGGGGTAAATTATCTCACAAAAAAAAGAAGAAAAGGCTCTTACAGTGGAGGGGAAACGGGGAAGGTGAGAGGGAATGAGTGAATCTTATTCTCATAGGATTTGGCTTAAGGAGGGAATAACATACACATTCAATTGGGTGTGGAAATCTGTCTTACCCTACAGGAAAATAGGGGGAGAAGGGACAAGAGAGCAGGGGGATGATAGAGAGGAGGGCAGATTGGGAAAGGGGTAATCAGAAGTAAATACTTCTGAGGAGGACAGGGTCAAAAGAAAGAATAGAATAAATGGGAGGGCAGGATAAGATTAAGGGAAATAGAGTTAGTTTTTCACAACATGTCTACTATGGAAGTGTTTTGCATAACTGCACATGTACAACCTATATGGAGTTGCTTGCCTTTTCAATGAGGGTGGGTGGGAAGGGAGGAAGAGAGAAAATTTGAAACCTAAAGTTTTAAAAACATATGTTTAAAAAAATGTTTTCACATGCTACTGGGAAATAAGAAATACAGGAAATGGGGTACAGAAGTCTATCCTGCCCTACAGGAAAATAGAAGGGGAAGGGGATAAGAGAAGGTGGGGGGGGAGAGAAGAGATAGAAGAGAGGACAGACTAGGGGAAGGGGTATTCAGAATATATGCCATCTTGGGGTGGGGGGAGGGGAGATGGGGTGAAAATTTGGAACTCAAAAACTTGTGGAAGTGAATGTTGAAAACTAAAAATAAATAAATTTATATTAAAAAAAAAGAAATGTTTGGTCCCTCCCCTTGAGTTCTGTTAAAAGTCATTCCTTCTTCCTTCCTTGGATTATGCCCACTTTAGCCTGATAAACTAGACAAGTCTGTAAGGACTAGATCGTGGGGCTTTGTTTCTCTTATTAAAGCAGGAACGTAAATTCTGTATTGGTATTTTCACTTCTCATTAAATGCTGAGGCTATAGCTTATCTTGCAGAGCTTTTGATGACACATTATGGATATATTGCACATTTGTCCAACCCCTAAACCTGAGGTTCTTACTTGGGGTTCGTGAACTTAAAATCTTGTAATATTTTGATAGCTATTTCAATATAATTGGCTTCCTTTGTAATCCTCTGTACTTTATTTTATGCATTTAAAAATCTTATACTGAGAAGAGCTCCACAGGCTTCACCAGACTGACTGCCAAAGAGGTCTCGGACACAAAAAAGGTTAAGAACCCCAAACAGCATGTCGCTTCATACTAGGCATCTTGTGGGATATTAATAGATGCCTGTCTAATTGAATGTTTCATCATATAACCAGTAGTTAGATTATTTGCCACCAATGATTATACCTTGATAATGAGATTGCATCACTCTTTAGTTTAAATATCTTAACTCTAGAGCATCTTAGATGGAAAAGAACTCTTCAGTTTGGGAGGCAGTTGGAGATAGAGAGACCTGAGTTCAAATCTTCCCTCAGACACATATGAGCTAGAAGTGGGACTCTGGGCAAGTCACTTCACTGCTCTGAGCCTCAGTTTCCTCATTTAGAAAATGAGGATAATAGTACTCAGCTCCCAGATTGGTTGTGAGAATAAAATGAAATTATTGATGTAATTTATTCTGAAAACTTTAAAGCACTTTTGTTATTAGTCAGTCAACTAACATTTAATTAAGTACCTATAGTAAACAGCTAGGGGGTGCCATAGTGCATAGAGTGCTGGCCTCAAGTCAGGAAGACTCATCTCCCTGAGTTCAAATCTGGCCTCAGATGCTTACTAGCCATGTGACCTTGAGCAAGTCACTTAACCCTGTTTGTCTCAGTTTCCTCATCTGTAAAATGAACTGGAGAAGGAAATGGGAAACCAGTCCAGTGTCTTTGCCAAGTAAACCCTAAATGGGGTCTCAAAAAGTTGGACGTGACTGAACGACAATGAAACAATGCACCATGCTGTATTCAATTGGGGACAACAGCTGGTTTGCAACCCCGACTTGTATCCCCAGAGTAATCCCATATCCTCTCTTTTAGTTTTCTGGGTAATTAATACTCAGTTTATTAATGAGACTAGCAATAATCAATAAATTGATTCTCAGTGGTCTCTCTCAAAACCAAAGACTTTGTCCTCTCAATCCTATGTTCTTTTCTAAAAGTTCCACTTCCCCAAAAAATAATCCACTCACATTAGAAAAAGGCTATTCTAATTTTATGTATTTTGGCCTTCAAGACCATCTGATAAAGCCCTTAAAAAGCACAAGCTGAATATTCAAAGAAGTAGTTAAAAGTTAATGAGGTGGGGCCTCTATGAGGGAGAGGCCAGGTCATGGTCCTTTGCTAGAGGGAAGTTTTTCTTCCTTCAGATTATTCTTGGAATTTGGGAAATGATTGATCCAAGGACTTGGTCTTTGTTCTACTTGGGTTAGACCCTTGAGCAGAGCCCCACACCCAAGGGTTCCTGGTGTTATTGGACATTCGGGAGACCGTGTTCAGGGCCAAATGAGTCAGCAACATTAAGTGAAATCTGGCCTTGCTTCCCTGGGTTTGGGCTGATAAAGCAGCCCACTAGTTCCTGGGAAAGGGCCTCACATTTAGAGATAGGCAGAACAGAGCTTAATGATTGTTCCTTCCTGAGAATTTCTAAAGTCTTCCACACCTGGGCCACTTTTGAGCACTTTATTATCAATGAAAGACTTGATAACCATTTGTTTATTCATTTTCCTGATGTATTTTAATTTATTTTTTAACATTAACTTTTTAGAAATTTTAAATTCCAAATTCTCTCCCTCCATCCAGCTCCTTCTTCACCCCCTGAAAAAGCAAGCAATATGGTACCCATTATACATGTCAGCCATTACTTAAGTACCTCCTATATGCCAAGCACCTGAGCTAGGCCCTGGAGATTCACAGACAGAATTGAAACAGTCCCTGTCCCTCAAGGAATTTATATTACATGCTATTTTAATCAGTAAGTGTGTCAATAAGCATTTATTAACTGCCTATTATATGCCAGGCACTGTAGTAAGTACTGAGACTACAAAGAGGGGGAGGGGTTAAAGACAATCCCCACCCTGGAGGAGCTCACTATGTAAAGGTGACAGGGAAGGGAATAAGCATTTATATAGCACCTACTATGTGCCAGGCAGTCTGCTAAGAGCTTTACAAATATTAACTCATTAGATCCTCACCATAGCCTTGAGAGGTAGGTACTATTATGATCTCCATTCTATTGAGGAAACTGAGGCAAACAGAGATGAGGTGATTTGCCCAGGGTCACATAACAGTAAGAATCTTAGGCTGGATTTGAACTCAGGTGGTTCTGACTCCAGTCCAAGCGCTATGTGTACTGTGGCTCCCCCTAGAGGCCTAATGGAGGAGACACCATGCAAACAGCTAGGTACCAACTGGATGGGACTGCCAGATGGGACAGTGGCCCAACTCTAAATCTGTGAGCCTACCTGTGTGACCCTGGACAAATCACCTAACCTTTCCATGCCTCTGTTTTTTCATCTATGAGAAGAGAGGGTTGTCTACTCTAAAAATAGGATTCTATAATACATGTGGAGTTGATGCTAGAGTTACTATAATCCCCATTTCACAGATGATGCCGACCAAGCTCCCCCAGATTTAATGCAGCCTAGATCCAAAGTAGAGGTACCCCCTTAATGGAGATGAGAGAGGAAGATAGTCCTTGTGCTCCAGAACCTGAAGATATTTTATTGTTGGAATGAAGAAAGGAATGGATTAAGTGTAGTATGTTAACAGTGGTTATATAAGTGGACACACAATAGAGGAGTGGAAAGCAGATCCCCTGGACTAGACCCCCTATTCTTTCATAGATCAGCTTCCCCAGGCAAGCAAAAAACCTGGAGGCTTTCAAACTAAACGTGGCCCACCTGATTCTTTGAGCTGTTATTGGATGGTGCTGGACAATGAATGTCAAATGTGTTTCTGAGATTCAGTGCCCACTCCTCAACCCCTACCTAGATCATTAGCATGGACAGAGAAGAGTTCTATAGAGTTATTTGTACTAATTGAAATAGTTATTAGGCACAAAATAAAATATATAGAAATGATCTCTGAGAGAGAGAGAGAGAGAGAGAGAGAGAGAGAGAGAGAGAGAGAGAGAGATAGGGCTTTTCTTTCTGCCAATGTCACTGGCCAGCTGAACTGTCAATCACTATCAGGCCAGCCAGTCTCAGTTTTCATTGGCTGTTGTCCCATGTCTGACTGACCCCCCCCACCCCACCCCACCCCACCCCACCCCACAGGGCAGGTGAAGGATGCTAGATTCTGATTCAGCCTGGGAAGAGGGTCCCTCCCTTGAAGATGAAAGCTGTGCATTGCTGCTCCAGAAAAGAGACAGCAGCCGCTGACACCGCAGGATTTCAGTGGTGCTTGGCATTTTCCCCAATGCCTGCTAAGGAACATTGGTGGGGACAGGGTGGGGAGGATATCCTTTTGAGGCAGTGTCCCCGAGTGCCCCAGTGTGGTTGCTGCCCTATTTAGGAAGAGGAATCATGGGATCAGAGGATTAGAGATTGAAAAATTAAAGGGACTCTAGAGATTATCCAGTGTTACCCCTTATTTGTCAGATTAGGAAACTGATAAGCAGACAGGGAAACGAACAATCATGTGGCTTTTCTAGTGATTAGGGAAAAATTCCAGTAGCCTTCAAGCAGCAAATGTACCTAATAGCATTTTGACACACCAAAAATATTGGAATAGAGGAATGTCACACCTTTGTCCAGGTTATGTAATTCTCTTGGTGGCTCGAGCTCTGGACTTGGAGTCAGGAAGGTGTGAGTTCTGACCTAGCTTCAGACACTTACTGGCATCATCCTGGGAAAGTACTTAACCTTTCTCAGCTTCACTTTCCTGATCTGGAACTACAGGGCCTCTGAGGGCCCTTCCAGATACCATGAACTTCCTGTGCCTTAGTTTCCTCATTTTTAAATTGAGGGAATTGGATTGGATGGCCCAGCTCCAAATCTATGATGATATTCTTGACTGTGATATGACCAGGGAGTGGGAAGAGCAGCATTTGGTGAGATGGCAGCTTTTGGCTGAAGTTTGAAGAGACCAAGGTTTATACTTGACCCTGAGACTGATGCCCTTGTTCAGAAACATTCCAACTTCCGGATAGCATCTTCTGATTAGAATAAAATATTTCTATCCTCTCACTTAAAGTATCCCCTCTTATTTCTACTTCTAAATGCATTTCTTATTTTTCCTTCCTTTTTTCCTCCCTCCTTCCCTCTCTTTCTCTTCCTTCCTTCCTTCCTTTCCTTCCTTCCTCTTTCCTTCCTTCCTTCTTCCTTCCTTCCTTCCTTCCTTCCTTCCTTCCTTCCTTCCTTCCTTCCTTTCTTCCTTCCTTCCCTCCCTCCCTCCTTCCTTCCTTTTCTTCTTTCCTCCTTCCTTTGGTTTTTTGGTGGCATTAGGGACTGGGGGTGAGGAGAGGAGCAGCAGCTAAGAAAAACATGGGTTTTTTTCCTCTACAGAGCCACTCAATTTTTCTTCATTTTTGTTCATTAACCCTCAGAATACCAGAGTGACCTATCTAGGCCACTTCATAATCTATTTCCTTGGAAACAAGTATGCAACTGAAGGTTGGGGATGAATCTATCCTTAGAGCCCTGTAGGCTAGAATAGTGTTATAAATATTTCAGCATACTTTTATTAAAATAGCTCTGTTTTCTTATGCTGGGAATAAGCAGAGGCTCCTGGCTTCCACTGTGAGCATGCTGTTGAAGACATAAAACCAATCCCATCCGAATTTATGGGCAGTTGTTAATGAAGAGCCATATCCCCATGCCATGAATAGCTCTAAGCCTCACCTTACATATATTAGGAGAAACTGTCACAGAAAGATATAATTAGAGGTGGGAAATGCTGACAGGGGAACTTGGAGGACCTTTCAAAATGCTTCTGGGAGCTTGAAGTTTCAGTAGTCTACAAGGGACCTGGATTGAAACCAAGTGGGAGATCATCAAGGACCTTAGGGTGGAAGAGGAGGGGATAAGTACTGATTTTTTAACATCTGGCCCAGCCTCCTAGTTTTTACACATCAGGAAAGTAAGATCTAAAGAGTTTAACGGACTAGCCCAAGGTCACGTAGGTAATAAATAGCAGAGTCAGAATTCTCGCCCAGACCCTCTGCTTCATATCCAGCACTGTCTATTGAGCCATGAAGTTTTCTTCTGTGACTTTCTGAGTTAAAACACTTCAATAAAACATAAGATTAGGTAACTGCTAGATTTATTTTCAGTGTTCAGCCTTTTAAATAAGGATCTAAGGCTATTTCTGCTGCATACAGGGGTGAGTAATAAGCAAGCTATTTCACACTGTAAGATGTTAGAAAGCAAGGGTCAAACATACACCCAGGAACGTGGGGACTTTGCCAGGTCCTAATCTAGTGACGTTGCTTTTGTTTCATGGCATCACAGAATTTCTCCGTTGGAAGGTTCTCAGTGGCAATATTTTCTGATTTGTTGGTCTTTGCTCCTATAGGAATAGGGAACTCTCAGGAGAAGAAACTCCCTTTACCAATGGGGGATTAGCATCGTATCTGCTACTTACAGTCTCAGACAGCCTAAAGAATTGGGCAGCTAAGTGACTTGGCCAGGGTCTCACAGACAGTATGTGTCAGACTTCAGTTGAAGTGTTCCCGGCTCTCTATCCGATACTCTGAGCTGCCTCTTGTTCGGCCAGTGAATACCAGGGCGAAAACAAAGCCCTCTACAACCACCTTGACAAGCGGTCACCCAGCCTTTGTTCAAAGCCCTTCATTGAGACAGAACCCATGACCCCTGTAGGCAGTCCATTTAACATTTGGACAGCTCTCAACATTAAGAAGCATGACCTGGTGTCAAGCCTAAATTCACCTCGTTTACAACATCTACATGTCACCCCCAGTCTATAGTAGGGTGAGATGACTGAATAAGTCCTGGCCATACAGGATGTCCCCCAAAATCTTAGTGCGGTTTGAGACTGTTAAAGCTTAAGACTGCACTAAGACTTTAGGGACATCTTATGCTGACCACGTAAATGAAGTGTTTGGGTAAAATTTGCTCTAAAAATAGCTATTTAACTGGTACAATAGAAACTGGGGGGGGGCTAAATCAGGGGGGCATAGATGTAGAAGGCAAGGCTGACTGTAGGGTTAGTGTGGGGAGAGTATCTTTCATCATACCTAGGTTGCTGACTGCAAGGAAAACATTGGTCGAATTTCAGTTTTCTCCTATCCTGTCCCTGTATGCCCTCTGCTGGAGGTGTTAATGAGCATTAAAAAACTCAGGAGGTGGGAAGCATGCTAGGAAACACTTAATGAGGCAAAGCCTGGGTTGTGTTGCAGAGTGGATCTTAAATCTCTAGTAGAAAATTAGCTGGATTTCTGATCCGCCATTACAGAGTTGACAAGGAGAGTGGGGCCCAGAGAGATTAAGCAGCATATTCAAAGTCACAAAACAATGATTAGAACCCAGGACACCGAAAGTCCAAATGAAGAAAAGTCTAAAAACATCCAGATTTGGAGTATGTGTTAAAGATCTCTTCTCATACCCAAACATTTAGCTCTCCTAGTGTTTCCCTTCCCTTCCTAGAAATCTAGAAAATATGTCTCTTCTCATAGGAGTTAGGGTCCCAAGCTTTCTGTAAGGAGGAATGGCTGAGCATATCGGAAAGCCCAATATACCCCAGGCATAAGACAAAAATCAATGCACAGTGAACCATTTGTAAAATGCAACAAAGGGAATGAATTAAAAATGCAAGGAGCCAAATCTGACAAATGTGTGATAATACAAAATATAAATACATAAAAAATGGGGACCTGTTTCTAATTTCACCTATTCCAGGGGTGGGGAACCTGTAGCCTCAAGGCCATATGTGGCCCTCTAGGTCCTCAAGTACAGCCCTTTGACTGAATCCAAATTCACAGAACAAATCCCCTTAATAACAGGATTTGTTCTGTAAAACTTGGACTCTGTCAAAAAGCCACACCCAAGGACCTAGAAGGCCATAAGTGGCCTCAAGGCTACAGGTGCCCCACCCCTGACCTATTCCAAGCACAACAGGGCAAAGTACATCCACTGGCAATTTTGGGCATGAAGAATGGAGGATGAGGTTGGAAAGAAAGTTGAAAAATATACAGGGAAAAGGGAAATCCTATAGCTATATCTTTCCCCCTCTTTGTTGAAATTATCCTGCCTCTTTCATTCTCAAGGAAATCTACAGTTGTAATTACATTAGCCAGCTACTATGCTTTGCCCTAACTAGGTAATATAATTATAACTCTTGCTTCCTAATTATAGGGTTTTCCAGGCTTCCAAAAATCCTACTGAATATGTGTCGCATTCTCACTTGCAGGGTATACACTATGAGGAGATAGTGACCTTGTCTTCAGAGAGGCCCAGGCTGAGAAAAGCTGTGCCTTGCTGGAGGCTGTTTACATTGTGCAAACAGCTGGATGATACTCTGATTTCTGCTCCTTGGATAAAATACTGCTGTTGGCAAGGGCCATATGTTCCATAGCATGCTAGAATATTATAACCCTTCACAACCATTGAATAATGATACAGAGCAAGTTTTTTTTTTTATGATAGTGCAGTCAGAAGCTATGAGAAAGCAGAAAGCTATGCTTCAAATGGCATGGGACCTTCAGGCAGCAGCTGCAGTAAAAAGAACATGTATTTATTAAAACCTACTAAAGGCTAGGCACTTTGTAAGTGCTAAGCTCCTTATAAATATTATCTCATTGATCTTCACAACAACCTGCACTCTCTGGTTACAGGTATTGTTATTATATCCCCATTTTTCAATTGAGGAAACTGAGGCAAAAAGGTTAAGTGACTTACCCAGGGTCACAGAGCTCAGAAGTATCTAAGGCTGGGTTTGAACTCGGGTCTTCTTGACTCCAGACCCAGTGCTCCATTTACTGTGCCAAGTAGCCTCTCTGCAGTGGATAGGCAAAGGAGAGTCATCCCTGAAATGGACATGCAAGTTAACACATCTGGGTCTTTGAATCCCATGTTCACACTTTGGAGCTTTGATATCAGCAGGAAGGCTTTGAGACCATGCTTTCCTTCAAGAATCTCCAGAGGCTTCCTTTTGCCTCCTTAATAAATTTCAAATTCTTTTCCTTGATCTATAAGGCCAACGCATCTTCTTTCAACCTTATCTAACCTTATTCCACTCTATGCACTCTAACTTCAGCTAAAGTAGACTGAGTACTTTCTGCTTCCTGCAGAGATCCTTCCTATCTCTTTGCCTTTGCTGGAGAAGCTCCTTATCCTCTCTCCTCATCTTTACCTGCTGAATGTTCACCCAGGTGGTTGAAAACCCACCCAAAATTCTACCTCCAGGAAGCCCTTCCTTAACCCCCTTTTGTCAGTAATGACCTTCCCTCTTGGACCCTTACACTGCACTTTATTTTGAAGGGCTCTGATGCACCTGCCACATAATATCATGCATCATTTCTGTCTGGGTTTTGAGTCTTACCCTTCTTATGCTGTGAGTTCCGTGAAGGCTAACCCTAATTTAATTTCTAGCACTGTCATCTTGTAGCAGTGTCCTGCATGGAAAAGGCATTTAATGAATGTCCAATGAATGAATAACACATTATCCTCAAGAGGAAGGTGAATTATAACTCCTAATTCCATATCCAAAGGACCGAATGCAGGGGGGAAAGTATATGGTAAAATTAGAATGTAAAGCTTTCATTCACTATCTTTTCTCAGATTTTATTATTGTCCCAAGGCCAAACTTCTGATTGTCACCTTGCTTATGTGAGGGGTATGTCCACAGAATTTCATTTTGCCTTGCTCTTCCTCAAACAACTCAAACCATCTGCCAACTCGAGACATTTTTACCAGCTAGCCCTCATGCAGGAAATGTTTTTCATCCTCATTTCTGCCTCTTAGCCTCTTTCCTGGCTTTCTTCTGATCCCAGATAAAATTCTACCTTTTATTGGAAGTCTTTCCCAACCGCACATCATGCTAGTGCCCTCCCTCTGTTGATTAATTCTGATTTATCCTCTATACAGTTTGTTTGTACAGTTATTTGCATATTCCCCCCCATTAAATTGTGAGGTCTTTGAGAGTAGAGACTGTCTTTTGCTTTTCTTTGTATCCCTAGTGTACTGTATGGCACAAAGTAGGAACTTAGTAACAGTTATTGACTTAACTGGCTACAAGACTTGAGGCTGAGCCAGTGTCTTTTAGAAGGCTGTATATGAGTCTGTGATATGTTGATGTCCTTGGGAAAAGATTCTCTTTGATGAGGAGGTTCCTCTGGGCACAAGGTCTAAAAAGATGACCCTACAAGACCCACAGGATGCAAACAGACTGGGACAGCAAGACACAGTGCTATAATCAGGCTATAGAGAGGGAAATTACTATGTAGCGTGGTGCTCATGTCATTCGTAAACTTGGCATTTTGTCTGGACGAGCATGACGACTACAGAAACAAGTTAAGAGCTCCGGACTTTCTATCTTGCCCTTGGGAACTTCCAGCAAAAAAAAATTCTAAGAAGCAAATGTGCCATGTTCCAGTTTCGACCCCTTGAATTGTGCTTTACCCACTAACTCCACCCCCCTGCTATGACTGGGAGTTAGAGATTGAATCTCATTATATTATAGCCCTCCTTGATGTATAGATTAGTACACTTTGGGTTTAAACTATCTTACTATTTGACTCTCTTTCTTATTATTTATATCTCATGTTATAATTAAATGCTTTGCTATTGGATTTATGTACCTTTGGTATGTCTAACATATACAGTTGAGGCTCAGGCTATGAGTCCTACCTCAAAAGCTCATGCAAAAGCTGGGAATGACCAAGGGGTGCTATGCTTGTAGGGAAGGGAATAGTTTATATTAGCCAATTACGTTGCCAAAAGACAGTCCTTTTCTAACCAATAAAATTACATAGGCTCTAAAGAAAGAGGTAACAAGTAGTGTTATTTAAATACATTCAAAAACAAAGTAGATTCCAGAAACTATAGTCACGTAATGTCAATGTTTGAAGAACTGCCATGTGGAAAAGGGCATAAACAATAAAGGGCAGAACTAAAACCAATAGGTTAAAGGTGCTGGGAGACACATTTTGGCTCAATATAAAAACCAATTTTAAATAATTAGAGCCACCATTGGGGTGAATGCCATCATCATACTTGTCTTGGATGTTGTCGTGGGGATTGTGCTCTGAATGAAAATTAGATTTTAAAATATCTTAGGTCCCTTCCAACTTCAAGATTCTATGATTCTAAATCTTATTTTTAAAAAAAATTTTTAAAAATCAAGTCCTCATAATTTCTAATTGATGAACTTTTTTGACCTCCTTGGATTTTAAATTTGAAAAACCCAGTTGACAGCTCAGATGCTGCTGGAGGGAGTCATTCTGTGACCTTGCACTCTCTGGTTACAAGAGAAAAATTGTCTGGTTTCAAATTACTTTGAGCTAACTGTATATAACATTGACCTTCTGTTACCAGTAACAGAAACTGGTGAGCTACAAGCAGACGGAGGCGAGAAATGCCATTCAAACAAGGACGAGAGAACTCAGCCAGTTATGTGTATAAATCTTAATGACACTCAGAACCCAAGTAAACTCTTAGAACAGCCAAAGTTTGTTATTGATAATAAGCACAATAGAAGAGCTAACATAGGGATCATCTTCCTGCTGTTTTAAAGCTTTGACCTGGGGGAAAATGGTTTCCATGGAAAAATACTTCCTGTGGGTAACAATAATGATCATGCACACAGTATTGTATAATTGAAACCCACTGAGCTTTCAGTCACATTTAGAATCACGAATATGTCTTTGGCATAGTAACTTCATGTGATAGATCATTTCTCTTATTTTGCTGGAAGGCAGAGATAAGTGAGGGATGTGGGTGAGTGGTGAGTTGGGTGCTAACTCAGCTCAATTGGGAAAGGCATAATTAAGGCTGAGAAGATGGTCTGGTAGGGAGGTCAGACTCACCCACCCCAATCTCTAGAATTTTTGCAAATTCATTTTGTAGAAGGGCACTGAATCCTAGTGGATAGTGGGATAGCCTTGGAGTTAGAAAGACCTGGGTTCAAGTCCTGACTCTGAGATGTTCTAGCTCTGTGATTATGGGCAAATTAACTTTTTTTTAAAACTACATTTTTCAATTTTGTTTTTTCCGCCGCTGAATTTTCTTTCAATATGCCTCCCCCTTCCCTTTCCAAGAGGGCCATCCTATATGACAATTTTTTCTACCATTTTTTCTTTTATTCCATATTTCTTAATTACATGTAATTTAAAAAAATAATTGATTTTTAACTTTGACTTTCAAATTCTCTCTCTCCCTTCCTCCTCTACCTAGCTTTGAAAGGCAAGGATTTGATAATAGATTATACCTGTGAAGTCATGTGAAACATATTTCCATACAAATAATAATTCTTAAAGAAAAAAAAGAGGGTATAGAAAAAAATAAGCAAAACTGATCAATACATACAAAAAATTTGAAAATATTGGGGCAGCTAGGTGGCGCAGTGGATAGAGCACCGGCCCTTGAGTCAGGAGGACCTGAGTTCAAATTCTGCCTCAGACCAAACACTTGACACTTAC
The DNA here is from genome assembly GCF_003287225.1 of Phascolarctos cinereus. Classification (NCBI taxonomy): domain Eukaryota; kingdom Metazoa; phylum Chordata; class Mammalia; order Diprotodontia; family Phascolarctidae; genus Phascolarctos; species Phascolarctos cinereus. The sequence continues at coordinate 262,005,903 of NW_027555514.1, read as the reverse complement.
TAGCCGTGTGACCTGGGCAAGTTACTAAACCCCATTGCCTAGCAAAAAAAAAAAAAGAAAGAAAAAGAAAAAGAAAATATATGCAATGTTCCACTCCCATGGACCACCTGCCTCTGCCCAAGGAGTGGGGTAGAGATCTTCTCATGTCTCCTCAGTGGAGCTATATTGTTCTTTGTATGTCTGTAATGTTTGCTGTCAATGGTTTTATTGTTATTATTCTTGTCACTGCCACTGTGTATACCATTTTCTTAGCTCTGCTTACTTTACTTTGCATCAGTTCCTAGAAATCTTTCCATATTTCTCTATAGTCATCCTATTTGATATGCCTTGTAGTGCAGTAATATTCCATGACCTTCGTATCCCAAAATTTGCTTAGCCCATTCTCCAATAGGTAGACAGAATCTACTTATTCCCAGGCAACTCTTGAGGATGCTAAGTTATGAAGTTGCTATTCTATTCAATATGGGGAGTTTCTACATTGGAATTTTCTCACACTAATGAAACCACAGGTCCAGAAGCTCCATCCTCCCCACTTCCCCGTATTTTTTGTCAGAGTAATAACATTCCTTGGTCTCCAGAATGTAATCAATAGCACAGACTCCTCACATGTTTAAGTCAAGTGTGATAAGTGAAGTAATTTATACATATTTTGCATTATAAACCTATAGTAAAGTATAAACTCCTCCAGGGCATGGATTTTTTTTTTCATTTTGGCTTTGTATCTCTAGTATCTAGCACAGTGCCTGGTGTATAGACAGTGCTTAATAAAAATAAATGCTTACTGATTTGAATTGCAGACTCAGTATCTTTCCTGTTCTGGTAGAAACAATATTACTGGGGGCTTTAAAAGCAAAGCTGAATGTGTAAGAGTGATGGCTTCTTGTATCTTACATTATACCACTTGACATTGGGATATACGTTCTCAGAATGCTCTTCTCTGAAAATCTCAAAGTCCTGTAATGATACTAACAAGTTATCTCTTAATTGGGGGGATGGGGATCAGTGTGGTTCAATGGAAAGAGTACTGAGTCTAGAGTCAGGAGACATGAGTTCCAATCTTGCCTCTGACAAATAGATCTCTTTTATGTTGGATAAAGTATTTATCCTTCCTGGGCTTCAGTTTCCTCACGTATAAAATAAGATGGCTGGCTGAAATGACCTCTCAGATTGCCTCTAGCTCTAGATCTGGGATTGTATCAACTTTATCACACAAGTTCTTCACTACTGCAATGGCTCTTTCGCTTATGGGTATGGCTATTCCCTCCAATAGTGCTGATTGCTATCCATCCATGTTTGATAGGTATGTAAATTGTGGTTTTTTTCTACTAATAGAGTGCTTTAAGGGTTGTGAAGTACCTTATACTTTTAATTTAATTTTCATTTAATTACCACAATAATCCAGGAAAGTAAGGGCTATTATTATCCTCATTTTACAGATAATGAAATTGAAGCTAAGTGACTTGGCCAGAGTCACACAACTAGAAAGCGTTTGAGATAGGATTTGAATTCAAGTCTTCTTGACTCTCAAGCATTCCCCATGTTTACTGATACTAGAGTGCTTTTACATGTGATACAATGAGTACCAGTAGGCTTGATAAAAATGCTCCTAAAACTATGAATCAAAATCTCAATGTCACAAAGGTCATATTTTCATAGAATACTAATAGTGATGATGATAACTAGCATTTTTTTTTAGCACTTTAGGGTTTGCAAAACACTTTACATATGTTATTTTGTCTTCATAACAACCCGATGAACTAGGTACTATTATTATTCCCATTTTACAGATGAGGAAACTAAGGCAGACAGATTAAATGACTTGCCCAGGATCACACAGCTAGACAATGTCTGAGGCAGGATTCAAACTCAGGTCTTCCTGATTCCAGGTAAGTCATTTAACCTCCCTAAGCCTCAGTTTTCCCATCTGTAAAATGGGAGGGATTGGAGTAGATGACCACTGAGGTCCCTCACAGGTCCCTCTAAATTACTCTCTGATCCTATTTTCAGACATAGGGATACCCTTTCCACTGATGGAGGAACCTCAGTAAATGGTTTCTGCTGTCTGTGCTATTAGCCAGTTTTATTGATCGCTGTCTTGAAATCTCTGGAAGTTGATTCCCTCACCCTCACACACAGCTAAAATCTGGTCATCTCAGCCAATTCCCATTGGATGGCACTCATCATCCCACCATTCTTAATTGTGTACAATTTGCTCAAATTGTCAGTTTGGTTCAGAGCCTGCAGTTGACATGGGTATCCAAATAATCCCCTTCCAAACCAGAGAAGCTACTGTCTATTGTTAGAGAGTGAGGGGGAGGCCGTGTTGGCAGCTCCTCTGCTGTCTGGCTGGAAGTGGATTCTGGGGCAAAGAGAGACAGTACCAAGTGTCTCAGTTTGTCAATCTGCCTGTGGCAGAGGTGCAGAGGCTTTAAGTGTGCCATGCAAACAGAGTGTATATGACTCGGTTGTCCTGTCCAAGTAGTTCCCCATTCTTCTAGTGTGTGTGTGTGTGTGTGTGTGTGTCCCTTTCATCATCAAGGCAGAGGCAGGTACACTTACAGCTACTGGGGACTATGCTGCTAAATCAAATTGGACTCCATTTCCACTGTCTTTTGTGGAACAGGGAGAAGATCACTGCATGAAGAGTCATTGAACCAAAGTTGAAACTCCAGCTAAGCTATTTATTTCCTGTGTGAACTTGGGCAAGTCACCTAACCTCTCTTGGACTAAGTTCTCTCATCTGTAAAATGAAGGGGTTGAACTAGATGACCTCCAGGCTCCTCTCCAGCTATTGGCTATCCTTCATGTATAGAGGGGGCGCTGCTTATCTACCATTCCTAGGCTACAACCTTCTAGTGGCATAGATAAATCCAACTTCCTCATTTTACAAATGAGGAAACTGAGGCCCAGAGTCTAAGTATATAGGAGTCTCTATACAGATTGAGCTAAAGCTATTTGGGATAGTCATCCACCTCATCTAAGAGAGAAGAGCATTAAGAAGGAAGGACAGTCAATAGTAGGAAGATTTGTTTTGTATGCATGTATAGTCCTATTGAGAAAGTTTTTAAGGGAACTAGGTATATTCTCAATTAAAGATTTTTCTTTCCTTGTGACTTGCCTGTAGTCAGTGTTTATGTCACAAAGCAGCTCAAACAGAAATCTCCTTAAATATAAATAAAAGTACACAATGTGAGAAGAATCTGATTCTGTGTATCCCTGCTGCTAGGATTTCCTTACCAATAACAGTCTTCGTTCTATGCAACCAAGAGCCCTTAACAAATGCTAATTAACTTATAAATTGCAGTATAGACATTAGAAACACTCTAAGGGGCCAAACAAATAGCTCAGTTAGGCAGTCATTGGAGATTGATTGCCATGACCCAAAAAGCAGCTCAGAGCTGGCCTGGGGCAGTGGAATGACCAAGGCTTTGGAGTCAGAGGATCTGGGTTTGTATCCTGGGTCTGTGACTGACTGACTGACTTCCATCCTTCCTTCTTTCCTTCCCGGCTCACTTCCTTTCTTTCTTCCCTCCCTCCCTCCTTCCTTCCTTCCTTCTTCTTTCCTTCCATCCTACTTTTCTTCTTTCCTTCCTCCATTCTTCCTCCCTCTCTCCCTCCTTCCTTCCTTCCTTCCATCGTACTTTCCTCCTTCCCTTCCTTCCTTCCTTCCATCGTACTTTCCTCCTTCCTTCCTTCCTTCCTTCCTTCCTTCCTTCCTTCCTTCCTTCTCCTTCCTTCCTTCCTTCCTTCCTCCTTCCCTCCTTCCCTCCTTCCCTCCTTCCCTCCTTCCCTCCTTCCTTCCTTCCTCCCTCCCTCCCCCCTTCCTTCCTTCCTTCCATCCTTCCTTCCTCCTTCCCTTCTTTTCTTCCACTCACACCTATGGCAGCAAGAATATATACTCTTTTAGCTGAACCTGAGATGAGATCTCAAGACCCAGGCTACCTCTTAGGCTTTGTGTTTCTTTCTCTGAGAATATATGACCAAACAGAAATGTTTCTGTTGGGAGCTAAGGAGACAATCTCATGTGTTTGAGAGGTCTGGAGTGCTGGGTATTTCATCAGGTTCTCTCTGCACTGTGGGAGGTGCTTCCTGCACTTGCTGTTATCCTTCTTGAAGGAGAAGATGACTACTTTTGGTTGATGAGCTCAAGCCCTGATGTGGCTTAGCTTTCTAAAACACATAGACCTCAAGAGAATTGTTTGGACAGTGTAGAGTCAAAGTGAAAATGAAATACCTATTCAGTACTCCCCTTAAATGCTTCAAGCAACCTCTCTGGAGAATGTAAGAGTTGGCAGATTATTGTGTCGTGTTTAAAATCTTTGATAATAGGTGCTTATGGGTTTTTTTTTATAATTTTAAACATTTCTTTTGAGTAGAGGAAATAAATAGTTGTGGCATATCTGATCTCTTGGGCAGCTAGGTGGCACTGCAGTGGATAGAGTATCAGGCGTCAGGAAGTCAGGAAGACTCATTTTTTTGAGTTCAAATCTGGCCTCAGACAATTACTAGCTATGTGACCTTGGGCAAGTCACTTCACCCTGTATGCCTCAGTTTCCTCATCTGTAAAATGAGCTAGAGAAGGAAATGGCAAACCACTCCAGTATCTTTGCCATGAAAACCCCAAATGGGGTCATGAAGAGTCAGACATGACTGAAAAACAATTGAACAACAAATATTTAGTAAATTTAATAAATTTCTGTTCCTTTTTGGAGAGACCCTAGATACTAGCTAAACCCAAACTTTAAGTGACACCCCCCATTTTTTATTATTTGCTTTCATTATTATTATCTTATTTTATTTTATTCAAGTGATTACTCCCTACTGGGAGTATGAACACAAAAGGACAGAAGCAAGGAGAAAAGGGCCCTGATACCTCTCTCTGGAGGGCAGACTTCCTGCAGAGCGGAACATAGTCTATGTAGAAGTCCAGAGCTGGGACAACTTAGTAAAAGAGGGCACCTCAGCCTTTTGGGTCTGGTGACCTTGGGCTATTCTTATACAAGGAATCTTGGGTGGCTTACATAAAATTCCTAGAAAAACCTGTGCTCTACTGATGGGTCAGGAACATCAGATTTTCACATTGAAGACCATATTTTATGTGTGTGTGTATATGTCTGTGTGTATGTACACACACTGTCTTGTATGTATATATATATACATATACATATATATGCATATATATACACACATATACATATGGAAATGAAGAAAGACAGAGAAAAATAGAGGGAAAGAGAAACATAGACAGTGTTCCAAAAGTCAAGACTTTAGGAACAGTGTGTGTGTGTGTGTGTGTGTGTGTGTGTGTGTGTGTGTGTGTGTGAGAGAGAGAGAGAGAGAGAGAGAGAGAGAGAGAGAGAGAGAGAGAGAGAGAGAGTATTTCCTTTTGGAAATTTATGTAGTACTTTTCCAAAAGAATTTTTAATATCTTTATTTTTGCATCAGCTGTATTTGTCTTTATATCTCTTCTCTATCCTTTGTCAGAGAGCTATCCCTTACAACAAAGGTTTTTTTTTAAGATAAAGGAGTAAGAAGGAAAAAAAATCAACAAACCCAGTAAACGCATGGAAAAATTAGGTAACATATACAATGTTCCACACCTGTGGACCCAACATTGCTCCCATCCCACCTCATTTGTCTTTATTTCTGGAATCATTTTCTATTCCCAGGGAAGACGATGCTATAGTATCCCAGCTATTACTTTCTCATTCCTAAGACCTTGTATTTGCAATTTTTGGAGTAAGGAACTTATGGGAATTTTGACATCTTTGACTTCATCAACATATTTCTGATTCTTCATCTAAATTTGCTCTTGCTTCCTTTCCAAATGAGGGAATAGCATTTTCCCCTATACCTATGAGAAATGCCATTTGGCCAAGGCGCCTCACCCGGGCACAGTTGGGGATTTTGTTAGTTTATTTTTCAATGATATAAATTCTCCTAGGCTCTTTTCAGGAAATGCCTTCCTGCCACCAGAGAGGTCAAGGTCACAGAGAGGAATCTGAGCAGAGCAGGCCAAATTGGAAAGCTAGCTCTCCCTGTCCTCAGTGTTTGCTGTCAGCCCTCCCGACTTCCTCTTGACAGTGTCCTACTCCCTCATTTTGAAGTCTGTATGAAGTCTGAAAATCAGGACCCAGCATGCCTACCTTCTGGCTGCAAGATTTAATGCTCTGGCTCAGCCAGTCAGGTAGAACTTTACACATTTGAGAGCAGGAAGATGCTGCCTGGATTGGTCAAGTATCGTGGGATGAGTAATGCCTTCAACAGAAATTTTGTTTACTCATTTTCTGTTGTGTCTGACTCTTTGTGACCCCATTTGGGATTTTCTTGGCAGAGATTCTGGAGTGGTTTGCCATTTCTTTCTTGAGATCATTTTACGGATAAGGAAACTGAGGCAAACACAGTTAAGTGATATGCCAAGGGTCATACAGTAAGTAAGTGTCTGAGGCTGAATTTGAACTCAGGAAGATGAGTCTTCCTGACTCCAAGCCCAGCCCTCTAACTGTTGTAGCCCCACCTAGCTGCCCTCAACAGAAATAGGTTGACTTTATTTAGAAGTAAGGCATCATCAAGCTGGGGCAGATGAGGACTGAAGAGAGGAATGACCCTTAGAAATGATATGGTCCAGGGGTGGCAATGAGTATAGCTATGAGGCTCAGTGGATAGAGTGCTGGGCCTGGAGTTGGGAAGACTCATCTTCATGAATTCACATCCAGCCACAGACACTTACTTGATGTGTGATGCTGGGCATATCACTTTACACTGCTTGCCTCAGTTTCCTCATTCATAAAATGAGTTGGAGAAGGAAATGGCAAGCCACTTGAGTGTCTGCCAAGAAAACCCCAGATGGGGTCACAAAGAGTCAGATATGACTGAAATGATTCAACAACAACAAAGTGGTATTAAACTCAGAGAGCTAGATATGGGGGGCCCCTGAATCACACCGAAGGATCCTTTCAGGCAGCATGTTGACTTAGAACACCACATATGTTTAGATATTTTTTTTTATTACTGCAGCAGCATATTAAAATCAGCTAGGACCTACAATTTAATCTGGTTCTGGCCATGCATGGGACTGTTGTGGACCACACATGGCCTGTGGGAGGTGCGTTTGACCACTCTTATTTAGTCCATCCCCCTTATTTCTAGATTCTATAACTAAGGCTCTGAAATATAAAATGAGTTAGCTGAGAGGTCCTAAGAAAAGGTACAGGTGACTTCCACAAGTGAAATCTGTGTTGCATACCACGTGGAGAGATTTTAGAGCATGTCAGAGGGCAGAAACTCATGGGGCACACCAAAGGGAGAAGTGTGTGAGAAGACAGAAACTAGCCACAGGCTTAGAGCTAGAGGGGCTCTTTGAGGTCATTGGGTCTGAAGCTGGCCTTTTACAGATGAGGAAGCTGGGGCCCTAGAGAGGGAAGGTGAATTGCCCATGGTCACATAGGTGGTTAGTATCAGAGTAGGTTTTCAAACTCAGGTCCTCTGACTGCAAATCTAGCCCTCTTTCCAGTGTACCTTACAAAAATGTTTTCCCTTGCAACTTATTTGGTGGTAGTGGTGTGCATATTTCTTAAGTGTCTGAAATGTGCCTAGCACTGAGTTAGGTACTGGATACAAAAATGATGTGCAAGACTGTGGATGTGGGTGTAGTGCCAACCTACAACTCTGTAGATGAACCCTTGGGAAACAAGACGGTTTGTCCTTGAGAAGTCTCTTTCCTTATAAAGGCTGCTTTCTTTCAGGTCCTCTCATCTGTCTTCATGTCCAAGTACAAAGGGGCTGCTTTGTCAGTATTTCACACCAATGTCTTTTTTGTTTCCATTCCAATAAATAGAAATGTTCAAATTTCTAAAAGTATCATCTTACCCCGAGACAAAAATGTCCACTGTCTTCAAGGAGCTGACATTCTAAGGGGGAAGGGTGGCATGTAGATATCAATCAGTCAGTCAATAAACCACAGACAAGAAGACTCTGTGGGTTGAGTCAATTCAGGATGCCACCTACTCTGAGGGAAAAAAAAATTAGGATACTAGGAGGTTACTGCTTCTCAGGAAGTCACCACCATGAGGAGGAAACAGGATGAGAAGGACTCAAGGGTGATCTCATCTGGAGTGTTGTTACCAAGGAGAATAAGTGACTCATCCAGCAGTTTCCTGTTTATTCTTGCTAACTAGGTGGTAAATTTATTTATTTCTATCCATTGAAGGATTACAAGCACTATTGGCACCCTCTAAATGTCAGTACCCTCGGGCAAAGCTCCAGTTACCCTACCTTAGTTCTAGCTCCACACCTTTTATTTTTCTGATTCTGTGGGGGGAATGGAGCCCCTGAGCTGCCTCTAGAACTGTGTTAAAGTGTTCCTATCCCTTTTCAGGGGATAGGAACTGCTACTATTAGGAAGTAGTTTATTCTCAGTATTTCTTGCCAACTTTGCCCAGTTATAAAGGTGGGAGAACCCTTAATGTTTCCCTAATGGTTTACAAGACCCTAGATAGATGGGTGCCTCGAATCACAGGAAATGCAATTGGGGGAGGAGCTAAGCCTTGCCAGGAGGGTTCCTGAGCATTATTCATTCTCTTCTGTTTCAGTGGCTCCTTGGTGACTGGAGCCTGGTTCCTTGGGAAACGGGGCCTCTTTTTCAATGCCTAACTGGACATATAAGAGAGCTAAGCCAGGGGCCCTTGCCAATTCCTTCAGGGAGTTTTTAAAGAGGCCTTGCCAAGCTGAGAAACCACGTGTAGAAGATAATGATGACTGCCACCAACGAATAAGGCTAAGCCTGGCGCCCATGACATTTGGCATGGGGCTGGAGGTCATTGCCCTCCCCCCTCCCATTTTATTTCCATCCTCTTTGATGAGTCATTAATAGCGCTTCAGGGAACACAGAGGGCTTTTATAGGCATCATGGTCCGGCCTCAGCAGGGTTTCCAAAAAGAAAATATTTCTGGAGTAGAAAAATCCTTAGAAGTGCCTCTAATAGGACATATTTAAATTTCCATCAAGGGGCATATTTATCTAGAGAAGTTATTCCTAACACTTTCAGGTCTCAGTGAAGTATAATGTCTCCCTGGGAATTTAGAATATATCTAAAGGGTATATTTGGTTCTGACTGTACCCAGCCCACCTCTGATGAGCAGAGATTTGGGGGATGACTGATGGAACAATAGCATGTGCCTTCAGCCATCCTGATTGTTTGTCATTACAACACTGGAAATTTCCAAGGGGAAATCAAAAGAAACCTATGGATACAGCCATGTAAGAAAGAGTCTGGCTATTTTTAATGGCAGCCTTTTGTCTGAAGATCTCAATCTCTGCTTGATGGGATTTGTTGTGGTGAAAAAAAAAAACAATTCCAGTGAAGGAAAGGTTCTGGCGCAGAGATGAGAGCAAGAATCAACTTGTAGCTGCCCCTGCTGTAGGCACCTCCCCAACACTGAGCCTTTTAAGTGGACCCTTGGTTTCCCAGCCTTGTTTTTCTGCCTTTGTGCATAGATTTCCAAATTACAATGAGAAGATCCTAGGAATAAATGAACGAAGCTTGTATGATCTCCAGATTTCCAGGATGGGGAGGGGGGTTTGAAGTAGAAGAAGGCCTGCCAGCTCAAATACTCTAGAGAAGGTTTGAAAACAGATACATACACAGATGTGAATAATGTATAGGTGGTGTGATCTAAGTGTACACGTGGTAGTGCTGCAGAACCTATACTCTTCCACACCTGACTCATGTCTCTGTTTTCTACACTCTACAGAGGAGCAGGCTGCTACTTAATAAATTCACTAGCTGGGAAGTGTAGTATATGCTTTGGCCATAAGGTGGTGCTATCTTCAGGACCCAAACTATATGACTTCATCAGCAGATGGCCTTAAGTGTACAATGCTGGCTTTCCCAAAGGCCAGAGTATTCCTACTGCTCGTTATAGGGTCCTTAGATTACAAAGAGTCTGACACAACTGAAACAACTCAACAACCACAGCTAGCCAACCCCCTACCCCTATTGTGTCAAGCACTCGTTGTTTGTTGTTAGTTCTCCGTGAAGACCAGTGACGTTGCCAGGATGATGTCTTGACTTGCTCGTGAATTGGATTTAAATGAGGCAGAGCTGCACAAAGTCAACAGCCTCACTCTCTCCAAAGCTCATGAGGTGGTAGTGATGGTCCCAGATTTAATATAGATACAAGATTATGATCTAGAAGATGTTCCAAAATTAATAAAATAGGAAACCTTTTTTCTCTTCATTCAACTCCCCACCCTGCTATCAATCATAAAGACTTAGATGATTGATTTTGACAGGTTACATGACTTATTAAGACACTATAAGGGGGAAAGGGTAGCATAGCTAAAAAAAAAAAAAAGGAACGAAGGAGTTTTTGAATAGCAGAGCTATAAAGAAATCATTTCCTCCAACTGGCTGTCCTTTGACCTGCTGACTATTCTCACTGATCAGGTTATGGGGAGAGAATTGGAATTCCATGTTTGAAATTTCCCAGAACTGGCTTGGCAGGCTGACCAGGGAAAATGGAAGAAATGCTAAAATTTCAGAATGAGCCCTTTAGTCTGATCTTACTTTTCTGGAATTTCATGGCAGCATCCAGTCCTGTTCAGTATTGCAATAGTACAGTCTCTTTTTGCCAGTCTGACTTACATCCCCAAGGTCCCAATCCTGCCTCCACTGTGGATGAGCTAATCAGAGGTCTCCAGGGTCTGAACCATCCCACCCTGTAATGCTTTGTCCTCATGGCAGTTCCCAGAAACCTCTCTACTCCTATACTCACTGAGCATCATTCATGGAATGGCAGATTAGAAATCTCTCCCAAGTGAAATCCTCAAAACCATCCCAGGAGGCAGTACCAAGTTGTATGCCCATATGCAATATCTTCCTTTGCCTTCCATGGTTTCATCTCAGTCTTGAAATTACACCTGGATTGTGGTTGTAAACCCTGCTACAATGGTCCCTAAGGAAAGTCATTTATCCTTTTTGAAGGTCATTTGGGAATCAATAGAATTCATAACACAGTTGGTAGATCAATTTTTAAAACTTATAATATTCCTACGTGTCCTATAGGAACCACTACGGTGAATGGTCAGGTAGTCAGTTATTCATTAACCACCTACTGTGTGCCAGGTACTGTGCTAAACACTGGGTGGTGTCAAGGGGGATGGAGGGAAGAGAATAAGCATTTATAAAGCTTCTACTATGTTCCAGGCACTGGGGATGCAAAGGAGGAAGGAGAGAAAGAAATAAGTATTTACAAAGCTCCTACTCTGTGCCAGGTACTGTGCTAAATAAACACTGAGAATATAGAGAAAGGCAAAAGACAGTCCCTGTCATCAAAGAGCTCACAATCTAATGAGAGAGACAACACGTAAAGAACTATGTACAACTGTGTATATACAGGATAAATTGAAGATAATCAATAAAGGAAGGGACTAGAATTAAGAAGGATTGGGAAAGGCTTTATATAGAAAGTGAGGTTTTGGTTAGGACTTAATGGAAGCCAGGGAAACTGTGGTGTAATGAAGAGAGCCTTGGGCTAGGAGTCTAGAAACCTGGGTTCTAGTTAAGTTTCTGCAACTCATTTGTTTTGTGGCACTGAGTGAGTAACCTCACTGCACTCTGCCTCAGTGTACTCACCTGTAAAATAAGAGGCTTGGGCTATGTGATCTCGAAGGCTCTTTCAGTTCTAACATTCTTGGATTCTATATCATGAGTATGCGAATTACCTAAGGATATAATCCAAAGTTTTACAATAATTATTCTGCCTTATACGTGTGTAACCTGCATGTCAATTGAGGACAGGTGGACTGGGTTTCATCTTTGAGACATCAGTCATGATTACACCCTGCTCTTCCCTCCACCCCTCTACCCTGCTAAATCTGGGAACATCTCAATCTGGTTCATTTCTAGGGCATCTGAATAAGATTACCTGCTAACAAGGCAACTAATAAGCATTTTGAGCATAAACACATTTATTATGAAAGAGATAAGGCCATAAGTGGACCTCAGATCTGAGTCCAATAAAAAGGAATAAACATAACATTAATAGGAAAGTAATTAAAATATGGACTCTGAGTCCCCTGACCAGAAGCTGATGGCAAAATTTTTTTAATTGTAGTTTTTAATATATCTTTCTTTCTAGATGTCTCCCAATTATCTCTCTCTACTGCATTAATAATGACACAGAGATTAATAGTGCACTGGTCAATCACATTTATCCCAACTGTAGGCCTAAGAGATACATGGCAGCTAGGTGGTGCAGCAGATAGCACTGGACTTGCAATCAGGAAGGCTCATCTTCCTGAGTTCAAATCTGGCCTGACACTTACTAGGTGGCAAGTCACTTAACCCTGCTTGCCTCAGTTTCCTCACCTGTAAAATGGGCTGGAGAGGGAAATGGCCAACTACTCCAGTAGCTCTGCCAACCCCAAATGGGGTCACAAAAGTGATTTGACTGAACAACAACAACAACAAGGCTTAACAGACAAAGTAAAACAGAATGGTAAATAAACCTTTAAGAAACAGTCAAGTATCCCAGGGAGAAACAGGTGTGTCTGGCTCCTTTCCAAGAGGAAACTTGGAGAATGACCACCTTGGGTCTTGCCTTCTGGATAGGTGTCAGCAAAGGAGGATCTGCTCACATATGCCTCATGGCTCCGGAGATCTGGCTGTGGCCTCCTCAGACCTCCTTGCTGTGGGCCCTTTCCCACTTCATGGTGAATGCTAGCTCTCCAGTTTCCCTCTTGAAGCTTTGTGCAGTTTCTTCCTTCTCCATTCTCATAGCTTCTGAGGAAGTGCTGGCACCCTTTCCTGCCTCTGTGGGCTCTCTCCAACCCTATGGATTTCCCTGGCTTAGCTTCCTTACCTCTCAGTCTCTTTGGATGGGTCCTAACTCTCTGACCTCTCTTTTTCTGTTCCCTTTGCTGGATCCTCTTCCAGATCACTCCCTCTAACCATAGGCATCCCTCAGGATTCTGTCCTGGGTGCTCTTCTTCTCCCTCTACTACTTCACTTGGTGATCTCACCAGTTCCCATGCATTTAAATACCATCTCTATGATGATGATTCTCAAATCTACCTATCCTGCCCCAGACTCTCTGCTGACTTCCAATCTCACATCTCCAATTATCTCAGACAGCTCAAACTAGATGTACAGTAGACATCTTAAACTCAATATGTCCAAAATAGGACTCATTATCTTTCCCCCTAAATCCTCTCTTCTTTCCTATTACTGTACAGGGCATTAGCATTTCCCCAGCCCCTCAGGCTTACAAAGTGGGAGTCATCCTGGACTCTTAACTCTCTCCCACCACTCCACCATCCAAGTTCTTGCCAAGGCCTGTCAATATGATCTTTACAACATCTCTTGAACATGGCCCTTTCTCTCCTCTACCACTCTCCTGCTACCACTTTAGTTCAGGCCCTCATCCCCTCATGCTTGGATTATTGAAACTGTCTGCTGGTAGGTCTGTCTGCCACAAGTCTCTCTCCATTCCCAATCCATCCTCCATTCAGCCACCAAAGTGATTTTCCTAAAGTGCACCTAAAATCACTTCCCTACTCAACAAATTCCAGGGCTCCTTATTGCCTCCAGGATCAAATACACAATCCTTTGTTTGGCATTCAAAGCCCTATATAACCTAGGGGAAACTAGATAGCACAGTGAAGAGTACCAGGCCTGGAATCAGGAAAACTCATCTTCCTGAGTTCAAATATGACCCTCAGACACTTACTAGCAATGTGACCATGGGCAAGTCACTTAACCCTGTTTGCCTTCATTTTCTCATCTATAAAATGAGCTGGAGAAAGAAATGGCAAACTATGCCAGTATCATTGCCAAGAACACCCCAAATGGGTTCACAAAGAGTTGGACACAACTAAAATGACTGAACAAATTTTAAAAAAATCATAACCTAGCTCCTTTCTACATTTTCAATCTTTTTATACCTTACTTCCCAACACATATTCTTCAATCCAATGACACTAGTCTCTTGGCTGTTCCTTGAACAAGACGATCCATGTCTCAGCTATGAGCACTGTCTCTGATTGTCCTCCATTCCTGGAATGCTCTCCCTCTTCTGCTCTGGCTACTGACCTCCCTGGCTTCCTTTAAGTCCCAACTAAAATCCCACCAGCAAGCCTTCTCCAACCCCTCTTAATTTCAATGCCTTCTCTCTCTTGATTATTTCCTTTTTATCCTGTATATGGCTTGCTTTGTGTTGCTATCGTATCAGAAGTCCCCAGATGTTGTTGTTCACATATTTGTTTGAGTGTTGTCCATTAGATTAGCCATTGTTGGCCATTGTGCATTCCATTCGATTGTAAGTTCCTTGAGGCCCCGTACTGTCTTTTGCCTCTTTTTGCATTCCCAATGCTTAGCACAGTGCCTGGCACATCGTAGGCATTTAATAAATGCTTATTGACTAACTGACCCTGTTGAGCCTTCTACATAAGTTGTGGGCTACTCCTCATGTTCAGCAGAGTGTTTTGGATGCACAGGACCTTTGTCTCCATAGTGGCTCTCCCCGACCAGTGATGGGCACTGAATTCATAACTAGCCAAAGCTACTACCCTTCTCTGATTGGTGCTGTTTGTTGTTCAAGTAGTTTTCAGTCATGTCTGACTCTTTGTGACCTTTTCTTGGCAAAGTATCTTGGCAAAGATACTGGAGTATTTTCCTTCTCTAGGTCTTTAGGGGCATCCAATTTAGCAGTTCTCAGCCTTATTATATGTAACAATCTTATGCTGTTGTCCATCTATACCTAGAATCATGATCTTAATAGTCTCAAAACTTATCCATAAAAGCCATTTTTGAGGTCAAGAACCCTAACTTGTAAACAGGATAAATCTCACTGTCAGTAAGGTTCTTATTGACAAATGTAATAGGATTCCATTGGTTATTTCCCTCCCTACCCCCTTCTCTTCTCTCTTCTTTCTCTTTCTCTTTCTTTTTTCTTCTCTCTCTCTCTCTCTCTCTCTCTCTCTCTCTCTCTCTCTCTCTCTCTCTCTCTCTCTCTCTCCCCAAGACTTTGCATGTGTTTGTATTTATTCACTTTATTTTATGCTGTACATATGTTTTATGGATTGTTATCTCCCCCATTAGAATATAAGCATCCATGAGGTCAGGGACTGTTTCATTCTTTGTACTTGTATCCTCAGCACCTAGCACAGTGCCTGGCACCTAGTAAGTGCTTAATAAAAAAAAATTGTAACTGATTGATTGATTATTCAAGGTTTAATTGTTCACATATTTTAATTTTTTCAGTTTTCTTTACTGCTACCATGTGTAAAGCATACAAACTATGGGAAGCTTAGGCTGGGAAATGAAGGTAAAATGGTAGGATCATCCATCTGCTAACTCTTGCACATGCTACTAAATTCTATAATAGGTTTCCTCCCCCTCACCCCAAGCACTCACTTTCTCATTTTCCTATTTCAATGTTCTTGTTTATAGGTGATTGTTTAAGGTTAAACCAGAATAGGATGATACTTCAGACCCAAGTGATACATTGACCCAATTGGAATTAATAAACAACTTCACAGTGGTAGTTAAATTGATAATAAATTTTCTGGCTGCTAATGGCACATCTTCTTTGACTCTGCCAGAAACTGAGAATAGAATCAATGGAGGAAAGAAGGAAAGAAAGCTCTGAGAGAAAAGTCATGAGAATGTCATTCCTAGTTATCAGCCTGCCCTGGGAAAAATTATTTAACTGAGATATATTTTTTGAATCAGCAGCCTCCTCTTTCTTTTCTCCTTTCTCCTTTCTATAGGCCTCTGTCCTTCCAGTCTATTGGCATTTTTGTCCTCCCTTCTATCTGATTCCCACCAGAAGACCATCCACAATGCTTAAGTGGAAAGTGATCTTACGCTTCTCAAGTATTTTTGACTGGACCTCATTATTGCACTTCTTATCTAGTATCATAATTTTGCATGTATCATTTTATTTCTCCTGTTAGATTACAAGCTCGTTGAAGGCAGGTACTGTTTTATTTCACCCTTGAATGAACAGATACCTGATATATAATGTAGTAAATATTTTTTGATGTAATAGAAAAACTGTTCACCAAAAACTTTCCAACATCACATATTGACCAGTTCCCTATGAAATTAAGTCAATGTCACTCCTCAGAAGTATTTGTACTCTATACTATTTGTCTCATCAAAGAGTAAAAGGTGATTCAAGCCTCCCTAAGTACTTTACTTGCAGTTATGGTAGCCTCTACCAGAAGAATGAAGATATTTCTGTTTAGAATCCAAACTTTAGATCCAATGACTAAGTGCACTTCAAGAGTTGGTAACAAAATAGATTACCACACAGCTTAATGTCTAATCGCTTGTATTTCTGTATAAAACATTTTTTTAGCTACAAATTTATATGTAGTCTTAATTTTTACTTCTTTATTAAAAAAAAGAATGCCTTAGCTAGAACAAGGGTTACAGGCAAAATGTACTCCTAAGTACAAATAGAGCACTTTTCTTACCACTTAACTGTTATAAACTTTAATAATATAAATCTTTAGTGTATACTGCTCTGCTCAACTTAATTTTCTTCTCTTCTCACAGACCCACAAGCTACCTCAGGTTACTTTCCAAGTTCCTGACTCATTTTTCTCGTCTTATTTTTGGCTTTTCTTTAAGATAAAAGTGCTAATTTCCTTCTTAATACTTCCCTGTTACTCTGTAGATACTGCTATCTCTTCTCTCTGGCTGGGATAGGGAACTCTTAGTTTCTACCATCAGTCATCATAATCATCATCAAACATTTATTGAGTGCCTACTGTATATATCCCAGTAAGTTTAACCAACTTCACAAAATAGAGGACTATGGAGAGGGAAGGGATTCTAGCAGCATAGGACCATGAAATTGAGCTGGGCAGGATCTCAGAGGCCAGCTAGTTCAAGATCCTCATTTTACAGATGAGGAAACTGAGACCCAAGCAGGCTAAGTAAATTGTCCAAGGTCACACAGATGGCAGGATTTAAACCTTGGTTCTCTTATTCCAGAATCAGAGCTCTTTCTATTATATTACATTGCTTCCTTCTTAGAGGTCATTTAGTACAACATGATCTGAAAAGCAATCTCTTCTATTATATTATGAACAGTGTCTATCCAGCCTCAGCTTGAAGACCTCCCATTGCATTTTAGCTACCATTTTCTGGGCAATAAAATGGAGACAAACCAAAAGCATTTCTACTGACATTAAGTGACATAAAAAAAGAGATAAAAGCATCAATCCAACCCCTCACAATGGCTAGACCATCTATAGAATGTCTCCTGGAGTTTAGCACAAATGTCTGCACAGGTTTTCGGAAAGGGTGTCCCTTATATGTAAGAGTCATTGAACAAATGGGAAAAGTCTGAGTTACATGTAGTGACTAAGGTTTTGATCTTGGTTTGCAATAGTTCATCACACAGGAATGAATCTGAGGAATGGCAGAGACCAGGGAGTCAGGGGGAGTATGAGAAGGAGAGAAGAGGAAAAACTCAGGAAGTGTGCCCTCCTCAGTTGAGACTCTTCCCAAATGTCACTCCTATTCTATTCACCCCCATCCACCTTCCATTCCTGGCACTGGGTGATTCGTATCCTGTTGCTGCCCATTCCATTTTTAATATCGATAATTAATTTAATAATATTGAATTATTAAAAATATTTTCCTTATCCTAAACAATGGCTCCTCTCTCCAGCTTCTGCCCATTGCTGCTAGTTTTATCCTTTGGAGCTACGCAGTCCAAACTGAACCCATCTTCTAAATGACAGTTTTTCACGTACTTGAAGGAAGTGCTCATGGTTTACCTAAAGCAAAGCATAGCCAGCTCTTCCAATCCATCTTTGTTTAGTACTTTCAAAATCCTGGTCACTCTCCTCTGGACATGCTCTAACTTGTGAACGTCCTGTCTAAAAATTGGGTGCCCAGAAATGTACACAATACTCCGCCTGGATTGAGCATGGTGAAACTATCACCCTTGCCTAAGATTGCACCAGCTTTTCTGGCTGCCACATTCAACTTGCAGTTCAACAAAAATACCACATAATTTCTATGAAAAGTAAGGTCTAGTCATGCTTCTCTGTACTTGTGATGTTGTCTTTTTTGAGCCCAGTTGTAAGAATTTACAATTATCTTTATTAAATTTCACTTTATTTAGACAGAGCCAATTATTAGGTCGGGGGGGGTGTCTTACTTCTGTCATCCAACGTGTTAACTGTCCCTCTCAACTTTATGCTAAAATTTGATGCACATTCCACGTATTCCTTCAACTCAGTTACCAATAAAAATGAGGACCTTAGGCTTCCTATTGTGGACATGCCTCAAATTGTCATTGATCCACTAATTGGTACTCTCTGGGTTTCTACCATGATTTTTTCCTTCCCACCATGGATTTTCTCACATGAATATATATTTTCTTGCCATTCAATGCTACTTCACTCAACTACTGATTTAATTTGCTCCTTCTGAAGATCTGCTCACCCAAACCAATGCTCCAGGTATGAGTTCCATACCAGCAAGTCTCAGTAATGCCGTGAGTATTAAGATATCATGAAGATCTAAGTTACCTTCTTACATCCCCTTGTTTATTACTTGTACTCTGTACATTTGTATAAAGATCCATGGCCACGCTTTTCCTAGTTATTGCTTCTTGTTGTGGATTTATCCTTTCTACTGATGTCCTTCTTTTTGCTGATTTCTGTAGGATCTCACTGATTGGGAGTGACTTGACCAAATCATAGTGTTATAGAAAGAAAACTGAAGGATCTTGGCAGTTGTCTTCTTCAATCCTGTCATTTTACAATTGAGGAAGCTTTAGCCCAAGTGACTTGCCTAAGGTCCCATAGGTTATAAGTAGCAGAATTAGGATCTGAACCCAGGTTCTTCGACCCCAAATCCTGCACTCACTCATTCTGAGTCTCCATTTCTACAGCAATAAAATGAAGATGATAACACTTGCACTACCTGTCTTATAGGGTGGATTAGAGGCTTTATAAACCTTAATGTGATATATTATTGTGAGCTATTATTACTATTTGGCACTGGTAGAAGTCCAGTCTTAATATAAGTTCACTGGAAAATCCTCTTTTCCCTTTTCTGCTCACTGGAATTGAGATTCCCCAGTTCTCAATTGCCCTTGTTGCTAGCTCTAATGGCTAATTCTCATGGCTAATTGGCTACTTATTGCTGGTGGCTCCTCAGTGGGTTTTTATCTGAGACAAGTTTTTACTGTCTTTTCTTTAATATAATGCTATTTGCTCACTTGTGTTTCATGTGTAATTAGCAAATTCCTGCCAATGTGCTCATGGAAACTGTAGCTGCCTTAACTATTATCCACAAGAAGGTCTTGTGTAGAAATCCAACTTACAGTCAACTCTTGCCTCTTCCTTTTTCTCCTCCTTTTACTGTTGCTTAGACTTCAGGTACCATCAAAGCTCACCTTTCCATCATCCAAACATATTCTGTCTGCACTGGTCACGAAGTAAAGCTTTTTCTTTAGATTAGTAGCTTTCAAGGCAGTGGACAGACCGAGGGTGGGGAACCTGTGGCCTCGAGACCACATGTGGCCCTCTAGGTCCTCAAGAGCAGCCCTTTGACTGAATCCACACTAAGGGATTTGTTCTGTGAAGTTCGGATTCAGTCAAAGGGCTGCACTTGAGGACCTAAAGGGCTATATGTGGCTTCGAGGCCCGCAGGTTCCCCACCCCTGGAATCGACCACTGAGACTGGAGTTAAGAAGACTTGAATTCAAATCCGACCTCAGACATTTATTAGTTGTGCATGCCTGGACGAGTCATTTAATCTCTTCTCTTCCTCATCTATCAGATGGGGATAATGATAGCACCTACCTCCCAAGGGTTGTTACGAGGATGAAATGAGATAATATTTGTAAAACTTAAAGGGTATATAAATGCTAGCTATTATTATACTACTTATAAACATTCCTCTCTTGTCTCTGCTCTCTCCCTTTTTTTTTCCTTTGGTGAGGCAATTGGGGTTAAGTGACTTGCCCAGAATCACACAGCTAGTGATTGTTATGTGTCTGAGGCCGGAT
Source organism: Phascolarctos cinereus (assembly GCF_003287225.1). Lineage (NCBI taxonomy): Eukaryota > Metazoa > Chordata > Mammalia > Diprotodontia > Phascolarctidae > Phascolarctos > Phascolarctos cinereus. The sequence continues at coordinate 261,985,861 of NW_027555514.1, read as the reverse complement.
TTGAATTCAGGTCCTCCTGAATCCAGGGCCAGTACTCTATCCTCTGCACCACCTAGCTGCTCCCTGCTCTGTCTTTGTTGTAGCTGTGATCTTCTCTTTCACAAAATGAAAGTACACCATTATACTGTTCTTGCCCCCACCAAACTACTGTATCTGAAACCCCTCCATGGAGTGAGATATAGTTCTGGTTGCCTTCTATTTGATTACATGTACACACCATATATGATACTCATACACATACATATTTAAAGATATATATATATAGATATATAGATATATATATATACACACACACACACATACACACATATACATACACATATATTACACACACACACACACACACACAAACACACATGCATATAGTGCTGAGTTCCCTAGATAACTACAGGTCCCATAATAGTTATTCCTCTCTTCAAGTTGCCTTCTCTGTCCTGTCTTTTTCCACTAAATTTTCTGAAGGGGCTGAAATTCCTAGTTATGGAAGCTGATAAAGAGTATTCAGTTGGGGGAGATGGAGGCAAGTGGTAACAGTGAGTGAGAGTGAATGAATGAAAGTGAAAGTGGGAAGAATTGAAAAGAGTAGAAGAAATTGAAAAAAGTAGAAGAGTGGGAAAGGGTGGGAAAGGGACTGTGATGGTTGGATATGATGTAGCCAGATATGGACTACTAATATCCCAAGAATTAAAGTGGTGGGTTGCCTATAGAGCAGTAGGGAGGCACAAGATTGGAACATATTGCAAAGGGGGAATTGTGCAGGAGTACAGTTTATAACCCATCTGCCTGTGCGTTGTGTGTGACTCTCACCCATAGTCTGTGAGCTGGGCTGGAAATGGGACTGGTGGTTTGGCTGGCACTGGCATTTCTGGGGCTCTTGGGCTAAGCATTGTGCTAAGTGCTGGAGTAGAGAAGATTGAGTGGGGACATGGTAGCTATCTTAAGCAACTTTGGAAGCGAAAATTCGATGTATAAGCTCATAGTCTAACAGTTGGGGTTAATTGGAGTTAGTATCACAGGCAAGCCATCTACTTCCTTTTTATCTATCACCCTCCCCTCGATTTCAGAATGTGAACAAAGACACTCTTTCTCAACTCCTCCCTTGGGTGGGGAAGAGGGAAAGAAAGGGTGACTTTCCCTTAGTAGATGCTTTTCGCCACCTAGAGTAGAAGCTTCTCCTCCTCTCAGGAACTGACCAAACTCTTTGAACTAGCCGGGAGAGGACATTGGAAGGGAGTAAAAGTGACCAAGACGTTGCATCTGAAGGAAGTGTCTTCCTGCTTACTCTATTATTCTACTTATTCTTGGCTTGGGTCCAGATTCATCCATGATTTGATCTTTCTCTGCATTTAGGAAGCTTATAAAAAAAATACTAACAAAATAAAACTCATTGAGATTTTCTCTCATTTAGTTTCAGCCCCCAGCCAGGAGAATGTCTGGCACTTTGAACCCAGGTTAGAACCTCAGTCTTTTTATTATTCTTTGTATACCACGAACTGTCTTCTACCTCTCTCTCTCTTTTTTTTTTGAAGCTTCCTCTTCCCAAATATAGGCATCCAGGAAACAAAATAGTTAGGATCTATTAGATTTTTTTTGGGGGGGGGTTAGGCAATTGGGGTTAAGTGACTTGCCCAGGGTCACACAGTTAGTAAGTTGTCAAGTGGTTGGTCTGAGGCCAGATTTGAACTCAGGTCCTCCTGACTTCAGGGCCAGTGCTCCATCCACTGCACCACCCAGCCGCCCTAATCTGTTAGATTTTCATCTGGAGCTGTGGTTCTTAATCTTTTTTTTTTGCATCATAGACCCTTTTGGCAACTTGTGAAGTCAACGGAACCCATCTTAAGATAATGTTTTAAATGCATAAAATAAAATACATTACAAAGGAAATCTCTTATATTGAAATATAGTTATCAAAATATTTTTCAGAACAAGTTCATAGACCCCAGGTTAAGAACTTCTGATCTAGAATAAGCCAATTTTAATTTACTAATTAAATCAGGAATTATGAACAGATAGAAATAACAGAGAAACTTGGAAACAAACCTCTGCTGTTACAGAGGAAATGAGGGGGAAAGAAGCACTATGAGACCTTTAACAAACTCCTGGAGAGAAAAGTTCAGCTGGCCTTAGTCTATTCCAACCACACCACTCATCAGTATCCCAGCAGGGGAGGCAGTGGTCAATGGGGCCAAGGTTCCTTAAATGTGTCTAGTTTCCAATATAGTTTCCTTTCCCTTTCTGTGCTTCCTCCTTCTTGACTCTATCATCTCTTTCCTCCACCCCCAGCTCCCGAGCCATTCTCAGGTCTAAACTCCCTGTTTCAGTTGCTGTTGCATCACATAACCCAGAGTTTAGGATTGTCTCTGCCCCTCCCAGTACAGGATGAAGCAATGCTAGACAACATTTCCCAGAAATAAGCAACAAGGCTCTCAATCAGTCTCCAAAAACCTGCTACAGTAAGGTTGTCGTTTTAGAGCAGGCAGGGACTCAAGGGATCATCTGCTCCAAGTCCCTCATTTTACAAATGAGGAAACTGAGGTTGAGGCAGGTTGAGTGATTTGCCCATAGTTATACAAGTAATAAGATTCAGAAGTGGGATTTGGGTTCAGATTCTCTAACTCTGGAGCCATTGATCCCCAGAGGACAGAACCAGGTGCAGTGGTTGGAATGTAGGCATGATATAAGGAGGGGAATGTTTCTAACAATCAGAGCAATCCCAAAGTGCAATGGCCAGACAGCCTCAAAGAGGTAGTAGGCTTTCCTCATTAGAGGTATTCATGGATACATGGGATATCCAGTTATTGGGTATGTTGTAGAAAGGATTTGAGTGGAGGGGTATAGTTTGAACTAGACGGCCACTGACATTGCTTCCACCTCTGAAACTTGTTGATTCTGTGATGGCACAATTGATCATAGACTCAGAATTGGAAGAGACCATAAGGGAAATAGAAGGAACACTTATTCTGTAGTCAGGAGACTGGAGTTCAAATTCTGCTTTTGTCATTACATGTATGATCTTGGAAAAGTCAGTTAAACTCTTCAGGCCTCAGTTTTCCTCATCTGCAAAATATTTATTGTTTTTCAGTCATTTTTTAGTCACGTCCAACTCTTCATGACCCCATTTGGGGTTTTCGTGGCAGAGATACAGGAGTGGTTTGCCATTTCCATCTCCAGTTTGTTTTACAGATGAGGAAAGTGAGGCAAACAGGGTTAAATGTCTTGCCCAGGGTCACACAGCTAGTAAATGTCTAAAGCTAGATTTGAACTCAGGTCTTCCTGATGCCAGTCCCAGTACTCTATCCACTGTGCCACCTAGCCTTAAAATGAGTGGATTAGATTTGGCGACCTAAAGAGTTCTTTCAATCTCTAAATCTTTGATCATGAGCATATTATGCTCTGATAGTCTCATTAGGGGCACAGTATTTCCACCAAGCTCTTAGTTGCGATACAGTTGAGCATATATTTGGAAATGAAGTGTGCACATGAAGTTATAGAGTCAATGACTTCTTCCATACAATGTATCTGAATCTTGATTTCTGACGTAAAGGAGATAAATAGTGACTGTTCAAATCTTCCCCAGGTTCATAGGATCATAGATTGGATGGGAGCTTAGATGTCAGCTAGTTATTTAGATGAAGAAACCACTTTTCAGAGAGGGAAAGTGACTTCTCCAAGGTGATTTATCCAATTACATAGCAGAGTCAAGAATCAAACCCAGTTGCTCTGATTCCAAAGCAAGTGGTTACTTCTCCCCCGCTCCCATGACTTCATGCAGCCTCTTCATCAAAGTTTCTTTTCCATGCTTCTCTCCCTCCTCCCCCCACCATGAACTTTACTGTTTGTCTTCTTGCACAAACCACATGCCTCTCTGGACCTTGGTGGTTAAATTTGTTTTCAATTTATAGTGAAAGCATTCCCGCACCTACACAGTCATCATTATGTCACATGGGAAATGAGATGAAATAAAGAGATAACACCTAACCTCCCTCTCTACCACCGCATGTTGAACCCACTGACAAAGCTGTTGTTAAAATATGTTGACCCCAAAGTAGACTTGAAGCTAAGCCGCCGTATTTCAAAAATCTCAGCCAAGATTGTTGGTTTGTACTTTTCCCAAAGGCTTTCTGGAAATGGATGAGGTCATTGGCTCCAAGGTCAAGGTCAAATGTCAAGAATTCCCTTTGGTACCATAACCAGAAGGGTGTGATTTTTGACTTATGGTCTGAGCAGCCATCATGGCTAACATTCTACGGATTTTCTGGTGTGTGTACAATTTACAATCTCTCTATAACCTGCATACACAGGACAAAGGGAGGAGAGACACAGAGAGTTACGTTCCAGGAAACTTATCTCAGCCCACTCTCAGACTACAGAAGGACCAAACAAAGGGCCAATTTCCATTGGCCGGAGTTGACTATTGCTAAATGAGAACCCCACATGTGCCTGTGCAGAAGGTAGTGAGTTACCCATGTTGTAACCACAGGTTTCATCATTTAAGATAAGGCTAAGTCAAACACCATCACTCCCACCCACATGAGCTCATTCCTGTTGCGAAATATTCACTTGAGGTTTTCTCATTTCCAGTATTTTTTTGTGTGGGAGGTATAAAACATCAAGCAGTTCACATCAAATCTCATTGCAGTGGGGTTGTAGTCACTTTGATTTGCTGAAGGCAAACAACCAATCAATCAATAGATATGAATTAAGCACCTACTATGTGTCTACCTACTCTGTGTTCTCTGAACTGGGGTCATGAATTTATTATTGAATGAATTATTATGAATTATTAATAAATAAATGAATAAAAGAAGGAAGGAAGAAATCAACCAATCAATTAGCAAATTCCACCTTCTTCCAGAAGTTGCTCTAATCTGCCTCACCCCTGGTGCCTTCCCTCTGAGATTGGCTTCCATTTGTACTGTATAGATCTTGTAAGCAGTTATTTGCATGTTGTCTCTTCCGTTAGAATGAGACCTCCTCGAAGGCAGGACCTGTGTTTTTTCATTAGCAAAGGGGCTTGGTATATAGTAATCACTTAATAAATGCTTATTGAGTGACTGACACTTATTAAGCACTTTGCTATGTGCTCAGACACCATACTAAGTACTGGGCATATGAATATAAAGATGAGACAGCCCTCATACTTGAGGAGCTCACATTATACTAGAGAATTACCTGAAAGAATTATAAAGGAAGGAGCTTTATGCAGAGGCAGGGACCTTCTCCTTGGGCATAGCTACAATTCAGCATGTATTGTTGTTGAGTTGGTTTTTAGTCATGCCCTACTTTTTGTGACCTTATTTGGGGTTTTCTTGGCAAAGATACTGGAGTGATTTCTGGTTTCCAGCTCATTTTACAGTTGAGGAAACTGAGGCAAATAGGGTTAAGTGACTTGCCCAGGGTCACACAGCTGGTAAGTGTCTGAGGCCAGATTTGAACTAAGGAAAAAGTCTTTCTGACTCCAGACGTGGCTCTCTACCCACTCTGCTACCTAGCTGCCCCCCTCAGCATGTATTAGTGCTCATCTAAATGCTTCCTAATAAAGAAGAACAGACATTTCCACAAACAATTAAAATGTAAAGCACTTTAAACCCATAATCTCATTTGTGTCTTACAACAACCCTGTGAAGTATTACAAACATTATTGTCTCCATTTTGGAAATAATGAAACTGAGGCTGGGAGAGATTCACAAGATCATAGATCCAGAGTGGAAGGAACCTTAGAAGTTACTCAATCCAGCTCCTCTTTTCACAGTCAGTTAGTCAATGAGTATTGTTAAAGCACCTACTATGTTCCAGACACTGTGCTAAGAACTGAGGATACAAAGGCAGGCAAAAGACAGTCCCTGCCCCCAAGGAGCTCACAGTCTAATGGGGAAAATAACATGCAACAAGGTATTTACAGGATAAACTGGAGATAAACAATAGAGAAGGACTAGAATTAAGGGGAATCTGGAACAGCTTTTGGCAGAAGGTAGGATTTTAGCTGGGACTTGATGGAAGCCAGGAGGCAGAGTTAAGGAGAGGGGACATGCCAGACAAGCCTGTGAAAATGTTGAGTCAGAAGATGGAGTGTTGTGTTAAAGTATCAGCAAGGAGGCTAGTATTATTGGATATCAAAGTAGGTGTTTCTAATAGTCAGAATGACTTGGTCACTCAAAGCTTTCTTAAGACAATATTGTTCTTATTATATACAATGTTCTCTTGGTTCTGCTCATTTCACTGTTATTTCGTACAAGTCTATAACTAGATGTATATATAGAATGTGTATACATATGTGTGTGCGTGTGTATGTGTGTATAAGGTGTGTCTAATGGTAGCCATGGGGGGATGGGGAGGGAAGAAAAAAGGAAAAAATTACATAGTAACTTTATGATATATTTAAAAGGAATGGTACATCTACATAATAGATTTGCAATTTCATGTGCCATCACCTTTCTTCTATCCTGCTATGTTATGGAAATGCTTGTTTTATTTCTTAAGTTCATAATAATATAAATAAAATTTAAAAAAAATAAGTGTGTATTTGGGGGAGTACAATAAAACTGTAGAAACTAAGGCCAAAAGAGAGCAAGTGATTTACCTTTGCTTACACTGACCAGGCAGGAAATGCACAGAGAATGATGGGAAAGTGCTCACTTCTCCACTTCCCACTCCCAGAAGAAGCTGGAGACCCCTGGAATGTAATGGGAGGGCTCCGACTCTCCTCTTCCCTTCAGATGCAGGAGATCAGGCAGGAGACATACATGACATATAACAAAAGAAAAGAGTATGAGCAACAGCTTTCAAAAGGAAATTCACAGAATTAAAGACTCAGAGTTAGCAGGGACCTCAGAAGCCTTCAAGTCCAACAATTCAGAAATACATTGTAGGAAAATGACTGAACAAACACTGTATAATTTCTACTAGAGCTTTCACTTCATGAGATTATCTGTGCTCCCAGATTTTCCTGAGGCCATAGAGCTTCTGCAAAGAGTGTAGTTTCAATACTTTCTTTGACACTTTAGGGATCTATGACCGCCTTTGAGGGGGTACTCCTGCCACTGAGGCAGATCTCAACCCCTCCCTGACTTCGTAGATGGTTTTTGAGAGTTGTCCTGGACAAAAGCTCAATCACCCTGTGGTCAGCTTGGTCATGAGCCTCTCTGAATTTTCCTAGGCTGGTTCTTGGATGAGCTGAAACCATTCCACCTCAGTGAGATGTTCTAGGGATCATGTTTTATTAGAATAGGCTTGAAGATCTCTGATGTTCACCATTTGTGGGACCTTGGGGAAGTCACCAACTTTCTTGGGCCTCACTTTCCTCATCATAAGAAGGCATTGGGTTAAATGGCTTCCTTTTATCTCTAAATCTATGATCTAGGTCATGGGAAAAGGCATGACAGGCCTGTTAAGCAGGTACAGCATTAGAAGCAATGCAAATAATGGAAGACTAGTCAAACATTAGTTAGGTTAGATGCCTTGTCACTAATTGCCTAGAAAAGGGGGAAAGTTGACTCCATCAGCAGGGATGATTCAGCATCATTAACAAAGCTGAGATTTTTTAAAATGCAGCTGCCTACCAGTAATTGGGTCATTTTCAAGTATTGAGCTTGAGTGTGTTAGGAACATTTTCATCATCAACTCAAAGCTGAAATAGACTGAAAATTGGTACTCGGGAATGATTTGCCTAAAATTTGATCTCCAGGCCTTCTCCATCCAAGGAAGAGAGGAAATGTTCTTTATTCTGAGAAGTAGAAGAGCTTAGCCAGTGTCTACCAAAATTCACACTGCTGTGGTTATGGACTCCCACAATTTTTTACCTTTTACCCCTGCCTTCCATGTCAATGAAGCCTGGCCACAAAGGACAGAGTTGGGAAGACTGGAAGACAATTACAGGTTGTTACATGCTGCTGAGACAGAAAGTTGGAAAATAAGAAGCATTGTTTATGTGTAACCAACACATTGTCCGTGACTTGACCTCTAGATTCATTTGGACCCAAATTCATACTTGGAGTCTTCTCAATTATTACCAAATATCTTACTTAGGTTTATTTCTCCACCTAGCATTTCTCACGGGAACAACTATATTTGACTAATAGGCAGCAAAGTGGCACAGGAAGTGGCGTCAAACCCAAGTAAAAGGGCCACTAAGCCATACATCCTTGTTAGCCACATGTTGACTTAGAAAACCACATTCTAACATTATCTCTGTTCTCTTGTATTTTTATTTATTTTGTTAAACATTGCCCAATTACATTTTAATCTGATCCAGGGCACTGGGGAGTTTGTTGGGTCACAAATCAAGGCTGTGTGTTTGACCCCTCTGGCATAGAGGATAGAGTGTGAGTCTTGGAGTTAGGAAGATGTGAATTCAAATCCTGTTTCAGATACTGGATAGCTGTATGACTTTGGGCAAGTCATTTGACTTCTGTCTGACTTGCTTTCCCCATTTGTAAAATGAATAGTACCTCCCACCTTCTAGGATTGTTGTGAGGATCAAATGAAATAACATATGTAAAGGACTTTGTAAACTTTAAAGCATTATGCAAATGATGGCTCTTATTATTGCTGTTCTTTTTGTTATCTAGTACTTAACTAAATTCCCTTACAAGCAAACATAACAAGATACGTAACACAAAACGAATTTTTACAGTCAATGGACACAGAAAAGGACTAGTCTATGAAGCTATGGATGGTCAGGAAAATTTATCCATTAAATAAAACAACTAAATTTAGTCATCAGCACTTAAGACAGGAGGAACAGTTGCTGATTCTGCACTATTCTATTATGAAGGAAAGAAAGAAAGAAAGAAGGAAAGAAGGAAAGAAGGAAAGAAAGAAAGAAAGAAAGAAAGAAAGAAAGAAAGAAAGAAAGAAAGAAAGAAAGAAAGAAAGAAAGAAAGAAAGAAAGAAAGAAAGAAAGAAAGAAAGAAAGGAAGGAAGGAAGGAAGGAAGGAAGAAGAAGAAGAGAGGGAGGGAAGGAAAGAAGGAAGGAAGGGAAAGAAAGAAAAAAGTAGCATGTTTCAGTCTGTATTCAGAACAATATCAGTTCTTTCTCTAGAGACAAATAACACGCTTCATCATTAGACCTTTGGGATTGTCTCAGTTCATTGTATTGCTGAGAATAGCTAAGTCATTCACAGTTCTTCATCATACAATATTGCTGTTACTGTGTACAATGTTCTGGTTCTGCTCACTTCACTTTGCATCAGTTCATGTAAGTCTTTCCAGGTTTTGTAAGGGTATTTCCTTATTGGATCCGGGATTTCATTGTTAAGAGAACTCCCAGTGAAGGAATTGCCACCTGCTCTGCAATTTATATTTTTATGGAGTTACCTGGGGCACTAAAAGGTTAAGTGTTTTGCCCAGGGTCACACAGCCAAGTAAGTAAATATTTAAGGTGAGACCTGACAGACACCAGGACCAACTCTCTATCCATTAGGCAACACTGTCACCCTGTATTGCTTTAAGGTTTACAAAGTAATTTCCTCTCATGGAGAATTAAGTAGTGTCAAATCTAATAATGATAACAATGATAAATAATAGTTGCAATGTACCATACAACATTATATCATTTGATCCTTACAACATCCACAGGGTGGTGGTGGAATAAACTATTTTATGGAGAATTACTGTGAGGTAGACACATGGAGGTCAGAAGAAGCAATATAGGGAAACTCCAAGGTTTCTCTGAAGAACTTTGGAATTGATTGGGAGACGTGAGATACACTGGCACGGGAACACCCAACATGGCATGCTTGAATCAAAGAAGGCTCTGTGTTCTGTGAGCGAAGCAGAATTGCAGTAGCTCAAAAGAAACATGAGATGCACAAATTCAGAGCCATCTTAGATGTTCGTATGGACCAAATGTGTCCAACCTGTGGTAGAGCCTTTAGATCTCCCATTGGTCTGACCAGCCACAGTTGGACACGCTGTACCTTGACCCCAACATGGTGATGTTATTTTTTTCCTCTTGGAGGATTAAGGACAACTGCCATTATTACCCCCATGTTATCCCCATTATTATGCCCTTCTTTCTGTGAATTCTGGTTAGGTGACTGTGGTACAACATAAGGGAAAGCTCTGATTTTTAAAAGTTCATTTATGGATAGTATTTTCCTTTAATTTGCTTAAGAACTCAGTGTGTGAACTTCTGAGGTAGACCATTTTTTAGTCAGTCACCCTGTGTACAATTCTCATTTTGTGATCCACCTTCTTGCTCAAATGAGTTTTATCAAGATTTCAGGTCAAAGATTCAGGACTGCACAAAAATAAAGGTCCTCACCCATCTCTGGTTATATTTACATGATTTATATCACCAATCTGTGTGTCTATTTGCCATCTCCCATCCTACAAAGGCTTCTTATTTCCTCAAGGACAAAGAAGGGTGACACCAGAGTGACAGAAAATTGTTAATATAGTAACAGAAATTGTTAATACCAAATGTAATATGGACTGCCACTCTCTTAAATGATCCTTGTAATGTCCTTACGTTTCTACTCTTAAGGTATTTACTCTTGATTAGGTTGAACTGAACCATACCCTAAGTGCTCCCATCCAGGGATGTTGCCTTGTGGGGAGCCCAGCCCAAGGGTCCATCCTCCTTTCCATTGGGATTCATGGCATGAAGGGCAAAATAGCCAGAATGGAGTGACTTTTCTTGCCCAGATGGCCAAGGGCCACTGGGGTCTCATGGCCAGGCCTTGTCACCTCATGCTGCCTCCTCCCCCTCTCCTCCTAAAGATAAAAACGTTTTCATGGACCTCTTTGGTTGGGAAATCCACTAGACATTCCCCAGGGTGGCAAGTTTGCTATCCTGTTATTTCAACTAAAGACACTTTATTCCTCAGTTCATGGTTTTGATTTCTTTCGGGGCTTGACAAGAGGCATCCCAGACAGCATCCATCTTTGTCTCACTTCATTGAATCTCTCTCCTTCTTTTCCTTTCTTTCTCCCCAGGTTTAGTGCTCCTCCCTCTGGAGAGTGAATTAACAAACTAGCCAAGACTGATAAATTTAAAGCAAACAGCAGGTAGTCTGGTGTAACAGAAAGAACCCTGGGAGTGAAGTGACCTGGGCTTAATTCCTAGTTCTGCTGCTAAAATAACAACAGTATCAATTGAGTTCAAATACAGCCTCAGACACTTACTACCTGCGTGACTTTAGGCAAGTCACTTAACCTCTGCCTCAGTTTCCTCATCTATAAAATGGGGATAATAAGTTGTTGTAAGGAACTTAGCACAGTGCCTGGCATGTATAAGGCACTATATAAATGCTAGCTTTTAGCATTATTATTAGCATTAGCATTTATAAAGTGCTTTAAGGCTGGCAAAGCACTTTATATACATTGTCTCCTTTGATTCTCACTATAACCTTGTAAGGTAGATGCTATGGTTATTCCCATTTTACAGATGAGAAATGCTAGGGAGACACAAATTAAGTGACTTGCCCAAACACAGACATTAGACCTTATGCCCTCCTGGCTCCAAGTTCAGCATTCTCTCTATTATGTCACCTAGCTGGCTAGTATACCAACTAACAAACTGTGTGACCTTGAACAAATTGTTCAGCTTCTGAAGGCCCCAGTTCCCTTATCTGTGGCACAGTGAAAAAGAGCCCTAGGCTTGAATTCTGACTTCCACTTACTGCTTTTATGACCCTTGAGTAAGGCCCTTCTCTCAGCCTCGGTTTCTTCATCTGTGAAATGAAGAGGTTGGACTAAATGTCATTGAGATCCCCCCTGGATCTGACGATCCTAGGAGGTTGAACTGAAATAGATGACTAAGAGATCCATTCCAACTCCAAAACTTTGAGGGTTCATTCATTATTTTTAATTATCCTTTGGTTCTTTCTTTTTACCCTTCCTGCTGTCTAGGAGCCTAGGAACAGTGAATTTTGAAAGCAGTCTCAGCCCTTCCATTCCACCAAAACACCTAATTTTATTTTGGGCAAGTACTTCTTGCTGAATTCTTTCCATGCTTGCCCAGTCCTCTGAGTAAGAACTGAATCAAATGAGATGCATATTCAGCAGTGTGCTGGTAACATCTAACAATCGGCTCTGGAGGAGGGATTTTTATAATGCTTTTCAGTTTAACCTGCATCATTAGCATTTTCTCTCTGCCTTCTTAAGTCTAGACAATCAACACAACAAGAAATCAAGCCCTGATTTGTTGTGTTTGCCAGTTTCCAAGGTGTAAATGCTCACATTAAAAATTAAACAATCAGTTCTTAAGAACCAGTATGAGCTGGCTTTCTATGCTCCTGTGTATTGGTCAGCTTTATCAAGGGATATTTCTGAACAACATAGACAAGAAATGCAAAAGGACAGGACAGTGAGCTCAGGGTTTACCAGAGAAAGGGCTTGGTTGCCTTTGGGCAATTGAGATGCTCTTTTAATGACTCCCAAACTGGAAGTGAATGTTGAAAACTAAAAAATAAGTAAATAGAAAGAAAGAAAGAAAGAAAGAAAGAAAGAAAGAAAGAAAGAAAGAAAGAAAGAAAGAAAGAAAGAAAGAAGAAAGAAAGAAAAGAGAGAGAGAGAGAAGGGAGGGAGGGAAGAAGGAAGGAAGGAAGGAAAGAAAGAAAGAAAGAAAGAAAAAGAAAGAAAGAAAGAAAGAAAGAAAGAAAGAGAAAGAAAGAAAGAAAGAAAGAAAAAGACTTCCCAACTTCTGTCGGAAACAAAGACCTCTCTTTCTAATACATGACATTCTCCTGGTTTTTTTTATGGCAAAACCAAAACATGGTAAGGTTCATTGCTGTCTCCAAAGAACTGAAAATAAGCATTACTCAGAGGTCAATGGAGATGTGCATGGTGGCTGTGGGCAGGCTGCAACACATTACATGCAGAACATTATGAAAGATAAATGGAGCAAAGTAAAGAAAGCATATGGGTGAAAAAGAAGAAGAAATTGACCCCTAGCAAGAGTGATGGGTTGGACGTATTCAGCCCATAGCTAAGGAAACTGAACTGCAAAGAAGTCAAGTGACTTGACTAGGTTCTTATATCTAGTAAATATCTGAGGCAGAATTTGAATTGAGGTCTTCTTGACTTCAAGTCCAGTGCTCTAAAATCTATGCTGCCTAGGTGCCTATGATATCTCTTGAAGTTCAGATAAATGAAGGAAGGCTTCCAGAACCTTAGATGGCCTCCCTGTGATGAATTTATGGGAGGACGTGGGGGTGTGTGTGTGTGTGTGTGTGTGTGTGTGTGTACTAGGTGCAGAGGGAGAGATGGATTGAAATTTGCAACATTTGAAGGAACACCCATATCAGTGAGATCAGGAAGAAAGAAGGAAGGAAGAAAGGAGGGAGGGCAGGAAGGAGGAAAGAAGGGCAGGAGGGAGGGAAGAAAGAATGAAGAAAGGGAAGGAGGGAGAAAGAAGGATAAGAGGGAAGTGAGGGAGGAAGGAAAGAGGCTGGGGGAAGGAAGGAAGGAGGGAAGACAGAAAGGAAATCTTTATTAAGCACTCACTATGTACCAGGTATTGTGCTAAGTAATTTACAATTATTATCTCATTTTATCATCACAACAACCATGGCAGGTCAGTGTCATTATTTTCCCCATTTTAACACATGAGGAAATTGGAAGGCTAAGTATCTTGCCTGGAATCACACAGCTCCTGAGGGTCAGGTCACATTTGAACTCAGATCTTCCTAACTTCAGGCCCATCTCTCTATCCACAATGCCACCTAGCTGCTTCTCTGAGTAGCTGAATAGAAAAGAATGGAAACACTGAGGAATATGAATGTCTTGTCTCTTGCACTGTCCAGCCCTTAGATGTACCTTGACATCCTCAAAGGCAAAAAAGAAATTGAATTCTAATGTCAAGGTCTTTTGGGGGAGGGGAGTAGGAAACATCGGTGTTACTCTCTTTCTTTCCCATGGCTTCCATCTCTGGACTTTCTGAATGGATCTCTTAATGATCATTGTGGATGCCAGAGTCTTTGAGCTTCTAAGCCCATGGAGCCAAGTTCTCTTCTCAGCCTACCTGCATGTGACACCCATTAATTTCCATGGGAGCTACATGTGTTTACTTGAAGGGAGAATTTAGCCTGTAGGATTTTTTTGTCTCATAATTAATGACATTTCCAGCCACTTCAAGTGTATGTTTTGTATCTATAATCATTGTTTAAGAAGATTGCATTCCAGAAAAATTAGAGACTGTAGAGTCTGAGCCCCTCCCACAGTATGATCATTCTCTATCCCCTATGTCTCTCTCTCCAGCTGTTTGCCTTCACAACTAGGTTCTCAAATTGAGGGATTAAGATTGGATAGATGGAAGGATTTAGTGATGGTCAGAGTTCTAGCATTCTTTGTAAAACATTTTCCCTTCCCATCTACATGCCTTCACTTGGGCTGTTTCTCATGCTTGGAATGCATTCCCTCCTTGTCTCAGTCTTTTAGAATCCTTAGTTCCCTTCAGGGCTCAGCTCAAACATCCATCCTTACATGAATCCTTTCCTGATTTCCTCCCCACCCCCCTCCACTGGTAAGGATATGATTCCATAGGTAGACAGAGGGAGAGATGAGAGGAAGGAAGGAAGGAAGGAAGGAAGGAAGGAAGGAAGGAAGGAAGGAAGGAAGGAAGGAAGGAAGGAAGGAAGGAAGGAAGGAAGGAAGGAAGGAAGGAAGGAAGGAAGGAAGGAAGAAGGAAGGAAGGAAGGAAGAAGGAAGGAGGAAGGAAGGAAGGAAGGAAGGAAGGAAGGAAGGAAGGAAGGAAGGAAGGAAGGAAGGAAGGAAGGAAGGAAGGAAAGGAAGAAGGAAGGAAGGAAGGGAGGGAGGAAGGAAGGAAGGAAGGGAGGAAGGGAGGAAGGAAGGGAGGGAGGGAGGGAGGAAGGGAGGGAGGGAGGAAGGAAGGAAGGAAGGGAGGGAGGGAGGGAGGGGAGGAAGGGTGTTGCCCAACTGAACTGCCCAGTGGGGCAGCTCCTACTACTCACAAGTTGTTGTTTGTCCTTCATTCTTGAAGAGGACTGTGACATCAGGAAGGTGATCATGACTTGCAAGTGAATTGGCTTTAAGTGAGGCAGGGCTGTACACAGTCATCAGTCTCACTCTGTCTTCCAGACCTGCCACGACAAAGGAGGAAGGGGACAAGTATTTAGTAACTGTTTACTATGAGCCACACACTGTGTTAAGTGCTTTACAAATATAATTTCATTTGCTCTTCACAACCCTCTCACAACCCTATGAGGTAGAAGTCATTATGATGCCTGTTTTACAGCTGAGGAAACTGAGGCAGACAAGTGAAATTACTTTCCCAGAGTCACACACTAGGAAGTGTCTGAGGCCAGATTGAACTCAGGTCTTCCTGACTCCAGGCCCAGTACTCTATCCACTGAGCCAGTAGGCACTAAACAAATATTTATTGACTGACTCTCTCTTGCTCTCTCATTCTCTCGCTCTCTCACTCTCTCTCTCACTCTTGCTCTTGTTCTTGCTGTCTCCCCCTGTCCCTCTCTCCCCTTTGTCTTCTCCCTCAGTCCCCATCCCCATCCCCATCCTCCAATACCCCCAGTTTTAATTCTGAGTTAGAATTTGTACAAGGAGCACGAGTACATAAGCCCTGGAAGGGTGGAACAGCTGCAGACTGGGAAGATTCCTGAGTAGCAGGCAAACGAATGGGAACTTTACTGGGTCAACAGCAGAGAATCATTGAAGAGCTCTGAGCAAAGGGATGATTTAACCAGATCTGGACACAAGTAAGATGCTGGACTGTAAAAGAGAAGATCCCAGACTCTGTTCCAGAAGCTCTCATCATAGATAGTTCTGGCAGGTGAGGAGAGGCCTTCTCATGGCTAATTCAATTGTATTGCCTTCCTATCTCAGAGCAGTTTGCCCAGCCTCTCTGGGACCTCTCAGGGTAGGTCAAATCCCTGCTCTGAGTGCTCTGGATCTAATTTCCTTGCGTTATTGCTCAGCCAGAAGGCAGACACTAAATAAAGTCGGCCTCCCAGCTCCCAATGACATCCTGTCTTCAGGCCCAGCGGAAGGATAATGGCCATGTAAGATTTCTGGCACGACTGCTGATTTGCAGTCTCTGCAGGAAATTGCAGTGTTTCCGAGGACAATATTCTTAGTCAAAATAGATTCAATGCAAAGCTGGAATGATGACCGCAGTCAGAGTTAATGATAACTGTGTGTTTGGCTGGCAACCATCAGAAGAGAAACGTTTTCTGCTTGCAGACAGGGCACTTACTCAAGCTTGCCCTAAGTCTTGCCTCCTTATTCCCGACCCTCTCATCAGTGGAACAGAAACCACTGGTGTGCTCTCCTTGGGTGCCTGACACAGATTAGGGATGGCAAGAGGCAATTTCAGTAATGATACGGTGTGACATTCTGAACCAAGCTAAAGCTGAAATGGGGAAATGGGGAGCTGGGGTGAGGTGGGGAGGCATGTCATAGGAGAATTGGGATCTCTTTATCTTTCCTTTTTTTTCTTTTGGGATGACAGGTTGTAGGGTACCCTTGAAACATCCTCCCTTGACAAAGTTAAAACTAAAATAGATTTAATCATAAGAGAAAAATAGGGAGACTACACTATATGTCAGCCATATTGATCAATATTGTTTTAGACTATTTAAAATAACTAGACAGTAGAAGGATGGAATGTTGTTGTGGTATAGAAACTGATGAGCTGGTGGACTTAGAAAAACATGGAAAGACTTGGATTTAGGAAGGAAGATGCTATCCACCCTCAGAGAAACAGAGGACAAACAATTATAATACAGTCTTGTATAAATGCGTATGAATGTATATGTCTATATATGAGTATGATTATAGCTAAGTGTACATATATGCATGTGTATATATGTATGTTTGTGTGTATATATGATATGTACATATGTGTGTATAGCCGTAAACATATATACATACACACACGCACACATGTATATATGTGCTTAATTGTACCTTTGGAGGAGGGAGAAGGAGAAAAAAAGAACAAAGTAAAAAGCACACAGCAGAGAAGAAAAGAAAACTTATAAGGAAGCAAAGAAAAAATGGGTAGTTGAGAACACAATGAGTAGTATTTATTATATAGGCTTTCTTGAAATAGAAACTTATTGCTACATATTTTTGATCTTCTCTTGAGTTTTGCTGTGCACGTGGTAATGCTTTTTTTTCTTTTCTTATTTTGTATTTAAGTTTTCGTATTTAAGTTTTAAATAAATTAATTTTTTAAAATCCTCCCTGTCTTCTCCCTAGATGCAACTCAAATCCTACCCTCTACAGGAGGCCTTTCCCAGTACCCCTTATTCTAGTACCTTTCTTCTTCAGATTGCTTTCCATCTACTCTGTATGTATCTTGTATGTACATAGCTGTTTTCATATTGTCTCTTGCATTACAGCATCCCTTCCACATCACGGGGATTAGGGCTGTCCCCATGACCTGGAAAATCTGTGTAAAGTTTTTTGGCCCTTTTCACACCCAGAGAAGAAGTGTGAATTATTATGGTATTAAAAGATAAAATATGTTGATAATATACATTACTAAATATTTATATGTTATGAATTTCTGAGTTTCTGAACTTTTTCTCTGTCATCTGCTGGCCTTTGTATGCCGTCTGCAGCTTCCACAAAACTCCCCCCAGATTCCCATTTAATTTCTTATACTGACCTGCAAAATATCAAAACTATGACGGGGAAAGTTGCGATATAGAAGGGATAATTGTAGAATGTGAGCTCCTCAGGTGGGTGGGTGGGACCCATTTTCACCATTCTTTGTATTATTTACACTTAGGACAATGTCTGGCTGGTAATAAGCATTTAATAAATGCCTGTTGCTAGAATGAGGAAGTGGAGAAGGGATCTGCCTTGTAAACAGATCCCTGGTAGCTTTAGTCACCCCCAGGTAGAAGAACTAAGTGCTTGATAAATGTGTATTGAATGACTGACAAAATGAGAAAGGAACATATGCTTAACTTGGGACCAAATAAGATTACTGAGTATAAGAGTGGGTGGACAAAAGTAAAAACAAAACTTTAACTATTACCCTTTAACACAAATTCCAACTCAGAACCAAAACTATGGGTGTTGGAGGATAAGGATGGGGGCTGAGGGAGGGAACAGGGAGGAGAGAGAAAGAAGGTCACATCAAGGGATATAGTAATAAACATGAATAAATCATGTGCATGTACAAATACATGCTAATGCATACTAATGTTCATATTCTAATGCCAGAAAATTCTATTCTCCATGACATAATAATGATAGCTAACATTTATATGATGTGTTAAAGTTTGCAAAGGCAGCCTTGAAAGGAGCTGCTTGGGATCATGGAAAGGCAACTTAGTACCTGTGTAGCTGTAGACAAGTTATTACACTTCCCTGGGCCTCAGTTTCCTCATCTGTAAAATGAAGGTTTGAAATAGTCAAGCTCTGAGGATGTCTTGTAGCTCTAAGTCTATGTATGATACTATGATGATGATGATGATCAACATTTAAATAGCACGTTAAGGCTTAGAAAGCCCTTCACTGGTCTGATCTAATTTGAACCTCCCTTGCAGCACTGTGAGGTTATTATCATCATTTAACAGACAGGCTCAGAGTTCAAATGGATTGCCAGGGTCATGTGTCTAATAAGTGTCAGCGGCAAGATTCAGACTTGGGGCTCTTCAAGGGCTCATTCTGCTGAGCCATCCCTACTTCAGCACCGGTCAGCTCCGACTCTGAACCAGCGTTTTCCACTTGCCTAATGTCCCCTTGGCTGTTGAGTAAGTCTTGTAGAGGCCATTCTTTGCCTCATTTCTTATTAAGCCTTAATCACTGAATGGGTGTTGCCTCAGTCAAACAGAGACCTGGGAAAGACCTTAGCTTGAAAAGACCAAGATTCCCCACTGCATCCTGGGCCATCTGCAGCTGTCCTGATCCATATTTGGCCACTGGACCTAGATGGCTCCAGAAGAGAAAGTGAAGCTGGTGACTTTGCACAGCCCTCCCTTATTGAAATCCAATTAACTTACAAGTCATGACATCATCTTTCCAATGCCATGGTCCTCTTTGAGAATGAAGGACAAACAACAAGTTTTGTAGACAAAGATGCCAAAGAGCAAAATTTTGAAGTAAGAGAATTTGTCATCAGGAACCAAGGATCGTAGATTTAGAGGTGGAAACAACCTTAGAGGATAATTAGTCCTACCTTTCATTTTACAGATGAAGAAACTGAGGCCTGGGGAAGTTAAGTGACTTGTTCCAGGGTCATTGAAATAGTAAGTGGCAGAGCTGGGGTCTCACCTGAGGTTCTCTTCCTCCAATGTAGTGATCTTCACCTTGTAGCATGCTGCCTCCTCCTTTCTGTACTTCATTTCTCTCTCAATATCAGATCATTTCTCTCTCAATATCAGATTTACATTCTCTCTTTCCACTTTCCTGCTCCCCTTAGTCCTTACTTTCTGGGCAGGATCTGATAAACTCATTCACACATGGCATAAAATGACTGAGAATGCTTAAGGTAATACTTATCCCAAAGGATATTCGTATTCAAGGGAACAGAGGCTGCAATTAAAAGAATGCCTTGAAGCGAAGTAGAGATAGGCTTCTTAACCGTTATGTATATCTTGGTCTCCTTTGGGAAGTGTGGTGAAGGCTGTTGTTAAATGCACAAGATGAACTACATAGAAATACAAAGGAAACCAATGATATCAATATAGTTAACAACATATCTTAAAAAACAAATTCATGGATGCCAAGTTTAAAACTGCTACATTGGAAGGAATCTGTGGTTCTGAAGTCCTGGGATCTTCATATTATTTATAGTTGTTATTGTTGATAGGAACTCACACTTATATAGAGCTTTAAGGTTTATAGATCATCTTCCTCCCAACAATCTTGTGAGGTCTGTAGGGTATTAGAGTTCTTGGTTTGGAATCAGGAAGGCCTGAGTTCAAATCCAGCCTCAGACACTTACTAGCTGTGTGACCTTGGGCAAGCTATTTAATCTCCATTTGCCTCAGTTTCCTCATCTGTAAAATAGGGATAATGATAGCACTTACTGCCCAGGGTTGTCGTGAGGATCAAATGAGATAATAATTGTGAAGTGCTTAGCACAGTGCCTGGCACATAATAAGAGCTATATAAATGTTAGCCATGATCATCATCACCATTATCATCACCATCAATATCATCATCATCATCATCATCATCATCATCATCATCACCATCATCATCATCATCATCATCACCATCATCATCATCCTCATCCTCATCATCATCACCGTTATCATCATCTCCAATTTACCAATGAGGAATCTGGAGCTCCAAGAGGTTAAGTGACCTACCCATGGTCACAACAGCTAGTAAGTGTTAAAGCAGGAATTGAGCCTAGGACTCCTTACTCAAAGTCATCTGTTATTTCACACTACCATAGTTGAAGAGAACTCAGAGTTCCTGTACTTGCAGATCTGCCTGATGCACTAGTCTCCAAGAAGACAACATCTAGTTTTTGCTTTCTTCCATTGACAGGGAATTCATTACCTTCCAAGGGAATCCAATTGATTTTTAGATAGCTGTAATCATTAGAATATTCTCCTTTATTCTTATATTGAGCTAAAACCTTCTCCCCTGTCAGTTTAGCTCATAATTCCCATAATGCTCCAGTAGCATGGCCTTCAAGATCCCAGGATTATCCTCCACAATACAATAAGCAAGACTTCTTGACATTGGGGAGTCATGGATTCCTTGGGCAGTCAGTCTGGTGAAGCCTATGTACCCTGTTTCAGCACAGTGTTTTTAAATGTATAAAATAGAGCAGTTTACAAAACAAAACAAAAAACAAAACTGAGTGCATTGAAATACTGTTATCCAAGCATTTTTACTTAAAAATACAAGTTTAAGAACCCCCTGTGTAAGGCCACAAGAGGCATTGAAACAAGGTTTTCATGAAGGATGCTGAGCTTTGCAGTGAACAGTCTACAGAAGCAAGAGTCCCCAGTGCTCTAATGTGTGCTTCAGAACACCTCTCCATCCTGATTTTCATGGTTCCCTCCCAAAGTGTTGCTCATGGTTTAAAAAATGGAACCTTTGTACAGAGAGGCTGAAGGCCAAAGGCCAAACTCCTCTTCCTGCAATGCAGTACAATGTACTTTTTAAAAAATCATGATTGTCTGTGTTCCCACCGAGTGTGTACATAAATATAAGAGCTGGGCCTCTTGCTGGGACATGTTTTTGCTGGCAGAAGCTTCGAGTATCCAACAGCTTCCAACTGGGTGAGGTTGGGGTGGAGGGTAGAGAAAAGGTGGGCAACCTAGAGGCTGAAACAAAATTTCCTGCCTAGAAGACAAACATCTCTCTACCCCCCCCCCCTTGAATCCAGTTCTACGGTTCTGCTGTTTTGCTGGGGAGCCAGAGGAATTTCTAGTCTGTTTGCTTTATAAGAAGGAGGAAAGGGAGGGAGGCAATATACTGGGTGAGGAGGCAAAGGTGGTGATGGTGTGCTTTTTTGTTTTTTGGCTTGGTTCGTTATCTCTTCCAGCACTTTCACCTGTCAAAACATTATGAGAAATTGGACTACAACAAAGGAGAAAGAGTCAGGAAACAGCAAGAGAGTAGTCATTTAGCAAGGAGACCCAGGGCCCTAAAAACACAAAATACGAGAACTTTATTTATGGTGTGCCTGGAACTGTTTTGCTTCATGAAATCACAGGACACTAGAGTTGGAAGGGGGCTTAGAAACCATCTTATAAAACTCCAGTCTTACAAGCATCCCTTCTACTTGAGACGTCCTTGTAGCAGGAAACTCACTACTTCACATGGCAGTCCATTTTCAGACAGTGCTCATTATTATGGGAGGGGAATAAGAGAATAAACATCTTTATAGCACCAGCTCTGTGCCAGGCACCATGTGAAGCACTTGTATTTATTTGACAAAGATTATGTCATTTGATGCTCACAATGATAACGGAAGGTAGGTGCTATTATTATCCCCATTTTACAGTTGAGGAAACTGAGGTAAACAGAGTTAAGTGACTTGCCCTGAGTCACACATCTAGTGACTGAGGCTACATTTAAATTTGGGTCTTCCTGACTCTATTCACTGGACCACCTAGCTGCCACTGTTAAAAGTAACTTTCATCCACTAGGATACTAATTGTGATTGAGGTGTTTCAAGCTAGAAAGGACTGTAGAGGTCATTTAACAGATGAGCAACCTGATGGTGAGGACTTAGTATCATAGGCTCATAGATTTGGAACTGGGAGGATCCTTAGAAGGTCATTTAGTCCAAGTTTCATTTTACAGATGGGTAGACAGAGGCCCAGAGAGGCACCAGAACTTACAACAAGGTCACACAAGTGGTAAATGACAAATCCAGGATTTGAACCCAGGAGCTCTGACTTGCCCTGCAACAGATAGCAACATCAGTATTCGAAATCAGATTCTGTGATTCCAATCCATCCTCCTTTCCACCAGGTCACACTGCTTCATCTGCCCTCTGGGGACAAGAAGAATTAGTCTAGAATCCCAGAATGTCAGAGTTGGAAGGGACCCAGTGGCCAGATATCCTAACCCATACCGAAAAAAAGAATCCTATCCAACAAATGCTCACCCAGCCTTTGCTTGAAGTCCTCAAATGGAGTGGAATCTATTATCTCTTCAAGAAAGAACCCCATTCCACTTTTGTATAGCTCTAATTCTTGGGAAGTTTTTCTTCATATCAAACTTAAATGTGTCTTTTTGCAGCTGTGTCTATTACCAATTTGACCTGTTTGGTCCCTGGGCAAAACAGAGCAAATCTAATAATACCTGTCCCACACGACAGCCCTTCAAATATTTGACAGTAGCTCTCATTTCTTACCCTGCCCCCCATCTCTACCTCCCACCCCAGTCTCTCCTTTTCTAGGTTAAACATCTATGATTCCTTCAACCAGTCCATGCAAGGCCTTCACCATTCTTGTTCCTTTCCCCTGGATGGTCTCTAGCTCAGCAATGTCCTTCCTATACTATGGTAGACCAAACCAAACACAGTACTCCAGTATGATCTGACTAGGGCAGGGTATCTATTTATTCATGGAAGCTATGCTTCTTTAAATAGAACCTAAGAATTGGCTTTCTTTGGCTGCCATATTATCAACTCATATTGAACTTGAAGTCCATTAAAACCTCCAGATCTTTTTTCAGAATAATTATTTTCTAACCACACCTTCCCTACCATGTACTTATGAAGTCAATCTTCTGAACCCAACTGAAAGACTTTATGAGATTTATACTCGTCGAATTTCATTTCATTAGTTTGAACCTAATGCTCTAGCCTGCAAAGATCTTCCTGGATCCTGGTTTGGTCTTTCAGTGTCAAGTCAAGTCAACAAGCATTTATTAAATGCCTATCATATATCAGGCACTGTGCTAAATCCTAAGGATACAACAAAAGACAAAAACAGTCCTTGATCTCAAGAAACTCATATCCCAGTGGGGGAGTCAACATGCAACCAACTTCTACAAACGAGATACAGAGCAGATAAATTGGAGATAATCACTAGCATTATCAGGGATTGGGGAAGGCCTTGCATGGAAGGTGGGATTTTAGTTGAAACTTGAAATAAACCTGGAGATGAGGTTGGGGGAAGAATTCTAGGCTTGGGAGACAGCTGGTTAAAATGCATGGAGTCAGAGATGGAGTGCTGGGTTTGAAAGACATTAAGAAGACCAATATCACTACATCATAGAGTACATGGAGGAGAATGGAGACAGAAGACAGAAGAAGGGAAGGGTCCAGGTTATGAAGGACTTGAAAAGCAAAGCAGAGGATTTTATATTTGATACTGAAAATGAGAAGGAGCCGTGAGAGTCCCTATTCTATAAGATACCCTCATGGATATGTGATCCATTGGTCAAAATATTAGAAAGAAGGAAGAAGGAAGGAAGGAAAGAGAAAAGGAAGAAAGAGGAAAGAAGGAAAAGTAGAAGAAAAAGAAAGAAATTTCTATAGTGCTCTACTTACATTTTCTTATTTCAATGTCAGTCAACCAGTCAATAAGCATTTATTAAGCCTCTATTATATACCAAGCACTCTACTAAATTCTAGGGATACAAAGAGAGACCAAAAAAAAATCCAGTAACCCTATATCTAATGGAGGTGACAACATGTAAACAGTTTTGTACATGCAAAAAATCTGTATATCACAATAACCCTGTTAAGTGGATACCATCAGTATTATGATCTCCATTTTCCAATTGAAGAACTTAGACACGTTAAGTGATTTGCCCATGGTCCCACAAAATTAAGTTTCAGAGGGAGAAATTGAATCCAAGTCAATGAATCCATTACAATTCCACCACCGCTTATTATACCCTCTAACGTTTGGATCATTGTAGGCACACGCTTTCTGAGAGCAAATAAGATAATAACATGTGCAAATCATGTTACAAACCTTCAAGTGCTACGTAAACAGAAAATATGGTCATGTATCATTTAATGTAATGTGTCAATGTATATAATACAGTAATATATGGAATTAGTAGTTCCTCTCACTTTGGCTACCTGACTATACCATACAATCTAAATCTTAATTTCATGTAAGTATGAAGATAAGTGACTAATTCATGAGTTCAACATCCTACTTGGAAAATTTGGGACAAGAACATCATTTTGTTCTGCTGGGCTGCTTTCTGCCTTTGCCTGTGTCCCCAGGGGGAAAAAAGTACTTGTTGGATTTCCTAAGTCATTTTAGTCCATGACCCAGTACAAATGAATCTCCTTTTACCTGGTTAGAAATCAGATCACTTTACCCTGATTCCATCCTGTCTCCATTTCAATGGTAGTAAAAACCCCCGAAACTTTCCAGGACATTGCTGGAGGTCTCAAGAATGAGGCCTTTCTGTGAGGCTGAGTGGTTTCATTCATAGCCTGTGGTTTTGATGATCTATTTAGAAGAAAGTGCATCTTTAGGCTGAGCTATCTGAATAGTTGAATGCTCAGCCCCACACTGTAGATGGTCAGGAAAAAGACAGGACTTGAGGACCAAAAAGCTTTGATTCTACTCAAGGCTTAGGCTCTTACTAGCTCCCTGACTCTGAACAAGTTACTTAATTTCCAAGTCCTCATTTCTGAGTCAAAACTAGGGCAAGATGACTGGGTTTTTGCACCAGGGTGAAAAATTTGAAGAGCACTGGAATTAGAGAGAGAGGTTCATACTTTTCTTAGCAAACTAGAAACAGCATAGCTTAACATCTAGTTTTCAAGCGTCCTTAGCTGGCTGATAAGAAGCTATCAGATAAAAGGTTAGATGAGATTTTTCCCTGCCCTATCTTTTTTTTTTCCCTCCTACCAACCTGGCCCTCAAACTCGGGGTATTAGTGCTATTTGTGTCATTGCCTGGGGAATAAAAGTTCCTAGCTATTCCTAGCTTGTTGTATGTCCTTCCTTCTTGAAGAGGATCGTGACATCAGGAAGGTGATGCCATGATTTCCAAGTGAATTCAAATGAAGTGAGGAAGGGTTATGCAAAGTCACCAGGCCCACTCTCTCCTCTGGAGCCATGTGGGTCCAGTGGCAAGATATACATCAGGTTGACTGGAAATGGCCCAAGATACAGTGGGAGACCTTGGTCTTTTTGAGCTAATGTCTTGCCCAGGTCCCAGTTTGTCTGAGGCAGCATCCTTTCAGTATGGAAGACTAAGTGAGAAATGAGGCAAAAAAAAAAAGACTTCTTTTACTTACTCAAAAAAAAAATCTTCCTTTCTTCAAGCCAAATGCTGTATTCACTGTGCCACCTAACTGGTTCAGAAACCATCTAGTCTAAACCTCACATTTTACAGAGAAGGAAACTGAGGCCCAGATGAGTTAAGTGACTTGTCCAAGTTCACATAGATAGTAAGATTTGGGATTTGAACCAAGATCCATGAACTTTAAAGTCAGTGCTCCTCAAAAAACACAAAGCGCTTAGGATGTGTGGAGGGGAGAGACAGCCTGGTATAATGAAGTGAGTATCGAAATCAGGAAGACCTGTTCTGCTCCTACGCACACATAAGTTTTGACATGTGTAGAGACATGTTCTAGGCTCTGGATGCAGGGTTAACCAAATAGATTAAAGGTGATTTGTGAGAAAGAGTACTAGCAGCTGGAGGGATTTGGAAGAGGCACCATGTGCAAGGTGATATTTGAGTTGTTGGGAAGGAAACTAGGTATTCTAAGAGGCAGAGGTGAGGAAGGAATGCATTCCAGGCATGAGGGACAGTCAATTCAAAGGCATGGTGATTGGAAATGAAGTACCATGTATGAAGAACAGTAAAAGGGGCAGCCAGGTGGTGCAGTATATAGAGCACGGGCCCTGGAGTCAGGAGGACCTGAGTTCAAATCTGGCCTTACCAGTTGTGTGACCCTGGGCAAGTCACTTAACCCTGATTGACTCAAATAAAAAGGGGGGGAAGAGCAGTTAGGTGGCATTGTAGATAGAGCACCGGCTCTGGATTCAAGAGGACCTGAGTTCAAATCTGGACTCAGACACATAACTCTAGCTATGTGACCCTGGGAAAGTCACTTAACCCCATTGCCTAGCCCAAAGAAAAAGAAAAGAACAGTAAAAAGACCTGTTTAGCCTTAGAAAACATGAAGGAGAGGTATGTGTTATAAGTTTAGAAAGATAGATTTCAGCCAAGTTGTGAAAAGCTAGATGCCAAACAGAGAAGTTTACATTTGTCTCTAGAGGTAATAGGGGAGTATTGGAGTTCATTGAACAGGGGAGTGATATGGCCAGATATGTGCTTTACAGATACCATTTGGGATGAGGAAA
The DNA here is from genome assembly GCF_003287225.1 of Phascolarctos cinereus. Lineage (NCBI taxonomy): Eukaryota > Metazoa > Chordata > Mammalia > Diprotodontia > Phascolarctidae > Phascolarctos > Phascolarctos cinereus. The sequence goes on along the minus strand of NW_027555514.1, from coordinate 261,959,163 downwards.
AGACTCGAGTCAGGGAGACCAATCAGATGGAATGTTGCAATAGGTGTCAAGAGGTGATAAGAGTGATCCAATGTGGATGGGGAGAAGAGAATGCTGGATTGGAGAGATGTGGAGGCAGAAATGCTCAGATTTGACAGCTGAATGGCTAAGGGGATTGCTCCATAAATCAATTTTTTTGGTCTTCTGGCTCGGAATAACAAGGACTGGCAGCTCATGGGTAGAGCACATGTGGAGAAGCAAGATAAGGTAGAGAAAGTAAGATAGGTGAGTCTGGCAGAATCCTGCATGCCAGGAGGATCTGACCTCAGCTCAGTAAGCAACAAGATTTGCTAAGTTCTTGTTACAGAGCTTTGAAACTTCCTTCCCTGGATTTGGATTTTCTTGGTGGTTTTTGGTGTCTTTACATTTTTAGACTGTATGGTGATTGTTTTTCTTCCATAGATACATAGAAATAACAAATTGTTTCTCCAAAACTTGTCACTGATTTTGATCCAAAATCGGTAGTAGTAAAAGAATGTAGGACTAAACATTTTTATTGACTACCTATATATTTGGAAATATTTCTGAAGTGTTTCTATAAATAAGTACTTTCATCCCAAAGAGATTTTTTTGGGGGGAGGCAATTGTGGTTAAGTGACTTGCCCAGGGTCACACAGCTAGTAAGTGTTTAAGGCCGGATTTGAACTCAGGTCCTCCTGACCACAAGGCTAGTGCTCTATCCACTGTGCCACCTAGCTGCCGTAAAAGAAATTAATTTTAAAAGGCTACAAAATTAAGAAATATTTGAACTAGTGTTGGTCAATAGCTTTGAGCCTGAACAATACAGCCTCCAAAGCAGGGGAAATGTTACTAACCGAAGGGCAACGGAGGGGTACATTGTAGGTGTGAGTAGGCTGCATCCCATTTTCATTTTTATTTTTTGTTAGGCAGTGGGGTTAAGTGACTTCCCGAGGGTCACACAGCTAGTGTCAAGTGTCTGAGGCTGGATTTGAACTCAGGTCCTCCTGACTCCAGGGCCTGTGTTCTATCCACTGTGCCACCTAGCTGCCCCCGTGTACCATTTTAAAAAGGAGTTACAAAGTAAGACTGGGACAAAAGGTATCATCAAAGTAATATTTGAACAGAGAAGAAGAGAGACTGAAAGCTTGCATGTTCTATGAGTATTCTCATGATGTCAAGAGGAACATGTTGGATATGACCATCTATGAAAGGATAATGACAGGAGTCAATGTGGGATGAGCAAGAATGGATGGATTGCTATCTGTGTCACTGGAGGGAGTGCCTGAACTGAGATGTGAGACAGAGATGAGAGAGAACTGAGATGATAGAAAATAACAGAAAAAAACCCAAGACTGTATATTTGGATGATCTCAATAGAAAAAGTATAACAAGTAAATTGGCAAAAAACCACTCCAAACAACCAATATTCTCATTATTTAACCCAGGAGTTCTTTAATCCTGGGTCCATGAGTGGTTTTTTTTTATATTTTGATAACCTTTTCAAATAATTGGCTTCCTTTGTAACTCTGTATTTTAACTTCTGCATTTAAAAATATGATTCTGAGAAGGGGTCTATAAACTTTACAGGATTGTCAACAGGGTCCATGACAGAAAAAAGGAGTCCCTGGTTTAATTAGAGGCTTGTGTGTGTGTGTGTGTGTGTGTGTGTGTGTGTGTGTGTGTATGTATGTTTGCTCTGTAGCCTGTGTTGGGGCCAAAGACTGAGGATGATTAAGCCCAATATCATGGGAGGGCGATAAGCAAATTCGTGAAATCAGAATTTTGTTTAAGCTGCCGTGAAGAAGGATAACTTTTTGGCTGGTCGGACCCTATTCCTTCCTTACCTCAGCCTCTGTGGAAAAAAAAAATGACAGTCTCTGATTCTTCTTACTACATATGTTAGCGATTCTCAAGCTATGGAGGAACTTTAGAGATGATCTGGTTCAAACCCCTTATTTAATAGATGAAAAGTAAAAGGTCCAGAGAAGTCGAAGGAACTGGGAAATTCAAATGAATTCTCACTTGCAAGCAACACTATTAATGACAATAAAGGTGGAAAAGCTTAGTCTAAACAAACACATAATTAGAGTTGACATAGCATAAAAAAGACCCCAATTAATGAATGTGTTAATTCTCCTTTTTGTTGCTGAAATATACCAAATTATAAAAAAGGAAGAATATGAAAATTTATATTATCATAGATTCTTGAAACTAGAAGAGATGTCAGAAGTGATTTATTCCAACTCTTACCTAAAATATGGACTTCCAGACCACATCGAGAGGGAATCCATGACCTCACAAGGTGACCTACTCTGGTTTTCTTCAGGGAATTTTGTTTCTATTAATTCAAACTCTACAACCGTGAGACTTCCACCTGGGAAAGCCTTGGGTCCTAGCCCTCTGTGTCTAAAAGGAAAAAAAAAAGAGTCTAACCTTTCTTCCCTATGCAGACCTTTTGAAGACAGTGACCGTATTCCTATTCTCTCTAATGCTTCTCTTTTCCATATGAAACATCTCCAGGTCTTGAAAATGATCTTCACATGGTCTGGTTTCACATGTTGTCACCATCTTAATTCCCCTTCTCTGTACACACAGTGCCTTTCTTAAAATAGCACAACCAGAATTGAACATAATTTTCAAGGTGTGGTCTTGCCAGGACAAAGTACAGTTGTTCTATCATTTCCTGGCCTGTCCTCTATTTGGAGCAGGGTCAGGCTCCGCTTTTTCCATGTTCTTCAGTTCATTAAATTTACATTGCAGTGCTTCTGGGGAAATTGCCTAAGGCTTAGGTTTTTGTTAATGACAGACCTCTCCAAAAGCAGAAGTAAAAAGGTATTTTATAATACAATACAAAGGTAATTTACGATAAATTTTACAGTGTAAACTGGCTATGGGACAGGTATTTGTTTTCTACACAGAAAAGACTCACAGCTTTCATGATCAGAAAAACAGGATTTGGTGCCTTAACTTTTAACTACAGTTATACTCTCCTAGGAGGTTAATATCAAAACATCATCACAACAGAAAATAGTTTGTAGGACTGCTGAATAGGTATTGTTACATTTCGTCTTGGTTCTATACTGTCCAAACAACTCCTGGTCCATATCTTTTGGCAAAATGTCCAGACTGAGACCCATCCTCTTCATTAGGGAGGGAGTGCTCTATCAATAGAAACTGAGTAGACTCAAGTGATATCTATTAGCCTTTCCATTATCTTTGATTATGTAAAAGTAGGTATTTCTCCATATCATTGCCATTTAAAAAATCAGTATATATATTGAATCAGAAGTACTCAGACCAAATTGAAGTGACCACTCCTTAGATGAAGCAAGATGGTTAGATATTTAATATTTAATCATTCAATTTTCTAATTACTACTCAGATATTTCATTGTGATTGAGAACATCAATGTCTTTTTATTTTTTGTGTTTATTGTATTTGACAAGTTATTCATGATTTTAATTACACTATTAATTAGTTAATTCAGTGTCACTAAACTCAGTTCCTATGGTCTGCATTCCTTACTGATAAGAACAGAGATATCTTTGTAGAAATATGCTCATGCTCCTCTCTCCCAGCCAGCACTTTCCTCCCATCATTTAATATCTTCTCTCTCCATTTCAAGACCCACAGGGGGGTTGGCCTAATGACCTCTGCAGCTGTCAACTATTTCAGAAGTCAATCTTTGAGCTGCCATCCCAGACCCCAAGGAGGATACCAGCCTCCTTTCCATGCCATGCCAGAGCAGCCTGCCAGGCATGGCTGACCAAGCCCTAATGCACAACTTTTCACTTCTCACTCAACTTAAACCAGATGCAGCTATGGGCATTTTTATATGACATTCATATGTACTCATGTGAAAACGTATTCTTCCTATGCTTCTCTTTAGCTTAACTTGGAGATTGATTTGTTTTCTTTGACTTGTGGGCAGAGAGAGAGAAGTCTACCAGAACTACTCAAGAAAATTGAATTCGAAGAATAGACTGGACCATTAAACTTAGGAGTGGGTGATGGATGTTTTCGTTTTGTGAGCTAAAAAAAAATGTATTTTTAAAAATGTGGACTCTGCCTGAAGTTAGCTGGTTTGACTAGGCGACGTCCCAGATGACCTTTGAAGTTTCTGTTCAGCTTTACAGCTCTGAGCATGTTCTCCATGGCACTCTGTCTCAGTAACAAGGATAGATGATTTTTAAGGGAGCCAGCCAATTTTCATGGTGCCAGACCAAAGGGCAGAGCATTTCCCAATGCCTTCTGAGTCAATAGCCATGCACTGTGGAGTTGTTGTCCCTTACCTTGTTCTATAATAACAATAACTGGCATTTATGCAACATACTTTGTGTACAATACTCATACAAGCCTCACTACACCCCTGGTCAGCTAGGTACCACCCATATTATTCTTTGTTTGCTAAAGATAGGAAACTAAGCCTTAGAGAAGGTAAGTAACCTGCCCAAGGTGACATGGCTAGTTAGCGGGATTTGGACCCTGGTCTTCCTGATTCCAAATACAGCCCTCTGGTCCCTGTGCCATGGATACGTCTCATAATAATAGCTAGTATTTATTTAACATTTTAAGGTTACTCAATCCTTTCTTTCCATTTCCTCTAAGCTCCTTATACCTTGCTCATCCTTCTTTAACATAAAGTTAGAGTTGGAAGAGACCTTAACAACCATTGAGTCTAATGTCTTCATTTTGCAGATGAGGAAACTGAGGCACAGAGAGGTTCTTACTCAGGGTCATACGTCTAGCACATATCTGAGGTAGGATTTGAATCCAGGTCTTCCTGAGTCCAGGCCCAATGCTCTACACACAAAATCATTTTGCTCTGATACATCCGTTATTTCATCTCTTTCTGGCTCCATTTCATACTTCACTTCACAAACTCTATGTTCCATCTAAATTGAGCTAGAAGCTGTCCCCTAAACTTGGTATTTTGCCACTCAATCAAGCCACCGACAAGCATATATTATGCATGTACTGTCTCTCAGGCCGTGTGCTCAGTGCCAGGGACAGAAAGATAAAAAAGTCGAAACCATCCTTGCCCTTCAGTATCATACATTCTAGTAGGGAGACACTACACATCTAAGAAGTGGGAGACCAGGGAAGAGAATTTTATTCTGGATAGTGACAGGGATGGTGAGAAAAGCCACTGGGCTATTGATTGTCATCTGCTTTCTGTGGTAGTATTAATTTTATTATTTTAATATATTTAATTTATAATTAATTCATTATTGTTCCCAGGTTCCCAAAGCAAAACAGGGGGAGGGGAGGGGTACGCTCAGAACAAGGAAATAAAAAAATCAGAAAGTAAAAAGCCAACACATAAATCTCCAAAGGCACTCACAATAGGGATTGTTCTTCCAGTTCTTATGAAGACGTTACTCCAAAAACTTTTATCTGGAGTCTAAATTCCCTGTCGCTCACAGGATAAGGGATGTGTTTCTCCCTTTGTCCTTCCTCTCTCCTCTCCTCTCCTTCCTCTCCCTACCTCCATTTTCCACCAATCTTCATCTTCATAGATTTTGGGCAGCCTGTCAGCTTCTCAGTGAGACTCCAAGTCTCTAGAGAGCCTGTCATTCCCTCATCAGTCATTTGTTTTCTTTGACCTGTGGGTGAGTTTGTCTGTCTCAGTACAAGATAAGGGCAAAAAAAGCTAAGTTTTTTCTTCTCCCCTGACTGTCTCAGCTCTCCTGGTATAGGCATCATCCTCTTTATTAACTCCATTTAAAGTATAGAATATTGAGGAAACAATATGAAACTTCCCTTAGGGTGGATCACTGTTTGAGTGAATGGGAGAAGGAATAGTTTCCATATTGGCTTTGTAATAATAATTACTGATATTTACTAGAGTTTTTAAAGTTTGGGAAAGGCTGTACTGACATCAGCTCTTTTGAGCTTTACAACAACTTTCTAAAGTAGGCAGCACAAATATTATTACCCCCATTTCACTGATGAGGATGATTTCACCATGGTTGCTCAAGTGGTGAGTGTCAAAGCTAAAATTGGAATGCAGGTCTGACTTCAAGTTTGGAAATATGTGCTCTACCACACAGGGTTTTTAAAACACAAAGAAAACTTTATGAGAGAGGATATGATTCAATGCCAAAATACCTAGCCCAGAGGCTAGTTCTCTCTTCATTACCCCACACTTCTAACTTCATAGAGAGACATTCTTATTGTTCACTCATGTCCAACTCTTTGTGACCTCATGGACCTTCTATCCTCCATGCACGCCAGGATCTTCTATCCTGCACTCTTTCCCAAAGTCTCTCCGATCTCATTTTCATTGCTTCCATGATACTATCTATCCATCTTTTCCTCTGCTTCTCCTTTTGCCTTTGATCTTTCCCAACATCAAGGTCTTTTCCAATGAATCCTTTCTTCTTCCTACGTTGCCTAAGTATTTAAGGCTCAGCTTAAATTTGACCTTCCAGTGAATAGTCTGAGTTAATCTCTTTAAGTATTGACTCATATGATCTCCTTGCTGTCCAAGGGACTCCCAAAAGTCTTCTCCACAACTTGAAAGCATCAATTCTGTAGTGCTCAGCTTTCCTCGTAGTCCAACTCTCACAGCCATGCATTGCTGCTGGAAAAACCATAGTCTCAACTATACAGACCTTTGTCCTCCAGGTGATGTCTCTGCTTTTTAATGTGCTGTCCAAATGTCAAATATTGCAGGAGTTCAGAGATCACTGAGGACTGGAGTGGCCAGGGAAGGGTTTTTTGGAGAGACAGAAGTCAAGTTGGGCCTTGAAGGATAGGTAAAATTTAAATAAATGCAGTGGATGAGAGAAGAGTATTGTAGGTAAGGAGGCAGTAAAATGAGTAGTAATCTTGGAATCAGGGAACCTAGGTGCTGGTCTTTGCCACTGATGTTTACCACCTGTGAGACCTTGGGAAAGGGAAAAGGAAGGGAATAAGCATTCATATAGCACACGCTATACAAAGTCCTATAATAATAGCTAATTAATAATAAGAGCTAACATTTATATAGTACTTCTTATGTGACAAGTACAATTCACAATTCTTATCTCATCACAACAACCCTGTGAGGTAGGTGCTTTTATTATCCCCATTTTACAGATGAGGAAACTGAGGCACAGGGACACTGAGTGACTTGCCCAGGGTCACACAGCTAGTAAGAGTCTGAGGCCCAATTTGAACTCAGGTCTTCCTGACTCCACTCCCAGGGCTCAATCCCCTGTGTTTCTCCTAGCCTCAGTCCCAGCTCAGGGAGCTGGACCAGATGACTTCTGAAGTCCCTTCCTTGGAGAGACTACACCAGAATGAAGGCTCAAGCTATAGCATTCTAGAAACAGCCCTGCTCAGAAGTGCCCCTAGAATCCTGGCGAAGAGCTACAGCTAACCTTGGGCCCCTGGTTTGGCAGCACAATTGTAAGTAAATATTATTGTTGTTGTTCATCTTTGGTACTTGACGAGCACCAAAATGACATCATGGTGTTGGGGTCAAGGGACAGTTTGTCCGACTGCGGCTGATCAGACCAATACGAGCTCGGAATGCTCTACCACAGGTTGGACACAAATAGTCCACGTGAATATTTGGGCTGAAAATGAAGTAAATATAAATAAATGAAGATGGAGTAAATATAAATGAAGTCAGACTCTCTCTCTCTCTCTCTTTCTCTCTCTCTCTCTCTCTCTCTCTCTCTCTCTCTCTCTCTCTCTCTCTCCCCCTCTTTCTTCTCCCCTCCCCTCCCCTCCCCTCCCTCCCTCCCCTCCCCTCCTCTTCTCTTCTCTTCTCTTCTCTTCTCTTCTTCTCTTCTCTTCTCTTCTCTTCTCTTCTCTTCTCTTCTCTTCTCTTCTCTTCTCTTCTCTTCTCTTCTCTTCTCTTGCCTTCTCTTCCCTTCTCTTCCCTTCTCTTCTCTTCTCTTCTCTTCTCTTCTCTTCTCTTCTCTTCTCTTCTCTTCTCTTCTCTTCTCTTCTCTTCTCTTCTCTTCTCTCTCTCCCTCTCCTCTCTCATCCCTCTTCTCTGTTCTCTTTCTTCTTTCTCAGTCTCTATGTCCATCTTTGTCTCTCTTTTGTCTCTCTCTATCTTCCTTTCTGTCTCTTCTTTTTTTCTCTTCTCTGTCTCTCTGAACATTCACATATATGTATATATACATATGTATGTATATACATATACTGCATTCACACATGTGATACATACATATATAGATGTGTGTGTGTACACACTGGAGCCCAGGGAAGTTAAGTGACTTGCCCACAGACACACAGGCAGTAGAGGCAATAGAGGCAAAGGTTAGAATCCAGGCCCTCACTCTGGAGCCGACTACTCGTTCCACTGTCTCCTTACATTTACTGTTGCCTGAAATAGCATCTGGAGGCCATTGATGGGTCAGTGTAAGTCTCTGGCTCAAAAGAGTAGACAAGGTGGTGATTCTCCTTCCTTTGAGGTCTTCAAGCAAAAGGCAGAAGACCATCTATTGGATGTGCCATTGTGAGAATTCCTTTTATGTGGCACAGAAGTTCCAACCTAGAGAAAGGGTATGAGAAGCTTGTCAAGGGGGTGGGAGACATCTTTGGTAAATAGCTATATTATCCTACTGAAAAATTCTAGAAACTCCAAATTGTTTTCCAATCAATGAAGTTGGTTTTTTTTAATTTGGTTTACTTCTGGAATTGAAAATTTATTTAGTCTCCTTATTTTATACATCATGGACAAATGCATGGCACACTTTAGAATTTATTTCCTTTCATATTAGTACAAAGGGTCAAAGGACCAAAAAATTGATGAGGAAAAATGACTGGAAAACACCCCCACCCCCATACATAGGTTAGGGTCCCACAGCTCTTAGAGTCTGAGGCCAGACTTGAACTCAGGAAGATCCTTTCGACTTGCAAATTGCATGCATCAGTGAGAATAAGTAAAATGTCCAAAGCTGCTGAATTCAGTTCTCCTCTATTTTTTAACTCATTGTGCTCTACACACCTTCTCACCTGTTGCTTCACATTGCTCCAGCCCCAGTCCCATTTGCAGGTTGCTTTATGGTCACATTCTCAACTTTTCATAAAGGACAAATGTCCTTCTCTCATACTGCTTGACCATTTGGCTCTGAATACTGAAAAGTCCTTGGATAGAACTCTAGGCACAATGCCAAGAGTTACTCACCAAAAATGTTTGTCATTGTCTTGAAGGATAATAGAAGAGGGATTCTAAATAAGTGGTGGAATCTTCCAGATTGACCTTGTCTACAAATGATCTTTTGCTCATTGCATCAAACTTTAGAATACCAGGGGACTTCCTAAATGAGAGCTATGATGACTTCAAAGAGACAAGTTTAACAATCCACATAGGATAAGGCAAGTGGATGAAAAATGCCAATTATCTAGACTATTATATGCATTTGATTGGGCAAGTCATTGAATGAATATGTAAACGCAAAAATCTTAGGCAATATAAATGGTCAATGAGCTAGGCCTTGAATTGAATAAGAAGAAGAATATAATCTGGATTACATTTGAGAAATAGTCTTGTTTTTCTATCAATTCCAAGTCACTTTCTAATACAAAACTCACCTTTTTAAAAAATATATACTAGAAAGTCAAACAAGCATTTTTTTAGTGTGCTAAACACTGGGGATTCAAAGAAAGGTAAAAACACAATTCCTTCCCTCAAGGAGCTTATGTTCTAATGCGGCAGACATGGTTAAATCATGGAACTTGAAAACTAAATTTTTGCACATGGTAATATTCTCCCATTGATGCCATAGGGCAGAAAATAGAAGAAAACATTTTTGCATTTTGTTTTGGTTTTCGTTTCATAAAACAGATCGTGTTATGAGACACAAGCCTGTTTTCCAGATGGTGCCTTTCAGCTACCCCTCACCCGCTCATCTTTATGGGGCAGCAGCTGTGCCTTCATGATTCACTCTCAAAACATCATTCTTTGCATGTAAAACTGATGTTTCCAGCCACAGTTACTATTACTGCATCTGGGAGCAGGCAACAAGATGAGCGTGGACAATCAGACTTTCCACCCTGCCTGTCAATGAAGGCTGCCCTATATCTGAGCTGTTATTGTTATTAGCAGAGTCCCATGCTTACAGCTTCCTTCTGACTCGTGGTCTTGCCCAGCCCCCTTCACATTCAAAAAGTTGTCCCACTTTTGATTTCTCCATTCAAAAAGCCACATCACTTTTGATTGTGGCATTCATAATATTATCCCACTTTTGATATCTCCATTCAAAAAATCCTGCTTTTTATTTCTCCATTCAAAAAAAAATACCACTTTGATTTCTCCATTCAAAGAAATATCCCACTTATGATTTCTTTATTCAAAAAGCCACATCACTTTGGATTTTGGCATTCGAAACACCATCCCACTTTTGATTTCTCCAAAGTCCTCTTATTTATCTTCCTCCATTCAAATAGCCATCCCACTTATGATTTCTTTATTCAAAAAACCATCCCAGTTTTTATTTCTCCATTGAAATAGCCATCCCACTTTAGATGTCTCCAATCAAAAAGCCATCCATCCCACTTCTGATTTCTTTATTCAAAAAGCCACATCATTTTGGATTTTTGCCATTCAGAATACCATCCTACTTTTGATGTCTCCACTCAAAAAAGCCATCCATCCCACTTTTGATTTCTACAAGCCAGGCCTATTGTTGCTCCTCGAAAGCAGAAAGCCCCAGTCCAGCACCACGTGAAGCTACACTTTAGGATAGTCTTGAGAGAAAGAGCTATGTTTCACACCTCTAGGCTGGTTGGCTAAGTAACAGGTGGTTAGAGTGTTTCTACTTTTCACCTTCTTAATGTGTCCTAACTGAAAGAACACTGACTCTAGAGCCACAAAGGCCTAGGTTCAAATCTCATTTTTGCTTTTTTTTTTTGACTTGAATGACCTTAGGTAAGTCACATACCCTCCCTGAACTTCAGTTTCTTAACCTGTAAAACAAAGAAATTGAAATACAACTCCAGAGCACCAGTGATGAAGCATGTAACTCATTCCCAATGGAAATGTCTCCACTCAAAAATACATTTCTGAACATGGTCGTTGTATGGATTCATTTTGTTTGACTATGTTATGAGGATTTTGTTTTCCTATTTGTTTTCAGTGATAGGGGTTGGGTGGAAGGGGAAGGATAATAGATTTTTGTTAATTGAAAAAAAATTAATTAGAAAAAATAAAGGGGTTAGACTAGATGACCTCAGAGTTCACTTCCAGCTCTTAAATCTTATGGTTGCCTTCCTCAAGTTTATCGTAAAGTGGCCAAAATCAAGTTTAGGCATCACGTCTTCCTTTGACCTTCATCTCAGTCACACAGCAGCTGCTGAACAGACATACAAACATACTCAGTTCTACCCTCTCCAGCGGCATGTTGGTTATGCTGACTTGCTGTTCTTTTTCAATGACTGTTAGTCCATGACCACACGGTGTTGCTACCATCTGCTATCGCTATTTGGGGACCTAAGAGACGTTTTTGACATACAATCAGATCAACTAAATATATGATGAACTCAATAGACCATTGTTTGTCACATTTAAGGAAAGCCTTTGTGGCTTAGCTGGTGATACTCAGAGCTAGGAGCATAGAGAAAGAAATAAAGATTACAAAGGAAGGATGCTCATGAATTACCCTCCTCCTTCTCCCCACACCTTGGAAACGGGGGAAAGAGGGCTGACTCAGGAGCTTGCCAGAGATTCAAATCCTTCTTCTGATTCTTAATACCTGTGTGACCTTCTGCCAAGTCATTGAAACTCCAGGGTCTCAGTTTCCTCGTCTGTTAAATGAGCAAATGAACCAGATGGACTTTGAGATTCCTTCCAGTTCTGTCTCTATGATCCTATGAAGGTTTTTCTTAAACCTTCTGAGGAAAAAGAAAAGGGTGTTACCAGAGCCTCAGATACAATGGTCCTTAGGCTAATAACAGAAGAAAGGGGAAAGTCTTAGTGGTTTGGAAAAAATCTGCTTCCTGTATTGAGGTCATCCTGACACTAAGTTGTGAATACCCCTCCTAGTTTTTTTTCTTTCTTCCTTTCTTTCTCTCTTTCTTTCTTTCTTTCTTTCTTTCTTTCTTTCTTTCTTTCTTTCTTTCTTTCTTTCTTTCTTTCTTTCTTTCCTTCTTTCCTTCTTCCCTCCTTCCCTCCTTCCCTCCTTCCCTCCTTCCCTCCTTCCCTCCTTCCCTCCTTCCCTCCTTCCTTCCTTCCTTCCTTCCTTCCTTCCTTCCTTCCTTCCTTCCTTCCTTCCTTCCTTCCTTCCTTCCTTCCTTCCTTCCTCCCTTCCTTCCTTTCTTTCTTTCCTCTGTTTTTTTTTGGGGGGGTAGTCAGGGTTAGGTAACTTGCCCAAGGTCATATAACTAGTAAGTATCTGAGGCCAATTTGAACTCAGTTCCTCCTGATTCCAGGGCCATTTATCCACTGCACACCTAGCTACCCCCGCCACCCTTCTAGTTTCAGTGAATAGAACTCTAGGACTCATTGACATTCTATGAATGAAGAAAGCTTGAAGATACTAAAAAAGGCTAGGAGTTTATGGGGAAGGGTAGTTTACCTTAAGCACAAATCACACCTCTCCTACTCCACCAACTCCAGGGGACCCCAATTGTTGTTGTTTTTCCTTCATTCTTGACGAGGACCATGACATCAGGGAGGTGATGCCATGACACACATGTGAACTGGATTGAAGTGAGGGAGGACCCCACTTACCTCCAAGATCAAGCGTGAGATCCTTCCTGTACAACCTGTCCCCTCTCTGTCTTTCTAGCCTCACTGGACATCACACTCTCTCCTGTTATCTGTGATTCAGCAAAGCTGGCTTTGTCTTTCTCTCTCGCACACAATGCTCCATCTCTTCTCTCTCCATACCTTTGAAGTGATCGTCCCCCATGCCTAGGATGCCTAGAATGCTTACTTCTGTCTCAGAGAGTCCCCGTCTTCCTTCAAGAACAATCTTCCCCGTGACTCCTTTCCTGATCCCCCAACTGCTAGTTTCACCCCTTCCAAATTGCCTTGTATTTAACTACTTTGTGTCTATTTTTATTTATTCTCTTTATATTTCTGATGTATATGTGTGTACATATATATGTATATGCATAGATATACACAATACATGTGTATATCCATATACATGCATATTTATATATTTGTTGTCCAGTCATTTTTCAGTTGTGTCTGACTTTTTGTGACACCATTTGGGTTTGGTTTTTTTTTTTGGCAAAGATAAGGAGTGGTTTGTCATTTCCTTCTCCAGTTCATCTGACAGATGAGGAAACTGAGGCAAACAGGGTTGAATGACTTGCCCAGGGTCACACAGCTAGTCAGTATCTGAGGCTAGATTTTAACTCAGCACTCCTGAGTCCAGGCCCAGCACTACTCTATCCATATATATATGTATACACACAAGTACATTTAAATATGTACATGTGTATTTATATATACCTCTCCTCAACCAGCTCTAGTGGAGTTATACATTTAAATATGTGTGTACACACACACACACACATACACACACACACATATTTAAATGTACTTGTCTCCCACACTAGAAAGTAAGATACTTAAAGGGAGTAATTTTTTCATTATTTTTCTTTTCTTTTCTTTTCTTTTTTTTTTGCTAGGCAATGGGGTTAAGTGACTTGCCCAGGGTCACACAGCTAGTAAGTGTTATGTATCTGAGGCCAGATTTGAACTCAGGTCCTCCTGAATCCAGGGCCGGTGCTCTATCCACTGTGCCACCTAGCTGCCCCAATTTTTTCATTCTTTGTCCTTGTGTCTGGAGCACTTAGCACATAGTAGGCACTTAATAAATATTTGAATGAGTGATTGAGGGGCAAGGGTTCCAACTTGTTTCTCCTATTGACTTCCCACCTCTGACATCATAGGCAGGGAAGCCACTAGGGAAGCTGGTAGTTTCAAAGAAGGAAGAGTCCAGATATGGGGGGGGGGTGTATTTCCAAGCAGAAGACAGAATATCTAGAGCAAAGCAAATCTATCTAAAAAAAGCTAAGCCAAAGGGTAAAAAAAAAATCTGCTTTTCTGGACTCCTGCAAGCCCAGTACATTATCTCAACTTGCTTCAGGTTTCCAAGCAATTTCTGGTCTAGCAGTGACTCAGACACATGATTCATTATTGTCTGCAGATTTCCTGGTGTTTGTTGTTTGAGGACAACCAACATGCAGTAGCCCTGGATTACAGTGTCATTGTAATCAACAAAGCCATTGAGAGGGCTAGACCTTGACCCTGATGTGAGTTTCCAGGGCCCTTGTTTCACTCTCTCTCCCATCATTGATTGAGAAAACAGATTAGATCAAGTGGAACCTGTGCAAGGGGGCCTTGGGATAGTAGTTGGCTTGGAGTCTTGATATATCCAAGAGCTCTTTGGGTGTAGGATGCACAGATGAGATAAGCAAATTATTACCCTCAATCAACATTGTATTCTTCCTTCAGAGAAATGGAGGCATGCCCTGACAATATAGGGGAAACAGAGGAGTAGGAAGGAAGGTTTATGTGATTAATCTTTTATGCCTGATATGCCTCAATGGGCGGAACAAAATACCAGCTGAGTAATGAATATATAACACATATTAGATGTTAGGTATTGAACACTTGTACAAATGAAAAACATGGCTTAAAAGAAACCCACCCAAGACAAACAAGTTTATTGTACATAGCAGGCATTTAGGAGTGAATTAATGAATAAACACTGAGGGTATAAATTTACATTAGTGTGTGTAGGTGGAAATTATTCATTTTAATGTGAAATTATGCTTTAATCAGGACCATTTGTTGTTTGGAAAAGATGAAACAATGAAAATTTGAGAATAACCCCATTCTTTTTTATGAATATGTAGATTTTTCATTTCTATTAACTTTAGACTATTTGTTCATTCTTCCAATTGAGTTCTATGGTTGAACTTCTGTATTTCTTTTCCTGGAGGAAATCTAAAGTAAAAAAAGATTTGACATATGACCTTAAGCTGAATATTAGGAAATTTCCCAGAGAATCAAATCTGATTCTGTTGATGTTTTTAAAATTATCATTAAAAAAAAAATCAGTGGCAGAGCAGGTATATGGCACAGTGGATAGAGCACTGGCCCTGGAGTCAGGAAGACCTGAGTTCAAATTCAGCCTCAGACACTTGACACTTATTAGCTGTTTGACCCTGGGCAAGTCACTTAACCCTGATTGCCTCACCAAAAAAAAAAAATAATCAGGTGCATTATAGAGTAATGGTTTAGAGAGATGGCCTTGGAGGAAGGAAGACTCGAGTTCTAATCCTTTGCCTTATACTGTCTATGTGATGCTAGATAAATCACTTATGGTCACGGTTCCCAGAGGCAATGCGCTTAGATTTTAAATTATAGAAAAAGTGCCCATTTACGTTAGCAGAGGAAGTTCCCCACCAGGATCTTCCTACACTGATGAAATAATAGATGTGACCAAACAAGAATCAGCCATGATAGTTGAACTAAAATTTACTGGGTTTTTTTCTCCCATTAGGAAACTCAAGGAATCTAGGTGTTAGATTTCTTCAGTACTAGACATAAAGAGGATGGGGTGGGGGGGGTGTTCAGTGGCATTCAAAAACCAGAATGAGGAGTTGATGAAGAAACTGAACCTTGTGCCAGTAGTTGTAAAAATGCAATACCAGTCATTGTATTTTTGCATCCACAAAAGCTAGAAGCAGAAATGTATTTTTAAACAAAACAAAATAGGTAAGGGTCATTTATATTGTTGCTATTATTCAACTGGGTCTAACTCTTAGTGACTCCATTTGGGGTTTTCTTGGCAAAGATAATGGTTTGCCATTTCTTTCTCTAGCTCATTTTACAGATGAGGAAACTGAGGCAAACAGGGTTAAGTGACTTGCCCAGGGTCACACAGCTAGTGTCTGAGGCCAGATTTGAATTCAGATCTACTTGACCCCAGGCCTTGTGTCACCTAGCTGCCCTGTGATTTATATTACATCCTCAGTTAATGAAAGAGACAGGTAGGTGCACAAGATCTCTTCAAAGTGTAGGATACACAGATAAGATGGGCAAATTAAACCCTTATTTAATACCATATTCTTCATTCACTGATGTCTTTTCTTTTTTTTTTTTTTTGGTTAGGCAATGGGGTTAAGTGATTTGCCCAGAGTCACACAGCTAGGGAGTGTTTTGTGTCTAAGGCCAGATTTGAACTCAGGCCCTCCTGAATCCAGGGCCAGTACTCTATCCACTGCACCATCTAGCTGCCCCCACATTCTTCATTCAGAGAAAGACACATGCTTTGTAGAAATAGAGGAAACCTAGCAAAGAAACAAGATGGAGCAGTGGATAAAGACCTGGTCAGGATGACTTGACCATCCCACCGCTGCCACAGACTGGCTGTGTGACCCTGGGAAGTTTGCCTAACTTCTTAATGACCCAAGCAACTCTCTAACACAATAAATTTTAGAATAGTTGACCAGAGAGACCCCTCTACTAGATGAAATCACAAGTCAGATGTAGACGACCCTGCTCTCCCCATCTCTTTCCTTAATATGTATTACACTCCTCTAGAGGAGGAAGAAGGTTATCTGCAGTACTATTTGAATCTCATTAGAGCTTCTGGCACTAAGGAACAGTCAATAGATACTGGTTAACCTCTCATAAATAAGAGTGAACCAACCTGAAGAATGACTTCTCATTAACCATTTTGAGGTACCCACGCAGAGGAGTGGTGTTCTAGAGATTCTTGTTGCGATATTATATTTAATTATTAATGAAGTATAATGGAAAGAGACTGGATCTGACATCAGAAAACCTTGGCTTGGACACCAACTGGTTTGTGGTCACTGCTATTACTTCATCTGAATCTCATCTACAAAATCTGGCATGCAGGGGAGGGGCAATGTTGGACTAGGTGATTTATAAGGTCCCTTCTAGCTCTAAGGTTCCATGATTGTGTCCTCATGGAAGGTTCCAATGTCCTTTGCAAGTTGTTTGTTTTGCATCATGGTGTTTGACAGCAAGAGGCTTTGATGAAATGGAAGAGTGACTTAAGAGCATCCCCTGGTGGTCAACGTTTGTAATAAGGCATCCTTAGAGTAGCTTAAACATGCAAGAATCCATGAAACTGAGCATGGCTCAGAGGACAGTGAAGAAGAACGTGGTGGGTGGGAGTGGGTTACAACACAACCAATGAGGAGCTTTGAAGAAGAATTGGAATAAGTGATATCACCAGGGAAATGGGTGATTGAGAGAAAAAAAAGAGATAAACATGGAAAGTGGGGTAACTCTGGGTGTTCCAGGCAACTTTCTAAAACTATGAGTTGTGGAGAAGGTGTCAACCAACACCAGTAAAGAGAGTTTCCTCCACTGAGAGTTCCTGCGTCAATAAAATCAGGTCCAAAACAAATTACTTAACAGATATCATCCATTACTAAATCTGTCAGTATGAAAATAGGGAGGCTTTGTGTTCACTTGGTATTTTAACTTTTTCATATCTCTTCTGTTTCTTTAATACATGAGAGAAAAATGTTTTAAAAAATGGTTAGATTCCCATGCCAGATAGGGCAAATACTTTCTTTAAAAGGTGCCTTCTCCTGTGAGTAGTGGATTCCCCTTTACTACACATCTTCAAGCCTAGGCTGCAGACACTTAATCAGGAGTGTAGTAGAGGGGATTTTTGACCAGGTAGGGTCTGGCTAGACTTTATGGTCCATGAGAGTTCCTTCTAATTCTGAGGTTCCATATTTCTGTGATTGTCTTCAATATCCAGGGGATTAAAACAAAATGGGAAGATGAAGCTCTTCCCTTTTTTATACTCTTTATGTAGGGTCAAAAGAAATCAGACAAAATAAAGTTAACAAGGGATAGATAATAGGAATAGCAGTGGACATGGAGTCAGAAGAGACATCAGTTCTAATTCCCACCTCAGACACTCACTAGATGTGTGAGCATGGCCAAGTCACTAAATATCATTGAACCTCAGTTTCCTTATCTGTGAAATGGGAACAATAATACCTCTAATACCTACCTCACTAGATTGTTGTGAGTCTCAAAAAGGGTAATGGATAAAAATATCAACTATTATTAAAGGTGAAAGAATCTACCATTCCAGCATGGTGAGTCATAGAAGATTGAGGGAGGGGGTAAATTTTATTTTATTGATATCTTTTATTTTTGCTTTATCTCTCTTTCCCCATGTATCCTTCTCTACTCAACTTCCTGTATAACAAAGAATAAAAAGGGAGGGGGAGAAGGGAGGGGAATCAGCAAAACTAGTCAACACATCCAAAAAATCTGTTTCACAGCTGTGGACTCACAGGTCTACAAAGGACCAGGGGGAGGTGTGTCTTGTCATATCTCTCCTTTGGTGTCAAACTTGTTCTTTATAATATCACATTATTGCATTTTGATTCTTTTGCAGTTGTTGTTTTTCCATTTACATTGTTGTGCCCATTGTGTCTATTGTTTTTCTGGTTCTGCTCACTTCTCTTTGCATCCATTCATACAAACCTTCCCATGTTTCTCTTTATTCAATAGGGAATAGAATTAATATAATTTCTAAAAACAGTTGTGTGTATCCCCACAGATCTTCTCTACTAAGCTTCCAGGTCTGTAGGAACAGGGACTGTATCATAGGAACTTAGATCTAGAGACAGAAACAATATCAAAGACTATCTAAATGCCATTCTCTCCCTCCATTTTACAGATAAAGAAACTAAGGCCTGGACTGATAAAGTGGCTACCCCAAGGTCACACAGGTAGTAAGGGTCAGAAACAGATTGTTCTACCTATACCATGCACATCCTCCTGCCTCCAAAATGGGATTGATTTTTATCATTGAATTGATTACAATTCAGTTGGGGAGGTTAGTTAAATATTTTCATGTTGGGTAAATGCAAACTTAGTGCCTGATGAATTTTTTCCCACTCCAAATCATAGATGATCCAGACTTTCACAGGGGCAAACTTGTTCCATGCATTTCATTGATTTTTTTTCTTTAACTACTGAACACTGTATTCAAATAGCTTGCTCACCATAGCCAACATAAGCAAGTCTCAGGGTAAAGGTATAATTTGTAGAATATAGGTAACTTTCAATGTTCACAGGAATTTTATGAGCCCTCTCTGTGAAGTCCTAACTATGAGAGTTGAACTGAGATGCATAAAGCAAACTGTCTGAACCAATTTTTTTTTTTTTGGTGAGGCAATCGGGGTTAAATGACTTGCCCAAGGTCACACAGCTGGTAAGTGTCAAGTTCCTCAGGTCCTCCTGACTCCAAGGCCAGAGCTCTCTATTCACTGCACCACCTAGCTGCCCCTGAACCAATTTCGATAAATTTGCTTTTGCCTTGAGGTTCTCTGTTCCAGGCATCTTTAACCCATGGCTTTATGAGACCACTGGGAAATGTTCACCAGAAGGGTATGCTAGCTTATTCAGTCAGTTAACCAGTCAGTTACTCAATCAATTACTCATTCATTCATTCAACATTTATTAAGTGACTGCTGTGTACAAGGAAGACATTGTACTGGCAGAGATAAAATGATACTCAGATGGATTTGTGGTCTCATTCCTTCAACCATGCAGATCACAATTCATCCCTGCCCGCCCATTTTGTGCAACTCTTGTCCATATCTATCTTTGCAACTCGTGAAACAAAGATAAAATGACAAATAAAACATCTGCTCTCAAAGAATTTACCCTCAGGAGGCTTAGTAGGATTGACAATATTAATGACTTTACAAAGATCTTTCCCCACATTAACCCTGGGAAATCAGTAGTTTAACACAGAAATTCTATGCTTCTGTGTCTGCCTTTAGTGTTCCAAAAAAGCACTTAAAAGAGAAATCTCATCTCCATCTGTGTTTACTGTGTTTACACAAAGCCAAATAAACCAGTTAAGAGAGAAAGAACAGAGGCAGGAGAGCCTAGGTTCTTACTGTATTATTATCTCTCTTTTAAAAATGAGGAGCCTAAAGCTTAGGTGACTTCTCATGAAGTTAGTGGCAGAGTTGAAAGAATCCTAGACCTGATGTTAGAAAAGACCTGTGTCCAAATGACACCTCCAACACTTACTAGCTGTGTGATCTAGCAAATTACTTAAGCTCTCTGAGCTTCAGTTTTCTCATCTGAAAAATAGAGATAATAATACCTGTACTACCTACCTTCCTGAATGGTTTGAGACTTAAATGGATGTCAGAATAAGGATTCAAAACTAGATCTTGCTAAGCCTAGCATTTGTTTCATTTCTCCACATGCAATGCCTCTCAAAATGGTTGCAAATAAATATAATGGAAGCTCAAATTAAACAAATGCAAAAGAGAAGCAGAAAAGCATGCACTGTTATGACCTCAGATGAAGGTAGTGCAGTGGATACAGCTCCATGCCTAGAGTCAGGAAGATCTGAGTTCAAATCCAACCTCAGACACTTGCAGTGTGATTGTGATCAAGTCACTTAGCCGTTTGCCTCAGTTTCCTCATTTGTGGTTGTTTGTCCTTTGTTCTAGAAGAGGACCATGACGTCAGGAAGGCGATACGATGACTTGCAAGTGATTTAGATTTAAGTGAGGGAGGGCTGTGCAAAGTCACCAGCCTCACTTTCTCCTCTGGAGCCATCTGCGTCCAGTGGCAAGACACAGATCAGGATGACTGGAGATGGGGTCCCCTCATCTGTAAAATGAGCTGGAGAAGGAAATGGCAAACCATTCCAGTATCTTTGCCAAGAAAACCACAAAATGGAATCACGAAAAGTTGGACACAACTGAAATCATTGGACAAAAACAACAACAATCAGAAAGTATCAAAAAGAGTACCGAATTAGGAGTCAGAGGAGCTAGAGTCAATCCAAGCTCCCCTACTTACTAACTTTAGACATAAAGCACTGGAATAAGTTCCCTCAGGTCCTTTTCAGATCTAAATCTATGACCTCATCATCCTCTGACTAGGTATTACCTGAAGTCCTTTACAGCAACAATTCTATGGTCCTGAATGTGGCAATGGCTCTATAGTACTCTAAAACTTGAAGTAGCTTCAATTTCCCCCTCCATGCAGATTTCTACTGAACAGGTATCAAAAGGATACGTCAAGCTGAACAGGAGTTTAGGAACGCTCAGCCTATTATTACAAGTACTTTAAACATTTCACACTTGTCCTCAAATTTATACATTTCCCAGCAACTACCAGGATGGAATGTTGCAGAGCACTGCCATCCTTGTTCATGAATCTCTCCACCTCTCCCAGCCACATGACACCCAGTCACCTCTGCTTTTGCTGATCCAATATTTAGCCTGTAATGATTTCTTGGCATCTGATAAATGATTCTACTTGTTTTCTACTTCCAAGTCACTTCCACCTACCATGCTGTTTTGGTGACTGACAGCCTATGATTTTAGGAATCCATGGTTCTTGCCAAAAATGTATTTTCACTGAGATGAAGAAAGATTTTACAAAGCAAATAAAAAATGAGAGGCTACTTACAAGATATCTCAATAATAATTAGAGCTTCTCTGAAACTCCTTCCATCCCATATGTGTGTATATGTATATATATAGATATATATGTACATGTATATATATATATACACATGATATATACATATATAAACACATACTATACAAACTTATCAGACCTGCAATATGTGCATAAATAAATATGTATGTATGTATACACCCACACCCCTCCCTATGCCTGGCATCTTCATGTGTATATGGAGGTTGGAAGGGGAGTGCAGCATGGCAGAGTAGAGAGCTGGTCTCAGAACCAGGAAGATCTGAGTTCAAGTGCCATTTCTAACACATGCTGGCTGTTTGACTGGGAAAATCATTTAACATTCAGTGCCCCAGACAACTCTCTAAGATGCTACATTGCAGAGCCAATGCTGATTTGTATTGATGGAAGGAGCCTTCAGTAGGAGTTCCTTTATCCCAGGCATGGCCAAATAAAGAAATGAGTGGATGGATGGATGGTTTAAAAATGTGTCCATGTTTATAAATGTTATTTGTAACATGCATTTGCATTGCAAACTATTATCTACCTGTATATATACATATATAAATATATATGAATTTGTAGCTATGTATGTACATACCTATACATACACATGTATGTACATAATAAATGTCAGAGGCAAGATTGGAACCCAGATCCTCTGATTCCAAAACTTCTTTCCACTTCCTCCTAAGGAACATAATTCTGTTTTGTTTGGTACAACCTGACCAAAAATATGTATGTGAATGTATGTGTATACCTATGTAAATACATGGTACGCATGTATGTGTTTGTGTGTACATGCATGCAAGTGTATGTCTCTCTACCCATGCAGCTATCTGGAAGAGGAAGTAATAAAACAACAACAACAAACCTCTTGTTTCATTAGTCACATCTGTTCTCCTGCTGCTTTTCCAGAATCTTTTGAAAGAAAGCATCTAAACATTTTTTTACAGAGAACTAGCACCCTCTGTAGGCCATCGTCTTAATGCCTGAGTATGGGAAATGGGGCAGATTTTATTGTATTAAAGGGGTAGGAAAAATAAAATTAAAATAAAGGGGCAGAGATAGAAGTTGGCACGTTAACTTCCAAAGTCCTTTACATTTTCATAATTATTTCTTCCTCACTACCCTCCCCTCCCCCCACTTACTTTTAATGGATTGGTATTTGTTACTTTATAGAATAATTCTTCATTTTGCTTGATTTCTTTTTTTTTATTGTAAATAGAGGTAATATTTTTCCCCAGCTGAAAAGAAGCTCTCCCTCTTCATATCCTTAGAATACTTTATCTGACTCTATCTGGTGTTCTCTGTTACAGGGTCCCCTTGTATCTATAAGAGGGGGATGGAGGTTGACCCTCCCTCTAATGAAGGTTTCCTCTTCAGCTTTGAGTTGCTCACAGTCTAACACAGGCCATACTCATTTGGGAACAGGTCATACTGCTGTACAAACAGCATGGACAGGAACCATGATATCCTCAGTATCTAGTAAAGTACATGGCATAGAGTTAAAATTTAATAACTATGTATTGTATTGTTGAATCAAATAAAGGATCATGGGATCATGGATTTGGAGCTGGAAAGAACCTTAGAGTCATCTAACTCAACATTCTCACTTTGCAGATAAGAAAACTGAGGCCAGAGAGATTACATACAAGGTAATAATACTAATACTAATAATAGATAAGTGTCAGAGGCAAGATTTGAACCCAGATCCTCTGACTCCAACACTTCTTTGCACTGCCTCCTAAGAAACATAATTCTGTTTTCATGTTTGTATAGCCTGACCCAAAAAAAATTTTTTTTTACCAGCACAGTGAAATGAGTTAATATATAATCAAGAAACTCAGGGCTGTTCAAAAATTTGATATGAACTACTTGGGGGGTAGGGTTCCCAATGAGACTGCTAGTACTAGAGTCAGGAAGACCTGCATTTAAATGTGGCCTCACACATTTAATGGCTGTATGACCTTGGGAAAATCACTTAACCTCTCTGCCTCAGTTTCCTCAACTGTAAAATAGGAAACTTATTTCAGTGGCAGGCTGAGAGGATCGGGTTTTTTTTCCATCTACAGTCACATGCTTAGTTTTCTCTCCTAGGCAAACAGACACTACAGAGTAACCCCAATTAAGTGTTTAGTTGTTAAGGTCCAACCGTCTTAAGGCAAATTGCTCAGGATTGAGTAATCCTGGTTTTGGTTTTTTCTTTAATTTTTATTGATATGTTTTATTTTTACATGTCATTGGTTTCTAAATCTGTCCTTTCTCCTCTCCTAGTCAGCAATCTACCCTTTTCAACAAAGAAAAAAAGAGGAGGGGAAAAGGGGGAAAAGAGGGATGTTTATCAACTCTCACCCGACAGCACGTGAAATATTCAGCACCTTCTCCCACCTCCACTTCCAGAAAAGGGAGGGAGGGAGGGAAGTACATTTTTTTCAACTTTCCTCTAGGATAACCTTGGTCATTATGATTGCAGTCAGTCCATTTACATTTATAAGTACGTATATGTGTCAGGTATGAGTAGCTAGGTGGTGTAGTAGATAGAGCACTGGGCCTGGAGTCAGGAAGACTCATCTTCCTGAGTTCAAATCTGGCCTCAGACACTTCCTAGCTGAAAACCCTGTTCGCCTCAGTTTTCGCCTCAGTTTCCTCATCTGTAAATGGCAAACCATTCCAGTATCTCTGCCAAGAAAACCCCGAAAGGGACCATGAAGAGTTGGAAATGACTGAACAATAGCACACTAATAAGCACGCTAATAACACAATTGAGGAAACAAAAAGCATTTATTAAGCACCTACGGTGTGTCAGGAACTAGGGATACACAACCAAAACAGATAGAGATTGAGGGTAGAGCTGTGATTTAATCGCTATAGAGAATTCTCAGAAGAGGAAACTCCCTTGTCAACACACCTGTAATCACAAATGTAAGTAGGAAGACAATTCCTGCTTTTGAGGAGATTTTTCTAGAGGGTTGGGGAGAGAAGGAAATACATGAAAGGAAGTTATGGGGATGGGGAGATTGAAAAACATCAGGTGTGCAGCTTGGAGAAGACAGAGGCTGCCTGGGCTGGGCTTTCTCCTTAAATGGAGGTTCTAAGAGGTACCATCCAATTGGAGGGAGAGGCTGCAGGTGTGGAAGACTTCTGATAGGTGGATTCTGGAGCTAGAGGGGAGCTTCAGGATGAAGAGCTGAGACATGATAGAGCAGGTCTGGGGTGTTGTGGAGAGGAAAAAGGTATGGCTATCAATATTCAGTTTCATTTGTCATTTCTGTTTGCATTGCTGCTGTCATTGCATGTGTCATTTTCTCGGTTCTGCTTATTTTACTCCTGTATCAGTTCATATAAGTCTTCTTTCCCCATGCATCTCTGAATTCTACATATTCATTACTTCTTACAGAGCAGTGATATTCCATGATATTTAGCCACCACAATTGGTCTAGTCTTTCCCCAGTCAATGGGGCAGGAAAAGACCTTGGAGGTCATCCAGTACAATTCATCCCAGAATAAGAAATCTTTTCGTGTAGTTCCAACAAGTAGCAGTGCTTGAACACCTCTTGGGTAGAAGAAATAAGTATTTCCCTAGGTAACTGATTCCACTTTTGGCCAGCACCTATTATTAAGAAACTTTTTCTTATGTTGAGCCTAAATCAGCCTCTTCTACCAGTTATTCTCAGTTCTGTCCACCTAAGGCTAAGCAAAACAAACCTAGTCCCCCTTCCTTGTAGAACAGTCTTTAAATGTTTTAGCAATTATCGTTGATAACTCTTGTCTTCTCTTGCCTGAATGATCCCAATTCATTCAACCAATCTTTCTCATAGAGCATGGCCTCCAGTTCCCTCACCTTCCTGGTTGTCCTTCCTTTGAAGGCTCTTCATATCATAAATGACCTTTCTAAATATGATGCCCAGAACCAAGCACATGACCCCAAATCTGGTCTGACCAAGACAGATCATAGTAGAACAGTCACCTCCCTTGTTCAGGTCTATGTCTTTGTTAATGACTTATAGCAGCAAAGTACTGAAGTGGATTAGATCAATAGAGTTGGAGTCAGTAAGACCTGAGTTCAAATCTGACCTCAGACTCTTACTAGTAGTGTGACCCTGGGCAAGTTTCTTAACCGCTGATTGCCTCATTTTCCTCAACTGTAAAATGGGGATAATAATATTGATGTGGTTTAGGGTTGGTGGGAACCCCAATGACATGGTTTGGGGTTGCTGGGAACACCAAAATGGCAGGGTACAGGGCAATATCCGCCTGGAATGAATTCATACACCCAAACCATCTTCCAGTCAAGGAGCAGTTTATTGTAATACCTACAGAAGCAGGCAGGGTTCCTAGTGAACCTGCAACTTAATGGGGGCTGAGACTGATGCTTTTATATAAAAAAAGGACAGTGAAAGGATCTGGTTAGGATTAAGGAGTGGTAAGTAGTCTGGGGTGGACCAAGAGCTACAGTGAAAGGAATGTCAAGAAAGCTGATTAGGTATTTTGGTGGGCTGGAGTGGGCCAGCTGCCTTGGGTAGAAGCCAGGGATCTGGGCTGCTGAATTGTATGGGAAAATTCAGGGACTGGGTTGCTTTCAAAGACATGGTCTTTTCCTTTTAGGAGTCCAGGTGCCATCACTCCATCAATATAACTTACCTCCCAGGTAGGAGTTCGAGGGGTGAGGGTTTTAGAGATATATAGATATATATATATGAGAATTCCAATCGTCCTTTTACCAAGCCCACCCTGCCCCTGCCCTCAGAGTCCTCGTTGTTGTTCAGTCATGTCCAACTTTTTCTGATCTCATTTGGAGTTTTCTTGGCAAATATACTGGAGTGGTTGGCCATTTCCTTCTCCAGCTCTTTTTACAGATGAGGAACGAAGGCAAACAGGGGGAAGTGATTTGCCCAAAGTCCCACAGCTAGGAAGTGTCTGAGGCTGGATTTGAACTCATGAAGATGAGGTTTTCCTGTTTCCAAGCTCAGCTCTCTATCCACTACACCATCTAGCAGTCCCAGGATCCTAAAAGATAAGGGAACCAAGCTTCTGTTATGATTCCCTGCCCTTCAATGACAGTACAGCTTAGGATCAGCTCCCTTTGCCCATGATCCCAAACTAGCTGGAGAAAAATGAGGATAGAAGCATGAAAGCCTATGCTTCAGCCTGAACCTAATAATAGTTCTCATCTACATTGTGCTTTAAAGTTTGCAAATGGGCTTTATATACATTACCTCATTTGAGCCTTACAATATCCTGGGAGAAAGGTGTTATAATATACTCTGTGACTGCACTGATAAAAACAGGAAGAACAATAAAACAAAGGGGGGATGGGGATGTTGCATACTTATGATGATAAGTTTAGCCCTGAAAAAATTCTCCTTCCTCCCTCCCTTTCACTGGAGAGATGGAGAAGGACCATGGGTGTGGCATGTTTCATATGCTGTCAGACTAGGTCAGCCTTGGTTGTTTTATGGAATTGTTTTTTTTTTCTTTTTCTTCTTTTTTCATATCTGTTAAAAGGGAAGGCTGGGGAAAGGAAGGAGAGATATTCAGAAATGGATAGATATGGTATAAAAAACAAAAGATACCAATAATGCTAAAACTGTTTTAAAAGTTTCCAAAAAAATCCTTCATTGCCTGGGTCTTCATGCCGTCCAATAACAGCTGTTATTGGCACAAAAATGTCCATTCAAGGAAGAAGAGGGGAAGGGGGCACAAACAGACCTCCAAAAGGTAATAGTAAAGTGGGGAATGGGGAGGAGGGAGGCCTCTGGGACCAGCAAGCATCTAAAATATCCCCTGAGGTTTACAAGTTCCTGCCACTTCATGGTTTTCAGATATCTGGGGACCTTCTGTTGAATTCTTACTACAGAAAGTGACTTCAGAGAGTTGACACTGTAATTTGCTACTACCCTGACATTGACATGGCCAGACCCTCGGAAAGTCTTTCATGAAGATAACACCTCCAACATGGCTGTAGGGATTAATCCAACCCAAGTCAGCACCTCCTCTGAGGTACTTCAGATCTCTGCACATTTTCATGGAGGCTTGCATCTGCCAAAAAGAATGATACCATCAGAGAAGAACTGCTGCAAGCAGACAGAGCTAACATTTGAGCTTCATACTTGGAGATGAAATCAACTGACTCCCACACACCTTCCTAGCTGTGTCTCTGCATTGGCTCATCTTCCCCTCCCCCAAAACGTCTCTTTTCCCAGTGGCTCACTAATATCTCAGAAATGGTCCAATCAGTAATTTTCCTTCTTCCAGGGCAGGTCACCAAGATCCAGAGATTCTAAAATCACTCTGTGGGGATCCAGCATGCACTCAAGTTTGCCAGATGGACTCCAGGCTGAGAGTACCTGTTTTGTACCATGGTTCTTTAATTCTCAAGTCACAAATCAAGGCTGGTTATCCTAGGAATGAACACAACCTTCCTGGAGGATTTGGCCCCAGACAAGTCATCCACATATCACAAGGTGTTCCCACCTTCAAATTACCTAGGAATCCAGGCATAAATAATGCCAACCAACACGTGCACAGCCTGAAAACAACTCACCCTTTCCCAGCCTCAGCAATCAATCAAACCAAGTACTAATTCTCAGTCTTCTGTGCACTCCAATACAGCTCCCAACATACTCTATCCAAACACCCTGGGGCCACCTTCCAACCACACCTCTACCGAAGATTACCCACAATGGAGCTAAAAAATGCCCTGAGGTATTCAGTACAGGATTTAATCACCAAGTAAACTATATTCACATGATGATATGATTAATGAATCAAACATCTGCTGTGTGCCAGGAACTGATGATACAAAGATGAAATTAATGGAGATATGGATTATACCTTCGATTTCATTGATTTATAAAATACTAGGAGGAGGAACTCCATCCACTAATTCACTGATCTTAAAGAGAGTTGTCAACCACCTTCAGTGAGGATGAACAAGATATCAAGGTCAGCTACTGCACTAATGGTAAATTCTTCAATTTAAAAAGGCTACAAGCCAAGACCAAGGTGAAGGGAGGGTTGGTGCATGATTTTCTGTTTGCAGATAACTTTGCACTCAATACAGCCTCTGAAGCTGAGATGAAACAAAGTATGGATCAATTCTCTGTTGCTTGTGCTAATTTTGGCCTAACAATGAACACTAAGAAAACACAGGTGCTCAGTCAGCCACACCACACAGATGTGGAACCACTGGTCACAACAAATGGAGAAATTTTGAATGCTGTGGATAGGTTCACTTACCTTGGCAGTATACTTTCCAGGGATGTACACAGGCATCACCAGAGGTAGCTCAGTGTTTGGGAGGCTCTGAAGGAAAATGTGGGAGAAAAGAGGCATTAGACTGACTAGCAAACTGAAGGTCTACAGAGCCATTGTGATGAACTCGTTGTATGCCTGTGAAATCTGGACAGTCTACCAGAGCCATGCCAGGAAACTGAATTGTCTTAGGAAGATTCTGAAGATCACCTGGCAGGATAAGATACTAGGCACTGAGGCCCTTTCTCAAGTTGAACTGCCAAGCATTCAAACTCTACTGCAGGGACAGCTAGGTGGCGCAGTGGATAGAACACTGGCCGTGGAGTCAAGAGGACCTGAGTTCAAATGTGACCTCAGACATGTAGTAGCTAGCTGTGTGACCCCAGGCAAGTCACTTAACCCCCATTACTTCCAAAATTGAAAAAAAAACAACCACCCCACAAACTCTACTGCAGAGAACACAATCCCCATGGGCTGGCCATGTTTGAATGCCAAGCATAGGCTTGCCAAAAAGACTGTTTTATGGAGAACTCACACAGGGCAAATGCTCACATGGTGGTCAGAAGAAGTGATACAAGGACACTCTCAAGGTCTCTCTTAAGGACTCTGGAATTGATTATGTGACATGGGAGACACTGGCACAGGACTGTTCAGCATGGTGTGCCCTCATCAGAGAAGGAGCTGTTCTTTATGAGCAAAGCAGAATTGAAATAGCTCAAAAGAAACTCAAGATGCACAAATTTAGAGAACCCACTCCAAATATTCACATGGACTGTTTGTGCCTGACCTGGGGTACAGCATTCCGAGCTCATATTGGTTTGATCAGCCACAGTCAGACACATTGTAACTTCACTCTAACATAGTGATGTCCTTTTGATCTTCTTCAAGAATGAAGGAAGATTGCGCAATGACTAACGTTGACAGACTCAGCCCTTCTCAGCAATGCAAGGATGTAAGACATCTCCAAAAGTCTCATGATGGAAAATGCTATCCACATCCAGAGAAAGAACTATGGAGTCTGAATGCATATCGAAGTATACTATTTACTCTTCTTTTTCTTCTATTTTGTTGTTTCCTCTTTCTTGTGGTTCCTCCTATTGGTTCTAACTCTTCCTTACAACATGACTAATGCAAAAATATGTTTAATAGGAATGTATATGTACAGCCTATATCAGATTGCATGCCATCTTGGGGAGGGAGGGGGTGAAAAGTTTAAAACTCAAAAGCTTATGGAAGTGATTGTTGATAACTCAAAATAAATTAATTTTTAAAAAAAGAATGAAGGAAGACAATTAATCTTAAGAGAGTAACCTAGAGCATTGAGAGGTTAAGTGACCTGCCCAGTACAGGTCAGCAATGGGACTTGAACTCAGGTGTTCTTGGCTCTGAAGTCTTTAATCTACCCACTACCCCAGTGGTGCCTTCAAGGAGCTTACATTCTCATGGGGGGTGGGATGATAAATATGTATCTTGTGAGCCACCAATAATATAACAAATGGGAGACCAACCATTAATATTAATGTCTCTATTATGAGCCATTAGGGTAAGAAAATACAACTGGGCCTCCTCTTGTAGTCTCCATATTGATAAATCAGCAGACTGAGTGAAACGGCCTTTTTTCCATCATTTAGAAAAAAGTACCATGGGTTAATGGCTAGGATTATCTTCCTCACCAATTATCTTGCAGGGTGCATTGGTGAAGTGGAGAGTGTAGAGTCTCTCCTGTCAGATGAACTGAGTTCAAATATCAGCTCTGATGCTCAACACTTCTGTTACCTTGGACAAGTCATTTGACTATTCTGTGACTCAGTTTCCTCATATGTAAAATGAAGGGTCTAGATGACTGCTATCTAGAATTTTATGTTCCATTGGCCTTATTATAATAGGCTATTATGCCCTATAAGCAGACTAGCTTTCACATCCTTTCTTTAAGCCTGTAAGGACTTAATGCATTATTTTCATTCATCTCACAAAGAGGCATACTGGTGATTAAGAACAATCAGCAGGGCTTAGGGAGGTGAAAGATCCCCCCACTTTCCTCCCCCACCAAGGGTCTATGATTCAACCTATGAGCCAAGAAAGCGAATTGTTCTGAGTCATTCTGAAGCTAGCTCAGCAGGAAATTCCAGATCCACCGAGCTGACTAGAAGACAGGAAACAATGGAAAATAACCAGTACAGAGATTCTTAGCCTGGGGTCTGTGAACTGATTCCTAAAAAATATATTAATAACTTTATTTCAGTTTAAGTGATTTCTTTTGTAATCCTATGTGTTTTATTTTATTAATTTTTAAAAATTATTCTGAGGTGGGGTCCAGAGACACACACAAAAAGGTTAAGAACCTCTGATTAAAAAAAGGGGGGGAGAGATAAGGAAGAAAGAGAGGGACAGAGGGAGAGGGAGAGGGAGATGGAGGGAGAGAAGAAAAAGAAGGAGGAAGAAGAAGAAGGACAAGGAGGAGTAGGAGGAGGAACAGAGAGAGAGAAGGAAGAAAGGGGAAAGAAGGAGGAGAGAGGGAAGAGAGAAAGAGAGAAGTTAGCACAGAGTCCAAGAGAACATGGGGAAGAATAGGTATAGAAGCTAGGTGGCACAGTGGAAGTCTGTCAGAAACACCTGAGTTCAAATCAGCCTCAGATACTTACTATCTGTATGACCCTGAGCAATTCATTTAATCCTTTGTCTCCCTCAGTTTCCTAATCTGTAAAATGGGGGTCATAATAGCACCTACCTCCCAGGGTTATTGTGAGGATCAAATGAGATATATTTGTAGCAAGCCTAGAAGTATTACATAAATGATAGCTATTATAGCTATACTTACTGTAAAATGGCACATTGTCTGAACCAACCAGCGATGTGTTTCTTATGGTCTCTGCCTTACTTCATCAAATCATTTGCTCCCATAGGCTCAGACACACCATCCGGCACCCAGAACACCTCTCTTGACTTCAAGACAGTAGATTAGCGTGGATTAATGAAGGAACATTTGTGGAAATCCTTTACTAAATCTGGGTAATACGTGTTGGTGGCTGGCTTTCATGTCCTTTTCTGAGGCCTGCAACTCAGACGCTCTACCAAGTACTGGAATCATCTCCATTACCTCCATTAGTCTAGGATTTCCTTAATGATGTTGTCTCCTTGTCAGTCCAAAATTAGAGGGGTTAGTCAAGGACTTAATGGATATTAAGTTAGGTTGAGGCAAGCCTGTTACGTAACAAGGACCACCAGAATACAGTGTAGGCTGTAGAATCCTAGATTTAGAGCTGGAAGGGACCTTAGCTTTGATCTGGTCGTCTATTCTAACCCTCTCATTTAACAGATGGGGAAACTGAGGCACGGAGTGGTCCAGTGACTTGCCCAAGGTTATATAAGTAGTAAGTGGCAGAGGTAAGATCCAAACCCGGGTTCTCTGATTCCAAAGCCAGCATGCTCTCTCCTAGACCACCTTCTTCATACAATGTTTGGTGAAGAGGATGACCCTAGCCATT
This sequence comes from Phascolarctos cinereus, assembly GCF_003287225.1. Lineage (NCBI taxonomy): Eukaryota > Metazoa > Chordata > Mammalia > Diprotodontia > Phascolarctidae > Phascolarctos > Phascolarctos cinereus. Next base: position 261,926,997 of record NW_027555514.1, on the reverse strand, counting down.
AGGCCACAAGATTTTTCATCTAAATAATGAACAAGGGCCCTCACCTTGTCTGCTCATTTTCATGTAGATCTATCAATAGGGAGACCACAAGAGGATGGCCAGTCCTGATTTCTTGCCCTCAGGGATCCCAGGGATGCATTAATGGCTAGCCTCCCATTAGTATTTCTACTTGTATCATGTGTTGTTTATATTTTTTTCCCTAAAAAAAATGAAAACTTCTTTAAAACATTTCTAGGATAGAGAATTGGCCTCAGCACCAGGAAGACCTGAGTTCAAGTCCCACTTCTTGCCCTTGTTAGCTGTGTAAACTTAATTGACTTAACCTTTCAGAAAGGAAAGAAACAAGTCTTTATTAAGCATTTACTCTGTGCCAGGTACTTTACAAATATTATCTCATTAGATCTTCACAAAAACCCTGGGAGGTAGGCACAATTATTATCCCCATTTTACAGTTGAGAAACTGAAGCAAACAGAGGTTAAGTGACTTGCCCAGAGTCACACAGCCAGTGAGTGTTTGAGGTCAGATTTCTGACTCCAGGCCTAACATTCTATCTACTATATCACCTAACTGCTTGGGTCAGCGGTGGAGAACCTGTGATCTCAAGGCCACATGTGGCCTTCTAGGTCCTTGGGTGCAGCCTTTTGACTGAGTTCAAATTTTACAGAACATATCCTTTTATTAAGGGAATTCTCAAGCACAGCTCTTTGACTGAATCCAAACTTCACAGAACAAATCCCCTTAATAAAAGGATTTGTTCTGTAAAATTTGAACTCAGTCAAAAGGCTGCACCCAAGGACCTAGAAGGTGACATGTGGCCTCAAGGCTGTGGCTCCCCATCCCTGCCTTAGGTGCTTCAGGGTTCTAAACAAGTCTCTAAGATTATAAATTGCCAAGAAAGTACATTGATAAAGGCAGTTTCCTCTTCTGAGAATTTTCTATAGCAATTAAATCACAGCTCTAATCCCTATTGCCATCTGTTTTGGTTGTGAATCCTTAATTCCTGGCATGCAGCAGGTACTTAATAAATGCTCATTGTCTCATTAATTGTATTTTTAGTGTGTTGCTGTTGTTCAGTTGTTTCAGTCACGTCTGACTCTTCATGACCCCATTTGGGGTTTTCTTGGCAAAGATACTGGAGTGGTTTGTCATTTCCTTCTCCAGCTCATTTTACAGTTGAGGAAACTAAGGCAAACGGAGTTAAGTGACTTGCCCAGTGATTCCCCCGCCCCAACTTTTCTTTTTTAATCTTTGTTTCAAGGGGTGCTTTATTGAGTCAGAGAGATGTATCACACAGCTAGGAAATGTCTGAGACCATATTTGAACTCAGGGCCCAGCACTCTATTCACTGCCCCACCTAGCTGCCCTGTTATTATTTTGGGCAACCCTGAATTCCTCCATGTAGTCCATGAACATAGGGACTGTGATATGTGGGATGTGCACAAAAACCATGGATCGAAGTCATAGTTCATGTAGATGGACGTTTGGGGTGGATGAGTAGATCAAGATATTTTAACAGAATGCCGCTTTGAGCAGTGAGACAACCATCCACTCGATGGTGGGAAATATAGCACCTCAGACACTATGTAAGTTCAAGCCTGGTCTGAGTTGTCTGTCTACCCTTCAGCCTGGGGGTGGTACACTTTTTGGCAAAGAGCTGAAAACAAAGCAGATATGATTGATTAAGGAAGAGCTAAATGAATTGTGGCCTATAAATGTCATGGAATATTACTAGGCCCTAAAAAATGAATGAGAAGAATTCAGGGAAGCATGGGAAGACTTACATAAACTGATGGGGTCAACTAAGCAGAATCAGGAAAGCAATATATGCAATGATGAAGATGACGATGACAACAACTGAATTCTGTGTACTTGTAATGAATAAAACTCGACCCTGGAGAAAAGGTGAAAAGATGCACCTGCCTTGCTTAATGGTAGAAGAGTGGGACCATGGATATAAAATATTACATATGTTGTCTGGCATGGTCAACATATTGATTGGATTTGCTGAACTGATCCCCCCCACCACACACACACACACACACACACACACACACACACACACACACTTCTCTTTCTTAATCTTTGTTTCAAGGGATACTTTATTGAGTCAGGAAAAGGGGGAGGGATAAATTTGGAAAGGAATGTGTTCTAAGTTCAGATGTATCACTAAAAATAAGATATTTAAAAAATTACTTAGAGGGCTATGAATAGTGGAGTCTAGAAATAATAATAAACTGCAGCCCTTGACAAGAGGTAATATGAGAGAAGAAACTGGAGGGGTCCAATAACTGCCCCGTGGGAACAGTTGGGCAGCCTTGAAAGTAGGGAGAACATTGGCATAGTGGTCAAAATGAGTTCACAGTAGATCTACCATTACCAGAATGGCATCAGACCTCTGGGGTGGGCAGTGAGCTATAACAAATAATAATCATAACTGACACTTGTACAGCCCTTTAAAGTTTGCAAATTATTTCAGTGGGGCCTCACAACAACCCTCAAAAATAAATACTCCAGGCATCGTCCTTATTGTACAGATGAAGAAACTGAGGCTTATAGAGGTTAAGTCACTTGCATGGCCATGATCACACAGTTAGTAAACGTTTGAGGCAGGATGTGTACCCACATCTTTCTGAATTCTACCCCTTGTAATCTCTCAAAATTCATTTGTGCTGCCCTTCAGAGATAGAAAGGAGTTGTCAAGGGTGGTAATAAGCTTTCCCACAAGGCCATTGGTCTAGATTCACACTTCAGAAGACTAGACACACAGGCATTTGTTTTGACACACTTCTGAATACCAGAGCCCTGGGGTCCCTACTTAGAATGTTTTGAACACTATCCATGGGAGAAACTTCCCAAAAAAATCTGAAACTGAATTCTATATAATTATTATGGTCAAACCTAGAGAAGAAATGAGAAAATATAACTCTTCCCTTCTCTTTAAAGATGGGAGATTGTGGGTGTGGAACATTGTTTATACTATCAGAATTAAAAAGAAAAGAGAGGGGAAGGGAGAGCAGAGAAGGGGAAAAGAGGCCTCTTGGCCCAGTGCCATGACCATATCTTGCCAGAAGAAATGTACAAATATAAATGGAGGTTCAAGAGTCTACTGGAGGAGCAGCTAGGTGGCACAGTGGATAGGGCACTAGCCCTAGAGTCAGGAACACCTGAGCTCAAATTTAACCTCAGACACTTACTAGCTGTGATCCTGGGCAAGTCACTTAACCCCGATTGCCTCCAAAAAAAGAAAAAGGAAGGAAGGAAAAGAGAGAGAGAGAGAGAGAGAGAGAGAGAGAGAGAGAGGAGAGAGAGAGAGAGGAGAGAGAGAGGGAGGGAGGGAGGGAGGGAGGAGGGAGGGAGGGAGGAAGGAAGGAAGGAGGAAGGAAGGAAGGAAGGAAGGAAGGAAGGAAGGAGGAAGGAAGGAGGAAGGAAGGAAGGAAGGAAGGAAGGAAGGAAAGAAAGAGAGAAAGAGAGAAAGAGAGAGAGAGAGAGAGAAAGAGAGAAAGAGAGAAAGAGAGAAAGAGAGAAAGAGAGAAAGAGAGAAAGAGAAAAGAGAAAGAGAAGAAAGAGAGAAAGAGAGAAAGAAAGAAAGAAAGAAAGAAAGAAAGAAGAAAGAAAGAAAGAAAGAAAGAAAGAAAGAAAGAAAGAAAGAAAGAAAGAAAGAAAGAAAGAAAGAAAGAAAGAAAGAAGAAAGAAAGAAAGAAAATATACTGGAGACTGTCCCTCAACCAATACCAAGGGCTATAATCTGCTTGAGTATTTGGACATCTGGGACTGAGCATAGGTCATATCATGGACTTAGTGCTGGAAAAAACCTTAGAGATCATCTAATCCAATGCCCTCATTTTTCATATGAGCGACTACTAGCCCAAAGGTGTTAAGTGACTTGTCCAAGATCATATCAATTGTATTTGAAAGAACTGTGATTCAAACACAGATTCTCTGATTGCCAATTCACTACTCTTTTCCCAACACCAGGGCTGGCAGACCAGGTCTACAAGACCCATTTGAGCTAGATTGGGTATGGGGTTTTTGACTGGCAAGAGGGTTTGGTGAGTTGGATGATCCACTATATATGTAAATTTTGGTTTTCACTGCAGTTCCTCTGTCCACCTACTACAATAGCCTGGAATACAGAGGGTAATGAAGAGGAATCTAATTTTTTTTCCCAGTCAAATGACAAGGTTTATTGTAATACCAATAGTAGTGGGTAGAGTTCCTAGCGAACCTGCAATTTATACAAAAGGACAGGGAAAAGAATCTGGAAGGGATTGAAGAGTGGTAAGTAGTCTGCGGTGGGCCAGGTGCTGAAGTGAAAGGAATGTCAAGTAGGCTAATTAGGTGATCTAGATGGGATTAAAGAGTAACAGGTATATGTGCCAGAAACCTAATTATGCCCAGATCTGGTACTGGATAAATCTTTGGATAGTCTGTTCCTTCTTCTGAATGTGAATGATTGAGGGGTGTAATACTCCTCCAAGATGGCAACTCTATACCTCACATGCAGTTTTCATTGTGGCTCACTGCTTTTCAGATATCATAGAGCTGTCTGTGGAGAGGATCTCCCCTCTACAATGCATCCTCCATACAGCTACAAAATGATATTCTGAATGTCACTCCACTGCTTAAGCAACTCTGGTGTCTACTTATTACTTCTAGGATCAAACACTAACTTCTGTTTGGCATGTCAAGTGTTTCATAACCTGACTTCAACCCACCTCCCCAGGCTTATTATTTCCCTTCAAGCACTCTTCAGGCATTCATCACCTCTCACCTGGTCTATTACAATAGCCTCGTTTTTGGTCTCCCTGCCTCAAGTCCTTACCCCTCCAATCCAACTTCTTCATGGCTGCTAAATTTACTTTCTGAAAAATGGATGTCTGCTCATGTTATGCTTCTGTTTGATAAGCTCCATGGGCTCCCCATGGCTTCTAGGAGCAAAAATAAACTGTTTGACATTTAAAGATCTCCTTATTATTTTCCTCTACAATCCAGCCACAGTGGACTAGTCACTCTTTGACACAATGATATTTCATCATTCTATGTCTTGCCTCCAGGACTTTTCACTGTCTCTCATCCCCTGGCCCCTCCCAGTGCATGGAATGCACTCCCTCCTCTCTGTCCACCTCTTGGAATTATGAATTTCCTTTAAGACTCACTCAAGTACCATCTTCTACATGGAGCCTTCCCAGCTGCTCTCAGCTGCTAATGCCCTTCCTCTCTAACTACCTTGTACTCATTCTATTCTGCACTTATGTAGATGGGTGCATGCTGGCTTCTCTTTTAGAATGGAAGATCCTTAAGGACAGGAAACGGTTTCACTTTTGTCTGTATCTCTAGCACTTAGCTGGAGTGCCAAGCATGTAGACAGTCTTAACTCATGCTTCTTTGAATGACTGATGATCCATTGATTCTTGTCCTTCTTCAATCTCTTACTTCCATGTCTTCTAGCAGGTTATCTCTCGTGCCTAGAATTCACTCCTTTCTCCCCTCAACCTTTTAGAATCTCTTTCTTATTAATCAGTTGTTTCACTCATGTCTGACTCTTCATGACCCCATGTGGAGTTTTCTTGGCAACAATACTGGAGTGATTGGTCATTTCCTTCTCCAGCTCATTTTACAGATGAGGAAACTGAGGCAAACAGGGTTAAGTGACTTGGCCAGGGTCATACAGCTAGTGAGTGTCTGAGGCCAGATTTGAACTCAGGGAGATGAGTTTTCCTGACTCCAAGTCCAGCATTCTATCCGCTGCGCTCTCTCTCTCTCTCTCTCTCTCTCTCTCTCTCTCTCTCTGTATGTGTATGTATACACACATGTATATACATACACATGCATGTATGTATGCATATATAAATGGATATAAATTGTGTACACATATGTGTATATGATATATGAACAAACCTATACCTATGTAATATATACACATATATAATACACATATTCTCATTCTCATCTTTTTAATGGGAGGTGAGTTCAGATGAAAATGTTTCTTCTTCCACCCCTTCTTCATCCTTTTTATCTTCCTCCTCTGCTCCTTCTTCATCTTTTCATTCCCCTAACCAGCATTCAATAAGTATTTATATAATATTTATTTCTCCATACTTTAAAAATATCTATGAGTCCTTGAAATTCTTGAGAAGTGACAGCATTTTCCTAGGATGAATTTGATTTTCCTGGGTGGCATCCATTGAAATATTTAATATTCCTATCTTCTCAGTAGCAGGACACCACCTGAAATTCTGGAGGCACAGGCAAATGACCTTGGTTAAGTGCTTATAAGCAGAAAGTCTTAAATAAAGCTGCTCTACTTAAAAGGTTCAGAAGCATCTTGGCTCAGTGTCAAGGAAAATAAGTCTATACTAAAGAACTTATGATGGGCGGTTTTCAACAAGTTTTCTCTTTCAGTCTATTAAAGGACTTATTGGTCAGACCTGGAGGGTGGAGAGGACACACTTTGTGTTCTTTCTCCTTGGTGTCATCTGAGGACACATTTGCCCATCATACCTCTTCTTTTCACTCTTAATTGCCAGAGGAGAGATACTTAGAGATCGTCTGCTTTCAGCCTGAACATGATGCTGTGACCATTGGAAAGGTTCCATAACTTGTCTGGAATTCCTAGGACACCCCTGGAAAGATATGGATTGCACAGAGGAAAGAACACTCTGGACTGAGTCAGAAGACATGAGTTCAAAGTCCAGCTCTCCTTCTTGTCCCTTGTGTGACCTTGGGGAAAATTACTTCAATTACTTCAAATTACTTCCCTAATCTCTAATGGGATAGAGTTGGACTAGAAGCCCTCTAAGGTCTCTTCTTCTATAATCCTAAATCTATAATCAAAAGAGGTGTTTACCTTATTTCATTCCAAAAGCTTGGATGATAAAGAATTATGCACTGGGGAAGCGAATGGTTCATGATATTTTGAACCAATGATAGCTACCTTCCATTAGAGGAGGATGAAATATACTGCTCTGCTGTTTATGCATGGAACAGGTCATTCTGTTTTCCTTGTCACTAAGTTACGTATCACAGATCAGTGGGCCCTTGGGATCATAGGTGTAGAACTGAGAGGTACCTTATGGATCATCTAATCCAAGCCCTTCATTTTACTGAGATCGGTGAGGAAAGAGCATGTGTCCAGTTGTGCCAGCACATCCTGGAGTGAGTAGTACCATTGGCTCACCTTCAGATCAGGGGAAGGACCAGTGGTAATAGCTCTTGCCAGGGTATGCCTGTACACCCAGCCCTGGGCACCATGCAGGCCTATGTTTACAGATGAGACATCTATGACCCAGAAAGGTTATGGCTTCCTGAAGATCACACAGAGTAGGCGGAAGAGCCAAGATTCAAACTCAGGTCCTGTGACTCCAGGTTTGGTGCCATGGGGCTTCCTACTTCACTCAGATGTAATCTCTATGATGGGTCAAAAAAACAAAAAAAGACAAAAATGTTTATTTCTTTGTATTTGCTAAGATCCAATGGGCAGATCAGGGATAGCTCAACTAAGCTGCCACTTTCTTCTACCTTTTGCCTTTCTCGATCCCTCTGGCTGTCAATACACCCTCCCTCTCTTTGTATACTTGGCATTTGAGGTACATTAATATTATCATCCTTCATTTATAAACAAAACTTTAATTAGCAAGACTTCTTCCAATACCTGAAGTTTCCTTTTTTTTTTGAGGCAATTGGGGTTGAGTGACTTGCCCAGGGTCACACAGCTGGTAAGTTTCTGAGTCTGTATTTGAACTCAGGTCCTCCTGACTTCAGGGCCTGTACTCTATCTACTGCACCACCTAGTTGCCCCCCTGCAATACCTGAAATTTCACATGAGTAGTTTGGGGAACCCTATTATTGTAATAGGTGCAGGTAAGCTTAAGAGAAAGTATGCCCTCAATTAAAATGAAACTCACAAATATTTATTGAGCCTCCACTGGATGCAAGTCAATCAAACAATGAAGGCATAGGACCTGGGTTAGATTCCTATTTTGTTGTTAAACATTTCTCAATTACATTTTATACAGGCTGCCCCTCTGATCTATAAGATCCCAAGGTCAGTTCATTGATAAAGCATCAGAGAAGGGTTTCAGTGGAGAGAATCATATATGAAAAGACCCTCCCACCAAAGCCCCCTTATGACGTCCTGGATTTTAAATCTGCAGACCTGAGTTGGAAGCCCAGCTCCTCCATCTACTTGCTGCATGACCTTAGACAAATAATTTCACTTTTTTGAGCCTCAGTCATCTCATCTGTAAACAAGGAAAAGTTGGACTGGGTAAGGAGTTCCTAACCTAGGGTTTGTGAATTTAAAAAAAAATTGAGAACTGTATTTCAATATATAATTGTCTTCCTTTCAGAGAATATTCACAGTAATGAGATTATGCATCAATGAGGCAACTAGGTAGAGTAGTGAATAAAGTACTGGATTTAGAATCAGAAAGACATGAGTTCAAATCCTACATCAGACACTCACAAGCAATGTATCCCTAGACAAATTTTTTAACCTTCTTAGCCTCAATTTCTTCATCTGTAAAACGGAAATAATAATAATAGCACCTACCTCCCAGGATTATTGTAAGGATCAAATAAGGTAACATATGTAACCCAGGTTTCAGGCCAAGGTGGTCATATGTTACATATATGGAAAATTCTTAGCAAACCTTTAAGTTCTATATAATTTTGTGGTTGTTCAGTCACTTCAGTTGTGTCCAACTCTGTGACCCCATTTAGGGTGGCAAAGATACTGGAGTGGCTTGCCATTTCTTTCTCGAGGTCGTTTTACAGATGAGGAAACTGAGGCAAACAGAGTTACGTGACTTGCCCAAAGTCACACAGCTACTAAGCATCTGAAGTCAGATTTCAACTCAAGAAGATGAGTCTTCCTGACTTCAGGCCCAGCCCTCTATCCACTGTGCTACCTACTTTGAGTATTTGAGAGTGATGGAGAAAATTAGATTAAAACCCACCTTTACAGAAACACACTTCTGGAGGGAGAAGGAGCTGGCATTATTTTAATGTTACCACATATTCATCCACCAAAGGTAGGGTGTTTCTACATCTGCCTGGGACTGACATTCCCTTCTCTCTTTTCTCTGGTCCATCATTCTCCTGCCAATGCATCACTGAGGAACAGTTTGGCCAAGAAGGGGCCAAGATTCCAGAGAAGGCACTCAGGATCTTCTACATCCTGGGCTAGGCTGCTTTGACCAGATTTGCTATCCCAGTTATGGCACCTACACAAGCCAAGAAAGGGGATTTGCTTTAAACAAATAAATAAACAGAAGGCAGCAGACAGCAAGGGAAGAAGAGCCCAGAACAATGCTGCTTCTAAATCGTATTTCCTGCTTCCATTTAGCAGAATTTGCAAAATGCGACGCTCTGTGCAGGGTTTTATGTTCCTGTGGTTAATTATACCCTGTCTCTCAGTAACTCCATAGCCATTTAATTGATCTGTTGGCATCTGTATGCATTTTTCTTTGCTAATGGTTAATGGGCTTAATTACTATTGCTGTGTTGGAAGACTGGTCTTAACAATTCAGAGAAGGAACTTGATTTTGAAAGGGGAAAAACCTAGAAGAGGAGAAAGCAGTTATGTGAGTTTTTCTTTTTCTCTGAGTCAAAGTGGGGGGAAAAAACCCCCAAGAAGTATGCATAGCCAAAGCTTTTAGCTATGGTCTGAATGTTTGTGAAGAAATGTATCTAACCTAGTTGTGTCAGATTGTATTATAGTACCATGGAATTCTCAACCTGGAAGGGACCGCAGAATTGCAGGGTTTTCAAAAAGCACATAATAAGCGTCAGAATGAATAGGGTAATAGACCAGTTTAATCATGTAAAGCTAACTATGTGAGAGCATATTACATGGGTGACTAAATATGGTGACAGCAAAATATAATTTATTTAAGGATCATGCTACATTTTTAAAACCACATTTGGAACAAGTGGATTAGAAGGGGGAAAAAACTGGTTAACATCTTTTCCATGATGTGGTTGAGGACAGTAAATTTGGGACTAATTGTGCAAATGACCTGAAAATAATATTTTAATGAAAATCACATTATACTATAGCAGTCCAAGGGATTACCACATGAGTTTGAAGGGAACTTTGGTAAGATTTTCTTTGGCATCACACATGTACTGACTTGGTAAGATTTTTAAATAGCTGAGAACATCAAATCTCTTGATTTACTGTCTTGGACAAGCCAATCTAAAATGGTAATTTAAATTTAATGGTGAGTGCCTTTAAATGCACCCAAACTCTCCAGTTCACAAAAACAAATCTGACATTGTGGAGTTTTTGACTTTGAAAACAATATGAGTTTGAAATAATTGAAAACAAACCCTGCAAGCACAGCAGTACCCAGCAGTCAGCTCTGTCCTAGCTAAGTGGGTCATGCCTCCATATGGAATCTTCATTGTGAAAGATTTGGTCCATGGAATTCTACACAAAACAATTTCCTAATGTCTTAGATTTCCCTGTGAACCAGGTGCCTTCATTATTCAGCTGTTTGTTTGTTTGTTTTAAACCTCCTATGGCCACACACCCCATTTTAAAAACAAAGAAACAAGTACAACTATCTCTGGCAAAAAATCTTATGGCTTAAAGTCTTCCCAATGATCCCAGGTACATACCAAGAGGGTCAGGATACCTCCGTGTCCTGGGCTATACAAACTCACAGAAGAGAAGCATAAAATGTTAGAGTTATAAGAAAATTTAAATATCATCTAATCTCTCACCCAGTGCAGCAATACTTCCTGAAGCATAGATGAGAAGGTCCACTCCTTTAATAGAGTAACTTTTATATTTTGGCTTGGTGAGCTAAGGGCAGTGACTTGCACATTGTAGGTGTTTAATTAGAATTTACTCAGCTGAATTCCTGGTAAGTTAACATCTGTTTTGAATACCTCCATAATAAGTATCTCTCTACATTATAATTTAGCCCATTCCAATGTGGGAAAAATCTATGTTAGGAAAGTTTCTTTGTTGAGGAAAAACCTAAATTCTTCATAAACATAAAGTGTTATAATCACAAAAATGGAAAAAAAAACCCGTTATTATTATTCATCACAATCCTTTCATTTTTAATAAGTTCAGATAGATGTCCCTTCCTGGGACAAATTGGAAACCTGCCATTATTCTTATATTTCACATGTTCTTTGCCTATTTTTATTATTATTAAGAACAATTAAGACTATTATTGTTATTAGTTCTCTTCTCTGCAATGACACAGAATGTCTGATCCCTCATTCATATCTACCAGACTGTTAGTCATATTTTCCTAAAGCCCTCTCTTCTTCAGACTAAACATCTCTAACACTCTCAAGCATACTTCACAAGACATAGACCTCTAGATCTCTCACTGCTCTGCTTTCCCCTTCCTAGGGTGCCCTCTAGTCCATCATTGTCCTTAAAATTAGGAGCCCAGAACTGGATGTCAGACTCTAGTGTGGTCTGGCCAGAAAGCCCACCACCTTCTTTGCTCTGGAAACTTTGATTGCATGAGGCCTGGCCATGATTTTCCTAAGTTGTTTTTTTTTAATGAATACATCACCTGTTGGTATTATGTGTTTTTCATCTGAGCTACCACCAAGCCAGATCTCACAACAAAATCTTCAATGGCTCTTATAGTAGGCAATTGATTTTTTTTGAAGTTCTTTATTTCTTTTTATTAATTTCTTTTGATTTATCAGCAATCACTTCCATATGCTTTTGAGTTTAAAATTTTTCTCCTCCTTTCTCCCCACCACCCTCCCCAAGACGGTGCACAATCTGAATAGGCTATACATACACATTCCTATTAAACATATTATCACATTAATCATGTTGTAAGTAAGAATTAGAACCAATAGGAGGAACCACCAGAAAGAGGAAACAAAACTCAACAGAAGAGGAAAAAAAATATCAAATAGCATGCTTCAATCTGTATTCAAATTCCATAGTTCTTTCTTTGGGTGTGGATAGCATTTTCCATCATGAGGCTTTGGAGATGTCTTAGATCCTTGTATTGCTGGGAAGGGTTAAGTTTATCAATATTAGTCATCACACAATGTGGTTGCTATTGTGTGCAACGTTCTCTTGATTCTGCTCACTTTACTCAGCATCGGACCATACAAGTCTTTCCAGGTTTTTCTGAAGTCAGCCTGTTCATCATTTCATATACCACAATAGTATTCCATTACATTCATACACCGCAACTTGTTCAGCCATTCCCCAATTGATGGGCATCCTCTCAATTTCCAATTCTTTGCCACCACAAAAAGAGCTGCTATGAATTGATTTTTTTAACTTAAACGTGACTTCATGTTTAACCCTATTCAGTTTTCCCTTGTTTATTCCAGCCCAACTTGCCAAGATCATTTTGAATCTTAATTTCATCATCCATCATATTAGCCATCTCTTCCAGTTTTGTGGCATCTGCAAATGGGATGACCCTTGCCCCCCATCAATATTTTCATCAAAACCATTGCTAAGAATGTTGAAAAAAACCACCAAGGACAATGCTACTTAACATGGCTCTCAAGTGAAATGGAAGGTGCCATGGTACAGTGGAAAGACTACTAGATTCTAGGCCTCAATTTTTTTGTTTGGAAAATGAGAAGGTTGGACTAAGATCCGTTCTAGCTCTGAGTCTATGGTTCTATGATCCTGTGATTAATCAATCTATGACTAATCAATATTCTTGGAAAATGGTTGCTCAACCTGAAAGCTAACTTAAGCTAAAGATTGTCAGAGCCAACCCAGAGAGGTAGAATAAAGCTGCAGGGAAAGGGTTGGCTTTGAAGTCAGAGAGCTTGAGGTCCATTTTTCCCTCTGTCACTTAATAATTGTGTAACTTTGGGCTAGTCACTTAGCCTCTTGGGGACTTAATTTCCTTGACTGTGTAATGGGGAAGGGACTGGACTAGATGATTGCTGAATTCTCTTCAACTTCTAAATTCATAACCCTATAATCTGGTTGCTAGTCCTATTGCCCCAGTGAAGGAGAAATATCAGGTAAGGAGTAAAACCCTTTTGGAAAATGTTCAGGGTTATTAGAATGTAAGCTTAAACCTATGCTACATCCATTTCCTTCTCTTCCTTCTAAGAGAAGTGACAATGGGCTGGCTCAGACCATATTCAACCCAAAAACTGACTTCCATTTTCCATCTTGCTCGTCATGAACATCCCTACACACTACAAGCTGTAGTAGTCTTAGAGCAATCATTTTTAAGACTGGATATTGATGGTAAGGGAAATTTTGTGACTTCATTGGTGTAAGGAAATCCCAGAAGAGGAAACTCCCTCTACAAATGAAGATTGTCAACCAGTCTCCAATTGGTAATGATAGAGTGTTGCTGGGGGCTCTTGAGAGGTTTAGACTTGTCCAAGTTCATACCCCAGACACTGCCAGTATGTGTCAGAAGTGGAACACAAGCTTAGCTCTCTTGACTCATATGGTCCAGCATTCTTTCCACTACACCACAGAATTTCATTCCCTGTCCCCCATGAGTTATTGTCAACTCCACCTGGATGTCTCATCAAAAACCACACATGTCAAAAAACTAAAAACTGTCCTGTCAGAAATTGTCATCCACCTCTCTTGAAATGCTCACTGCTTCCTTTACTGCCAAAGACAGCTCCATTTTCCTGGGACCCCTAGAATGAGGAACCTTGAGCCAGGGGGAAGTGGGCTGAACCTGGAATCACAAAATCCAGATCTCATTTTTTATGTGACCTTGGATAAGATATGAGTTTTCTTATTTGTAAAATGAGGGAATTGGACTAGGTCACTCCTACTAAGGTAATTCTTCCTCCCTCCCTCCTTTCTTTCTTTTTCTTTGTTCTTTCCTTCCTTTCTTTTTCCTTCTTTCTCTTTTCTCTTTCTCTCTTCCTTGCTCTCTCTCCTCCTCCATTTCTTCCTTCCTCCTTCCCTCCCTTTCTTTCTCCCTCCTCTCTTCTTTTCCTCCCTTCCTTCTTCCTTCTTCCTTCCTTCTTTCCTTCCTTCCTTCCTTCTTCCTTCCTTCTTTCCTTCCTTTCCCTTTCCATAATTCCATCCATTACAAAGTCCTAATGATCCTTTTTCAATTCTGTAGCCACCAACAACCATAGGTCACATCCTTGTCACCTCATTTTAATGTAGTAGGTTTATTAGAAGCTTTTCCTCTGCAGAGGCCTGCAGTCATCTATTTTTCAGGATACTAGGGCCATGATATAGAGGTGGAAGGGAGCTTAGAGGCTATTTTGTCCTACCCTCTAACTTTATGGAGGAGGACACTGAAGCCCAGTTTAACTGATATGCTCAAGGTCACCCAGTATATGGCAAACATGGGTATATGAACTCACCTCCTCTCACTCTAAGTTCCATGTTCTTTCCATTGTACCATACCAACTTCATCAGCACCATTTCCATAAAGTCACTTCCTGCTCAAGAATATAACATGTTTATTATCTACTATGTCACATCAAAATGTCTCAGTCCCTTAATCAAGGCCCTCTGTCAAGTTGCCCCAAGAGAAGAGAGTGAATACAGAGAATGTTCTAGGCCTAGAGAACAGGCTGGACAAAGGCATCAAGGCTGGAGATGGCATGGAATATCCCATGTGGAGAAGAGCAAGGTGACCAGCTTGGGTACAGTTTTGAGAGTTTGAAGAGGAGTAAAGTATAACCAGCCTAGAGTGATATATTGGAGTCAGATTGTGAAAGGATTTATGTTCCAGATAGCAGAGTTCATATTTTTATATTATATCCTAAAGGCAAAAGGGGCTATTTAAAAATCTTTTTTTTTTGCCAGACCTATAATTTCATTGTTCTAAAAAACTCCAAGAGTGCTGAAGAATTGCTGAGTATACCTCCCCTATCCCATTCATCAATAGGACCACAGGACCTCTCACTCACAAAGTCACCTCCAAGTCCAGACACTTCCCTCTGGGGGTAGATACTCAATCACTTATAATCAGGAATGATGATAAAGACTGTGCTTAGGATCTCATTAGTATTGGGAACTCCCCAGTGAGGAACCTTTCTCTACCAGTACCTTCCTGCAATGTACAATCTTAGGGAGCTGCCTGGGGAAATCAAGAAATTAAATGACAGCCAAAGTGTGTCATAGGTGGCACTTGAACCCAGGACTTCCTGATATAGAGGCCAGATTTCTAACCACTATGCAATGTTATCTCCTATTGCAATTTGATATAGAGGCCAGATTTCTAACCACTATTCAATGCTATCTCCTATTGCAATTTCTCATACAGGCAGATCATAAGGGGGAAGTCTGAGAGCCCCCTGACCAAATGTCAGAATTTCCAGGAAGAGCTGTGGGTACCTTGCCGTTGGCTAGGACAACCTAACTAAGGCTATACTACCACCAATGAGTTTGCAAATTGAAGATGATGAGTCCACATCTGGTGGGATCTTCTATATGGATATCATTATTGAAAACAGGAACCTGGGGATGGAACAGAATAATCTAGCATGATAGTTTCATAGCTTTTTCAGTCCATGGCATAGAATGGAAGGGACCTTAGAGATCATCTCTTTCACTTGTCTCATTTTACAGATAAGGACAGAAGTAAAGTGATTTTCCCAAGATCTTATAACACTTCAGTGCTTTTACCTCTCCATTAGGAGCTTGGGAGTTATTAGTAAGTGTTATTATTATTATTATTATTTTATATATGAGGAAACTGAGGCAGACAGGTTAAGTAGCTTGCCCCATTGCAGGTGTTTAATAAATGACAGTTGATGGATTGGTTGCATATTTGAAAATAGAACATAAGAGCCTAAATTTAGAGCTGAAAAGTAACTTAAGGTCAAAAATTCCACCTCTCCCCCTTTATTTTGCAGCTGAGGAAACCGAAGCTGAGAGAAAGGAAGCTCAGCTAATAAGTGTATGATGTAGAATTTGAACTCAGGTCTTCTGTCTACTGTGCCCTCTAGCTCCCTTTAGCTCCCTACTCCATCTGTTACCCTCAAAAATACAACCACAAGGACGGGGAGCATTTGATGACATTCTTCAGGGATAAGTCAGGATGTTAGAAAGTAGTCAGAATGCTGAGGCGTAGGACTTTAAGGTGACTGGAGACTAGTCTGGGTGCTATGAGAGCAGCTGTGTGGGAGGAGTGAGATTGTTTTTAGTGACTGCTGTTGAAGTTCCAGTTGGACTAGATAGATGGCTTCTGAGGATGGGAGTGCCCTGAGAGAGTCAGTGAAGGTGAGGGAAGAGAGTGAGGACTGATCCCAATCCATCTATACCATGTTTAGGAGGGATTTCCAGGACCTAGGAAAGCAGCCTTTCAGCAAATGTTTATATGTCCTATTGATAGAGTGTTTTCTGGTTATTAAGTATTGCGTACTGTTTATTGTATGCTAAAAGTAAAAAATATCACCTGTAGCATTCCGGCACCTGTGTCTGCTTCCATAAGGAGCTACCTATCTTATGCCAAGGTCTTATGATTGGTGCTTTCAGAAAACAAAGCTCATTCAGAAGGAAGTCAAGTTAGCTAGGAGGCAGGAGCTCAGAGCTGATTTTGATTGGGTAGATCAACAAACCAACATCCCCATAGAACAGGGGCTTGTGTCCTCCCCACCCCCTACCAGTTAGTAGCTATTAGCACTACTTGAAATTTGAAGGAATATTTTGTGAGTGGTCTAGGTACTTGAGGGTTCACCACAGAACTCCTTTCTTTGTATAGGTGTCTTATTGAGTGCACAAAGACAGTGCTTGTGGCTTCAAGAAATGGTGAAAAACTCCTGTCTAGTATAATTTAATTGATTCAGAGACAGCTAAACTCACCTTCAGTTCCTCTTTCAATAGGAGAATGCCTGAGGGGCTAGGGTGGCGCAGGGCACTCTAAACCCTCTAACGCTGCTCTTCCTTGCCCGGTTCACATTTGCTGTTGGGATGTTAGGAAAACCCTTGAAGGTAATAGATGAAGCATGAATAATATCTGACTTAACCTGCCCTAGTGATGCAGTGGGCAGCTTGAAATGACAAAAAAGTATTTCTTCCTTGTCTTGGATCATTGGAGAAACATGGATCTGGAAATTTAAAAAAAAATGTGGACCTGTTCATATGTGTTTTTCTTCACTGGTTTATTTGTTAGCTCCTAATAACTCCTTTCATTGATATTATTCCTGCATCACCAGTAGGAAGGTTAATAAAGTTCTGAATGGAACTTTGGAATGGAAAGAAATGGAAATGGAAAAAAAAATTAATTCTGTCCTATCTCATACACTGCCTTATCTCAAGCTAAGCTCAGGTGGCAGAATCTTCCGGGGGCAGAGGAGAACCAGCCTAGCCTGATATTAAGGTCAGCGGCTATTTATAGCACTGATGCTTAACAGGTTTTTTGTTTTGTTTTTGTTTTTCAAATTTGTAAGTTGAACAAACTTTAGATGGTGGTCAGAGAGAGAATGAATTCGAATACATCCTGCAGTGAAGCCATTCAAATGTGTC
This sequence comes from Phascolarctos cinereus, assembly GCF_003287225.1. Classification (NCBI taxonomy): domain Eukaryota; kingdom Metazoa; phylum Chordata; class Mammalia; order Diprotodontia; family Phascolarctidae; genus Phascolarctos; species Phascolarctos cinereus. Next base: position 261,909,571 of record NW_027555514.1, on the reverse strand, counting down.
TTTCTTTTCTTTCTTTCTTTTTTTCTTAGGCAATTGGGGTTAAGTGATTTGCCCAAGGTCACACAGCTAGTAAGTGTCTGAGGCTGAATTTGAACTCAGGTCCTCCTGACTTCAGGGACAGTGCTCTGTCCACTATACCACCCAGCTGCCCCTTCAGATATCTTTAAGTAGCCATTTCAGACGCAGAGTGGGATAGTGGAGAAAAGTCTGGCCTTGGAGCCAGGATGACCTTTTGTTCTGGTTATCCCTGAACTTGCCGCGTGGCCATAGACAAGTCACTTAATCCCTCCAGACTGCCCCCCAACCTTCTAAGACCAACTTTTTGGTCTCAGGACCCTTCCCATTCTTAAAAATTATTAAGGACTCCCCAGCAAGCTTTTATTCATTCATGTGAGTTATATTTATGAATATTTATCAGATTAGAAATGAAAACATTTTAGTATTATTCTAAACAATAGTTTTAACCTTGTACACTCACTGAAAGGCTCTCAGGGACCTCTAGGAGATGCTAGACCACACTTTGAGAGCCCCTGTTTTAAGACTGTAAGGTGTAGAACTTTGCCAAGCTTCATAGTGGGATGTATCTAAAGGTCCCCACATGAAAGAAATAATAGATAGGTCTGAATCAAAAAAAAAATGCGGACCTTGAAATGAAAGGTTTGATCTAGATAACCTCCAGACCTAATATTGTGTGCCTTTTTTATTGTTGTTGTTCAGTCATGTCTAACTCTTTGTGACCCCATTTGGGGTTTTCTTGGCAAGGATACTGGAGTGGTTCACTTTTTTTTCTCCAGCTCCTTTTACAGATAAGGAAACTGAGGCAGACAGGGAGGGTTAAGTAACTTGCTCAGGATCAAACAGCTAGTGAGTATCTAAGGCTGCATTTGAACTCGGATCTTCCTGACTCTAGGCTTAGCTAAGCTGGGCTTGGTTTATAAATAAGGAAATTTAATTAGATATTGTCCCAGGTCCCTTCTAGCCATAAATATATGATCCTATCTATGACAAGGGTTAGGGGAGAAAAAAGAAAAAGACAATTCAACAAGTATTAACTGAACACATGGAAAAAGCACTGATTCTAGAAGGAGAGGATCTGCATTCAAATCCTACCTCTGACACTACTCATGTGACCCTGGACAAGTCACAACCTCCCTGGGGCTCAGTTTCCTTATCTGTAAAAATAGCTGGCCCCACATCAGCTCTATATCTCTGATCCTCTGAATACTTTCCAGTTACATTAGGTACACTCAGAAAATTTAAAACGTCTTCTCTGTTTATTGATGGCCAAAGAGAACAGGATGTTTTCTTTTAATAGTCTGTAGCCAAAAGGAAGAAACAACAGTTCTGGAGGAAGCCTGTGAAAACCAGCCCTTGTAATCTAAGAATCTCGGGACACTGTGAGCTGTTTTGACAAGAAAACCTGAAGCACAGAATGAATCCCTGTCTGAGCCAAGAATGAACTCAGATTGTCTCCAGCTTCTCAACCAGTGGTGTTTAAAACAACAGTAACAAAAAAGAGTTTGCTGTAGACACAAGTTCCAAGTGGTCAGCCTCTGGACAACACCTTGCAAACGATATTGTTCCAAACATGGGTGGGGAACCTATTTGGGTATGGGGGGGGAGAGGGAATGCATTGGGTCATGAACAAGCTTAGTTAGTCAACAAACTGATTAGATTCAAGAGGACCAAAAGCATGCAATAAAGGAGATAGGGGACAAAGAGCACTGGGTAGAGTGGTGGGCCTGGAGTTAGGAAGACTCATCTTTCTGAGTTCAAATCTGACCTCAGACACTAGTTATGTGACCCTGGGCAAGTTATGCAACCTTGTTGGCCTCAGTTTCCTCATCTGTAAAATGAGCTGGAGAAGGAAATGGCAAACCACTGCACAAGAAAACTCCAAATGGGGTCATAGAGAGTCAGACATGACTGAAAAAATGATTGAACAACAACAATCCTCAGCACCTATCACAAATTCCCAGCAAAGAGGAGGCACTTAACAGATCTTTATTGATTGATTGACAGATTTCTGGAAATATTCCAAGACAAATGACCTTCTGAATTTATTTGAATGTACTTATTAGGAAGAAAATCAACAGTGTAACAATGTGAGTTTTTCCATCACTTTCAATAAAAGAAATATTCACTTCATTTGGGCTCTAGTCACTATTATTTGGAAGCATCCATGCAACTAGTGTTTGTCAACTGAAGCAATTAATTTTCAGAACATATGAAGGAGTGAGCTCTCCCACCCCTTCCTGACCCATGATGTTGAGCCAGATGTTATCACAGGCTATCTTTAGGGCAATCATTGAAGCATATGCAGCTTCTTCATCAATAATGTAATTATCCTCTATTCATTCTTTCAATAACAGAAATGGGGTCCAGATCCTTGTACAAGAAGTGACTAAGAAGTGAGAAACTTTAAAAGAAAACTCCAGTTGTCAAATTCTCATGAGGATCTCAGATAAAGATTTTATTTTTTAACATAAATGAGAAAACCTTACTCTAAAATGGTACCTTGCCTCTTCTAGAATAATACATATTAAACTAATTATTTCAAGTCTTAGCATGGAAATTGAACCCAGAAAGCCCCAAGAGGAATTTGCCAAAGTCAAGCAATGACTTGTATAACTCCACTTATTCCATCCCTTGATTAAGTTCCCTAAAAAGTGTCTTTAGCTTGCTAAGAAAAGAAAGAAAGAAGGAAAGGAAGAAAGAGAAAGAAAGAAAGAAAGAGGAAGAAAGAGAGAGAGAGAGAAAGAGAAAAAAAAGCAAAAAAGCGCTAAAACTCTGGATTCCTTTAATTTGACCAGCCATTGACTTCATAATTTACAATTCCATTCTTCTCTGATGGGTTTTGAACACCCACTAGCATCAATATTTAATCTTTACAAAGTATTTCAAATTGTGCTATGTCAAGGCTCAGTATTATTTTTAGGCCTACGAGTTGCTTTTAAAATCTTAATTCAAACCATTAGGTAATTACGAGGCACAACCCATAAAATAAATGTCATACCATTACCTCAAAGGTGAAGAAGCTCTTTAAAATCTTTTGCAGAAATGATCAATGCTTTTTTTCCCTTTTCTTATTTTGTATTTAAGTTTTAATATTTAAGTTTACAATGTTTCTTTTTCTTTTCTTAGTGTATATTTAAGTTTGAAATAAATTAATAATAAAAAAACAAAAAAATGATGAATGTGAATGAATACAAAGCATGGAAACATCTACATGAACTGATACAGATGGAAGTGGGCAGAGCCAGGAAACCAATATACACAAGGACTACAATAATGTAAACAGAAAGAACTAAACTAATAAAGAAAAAAATCAATAGTGGATGTTGCAAAACGATAAAGAACAAGCCTGGCTTGAAAGAAGAAATATGAAAGGATACCCCCATGCCACCATTTTGCTGAGGTGAGAAGGCCACAGGTTTTATGCATTGCATATATATTTAGACTTTTTCAGTGTATTGATCAGTTATGCTAATTTTTTTCCCCTCTTCTTTTTCTTGGTTTCTTGGCCTTTTGTTTGTTTGTTTTTTAAAAATGCTATTTGTTATATGGGATGGTTCTCTAGGAATGAGAGAGGGAGGAATACTAGGGCAAACTACTATGATATTTTTTTGTTTGGTTGGTTGGTTGGTGAGGCAATTGGGACTGAGTGACTTGCCCAGGATCACACAGCTAGTAAGCGTTAAGTATCTGAGGCCAGATTTGAACTCAGGTCTTCCCGATTCCAGGGCTGGTGCTCTATCCATTGTGCCACCTAGCTGCCCCTTACTGTGATATTTTTTAAAAAGACATCAACAAAAACTTATTTTTAAAAAGTCTTTCATACACATACAAGTTATAATTTAGTGTTTTATATTTAGATATGATAAAATCTATGCTTACAACTATTGACATGGCAGATAGAATGCTGAACCTAAAGTAAGACCTGTCCTCAGACACTTATTGTGTCCCTGGGCTAGTCACTTAACCACTGTCTGCCTCGGTTCCCTTATCTGTAAAATGGGGATCATAATAGCATCTACCTCTCAGAGTTGTTGTGAGGATCAAATGAGATGATATTTGCAAAGAGCTTTGCCAGCCTTAAAGCTCCATATAAATTCTAGCTGGTGTTATTATTACTGATTCCCTTAGTCAGGATGTCTGTCTAGTTGGCACAGATAGTTGTCCTTAGAGCAGGGGTGCGGAAACCTGTGGCCTCAAGGCCCTCTAGGTCCTCAAGTGTGGCACTTAGACCGAATCCAAATTTCACAGATCGATTGTTCTTAATGTTCCTTTCAGATTTGCTTTATGGAGATATGTTCAAGTGATCAGCTTTATTGTGTTTATTTCTGTTTCTAGAATGATGTTTTTGAAAGAGGAAACCATTCATTAAACTCCTGATGAGAGGCCCGCGCTGTTCACTTCCCGAGCATCTTGGCAGGTGTCTCTCCATTATGACTGTTTTCATGTAATTGATGGGAGCATGGTTTCCTTTGATGAAATTTGAAAGGTCTACTGAAAGGTATTGAAGAAAGGCTTTAAAGTCTAGCTTGCCAGGAGTCCCTATTCTTGTGTTTATTAGATTCTCCCTTCACAGAGTCTCTCATCCATCCCTTTTTTGCCTTTCCCATAGTCACTGCCCTGGTTTAGGCCCTAATCACCTCTCTCCTGGGTATTACAATAGCTTCCTAATTATTTTCAAGGTTTTTTTTGTGTTTGTTTGTTTGGGGCGGGGGGAATCTGGGTTAAGTGACTTGCCCAGGGTCACACAGCTAGTAAGTATCTGTGGCTAAATTTGAACTCAGATCTTCCTGACTCCAGTTCTAGTGCTCTATCCACTGAGCCACCTAGCTGCACTGCTTCCTAGTTCTTTTCCCAAGTTTTTCCTGGGCAGCGAGGTGGCACAGTGGATAGAGTACCGGCCCTGGATTCAGGAGGACTGAGTTCAAATCCGGCCTCAGACACATAACACTTACTAGCGGTGTGACCCTGGGCATGTCACTTAATCCCATTGCCTAGCCAAAAAAAAAAACAAAACAAGTTTTTCCCCTCAGCATTCATCCTGTATGCACCTGGATTCCAAAAGCACAGATCTGATCATGTCACTCCCCTGCTCAAAAAGTTTCAGTGGCTCCCTATTACCTGTAGATATATAAACTCTTTTGCTTGGCTCTCAATTCCTTTCACATTGCTCTGGTTTCAACTTACCATCTCAGGCTGATTACACATTACTTTCCATAGCACACTTAAATGCTCCAGCCAAATGGGTCTTCTTTATGTACTTCATAAATAAATTCATTTCCTCCCTCCTCGTCTTTGTACATGCTGTGCCCCATGCCTAGAATGTACTTACTGCTCACATCCTCCTCATAAAATCCCTAGCTTCCTTCAAGGCCCAATTTAAGTGCTAATTCTCCAGCTGCTAATTCCTGCTGCTTCTTTTACCCCCACTATCTGTTTGTGGAAGATGGATCAGCTTTCTTCTACATCATCCCAAGAGCAGAATTAGGGCCCATGGAGAGAAGTTGCAAACTGACAGATTTTTGGCTTGGTGTCAACACTGAGCAGTCTATGAAAACTTAAAAAGTTTTGATAACATTCCAATAATGTGAAAAACAAAATTAGGGGGCAGCTAGGTGACACAGTGGATAGAGCACTGGCCCTAATAGTCAGGAGGACCTGAGTTCAAATCCGGTCTCAGACACTTGACACTTACTAGCTGTGTGACCCTGGGCAAGTCACTTAACCCCAACTGCCTAACAATAAAAAAAAAATTTAATTTTTAAAAAATTAGTCTCTTGGACTAGAGGACCCAGAGGGAAGGCCTGCTAAATGAAATGATAGTCTCTTTCAGGATAATGGCTCTGGGAGGTTACCCATTTATTCTGATGCATACATTTCTCCCCTTCCAGAGCAGGGCCAATGAATGGGAGTAAGAAGGGAATCCACCTGGGCAAAAACAATAGAGGCCCAGCTATGACCTCAAAGCATAAACAGAGTGCATGTTTTCTGCTCACATTCACAGTTGGACTCAGTCCAGAGGACCTGGCCTGAGAATCATGAAAGGGAGACCAGAGCTGCCAGTGCCAGGAAGGAAGGGGGAGGGTCTTAAGTCTAAGTGGAGCAAGTTCAACAAGGTTCCAGAGATGAGAGAAGCACAAGTTTTGGTCAACGAATGGCATCTCATGAAACTTTTCTTTTAGACACAACCTTTTTATTTTATCGAGAGGTAGCATTGTACAGAGGACTTTGAGAAAAGAAAACATTTTTGAATCCTGCTTTGGACACTATTCCTTAACTGTTCTGGGCATCATTTTCTTCAGTCTATAACATGAAGGGATTGGATTCAACCTCTAAAGTCCTTTCCAGCTCAAACTCTACAATCCTAGGTTGTACTAGCCATGATCCTTTTATGATTGGCTCTATCAGGGCCCTGCTTTCATTCAGCATTTATTAAGCACCTATTGTGTGCTAGGAGAGAAGCAAAGTTTAAAAAAAAAAAGCAGTACTCTACTCTAAGTCTAACCAGGAGAATAAGATACAAATAAAAGAAAATCTGAATACCCAATTTTTGTATAGAATGCTTTAAGGAGCTCCAAAGAAAACTACAGTCAAATCCATGGTCATTGATGTGTGGTGGGAGGGGATGTGATCAAGGAAGAATTAATGGAGTTTCTTGGGTGTCTTGTCGCAATCTACTTAGCAATTTGGGAACTTTATCATGAGACATTTTAATTCACATAAGGGAAAGCTTAAGGCCTGAAATAAGATAGCCAGTGCCAGGAACATGGGAGCAGCAGCTACCAGGGGAGCTTGTACATATCTCCATACCAGTACCATGCTGGTAACCCCAAGAACCCAATGGATGAATCAAATGAAGACCACAGATTTTCTTTCTTTTTTTAAATTTAATATTTTATTTTCTCCCAACTCCCAATTATTTATAAAAACAATCTTTTACTTTCTTTTAAAAAAATTTTAAATTCCAAATTCTTTCCTTACCTCCTTCTATCTCTTCTTCCCTCCCCACCCCCCCACCATTGAGAAGGCAAGCAGTTTGATATAGATTAAACATGTATGGTCATATGAAGCTTATTTCCCTGGTAGTCATGTTGTAAAAGAAAACACAGACAAAAAAAGAAAGCCAAGAAAAATGAAGAAAGTAAAGAAAAAGTATGCTTCAATCTATATTCAGACTCCACCAGTTCTTTTTCTGGAGATGGATAGCATCTTTCATCAAAAGTCTTGGAATCATTGTATTGCTGAGAATGGCTAAGTCATTCACAGTTGATCATCATACAGTATTGCTGTTACTGTGTACAATGTTCTCCTGGTTCTGCTCATTTCACTTTGCATCAGTTCATGTAAGTCTTTCCAGGTTTTTCTGAGAGCATCCTGCTCACTATTTCTTATAGCATGATAGTAGTCCATCACAATCATATACGACAACTTGTTTAGCCATTACTCAATTGATGGACATCCATCCCCTCAATTTCCAATTCTTTGCCACCCCCTAAAAGAACTGCTATAAATATTTTTGTACACATATATATCCTTTTCTTCTTTTTTTTTAAATGTCTTTGGATACAGACCTAGTAGTAGTCTTGCATGGTTTTGAGAGAAATGATTTTTTTCTCTTATGTTAAAAACTACTTATTAAATTAGGATTAAGGTTTTCCCTTCCTATTTCCTCATTCATAAAGCAGCCCCATAGGTTATTCAGTCACTCTATGAAGGATATTGCTGATAAATGAGATTGCCCAAATCGTCTGGGTACATGCTTCTGGATCTTGGACCCCACTCAACTGGAAGACCTTACAAACAGAATCCAGTCTAAATGAATTCTTGCCCTTAGGAAATAAGCCCCTGTCCTTGGAATCTTCCATTAGAATTTAGGGTGACCCAATTTATGAATGGGAAAACCAACCAGAGTGGGCTGGGTGGAGATGGATTCTTTTGTCCAAATTGCTGGAAGGGGCTGAGTTCATGATCACTTCTCATCAGGAGTAGCTGAAGACTTTATGTCCACATCCTTATTAATATGCCTACCCCCTCATTGATTGTTACCAATCAGAGTTGATTTCCACCCTCAAGGACACTCCCTTTTCCAAAAGTTTTTTAAGCATTCAGTGTTCTCCAGGGAGGGTCTTTAGTTTCCCAGAGAACCACTGACCTTAATTTATTGATTATTTGCTAGCCATAATTAATACATGGATTATTAATTACCCAGCAACTATGCCTCAGACTTTTCATTCATCTCAGTTTTATAGTCATTTGGGCATAGTTCAAAATTGCTCTACAGAATGGGTGAATCAGTATACCACTTCACCAATAGTGCATTAGTGTCTCAATTTTTCCACATCCCCTCCAACATTTGTCATTTTCTTTTCTGTCATGTTATCCAATCTGATAGGTATGGCGTGATATCTCAGAGTTGCTTTAATTTGCATTTCTGTAATCAATAGTGATTTAGAGCATTTTTTCTGAGGAAGCTGATTCATTGAAGACCGCCCACTCTGTTCCAATCAGTAACAATCAATTAATTTAATATGATTATAAGGTCTGTATATTTGCCCCCAGAACTGTGAGCTGCAGATGGTAAGATCACTTGCATAATTATGGAAAGCTGGCTAGAGGCCCTCCACCCTTGTTTTTTCTTGTCATGGTGACCAAGCCCTGTGTGGCAGAGGTGACTCAACTACATGGAAGGTGCCCCCAAATTATTTTTGTACCTCTCTTGTCCGATATGAGCAGGTGCCCATCTTGTGACCAGCTTAAGACCACCTAGTCAGTGGAGATATTTTTTGCTTTGCCCAACTCATGACCCTGCTGATATATCGTTTTGCTTATTTTAGCCCATATGTCATATGTCAACCAATGAGATTATTCTATATCTGGTATAGCTGTTCTTAAAGGTTCACATATCAAACTCTAAGGAGGGGGCATCTCAGATCATGAGGAAAATCTGACGTCCACTTCACTGGAGGGGACCATGAACCCTTTAACAAAGTGCCATTGGCTCAGAGCTCTGTCTCAGTTTCTCTTATTGTAGGTTGGATAATTTTTATCCCCACATTTCATATGACTCCAGATAGCTTTGATCACTTCATCTGAAAACTGCCTGTTCATATCCGCTAACCATTTGTCAATTAAGGAATAGTTCTTATTTCTATAAATTTGACTAAGCTCTCTATATATTTGAGGAATGAGAAGACCATAGATTTTCTAAGAAAGGCAAGTGGGCTCTTGCTCAGATGTGTCTGCCTGGTTTCCTTTCTCTACTCTGTCAGGCAGAAAGATGCCTGAAATTGGTCAGAACGACCCCAGCTGTATAAGAATGATAGAGGTTGAAAGTTTCCAGTAATAGAGAGAGGGAATCCCTGTCAGGCAAAAAGAAGAGGGTATGTCTATAAAGAGGCAGCCTGTAGCAAGAGTGACCTGGGATATTCTTTGAGCTATCACACCTATATACTAGCTCTGAAAGGTAATTCCAAAATAGTTTTGAATAATAGCAACATTGTTGAAATGAACAAATAGCTTCTCGAGGCAACTGTTTATACAGACAACATTCATTTAGATGTGTAAATTCTGTTATGTTTATGAATGAATGGTAATAGTCCTGATATCTTATAAACACATCTCTAAGACGTGAGAGGAAGATTATAATCCTTCCCCTACTGAACAATTCTTGCTGGCCCAATACTAATGAGCATTTCAGCTGGCATGGCTGATACATGCAACAGATGAATGACAAGAGGACTAGATTTGGAATTAGAAATCCTGCAGATGTCAATACCTTATCCAAAAGTCAGTTAATGTCTTCAGGCTTCTGTTTCCTCATCTATAAAGGGAAAGGGTTGGACAAGATAATCTCAGACATCCCTTCTGTCTCTGAATCCATGGTGTTGTGGCCCTACAGTGGTGATATTAATTAAGTCAATGCATCAGTTATGTGGTAACCGTTCCCTGCAAGGGAGAGGTGGGCTTTTAAAAGAGTTCATCTCCCCAGAAGTTGCTCACTCCTGAAGCAGTTACAAAAGCTCAGCAAGTAGGTAGGGTCCTGTCTGAACTAGCATAGTAGTGGCAGATTAAGATTCATTGTTGCTGACAGTTTGAGGTCAAATGCTAAACCAGAGGAAGGTAGCCTGAGCTCACTATCATGTGGTGGGACCCTGGTAGTGATTAGGAGAAAGGGTAATTGGTTTAGTGTAAAGGAGAGAGAGGGGTAGAAATAAAGGTAGAGAGAAAGCCAGATTGAGGTGCTACATGTGGGGAGGCATTAAGGAGAAATGGACAAAGCCAAGGAGGAAGATCTGAAGGGAAGCCCACCAGCCCAACAGAGTAAGCAATGGTAAAGCCTGGGAAATGCAGGAAGCCCGTATTAAAATCGTGATGCAACTAGAATGAGTGAGGAATGTGGTCAGTCATGAATTAGATGAATTATCAAGTGACAAAGGTTTCAGCTTCACAGATTCCTTCAGGCCTGATAGGAGCAACGTGACAGCCATAGTCCCCTGGTACCTTCAGTGGGGAATCCCTATTGAAACCCAGGTCCTCATCCCTGGTGGAATCCAAGAGTTTATTCTCACCCAGACACAGCAGTCCTCTAGAAAGTTGATTTGATAAAAGCTCCAAGTCTATAATTCAAACATTCTCTTCTGACTGTTAATTCATTTATTGTGCATAGTAATTCATTTATTTAGCCCTGGGTTTATTCATGAGAAAACCTAATTCTCAGCTGAGGTCACAATTGGTCTATGTATGCACCACATCCTTAATCTGCTTAAAGCTGTTGTAATGGAAAACAAACCATGTAAATGAAATAGGGCAAATGCTTTTTAAATGACAACTCTTTTAAAAATATATATTACCCATTTTGACCTTTAGTATATATTTTGTTTAACTCATTTTAATAATGTATAAGGAACTTGTACTATGAAACCCTATAATACACCTCCTCAAGCCTTTAAAACACACACAGTAGCCACTGCCACTGATAGCCCTGTGAAAACTGGCAACTGTATCATCTGGATGTGAATCTAAATCCCAACATCAGATAAACATGAAACAAAAAATAGACAAAATCCTGAACCAAGGCAATGCTTAACAGTCTTCAGCCACCCACCAAGGACCAGTGCAGGGATCCATCTGAGAGTTTACAAAATGAAAACTCTCAAGGGAGGGAGGGAGAGAGAGAGAGAGAGAGAGAGAGAGAGAGAGAGAGAGAGAGAGAAAGACAGACAGAGAGAGGAGAGAGAGAGACTGTAATTGTGACCCCATAAGCAACAGAAAGTGTTTCTCTCCATCTCAGTTATCACAGATTCATCCAAAAATGCCTGACCACATTTTTTGGAAACTGGCACGCAGAAAGTTATGACTTAACATCTAGCTTAATATTGCTTGTTGGATGGAGGCTCTTTTGCTTCATTTGTGGAATGAATGAATGAATGAAAAACATTACCTTTCAGCTACTTTTCAGATATAGCTACTTGTATGCTGGGTACTCTGTTAAACAGTAGGGATACAAATACAAAAATGAGACAATCCCTGCCCTCAAGGAGCATACATTCTAATAGGAGTGTAGACAACATAATAGGAAAATGGGGGCCAAGGAAGTGAGTTTTGATCCGGGGAGTAAAAGGGCTCGTGAAGGAAGTCATTGGGTAGTAAATTGTCATATCCTTTCGAGGATCATTGGTGGCGCTGATTTGAATCATCTTCCCAGTACAAGAGGTTGAAAATGGGTGATCTGGAGTCAGCTCATAATGGCTTGAGAGAGCTGGTTGTTAAATTTTCAGTGTGAATAATTATACTTCATAAATCAGCAAATGCTACAAATCAGGGCTTGAATTATTGCTTTGTTAACTTCTAGATTTAAGAAAGGCATCAGGGAAGTGTTAATAATGCAGATTAAGCCTAAAAATGTGTGAGTTGTACTTCCCCCCCAAAAGCCAGTTGTTAAACATTTACCAGCATGCCACTGGAGGAGGGGGAAGAACTCTGGCTTTTTTTGAGGTTGGAGAGGGAAGGGTTAATGTATGTAGAAGCTAAGATGCCCAGGCAGGCCTTGCTTTGCTGTGGTTAGATGATATGTGTGCCAGAGCCTCTTAGGAGACATCTAGATGTAGAGTTACTCAGCTAATATACTTTGTAAAGTGTAGAATAAAGAAATGAAATCACAAAGATAGAATGGCACTGTAGTGTTTAGAGACTTGGACTTGGAGCCAGGAAGAGCTGGGTTCAAATACAAGCTATGACACACAGTGGCTGGGCAAGTCATTTAACTTCAGTGATCTAGGCAAATCTCTAAGACCATAAGTTGCAGAGAAAGCACTATCTGCATTGATGAAGGGAGTTGCATCATCTGGAAATCCCTAGAGATCACAGGTCCAGTCCCTGAATCACAGTAAAGGTAAAACTGTAAATCACAGTGTAATTGCGGAGAAGAAGGGATAAAGAAGATACTACATAGGAATATGGAAATATTCTGTATATAAGAATTCCTATATAGGAATTAATATAGGAAAGTAAATTTATATCAAATAACATCTTGGGATTAAAGATTTAATTCAATTCAGAGAATCAGAGTTAGAAGAGACCTTAGCATCTAATACGATGCCCTCATTATACAAATGAAGAAACAGGCCCAGACAGGTTAAGCGATTTGCCCAAAGTCACATAGGTTTTAAGTGGCAGAGCCAAATTGGCACCCACCTCCCTGGACTCCAAATCAACCAGTTTTTTCATTGTATCATGACCTGGATTCAATTCTGGTTCTGCTAATTATCCCCTATTAATTATGATCATGGACAAGGCACAGACTGTCTGGGCTTCAGTTTTTTTCATTCTAGAATGAGTGGGGTGAACTAGGTCTCTAAATTCCCTTCCAGTCAGTCACCAAAAATATATTAAGTGCCTGCTGTGTGTCAGGCACTGTGCCAAACTCTAGGGATACAAAGAGAGTCAAAAGATAATCCAGTGGGGAAGAAAACATGCAAACAACTATGTACAAACAATCTATAGGCAGAATAAATTGGAAATAATCAACAGAGGGAAGGCAGTAGAATTAAGAGAAATCAGGAAAGACTTCTTGCAGAAGGTGGGATTTTAGCTGGGACGGGGAAGAAGCCAGGAGGTAGAGATAAGGAAGGAGAGTATTTCAGGCATGGAGGACAACCAATGAAAGTACCTGGAGTTGGGAGTGTTCTATACTGCAGTATAACCCTTCTGATCACTTGAAATTTTGATTCTTAGTAGATTGTGGCCTTGCAAGATTTGGAACCATGTGGTTGTGTTGTTTGTCCTTTGGTCTTGTCTTTTTTTTTTTTTTTTAGGCAATTGGGGTTAAGTGACTTGCCCAGGATCATATAGCTAGTAAATGTGTCAAGTGTTTGGTCTGAGGCTGGATTTGAACTCAGGTCCTCCTGACTTCAGGGCTGGTGCTCTATCCACTGCGCCACCTAGCTGCCCTGGGTTTTTTTTTTTAAGAGGACCAATGACATCCCGGGGTCTTGACTTGTGCATGAATTGAATTTAAGTGAGGCAGAGTTGCACAAAGTCGTCTGCCTCACTCTCCTTTCCAGAGTCATTGAAGTCTAATGGCAAGACAAAAGTCAAGACCACTGGTGATAGCCTGGGAAGGAGTAGGTGACCTTGGCATCTTCAATGTCTGACCAAGCTCCAAGCACTTCACAATGCCTGCTTCAGCTGCCATTGTGGCCATTGGAACAACTTGTTTTCAACCACCCATTCCCCTGGGGGAAGTCTTCACATTCTTGGGGTAGATACTCCTCTAACTCACTAACTCTGAGGCACGTTGGTTGTCTTCAACCTGATTTAGCCCATCTACTGAGATGATTTACTGGGGCATGGCCACTGTGCATGTTACAGCTTCTTGGAACCACAGGTGAGAGGAGAGTGCCAGGTGGACACCAAAGGTGGATGAGCAGCCCTGAAAAGGGCTCGGCAGCCCTCACACCAGAGCAGTTAGTCCTCCTTGAACTCCCCTGGAAATACGGAGAGTCACTGGGAAAACATTTATGTTTATTTGTTTGAGTTTTTTGTTCAGATTTTTTAAATTTAGCTTCCTATGCACTCAAGCTAAAACATGATAGAAGGGCTAAAATGGAAATGTGAATACAGGCCAAAAAATAGATATAATAATGAAAGAGGTTGATCTTGCGTCTCCTTTCCTTTTCCTTTTGACTTTGGGAACTATGTCCCTAGGGAAGCCTGAGTGCCTGTTCTCTATCTAGCAAGAGGAGAGTGGCATTGATAAATTGATTGGGACTGTTAAGAATTATGACAGCTAAATAGAATTACTGTGGGCCTAATGATCTTAGAAACTATTAAAAGCTTGGTTTAGCATGGACAGTAATATCTGGATTAATGAATCCCCTGGGAAAGAAATGTGTTTATAATGAAGTCACTCATTAAAAAAAAAAAACCTTCATAAATCACGCCGAGCAGAGTCAGAATGTCATAGGGCTCAACGGTGAGGCATGTTCTATCATCCATGACAGAGATGCTTCTGTGTAGCCTTCAACTTGTCCAGGTGTGTTAGAAGGCAAACAGAGCCAATCTGGGCCAACCTGAGGAAAGGAGAGTTTGATGGGCTGTAGGCAGTCCTACCTGCTTCTTTGCCCTTCTCCCTTCTTCCCCTAATGACTAGTAGCTCTTTCCTTCCCATAGACAAAGCAGAGAAGGGCCTGAGGTCAGTATTTCCATTTGTTAAGTGGTTGTTCAATGCCATCTTAGTGTAAAAAAGTGTCTATGTGTTGCCTGAACCCAAATCTGAATTTTGAAAACTTTTCCTTCTTAATTTTGAGTGGAAGATTTTTGTTGTTGTTGTTTTTGAGTTGTTTCAGTCTTATCAGAATCATTATGACCCCATTTTGGAGTTTTCTTGGGAAAGATACGAGAGTGGTTTGTCATTTCTCTAGCTCATTTTATAGGTGAGGAAACTGAGGCAAACAGGGTTAAGTGACTTGCCCAGCATCAGCTAGGTGGCTCAGTGGATAGAGCACTAGGCTTGGAGTCAGGAAGACCTGAATCCAAATCCAGTTTCAGACACTTACTAGCTATGGGACCCTGGGCAAGTCACTTAACCCTGTTTGCCTCAGTTTCCTCATCTGTCAAATGAGCTGAAGAAGGAAATGATAAACCACTCCAGTATCTTTGCCAAGAAAATTTCAAATGAGATCATAAAGAGTCCATCACAACTGAAAAATCCCTGAACTACAAATATTATATATACATATATGTGTATATATATATTTACACACATGGCTCTAAGTGTCAGAGGAGCTGGATTTGAACTTCACTTCTGACATTTACTAAATATGTAATTTTGGGCAAATCACTTTTCTTCCCTGGGCTTCAATTTCCTCATCTGTAAAATGAGGGGATTGGCTTCTGAGGCCCCTTCCAACTCTACAGCTATGATCCTACAGAGGGCCTGAGTTCAAATCCAGCCTCAGATACTAGCTGTGCGACTCTGGGCAAGTCACTTAACCCCAATTGCCTCACTAAAACGAAATAAAAAAAAAATACAGCTTGGGACTGTGTATGATTTTTAAAAAAAAAAAGAAAGAAAGGAAAAAAAGAAAGAAAGAAAGAAAGAAAGAAAAGAAAGAAAGAAGGAAGGAAGGAAGGAAGGAAGGAAGGAAGGAAGGAAGGAAGGAAGGAAGGAAGGAAGGAAGGAAGAAGGAAGGAAGGAAGGAAGGAGGGAGGGAGGAGAGGGAGAGAAGAAGGAAGGAAGGAAGGAAGGAAGGAAGGAAGGAAGGAAGGAAGGAAGGAAAGAAGGAAGGAAGGAAGGAAGGAAGGAGGGAGGGAGGGAGGGAGGGAGGGAGAGAAGAAGGAAGGAAGGAAGGAAGGAAGGAAGGAAGGAAGGAAGGAAGGAAGGAAGGAAGGAAGGAAGGAAGGAAAGAAGGAAGGAAGGAAGGAAGGAGGGAGGGAGGGAGGGAGGAAGGAAGGAAGGAAAGGTGCTAGGAAGGGCTCGGGACTCATAGAATTTAAAAGACTTTCCCAGGGTCAGTCACACAACTATTCCATGGGGCCACTGGGATTTGACCCAAAGGCTTTCTGACTATATCCTAACATTCTATTCATTACTCGAATTCTACCTCAACCTTGCCTAGATATCTAAATCTCTCCCCCAGTGGCTACCCCAGCACCCTGTAGATAATAGAGACTTGCTAAATATTTAATGTTTTCAAGGTCACAAGAAGGGTGGTGAAAGGCAGAGTTAACTAGAATTCAATTTTCTTTATTCTGTTGCCTTTGCAAATAAGACAATGCTATGTACTTCTAGGTGGAGCAGTGGATAGAGCCCTGGAGTCAGGAGAACCTTAGTTGAAATCCAGCCTCAGACACTTATTATGACCCTGGGCAAGTCCTTAATTCTGATTGCCTTAAAAAAAAGAAGAATAAGATAATGGACCAAATTATTTCAGGATGTCAGGGAACCATTTGTGAATATCAACTCTGGTAACAAAATGACCAAAGAGTTACTGAGATTTGCAATCACTGTTTGCTGTAAAAATACCAAAGAGTTCACACAAGTTAAAAGCAAAAAGCTTTATTCTACTGGAGGAATGCAATTAGGTGCATGTATCAGGGCTGCCTCTAGTAGGATACCAGAGGCAGTGAGGCTAAACCTGGAGTTCTATATTTGTGGCTAGACAAAGTATCAAACAGTGCATCCAAGCATAACAGCAACAGTGAAGCAAAGTTGTCCAGTGACAAAAAGTCCACGCATAGCAGGGCTTCATGTCTGGGCCTAGTGGTGCTTGCCAGTGCTTAGGGGCTATCAGTTCTGTGATGAGTGAGTTGCAGCATTGTTCATCCAGAGAGAGAGATTGTTGTTATGCCAAGCTCAGGGCACAGCTTGCTTGGGGGGAGGGGTGGCTTAGCCTTGAAAACAGAGTGTCTCCTAATAGTAAAAGAGAGGAGTAAAAAGAGAGGGGTGGTCTTGGATCCTGACACAAGTCATATTAATTAGAATGGGATTAACCTCAAGAGACTGTCTAGATTTCTTTCTTTCTTTCTTTCTTTCTTTCTTTCTTTCTTTCTTTCTTTCTTTCTTTCTTTCTTTCTTTCTTTCTTTCTTTCTTTCTTTCTTTCTTTCTTTCTTTCTTTCTTTCTTCTTTCTTTCTTTCTTTCTCTCTTTCTCTCTCTCTCTCTTTCTTTCTTTCTTTCTCTCTCTCTCTCTCTCTCCTTTCTTTCTTTCTTTCTTTCTTTCTTTCTCTTTCTTTCTTTCTTTTTCTTTCTTTCTTTCTTTCTTTCTTTCTTTCTTTCTTTCTTTCTTTCTTTCTTTCTTTCTTTCATCACGCAGAGGGCAGCTAGGTGGCACAATGGATACAGCACCAGCCCTGAGGTCAGGAGGACCTGACTTCAAATCCGGCCTCAGACCAAACACTTGACATTTACTAGCTGTGTGACCAAGGGCAAGTCACTTAACCCCAATTGCCTAAAAATAAAAAATGAAATAAAAAAAAGAATCATGCAATGTGATTCTTTCCTCTAGTGAAAGGGTCCTTAACCTTTTCTGTGTCATTGGCAATGTGACCTCTTCTTAGGGCAATGTTTTTGAATGCACAAAATAAAATGTAAAGAATTACAAAGGAAACTGATTATATTGAAATATATAACATATTGCATTATATATGACATATAACATATATGACATATATAATACATATGTAATATACATGTTATTGTTGTTGTTCAGTTGTATCTGACTCTTTGTGACCCCATTTGAGGTTTTCTTGGCAAAGATGCTACAGTGGTTTGCCATTTCCTTTTCGAGCTCATTTTACAGATGAGGAAATTGAGGCAAACAGGGTTAAGTGACTTTCCCAGGGTCACACAGCTAGTAAGTGTCTGAGGTCAGATTTGAACTCAGAGAGACCTCGAGAGTTATCACTTCTGACCTACATGTGAGCACTTGCCTTGTGCAAATGCTCTGTAAAATAGTCTTTTAGGCAAACATACATTTGGCATTCAAATAACATGGCCAGCCCATGGGGATTGTGCTCTCTGAAGCAGAGTTTGAATGCTTCGCAGTTCACCTTGAGAAAGGAGCTCAGTGTCTGGTACCATATCTTGCCAGACAATCTTCAGAATCTTCCTAATTCAATTCAAATGGAAGTGATTCAGTTTCCTGGCATGGCACTGATAGACCGTCCAGGTTTCACTGGCATACAACAATGAGGTCAGCAAAATGGCTCTGTACACCTTCAGTTTGGTAGTCAGTCTAATACCTCTTCTCTCCCACACTTCCCTTTGGAGCCTCCCAAACACTGAGCTACCTCGGACAATGCATCAGCGTCATCATCTCTGGAAAGTATGCTGCCAAGGTAAGGGAACTTATCCACAGCATTCAAATTTTTTCCATTTGCTGTATCCAATGGTTCTACATATGGGTGGTATGGTGCTGGCTGATGGAGCACCTATGTTTTCTTGGTGTTAATTGTTAGGCCAAAGTTAGCACAAGCAACAGAGAATTGATCCATACTTTGTTGCATCTCAGCCTTAGAGTCACTATTTTTCTATCTGTCTGTCTATCTATCTATCAATTTATCTATCTATCTATCCAAACATATATATATATATATAATACAGACTATATATAATATATAATATAGTCTGTATACACATATATATACATACAATGATATATACCTCTCTGGGCCTCAGTTTCCTTCTCTGTAAATTGGGGGTAATAAATGCTCTTACATGTTAGAAGCCTTTCCATGACCCTCTTAATGTCAGTACTCCATTCAAAACATTAGAAAGATACCCTAACCCCTCAGAGTACTCCTACAGCCCTGAGGCAGAGCTATAGCCACCAGTGACACTGACTTCCTTGTTATTCCTTACAAAAGTCACTCCCAGCTCAGGGAATTTTCACTGGCTGTGTTCCATTCCTCGAATTCTCACCCAGCTGTGCTGAACCTCCTGGCTAATTCTAGTGCCTTCCCTCCACTGATTATCTTCCGTTTATCCAGTGTCAGAGTTGTTTTCCTCCATTAGATGTAAACTTCTTACAAGGGCAGGATCTGTTTTGCCTTTCTTTGTATCCCCAAAGGCTGGGTTTTTTTGTTGTCCCCCACCCCAGTCTCCTGACCCCATTTGGGGAAGATACAGGAGTGGTTTACCATTTCCTTCTCCAGCTTATTTTATAGATGAGGAAATTGAGGCAAACAGTATTAAGTGACTTGTCCAGCATCACACAGCTAGTAAGTATCAGAGGCTGGATTTGAACTCATCAAGATGAGTCTTCCTGACTTCAGGGCCCGTACTCTATATACTGTGCCACATAGCTTCGGAAAAGCTTGCTTACTTCACTTGATGTAACTAGCTCCCAGGGCGGTTATAGGGATGAAAGGAAAAATACATACAAAATGCTTTACAAACTGGAAAGCACTATGTAAATGTTAACTATCATCATTATGTACCTTTTTTTTTTTGGTGAGGCAGCTGGGGTTAAATGACTTGCCCAGAGTCACACAGCTAGTAAGTGTTATGTGTCTGAGGCTAGATTGGAGCTCAGGTCCTCCTAGACTCCAGAGTCAGTGCTCTATCCACTGCACCACCTAGCTGCCCCTATTATGTACTTTTATTAGGTAGGCTAAGGCCTCTCCTAGCTCTAAATCTATTATTCTATGACTTAATGGATTTTCTAGCTGAGTGACCCTGGGCAAGTCACTTAACCTCTGTCTGTCTCAATTTCCTCAACTGTAAAATGGGAATGATAATAGCACCTACCTCCTAGGGCTGTTGTGAGGATCAAATAAGATGCATGTTAAGTGTTCTGGAAACCTTCAAGGGCTATGGAAGTGTTAGCTATCATATCAGTCTCAGGCAATCTACAAATAGGAATTCCATTCTTGCTATGCTTAATATACAATATTTGTCTAATGATTTAATATGCTACTGGAGGAACCCATGTATGTCCATGTTAATGTTCTCACTGTAAATGAACCAGAAGGTAGAAAGAAGTTGCAGCTAAAAGAGGAGAAGGGAGAAAACATTTATTAAACATATCATGTGTGCCAGACACTTTGCTAAGTCCTTTACAAATATTATCTCATTTGATCCTCACAACAGTTCTGGGAGGTGGGTGTTATTGTTATTATCACCCCCATTTTACAGCTGAGGAAACTGAGGCAGACTGAGGTTAAGTGACTTGCCCAGGGTCACATTGCTAGTAAGTGTCTGAGGTCAGATTTGAACTCAGTTCTTCCTGACTCTAAGCCCTGAGGAGACTCCATAGGTTCTCTTCAGAGAGGCAAATAAAGAAGTAGGAGGTAGTTTCATCCTGAGCTCAAAGACATCATTTTTGGGGGGATTTGGTCCCTTTCCCTTTTCAGCAGTGTTCACTATGAATGAGAGTGAAGAGACCAGTTTGTTGAAAAGAATCGCAGTTTAATTAAGAAGCCTGCAACTCTGTGGGGATGGTTAAGTGGAAAGAAGTCAGTGGGACCTGCCAGGGATACTCGAGACATGTGTGCCATGCAAGGTTTCAGCATGTATGGCCTCCGCAGTGAAAAGACCCAAGCCTTGTTCAAACACTTCTGAGACTGGACAAAACTATTGCACGATTATAGATTTAGCATTGGAAGGGCCCTCAGAGGCTATGGACTCCAACTCTTTATAAGTAAAGAAACTGAGGCTCACAAATGTAACATGACTTGCCTAGGGTCACACAGCTAGTAAGTGTCTGAGGAAGGATTTGAACTCAGCTCTTTCTGACTCTGAACACAGCATGCTGTCCACCATACCATCGAGATGCCACCTAACGCCATGGCACTGCCCTAAGCATTGACAAAAGAGTCAGGGTGTGCATAGTGGATAGAAATAGGCCTTGGAGTCTGAAAGACTCAGGTCGAGCCTTGCCTTTAACACATTGTGTCAAATAAAGATTGAAGCATAGTATTTTCTTTTTTTTTTTCATGATTTTTTCCTTTCAGTCTGTTTCTTCTTTCACAACATGACTAATATGAAATTATGTTTTATGTGATTGCACATATACAACCTGCATCAAATTGCTTACTGTCTTAGGGAGGAAGGAGGAGAGGGAGGGAAAAAATTTGGAACTCAAAATTTCATAAAAGTGAATGTTAAAAATTGCTTTACATATAGTTGGAAAAAATAAAATGCTATTGGAAGTAAACACACACACACACACACACACACACACACACACACACACACACAAGAATTATCCTCCTCTTCTACCCTGGGATTTTTCTAATCACTGTCATGTGGTGATCCTGCCCTTGATAGGTTCCGATATCAACATCTATGATCAAGAAAATGAAAGCAAAGAAAGTTTATGAAGCATTTGACAAGATTCTCCATACAAAGTCAACCTTTGTCTTGATACTTACTAATTTGAGTGTGAAAAACAGTCATAGGATGGAAACAATATTGGAAAATATTCTTTAGGATCAGGAAATAAAAGGAGCCAAAGGCTTGTAGACCTGAGTTCAAATTCTGTCTGAGACTCTTACTAGCTATGTGATTCTGGGCAAGTTGCTTAATCACGGTTTCCTTACCTGTAAAATGAGGATAATAATAGCAGCTACTTCATAGAGTTTTTGTGAGGATCAAATGAATTAACAATTGTAAAGTGCTTCACACAGTTCTTGACCATAGTAATCCATATTTACATGTTAGCTATTATTATTCTTCCCTACCGTGAAATGTGGTGCTGTGAATATTTTGGTGTATGTGTCCTTTCTTTTTGTCTTTGACCTTCTTGTGGTCTATGCTTAGTAATGGGACCTCTGGATCAAAGCATGTGAACATCATCATTTTTTTAAAAGCATAATTCCCAATTGCTTTCCAGAATGGCCAGACCAATTCAGAGCTTTACCTAAAGTTTATTACTATGCCTATCTTTCAACAGTCTCTCCAGCATTGACTAGTCCATCTTTTATCCATGAACACTTGTCTTATTTCCCTTTCTCAAAGAGTTGGCAAGACCCTTGAGGTCAGGGACCACATTTTATTCAACTTTTTATCCCCTTTAGTGTAATGTTTCATATAGTAAAAACTCTCACCTTCTCTCTCTCTCTCTCTCTCTCTCTCTCTCCATATACACACACACACACACACACACACACCTGTGTATATACACATGCACACACACATATATACATATATAATACATATACCCACAAATGTATACATATGTGTGCATGTGTGTGTTTGGTGAATTGAAATACAATTTATTTTATTGAAAGTTGGTCCAAATGGTTGGGGGCCAAAGGTCAGAGATTGAAAGTATGCTTTTTGTTGTTGCTGTTACACAGAGATTTTAATTATAATGCATTAGTTGGGACAGTTTGACCTGTAAATTTCAGTTCCAGCATGCTAATTAATGCCCTACTGGTGTGGGAAGCAGTAAAAGATTTCCTAAAGCTTTAGGGTCTGAGGGTCTGACACTTTTTTTTTTCTAAAGTCAGGACACAAAGATTAATTATACTGAGAGAATAATTTATTCATTTTGTAGGCTCTGATTCAACATTTGAGTTAAAGCAGAGCTTCTCAAACTTTTGTGTGTTCTGCAATACCTATGTACTCTTTCTGAGAAACATCTTTAAAGGCACAAAATAAAATACGGGGGATTACCAAGAAGCCCAATTCTATTGAAATACAGTTATCATAACATATTGACCAAGTTCCCAGACCCCAGATTAAGAAGCCCTGACTTATAGGCAGCTGACAGCGATACATTTAGCATGATTTAGCCTTTTTTGAGGATCAGCAATTTGCCAAGCATTATCTTCAAAAACAAAGGGATTGTGCTGTTCACCTCATACAATAAAAAAAGAAAATTGCCAGGAGAAAAATGGAAAATAATCTCATGCATATAAGAACACTGAAACAAAAATCATTGAGATTCACTATGAAACATTTTAATCTTCTTAGTGACTGGAATGTCTTTGTTTGAATCCAATAGGGTGCTAGGTTTGGGGGTTTTTTTGCTTCATTATCATGAGGATTAGAAATAGGAAGTATGCATAACATCTGGGGAACTTATCTTATCCTCCAATTTTTAAAAACAAATAAGCCAACCAGTTAATCTTCCTGATGTCATGTGAGTGACCTCTGATGCATTTTGTTCTTTCCCTCATGGAAGTGTGTGTATTGGAGAATTGACATGCTGTTTGATTTGGAGAAACTTGTCAAAGACGGGAAGCAGAGGATGCAATTTGTGGAGGAGCAGAATCCCAGAATTGGATAGGCCTTAAGGGTCAGTTAGGCCAGTCTTCCCTCTTCCCCTCCCCACCTCAAAGTACAGATGAGCTGCCCCTCCTCCTCTGCCCACCTGATTTTCCAGGTATATTTTAACAGCACTGGTAGCTATGAGAAGGAAGACACACTTTGGTTATATAGTTCTAACACAACTGGTTAGAGCTGAGAGAAAAGATTATTTCTTTCTTGTATTAATGACTAATTACTGTATTGAGACCAAGGTTTTTTCCCTTTCCTACTTCCTCATCCAGAAATCAACCAGTGTGGGAAATCTTAGACAAAGATTTACCTAGGCCAAAATCTAATCAGACAATGAAAGAAATTCTAAGTTTGGGCTAATGGGAGGATTCCTGCTCACTCTGTTTACTCAGACAGGTCTGGGAAAGTGTGGATTCTCCCTTTTGTCAGACAGGTGATATGAAAGTTGATAAGTCTCTTTGACCAAGATGGGTGATTAAAGTAACTTACCTCAAGACCCTCATTAGAATGAGCCCATACCTCATTATAATATTCATTTTCTCATTAATCGTTAACCAATCAGAACTGATGAAAACCCTCAGGAACATCCACTCTTCCAAGAGCATATAAGCTGTGAGCCCACCACCATAAGGGGTCTTTTGGCATTTGAGAGTGCCACTGACCTCTTTTTAAATGATTAAATTACCCAGAAGTTATGTCTCTTGAACTTTTTTTAATGCCACAGAACAAATTAATTAACCAATCCACCAATGAGCATTTATTAAGTTCCTATAATGTGCCAGGCTTGGTGCTAGATGCTGAAGATTCTCAAGGGGACTACATTCTAAGAAACAAATTCATCTTACCTACTTGAGAGGAAGCATAGTATAGCAGAAAGGTTCTTAAACTGGGGTACACAGATCCTCTTGGGGTCCCTGAACTTGGATAGGGAAAAATATATATCTTAATTTCAATAAAATTGGTTTCCTCTGTAATCCTATGTATTCTATTTAACCTGGACAGGAAAAAAAAATCTGTATTTTAAAGTAATTGTTTACCTTTGTCATCCTATGTATTTTGTTTTATGCATTTGAAAATATTTTTCTATAAAGGGGCACATAAGTTCCAGCAAACTGTCAAAGGAAGGAGTCCATGACCCTGAAAAAGGTTAAGAACCTCAAGTGCAGTGCAAAGAGCACTGGGGTCAGAGGCAGGAGCAAGCTCTCAGATATTTACTAGCTCTGTGATCATGGGCAAGTCACTTAAGCACATGGAGCTTCAGTTTCCTTCACTGTCAAAGAGGGATACTAATACCTGTGTGTGATCTGCTATGAGGTTCACAGATGATAATGTCATGCCAAGTGCTTTGCTAATATCCGAGCTCATATAAATGTCATATATGTGTGAACGCATTTATTAAACACTTATTACCTACCAAGCACTATGCTAAGTGCTGGGACCACAAATTTTGCATTTGCAAAATACAAGACTGCAAAACAATTTCCCCTTAAGAAGTTTCCATTCTAATGGGGGGGGAACAATACATATAAGTGGGTGGTGCCCAAGGAAGGGCATATTGGCTTGGGAAGTCATAGGGATGATGATTAGAGCCAAAGAGGAAATGATTGACAGGCCCTTTTCAGTAGCAATGGCAATATTAATTTGGTTACAATTCCAGTTAATTAGAGAGAGTTCTAACTGGAAGGGGTGTATGAGGGTGGGAGTGAGTGATGTCAGGGGCATAGCAGCTGGGAGGATGGCAAGATCCGGTGGTCCAGAGGTGTTTGCGATAGGCAGGGTAGGTGATTGAGAAAACAGTGAGAGTGGCACGTGAAGCGGAGCTGGTGCCAACTAGATATAGAGGGCAATGTGACACTCACCAATAAGGAGAGTTCCAGGGTTGAATGTCCAGAGCTGAGAGGAAGAACACAGCATGAGGGCAGATGACAAGGTCCAGCCTGTGGTGCCACACAGATAGATGGTAAGAAAATGGTGCAGGTGAAAATCTCTCATCACTTGAGGCTGAATAACTGCTTTATGCATTTAATCTTCCATTCTACCCTAACTCCTACTGATCTCCATCTAGGCTGACTAGGTTTCTAGCTAAATTGACTGAATTAATTCACTGATTTTATTGCCATTAGAGAGACACAGATACAGTCTAGTACCTTGTTCACTTTTGTAATGGATTTTCAAAGCTCTGCTTTGAATCACCTTATGAGCTAAAGTGGTAGCACATATAAATTAACAATGTGAAGAAATGATTTGAACTTTTAAAATTCTGGCAGAGAAGGCAAAGTGGAATGGGTGGAAATGTGGTTAGAGATCTTCTCTATAGAATGATAAAACCCCACTTAGTTTTTATTTATAATTTTTTTTGGGGGGGATGAGGCAATTGGGATTAAGTGACTTGCCCAGAGTTACACAGCTAATGTGAGTGTCTGAGGCCAGATTTGAACTCAGGTCCTCCTGACTCTAGGGCCAGTGCTCTATCCACTGCACCACACAGCTACCCTTAAAACCTCATTTATATAGTGCTTTAAGGCTTTCAAAATGTTTTCCTTATAGGAATCCTGTGAGGTAGGCAGCATGAATCTTATAATCCACATTTATATGGGTAAGAAATTTAGAGGAATTCAGTGATTTGCCCATAGCTGTTCAGTGAAAATGTGTCAGATCTGGAATTTGAACCCATTTCTTCAACTCCTAGGCTCTGTGTTTTTACTCCTATACCAGTATTGCCTCTTGCAAATCTAACTGATGGGATCAGAAGACCCGATTGCTCTTTTTGGTTTTATTAAACAATCTAAAAAGGCAAAGAACTTCTTTGGTTTAACTTGGAAGAAAGGCAGGAAAGATCAGGAAAGGCAGGAACACTCCCAAAAGAGAAATATGTGCTTCTCCAAAACTGAGATGCTATTCTTCTTTCAGAAATGGACTCATTACTTATAAGTTAATCCAGCATCTGCTGAGAATCTAGTCAGTTGTAGAAGGTTGGATCCTGGGAGTGAAAGGAGCAATACAAAAGAAATAAATGACAAATTCCTTTCCCTCCTAGACCTTGCCTGAAAATCTTGGCGTTTTTTTTTTCATGTCTAATGCTGATTGATAGAATTTCTGTTATATTTGTATCCCTGTGCTACTCACTGGGTCACCATCTTACTTCAGGTCTTCATTATCTTTCCTTAAACTATTACAGCAGACTACTAAATGATTTCCCTTCCTTGAGTCTCTCCTCTCCCAAATCCAGCCTCCACATGGCTGCCAAAGAGATATTCCAAAAGTCTATGTCTGACCATGTCAACCCCTTCCTCAAAAAAGTACCAATGGCCCCCTATGGGCTCTAGGATAAAGTACACACTCTTTTGCCTGGCACAGGAAGCCCTTCATTATCTGCCTACCTTTCCAGACCAATTACACATTACTCACTTCATACATTCTATGATTCAGGAAACCTGACCATTTTGGATGCCTGCCATGCTTGCAACATTCTCCCTCCTTACCTCTGCCTCTTAGAATTACTAACTCCCATCAAAGCTCAGCTCAAGTAACATCTGGTACATGAGACCATTCCTGGTCCATCCCAACAGAGAGACTTTGCCCCCACTCCCCCAAATTATATTCTCTCTCTCTCTCTCTCTCTCTCTCTCTCTCTCTCTCTCTCTCTCTCTCTCTCTCTCTCTCTCTCTCTCCCCTATCTCTCTGCTTCTCTGTCTCTCTATCTGTCTCTGTCTCCCCCTCATCTCTGTTTCTCTTTGTCTCTCTCTCTCTCTCCACACACACACACACACACACACACACACACACACACACACACACACACACGTTTTGTTTAGATTGTTTCCTCCAAAAAGAATGTAAGCTCCTTGAGGGCAGCCCAGCACAATGACATAACAGATATTGATTGCTTGATCATGTTAGTTGCCCCAAAACCTCTTTGGCTTGGTTTTTGGTAATTAGTTTCTCTTCTTATCAATAATAATTAATTACATGATTCATTAAATGTTGACTGAACAATTAAATACTTATTAAATTTTCTCCCCAGTGATAACCCTTTGTTGGAAATATCTGGATGGACGGATAAAAATCTTATAGGATGGAAAGGCTTCTGAGGGGTTGCAATCTGCACCAGAGGATGTACCCTTACAAAATGAGACCTTAGATCCATCTAAGAACCTAAGTAAAGTATTATGTGCAAGGGATATAAGGATGGCATAAAACAGTGCATGTGCCTCAGGGCTTGCAAATCTAGTGTATACAGAACAAGAGTAGCTATGGAGCCAAAGGACTTGAGTTCCAATTCCCCTCCTAACTGACCTTGAACAAATTGTGTAACCTCTCTAGCCTCATCAGAAAATCAAGGGCGTTGGACTAGATAGATAATCTCTAAGTTCTGAGTTCAAATCCTGACTCTGCTTACTTACAACGTGACTCTGGATTGGTCAATGTGTGGAAGTAACCCTTCTGGGTCTTAGTTTCCTCATGGATAAACTGACTGGATTGGCCCAGACTAGCTTTGGGATGCTTTCCATCTCTAAATCTGTGATCTTATCATATGAAAATTTTAAAGCTTAAGAAATATTTTCAAAGTTTCATAACATCCCTATAATCATTTTACCAATTACCTTTTCTTGGAGCCTGGAATTGCTAGTGGCCACTCGTGCGTGGGCTCAATCCTAGTAAAAATTGGCTCGGTAGCTTTGACTGGTCCACTTCCAGCCTGGGCTGATCTGTCCTTCCTGACTTTGCCCTTGAGGGGTCACCATATTGGTGCCATATTTAGGACCGGTTGGCCTAGCCCACTGCAGCTGAGAACTCCGGAGAGCCACGGGCCTCAGCCTCCCAGGTAGTAGGGATCCCAAGGATATACCACCACACCTTCACCTCCCTACCCTCACCTTCTCCTTTTTCTACACGGGTACAAAGTGATTCTTGTCTCAGGGTGACTCAGAGGGAAATCTGGCAACAGATCTAAAGACGCTTGCTGTTCCTGCTCAGATTAGAACCATTCCATTCTGCCTTTTCCCAATAGGTGCAGTTGCACCCCTCTATTTCTCCTGGCATCTGGAACCTCCAACTGACATGCTTTTAAGGTGGTACGCCTTGTTTCAGACAAGGCTGCTGTGTGGCTTATGTTGTAGATTTGTAAGTAATTCAGCTAATCAGAGACTAAGAAAGTGAAGGTGACAAGTTCAGTCAGGGGAAAAGAAACAGTGCTCTTTGTGACGGGTATATTTAAAACTTATATTAAAGAAAAAAAGGAGGAGGCACTCTGAAGAGAAATAGTCGACAATTTTAAGTTATAAGAAAAAGCAAGGACAAGGGGAAAACTGATGAATAGGAAGATAATCAAAAATTCTGTTAAGGAATGATTCTGAGTGACTAAATTATATTTAATGACAATTTGAAAGATGGCCAAACAGAAGCTTGTAGGGGTTGTGTGTTGGGTGTTAATTAGCATATTATCAAAGGTAGAAGCAGGTCAAACAACTGAAGTATAAAGTATAAATTTGCCATTTATTTTTCATTTTCTCAGGGGATAGATTAACTTCTAATAGCTATGTCTAAGGTCAGGTCTATAAAGGATATGTAGGATGGATTCGGTTGTGCAGTTTCCTCAGAGAACGTTTCATAGAACCATAAATTTAGAGCTGAAAGGGATACCAGAGATCATCTAGTCCAAATCCCTTGTTTTACAGATAAGTAAACTGAGGTCCAAAGAAGTGATTTGCCCAGTCTCAACCAGATAAGTTAGTAGCAAGGATGGGATTTGTACCCAGGTCCACTGACCCCAATGCCAGTACTTTTTCTTCTGCTTTTCTGACTTTCCAGTTGTCTGGAAGCAATGATATTAAATCAGTATCCAGTATGATCTATCAGCCACAACAGCTAATGAATGCTCCCTGAGGCTTTGTTGAGGTCGTAATGAGCTAGGTCAGAGAGGTGATTGTTCTGTTCTGTGTGCCCTATTAGACAACACATAGACCACTATATCAACAAATTGGATATCATGGAAAATACCAATGACTTAGCAAATACATTTGCTGTAATGCTTCTAAAATTTGCAGATGCCACAAAACTGGGTGGGATTTGTTGGGGAGGTTCCATCTGCTTTGATGTATCTTTTTAAGTAAGCACTGTAGAATGTAGACTCCTTGAGGGCAGGGCTACTTTTTACCTTTTGTCCTTAGCACCTAGCAGAGTGCCTAGTAAATAGTAAGTGCTTTATAAATGTTTGTTAATGAATAGATTGAGGCTGTGGAGGTGATTCTTGGACAGTTACAGATGGAAATAGAGGGCCTTGGGGGTTCTTTTCATTTCATACATTCTATGGTTGTTCCTATATTCTCACCATGGGAATATGGCCCAATGGATTCAGTTCCTGGCTCAGTCTTTCTTTTCTCCTCATTGTCTTCATACTAGGGGACTTCCAAATACTCAGATTTTTCAGGTCCTTAGTCTACTTATTTCTTATTTAATAATATTTGTAAGGTGCTTTAAACACTATAGAAATGCTAGTTATCATCATCATCATCATCATCATCATCATCATCATCATCATTTCTATTTCCTATGACTTGATTTCTCAATTCCACTCCAGCTACAAAATAGGATCATACCTTTGATCTTGCCATCACCCACATGCGTGACCCGTCTGTGTTCATGAACTTCAGAATTCCTTTATTTTGCCATAATCTTTTGCCATTCCATCTCTCCCTATGCCTTAAGACCCTTCACCCTATTCTACATCATCACCATGACTTCTAATCCCTCTACCCCCTCCATACTTTACCAGGCCATCACCCCAGCACAGGCTACATTCTTCTGTCTTTTCAATCTCAACTCTGGTGAATCAGCTCAACTCTACAATATATTCTTTATTTTCAAATTCTGTTTTTTTGTTTGTTTTTGGTTTTGTTTTTTGCTTTTAGGCAATTGGGGTTAAGTGACTTGCCCAAGGTCACACAGCTAGTAAGTGTTAAGTGTTTGGTCTGAGGCTGGATTTGAACTCAGGGCCTCCTGACTTCAGGGCTGGCGCTCTATACACTGCGCCACCTAGCTGCCCTATTTCCAAATTCTTTGATTCATCCAGTTGCCCTATCACAATTGGCCAAACCTTGTATTACTTCCATCACCTTTCCCTTTTGTTCCTATTCATGTGTTGCTAAAAGGGGCTAGAGGAAATCATGAAATTGTGCTGATGGAGTCCATTATATATTTATGCCCTTCCAGCAACAGCACCAACATTCTTTTCCTCTCTAATTGATTCCTTACCCCACTTACCACAGGGTGGTTACAAATTTTCTGATCTGTCATCAAGTCTCCCTGCCCTCTTTGTGAAGACCTGAGAGAAAGTATTATTTTACTATTATATTAATAACCAATTATTACACTGGGATCCAGGCTTTTCTCTTTAATTTCCTCATGAAGGCCCAGTTCTTGTTACAAAGTCAGTCTCTGTTTAAAAAAAAAAGTCAGTTTCTGAAGGACATGACTGATTACCCCTACCCTCAAGGAATGTGTTCTTCAATCTTGGGCAGGACCTCATCCAATTAGAAGACAACTTCTGTTTAGAGTATAAACAGAATCCAGTCCAGTTCTTACTCTGGGGAAAAGTGCCCCATCCTTGTACCCTATCATTAGAGTTTAGGATAACCCAGCTCACGAAGGAGGAAACCAACCAGAGTGGTCTAGATGGAGCTGTATTCCCCTCTCCTGATTGCTAGAGGCAGTTGAGTCTCATGATCAAGCCATATTCTTAGTAAGAGTAGCTGAAGACTTCTAGCCCATCTCCTCAATAAATGTCCACCAATCAGAGTTGATTTTCACTTGTCAGGGGGATTCCCTTTCAAAAAGTATTTAAGGCTTTCATGGGCTTGTCTTTGGTTGCCAAGAGAGACCACTGACCATCAATTTATTGATTGTTGGCTAGCCTAATTAATAAATTGATTATTAATTACCCAGAAACTCTATCTTCAAGGTTTTTCATTCATCACAGACCTCAAATCATATTTCACTGAAAAAATTGAGGCCATCTTCCTCTTCTGGCTTTCCCTTCATTTCATACCCTTCTGACATCATCTCCAACTATTGCCTCTTTCCCTCTAGTCTATGAGGAAGAGGATGCCCTTCTCCTTGCAAAGGCTGGTCTTTTTACATGCATGCTTGATATCATCCCTTCCCATCTTCTATAGTAGATCATTCCTTCCATCATCCTCACTTTCTCAATAATTTTCAATCTCCATCCTTCAAGCTCCTTTCTTGTTTTTGTTCAGTTGTTTTCAGTTGTGACCAATTCTGTTTGAGCCCATTCGGAGTTTTCTTGGCAAAGATACTAGAGTGGTTTGCCATTTCCTTCTCCAGCTCATTTTACAGTTGAGGAAACTGAGACCAACAGGGTGAAGTGACTTGCTCAGAGTCACACAGCTAGTAAGTATCTGAGGCCAGATTTGAACTCAGGTCTTCCTGACTCTAGGCCTGGTGCTCTATCCACTGTACCACTTAACTACTTGCCACCTACAAACATGCCCATATCTTTTCCATCCTCAAAAAATGCCCACTTGATCCTATCAACTCCACTAATGATTGTCCTATCTCGTTATTTTCTTTCTCTGCTAAACTCCTTGAAAAAGTCATCTGTACCCAGCACCTCTTCTAACCCCCTTTCAATCCTTCATCTGGCTTCTGGTCTCATTACTCAACTAGAACTACTCTCTCCAAAGCTGCCGGTGATCACTTCCATGCTGAATCTAGTGGCATTTTCTCAACTCTCTTCCTTCTTGATCTCTCTGCAGCACATGGTGCTTTGGATCGCCTCCTACTGGCTATTCTCTCAGCTTTTGTGTTTCTTTTCTATGTTGGCCCTCCTCCTCCTTGTGTGGGCGTGCCTTCTTGTCTCCTTTGCTGGCTCTTCAGTGAAGTCACACCTTCTGCCTGTGAGTATCACCCTTCCCCAGTGTTCTGTTCAGGGCCTTTTATGTTTTCTCTCTATTCTCTCAGCAGTCCCCATGGGTTCAATTATCATCTCTATGCAGATGATTCATAGATCTATTTCTCCAGCCCTGTCTCTCTTTTAAGCTTCAATCTCTTATTTCCAACTGCCTCTAGGACAGTTTAAATTAGATGTTGTGTGGGCATCTCAACGTCAACATGTCTCAAACTGAATTCATTATTTCCCCCCCAAACCATCCCCTCTCTGAACTTCCCTTTTTTGTCCCTCCTAATCAGCCAGTCTTAAATCCTTACTGTCATCCTCAGCCCCTCACTCATGCCACCTATCTAGTCTAATACCAAACCTTGTCATTTCTGCCTCTATATCTTTCATATAAATCCCCATCTCTCCATTCAAAGAGCCACCACCCTATTTCAGACCCTCATTGCTTTTGCCTGGTCTATTGCATTAACCTCTTTAATGGTCTCCCTGCCTCAATGCCCTCCTCACTTTAATCCATCCTCCATGCAGCTGCCAAAATGGTTTTCTTAATTTATAGGTCTAAACATGTCACTCCCATACTCAGGAAACTCCAGGCACTTCTTATTACCTTCAGAATCAAATGTAAAGTCATCTATTTGGCATTTAAGGTTCTTTACAAACTGGTCTCTTCTAACCTTTCCAGTCCTCTCACACTTTATTCTTCTCCACACACCATATTATATCCATTGATATCAACCTACTTGCTAGTCCTCAAATATGTGACAATCTCCCATTGCTTTGCTTTTGCACTAGCAGTCACCAGTATCTGGAATGCCTGCCTCTGACAGCCTTCCTTTAATGCTTACCTCAAATCCCATATTCTGCAGAGGCCTTTTCTGGTCCTTCCGGTCTCTAGAGCACTCCATTCTGACATTATTTTCTATCTATGGTGCATACATACATGTCTTGTATGTTCTTTTTTTTTTCCAAGTCAAGTCAAATCAACAAACATTTATTAAGCACCGACTGTATGCCAAGAATTGCATTAAGGGCTAGAAATACAAAATAAAAAGGCAAAAACATTCTCTGCCCTCAAGGAGCCCATAATCCAATCAAACACCTGATGCCTCTCCCCCTAAACTCTGACTTGAAATCTGTTGGTCAATTTTTTCCCTTTTTTTGTAAATAGTATTTTATTTTATTTTATTGGTTTTTGTTGTTTTAGGCAATGGGGTTAAGTGACTTGCCCAGGGTCACACAGCTAGTAAGTGTTATGTGTCTGAGGCCAGATTTGAAATCAGGTCCTCCTGAATCCAGGATCAGTACTCTATGCACTGCGCCACCTAGCTTCCCCTAGTATTTTATTTTTTCCAATTACATGTAAAAAATAGCTTTCAACATTCATTTTTTTTTTCGGTGAGGCAATCTGGGTTAAGTTACTTGCCCAGGGTCACACAGTCTGCTAAGTGGCGAGTATCTGAGGCCAGATTTGAACTCAGGTCCTCTTGACTCCAAGGCTAGAGCTCTATCCACTGTGCCACCTAGCTGCCCCCAACATTCATTTTTTATAAGATTTTGAGTTCCAAATTTTTATCCCTCCTCCCCTCCCTCTCATCTCCCCAAGACAGCAAGCAATCTGATATAGGTTATACATGTGCAATCATGTTAAACATGTTTCCACTTTAGTCATTTTGTGAAAGAAGAATCAGAACAAGAGGGGAAAGACCACGAGAAAGAAAAAACAACCCCCCCCAAAAAAAAACCCAGTGAAAATAGTATGCTTGGATCTGCATTCAGGTTCCATAGTTCTTTCTTTGGATGTGGATAGTACTTTCTGCAATTTTATTCTTCAAAGAAAATATCATTTCATTTTCAAACAGTATAATGGGTAGCAGTCTCCTGGACAGCCTATGGCAGGCATAAGGACACAGTGTGATTAAAATAACAAAATCCTCTTTTCCCCTTTTTACGTGTTTGCAAAAAAAAATCAATTTAGTTTCAATTTGTATTTTGCTGTTCCATATCAGGGCCTTTGGCTTATGAGAAACTCTCCAGTGGAATCTTTTTACTAGTAAAGAAGGCTAATTGGAATTGTCTTGGATCATCGTAGTACTGGGAAGAGCTAAGTCTATCACAGTTGATCATCACACAGTGTTGCTGTTACTGTGTACAATGTTCTGGTTCTGTTCACTTCACTTAGCATCAGTTCATGTAAGTCTTTCCAGGTTTTTCTGAAATTTGCCTGCTCATCATTTCTTATAGCACAATAATAGTCCACTGCATTCATATATCACAACTTGTTCAGCCATTCCCCAACGGATGGGCACCCCTTCAATTCCCAGTTCTTGGCCACCACAAAAAGAGCTGCTGTAAATATTTTTGTACATGTGGGTCCTTTCCCCTTTTTCGCGATCTCTTTGGGGTACAGACCTGGCAGCAGTATTGCTGGATCAAAGGATATGCACAGTTTGATTGCCCTTTGGGCTGTATGTTCTGATTTCTTTGTTGTATTCTCCATTGGAATGTGGAGTGGGCTTTGGAATGCCCTTTAAGCGCAAGGGCTGTTTTTTGTTTTTTCCTTCCTTTGTATCCCTGATGTTTAACCGTTCCTAGCACATAGAAGCACTTAATACATGCTTGTTGAATTGATTGATTGATGTCTGCATGACAACAAATTAGATGGACCCTATATCCCTCATCCTTTGTGACTGTCTGTATTTGGCATTCAAACCCTTCATAACTCAGTTCCCTCCTGCCTCTCTAGGTTTCTTATGACTTATTCCCCAGCACATACTCTTCAATCCGGTGCTGTCCCACAAATAAGACTCTCCATCTCTTGGCTTCTATTTTTCTATACTAATTAATCCCTCTAATGAGCACTTTGAATGATAGAGACCCTACAAATTGCAGGAGTGACTTTTAGCCTTGTCTATTCAGCCTTCTCTACTAGTAAAAAGATTCCACTAGAGAGTTTACTCATAAGCCAAAGGCCCCGAGATGGAACAGCACATTGAAACTAAATTCTTTTTCTTTCTTTTTTCTTTTTTTTCTTTTGCAAATACATAAAAGATCATCACACTGTATCCTTATGCCTGCCATGGGCTGTCCAGGAGACTACTACCCATTATACTGTTTGAAAACGAAATGATATTTTCTTTGAAGAATAAAGTTACAGTAACATGTCTGGCTTTGGTATAAGATACTTAAGTGTGCTATTATTATCACCCAAGTTAGAATGTATTCTTTGTAGGCCATCTGTATCACCTAATACACAGTGAATGCATGCATGTACCACGGTCTATTTTTGACTTGTCACTGGACTTTGATGACTCTGGAAGACTCTGCCTCACTTAAATCCCATTCAAGAAAGAGTCAAGATCTTCCCAGCACATTGGTCCTCTTGGAAGAAGGACCAACAACAACAGTCCTGCTAAAACTGACCTTGACGGCAGAGGGTGTGGAGAGGAGAGGGGGAAGGAAATATCTCAGGATGTTATGAAGCACAGTAAATCTATATTACCCAAATGAGCACAATCTATAACAAAAATCATTCCCTAATACATACTCTCAGTTGCCCTGGATTCTTCCACATTTCTCCAACTACTCCATTCTCTCCACAGTTGAATTCAGCTAATCAGCCATATAGACCTAGGGAATTTTAATAACAGGAGGCATTTTAATACTAAACTAACTAAAAATAGGAAATACATAGAAGGTATTACAGTAGTAAAGGCTTGCTTGATTGCTTGCTGCGTAGAATCCCTTTTGTCCTGTCTGTTGTTTTGAATTATTGATGCAACAGGTAAGGAGTGGGGAGGGTGATGTGGTGAAATGATTTGGAATGAAAAGACCTGGGTTCTCCTCCCATCTCAACCCCTTACAGTCATTGCTCCCAGCCTAGTAGACTAATTAGCTGAGTGACCCTAGACAAGTGACTTTAACCCCACTCAGCCTCAATTTCCTTACCTACAAAATGGGGATAAAAATAGCCCCTGGCTGGAAGGGTTTTTGTGAGGATCAAATGACATACATATATATGTCCATCTTTAAGTACTCTCTACTAGCTAGCTATTGTTATGATGACTAGGGAGAAGGAAGCTGTGGTCAGAGAAGGAAGTTGCAGCTGAAGTAGCCTGCAACTCAGAAGCACCAGGGGACTGAGTGGGATTATAGGTGTATAGTTGGCTTTGCCCTCCACTGAAGCAAAGGGAACATTGAGCTGATTAACAGTCTCTTAGAAATTAAGTGACAGGGTGTGGTTTGTACCTGAGTGGTGCAGAGCAGGCGTCCAGGCCTTGGCCTGCCTGATAGGGAAGGAGTAGGGCAGTCGAGTTCCTGGGGCCAGGCTAGTTAGAGAGGGATTGAGCCCGTTTGATTAGTAACCCTTAGC
The DNA here is from genome assembly GCF_003287225.1 of Phascolarctos cinereus. Taxonomy (NCBI): domain Eukaryota; kingdom Metazoa; phylum Chordata; class Mammalia; order Diprotodontia; family Phascolarctidae; genus Phascolarctos; species Phascolarctos cinereus. Next base: position 261,873,047 of record NW_027555514.1, on the reverse strand, counting down.
CAAGTCCAGCTCTAACCCTAAAACTGAGTGAGTCATCTTCTTGTATTTCTAGGGCAGATGGATGGCAAAGTGGATTGAATCAGAGGTTGGCTGAATCTTCCTTCTGATACTAGCTGGGTAACCCTGGGCAAGTCACTCTGTCCACCTGTTTTGCCATCAAATAGGAAGAATAACAAATAGTGTTACTTCCCAAGGTTCTTGTGAGGATCAAATGATATAAGACATGAAGTGCTTTACAAACCTTAAAGGTGTATGTAAATGCCAGTGATATCTATGAGCACATCTTTTTTCTCTGATTCTTTAAAGTTCTTTGCTTATATTGTGTTGTACTCAACTCACACTCACCATTGCCCTTTGGGTAAGCCTTAGAATCAATCACACAAAGCATGTCTAGATAAAAATGAAAAAATCACATATTTATGTTTTTCCCCTCAAGAGATATACAAATGCCTTTTAAAGTGATACATTCTTTTTTTTTTATTAACCACTCCATTACTGATTGAGTAAGAACACAAAGCCCTCTTTAGCAAGATTATCAGCAAAATCCTATCCCACCTGTTTCCATGTTTACATTAAATCTGATGGCTTCTTCTCTGGGGAACCCTTGGAGCTTGTAACTTGGCCATGTTGTTTCAAAGAACAAGATGGCTGGTAAGGTTGTGATTTTGGAGTTCAAATCACGGCAGAGTTCTTGTTCTGACCTGGGTTAATTGGCAATAAGAATCCCAAGTAGAATTTTTGTATGCAGGCCAAGTATTACAAAAAATAATACAAAATGCACCCAGGGCAAGTGGCATGAAGTAGACCACTATCTGGGTGGTGGTAGTGGTGGTGCAGAAAGGACACTGCCATATAGGAGGCGAGAGAAAGACAGAGACAGAGAGAGACACACAGAGATAGAGAGAAAGATGGAGAAAGAGACAGAGAGAGAGAAAGAGAGAGAGAGAAAGATGGAGAAAGAGACAGAGAGAAAGAGAGAGAGAAAGATGGAGAAAGAGACAGAGAGAGAGAAAGAGAGAGAGAGAGAGAGAGAGAGAGAGAGAGAGAGAGAGAGAGAGAGAGAGAGAGAGAGAGAGAGAGAGAGAGAAAGAGAAATACTCTGGATGTGGTTTGAGGCTATTGCTGGGTAGGCTAGGGTGGAAGGGAATAGGCAGGTGAGAAGCTCAACTCAGCTTTTAATAGCAGAGCCTCTAATTTGAATTATTCTTGTTAATTAGGTGCTAAGATGACTAGTTTTTGCATTTCTAATGGAATACAAATTCTGTCAAGTTCAAAGTGGCAGCTAGGTGGCTGATAAGAGTGCTGGGTCTGGAGTCTGGAAGACCTGAGTTCAAATCCCTGTGGCCCTGGACAAGTCAATTAACCTCTGTCTGCTTCCTTAATTTCCTCAACAATAAAAAGGGGGTCATAATAGAATCTACCTTCCAGGATTGTTGTAAGGATCAAATGAGACAATATTTGTAAAGTGCTTAGCACAATGCCTGGCACATAGTGGGTAATTAATATATACTTATTGCTTTCCCCTTCCTTGTCCCTGCTCTCTAAATTCAGTACCCTGGGTCAAAACACCATTTACTCCACTTTAGTTATGTGTCTATTGATATGAAAAAGATTTTAGCACTAGAAGGGGTCTTAAAGAACAACTATTCCAACCCCTTTATTTTACCCATGAAAAACTGGGGTCCAGGGAAGTTAAATAATTTACCCAGGGGCCATTCTAGTTAGTGATAGAGGTAGGAAATAGAACTTGCCCTTCTGACTAGTGGTTCAGTGGTCTTGTGACAACATTTTTCCCATTCATTTATAAAATCAGATAATGCCGTCAACACCAAAAATTTATCATGAGATTGTTTGGTGCGTAGCACTCATTTAAGCACCTAATGGATTCAGAGCATTTTACTAGCTGTAAGGGGCTGGAGGGAGATACAGAGACTATAGACTTATATCTCGAGCAGATAGTCTAGAAGGGTCAATCTGCATAAATCAATGCCTGTAATACAAAATGTTACAGGATTAAAGAAATGCAAAGTTCTATGTGAGATCTAAGGGAGAAAGCATTACTAATCAGATGTGGGGATCAATGAAAACTTCAAGGAGGTGTCATTTAAGAGCATTCAGGTTCCCACAACTGGGGGGGGGAAGGGGTGAAAAGCAAACAAGACCAAAAAAAAAATCCTAGCAAGCAATGATGAAAAGGTGAGAGAGGGTGGAATGAATATGGGACGTGGCAAGAGAATCAATGTGACAAAGTGCAGGATATCAGAGAGAAGTGCTGAGATAAGGTTGAAACTACAAGGTGATACCATAGGAGTACTCAATTACTGATTACTGCTTTTATACCCAAACATTTACACTCAATTGGGCAGCTAGGTGGTGTAGTTGATAGAGTGCCAGGCCTGGAGTCAGAAAGACTTGAGTTCAAATCCAGCCTCAGACACTTACTAGCTGTGTGACTCTGGGCAAGTCACTTAACCCTATTTGCCTCAGTTTCTTCATCTGTAAAATGAGCTAGAGAAGGAAAGAGCAAGCTACTCTAGTATCTTTGCCAAGAAACCCCAAACGGGGTTGGGAAGGGTTGGACAGGATTTGGCAGCAACAAAAAACATTCAGTTGGTAAGACAATAGTGAATCACTGAAAATTTCTAAGGATTGAAAAAGCTGTATCTTTCTGACTCCAAACTGTGTCACCTGATAGAACTTGATAGAACTTGCATTTTGTTAGACATGGAGGGTAAAAGGGGGTAAAAGGTGATTTGGAGGTGATGGTGGGGAAACCAGAGCAGGAAGATGTGTAGGATGGAGAAGGGTATTTCAATAGTTCAGCTCAGTAAATGGGGGACAGGGGGTTGGAGCAGTGAGAATGAGGGAAGGGCTTTGGGGGAATAGATACAAGAATTATTTTGGAGATAGAATCCATAGAAGTTGTAGGAAATGAAGAAGAGGACAGTCCAAGATTAGGAACATGGGAGACTGGGTGTCAAAGACGGGAATGATGTCAGAAGAAGAGGAAGGAGAAAATAAAATTTCAGACAGGTGGAGTTTTTAAAAAAAATTTTAAAAATTTATTTTTTCTTTTAGTTTTTTAACATTTGTTTTCAAAACTTTGGGTTCCAAATTTTCTCCCTTCCTCCCTCCCCAGCCACCTTCATTGAGAAGGCAAGCAATTCCATACAGGTTATACATGTGTAGTCATATAAAACACTTCCATAGTGGTCACCTTGTGAAAAACTAAGTATATTTCTCTCCATCCTATTCCCCGCCCCCAATTTATTCTATTCTCTCTTTTGACCCTGTGCCTCCTTAGAAGTGTTTGCTTTTGATTACCCCCTCCCCAGTCAGCCCTCCCCTCTATCATTGTCCCCTGTTGTCTTGTCCCCTTACCCCACCTCCCCATTTTCCTGTAGGGTAAGATAGATTTCCATACCCGATTGAGTGTGTATGTTATTTCCTGACAGGTGGAGTTTTTAATACTTGTAAGACTATCCGGATGGTAATGATCTTCATTGAGCACAGGAACTGTTTTTTTGATTCTTTGTACTGCACTTAATAAATGCTGACTTAATTAAAAATGATTGACTGGCCTTGAGAGAGATGGAATCCTGGTCTGGACTTTGGAATGTGTGATAATAATACATAGGAAAGGCTCATATGTTTATATATTTAGAAATTCGAGTAGCTTAAGAGGCTATCTATATTTAGTTCAACCACTTAGAAAGAATGAAAGAAAGAGAAAGAAAGAAAGAAAAGAATGAAAGAAAGGAAGAAAGGAAGGAAGAAAGAAAGAAAGAAGCGGCTTCATGACTGCATGGCGTTTGGAAGAAGGCTGAACATTTGAGTGAGCACGAGTCGGTTAAAGGAGAGGCAGGTTGGCTTGGTGAGTAAAAGGGCCGAAGTCTTCTGGAATCAGTCCCACCTCTGACACATTTTGGCCGCGTGACCCAAGGCTGGTCATTCGATTTCTCAGGGTCCCAGGAAACTCTGAGACAGAACAGCTTGGATGTGTGTGCGTGTGAAATGCGCATTGTTGCAGTTTCCCATGGCAGTGAAATGACAGATGCTGTCCAAAAAAGAAAAAAAAAATTCATTATATAAAAAAGTGACCATTCCAAAGTCCTCTTCCCTGGTGGAGCCCCATCTTTCCCGGGTAAGACTGCGTGGGGACCCGCCAGCCCCAGAGGCAGGAAAGGAGTGGAAAGGGAGAGGGGTGGGAGGAGGGGCAGTCTCGGGGTTCTCTGTCGGGGTGCATCAGCGCTGGGCTGCAGGTCCCTAGCGTCAGGGTGACCGCAGACGCTGCCCCGCAGAGTTCAGAGCTCCCACAGCCCCAGAGGACAAATCCCTGCCCGGGGCGAGCCCGGAGGGTCCGAGGCTGCCTCGCCCCTGGCCCCCCGGCTCAGGAGAGGCCGGGGTGGGGAGAAGAGCGCACGCGCACCCAGCTCCCGAAGTCCGACCCGCCCAGCGGAAGGCTCAGTCCGCTGTCCTGTCAGTCAGCCGCCCGCCCACGCTCGGGGGAGGGGGAGGTGGGCGGACGCCCCTCCCCCTCCGGCCCGGATTGGCCATTGCCGCAGGCTCCGCCCCTTGGGGAGGGTCCGGGCGGCCTCTCTGAGCTCCCTCTTCCCGCCCGGGGCCGGGAGGTGGCGCCCCCGCCCCCGCTGTCAGTGGCCGCGCGATTGCGCGCTCCCTCCTCGAAGGCCGGCCGAGTGTGGGGCCGTGGAGGCTGCCCGAGCGGCCGCCGCCCTCTTGCCCCGGCCCCGGCCCCGGCCCTGAGCTGCACCATGTTCCGGCGGATCTTGCAGCGGGTGAGAGCCGAGGGCTGTTGACGCGGCGGGCCCCGCGGCCGGCTTGTCACTCTTCGGGATTAGGCCTCGGAGCGGGGGGGGGGGGCGGGGTGGGGTCGCGCGCCCTCTGAGGTGTGAGGGGGAAGGGCGGGGCGGGGGCGCACGCGCTGTGGGGTGTGTTGGTGGTGGTCGGGGGGGCACGCCCCGGACCCCTTTCCCCCCGGCGGCCGCTACAGACGCTGTATTTACTACGGTGTCATCGAGAACGTGGCGGCCGGAGCCGGGGCGGAGGGGGGGGAGGGAGGGAGGGAGATTGGGGGGGTGGGGGGTGGAGAGGGGCGGGGCCTCGCCCCGCCTCCCGCTGACCTTTGGGCAGTCGACCCAGAGCGACCCCGCGGCCGTCCCCCCTCCCCGGACCTCCGCCGCCTCGCTCGGGGGAAGACACGTGGGTGGCCGGAGCGGCCGTGACAGCCGGGGCGCTGGCCGCGGGAGCTCGGGGCGCCTCTCCCCGGCCCTCATTCCGGGGGCCCCACGTGCTCCTTCCTCCCTCCTCGCGGCCCAGGCCGCTGCCTGTCATTGGAAGTCGAGGCCCTCCAGATGCTCAGCCGGCACCCCGGGCCCGGGACGTCGTCTCCACCAACTCCCCTGCCTCGCTTTTGTATCCCCGGAGCTTGGCATACAGGAGGCGCTTACTAAATGTGTGCCGACTTGTTAGGTTCCTTCATTCCCCCGCCCCCTTTCCCGAGATCTTGGTAAGGCGTGTGTCACAACCTAGACGGCAGAAAAACGGGAGCCAAAAGCCTCACTGGGCCGTTCAGAGGACAAAAGAAGTACGGGATTGAAATCCGTGATTGTGCAGCTAGGGTGGCTACCAAAGAGAGTTGAGTCATCCAGTACATGGAAAAGGGAGTGTTCGAGTTTCTCCCCAGCTTTCTTGCGATGTCAGTATCATGTAAAACTTAGTCATATATCAAGGGGAAGTGTAATAACTAATGCGTTCAAATTTGAGAGCTTCCTATACTCTTTAAAAACAAAAGATTAGTTCGGATATTCTGGAGGGCTAGAACCTCTTTTTTTTGAGAAAGGATTCTAGTAATAACAAGGGTATGTTCTATCTGTTCAACAGTAAAGACATCTGTGTATAATTTACTTGTAATATGTAACTAATTTTCAGGAACCGGTTGTCTTATGCCTCAGATTTGTTTTTTCTTTTGTTATTTCTGTAGCTGAAAATTAGTTGGCTTAAGGTCTTTGTAAATGTTTATGGTGAAAAGAAAGTGTTTACGGACTTAAAGGTGTGTTGAGAGAGCTGCCAGAAAATTCGGGATACTTTGAAGTGGTGCTGGTTGATACGGTTAGGAATTAAGGTTAGGCAACTGTATTTGTTTTTCATTGTCCATAGGAAGAACTAAATAGTTTTGGAAATTCCAAAGGAAAACGAGAAATTGGGATTAATTTATGTAAGCAGATAAAGTATTTTGTGAAGCTGTCAGAACAGGAGGAACAAACCTGATGACATCTTCTGATGTTAGTTACAGGTATTTCCATTGTGAACTTAAAGTTTCCATAGATAGGTATTACACTTTGATTAAAATGTAACCCTCATGTAATTTAAAACTCAAGGACATTTTAAATCATCATAGAAACAATCATTTTTTTAACTGCCTGAATTCTTTGGAATAAGAAGACAGTAATTATAATACAATTAGTGTTTACCTTTTTTTAAGCTCTATGCCTAGTATTTACGAACAGGTATAACTTGAATCTTTAAATTGTATAACATGGCAGCATTTTAATTTCATCCCACCTTGACAACCTGTTATTTCTCATCAGAAGTAATACATTAGCCAAACTGAAGAGTCAATGGTTTAGCCAGTATATTAGGAATGGTCCACATACTTTAAAACTGTGTTATATATCATTTTGTATTGTGGTCTTTGATGACCTTTTCACTTCAGTCAAAATTGTTATTTCCTCTGGAAAAGTGCTTTTTAAGTATCATTTTTAAAAGAAGAAATAAATCTTGTATTTACTATTATTTATAACTTTCAACCCTAACCTCAAAAAGTACTAAAAGGGGATAGGATTTAGAGCAGGAAGGGATTTAGTCCATACCTTCATTTTACTAATTAGGGAACTGAGGCCCAGAAAAGTTAAAGGGACTTCTCTTGAAATTACCCAGCTCTAGGAAGTGGCTTATCTGTAATAATGCCAGTCAAGCATACAGGTAGTTGAGCTTCAATCTAATACTGAATTTTATTAATGCAGTTTTAACAAAATTATATTTAACAAAATAGAATCATGGATCTAGCTGGAAAGGTCTTTAGAAAGATCCAGCTTCCTTACTCTATAGATGAGGTGATCAAAGGAGAAAGTGGCCTACTTGGGATTCAAACTCAAGTCTTATGACTCCAGGTTCAGCATTCTTTTCTACTACACCATTGCTTCCCTAAATGTACCTTTTAAATGGATCAAGATCCTGCCCCCCCCATACCTATTGTGTTGCCTATCCAGAGCACTAGTCAAGTCATAGTTGCATCTCACCCACCTAGTCTGAGTGATAGCTGTGAGGTTCAGTTTGCCTCCTTGTGTTTAGGCCCTCTAGTTCAAGTCCTTTACAGAAGGCTCAGAACTTACCAGGTATAGCCCTCCATTTTCTATCAGCAGCTCTGCCTGGTTTCCTACTACATTATGCTCAAATGTGGGTACAAATGTTGGCACTTCCTCCCTTCAAAGAGCTCACATTCTGATAGGGGTGTAAAACATAGTAGTTGATAGATGTAGGATATTTTCAAAATAAATACATTGATTGAGAGGGTATTAACACTTGGCAGAATCAAGAAAGTCCTCTTGAAGGAGGTAATACTTTGATCTGAGCCTTGAAAGGAGCTGCTAGTTTCAAGAGATGGAGATGAGGAAAGAACATTTCAGACATTAGGGACAACTTGTATCATGGCCTGGATGCAAGAGATTTGGTGTTATGTATGGACAATATCAACTGGCTGGTTTAGATTGTAGAATGCATGAGGGGTACAATATGTAATCAGCCCTGAAAGATAGGTGGGAGCCAGATTGTCAAGGGTTCTAAATGCTAAACAGACAAGTTTGTACATTTTTTTATCCTAGAAACAACAGGAAAACACTGAAGCTTCTTGAGTAGAGGGGTAACATGGCCAGACCTCTAATTTAGGAATATTGATGGGGTGTGGGCTCTGGAACTCCCCTCCCCCCTGAACTTTCCCCTTGAATTGTCCTTTCATTGTGGCCTCCTTGACCCGAAGCCCAGCCAATTCTCTGTTACCTCTGGACTACCCCCAGGCTATTCGCCACTCCTTATTCCCATGCAAATCTTCCCACAATCTTTTTCCCTATAAAAAAAAACCCTCAGCCTTGTCTATCAAATTCACTGACTCATTAAGAATCTCATCCACCCCGACCAGCGTTTACTAAACTGCTGGTACTGAAAGAAGGCTTGAGTGGTCGAATTCTTTGGAGGCAGACTCACGCCCTTTGCCCTTTGCCCTTGCATTTCAGGGGTTCCCAAGACCCCTAGACCACAACAATATCAGTTGAGCCACAGTGTGTAGGATGCATTGGTGGAGGAGAGAGAGAATGAAGGCGGGGGTCCCAGTTAGGTAGGAGGTTGTTGAATGGTCCAGGTTAGAGGTTTAGGGAGGTTGTGGTGTGAGTAGATTGAAGGGGACAGATAAGAGAAATGTTAAGGGGGTAGAGAATGAGTGAGAATGAGTAATCAAGGAAGGCCAGGTCTTGAACTCTCAAACTCAGAAACTCTCAAACTTGCCAGTGCTCAATCTTGGGATTATCTGTTTCGGGCTGAGAGATTGAGAAGTTGTGACCCCTCAAAGCCTGAAGTACATGGGTCATCTGGAATGAATTCACAGACTCAAACATTTCTTGAAGCCAAGGTGGCAAAGTTTATTGTTACGCTTTTCAGCAGGCAAGGATTCTTAAAGGATCCTGCAACTTAGAGAGGTACAGTTAAAGTTTATATAGGATAAAATACAATAAAACATGTGCCAAATATGCTAACTAGGGGATTCAGGGGTGGGATTAGGGAGTGGTTAAGGAGTGGTCAGTTCTTAAAAGAACATGCATTTCTTGTACCTACTGCGCAGGCATTTTACCCAGAGTTCATTAGGAAAAGCCCACAAGGGGGGCCACATGGGGGTGTGGTTTTAGGCCTGCTATATCACTAAGTCAACTAGAGTTCAGGGTAACTGAGAGTTGTGCAGTCTGCCCCCAATCAGTGTCTTGTTTGACAGGATAGATGTAGGGAGTATACATATGTCTGAAGTCTAGAATACAGTTAATGAGGAGCCCAGGATGTAGATAATAAGGTAGGGTGGTAGGATAGTATAGTAGTGGGTAAGAATGTCTTTATGACCCAGTGCAAAGCCAGTTTAAGCTAATAAATCCTTCAGGTGCTGTTTGGAACTGCATCAGGGAGAGAGATAAGGGTCTTGCTGGGGCCCACTCATGAGTAATTGCTAGGCACAGGGTCCTTGGGCTGGGGAGAAACTGTCAGGGACAGTGTTTCTGAGGCTAGGGAGAAATTGGGGTCCAAGTACAAGCACCCAAACACAAGCACCCAAGTACCCCGTCATATCCACAAGGTAACAACCTTTCAAGACTGGAAAACGTCCACTCACAAGATGTCTCCTAGGGGGTAGCTAGGTGGCAAAGTGGATAGAGCTCTGGCCTTGGAGTCAGGAGGACCTGAGTTCAAATCCAGCCTCAAACACTTGACGCTAGCTGTGTGACCCTGGGCAAGTCACTTAACCTCCATTGCCTCACCAAAAGAAAAAAAAAGAATGCAAGATCTCTCCTAGGTTGCTTACCTGGTGAATGGAAGATTGGTGGACCTTTCTACATGTATAAGGTAGTTGGAGGGGACGGGCAGCGAGTTTAGAGGGAAAGATAATGAGTTTGGTTTTGGATATACTGTGTTTGAAATGGATCTGTAACATCCAAATGGAGTCAGACTGTTGAAGATGTGGGCTAGGGCTTAAGAGAGAAATGAGGCCTGAATATTTAAATTTGGAAGACATCTGCATGGAGAGCATGGTTGAATCCATGGGAGCTGAGTTCAGTGAAACAATGTAGATAGAGAAGAGGAACAGGCCCAGGACAGAGCCTTTGGGTAACATTTACTCATAAGGGGGTATTGCGTGGATGATGCTTCTGAAAAGGAGACCAAGAAGGAATTCTTCATCAGGTAAGAAGAGAATCATGACAGAACAGGTTCCTGAAGACTCAGGGAAGAATGAAGGAGGTGGTAATCACAGTAGAAAGATCAAGAAAGATGAGACCCATGAAAAGGCTACTAGATTCAGCAGTAAAGAGATAATTGGCAACCTTAGGGAGTCCAGGGGCAGATTGCAAGATTTTGAGCGGTGATTATTAGGTGCGAAAATGGAGTATAAGAGTGTAGAGAATTCTTTCTAGGAGTGTGGCTGTGAAAGGAAAGATGATTGCTTTGAGGGATGAAAGGATCAAGTGAAGGTTCATTAAGGATGAGGAAATCTGAGTATGTTTGCAGTCAGCATTGGTAAGAGCCAGTGGGTCAGGGTAGGTTGAAAATGAAGGAGAGAAGGAGTTACCAAAGGGGCAAGCCCTTGGGGCATATAGGCAGGGATGGGATTGAGGGTACAAGTAGAGGGGATAAGGACATTGGCAAAGAGAAAGACCACCTCATCCTGAGACTGGGCCACAAAGGAGATGATTGGGGAAGATATTAAAGTGATTGGAAGTATGGAATTGAGGAGGAAAGGGAACCCTGGATGTTTCAGTGAAGTATGTGAGGTGAGATTCTTTGCTGAGAGGAAGCAGGGAGGTGGTTTGAGAAAAGAAGTTTTGGAAAGGTTTCTTTGGAGAGTGAGATAGTGTTTATCAGAGAAGGGTAAAATCATTGATGTGCAGCAGGGTGAGCCCAATTGAAATTGGGTAAAACCCAGTCAGCATAGTTATGTGATTCTAGGTATTTTGCAGGATAGGAACAAGCATATAATGGTGTTAGATTAAAAAAGAATAATACTGTGCTCCATGTTGTAGGCATAAGCCTGCCAGAAACAATTTTTAATTAATTTATGATTGTTCAAATCTAATCTTAACCCCTTACCTTCTAGCTTCTGACCTTATCATTCCACCAAAACTGCTGTCTCCAAAGTTACCAATCCAATGGCCTTTTTTCTATCCTTGTTTGCTTTTAGCACTCTGCAGCCTTAGACACTTGTTGATCGGTCTCTGTCCTGGGCTGCCTCCTACCTTTCTGACTGCTCCTTCTTGGCCTGCCTACTGGATCCTCTTCCAGATCTTGCCCTGCGACAATAGTGGTCCCTCAGGGTCCTGTCCTAGGTCTTTTTCTCTCCTCCCTCTATACTATTTCACTTGGTGGTTTCATCAGCTTCCATGAATTTAATTACTGTCTCTATGATGATGATTCCCAAATCTTTCTCTCCTGCTTCATATTCTCTGCTGACCTCCAGTCTCACATCTCCAACTGCTTTTCAGACATCTCAAACTGGATGTCTGGTAGCCTCTTAAACTCAGTATGTCCAAAGTGAGCGTTTTTCTTTCTCCGTAGACCCTCCCTGCTTCCTGCCTTCCATATTACAGAAGAAGCAACACCATCCTCCTAGTCCCTCAGGCTCACAAAGATTGTACCTTTGTAACATCTTTCTAATATCCCCCCTCCCCCCCAACACACTCACCACTCTAGTGCAGGCCCTTCTCACCTCATGCCTGGATTACTGCATTAGCTGCTGGTGAATCTACATGCTTCAATTCTCTGCCCACTCTAGTCCATCCTCCATTTAGCCACTAAAGTGATTTTCCTAAAGCAAAGGTCCAACCAAGTCACCTTCTTGCTCATAAACATCAGTGGCTCCCTATTGCTTCCAGGATCAAATACAAAATGCTGTTTGTCCTTCAGAGCCTACCCCTCTACCTTTCCAGTTTTCTTACACCTTACTCTCTCCCTCTCCTCCTCCCCTCCTCCTTTGCTTGGAATGCACTCCCTCCAGGCCCATGTACTCTGGCCTTTCTTTAAGTCTCAACTAAAATCCCTTCTTTTACTGGAATCTATCCCCAACCCCTTTTAATTCTAGTGCCTTTATTACTTCCTATTTATCCTGTGTAAGGCTTGCTTCGTATCCATTTGTTTTGCATGTTATCTCTCTTTAGGTAGCCTAGCCTAGCATTTACTTGGTGCTTAATAAATGTTTGTTGATTCATCTCTCCAAGGTAGGACATTGTGAAGTCACATTTTATAAGATTTTTGAACAATAATTTCACACTGATAAAAAAAGTCACATAGGTCAAGATAAGGAAATAGTTGACATTTTGCTTCATAAAAAAGAACAGAAGTCACCTAATCTTTCGGCACATATACCCATGCAGAATCATTCCTGAAACCACTAGATCCCTCCTTTACCATTTCTCTCCCTGATCTTTCCTTCTGGATGGTCAGAGGTGGACTAAGATGTTTCCAAGAATTGAAGTCTAGGAGACTTCTTCCTTCTATTGAATATATCTTTTATCTTTTCAGTGCCTGGGGGAAGGCAAATGACCTTAATAAGAGGTATTTTCCAATTTTAATCAAGTTACTAGTACCCTTAGTCTCTTTTCAGAGGCCTTAGCTTTCATTCGTGGCCTTATATTCTTAAAGCATAAAGATTAGGGAATAAGGCAATAGTTCTCAGACATTTTGACAGAGTACAGGCTCTGGAAACCCCCCCTTGAACTCCACTTGAATTTTCCCACTTGATCAAGGCTCTGGCCCTTTCTTTGTCTGCACTCGGCCCCACACTACACCTTCACTCCTAGATCTTATCCAGACCCCATTTCTCCCTGGGTCACATGGTCCAGGTCCCTGGTGTTCCCTGCCCTTCTCTAGAACCTCTAGTCACCTCAGACTATTGGCCACTCCCATCAAGATCCTCCCTAAACCCCTTCTCCCAGTCACTCCAGACTATTGGCCACTCCTAGATCCCTCCCATAGTCTTTCTATATGTAAGATCCATCTTGGTCTCCATTGGGGTACTCAGGTTCTTAAAATCTGGCCAATGACTCAGGTTCAATCTAGCCCACTTGTCAATACGAGTGTCACAAATGTTCAGATTCCTTAATAGTCTGGCCAGTATGGTAGATCTTTAATAAAACTTATCTTTGGCTGAAAGAAGGCTTGGGTTGAATTCATTTGGGCAGGACCCATTTGTTGCTGTTTTGGGGTCCCAGCACCCTTTAAACATCAACAATTTTAGTCTCAGAATTCTTTTACACTCTTAAAAATTATTAGGAGCTTTTGTTTATGTGGGTTATATCTATCAATATTTACTGTATAGTATTATCATGAAAATAGCTTTGACCTTGTGGACCCCCTGAACTGCCTGAGGAGCACCTGATCCTCTGACCACACTTTGAGAACTACTGGTCTAGGGGAAAGAAGAAAAGGATTTAGAGAACATCATTGTGTCTTGAGAAGTTTGATTTAGTAGTGATAAGGTTTTCTTTTTCTGGTAGGGTCTGTAAAGGATCACTGGGGAAATATTTATTTCTTAATAAATTTTGTTGAAATTTTTGAAAAGGAGGCTTTAATATTGCTTCCATAGTGGGAGTTATTTGGGCTAAGTTATCTGGAAAGAGATGAGTGGTGATGGGACAAGAGAACAAAGGGTTTTACTTAGGATGAAGAACATTGTTAGCTGGTTCACTAAGGTTTGAAATATTGAAAGGGGTCAAGTGAGACCAGAATAGCAAATTGCTTGGGAGAACTTGAAGGGCTGGAGAGCCCGTTGGAGAGCTAGCCAGTGCTAGCAGTTGTTATCATCAATATCTTCATTTTTGTCATCCTCCTCATCATCAATGTTAATCAAAGGAAATTCAGACTTAGGGATTATGGAGCTAGAATCCTTGTGGTTGAGGAGATGAAGGACATGACCTTTCCCTTGTGTGGCAGAAGTGGAGTGAAGGTACAAATAGAAGTTGCTAGGCAGCAAAGGTATTGGAGGGAACATTAGCATGTAAATTGATGTAGGTGATTTTTCTCGAATCCTAAAGGTCCCTATGAAAGTCAAGATTTTTTTCATAGTGGAAGTAAATTTACACGAAGTAAATTTGTTAAGAGAGTTTGGTAAGGCCTCCTCTGCAGCATCTCTGGGACCCAGAGGTCTAATGGAACATTGAAGATTTTTTTCTCTTTGTCTCAGGTGACTTACCATTATTAATTTGTAAAGCTGCTGTTCTTTTTGTAGAGTTTCTTCAGCAAAGAATTTTTAATTGATTCATGAATGTACAGCATTGTTTTTTATTTTTGTTGTGCTTTTACGGCAATTTTATTAGCAACTGAAAGGCTGTGGGAAGGTTTTATTTTTACCTGTCTATCACTACCGCATAGCACAAAGACCCAGGGACGTATTAGGCAAGAAATGGTAGTTACTCTACATTCTTATTTGTTCCTTACAGCTGAGTTGTAAGGTAGATAGTACAGGTATTCATTCCTCCTATGAAGGCATAAGTGGTTTTCAGAGCCGTTTTACAGATGAGGAAACTAAGAAAGTTAAGTAACTTGCCCAAAGGCATACAGCCTACTGTTAGAGGCAGAATTTGAGCTCGTTTTGAGATTCCAAGTTAAGTAGTGCTCTTTCCACTACAAATACATCATGCTTCTTTGGTACCTCAAAGAAATGTTCCTACCCATGCAAAAGATCAGCATTGTTTATGTTGAAAAGAATGTTCCTTCAGGATACTAAGACAAGCATGATATGCTGGAGGAGGGGTAGCATATTTTCCATGAGCATTACTTCCTTATTTCAAAGGGTCAAAACTGTTTTTTGTTTGTTATTAGAAACAAAGGAGGACCTAATTATTCAGCAGTCATTTCTTAAGCACTTTGTGTCAGACCCTGGGGTACAAAAAAGGCAAAAAATCTAGTCCTTGTCCTTAAGGTTCAGGGAGAGGTAGGGGTAGAGGTGGAGTCCATTCGTGGAGTGCAGCTGCTGTTAAAAAGATACAGAGTGGGGAGATGCATTGTGATATGTAAGGAACAGTAAGAAAATCAGTGCCTCCGGATCGTAGGTCATATGGAAGGAAGTAAAGTGTAAGAAGACTGGAAAGGTAGGAAGGGGCTATGCTGTGAAGGACTTTAAATTCCAAACAGGTGATTTTAATATTTGATCCAGGAGGTAATAGGGAGCCACTGGTATTTATAGAGCAGGGGATGACATGATCAGATCTGTGCTTTAGGAAAATCTCTTTGCTTTTTTTTTTTCAAAGTGAGGCTGGGGGTTAAGTGAGTTGCCCAGGGTCACACAGCTAGTAAGTGTCAAGTGTATGAGGTCAGATTTGAACTCAGGTCCTCCTGACTCCAAGGATGGAGCTCTATCCACTGCGCCACCTAGCTGCCCAGGAAAATCTCTTTGGTGGCTGAATGAATGTTTCAGAATGGAGAGAGACCTGGGCAAGGGCCACCAGTCAGAAGGAAATTGTCAAGCGTGAGGTATTGAAGGCTTTCACCAGCGTGATGACCTTATGAGTGGAGAGAAAGGGATGGTGAAGAGAGAAATAAGACTTGGCAACAGATTGTATATATGAAATGAATATAAGTGTGGGGTTGAGGATGACTTTGAGGTTGCAGGCCTGTGTGACTGGGACAATGGTGATGCAGAAAATAGGGACTTCTGTGAGAAATGAAAGAGTTAAGTTTCCACATAAGTAGATAAGAAATCAGCACAGACAGGCTAACTTCTCTGTCCAGGGTGGGGAGTGATAACACAATTCTAAGCATATAATGTATGTTTAGGGTGGGGCATATAAGGAAGATTGTAACCTAGAAGGATTAGGACCAATCCTGATCCAGAAGGGAGGAGTTAGGCAATTACTAACTATAAAACTTGCTCTGGCTTCTTCTACATGTGCATTTTCTCCCCTTCCAAGGAGATGTGCCTGCTTCTCATGAGAATCAAAAGCACACACTTCAACCTCTTTAATAAAAAGTCTTTGAGACACCAGTCTTTGGAACTGGATCTGGGGTCATCTTTATAACACTTCAAAAGAGGGTAAAGTTGGAGGGTAAAGTTTGGAGGAGAGGCTGGGAAGAAGATGAGTTATATTTTGAACACTTTGAGTTTGAGATGCTAAACATCCAGTTTGAGATGTCAGAAGGCCATTGGTAATACCAGACAGAAACTCAGGAGAGTATGTGTAGAAATAATTGAACCAGTGGGAGCTGATCCCATCATCAAGTGAAATAGCATATAGAGAGAGAAGAGAAGAGGCTCCAGGTCAGGGCTGCAGAATTAGAGTAAAACACACTCACTCATTCATCTCTCTCTCTCTCTCTCTCTCTCTCTCTCTCTCTCTCTCTCTCTCTCTCTCTCTCTCTCTCTCTCTGTCTCTCGAAGAATGACTAACAATATTAACCCAAGCTTAATGGAAATGAACTGCTTGAAGATCCTGGGGGGGTATTAAAATGAGAAGTGGTCATAGAGGAAGGAGGAAGAAACCTAGAGAGGCAAGAGTATTCAGGAGAAGGTTATTGACAGTGTGGAAGGCTACAGAGACATCAAGAAAAATGTGAATTGAGAAAAGGCCATTATATTTTGCAATTAAGAGATCATAGGTAACCTTTATCTTCTTTTCTTGCCTAATATTACCAAACAATAATAAAATGTGCTTCAGAAAAATATGTCTCAACTACTGTGACCTCGGAGGTCCCTTCTAACTCTGATTCTTAGACTAAAACAGCTTAACTTTCTTCAAAAAGCAGAAAGAGGTCAATTTAAACAATCCCTTTCCCCCTTTCATTAAGTAACTTTTCCTCTTTGTTCTTCACTTTCTGTATAAAATATGAATTTTCAGTGCAGAGTGAATTTTCGGCTTGTAGATAATTGGAGTTGCAGTCTAGGGGTCTTGGGAACCCTGAAATGCAAGGGCAAAAGGGAGTGGTTCTGCTTGGAAAGAATTTGACCATTCAAACCTTTCAGTCCAAATAGTTTAGTAAAACACTGGTTGGGGTGGTCAAGATTCCTAGTGAGTCTGAAGTGTTTATGGCGACAATACAAGTGAGCCAGATTTTAAAAATTCCCAGCAATTTTTTTCCTTTTTTTTTTTTGTGAGACAATCAGGGTTAAGTGACTTGCCCAGGGTCACACAGTTAGTGTCAAGTGTTTGGTCTGAGGCCAAATTCAACTCAGGTCCTCCCTACTCCAAGGCTAGAGTTCTATCCACTGTGCCACTTAGCTGCCCCTAATCTGAGCAATTTAATGGGGCCCAAATAGACACTTTTGTACAGAGAGACTGTGGGAAGATCTGGATGGGTGGGATCTAGGGGTTGCAAGTAGCCTGGGTGGTCTGGAAGTAACAGAGAAAGAGGTCTAGATGGGATTAAGGAGTGGCAAGTAGCCTGGGGTGGGCCAGGTGCAGACAATGAGGGCCATAATGAAAGGCCCTTTAAAAGGATTATTGACTGGGAAGGGCGATGCTTCAGGCAAATGCCAGGGATCTGGGCCATGTGGGAAAGTCCAGGGCCTTTTAGGGATCCATCATTAGCACCCCATCAAATCCACTTCAGCTTCAGAAATTCCTGTGTGGGGAGTTCCTCAGAATGGAGGACAAATGAGTGAATTCTCTCTCAGCCCTCTTATGTTTAGCTAGGCAACTAAATGATGCAGTGCATAGAGTGCAGGAAAACCTGGGCTTATATCCTGCTTCAGCTATTTAGGAACTGTGTGACTGTGGGCAAGTCATTTAATCTCTGCTAGCCTCAGTTTCTTCATCTGTTAAATGGGGATAATGGCTTCTACCTTATAGAATTATGAGAATCAAATGAGATAGCATACATAAAGCACTTTGCAAATCTTAAAGCTGTATGTAAATGCTAGTAGTAGTTATTGTTTCTATCATTATTATTTGGATTCTCAGATCCAAGAGAGCCTTGAAAGTTTTAGGAGATAGCTTGGATCATTGTATTTTTAACCCACCTGGCAAATTTTTTCCTATGGCACCATCAGATTCCTTGTGCCATGGGCTCAGAAAACTGTAGGGATTTATTATATTTTTGGAGGGGGTCTGTTTCACTCTCTCTCTTTTTTTTTTATAGCCCTTGCCTTGACCTAAACTGTCACTTCTGGAGAGAATTACTGCAACAAGGCTCCTAGCTGGTCTTTCTACCTCTAGTTTAAAAAAAAAACTAATGTATCATACTAACAACTAAAAATAATATTATTAAAGCTTTCATTATGTCAGCCTGCAGTTCAAGACCTATTATACTCCCTGGCTATTTGCCAGTGAGGCACTGTGGTAGAGGGGAAAAGGGAGCTGACCTGGAAATCAGAACCCCCAACAGAGTCTTGGTTGTTGGTCCCTGGAAATTCAGGCTGGAATAGTGAGAATAAAAGGTAGACTTGAGTGATAAAGACAATTTCAGATCTTGCATCAGACACAGCAGATGCATTGGATGTGTGACCATGGCAAGGTCCCTTAATTTCTCTACTTCATCACTTTTCTCATCTCTAAAGTAGATAAAACTCTCCCCACCTTGCAGGGTTGTTGTGAGGAAAGCATAAACCTTAAATGCAGATATGAATTACTCTTATCAGATCTATACTTCAAAGGCTAACATTCATGATCTACAGCAGTTTCATTCTACCAACTTCATTACTTATTACTCTGGCATTGATTCTCTGTTCATGATGTATTCCTTTGTTTTGCATTTCCTACAAATAATTTACGGCTTAATTATTTAACATATATTCATAAGTCCCTTATAATGCTGGACTCTGAAAGGGTTACAGTGGCATAGGGTGTAATCTCTGTCCTTGAGGAACATACGATCTAATTGGGGAGGTAGTTGGTATGTGTGTACAGATAAGCACACATATATGAAAAATTGCTTATAATATAAAGAAGTAAATACATACAAAATGAGGCACACAGGAAGTAAGTATCATCAAAATTCAGAGGTAAAATACCATTTCTCCTTGAAATCTTACTGCATCGAGGAGATAGGATTTTTAATTAGGTCTTGAAGTGTGGGTAGGATTTAGGACCAAGATGGAAGCTAATGGGGACATCAAAGGCTAGTGCAGTTTTTTTTTTTTAAAGATTGGGGAACTTGTTCTGTCTTCAGAGGAGGAAGGGAAAGAGCCATTGGAAAGGGCATAACTGAAGGTATTGGAGAAAGGCATACTTGAAGAAGCTGGGTTCCAGAGAAGAAGAGGAGTAAAATATGGGGTATCAGCATAAAATTTAGTCTGGGAAATAAGGATGCCTTAGTTTGAGAGAAGAGGGAAGAAAAGTAAGTGTAGAGAAAGTGCTATTCAGAGGAGAGAAAAAATTCATCTTTTATCTTCAATCTTGTCAGTAAAGTAAAAGTTAGATTATCTACTGAGTTGGAGATTGAGGAGAATGGAGAAAGTTTGGCATAACAGTTATAAGGAGTGTGGCAATCCTTTTATTCATCTCCTTAGCAACCAGCATCAGGGGACCACTTAAAGTTAGGATGAATTTGTAGTGGTCTAGGCCAGCATGTCTCACATTTTTCTACTTATTATTCCTTATGTCTAGATGTTTTCCTTTTCAATATTATTCATTAATATTTACCTCTTTCATACCTAGTTAAAAACATTCCCTTTCTTGACTGCACTCTCCTGTCTCCATACTATCTGATAGTCTCATTCCTCCTTTATTGCACTTTGTCATGATCCTGACTGATAGGATTAAAAAATAACTCATCTTTTATTCTCTCTGTGTATTACCCTTGTTCTGGCTTTATATGTCTCCCTTCCAAATCTTTCTTATTGGGATTTCAGCTGTCATTGACTGCTACCCTTGAGTTCTTAGGTCCCTAGTAGTCCTGGGTGGCTGCCACCAATCACCTTATCTCCTTGTTACTGGTTACTGGACACTCTTAGAGGAAGTCATGAAGTTGTGCTGAGAGGACCCGTTATAATTCATGTCTTCAAGCCTCTGCTTGACCCTCATTATTACAAGGCCAACTTTTTAATCATCTGATACCTGTTTCCTTTTTCATTCCTTATGGAAGCTGTTATTCTAAACTGAGTCCACTATTTTCAAGTCTCCAACTCTATCTCCATTCCCCCCATACTCTGAAGATGACCTTACTTCTTAGTTTAGCAGGTCATATTATCTCAGACTGTGAGTTCTTTTAATTTCCTTCTTCTACATCTTAAAAACTCTCTTTACCCATCCTAATCTCTTCCTTTCTTTTCTTATTTTCTTTTACATAATTGTTGCTTCTGTTATTTGTTCTTTGACCCACTCATTATTTAATATTTCTTTGTTAAGTCTCTGTGTTGGGTGTGTATCTTTTGTTTGCATTTGCTGAAGTGAACTATTTTTATTCATTGTGGTCTGTAAAGGATGTATTTACTGTTTCTGTCCTTTTTGCTGATGATTGCAACATGTCTGTGCCCTAATGCATAAGTTTTTATAAAAGTTCCATGTAATGCTGAAAAATATCTATATTGTTTACCCCTTTAGAAGATGAAATAAATCTTTTTGCTCTAGTTTCTTTTTGTTCAGATCTAAATTGTTTCCTTTATTTATCTTTCTGTTAGACTTATGCTAAAGTAAGAGAGAGACATTGAAATTTCCTGCCACTTTGTTATTATGTCTTTTTTTTCTTTCGGTTAATGTTTCAATTGATTATTGCATTTTACTCTCCTAGTGGTCATTTTCTGTCCTGTTTGCCTTGAAATCTCAGTGAATCAGTGCCCTTCCAATTCTTTTGGGTGTCATTTGCTGTAATAAGTCCTGATCCCTTTCTTTGGCGTGGTCTAGGTACCAAGTCCATGCTGATTATACCCATTGTGAAGTCCCATTTTCCTTTATAGAATATCTTTCTTCTCTCGTGGGAGCATTCATCAGTGGGACCCACTCACCTCTGAAACAAGATTTCCCCCCTTTATTCTCCCTAAAGAAAAAGGTGATTCTTTTAGCCCCAGTCTCTCACTTTGATTTCTTCCCCTTCTATCTCTTCTGAGACTGCTTTACTTATCTTCCTAACCTTGAATCTCTCCTCAAAGGCTTCCTTTCCTCCTATCTTAAGACAGTCACTCAGGTGACTGTCCTAGTCATTCGGTCTCCTTCGCTGCCAGACTTTTCAAAGAGTACATTTGTTGCCTCTTTAACTCTTCAAGACCTGCTTACTCCTCAGTGCTTTACCTGTGGATTTCTTTTTTTCTTGAAACCTTAGAGTCATGTCTTATTCTCCTGCCTTAAGACCATCTTCCATTGCCACTGGTCCTCAAGACCTTCATTTCTACCTCTGCAAGATCTAGTACAATGCCTTGCCTGTGGCTACCACTCCATTTTAGGCTCTCATTGTCTCTTTGCGTGGATTATTGTAATAGCCTTCTGACTTTTCTTCCTGTTGTCAATCTTTCCATCATTCAGTTAATCATAAATCTCTGTGTTTGTGCCTTTGTGTGTGTATACATACCTGGATGTAACCCACACCCACACCCACACGCGCGTGTGCACACACACGCGCACGCACACACACACACCACACACACACACACACACACACACAGAATTGCCCTTAGTGTGTTCCAGATAATTGAGTTTACTAAATAAATGGCTTCCAAATAAACAGTGTATAGTTATTGCTTTTGAGTAATCACTTCCTGAATAGACAGCCTTAATTATGTCTCTTCTCTAGTAAAAACTTTTAGTTGGTGGCTCCCCATCGCATACTCAGTAAATCCATATTTCTTTACCTGGCTTCTTAAAATCTGACTCTAACTTTTCTCACATTACTGTCTTTTATACTATGTTTTTCTGTCACTTCATGCTCTTTTCCATCTTTGAATATATTCAACTCTTTGGTAGAATGTAAACTCAGGTCTTTCTGACTCAAAGTAATAACTATTATTATAAATATGTATAACATAAATACCATTATTTATATGAAAGCCATTTATTTAAGTAAACTCAATTATCTGGAACACACTAAGGGCTGAGAAGTAAACAAAAGGCCAGTGAGTGACCAAAATAGATGTCTTTGTACTGTACTCCTTGATGATCTTGTTAGACTCACATTTAGAGAACATTTATTCTTATTTTCGACATAATTCTAATAAACTTGATTATCTGGGTTCCCAGTTGACAGCAGATTAGAAGCTTTCACTTATACATTTATTCATTTGATAAACATTAAGTGGTAAGAGATGGGTTTAGCATTTGGAGAAGTGATGTTAGAGACAGGCAAAGTTATAGCTGACAACTTGACATTAAGGGAACAGATAGAATACAAATAACCAGAACTCATTTTTACCTGTCTGTAGCCATTTACTATTGGGGCAAATAGTACTTTGAAGGTCTCTGTCACTGCATTATAACAAATAAGTATTTATAATTATGACACTGTGTCCTTTAGAAAAAAAGTTAATTATTTCATTATGTTTAAGAAGGCAAGAAAATGTGTAATGGATTTTAGAAAGATTTTAAAAAAAATTCTGCTTAATGAAATCATACTTAACTTCTCTAAAAAAGGAGAAAAAAAGATCACTTTTTCCTTAAGTGATCCCAGATAAATGGGGTGGTGTATTTAAATAAATAGTTTTTCAGTCAGTGTTCACAAAAGACTTTGGAAATTAATTGGATTAGAGGATCAATTTGAATATGACCAGACAGTTTTAATTAATTTTAACTATATAGTTTGTTTATACTTTTTATTTATTTATCAAGAGAACATTTATTAAATGCTCTTTATAGTTCTTTTAGTTCAGCTTTCACAATAACTTTTCCTTAAAGAGATGGAAATAACTGAGATGTCAGGTTAATGGTTCAACTTCATAAACTTATAAAGCTGTGTAAGGCAGATTTCAGAAAAACCTGGAAGGATTTACATGAACTGATGCTGAGTGAAGTGAGCAGCGGAACCTGGAGAACATTGTATGCAGTAACAGCAACATTGTGCTATGATGAACTATGGATAGACTTGGCTCTTCTCAGCAATTCAGTGATCTAAGACAATTCCAAAAGACTTGTGATGGAAAACTCTATATGCATCCAGAGAAAGAATTATGGAGTCTGAATGCAGATCAAAGCATATTATTTTCATTTTTTGTTTTGTTTTTTCTTTTTCATGTTTTGTTCTGATTCTTCTTTCACAACATGACTAATGTGGAAATATGTTTCATATAATTGTATATGTATAACCTGTATCAGATTGCTTGCTGTCATGGGGAGGGGGAAAAATTTGGTATTCAAAATCTTACAAAAATGAATGTTGAAAGCTATCTTTACATGTAATTGGGAAAAAAATACTATTAAGTGCGAAAAAGAAAAAGAAGTGGCCTTTGGTGAACATTCTGGGGCTTGGTTCTGTTTCTAAATAAACAAATTTATTTCAGTTAAAAAAGTGTAAATGTTTTGCCAATTAAAAAAAACCCCTACATAAAATATTAGGTACCACACCATAATACCATACACCAAGTAGCATTGGGATTCAATAGTATTAAATATGTATGGATGTAGTGGCCTTTTTAATGAACAGGCATCATTGCCAACTCAAAGACAGTCACTATGTGTTTTCATAACCAAAGAACTTTTTCTAATCATAGAATTTAAATTATATATTGTGGCCCCTCATATTTTACTTTTAAGAATAACAGTTTGTGACTTGCCCCAAGTCAAGGTTATGTAATTAGTTAAGAGCAGAAATTCATTGAGATAGCATAGTGAAT
The DNA here is from genome assembly GCF_003287225.1 of Phascolarctos cinereus. NCBI lineage: Eukaryota > Metazoa > Chordata > Mammalia > Diprotodontia > Phascolarctidae > Phascolarctos > Phascolarctos cinereus. The sequence goes on along the minus strand of NW_027555514.1, from coordinate 261,849,541 downwards.
AGAGTGTCAGATCTGGAATCACAAATTTGAGTTCAAATTCAGCTTCAGACACTCAGAAGGCACTTCACTTTTCTGTGCCCCAGTTCCTTATCTGTAAAATGGGGAAAATAATAGCACCTACCTCCAAGGGTTGTGAAGATAAAATGAAAATAATTGTAAAGCACTTTGCAAATCTTAAAGTACTGTGTGGTTGTTGTTATATGGGTATGAATTCTGCTCTCTAATGTTTCAGTTACTAACGTAACGGAATTGCCTCATTATTAGGATGGATGGTTTCTGGTTCCAGAAATATAGAAAACTAAAAAAAATGCATTTATTACGTAGTGAGAAAATTAGGGTAAAGACTGGAGGAAGAGGTAGGAGAAAAAAAGCTAGGAGTGTGAGGTGATAGAAGAGAGTAAACAGGAAAGTATAACTTTCAACACTTGTATTATTTGGGTTGTTGATTATTCCATATGTGCATGTCTGGCTACCCAGTGAGACAGAGTTCTTGAAGGCAGGGGCTGTATGTGTCTTATATTGTTTCTGTTCTGCCCAATGCGTAGTACAGTGCTGCATTCATTATAGGGCCCTTTATAAATGCTAGTTGGATTGAATTTAGTGGAGGAAAAAAATTCTGTTTTTTATCAATAGGTGTTTAAGGAATGTTATATGTATACATTTCAGTTTGATTTAAGTTAGAGTTTTCAGAAATTGGTTTAATTTGATATTGTGGTTCTTTAGAGTTACAAATATGACTAACATTTAAAATTCCTTTTCTCCAGTATTCAAAATTTGTTTTTAAAAAACAACTGAGATTGCTTCTTTTTCAGTGGACAAGGCTATTATTTTCCTTCAGTCCTAGAATATGAGTTGCTTTGCTTTTACATGACATGATCTTCATATTTTCCACATCTGTTTCAGTAATCATTGGTTTTGGAAGCCTAAAATATTTGCAAGTTCATAGTGATGCAAAATATTCCATTGAATCTGGCTCATCTTGCCTGTTAGACTAACATTAAGTGTTCTTGTAGTTTTCATGTCTTAATGTGTTAAAAGCCATTTGGTTCTGATTATTATGTGAAACAATTTGCTTACACTGCTTCTTTACCTGTATTTTCCTGTAATTGATATCTTTGTTATCCACATTTTATTGTTTTATTGATACATTGTACTTGCTAACTAGAGATGAATTACTTTATTCTTTAGAGTCTTAGTTTCTTTATATGTAAAATGGTGATAATAACTACCTCAGAAAAATATAAAGTGAAGAAATAGTAACCTTCATTGAGATAATAGGCCTGGAAGGCCCCTGAATATTTAAGTTGTACACTACTATGAAGTGGCAACAGTAGGAACTTGTTAAATATTTGTTAAATAGAATTATCGTTTCATTAAATTTATTTTATTGCTTCCTTTAAAGTATTTTTGGGTAGAGCAGTGAAGCTTGGGATTGGAGGTAGAGAGAGTGCTGCCCTTTAAAGGTTACTGAGATTGGAAATTGGATTGGATTGAATTTGCCTTTAAAACATTTAGTTATAGTTTTTCATATTGAAAATGTTTTTTCTCACTCTGAATATATCTTTTTAGATGTTCATAAGATTAAAAAAATTCCAGACTAAAAACTATGACATCTGTGATTTCCTTTTTGTCTTTGTATTTTTTTAAACCATACCTTTTTTCCATTAAAAATTTTGTATTTTGCTTTTTCCATGTATACTGTTACCTCTTTACCAATCTTGGAAGCTTCTCATTCCTTTAAGGTTGATCTTCTGAATTAGAAGAGTCTTTGGAGACAGTTTAGTACAACCCCTATCTGAACAAGAACCCTTTTATAGTGCACCCAAAAGGTATCCAGCCTTTGTTTTCAAGACTTTCACTTGAGTATTCCCTGAATTTCTCATCTTTTCTCAAAGTGGTCTCTAAAATACTCCCACAACACTATTATTATCTATTTCTCCTACAGTTAAACTTCACTCAGAGACATTCTACCATTCTTTCCTTAAGTGTGGAAAAGCAAGAACCAGAGAATATAGCTTCTTAATGTAGAATTCTGTTCATCCCCTCTTTATCTAGTTAGTGGCAGAAATGAGGTGAGTTTTGAATAAGATTTACCTGTTCAGGAACCATATTGCAGCTGTGGGTCCCATCCCATTAATTTTCAGTGATGTCTGTGTGCCTTCATTAATTTTATTACTATCTTACTTTGAAATCCCCTCTTTCCTCCTGTCCAGTTATTTAAATTCTACTAATCTTTCAAGGCCTAGCTCAAGTCCCATCTCAAGTACAAAGCCTTTCCCAATCAATAATCAATAAAAGTACACTTTTAGTAAATATCACATGGTCTTACATTTATTAAGGCCCTCTCCTTTTCATGTATACTAGTTGTTTGGTCTCTAGTTAGATTGTAAACTTCTTAAGGACTGGATCTTTCTTTTTCAACAACTATTCATTGTCTTCTTTTGTTTTTGTCACTTTCATTTTCATATATAGCTGCTTCTACCTTCCTACCCAGCAAGCCATTACCTTTTAACAAAGATGAAAAAATAAAAAGGGGGAAAAAAGCAGCTCCTCCAAACAAAACAGCGTTTTACCTGTGCCTGACAGTCATCCATGCCATGTCCCACGCCTCTACAAAGAAGGAAGGGAGGTGCATTTTCTATCCCTTCTTTGGGGCCAAACTCAGTTTTTACATAGTATTTTCATTTTTTTCTTGCTCTTTCCTTTCCCTTTATTGTAATCATTGTTTCTGTTGTTTTCCTGGCTTTGCTTACCTCATTCTTCATCATTTCATGTCTTCCTATGTTGTTGTAATTGTATCTATTGTTTTCCTGACTTTGCCTACTTTACTTTTCATCATTTCATGTCTTCCCATGCTTCTCTGAATTGTTATATTCATCGTTTCTTATGGCACAGTAATTCTTTTGCCTCATTTTAGTGTATGCTTAGACATGGGTTGATAAGGTTAAAGGAAGTTGATATTTTGGTCATTTTTGAAGCATAATTCCAAATCACTTTCCAGAATGTTTGCAACCTTTCACAACTCCACTAATGCATACAGTGTACCTGACTTTTGTTATCCTCTCTTACCTTTATTTTTGCTTATCTTTTACCAGTTTGAGGTGAAACCTCCAGAGTTGTTTTGGTTTGCATTTCTGTTGTTAATGATATGAAGCAATCTTTCATATGTTGTTAGTAGTTGGCAATTCTTTTTGAGAACTATCTGTTCCCCTCCTTTGACCACTTGATCCATTAGCGCAGTGGTTCTTAACCTGGGGTCCCTGGGTTTTAAGGGGTCTGTTGATAAATTTTCGAGAGTCCATGAACTTGAATGGAAAAAAAAATGACATCTTTGTTTTCATTAACCTCTAACTCTGTAACTCATTGCTTAGGTTTTGATGTCTTCTTTTCCTCCTCTGCCCCCTACATGCGGTCCCTCTCTTCATTTGGGGGACCATATCCTTACTTGTGGATGCTTCTATTTTGTGAGACATTTTGGAGTTTGGGGACTAGATTTTGAAAAAAGTTATTTTTAATACTTTTTTCAGAAAGCTAAGACAATTTGCTTTTTTTGTTCCACACAGTTTTAATTTACAGCTTCTTGAATTATAGTTCTGGAAAAATAGTCTTTAAATAATCCCAGTGTTTCAAATGGAGCTACTTGACTTTGTTTTTAAACCTAAATCACTCTGGTTTTCAGTGAATGGCTGCTAATAACCCCCAATCCAAGCCTCTGTGGCTCTTTGTTAGGTTTTGATGGCTTAGATTCTAGTCCTTTTATTAGGGGGATTTTTTTTTCTTTTTGATGAGGCAATTGGGGTTGTGATGGTAAATCGGGTAGGCCATTTTTTGTCTCAATTCTTATCTAGCCCATTAGTCATTGAATAGGTGTGGCCTCAGACAAATTGAGAATGAAATGGAAATGGGAAATGGGGAAGACCTTAGGTTAGGAAGGCCAAGATCACCCACTATCCTGAGCCTTCTCCAGTCATCTTGACTTTTGTCTTGCCACTGGACTTCATGAGTCTAGAAGAGAGTGAGGCTGATGGCTTTGAGCAGCTCTGCCTCACTTAAATCCAGTTCACAAGAAAGTCAAGATATCACCCTCATGATGTCATCAGTCCTCTTCCAAAATGAAGGACAAACAGTAAGAACCTCTAACTGAAATCTCATATTTCCTTCAGTAGTGAATTTTGAAAAATTCTGATGAATCTGGTAGGTTTTACCAGATTGCCAGAGTGGTCCGTGACTTAGAAAAGGTTGGGACCCTTGCATTAGAGAAGGGCTTTTGGACTTATTATTTTGTTAGTTCACTATGTGTTTTTTATATCAGTGGATCTTTGTCTTTTTTATTCAGTTCAACAAATATTTACTAAGTGCCTACTTTATACAAAGCCTCTGGAATCACTGGGGATAGATTTTTTTAGAATTCAAATTAAATTTAAGAAAGAAGTAGCAAAAACTCCCCAATTTTTCATCCTTTTCTGAATTTTGTTTATTTTTCTAGTGAAATTTTTTGTTGCTTTTTTCTTTTTACTTTTTTTTTTGGCCTTTCTTCATTACCCATTAATTCATCCTCTCCAGTATCCCAAATAGAAGCCTTCCCTGGTTACATATTAAATATAGTCAAGCAAAGCAAATGGGCACATTGGCAGTTCCTGAAAATCTGTCTCATTCTATGCCTGTAGTATCTGTTCCTTCCATGCCAAAGGTGGGAGGCATGCTTCATCTTCGGTCCTTTAAAGTGTTTGATTGATGCATTGATCAGTGTTCAGAATTCTTTCAAAGTTTTTCTCTCTTATATTATTGTGGTCATTTAATTTTTTTGAGTGATTATGCTTATTTTATACAAGTTTTTCTAAACTTTTCTGTGACATAGGTAGGATTCAGTAGAGGAGGAGAGGGCATTCCAGATATAGCTTAGTATTTATAAAGAGTCTGCAGATGTCCCAGGCACTGTACTGAGTGCTTTACAAATATTATATTGCTTGATCTTCACAATAGCCCTGGGAGGTAGGTACTATTATTATCCCCATTTTACCGTAGAGTTTAAGTGACTTGCCAAATTTGAACTAAGGTCTTTCCAACTCCAAGTCCATTGCCATTGCACTACATAGGAAATGACTGAGTGGGGCTTGGAGACAGATGATATAGTCTAGTTTGGCTCTGCTTTAGAGTTAGTAGTAGGAAGAGTGGTAAGAAGTAAAGCTGGAAAGGTAGGATGCTGCCAGACTTGGGGTTGGGGAGAGCTTTCAGGGCCAGGCAATGCAGTTTGGATTTTATGTTTAGGAAGCATTAGGGAGCCCTTGAAGAGTTTGGAGTTGAGGAATGACATGAGGAAAGCATTCTTAGGAAAAACAAGTCTGGGTGTAGTGTGAAGGATGAATTGGAGAGGGGAAAGTCAATTAAGAGGCCATTAAACATCTCCTTTTGAGGAGAGGAGAGATATTGTAGAGTGAATCAGAAGGGTTTGCTAACTGGATAGGAGAGATCACAGAGAAGGAAGAGTCAAGGGTAACGTCAAGGTTTCTACTTAGTTTATAATAAAAACATGGATGAATGGTGATATCACTGATAGAAATAGTGAAGGAACAGGAGGGACATAAGGATAGGTTACACAGTACTCTGTGCTTTAGTAAATCTGCTTTCTTCTAAGGCTCTGGGCTTCTGTAGGAAAGGATCACGTAAGCACCATGTTGTTAATGACATAGTGATTTAACATGTTACTTTCTCCAGGAATGTTTTAATTTTAACGAAAGAAAATGCACTGACCCTAAGTAGTAAGTTTCTCTGGTAGAATTTTTCTGGTATGAGGGATTTGAAGTGGGGAACCTATTTCTGATGGGAACAGCATTTTCAGGTGTCCCTCAAAATATGTAAGTGACCACTACTACATGGTTTTGGTTACAATTGAAAGCAAATAAAATGATTTATAGACTCAATCTGAACTTTTTTTTCCCATCTCTTTTTAAAATTCATTGTAGACCCCAGGGAGAGCTGGCTCTCAAGGTTCAGATTCTGATTCATCAGCAACACCTGGAAATGCCTTGGATGTCAACAGTGAAGGCTCTTCAGAGGTATGGTAATATTAATGTAACAAAGCAAATTTAGTATTGTTCGGGGAAAACAGCAAATGTTTGAGGAAGGCATAATAAGTGAAACATCTTATAACAAGGTTCTTATAGCATTACCAAACAAACTGGAACATGCATTTTGAAATCATAATTGTAGGTACAGGTGTGCTTAGTAGATCCCATTTTTGGACAAGGATGGTCAGGTAAGGGCTTTTAAAGCTTTGAAAAATGAAGCAGGAAATATGGCTTGTCTATTAATGACTCTTAGTTCATGCCTGTGATCTTTTATGAAATGATAACATTGTGTCTATAAGAAATTACCTTGTAATTATATGATATTTGTTTAACTATGTATACTGTTATCAGCTAGGGGGACCAGTTGTTTTAATTTACATTTCTTTTATTAATAGAGATTTGGATTATATTCTTATAATAAGCTTTTATTCAATGCAAATATCCTAGCATTTGGTTGGTAACGAAAGATGTTAATGTAGTAAGTAATTAAAGACTTCAAAAAGTAACTCAGAAGTTGTTGAGAAGTCAACTTCACTGATTGATTTAACTTTTAAAATTCAATTATTTTTTCAGTCCTCTGAAGAAGAAAGTGAACATGTAGATAAGGAACTAGTGAACATAGTTTAGTTTACTTGTATTTTTCAAAAGTATTTGATGAGTTTTTAAACCAAAAAGTGCTTAAAAACATAAATACATGCTTAAGTACATATATAAAACTGGAATTATGGAGGGTGTTTTTATGAATCAAGGACTAGCAAACTAAATCAAGAAATACTTGTTTAGACAAGGCATTATGCTGGGGCCTGATTAGGCAGGGCCTTTAAGGATCTTAGATTTATTGGGGTTGAAAGTTACATAATAGAAAAAAATTTAAGTATTAGTCAATAAGCATTTATTAAGCACCTACGACGTGCCTGGCACAGTGGTAAGTGCTGGAGATACAAAGAAAGGTAGAAGGTGAGCCTCTTGAGAGCAGGGACTATTTAATGAGGGAGACAAGCAAACAAATATATACAAGCAAGCTATGTATAAGATAAAAAGGAAATAATGAACAGAGAGAAGGCACTAGAATTAAAAGGGGTTGGGAAAGGCTTCCTGGAAGGTGGGATTTTAGTTGGAACTGGAAGGAAGCCAGGGAGTAGAGATTGGGGGTGGGGGGTTGTTCAGGTATGGGGAATGCCAGAGAAAATGCCCAGAGCATTTTCTTGTTCTGGGAACAGCAAGGAACCCGGTATTATTGGATCAAAGAATAAATGAGAGAGTATAAGGTATAAGAAGAATGGAAAGGTTTGTGTGGGGGATGGGGAGGTAGAGGGTGGGAGGGAGAGTGCTAGTTTATGAAGGGTTTTGAATGCTAGAGGATTGTGTATTTGATCTTGGAGATGATAGGGAGCCACTGAAATTTATTGAATAGGTGGGATGCCATGATCATACCTCTGCTTTATTTAGGAAAATTAGTTTGGCAGCTGAATGGAGGAGGGACTGGAGTGTGCAGAGCCTCAAGGCAGGCAGACCCACCAGCAGGCTGTTAGGATAGTTCAGGCATGATGATGAGAGGGCCTTCACCAGGCTGGTGGCAGTGTTGGGAAAGGAGGGGGCATATTTGAGAGATGTTGCAAAGGTGAAATTAACAGACCCTGGCAAAAGCGTGGATATAGGGGGTGAAAGATGGTGAAGAGTCATAATACCTAGGTTGCAGGCCTAGGAAGCCTGGGAGGATGATGTTGCTGTCTGAAGTAATAGGGAAAGTGAGGAGCTGGGGAGATAGGATTTAGAGAGAAAGATAATGAGTTCGGTTTTGAACATGCTGAGTTTTAGATGTCTGCTGGACATTCATCATGCTAGACTTAATTGGCACGGAGCTGTTCTTCACCAGGGAAGGAATACTAGATTCATTGTTGAGTTTTCCCAGAAGAGCTGTAGACAGTCTGCTTCTCTAGCCAAACAGGCCAACCAAGTATAGGGAATTTACTGGAAAGATTTTTTTTTTTGAGGGGGAGAATGAAATCATTATCCTTGCGTAATAATAATAATAACAACAATGCTATATATTTCTATTGGACTTTGTACTTTTCAGAACTCTTCATATACATTTGCTTGTCCATGGTATGTCTTTGCTCATGATATAATCATGTATTTCTGGCCAGTGCACCTGATAAAAGGTTTTTTGTAGTTGCAAATAGTCCATAGAAGTGACTTTATATTTATTAAGCACCTTTTATATGCAAGGTGCTGGAGGAGTTGGCATCCATATGTTATCTATAACATGTAGATAACACAGTCTCTACCCTCATGGAGCTTACAGTCTAGGAAAAAATATTTTGAAATACAAAAAAATACTTTATACTCTTATACTCTGAACTGTATTATAAGTAAATTATAGTTACAAAATGTTATGTGAGATTTGAGGAGGCTGGTCATTACTGTTGGAAGCTCAAGGAAGGCATTTATGAAGGAAAGGACATTTTTGGGCTTTTTATGGGCAAGAGTAATTCACCAAGGAGGGACGAGGAGGAGAAAGACATTTTAGGCACAGTAAGTGACTAACCAAAACTGGAAACAATTAAAAGGATGAAGGGGTTGAAGTATACAGGGGAGGATAGGTAATAAAAAAATGAAAATTTTTTTAGGAAAAATGAAGAGGGGATTCAGTTGAAGTTCTTAAAATCATAAAGGACATGTATGGGATAAAAACATGGATTTATTTATTCAACAAATTCTGGACCGCTAGCATGAGGTAACTGACTCCTTGAAGTTCATTGCAGGTAACTTTAAGGTCAATAAAAAGGAAGTGTTACCTTCCATAGCCATAGTAAACTTGTAGAACTTTTAGTGACAAGTGGTCACATGGGCAGAAAATATAAATTGGTTCAAGAAGGAGTTAGAGAGATTCCTGAGAATAGTGTCATGATAGGTTAGGAAGAAAGGATGAATTGGAATATAGCCCTATTATTTGGATGTTGGAAGGCAGTGGAAGCAACCGTCTCCTCTATATAAAAGATGCATTGGTGCAATTACTAGAGACAGAATTTTGGACTGGAAAATGATTGGCATTTTTCAGCATGATATTTCATATTTTATTTTTTTTCTGCACTGATTACTTAGTAATAAAAATGTTCAGATTCTTAGAGTATTCTTTGTCCACCTGTCTTATAATGTGTTCATCCTTTTTTTTTTTTAAGTATGAGGATTCTGGAAGTTGTCAGTTTACCTTTTTAATTCTTAATCCCCCAAAATAGGTGTTTTTCAGTTAATTACATGGATTTAAAGCTGAATAGAAAAAGTAATTTAACTGATTATTATCTCAGAGGTTTTAGTTCACTTTGGGACCCCAGTTGAGTTCTGAGTTATTTGATAAGAACCAGTCCATCTATCCTAATTTTTGTTGACATTTCTCACGATGATCAGATCTAATTAATTACATACATTAGGTAATTATCCTGTGGCTGTGTAAACTCTGTTTTATGAATTCTGTTAGACTTTACCTGGACTGCCTTTATAACAGTCACATTAATTTCCCCTATGCTGTAAGATGCTTTTTGATTTTACCTTTTTAATATATCTCATGTTCAAAATATTGATTAACAGTGAGTTACTTAATCATATTTGGCTTTCTTATAAATCCATGACCTTATGCTATAATATTGTTATGTCTGTAGGCTGAGATTTGAACAGTCTGTAACATTTTAAAGTCTATATTTTTCTGGATGTTAGACTACTTAAATGTACAATCGTAACTCCTCACTTCAGTGAAATGGACTTCATGCTCATTTTACATTGAACAGTAAGATGAATGTTTTGGAGATTTTATTTTATGGCTACTTTAAGCAGATAGACTCGACACTTTTTTTTCCTTCAAGACTGCCATTACTAGCTATGTGCATCTTAATTCAAAGTACAAAATAAACATGCTCTTTTAAGATCAGATTTCAGTATTAGCAACTAACTGATATATTTTCACATTATCAAGTCTGGCATTATTGCGTGATATGTGAACATTGTATATATGCATCATTTGACTCATTAACTAGTTGGTTTTGTCATATTAAATGTTGAAATTCTTTAGTGGTCTTTGGGTGTCTCTATGAGAGTCTGGGTAAAAACTAACAAACAAAAAACAGGCCAACGGGTATCACTGATTTTTATTTTCCCTAATTTAAGCATCTGTAGATTCCTTCTAACTTTCTAGGAAATTCATTTTTGGATAAGGGCAGAACTGTTCTAGGGCAAAGCTGATCCAGGATGATTTGGTCCAGCAGAGCCCTGTTTATATTGAGAAAAGACAGATTTTTTACCCCCAGCCCTAGACCTTTGAATCATTTGGGTTAGGTACCCTGGAAACTCACATGATACCACTTTTTACCTCTCTCCTTGGAGGAATCTGGAACTACTCTGATCTTTTGATCCCCTAAGAATTCTTTGAATAAGCAGATGACCCATTAAAGCAGGTTTTCCATTTGATCCCTCATACTGGGTTTATAGTTTCAAAGAGATAGGCTGTTATATCATTATCACCAGTATTTAGTAAGACAGAAAGGCCACATAGAGTAAATGTCAATACTAAATAATTTCAGTATTTGATCATTTCAGAGATAAAGATTTCATTGATGTTGGTACTTTCTCCATCAATGTAGCTTTCCCTTCTTGCCCATTCCAGTTTTGCTGGCCTGTCATCTTCTTTCTGACACCTTAACATAGATGACTCCCAAGAGTCTGTCTTTGACACTCTACATTTCTTTCTCTACTCTCCTGTGGCCTCTTGTTTCATATCACAACTTCAATTACCACCTGTATATAGATCTATAGCTTTAGTTTTGACTTCTGATTTCCACACCTGTGTCACCAGCTATTTAGAGTATTCTACTACCTGTCTAAAATTGAGTGTATTTTTTTCCCGTAAACTTTTTTCCTTCTGACTTTATAATGTCTTTCTGTAGTACTTCCCTTTACCTTGGCCTCCCGTATTCACAACCTAGGTGTCATCTTTTGGCTGTTAACTCTACCTCCTCTCTCATTTGATCAGTAATCAGATCCTGCTGTTTCCACCTCTGAAACAAGCCTCCTGTTTTATCTCCTTGTGATCCTACACTGGTATAGCCTCTCATTATCACTGGCCCAGACTAGTGCAATAGCTGTTCTGCAATACTTCCTATCTCACCTTTCTTCTCCTTCTTTGATGCTATATTTCATACCGCTGCCAGAATAATATTTCATCCATATGAATCTGGAAATGTCATTGCTTTGTTTAGAAATCTTCAGTGACTCTTTCTTGCCAATCTAGGAAAGTTGACTGCTTTGGCATTTGAAGGCCCTCCAACCATTTAGAGCTTTTTTCTAAGATTACTCTGCTCCCAGAGCACTCTGCTCTGGTAAAATTGGACTCTCCTCTACCCTGAAATTCGTACATATTGGGTTCCCATACCTCTGTGCCTTTATTTGCACTTTGGAGTAAGTATGGACTTGTCATTTAATCAAAAGAGTAAATACATTAAACCTTGGCTTTTAGCAGGGAACGTGAATTACAAAGATTACACTTTGAGTATTTTTTTCCACTTTTGTGGATTAACAATACTCAAATTTTATTTCACTTAATTTTTTTCTTTCAAATATCTAATTTATTTCCTATCTTTCATATTTTTGAGTTGACTTTAAAATAACACATAGAGTTTGTTGTTTCACTGGGCTTCATCGGTCCATTTTGTATGAAAAGCTGTGTAACTGTGACTAGTCTCTTGGAGCATTTCCAGAAGGAGCACAGGGAGAAACAATGCAGTGGCCAGACCCTTCTTAATGACTCCCTTGTTACTATGGGTCCCTAATGTTTTGTTTTAGCTCTGGTGATGGGCTTCTCAGAGTACGGGGGCTTCACCATTGATTGGCTATTGCTTAACCTTTTCTGATACAAGGGATTATGGGCTGCTGTAATTATGCATGCCTAAAGCATTGTATGATAAGCAAAATGGAAAATCTGCATTTATTACTTATGTTTTGTGGATGTTTTCTTTTGTGATCTTTGAAATGTCAAAGATTTAAGCTAATGTTTTTACATAACTTAACCCATGATATTTCATTCATAAGTGAGTTAAAAACTATTTTCTTTCATTTATCTTGGCAAGGGTAATATTTTTTAAAAATTAATTTTAATAAATAATTATTATATATAACCAATAGCACAATCATAATAATAGATAATAAAGTAATGATTTAATGTATTTATATTTATAATAAATTAATAAGTAGATTTTAAATTAAAATTAAATCCAGGGAGGTGAATGTGTTAGATTTTTCTAGATTATCTGCCCCTCAGACAATCATTGCAAAAGAACGTTATGGTGTGAAAAGGTGCTATCATCTAGAGAAATCCATTCCGTTAAATTTAATAAATACCTATTGAGAATCTACTATGTGCAAGGCATTACATGAGGTCTTGTCTGTGATGTATAGATAGGACACAGGTCTTACTTGCTGTCAGTGAGCTCATGAAGCAGTAGGGTTGATAAGGCAGAGACATAATTACTACCTAACCCTGGCAAGAACCTATGATTATTACCCTTTGTGCGAGAACTTCCTCCATCTCAGCTGTTTATAATTTATGGTCTTACTGAGTTGCCTGAAGTTTATAGGAATTAACCTACCCACGGGTCAGACAGGTAGAAAGTGTAATTGGAAAAATTTGAACTCAGATCTTTCTAGCTCCAAGTCCCACATTCTTTCTATTATGCTATGTTGCCTTTCATAGAAATAATTATGCTATAGTAATTTAAGTGCTACAGAGTACTAAGTTTGGTTTAGAAGAGTTTGTTAGAGCTAGAAGAGACTGTGGAAATTATTTAGTTTGGTCCCATTATTTTATAAATGACGCTGATTCCAACAGAAGTGAAATGACTTGTTTAAGTTGAAGAGCAAGCTCTGCTATATTCCAACCAGCTCTTATTCTGAGTTGGCTGGAACAAGAAACCAGGCTTCTAGGCTCCCAGATATAAACCTCCACCACTGCCTCATGGGGAAGAGACATCATGAGGCTGGGGAAATCAAAACATAGTTCATTAAGTAGGTGATATTTGAGGTTGACCTAGAATGATAGGTTGGCTTCTGACAGGTAAGAGAGGATTCTCCACATTCCATGTGAAGTGAATAGGATGAACAGAGGTGAGGAGACTGAAAAACATGGGCTAATTTAGAGAAAGTTCATTAAGTTTATCTATGGCAGCAGGTATGGGTAAGGAAATAGTGGAAAAGCAACTTTGGGACCATATTGTGGACATACTTCAAAGCGTTGAAAATATTTGGGAAAGGGGCTGAGGTAATCAATCAGTCCTCTGCTTTTGGAAGATGAATTTGGCAGCAGTGTAGAGAAGTAGAGTATGGTTTAGAAGGGAGGGAGACTAGAGATGGAGAGAACAGCTAGCTAAGCTATTGAAATAGTCTTATTAAGAATGGTAATTAGGGCCCATACTAGGGTGAAATCAGTGACTATGATGCTGTATGTTAATGAGAAAAGGGAACAAATTTATTTTAGAACCTATTAAAACTTTTAATGAGAAAGTAAAGCTCTTTATGCCATCTAGGTATTGAGAAAATAAAGCTTTTTGTCTTGTTAAGTGAGAGAATTACACATTCAGTAAAAATTCCTCTTAATTGTTCAAAGGATCATACACACACAGAAAGACTTACCAGTAAAACTTCCTAGAACAGAAATGACGAATCATATATAGTATACATAGTTAGAGCCCAATATATATATGTGTGCATATATGCATATGCAGAATTGGGGAGGGGGAAGAGACAAACATTGGCAATAATCAAAATGACCCTATGACTCAAGAGATCCAGTTCTAGTTTTATTCTGTCAGTGTCACTGTGTGACCGTGGATGAATTATTTTACTACTGTGTGCCATTTCCTTCTCTGTAAAATGAGTGGACTGCATTAGAGAGCCATTACATTTTTATTATGGTATAAAAAAGATTCTAGGATTAATACATGTAGCTTATTTTAAAAGAAAACTTTTAGGATCTTTTAAAAACAATTTTATGAATTTATTTTTAGTTTTTAACGTTTGCTTCTATAATCTTTTTTTTTATTTAGGCAATTGGGGTCAAGTGACTTGCCTAGGGTCACACAGCTAGTTAAGTGTCAAGTATTTGGTCTGAGGCTGGATTTGAACTCAGGTCCTCCTGACTTCAGGACCGTTGCTCTATCCATTGTGCCACCTAGCTGCCCCTCCATAAGCTTTTAGTTTTAAATTTTCTCCCCCTCCCTTCCCACCTCCCTTCCCAAGATGGTGTGCAATCTGATACAGGCTCTACATATACATTCCTATTAAACATATTTTCACATTATTCGTGTTGTAAAGAAGAATTAGAACCAATAGGAGTAACCACAAGAAAGAAGAAACAAAACAAAACAGAAGGAAAAAAAAGAACAAATAGTATACTTCAATCTGCATTCAAACTCCATAGTTCTTTTTTCTGGATGTGGATGGCATTTTCCAGCATGAGACTTTTGCAGATGTCTTAGATCTTAGCATTGCTGAGAAGAGTTGAGTCTATTGAAGTTAGTCATTGCACAATGTGGCTGTTCCTATGTACAATGTTCTCCTGGTTCTGCTCACTTCACTCAGCATCAGTTCATGCAAGTCTTCCCAGGTTTTTCTGAAATACACCTGCTCATCTTTTCTTATGGAACAATAGTATTCCGTTACATTCATATACCACAGCTTGTTCAGTCATTCCCCAGTTGATGGGCATCCTGTCAATTTCCAATTCTTTGCCACCACAAAAAGAGCTGCTATGAATTTTTGTGCATGTGGGTCCTTTTCCCATTTTTGTATCTCTTTGGAATACAGCCTTAGAAGTGCTATTGCTGTGTTAAAGGGCATGCACATTTTTATAGCCCTTTGGATAGTTCCAAATTACTCTCCAAAATGGTTGGATCAGTTCACAACTCTACTAACAATACGTTAATGTTCCAGTTTCCCCACATCATCTCCAACATTTATCATTTTCCTGTTTTGTCATGTTAGCCAATCTGATAGGTGTGCTGTGGTACCTCAGAGTTGTTTTGATTTGCATTTCTCTAATCAGTAGTGATTTAGGGCATTTTTCGTATGACTATAGATAGCTTTAATTTCTTTATCTGAAAACTGCCAGTTCATATCCTTTGACCATTTATCAACTGGGGAGTGACTTGTGTTGTTATAAATTTGACTCAATTCTCTGTATATTTTAGAAATAAGGCCCTTATCAGAGACATTGGTTATAAAAATTCTTTCCTAGTTTTCTGCTTCCCTCCTAATCTTGATTGCATTGGTTTTGTTTGTTCAAAAACTTTTCAATTTAATGTAATCAGAATTGTCCATTTTGCTCTATCTCTTGTTTGGTCATAAATTCTTCTGTTCTGCATAAATCTGACAGGTAAACTATTCCTTGCTATCCCAGTTTGCTTATAGTATCAGCTTTTATATCCAAATCTTGTACCCATTTTGACTTTATTTTGGTATATGGTGTAAGATTTTGGTCTATGCCTAGTTGCTGCCATACTCTTTTCCAGTTTTCCCAGCACTTTTTGTCAGATAGTGAGTTCTTATCACAGAAGCTGGGGTCTTTGGGTTTATGAAACAGTAGATTACTATAGTCATTGACTACTGTGTCTTGTGTACTCAGTCTATTCCACTAATCCACCATTCTGTTTCATAGCCGGTACCAAGTAAACTTTTAGGATCTTAAGAGTGAATTATGGAAAAGAGATAAAAATGATTTTTTGGCAGCACATTATTAAAATCATTAAGTCCAAGTGGTATATGCTGTGAATTTACAAAGCCTTTGAGAAACAAAACTCACTAATATGGTGTTAAATTGGTGCATAGCTAGTTTATTTATGCACAGCTTAATGCTGTTGCTACATTTCAACATGTGTGTTGAGATTAAGGGATTCTACTGTTGCTAGCATCCTCCTGGGATATCTCTTTGTGGCCTAGAGGTGATCCTGTGTTCTCAAAGGCTAGGCAATCTAACCTGGAATCATTTTGAATACAGTCTGGGTATTAGACTGTGTATTGCCTGAAAACCTTCCAAGTTCAGAGAGGCTCATTACCTGCCTAAAGATTGGCCACAGCACAGCATTTTTGGCCACATATTTTGTGAAGCATTTCTCTTAGGATACAAAGGTATTATTTATGTTTGTTGAGAAAGCCTAAACTGACCTAAAGTGATGAAATCACAGATCTTTGAAGCTGGAGTGACCCCATACCATTTCAGAAAAATCTGGAAAAGAGAAATAAGATCTAGCATTGGAAGTTCTTATAGGTCAGTATGGGTAGAGTGTGCCCAATTCCCAGAGCCTATTATTTCATACTTTAAAATTGGTCTGAGCAGAAAATTAAGTGACTAAGGACAGCCATCAGAAACTTTTGCCCAGATGTGTGGATTCATCAGGGGAAAAATAGGGTTTTGCTAAGTGGTAGAAAACCAGAAAGCCAAAGGAAGGGGAATCTTCCGCTGATTTTGATTTAGTTGGCAGTTTGGAGCATGGGTGGAGAGAGGTGTTGATGCAGTTAAGTAGTGAGGTTATTGCCTTTGGGTAATATAGATTAGATGACAAAAGTACAAGGGGACCCAAGAGAAGATAATTGCTTTTGAGAAACCAAGGCTAAAAAGTTATTGGTGGTTTGCTTTTTAATTGGAATGGATTTACCTTTCTTTTGTTTTCTCAATTTACTTCCTGCTGAATAGATATTTCTCTAAAAAAAATTAATAGAGCCTTAGACAGAAATACTAGAGCCATTAAATCTATAAAACTCTATAAAGTTTAACCTCAGATTGTAAAAAAGACTCTCTCTTCTATATTATCTCATGGCAATTGAAATGAGCTATGTCCTTAATGATGATGATTATATCTATTTTCAATTCCAAAGAGTGTTTTTTCCCCTTGGGAACACAGTTTCAGGTGTTAATATATTCCCACAGCATCTGTGTAGGTCAGGCAACAGTGTAAAGGAACAATCCGCTCATTAAATCCCTAACTGTCTGGATTGGCATTTAGTGTTTTAAAGAGAGCTACTCGAGTCTCACTCTTTGTATTAGGTTAGAGTTAGAAGACCTAGGTTCAGATCCTGTCTCAGCTTCTTAATACTTGTATGACTTTGGGTTAGTTCACTACACCTCCTTGTGCTTCAGCTTTTTCATCCATAAAAATAAGGAATTGGTCTAGTGGTTGTCCAAGGTCCCTTTCAGCTCTAAACTGTGATCTGAAATCTTTCAAGAGTCCAATCTGTAAAATGGAAGCTGAGAGATGTCGCAGTAGCTTTGCATATGCTAGCACAGTGCTGGATACACAGAAAGTGCTTAATAAATATTTGCTGATTGTGACACTAATAGTTTATAATTCATGGAAGAAAGCACAATTGGATTACTTTCAAAGTATGAGCCATAGCATTGACTCCTTACCCTAATAAAAGTATTACAAACTTGGGAACTTTTAAATCATGGAAATCATTAAGACCAAGTCTTATGAAAGTATGCAAGTATGCCTATGTAAGCATGTACTGAACCAACCTGGTAATCTGCTGCTACAGTGAGGGTTTGGAGCCAAAGTACCACTCATGTGTTTGACTAAAGGATGCATTTGAAACAGCTAGCTGGCAGGAATACCTGCTTGATAGATTGCAGATCATTTGTCTTCCTTTTTGTGTGTGTATTATTTGAAAAAAAGTAAGATGAAACAATTGTTTCATCCTGATATTTTACAGATTTGAAGAAAAGAGAAGTATCTCACAACTGAAACCTTATACTTGTATTTTATAAATTATTTCTCTCAAAATATAAATAAATACCCTTTGGAACAATATGGAACCTGGGGAAAAATGCTTTTTATGCAGTGTTATTTTCAGTCTATAGATTGTAGTTCTTAATGGTAGTTTGTGAGTGGAAAGGAAGTTCATAGGGTTATTACATAGTAAGTTATATTGGTACCATAAAAAGATTTGTTTTGATTGCTTTATGATAGGAAAAAGGCTTCTAGCTATGTTGTCCTTGTGTTGAGAGTGCAAGGAAAGCATAAGCCATAGTTGCTGAGACATAGAAAGAATAATAACGTCATAATGCTTCTGATATTTATGTGGTTTGTTTCAAGTAGACTTCTGTCCCTTTTTGAAGATATGATTCCTTATTCTTTCTTTGATTTGGAAATACCTCTTCTCCCTATTCCTGACTCACCTCTAGTGTTTTATAACATGCTTCTATTTAAGAAAAATTAATTGACCAAAATTTAATTTCTTTTCAAGAATTTTGAAACATTTCCTCAAAAAAAAGTGTTAGTCTGATGGTGAAACAAAACCAAAGTTTGAATTTTGTCTCTTGAGTTCAAGAAACATTAAGACCTTGGTGTGCAAAGTGTATTCTAGGGGAGATGACAATGTTTAGACAAACCATAGTCCCAGCTCTCAAGAACAACTGAAGATGTGACATGTATACTGAAATACACAGATAAATCTGTGATCTCATTGATGTAATTATTTTTCCATTTATGCAAATTTCAACCCATTCCTGACAGCCCTTCATATTCTTGTTATTGCTTGTCCATAACTTCACCCTTAGTATACTCAAGTTCTTTGGATGTTGTAAGGATATCACTGGAGTGCTCAGGATGCCCATTGGTTAGTTCATATTCATATAGATGTGGCCAACTTACAATTTTTGATCATATATTTGTTTTGTAATATTCTTTCCATAGTTTCTGATACTGTACTGCTCCATTGCACACCTTGTGTGATCCTCAACTTCAGTTCTTTGGAGACTGGAGTTTTTCAATGACTTGAAGCCATACAGCATCATTGGAAGAATATTGGTATTAAAAAGATGAGCTTTTGTTTCCTGAAAAGGTTTTTGGTTATTAAAAGTACTATACCATTTCCCAATGGCGAGCCCAAAGACTCTCCTCATATTCAGTCTTGGACCTACCTCATTGTCCATTTGCTTCGTCTGTCCTAAATGTATGAATGAATAGGTTCTGTAGACCATCCATCAGCAGCAGCATCTTGTAGTCTGAATGATTAGGCATTCTCACTCACTTGTGTCTTTTTTTTTTTCCTCCTGTGTAGTTAGGCCACTTGTTTAAGAGATTATGAATGTTGTTTAGGAGACCACATTGTTCTGAAATTGCGTGAAGTAGAGCATGTAGAAGTCTTCATTATCTATCTGAAACTTCTCTGTCTTTAAGTCTGTATTGGATCTCTTAAGTGATGGTGGCAAATACCTTGTCTCCCTGCTCACTGGCAGTCATTGTATTAATTAATCAGAGGGTTGTCAAGTAAAGTTATCTATTTTGTATCTTTTTGGGTATACACGCACATATATATGTATGTATATATACATATGTCTATGTATGGATGACTTGCTGAAAGCCTCATTCTGCTCTGTCAAATCAAATATTTTTTAATAGCTAACAAATAATATGCACAATGGATTCTTGAATTCTGTATCTTTTGATAATCTGTGTGATGGTAAAGGTGTGATCTACTATGTATATTGCTTGTGAAAGCCTTTCTGTTTCTTTTCAATATTGTCATCAATATGCAGATTATTTTCATAAAATGTTTATTTAAATGGGAAAACAGGCAAATGGATCAGTAGTTATTGGTATTTTCTCGGTTGCCTTTTTGGATAATGATAAGATGTGAGTTTTTTTTTTACTAACCCCCCCACCTTTTTTTTTCTGTTCACCTCTTTTTAGAAAGAAAATAGGTCTAGTTGAGAATCAGTTCTCTCAAGATTGTCCAGCATAGATGTCTTCCATGTGTACTTGGTATAGTCAGTCTACTTTTCCCATCTTTGTTTTCTTCAGTGCTTTTCCCAGTTCCATAAACACTAGGACTATGATGTCCAAAATGTGGTTGTGCATTGATGGTGAAAAGAGTTTGATATAAAAAAGTTTTTGTGCATCTTTCTCACCTTTCTTTTATTTGTTAGTTTCGTCTTTAAATATGCTCTAGATAGTATTTATTTAAAAATTTTTATTAATATAAAACATTTCCATATTAGTCATTTTGTACAAGAAGAGTCAAATAAAAGAAAAAAAGGAAAGTGAAATAATAGCATGTTTCAGTCTGTATTCAATCAATATAGATTCTTTCTCTGGAGGTGGATAGTATGCTTCAGTATTAGTCCTTTGGATTGATTGAGATTAGGTGATTTGCTCAGGATCACATAGCCAGTATGTGTTGGAAATGGGATTTGAACCCAGGCTGGCTCTCCACTATGCCATACTGCCAATAGTAATTGTTATTATAGAACAAAATTGATGTAGCCAATTAAGAATTGCTAGAAAGGTTTTTTTTTTCTTTTTAAGTTCTTTTTTTAAGAAAGAACTTGTGTGCTTCAAAGTGTATTGTTTGGAAAGTCTTTAAGATACATATGGTTTTCTTTTTTATGAAGTAGTTACTCAGAATGGATATTATAATTACATTGTAAAATTTCAGAATTTATGATTGTCACAAGTGTTAATTATTGGATAACAGTATGAATGAAATACTTAGGATTGCTTAGAAATGTGCAAATAATTTTTACAATGTAAAAAACTTAAGGTTTTTTTTATATGTTTCAATAGGGCTTCATATGTCCCCAGTGTATGAAATCTCATGGATCTGCTGAAGAGCTTTTCAAACATTATCAGGCAGTTCATGACTCTGGTAATGAATCAAGTCATGGAGGAGAGGCTCTAAAACGGTAAGATGGAATATATTTGTAGGCCAATATCTGAAGATGTTACGTGCAGGTTGACCCTACGTGCAAGTTGAAAACCAGTTTTATGTATGCTTATGGAAAGTGCTGTGTAGATGTCTGCCTTCCTGTTGTCCTTGTTCTCTCTGATGGCAACTGGGATGGGGTTGGTGGGAGGCTGTGCTGTGATTGTTGCATTTTTCAGAAAGCACAGCTGGGAAATGTTACTTTTTTTAAACATATTTTTCTTCTGTATTTAAGAGTCAATCCAATTAATAGAACTTTAAAACTCACTTATATAAACGAAATGACAAGAAGTATACATAGTTATTTGAGGATTTAAAAATGAGGCAAAATCAATTAAAAAATAAAGGATTAACTATAAATTTACTTTTTCACTACTGCTTGTGAAAATTCTTTTCCTGTTTTTTTCCTATTGAATCTAGTCTTCAGTTCACATTGTTTTTTATAATATAATATAATGTGTCATCACAGTATTTCTTATTTGAGGGTGGAGAGGCTGCTTAGGTGATTATCACCAGAAAGTTGGCCTGCTAGGTGATTTTTTTTTTTAACTCTAGCAACTCAACTGAGGTATGAATGGGTCATAGGCTGTCTTGGGAGTAGTACTCTCACTTGTGAAACTATGAGTCTTTTGAAATATTAAAATATAGAGTGGTCAAATATTTTTCAAAAAAATTTTAAAAATATTTGTAGCATAAATTTTAAAAAATCAAGTACATGTTAACACACAAAGTAAAACATGAAGAGCATTTCTGTGTCATAAGCAGATACCATAAAATATAAGTGGATATCACAAAATATTATTAGCTTAATTTGGTTTTTCTAGTTCATGTGTCACCTGAATTTCCAGGTCTGTTTCAAGACTATCACAAAGCTAAGCTTCATCCACTGAAGAGTGTTGTATCTGGAGCTCACCTATTCTAATTTGTAGGGACCTCTTCACTAATGCATTTCTGGTGACACCTTTAGTTTTGACAAGAAGTTCCTTTATAAAGCTTAGATTACTCTAAATTAGTCCTTAGTAAATTATTCCCTAGAATAATTTTATTAGTAATTTGGATAGTGATTTGAACTTTAAATTCTGCATATAATTTGTGGCAAACTTCAAACTATTAGTTTTGAAAAACAGAATAAAGAGTAAGAGCACCAGTGATAACTAGACCTGGTGCTTGGATCTTTGCCTGGTAGGCTTGCTCTCCAAATGAAATTGCAAATGGATTTTGTATTTTTGGAGGCTCAGTAAATCTTAACAGAATTGTCTCCCAGTATTTCTGGATATGACAAGTAAGGAGAAATGGTTCTCTCTTCTTACGTGAATTTTTGTGGTTTTATGTTTTTGATGTGTTTTAAAACTTTTGAGTTTTTTTGAAAGCATTTATAAAAAGTTCTCATTTGGTATTTTGCCAGTAAAAATGTCATATAAAAAATGTAGTCAGTATTAAAAAAAAAAAGACATACGTGTTCATGTTTAACTCTGAGTCTGAGTTTGTTTAATAAAAAATGGATCCTGTTATTTTCCAACATGTGGATGTCCAATATACAAAACTCTCATTTACAGATAGCTGTTAGGCAAGGACTCGTGTCCCTCATTATATTTATATAATTCTTCTGCCTACTATTGTTGCAGCCGATTATCTCCTTCTCCTCCCCCTGTCCATTTGGCAGAGTTATCCATTCTTATGGCCATAACTAATCTTGCTCTCCTATTTTTAGCCCTTCCCTGTCCTATCCTACTGTCTCTCAGTTTTCTTTTACCAGTGCTGCCAGTGGCTTATGACTTAGTGTATTGCCTGACATTCCAGATCAAAAACTCAAATACATTTTCCCAGGAAAATATTGTTTTAAGTGGCAGTTAGGTTTTGTAGAAGTGTTGGTGCTATAGTTTAACTGCATAGTGGATTAAATAGGCATCTACATTCTAGCCTGGGAACCAATTTATATTAGTGTTTCTATGAGAGAATGTGTTCTAAATGCCAACCAACCCACTTAACCAGTTTTTCACACACACACACACACACACACACACACACTATTTCATCAGTTGGAGATTTGTTTGTATATAGAATCTCATACCAGAATATTTTCACGTAGAGAGAATTGACATGTTAATGTCAGTGATGTGGCAGATATTTTATTAATAGACAGGATTAGCTGTTACCTATTTGAATATACTAATGCATTATTGCTTATTGTTTCCTTTTTTTTCCACGTATGTTCAGAGAAGATGTGATACTACTCCGGCAAGAGGTCCAAGACCTACAGGCTTCCCTGAAGGTTGGAAAGAAAATGTTTTGTATTTGCTTATTTTCAGTGTTTTAGATAAACAATTTTTAAAGCTTGTGAGCTAAAAAAAACTCCTTTTCTTATTAGGAAGAAAAATGGTACTCAGAAGAGTTGAAGAAAGAATTAGAAAAATTACAAGGGCAGCGGCAGCAAGTAATTGCTTTAAAATACTTGAAGCATGTTTATGTGAAGCTATTTAGTTTTACCATAGAGATTGAAGATAATACCTTTTTTTGTAAGGCAGATGACCTGATACAAATGACTTGAAAATTTGCTTCCTTATGAGAAATATCAAGTGTGCTATTTCCTTTCAATTCAAATGAATGGTATGTGAAGATTTTTTAAAAGTCTTGCTTTGGTTATTTAAATATAAACCCAGGTAAACAGAAAAATGCAGATCTAAGAACAGTGAACGTAATCAGACACATAAAAAGATATTTCACACTTGGTAAGGGCATAACATATATCATATATATTTGGAAAATTCCATTGGAATTGGTTCTAAAAGCCAGTTCCCCAAAATTGGAAGCCTTAATTGTTCAAGAGCTGATTGTTCAATTTAAGTTATTATTTGGGCTGTTTTCTTCCATGTATGATGTTTGTGTTGTGTCTATTATGTTGAGAGTTATCACTTCTATTGAGAAATGAAAGTGATAAAATATATCACTTTTGCTAAATCAGCTTTTTTAATTGGGAAGGATTTTGAAGCTAATCAGGATTTTTGAGTTGTATATTTCATTTGTTCATTGTCTTTGTTCATGCTAGTAGCATGGCTAATCAAGCATTTTCTGTATCATGGTTTATATCTCAAAGCAAATAGAGAAGTACTGGTTTCCTAGATTTAAAGAAAAGATGTTTTTTAAATCTCGTTGAAAATAATTTCTCTAAGAAGGAAGAAGAGGCAGTTGTAGCCATAGAAAATTTACTTTCAGAAAAATTAGGAAATAAAATTGTTTAGAATTTTGCTTAGTAGCTAGTATCATTTAGTTCCATTGTACTAGATGTAAAAATAGATATTTTCATAATCTGAAAATAATTTTTGAGTAGCATGTTTTAAATCATGAAATACATATTTCACTGAAGTTTTGGAAGAAAAAAACCATTAACTTTATTGTTCTTTCTTTGAAAGATTTTTTATAATGCACAATTATTTTAAAAATTTACCTTTGAAGCCGCTTATAGTGTTATAATAGCTGACTTTTTCAAAGCAATTTACATTTTTAATGTGCTTTACATTTTCATTGACCCTTGTAATAATTCTGTAAGATAGTGAAAATATTATAACCTATTTTGTACTTGAGGATGTATAGAATAGGTACTTAATAAAAGCTTGATGATTGAGGAAACTGAAGACAGAGAGATTAACTTCCATTTGGCCAGTGACACACTTAGTAAATAGCAGAGTGAGGACTCAAACCTAAGCTTTCCAACCCCGAGTCCAGGGCTCTTTTCTTGTGCCAAACTGCATCTAGATATTTATCCATTCTAGAGTCCTGCACATACACAATGGCCTATGATAGAGGCCAAATGGTAGATTCTCTCAGGTGAATTGAGAAGGTGCTGGAGAAAAATTTAGTTCTTTAATTCAGAAGTATAAATAGCTAATCAACAAAGCACTTATTAAGCACATACTACATGCTAGGCACTGTGCTAAGCACTGGGAATACAAAGAAAAAGCAAAACCAGTCCCTACCTTCAAGGAGCTTACATTCCAGTGGAGAAGACAGTACATAAGTAAATTGGTGCATACAAGATACCCACAAAATAGCTTCAAGGTAAACCTAGATGAGAGGCCTTAGCAGCTGGAGATTCTTGGAAAGGCTTCTTGCAAGAGGTGGTCCTGGAGCTGAGTCTTAAAGGAAGCTAGAGATCCTAAAAGATATAGGCTAGTAGGGAGAACTTTTCCAGGTCTGGGGGACAGCAGCATGCAGAAGGAAATGACTCATCATATGTGAGGAACAGCAAATAGTGGGGTATTGTTGAACTAGAGTGTGTGGAGGGAAATAATATGTATGAAGACTAGAAAGAGAGGAAGAGACCAAGTTGTAAAGAACTTTTAAATGCCAACCAGAGCATCCTATAGGTAATAGGGAGCCATTTGAGTTTATTCAATAGGATGCTGGCATGTGTAGACCTATGCTTCAGGACAATCATTGGTTGCCACTTGGAGGATGTATTGGGCTGAGAAGAGACTTAATACTGAGAGTCCAATTATAAGGCTATTACAAAAGCACAGGGCACCGAGTTAGGGTTGTGCTGTGTGAGTGGAGAAAAGGGGACATATATGAGAGTTGTTGTAGAGAGAGAAGTTATGAGATTTGTCAACTGATTGGAAATGTGGGTTGAGTGAGAGGCTGAGGATGACACCAGTTTTTTATACTTGGATGAATAAAATAATGGTAGTGACTTCAACAGAAATAGGGAAATTTGGAAGAGAGAAGGATTTGGTTTGGACTTGAGTTTGAGATGTGTATACAACACACATCCAGTCAGAGCTGTCCAATAGATAGTTGGTGAGAAAGAGAGACTTGGGCTGGATAAGTACATCTGGGAATCATTTGTATAAGGGTAATAATCATACCCATAGAAGCTGATGAGGGAGTTGATAAAAAAAAAATTGAGCCTTGGGGTAACCTCACAGTTACTGGGCATGACGTAGATCAAGAGCCATCAGAGGAGATTGAATACCCCTTAATAGTTCATATTTATGTAGTACTTTGAGATTTTCAGAATGTTTTCCTCATAATATTTCTACAAGGTAGATAATATATTATTGTCCACACTTTTATTGATGAAGAAAATGAATTCAGAAGTGTTTAAGTGACTGCCCCAGGCCTCAGAGCAAGGGCTTGTACCCAGGTGACTCTGTTCTGCTAAATGATGTCAGTGAGCTTACTTATCACCAGAACTTTATTCACTCAGTAGCATCTGGCCTTTAGAATACAAAGTCAGACACTATTTATCAGTTTCTAAGACAGTGTTGCCTATGCCTTCTACTAATGTTTGTTTTATTTTCATTAAGGAATTCAAACCTGATGGATTGGCAGCGGATTCATCAGCAGGTAAATTTGTTTAAGTATGAAGTTCTGCTTAAAAATTTCATTCTATTGAATGAATAGAATTCTGTTGAATTCTAATCAATTAAGACTTGTTGATTCACACTGGGTTCAAATATTTGTGTGCATGTTGAATGTGGAATGTAAGCTCCCAGAGGGTAGAGACCACTTCTCTTGCACCAGCAGAGTACCTAATAAATACATATTTGGTGCTTATTAAATGCTTGTTAACTAATTGATTTGACCTTCATTATTTAAATTAATGAAAATATTGCTTACAAATATGTTTTATATATATATACATATATACACATATATGTGTGTGTGTGTGTGTATATATATACACACATATATACACATATATGTGTGTGTGTGTGTGTATATATATATATACACATATATACACATATATGTGTGTATATATATGTGTGTGTATATATATATATATAGCTTTAGGTGTGGGAAAATGGAAATTAATGGCTAAAATTATGTTTAGGAGAGTTAGCTTTTACACTTAATTTAGCCGTGAACATTAAGAGTTTATGGTGTGTTATGTTTGGCCTGGGCCTTAATCTTATATTCTTTTTATTAAAAAATTATGGCTAATAATTTGGAACAAATATACAGAATTCAATTCCAGGGTGAGATATGAAGGAAAAACTGAAAAAAAAATCCCTGCTCTCAAGGAGTTTACTTTTTACAGAGGGAGAACCTGTAAGCAGATAAGTAAATACTTAGAACATTTTGAGGGTAGAGAGAATGCTGATAGGGAGCAGGAATAGTTTGAGTTAGGAATACAGGTTAAAAGTTTCCACCAAAATAAAATCTTTAAGCAGAAGTATTTACACATATGTTGGACTTTTATCTATTTTTCTTCTATTTTGAAAGCTGGTAGGTTCTTTGACGTCTTTTATTTTGGTTGGTTCAAAATACTTAATTTTTATGAAGTTCCTCTTATGTGCAAGGCACGTGGGTGGACAAAAATAAAACAGACTTTGTCCTCAAGGTACTTAGATTCCATTGTGTCATGACTGAGGAAGGAGATGATATGTATATAGACGAGTAAACCCCAAAGGTCCTCAAAGTAGGTTTTTTGGAGCATAGGGGGCACTAGTAAATTAAGGAGATCAGAAAAGACATGATGAGGTAATAGTAGGAATCTGAACTGATTTTTGAGGGACGCTGGAGTTTGGAAATGGTTTGACTTCTAGGTAATAGGATAGCGTCAGTAAAATCAAGTGTAGCAGCAGTTGTGTTATATCACTACTGATAAGAATGACATAATATGCTGTTATGACAGGAATCAATTTTGAGTAAATGTTACACTTTTTCTAGAACTCCAGTCATTGGAACAACAATTAGATGAAGCCCAAACTGAAAACTTTAATATTAAACAAATGAAAGACTTATTTGAGCAGAAAGCAGCCCAGCTTGCTACAGAAGTTGCAGGTAAGTTGTTAGAATTGAATATTCAGAAGACACGTCTTTACATTACTCTGTGTCTTTTGGCTACAGTTTGATTAAGCATCAACTTAATTTCTTTAGAATGTAACAAGTGGACATGAACCAATATTTCTGTTTGGGGTGCTTGCTTTGTTGGTTTATTTGACAAAAGAATTTTATATTTTACCTGCCTAAAGGTATTTGTTCTGCCCAAGTATAACTGATAGCTACATAAAATATAATTGAAAAAATCAATTAAGAGACGTGACGTAGTGGATAGAGGGCCA
Organism: Phascolarctos cinereus; assembly: GCF_003287225.1. Lineage (NCBI taxonomy): Eukaryota > Metazoa > Chordata > Mammalia > Diprotodontia > Phascolarctidae > Phascolarctos > Phascolarctos cinereus. Next base: position 261,821,664 of record NW_027555514.1, on the reverse strand, counting down.
GCTTTGGAGTCAGAAAGTCCTAGGCTTAAGTCCTGCTTCTGATACATACTTTATGACTTGGAACAGGTTACTCTATGTCTTCATGTTCCTAGATAAATCTCTGAAATTTGGAGTTACAGACCAATTGCTGATTTGTTTCCTACTGGGAGCACAAAAAATAGCATAACATTTTAACATGAAAATTGCTCATTCCTTTCTGTTGAAAAATTTTAGGTAAATTTGGGCCTTAACCTATATCTTCCTTTTTATTTTAGACGATTAAAAAAGATTCAAGTGCTAACATCCTTTTGTAAAGTGCTGTTACATAGTAACTTAATTTGACTTAGAATTGAAATAGACATTGCTAGGTTAGGTTATTTTAAAATTCATCATCTTGAGGGGGAAGAATTTTTTTTGCAGTTATTTATCAATATGGTTGTATGATAAAAGAATGAATTTGAATCAAAGAATTAAAAACCATAGAAATAGCTTTTGTGTAACTATATTTGTAACTAGATATAAAGTCAAAGTATGATGAAGAAAAGGGGCTTCGAGAAGCTGCTGAACAGAAGGTGACAAGCTTAACAGAAGAGCTAAAGAAAGAGACGACTGTAATTCAAGATCTAAAGACTGAATTGGTAATTCAGATCATATGGTAGAAGTTTGTTTCCTTTTTTCTTTAAAAAAATATACTTCAGGGACGTTAGTTTTATCCAAACTACAATGTACATGTCACTATTAGCTTTGTTGTGTGATGATGACTGTAATCCACAGCTCCAACTTTGGCTTCAGTCCAGTATTTCCAAATACCTGTGAATCTGTTGACAAATCAAAACCCAAATTTATCACCTCTGCCTGTCCTCCCCAGCATGCACTTGCTTCTCCCCCATATCTCATCCCTGTGTTATCTTTTGTATCTGCAGATCCTGGTCTGCTGCTTAAAATGTCTTCCCCACTTACATTTTACCTAAGAATTACCCATCCTTCAAGGATTAATTCATGTCCCATCTATTCTACTTCATTCCGTCCACATAGGACTCTTAACATTTCTGAACTCTTATAATTAAATTCATCTACACAAATATTTGTAGTATTTACAGTTGAACCACATAATTTAGCATGTTACTATTTTTCTGATTTTTCACATATGTAAATATCATTTCCCTAAGGCTTTAAAATCTTTTAGGGAAAGGGTAATGTCTTACATTCCTTTTACATCTCTTGTAATTTCCAGCATAGATTTGGGCACCCAGTAGTCAAGAAGTGTATTCTGTGTATTCAAGTGTATTCTACTTGATTGACTGTCCCTGCTCGAAAGGTAGAGGCCTGAGTCATATATATCTTGAGGTGTCATACATTGGAAACCTTAATATCTTAATGAGAATTTTCCACTATTTTAAATTTGAAAATTGTTTTTCCAATAACATTATAATGTGTGTATGTTGTGTATGTAAACCACTCTCCTCACCCCACCCCACCCCACCCCCCAGCCAAAAAAAAATAGAGAGAGAGCATTACTTAATTTATGTAACTATTTGATTTGATGAGAGACAGCATGGTGTAGTGGACAGAGATCATTTCAGAGCCAGGAAGACTTGTGTTCACCTCCTGCCTCTGATACATACTGGCTGTGTGACCAGGCAAGTCACTTAATACTTCTCGGTGGCAGTTGAGAGATTATGTAACTCTCTAAGATTCAAGTTGCAGAAAAGGTGCTGACCTGCATTGGTAAGAAGAGAGACTTTGGTCTTCTGAAAGTTTCCTGTATCAGTGAAATCATAGGTCCAGTCCCTGGATCTGTTCTCTAACTTGGCATGCTGTTGCTATGGTTATTTGTTGTCATGGCATTGAACCTGGAGAATTATTTCTGTTTGTCAACTTTTTAAAGTGACAGAATAGTTGGAACTAAGGCACCAAATGGAACCCTATGCAACAGTATTCATTTTTAAATATCACATCAAGTGTAGTATATTTATACATTACTAAACCATTCTAGGTTCATGAAAATCTTATTTTTGTTATTTTGACTTTAAAAAGTTACTACCAATAATAATTTCCTAGTCTACTTTACTTCGTATAACTTCTACTACATAGTGTCCATGATGTTGAAAATATCTATTGCATACAAAATAGCATTCTGTTAAAGGCTCATCAGCAGGCTTAACTCAGTTGATTACACTTTATGCACCTGATGAGTTTCTGGGTTGCTTGGAAAGTTAATTCTGATTATTGAATCATAGATTGCTATTGAGAGCCATAATATATTCATACATGTTCCTATGCGTGAAATAAATTAGAAAGAACAATTACCAGCATGTGGGTAGCACTTTAAAGTTTATGAAGTACTTTACAAATATTTTGTCATTTTATCTTCACAACAATCCGGGAAGGTTAGTGCTGTTATTATCTCTATTTTACTGATGAGGAAACTGAGTTAAGCATAAGTTATGTGACTTGCCCAGGGTCACGCAGCCCTAAGGTTCTGAGGCTGGATTTGAATTCAGATCTTCCTGATTCCAGGCTTAGCACTCTATGTACTGTGTTACTTAGCTGCTTCTGTCTTCAGATATCCATTTTAAGTTTCTTTTTATTTTTGTAGACATGAAGTATATTTCCATTTTATCTTGTCACAGAGCTCCTGTATAACATTAGTCAAAAAGATAATGACTTTACAATTCATTCCTAATTCTGTTGGAAATTTTCACTGACTCCATTATGGTATATGAGTTTTTAAATAGTGGTAGTTTAAAAATTACTTGCATAAGAATTGTTCATATATTGATTACTTTGTAGTGAAGCCATAGGAAATATGTTTCATTGTAGTCATTAAAATTTTTGGTTCAATTTTACTTCCTTGCTCATAGCTTCAAAGACCTGGTATAGAAGATGTTGCTGTATTGAAGAAGGAGCTGGTTCAGGTTCAGACCTTAATGGACAGCATGACTTTGGAGCGTGAGAAAGAGTCAGAGAAACTCAAAGAGGAATGTAGAAAGCTACAAGTTGATTGTGCTAACTCAGAGGTAATGAAGTTCTGAGATACCTAATCATGATGACTTCACTGACTGTAATCATATGTAATATTTATGCATGTGTAGTTTCTGGAGACTTCTACTTTTCTTTTCCTTAGATCCACTGGTATTAGGAGCAAATTAAAAAAAAATTAAGCTTATATGCCACATATAATCTGTATTTTAAATGTAATTATACATTTAATATTTGAGGAAAATATTGCTAGGATGAGAAAATTCTGGTTTTTAATTGCTTCCTTCCTCAAAAAAATACGCCAGATTTGTGGGTGCTGTCAGTATATTTTAAGTTCAAAATACCATGTCCCAATTTAAGCCTGGGAGCCAATCTATTAAAAAATCAGTGAAATAAGAATGAGAGATAAAGACTTATAAATGGTTCAGATTTTACCTTTTTTATTTTAGAAGATGCTGATTATGTAGGGTTTTTTTCCCCTTCTAGTTTATAAAAATGCTTTTTGGAAGTACTCTTACATAAGTCATGTTATGGTTTGGCAACATTTGACTGAATATTTTGATGAATGATAGGTTTAATTTGTGCTATTGTCAGTGCTAGCTTCCACTTTTTATCCATCATGTTGTTGTGTTTTTTTCTTTGTTTTCTAATGGAGATACGTAAATTTGATGTACTTGTTTTCTGAAAGCTCTCCAATAATAGTAATATTCTTTATGTTACATCTTCCCAAAGCATTGTAATTTTCTTTCACAGTAATTTCAGAATCTTAGACATGTAACTATCTGCTTCGTTAATCAAGCAAATAAGTTTAGCCAACAATTTCTATAAATGGTCACTTACCGACAGTGGTAGTTTAATGCGTTGTTAAACAATAGATTATTATGTTACATGATTTGCAGTGTTCTCTGTCAGTATTGTGGTTTTCTTTTTGTAATAAATGGTTGCACATAATGCTGTGGCTAAGGAAGACAAATACAGTGCTTTGTGGGTTTGATACTCTCAGGAAGGTATAAGGAAATGTAATGTTTTTATCTCTTTGAAGGGGGATTAATTCAGTTAGTCGACTCATCTTGGTAATTTAGCCATTCTATATTCCTAAATGCTAATAGCAAGTGGGAATTTAGTTTTCTTTTTTCCTTTACTGTATTGTAATTATGAACTTGTCAAAATGTCTGCATGCAATGGACAGAGCAAATGATACTTAGTGTTTATACTGGAGAAAAGTTTGGTTTGGTTTAGCAGTGTGCCCTACTGCTGACTTCTCTTCTGTTTTCATAATATTTAGTTTTTACTCTGCCATGCTTTTACTGTGTGGCAAATGATTATAACCTCCCTGGGTTTAGTTTCCTCACCTACAATGTGCTGGACCATCAGGTTATTTCTAAATTTACTTTTTCAAGTTATGGGTAGATAACATAAAAGATAGGGGAGTATTTTTTCTCCCTGTAAATTTTGCTATTTTCTTTCCTCTTTATCTATTAGTAAGATGAGCCATTAGCTTTATTTACTTGTTTTATTATGTTTATTTGTAAGGCGGCTATTATAGATAGATGATTTTTATCAGCATGAAAACTCCCTATTCTGATGCAAATTGTGATCCACCTTTAACCTAGCAGATAAGTTGTAGGGTTGCCTGAGGCTCAGAAAGATAGAGTGACTTAAGTGCCTGTTGTCCTTGTAGCAAACCTAAATCTGTAAATTCCATGTCACTTCTGTTTCTTCTGCCTGGGGCCAAGCAGAAAGAGTCTAATGCTTCTAATGCTTCTTAAACAGAACAGCCTTTCCAATACTTGAAACTGACTTTCTTGTCTCCATCCATTAAGTCTTCTCTTCCCCAATCTTCTTCTTCCTAGTTCCTTCCATTGATGGTGTGATTTTAAGGCCCTTTCCCATCATAGCCAACCTCTGAATGCTGTCGCATTTCTTCTTATTCCAAAAATGTGGTGCCCAGAACTGAAGACAGTCAACCAAATGTAATCTACTGCAGAGTCCATGAGAGTCATTTCCTATGTTCTGGGGGCTTCACATGGCTTACAGAGGTCCAGAATCACTTAAGCTTTCTTGGCTGCCCTATGATACAGGCAGTTCATATTGAGGTGGCAAACTACTGAAACCTGTTGTCTAGCAATGCCTCTCTTGCCTTGACCATCCCTTTGAAATTTGATCCAGGACCCTAGTCTATCAGGAAATTCTTGGATCCTGAATCTATCATTTAACATACTAGCTATCCTTGGCTTTGGGATATCTGCAAATTTGATAAGCTTTCCATCTATACTTTTATCCAAGTCATTGACAATAGTGTTAGATGACGTGATGTAGGTCTGTCATAATAGATTTTAATATTAAAAGAGCTTAATGGAAAGAATCACCTATGATTGCTGTAGTAAACAGCATGAATATTTTTTAGATATAGCTGCATCACTGATTGCCAAAACTTCAGATGTCAGGCTTCTACTTGTTAAATAAATAATATGAAAGTCTGAGGCCTTTGGAAAGGTTGATCAGGCCATATGCTTTTAGTTACTCCTTACTTTATTGTTCGTTTCCATTCATAAGCGATTGCCCATATCCTCTAATAGAAATTTAATCACACATGAAGTGACTATAAATCAATGTGAGAAAACAGATTGTAACTCATACATGCCAATAGGCATTGTCTCCTTCAATGTCACTTCTTGAAGGAGGATATACTTTAGTTTATCTACATTTTGTCAAAGTGTCGGTTTCTCAAGTTACTCCTGTGGACACAGTAGAGAGAGTTAGTAGAGGTAGCCTAGGTAATACAGTTTTAGATGAATTCAGAATAGTATGAATGACCAGACCCAAAGAGTAGTCATTATTGGTTTAATATCCTCTTGGAAGCATGTCGTTCTATTAAATGCCTCAGGGATCAGAGGTTAGCCTGTGCTTTTTGTTTACCATGTATTTTGTTTACCATGTTTACCATGACACTTTTTTACCTATTTTAATTAGGAAAAAATAATGACCTTTTTGTTGATACTATCACTATTCACAATATATATGTATCACTGCAAGCATATTGAAGACTGAAGTTAACGGAAATTGCAACACATGGTTAATATCTTACACTCTGCTGGCTTGACCTCTCGGACCTTCTCTTAGCCTTCACAGTGAAGAGTTTTATTATATTGTATTACACATACTTTAAATATACATTTAAATATATGAACAGTTTTTGTTTAATGAATTGTACAATAAGTACATGTAGATATGACCTTGAGTCCTCTAATTTCATGGAGATTCAGGGTCAAGTTGAGAGCAAGTAAGTTGAATTGAATTGATACTACATTTGATGATGTATCAAGTAGTTACAGCAGTTGCTGTTTTTAGATAATTTTTGCAATACAGATGTTGTAGGAACTTTTATTACATTGAAACAAACTTTACAATCCTGATTTCTGTGTGTAATCTATTCCCCATCTCATTTTGTTGACCTTTTTTCCCTGCTTAGGTCACAATAAGCCAGTTAAGAAGTGAACTTGCTAAAGGCCCCCAGGAAGTTGCCGTGTATGTACAGGAGCTGCAGAAACTACAAAGTTCAGTTAATGAATTAACTCAAAAAAATCAGGTGAGAATTCTTTGTTTTGTTTGGCAGAAAGTATAGCTTATGGTTTTAAACTTTTGGGTTGACTTACATATTTGATATATGTGATGGTTGTGGGAACTTCTAACATTTTTTATTTCCTATCAAAGTGTTTTTCATATAAAGAACATGAACAATGTTTAGGGTTTTAACTCTTTGTTGTTGTTAGTGCTTTTCTGGACTTTGGGGAGTTCTCACAGAACCTCGGGTTTCAAACTTCAAGCGTTTGATAAAATGGTAATTCAGTGACTGTTGTATTATGTGTTGCATTGGTATAAACCTCTGAAAAGTCAAGAAGGAAAATCGAGTCAGCAGGAGAAAAAAATGACAGTAGATCAGACTGATTGTGAAAAACTTAAGTTTTGTCTTGGCCAGTTTGAATTTGTTGCTAGTGCTCTAATGTATTTGTTATTTGTTGACAATAGTGAGTAAGTGAGAGGTTCTTGCCTGAGTGTCTCATTCTTAGCTTATTGTGTGTTTTATTTTGGCCTTGCAACAACAGAAAGATGCTTCCTTCCCCCCTTCCCCCGAAAACATAATAAATATTGCACCTTGATGTTGAAAGCATGTATATAAAGTAATATATTATCTAGAGAAAGGACACTATAATTCGTTTATGTTGACTTAAAAATAATTATTTTATACTAATCCTTACATTATTTGCATGACAATTAAAAATCTAAAATATTTCAAACTTTTGTGTATTATTGTGCAAATGATAAACTTTTGTCATAATAATACACTTTTTGATATTAGACTCTTCACATCACAGGACTAAATGTCAGTCTCAACAAGCATTTATTAAGCGCTTACTGTTTGTAAAGCTTTGTGTTGAGAGATGGGGATACACTGAAAGGCACTAACAGCCCCTGCCCTCAACAACCTCACATCCAGGGAGGAGACAATCTGCAAACCACTGTGTTCATACAGATAGATGGGTAAATTGGGGGTAGGAAGTGACACTGAAGAGAACAGAGGTGGGAAAAGCAGCTTGACCAAGCGTGAATCAAGAAGTTTGGTGTTAGAGACAATATAGTTGGGAGGGCACTGAGGGATCAAATTTCAAGCTTATTTGAAGGAGGAGAAAATAGCAGAGATGTGGAATCAGTCTTGGACTTTAATACCAAAAAAGGCCCCTGAAAAGAACAGCAAGAATTACCAGCTTATACACATACACACATACACATTGAGGTGATTTTTTTTTAAAATGTAAATACTTAATATTCACATTGAGAGTCCCTTGGAAAAGGGTATTAGGAATCAGGAAGGCTTTTGCTGGCAATATTCCACATAACAGATGACTTCCTTACCATCAGGCAGTTTCTGTCTGCAGATCTCTTTGGTTTCAACTCCAGAGAAGAAGATGGCTGCCAAGGAGAAGCTGATCACTTGTGATCTTATCACTGTGCTGCTATCTCAGGGGGCCTTCCCTACCCTCTGTTTGGAGGGCTGCAGTGTAGAGCACTAGATTCCTTCCAAAGCTTTCCTTTCTAGAGGGAAGGACTTAGACTTCCCAGCTCTTTACCTTGCATTTGCAGCTCTACTTAGTTTCAACCCCAAAATGCCCTGGCCTCCTCAACTTCCAGCTTCCTCTTATGTGTTGTTTTCCCTCCTTAGATTGTAAGCTCTTTGAGGGCAGGGACCATCTTTCTTCTTTTTTTTTCTTTTTTCTTTCTTTTTTCATTTGTATCAGCAAATACTAATTAAGCAGTTACTGCTGGGCACTGGAGATTCAAGGACAAAATGAAATAGTTTTTGCCCTCAAGTCCCTTATAGTCGATCAGGAGAGAGAGAGAGAGAGTGTGTGTGTGTGTGTGTGTGTATACATACACACACACACACACACACATACACATATGTATATATAAATATATACAAAAATATACATATTAATAAATACAGAAAATAAAAATATATAAACTTAAGATAATATGGAAGGGGTACTCAGTAGTAGCTGAGGGGATCAGGGAAGCTTTCATGTAAATGATTTAAAAAACCCTAAAAACTTTTGACTTCATAGAGCAAAATATCACCTTAAAGGCTTTCTTCCTTGAAATTGACTCCTAGGTTTTTGTCAGAATTTTGCAAAATTTATTGAAACAGGGGCAGTTAGGTGGCACAGTGTCTTGGTCCTGGAGTCAGGAGGACCTGAGTTCAAATCTGGCCTCAGACACTAGCTGTGTGACTTGGGGCAAGTCACTTAACCCCAATTACCTCACCCCTCAAAAAAAAATTAAAAAGAAAAATTTATTGAAACATGTAAGAGAGATAACCTTGTTTGATCCTCTTTTTATTATCAGGCAGGACCTAAATCAGGGAGACCAAAGGTGTTTTCCTCAGTCATGGAGAAATCTGGCTCGTAGTCCAAGTTGAAGGATTATCTATAGATGGCGAGGTCTTCCAGGTGTGCTCTCTGTTGTTGCTGATTGTATTTATGCCCTGGAACATTGGTACAGTACCAAGTCTCCCATAGGAGATCTATAGCCATCTATCTATTTAGGAAAAAACAGGTGGGTGAAGAATATCTGTTGGTTAAACTATGATAGGTAGTTAGGCTGGCAACTTACAGAGTTTGTCCACCATCATGGGTGGATGCTGCAACTGCACAGTGAATTGGGCCCAAAATTATGCAGGAAGAAGAAAAGTAGTCTTTCAAGGATTGCCTTGGAGAAAGTGAAATATTCTTTAATTACTCAACTTTTTAATTAAAGGCCCATCTTTCTAATACTGGTATTCTACCGCTCCTATGGAGATGTTGCATTGATGGTAAGTCATGGGATGCTGTAGCCTTCAAAAGACTGAAAATAAGGATCATTAAGAGGGCAATAGAAAACATGGCTGCCTAACTTTACAAACCCAGAATCACAAAGAAGATGTGGAGTAAAAGATGTTGTCGATGAAAGGCATAACCAAAATATAAATAAATGGGCTGGTTACTTAGTAAGAGGAAGGGATACCATTGGACAGCCGATGTACTTCCCTGGTATCTTTCTGATATAAAGAGAAAGTGAGAGAAGGCCCTACTATGTTGGGTGGACATTTCTGTGCTGAACTTTTGGGAGGATGTGAGTGAGCGATATGGCCTAGCGCCAGACAGGCGAGAAGGAATGGATTGTAATCTGCATCTCTTCACGTGGGTGAGACCAGAGATCCATTTTAGTGTATTTAAAACAAGATATCTTTCAGATCAAAGCTGTGTGGATAATCCATAGTGCATGTTATTAGAATGAAACATTTTGCTATTCACATAACTGATGAACTAAAAACAATACAGAATGTTTTCTATTTTTAATTAATTGAAGGAAAAGATAAGCTATCTTACTTTATAAGTCATAGAAATAGAGGCTGGACATATGATTTTATCAGAGAGGGTAAATCTCAGGTGAGGAAGTCCCTCTATCAATACAGGTCAGCATTTTCTCTGTAACTTCTAGTCATGGAGCATTGTCCAGACACTCATTTCAAGTCAGATCTTCTTGACTTCAAAGGCCAATACGCTATTCATATCCAGTCTGCCATACTGCCTTTCTATGAGTCATGAGAATATTAAAATTTTGATACTATGAATTTTGTGAAATCAGGTGGCTGATTTATTTTAGAATTAAAAAAAATAGTTATTGCCAGTACTTTTAGATAAATGCACTTCTGGCTGAATGTTAATAAAAATCTTATCCTACCTCAAAATATGAGTCATGTACCTTCCTTAAAATGATCAAAACACAGGAAACTATTTTCAGTATTTTTTGGTTAGCTTTTCACATTCAGATCTAGATGTTGTACTTTAATAGTTATCAGATTTACTCCTTCTCTTGATTCTCACAGGCATAATTCTAATCTAAGCTCCTGCTTCCTTACACCTGGTTTACAAAAATGGTTTTCCTGCCAGTTTCTCTGCTTTTATCTGTTTCCCACTCTATTCTGCCTTGTCTAGAACATCAAAAGTAATCTTGTTCTAATCTCTTTAATTATATCATTGTAGAGCCTTGTAATTATTTTCGTTTGTTTCTGGAATCATATCAAAATGCTTTTTAAGGTCTCTAAGACCCTTTACCAGTTTTTATACTCACTACTTTTATCTTCCTTTAGGCTGTGGCTCATGCTGTTAGATGAAACAGATCTACTGGTCATCTGGATGACGTATTTGAGAAGGGGCTCTAGAATTTGTATCTGATCTGGCTTTATTGCCCTGAGCTTCTAGATGTCTCTGGGCTCCCAGTTATGCTGGTTCTTCCTGAATTTTGGAGTCAATAAACATTTATTAAACACATACGAGGGGCATGTTAAAAGGCAAAAGACAAGGGGCAGCTAGGTGGCGCAGTGGATAGAGCACCGGCCCTGGATTCAGGAGGACCTGAGTTCAAATGCGGCCTCAGACACATAACACTTACTAGCTGTGTGACCCTGGGCAAGTCACTTAACCCCATTGCCTAACCCCCCCCCCCAAAAAAAAAAGGCAAAAGACAGGTCTTGCCTTCAAGGCGCTCCAAGGAGACTATGTGAAAACAGCCACATACAAACAGCCTATCTCCAGGATAGATTGAAGAGAATCAACAGAGTGAAGGCATTAGCCTTAAGGGGCAATTGGAAAAGCTTTCTGTAGAAGATGGTATTTTAGCTGGGACTTGAAGGAAGCTGGAAAGCAGAGACAAGGATGGAGAACATTCCAGATATGAGGGACAGTCTGTGTTTAAATTCAGTTTAAAAGCATATAAATGAGTAAGTTTAACAGACTGTGGTCTGTTAGGTAGTTTTTGTCCCATCTAGGATCTAACTAGATTGGTTTCTTGGCACATCTTGCAAATCCCTGGTTCTTTTCCTTTATAAGGTTGTAGAATTTAAAGTTTGAGACACTTGAGAGATCATTTATAGTCTAGGATCTTTGTTTTGTAGTTAAGGAACCTGAACTCTTTTTTCATTTCTTTCTGGTTAGTGGCCATGGTTGATACCAGCTTTTATCTGGAGTCCTTCTGCATTTCACAATCAAGTTACTGTAATTGCTAGAATTAGAATCCCAGTTTCTTCTTCTAGTTTATCAAGTGTTAACATAGGGGCAGCTAGGTGGCACAGTGAATAGAGCACCAGCCCTGGAGTCAGAAAGACCTGAGTTCAAATCTGGCCTCAGGCACGTAACACTCACTAGCTGTGTGACTCTGGGCAAGTCACTAAACCCCAGTTGCCTCACAAAAAGAAAAGTGTTAACATATTCAAGGAAGGCTACATGCTGTAACTTGAACAGTATGATACCACTGTGGTCCGATCCATTGTATTGGATCTGAGCTTTGTTTCTAATAGAACTTTAGAGGCTTGAAGACAGGGCCTGTTTTTTGTTCTAGGCTTTGCGTCTGCAGCACCATCATGGCCTTGGACAAAGTCACATCACCTTTCTGGGCCTCAGTTTCCTTCTCTGTAACCTGAAAGTTGAACAAGATAGATGCCTTTCTGACTTTTTCTAGATCTCTGGACATTTCTGTTATTCATTGCAGCACAATACTCTGTATTCACATGCCCGCAATTCAGCCATTCTCAACCACTGGACACATTCTCCTTTATCTTTGTTATCATACATAATGCTGCTATGAATATAGTTTCCTCTGTATTTTCCTAGAATTCAGTCATTAATTTACTATTATTACTAACTTTAGTATTAAGACTTTTAAACATTCTTTTAAAGTTTCAGACATAATTATTCTAAAAGGAGAAAAAGTTCTGTCTCACCTTTTGCCAAAAAATTCACCGTCATATATGCCTTAAAGTGGTTCAAGAAGAGAAATTAAATTTTAAAAAAAGTTGCCCAAAGCATCCTTTCACTTTTCTTCTTTCCCTTTTTCTCAGGGTCTCTTAAGATTCACCTTTTCCCTTGTTCCTGTAAGTCAAGCTTTTGCAAGGGTTCTTAACCTTTTTTTTTGTTTTTTTTTTTTGTTTTTAGGCAATTGGGGTTAAGTGACTTGCCCAGGGTCACACAGCTAGTAAGTGACAAGTGTTTGGTCTGAGGCCAGATTTGAACTCAGATACTCCTAATTTCAGGGCCAGTGCTCTATCCACTGTGCCACCTAGCTGCCCCTGGGTTCTTAATCTTTTTTTGTATCCTGGATCCTTTTCACAATCTAGGGAGAACCAAAATAATATACACAGTGACAAGAATGTAAATATATTTATTTCTTTTTTTGGAAATTTTTATGTTTTTTCCAGTTATGTATAAAAACAATTTTAAACATTTGTTTTTTTTTTTAATTTTGAGTTCCAAATTCTCTCCCTCCCTCCCTCTCCTACCCCCTCCTTAAGATGAGAAACAGTTTGATATAGATTATACATGTACAGTCATGCAAAACATTCCATGTTAGTCATGTTGTGAAATAAAACAGAGAAAAATCCTGTAAGAAGAATAAAATGTAAAAAAAATATGTTTTGATCTGCATTCAGATTTCATCAGTTCTTTCTCTGGAGGTAGCTAGCGTTTTTCTTCTTAAGTTCTTCCTAATTAAAGACAACATTTAAAAGAAACAAAATTCAATTCGATGAGCATGGAGCTCTCCTTTCAGAATAGTATTTTAAAATGCCTAACATAAAGTACATAGTGTTACAAATGAAACCAAATTCTACTGAAATCTACTTATCAAAAAACCAAAAGTTTATTTTTATCAAAAAATAAAAGAACAGACTCTGGTTTATGGGATCAAAAATCTAGGCCTGGAAAAGATGGCAGAGACCAGCTGTACCATGGAGGCTGAGATGCTTGCCCAGTGTGAGTGACAGACACTCAGGCAGTGCTCAGAGGTGGGATTTGTATTTGGGCTTCTCTGATGCCAGAGAAGATGCCCTTCCCCTAGTCTCTTCTTGGTAATTTTCCATATTGCCCAGGTCACTGTGCCTGCCACACAGGTATGTACTTAGTAGATGCTGGATGATTCTGATAGATATCGTCAGTTGTGAGTGTGTCTGTTAGGACATAAAAATACTGAGTAAAAATGAAAGAAATTATTATCTAGTTGGAAATTCACAACCTGAAATAACTTGCCATCAAACAGCCGTTATAGGTAAAAAAAACCCCCAAACAAACAAACCAAAAAGGATAGTGTATTCATAGTATGAACAATATGGTAGATGATCACGTTAAGTAGATGTTCAGTATTTGCCAAATGAGTAAAAGTTCTGACTTATCATTAATATCTGGATTATGATGATACAGTGGTTATTTCAAAGGTAAGGCTTTTCAGTTTACCTTGGGTATTATCTCATTCTCATATTAATTAACATGATATAGTATGACATCTGTAAGGGTGGTAAACTGGGAATTTCTCTTAAGTAATCTATTGATTCTAAATAACACCTTTATTCTACTGTTATTCGTACTTTTGTACACTTCAAGGCATTTTCATGGACACTCTTCCATTTACTTGAAAGCAAAATAGGCAAAAATATTTAAGAAATTTCATCATCGGTGTTAATCATTCATACTTTGCATCATTAACTTTTGAACTATCTTATAATTAAATGTAATTCAAGTGAGTTAGTATATTTTCTGAAGCTTTTTGTTTAGCTGGAACTAACAATTCTCTTATTCCAAAGAAAATTTTCTTGGCTAAGCTGTATATAATGTGCCTTCAGAAAAATATGTGGTTCAATAGTAACTCTGTGTAACTTTAATTATAATTATGTTACAGGAAATAGTAACATTGGTTTTTGTTTGTTTCTGCATAAGGGCATCTAGTTTTAAATTGATTTTTGCTAATGTGAATAGTTTGAGCCTTAGTTTCCTTGAAAACAATAGTCATAAGCTCATTCGTAGGGATTATTAAAATTAATATTCTGTAGTTCAGTTTTATGGCTTTTATTTAGACATCTACACAAATAAACAAAAACCCCTCACAATTCTAACATCTTTTCCCTAAGAGTCAGTGTAGAGATTGAAGGATCTGTAGAACTATGCTAGGAATGAAGACATCTGAGATTCTTTTTAATTCTGACCCTCACGTTATACTAGCCACGTGACCCTTGGTCAAGTGTCATTTTACCCTTTGTGAGCCATACTTTACTCATCTGTGAAGTAAAGAAAATAACATCTGCTAGCTCGTGTCATAAAGTTTGAATCAAAGATGATTTAACAGTGAGACACTTTGGGAATGTATTGTTATTAGCCGTCTCTTTTTGCACAGCTTTGGCTGCATACGTGGGTAATGAAATTCCTAGGAATGAGTGCCCTCTCGGTCCAGCGATCCTGAACGCCCATAGTCAGTGGAGGGATTAATATAATTAACTTTTAAAAAACCATTGGACGGGCAGTGAGAAAAGGAAGAGTAGTGGACCAGAAGAAAGTAGAAAGCGTTAATTGATCAGGCTGAGTTTTCTCATAGACTCAGAGGCGGTGAGAGGCCAGGTAGGACGAGATGTGACTATAATGGAGCCCTTTTGTCATGCTGGCATTGTCAGAGCATGTTTCTAGTGCATCTACATCAGTGCTGCGGGAATGGGTCTGAGCAATTCTATCCCTCAGCATTTGTATGGAGACACACCTTGGAGGTGTTGTGACTTTGGTTCCAGACGGCTGCAGTAGCGCGAATATTGTGATCAAGTGAGTCGCGTGAGCTTTTGTATTCTCAGTGCGCACAAAGGCTAGGTTTATACTACACTGTAGTCTATTGCACATTACTATGACACATACATATATACACACACACACACACACACACATAGATATTATTACAGTGCTAATTGTATTATGTAGTATTGTTAGTACTACAACTAAAAACATGCACACACTTTAAATGAAAATACTTTACTGCTTGAAAAGATGCTAAGCATCATCTGAGTCTTCAGTTAATTGTAGCTCCCGTGCTGGTGGACGGTCTTGCCTCAGTGTTGATCACTGTTCCTGAGCAGAGTGCTGGTCTAGCTTTTGGCTATCTAGGCTTTAGCTTTTTCACCAAGCTTAATCATTTCTGGCTTTTGATTTTAAAGTGAGAGTCATGTTACTCTTCCTTTTACTTGAACGCTTAGAGGTCATGGTGGGGTCATTAGTTGACCTGATTTTGCTATTATTTTTTCTCAGGGAATAGGGAGGCCCAAGGAAGGGGAGAGAGATGGGGGAATGCAGCCGGTCAGTGAGGCAGTCAGAACACACGCCAACATTTCTCCATTGAGTTCACTATCTTTATGGGTGTGGTACTTGGCACACCCAAAACAATTCTGACGGTAACATCGAAAATCACAGATCACACATCACTATAACAGATATAATAATAATGAACAAGGATTGTGAGAATTACCAAAATATGACAGAGACATGATGTGAGCACCTGCTGTTGGGAAAATGGCGCTGATAGACTTGCTTGGTGCTGGGCTGCCAGACTCAGTATCTGTGAAGTGCAATAAAGCAAGGAATGCCTGTACTCACATTTTGAGTTAATGGAAAGAGCTTTGCCCTTAAAATAACAGCAGAAATTTTGTTCATTTTTGTTCTCAGTAACATCAACTTCTAAGAGACACAGACACATGCTGTCAGTGTCAACTGTCCTTTTTAATGTAAGCATAACATAGCATTTTTTAAACAGCTGGCACTTGGTAAAGGAATAAATTAGAACAGAGACAATATTGCAACTCATTATAACAAAGCAAAAAGGCATCTAATTTGGGTAAAAGGCAAATACATTTTAAATAAAAAGAATAGCCTGATTTTATACTGACTTATTAAACTATACCCAGAGGGATAGTCATTGCTAACTGAATCATCAACTTAACTTAAGTCATATTTGTTGAATATATCCTATCCATGTTACTCAGTAGGTATTAACTTGGCATATGAAATGTGCTCAGAGTCCTCAAGGAAAACTGTAAATTTTTCAAATGTAATTTATATATAGTAATAGCTAATATTTATGTAGCATTTACTGTGTGCAAGGTACTGTGCTAAGCACTTTACAAACGTTACCTCCTTCCATCCTCACAACAACCTTGGGAGGAAGAGGTAATTTTACAGATGAGGAAAACTGAGGCTGAGAGAGGTCAAGTGACTTGACCAAGGGTCACTGAATTCACAGGATCTAAATAAATTCTTATGTTTCCAAAATGAATAAATATATGAGATTTCTAGGGAATTTTTTTTAATGGCTGAATACAACTAACTTCAGTGGAAAGCATTATTCTCTGGATGAGCTCTTTTTTCCATGACTATCATTTAGTATAGGCTGTTATTAATTTGCTAGCTTCATGCAGTGCTGCTGCATGCAGCCTCTATTCTATTTGATCCATTTAGCTTCTAGAATTATCTGTATCTAACACTATTATTTGGGCCCTTTTGACTTCTCTGTTTAGGAATCTGCAGTGTTCCCTATTCCGTAATGTATAAAATTCAAATCTTCACCATCTAGGGAGCTTAGCTTCCTACCTTTCTCCTTCATCTTACCAGCTGTCCCGTTACCACCAAACTCATCTGTTTACATGTCACACATACATCACTAGCTGGGCTGCCTTCCTTTTTTGCCTTTTTGGCACTTGCAATTTCTCCTAACCTAAATGTCTTCTTCATGCTTGTTGTTAGCAAATGATATAATTTTGACTTGCGTCATTTTACTTTCATCCCACAGCTGTAGGGAGTTCCTAACCTTTTTTGTGCCATGGACTTCTTTTGGCAGTTTGAAGCTGATGGATTCCTCCCTCTTTTCTCAGAATAATTGAAATAAGTGCTTAATTTCATTTAGAAATCTTTGTGGATTTAGTGAAAATAAAGATATACTTTCCCCCATTTATGTTAACAGACCCTCCATGCATCCCATGGTTAAGAATGCCTGATTTTATTACTATTGTTTTTCCTCACTTGTTCTTTACACAGGTGTACATTATTATTATATATATTATATATTAGTTAATATATATTAACTATAGCTAAGCCAGTGAATGCTAGCTTAGTGTGCTAATCTTACCCATTAAAAAATTTATTCTTAAATCTTAAGCATATGTGTTGTTCAGTTGATTCAGTTCTGAACTTTTTGTGACCCCTTGTGGGTTTTTTTTGGGCAAAGATACTGGAGTGGTTTGCCATTTTCTTCTCTAGCTCACTTTACAGATGAGTAAACTGAGGCTAATAGGATTAAGTGACTTGACCAGGGTCACACAGTAAATGTCTGAGGTCATATTTGAACCAGGTCTTCCTGACTCCAGACCTGGTGCTCTATCTAGTGTGCCACCCAGCTGCCCTAAGCACACATGACATGGGTTCAGATGAGCTTGCACACAACTGTAAAATGTCAATAAAGAGAGAAACTCTGTTGAGACCCAAGATTGCCAGTAGTCTGAGGAAAAGTTCTAGATTTCATATTTTGTTTGAAACTTGGTGGTCAACCTCATGAGTAAAGAAACGGGAGGGCAGCTAGATGGCATAGTGGATAGATCACTGGCTCTGGAGTCAAGATGACTTGAGTTCAAATTTGGCTTCAAAACACTTGACTTTTACTAGCTGTGTGACCCTGGGCAAGTCACTTAAACCTGATTGCCTCACCCAAAAAAACCCCCAAACCAAAAAACACCCCACCAAAAAGCAAAAAGAAATTGATAGCTTGGTCAGCCAACTTTTTATTCCATTTATTTACTTATTTATTTATGTATTTGTTTGTTTGCTTATTCATTTATTTATTTATATATTCATTCATTCATTCATTTATTTATTTATTTTTGGCTAGGCAGTGGGTTTAAGTGACTTGCCCAGGGTCACACAGCTAGTGAGTGTTATGTGTCTGAGGCCAGATTTGAACTCAGGTCCTCCTATCTCCAGGGCTGGTGCTCTATCCACTGTGCCACCTAGCTGCCCCTGTCAACCGACTTTTTAGAGTAAAACTTGTCCCCCCTTTAAAATCTGAGTGGGTATCAAATCTATGACTTTAAACTCTTATACTAAGAAGAGGAAAAGGATTGAATTAGAGGAAGCTAGGTTCTTTTAAGATTGCAACTTTTAAATTAAGCATATGAAAAATTTAAAAACATAGAGCTTCTTTGTAATTTAGAATTGTGTATGTTTCTAAGATGAAGAAATTAGAAATCATTTAATATAATCCTTGTTTTCCAAATAACTTCTGCTTGTAGAAGGGTTAGCATCTTAGTTGCAGTGGTTTTTGGAGTTTTGCAAGTGTTAGGCCAGCCAGTCCAAAAATAAGAAGCCTTTAATTTTGTGCATTTTAACTCACACAAAGAAAGGTTTGAGGCTTAAGGAAAATACATTGGGGGATCTTGAGCACAAACTATGGGGTAGGGGATGGCCAGGGGCAGTAGCCATAGCAGTCTCTGGTCCTAGAGCCTTCTGGTCTTTGGGCAGCAGGAGAGGTTGGTGGTCTAGCATAGAGGCTTCTGCTTTGCCTTGGCAGGTTGCCAAGAGCTTCATTCAGTTCTCTGACCCTACTTAATCAGTGTGGGACGTGGCTGGGATCATAGTGTCTACTCTAGGGCCATGTGATATCATACCCCCATCCCTTGCTACTTTCAGGGCAGCTCTGCATACTAAGAAAGCTCACACTGACCAGGTCAGGCTTGGGCAACCCATCCAGTTGGTTAGAAACAAAACTGGTGAGGGCCATAGTATAGGGAGGGATAAGGTCTCAGGTATCTGATTGTTTTCCCACCTCTGATGTCATAGGCAGACAGGTGCCAGGCCAGGATTGGTTAGTTCATCCTAGTTGACAAATTCAGCCTAGAGTTGAAAATTTTTAGCATGGAAGATTCCCCATATGGAGAGTTTCAAAAAGGAGCAGGATGGAAATTCCACTCAGGAGGAAAGGGTTTTTCAAAGCAGAGGCAGCATGTCTCACTGGGGCCTTATGGATTTCAAAGAGGCCCAAAAAATCCAGAAGTTTATTCAAACTACCACAGGTAGATTTCATTCTCAGTATAAATATAAGAAGAATATTAGCTTGTCCTTTGCTAATGCGCTTTTATCTCATTGAGCAACTTCATCCTATAGTGAAAAACTGTTCACTACAGGTTCAGAGTTGCACTGTTAGAACCATCTTGATCATGTAGAGCCACCAATAAAAGAAGACTTGAAAAGCTGATGAATGCTGTGCCTGGGTTAGGTTTTGCTTCACTGTGATATCTGTTGCTGACTTGCTTTAAACTTAGTAATTTTGTTAATATGCAGTTTCTTCTAAAGTTATAATAATTTACTTAATGTGAAATGTTTCATTGATTTTTCAGAATTTGAGTGAAAAGTTATTGAAGAAAGAGCAAGATTACACTCAGTTAGAGGAGAAACAAAATGAAGAGTATGTTTCTAAAAAGAATATTCAAGCAAACCTTCATCAAAAAGAACTAGATTGTCAACAGCTTCAATCAAAATTGTCTTTATCTGAAGCCTCACTGCAGAGGTTACAGGGAGAGCTTGTGGAAAAGGGGGAGGCGAGCCAGAAACTCAAGGAGGAATTGTCTGAAGTTGAGAGCAAGTGTCAGCATCTCAAAGTGGAGTTCAAACAACTTCAGCAGCAAAGAGAGGAGAAAGAACAGCAGGGTTTTCAGCTTCAAGTGAGATTAATCAAGTAAGAGACATGCCTGTTACTTACTTTATGGAGCCAGCTGACTCTGTGTCCTCTTCTCCCTACCATGTACGCTGGAATCACAATTAGAGTGTAAAAAGTAGATACTGACTTCTGAAGTCACTGCCTGTTGCCAAATCCAGTGGCCTTTTCTCTGACCTTAACACCATTCATCTCTGCAGCATTTGGCACTGAATGCTGCCTCAAAATTCTCTTCTTCCACAATTTCCCTAAGACTGGGCCACTGTAGTTCTCTTACCTCTACTTCTCTGCCTGTTTTGCTGATTCCTTTTCTTGCTCCCCTCTTACCAAGCAAGTTCTTCCATGGTTTCGCTCTTGTTGCTTTGTACTTGCCTTCAGAAAAGTCAGTTATTCTGACAACTTCAGCTCTTCTCCCATTTGAAGACTCCTACATCTCCCTCTCTAGCCCAGAGCTATCTGTTGAGCTTAGGTCCTTTCTTTCCAGGTGACGTATTAGACTTTTGGTCTCATAAACATCATTCTTCCCATTTTCCCATCCCCATTGTTTCTCCTGCCTTGGCTCTCTGTTCTCCTTTGACAGTTCACAGGTAAGCCCTCTTTTACATAAACCTTAGTATTCTTCCTGTTTGCATTTAGCCTTCCTTTTATCAGTGTCTGGCATAACGCTTTGCATATAGTGGATGATGTATGAAGTGAATGAAATTTGCTGTGAGTAGAACAGCTATATTTGTAGATTCTTTAGCTACTTTGTAATTTACCAGCCTAAGCACCTTTAAGAACCTTTGTATAGTATTATTTTTCATTTTGTCTTTTTTTGTAGACTTTGTTTTTATGTCACATTCACTTTTTGCTATATTCCTTTTCTTTCTGCTGCCCAGTCTTTTGTAGTAACAAAGCTTAAAAAAGGAAAAACAGTTTAGCAAACTAACCAATACATTGACTGTGTGTGTGTGTGTGTGTGTAATGCAACATAAAGAGTTCTTTTTGTAGGGGCTAGAGCCTTTTGCTTCTGTTAAAGGTTGATTGGGGAATCCTCTGAGCTCATAGGGTGGTCAACTTTGGATCTTGTCGGTTGGGGATGAATTGGTTGGCTTGAGCTGTTATGATTGGGAGCCGCCTCTTTGTGATAGCCTGTAAAAAAGATCACTTGCTCAGTTGTTGTTCCTTCAACTTTTTTTCCTTCTCTGGAGAGATTCTGAGAGATCAGCAAAGGTAAGAGCCAACCGTAGGTTGTGGTCTGGGCAGAATGAGGATGTGAGGGGGACTCTGTGCATGCACACAGCCTTCTTCATCATCTCCATTTCCCTGGGAGAGCTGCTTATGACAATCTCAGGGTCAAAGTCACATGTGCTCTCGCTTATGTTGCCTGAGAGGAGACTTAATAGATGCCCTCTACCCTCCAGCCCCCTACCTGAATCCCCTGGATTCCTAGATAGAGAAAGGGGGATTTCTTGGATAATATTAAGTTCTTGGAAAGGTCTGTGATATAATCTTTTAGAAAGATAAAGAGGACCTCCTTGGACAGTACCAGCCTGGAAGGAAAGGTGGGGAAGGAGACCGGAGGGAAGAGGATCACATGCATTGCTCCCAGCACAAGTCCATGATGTGGGCACATCATAAAAGTCCATGTGATTAAATGATTCTGAAAGTTAATTAAGGTTTGATGAAAAGTGGGTTGCCTCTCTAGTAGCCTCAAGTTCATTTTTCCTTTTGAGGGAGGTCCAGACTACAGCAGACTGAAGAGGACCCACATATGATATTTTTTTCTCAATGAGCTACAAAGTCCCAAACAAAGACTCAATACATTATAAGCTCATCAAGTTGATTGGGGAACTCTCCTGATTAATCCCCTACACTTTTATATAATTTTATTTTACTCTTGCTACTTTGCATATTGCTTTACATACATCACCTCATTTGAACCTCACAAACAGTGCTGTGAAGTGGGCACTGAGAATATTAATCTCTTTTTACAGATGAGGAAATTGAAGGTTAGATAAGTGACAGAGTCAGACACCTAGCAAATATTGGAGGTAGGATTTGAACTCCATGCCCTTCCAAGTCCAGTACTTTATTCACCATACTGTGATACCTTCACAAAGTTTTATTCTAAATTTGCTGCCTCATCATGGCATGGAAATGACCCCTAAGTTCTGGAAGGCTGTGCCAGCACAGTTAAGTCTGGCAGGTTCTGTCATACTAGAAGGGCTTTTAGTACAGTCTCAACAATTTATGTCTGCTCTCTGAGGCCTAACCTAGCTACATACAGATGCTTATCATAAGTCAGATGCCACTTGATGATGAATTCTTTGGCTACGATAATCCATGGAACAAAGGAGACTAGAACTTCTTGTGTGATGGTGCTAGAGTTAGCAGAGGGAGTGCTAAGAAGAATGGTATTGTCAGAGAAATCACTTTGGCATCTGCGTAGAAAATGGATAGGAGTGGGACAAGATTTGAGGCAGGGTGACTAATTAAGGAGTTATTATGGTAGTTAAGGGGAGGGGTGGCGGTGAGGGCCTGAACAAGAGTGCTGGCTGTGTGGGTAGAGAGAAGGGTAGAAATTCAAGAGGAGATGTAGAAATAGAAATGACAAGACTTGGTAAGTGCTGGGATATTGTAGGTGAATGAGAGTGAATAGTCAGGAGTCATCCTGAGGTTGTGAACCTGGAAGGATGATGTGGATCCCTGTATAATAGAGAAATCTGGAAGAGGGGAGTGTGTTAATGAGTTGAAACAGCATGTCCATACTATATCCTAGGAAGACTTAGTCTTAATCTACCTCCCATCTCCCTCCTGTCTGTCCTAGAAACTGTGATCCCCAAAGTGGATCCTGTCCTAAAACTGTGATCCATCTTACTCTCAATGAATCTCCCTGCTTCACACTTTTCAGCCAAAATTCCTTCTGCCTCATGTTAACACTAACAGTTTTGAGGACTGCATTCAGGACATGATGAAACTCCCAAACTTGACATATCTTTGACCTCCACCCCACAAATGGTGATGAGCGTTAGTGAAAGGACCACATAGGAAGCCTTGCTCAAGATGAGGAGGACCAGTGCAAGAAACTAAAGGCTTGATGTGTGTAGGCATTTTTTCCATTCTTGTTGTCAATAAAAGGCAAGGAATTTAGAAGAGAATACAGATATGGGATGTGAACTGCAGGCTGTGAAGATGATATGTGAGCACAGGACTTGGGCTTGTGGGCCATGGCTTAAAATGTAGAAATGATAGGGCCTGAACCTGGGATAGTGTGCACTTATTAAGGACTGGTAAAAATATATTTGCTAGGAGCCATGCAAATCAAAAGGGCTTTAAGCCAATAGAAGAGGGGCAGAAAGAGAGCTGTTGTTGTCTATCTTGGGAAGCTAGATACCACCGAGAGTAGCTGAAATTTAGGAGGAAAAATAACAGTGAAACAGTAATTTACAGGAAACCACATTTAAAAAAGCGATAAAATGCATGGCCTTAGATATCTGTATATATGCAGAAAATATTTCTTCCTAAATCCTAAAAAAACATATTTCATTTGCCTTTGCTGTTCTAACTACTTTCTCATTTCACTTCTCATTTTCACTGATGACTTTGATAATCCACTGCCTTCTCAGGTGTTGCAGTTGACCTTCCCACTCCCACTACTCTACCAAAACTAATTTTTCAAACCTTAGTAATGACCTGATTGCCAAAATCACTGACTTTTGTTTCAGTCCCCGTCCTCATAACATCTCAGTAGCTGTGGACACACACAGTTGGTCATGCCTTCCTACTGATGGGTTTGCCTCCTACTTTGCTAATTCTCCATTTCTCACCACTGGCTCCTCATCCTTCTGTTCCTTGGGCCATCACCAGGAGTCTGGACTTTTGTCTTGGAGGAGAGAGTGAGGCTGATGGCTTTGGGCAGCTCTGCCTCACTTAAATCCAGTTCAAGCACAAGTCTAGACATTACCCTGTGATGTCAGCTGTCTTCTTCAAGCATGAAGGACCAGCAACAACAGCAGTGACAGCAGCAATGTAGAAGTCTTTCAAAGCTTTTGTTGTTTTGATTTTTTCCTCAGGCTTCTCTTCTTGATGCTTTCTCACCTGGCATATCATTCTCTTCCATGGCCTCGACTACCACTTCTGTACAGCTGATTCCAAAATCTAGATGTCTAGGCCTTTCATTCAGAGCCTGTCCTATATCTTCATCTTCCTGTTACGGTATATAGTATATACACCGGATATGTTGGCATCTTTGAACTTAGCGTGTCTAAACCTTAGCTCATCTTTCTCTTGAATGTATTCCTCCTTGTCACTTTACTGATTCTCTCTTTGTCATCACTCTTCACCTTCTTGTCTCTGTAATCTTGGGGTTAACTTTGATTCTTCTCTTTTCCTCACTTCTTTTATGCATTTACTTACAAAATCAGGCCTGTTCCACCACTGCCACAATCTTGCATCGTCCATCCACTATCAGTCCATCACCACCCACCTGGCTAAGACAATAGACACATCACCTCCCTAATCAGGCTTTTATATTGCTATCACATACATTTGTCTGGTCACATTACTTTTCAGTTCAGAATCTTCAGAATTTCCACTTTCTTCCTGAGTAATGTTCACACATTTTTGTTTGGTATTCCGTGTCTCCCAACCAGATTAAATTACTCTGTTTTGTGATTGTGACTTGTACTCTTCTGCCTCCTTGCCTTGCTGACAAAGTTCCTTATATTTGAGATGTCTTCTTCATCTTTTGAATTTCTGTCTATCCTTAAAATGTCGTTTAAATGTCATCTTCTCTAGGAAGACTTCTTTCTCATGCCTCTCCCTCCCTCCAAGTCATCAACATTTCCTCCCTTACCTCATGAAGCTCATTAATAACTCCTTCATTAATAACACAAGAGTAGACAGTATGAGATAGTATGTCTTATCCCCCTATCAAAATGTAATCTCTGTAAGGATAAGTATTACCTTATCAAATTTTGTAGCGCCAGCTTCTCTGTGAAGCCTTCTTGGAACTCCTCAGCTAAGTATGTTTTCTCCCCCCTCAATTGTTCCTGGAGAGCTTTGTCTGGAGCTTTCCTTTTTCCCTTTTACTCTATACCTCTCTCTAAATGTTTAGCTGCATATGTAATGATAGTAGTGGGCAGTTCATTAAGCATTCTACTTAAATTATCTTACCAGATCCTCTCAGCAGGCCTTGTTAGAAAGGTTCTATAAGCTTTATTATCTTTGTTTTACTGATGAATAAACAAGCTTAGAGAGGGTATTAGTTTAGCACAGTGCTGGGCACAAAGTAAGTGCTTTGTACTTACATGCTTGTTGACTAACTGGCTGACCTCTCCTCTTCTCCCCTCCCCTCCTCTCCCTTCCCCTTCCCTCCCCTTGTAGTTTGTAGGAGAGAATTAGATAAGGAAACATTATTTTTCTTTTTGAAATGAGTGTACTGAAGGGCATGTGAATCATTTTAAAGAATCAGACACTTATAATTAAAATCTGTAAGGAACTTGAGAAAAGAGACGTTGCAGCATGTCTCATTTTTATTCTCAAAAAAGCTGAAATTTAAAATGTTGTTCTCTCATTGGTATTTAGCCCTTAAATCTGGTGTAATAGGTGAGGAAATTAATTAAGTGTTTTTTCTTTTAAAGTTACACAGCAAACTTTTGGAGACAGAACGGCAGCTAGGAGAGGCCCATGGTAGGCTTAAAGAACAGAGACAGCTCTCGAGTGAAAAACTGATGGATAAAGAACAGCAAGTGGCTGATCTACAGTTAAAACTTTCCCGTTTGGAAGAACAGGTGGGCCAATGTTTCCAATTCTTCTCACTGCTTCTCTAGAGCAAGGATCCTTAGCCTTATTTGTGTCATGGCCTCTTTGGCAGTCTGAAATCTATGGGCTTCTTCTCACAATAAGATTTTTGCATGCATAAAAGAAAATGCACAGGATTACAAGAGAAACTCATTATATTGAAGTACACTTATCACAATATTGCAAAGAAAAAGTTCATAGACCTCAGGTTGAGATCCTCTGCTCTAAGGACTTTGTACTTGAACTTGATGTTTTTCACTGATTTTAAAAAAATAGTTATTTTGAAGAACATTGTTTAGTCCAGCATTTTCTTTAACTTATAGCTGCTGTGATTCTCAGCCTTTTTTTCACATTTAAAATAAATCTTCATTAAATACTATGTCTTTATTCATTGTGGTTCCAAACAGTCTTGAGAATGAAATGGTGAACAGTGGGATTAACAATATTTCTTTTGCAGTGGTTGGGTATTCATCTGTTCATTTGATAAAAATTTGTTGAGTGCCTGCATAGAAAGGTTTTCTTACAATTTCAAGCAGAAAGCCTGGGGTTGGAGTGAGCAGGTAGACTTAGGATGAAGTTATTGAGAGTGAGATTTGTGGCCTGAGCAGAATGAGATATTAATGAAATGCTAAGATTAGGAAGAATGGGGATTTTCTATAGTGAAGATTTTATGTCAGATATCTTATTTCTTTACTTCAGGGAGGATTTATACATTTTATAGAAACCTTGAGATCTCATCTAAGAATTATGATTATTTCTTTAGGGTTTTAAAGGGGGAATTGAAAGATATTGTAAAAAGATGACATGTATATTTTAGTAAAAGCCTTACCTGTGGTTAGACCTGTTAAAGGATTCATATTATCAGAAAGAACCAAATCCATTTGGCCACAAAAAGAAATGCAGGTTTTTTTTTAATGGCTAGTAGCCTTCTCTATTTTAGGTATCTAGACTCAGCATTTTAGATATGGTACCATGTGGTTCTTCTGCTTTATGAAACCACATGATTAAGTGCAGTTATTGTAGAAAAAAGGAAGGTATTCTGGTATTTTGTCTTAATAATGCTTAGTGCTTAAAATATCTGATGGATGAAGAATTAACTTTAGGATGCTAGTAATAATAAACAAGTAAGAAGAGTTTCATGAATAGTTTCCTAGATTTGTATTTTCCTGGGGGGAGCATTCTCTTTATAAAGATTGATTCATCATTGGATTGCAATTGTTGTCACGATTTGCTTCTCTCACAGTATTGTAACAGTCTGTAATGTGGATCTTTCATAATACCTCTGCCTCCTTTTCCCTCCTTCTTCCTCCTTTTGCAGGATGTGAGGAAATTATCTTAAGTTGCCCGTGGGTGTTCTAGTTCGCTGCTCTAGATTCTAGGTGTGTTTTGGAGCCGAGTCCTCTGCAGCCCTGGCTCGTAAGCTCCCACCGATCTTTTACCAGTCAGACACAGAACACATTTCAGTTTAACAAAGGTTTAATTCAGTAGTAGCTGTAAATAAAGTAATAATATAACATACCCCGCCATGAACCTTGAACTCACTCTCCATAAATACATCCATGTTTAGTAGGCGGAGCCTCCCTTGCTAAGAATTATGTTGAAAATCCACATAGACAGGGCACTTGGGACCCAGACACACACCCAGAGAATCCGTGTGACCAGGGCACACATAGGCAGAGAGGGGTGACTTTCTGTAGAAGAATGCCTCTGGGATTCTACAAAGCTGCTGTTCTTTCTTGTGCTGCTTTCTGCTAGACTGTGTACTCTTCCTCTTTCCTGAAAGCTGGATGAATGCTTTGTCTACTCCAGCTGTTCTCAGGGTCAACTAATGACCTGAGATAGCATCTACCAGAGATGCAGTGGTTATAACATTAGGAGCCTCCTCCATTATCCCTCTGAGTAGTGCTGTAGTTATTAAGCATTTTTCTTGATATGGGAAAGGGTATAAAGCCCTTTCATTCCTCTCTTTCAGTCTGCCCCTTCAGTACCTCAGCTGTAGACTTTAGCTGAGGTGCTATCTTTAGACTTCCTTCAACAACTTAGACCTCCATCTCCTGGGGTTCTGTGATTAGTAATTCTCTCCCCAGCAGGCAGGGCTACACCTCGGCCTGGCTGGGTAGCTAGGAAGCCTGCTTCAGCTCTCTGTTGGACTCGTTAGCCACAGATTCTTCATCCAGGAGGTGCCAAGAGCTACAGAAGCCTCAGCTTTGGTTCAGTCTGTCCTTTGAGCTTTTCTTCGAACCCGTCTGTTAATCTTTTTTCTTCTGAACTCCTGACTCAATTGAATTACTCTTTCTGTTAGTATCTTCCTTGCATCTCTGACTTCAACTGTTACCTGATTAATAGTTTGAAAAAAAAAACCTTTTTGTTTTTAGGTCTTATTCCCTCTGGCTGAAGTAAATCTCCCCATGGTGCTACATCCTTAAAAGAAAGGGGACTGCAGACACTCTGTGATAAGGAACCTTTTTTCTTCACCCCAGCAACCTCTCTCTTCTTGGCAAATAGCAACTGCTGTGCTGGCTGAAGGAGTTTGAAAAGCATTTGCTTTTGTCCTGCTTTCTTACAGCAACATCCCAGCCTCTGACCTCTCCTCATGCAGTCATCTCTGAGTCTCCTGCACATTTGACATCTAACGAGTTGCTAAGTCTTGTTGATTGTCCCCGTGAAATCTTTCATGTTTCATTCGTCTCCTCCTTTCTGCTCTCACTGCCACCAACCATTTTTTAGGACCTTATTACCTATTGCTTGAACTATTCTTAATAGCCTTCTAACAGATCTGTCTGTAGCTTCCTTCCTTTCCAATCCATTCTTTATACTACTGCCAAAATCCTCTTCTCAGTGCATAGACCTGATTATGGAAAAAAAAAAACTAAAATAACTAACTTTAATAATTCATCATTTTTATTGAATACCCTATTTATTATTGATTGAATAATACCTTAAAGACTTTCTGTAGTCTGGGTACATCTTATTTCTCTATCATTTATTTCATGCTATTCCCATTCATGAATTCTGTTCCATAATATCTCACATACAACCCTTCTGTGTGCTGTTACAGCTACCACCTTAGTTCAAGTCCTCCTCACCCCTCACCTGGATTATTGCAACTTCATTCCTCATTGGTCTTCCTGCCTCATTTGAGTCCTAACTGCCAGAATGGTTTTCCTTAAGCACAGATTTGTCCAAGGATTCCCCTACTCAGTCATCTTCAGTGGCTTTCTGTTATCTCTAAGATCAAGTGTAAACACCTCATTTAGCTTTTAAAGCCCTTCACAGTGTGAGATTCCAATCTCTCTTTCCGTTCTCACTGGCCACACTCTTAAGATCTAGCTCAGCTGGCCTCTGTGTGCTTCATACATGACATTGTGACTCCTGTCTCTGCTTTTGCACTGACCATTCATTCCATGTAGCTAGAATACAGTCTCCTCTTACTTCTATTTCATAGAATTCTTCTCTTCCTTTAAGATACACTTAAAGACCATCTCCTCATATGGCGGACACTCAGTAAATGCTTGTTAGGTGACTGGTTTCAGCCAAACTATGCCACTCCTTATCCTTGATACCATCTCAGAGTCCTCTTTATTTCTGTTCATTTTTACATGCTGCATCCATCATACCCCTTCCCACTGCACCCAGCATACTCGGTGTGTCTTAAATGAGTTCTATTCACATCGTATCAATCTCTGTTGAAATTCAGCTCAGGCGCTACTTCCTTTTTTTAGTTATTCCCAGTTTCTTGAATTAAAAGCAATTCAGCTCCTGATCTTCCCCCTTAAATTTCTTGTGCCACTGTGACTTCACTTCACTTTCATTGCACCAAATCATATTCTAAGTTGTATCATCATTATTCACATTTGTGTTTCATCCCTTATGCTGAATTGTAAGCACTGAATTGAAGCACTTTTATTTATTTTGTTTTTCTCACCACACCTAATAGAGTACATTGTACACTTGATAAACGTTTGCTGAATTTAATTTTTGAATTGAACTTATACATTAGACCTCTTGGGGCAGCTAGGTGGTGCAGTGGATAGAGCACCGGCCCTGGATTCAGGAGGACCTGAGTTCAAATGTGGCCTCAGACACATAACTCTTACTAGCTGTGTGACCCTGGTCAAGTCACTTAACCCCCCTTGCTCAACCAAAAAAAAATACATTATGCCTCTTGTTTTCTATTAACAGTCTAACTTTTCTCTTTCAAGTTGAAGGAAAAAGTAACAAATTCCACTGAGCTGCAGCATCAGTTAGATAAAACAAGGCAGCAGCATCAAGATCAGCAGGCCCTTCAGCAGAGCACAACAGCGAAGCTTCGGGAAGCCCAGGTAAAGGCCCTGGGGGAGGGGCTCCTTTAAGACTCAGGCAGAGCCAGGAGGGGAGGAACAGCTCGGCTGTCCACAGTACTCGAGGAAAGCGAGTTTTATGGTTGATTTAGCTTTCCGGTTCCATTGAGGTGGGATAGCAGAGCGGGCTGGAGAGAGCCCTCAGCTTGGAGACTTGGCTTTGGATCCCCACCTGTTACGGAGGTGAAGTCAGCTGACCTTGGCAACAGATGAGATATGGGGGGAAAGAGAAAGAGTACTGTGCTGGCTTAATAAACACAGCACAGTGAACGTATTCTGTGTCCTCCACATTAGACACTGAATATCTGTTGATGAAGGATCTTTGAAAAATTTGGGATCAGCATTCATGATACCAATATTATTAATAGAATTATAGGATTCTGGAATCACAGAGTAGGAAGGAACTTCAGGGGTCATCCAGCTCTGTTCTTTACCCAAATCAGGAGTCCAGCCTATACCTGAAAACCTCTAGTGTTGGGCTGTTGGCAGTCTCTTCTGTTCTGGGACAGCACTAATTATAAGGAAATTTTTATGTCAGAATCTCTTTCATTGTGACTTCCATCTGTTAGGTGTAAAAGGCAAAGGGGGAAGTTGAATATATACAGATTTCAGGATATGCGCTGGAATATGGGTTTAAAAATTTTTTTGAGTAACTAAGCTATTTTCTTGGATGTTCATATTTGCCTGAAAAAGAAGAGAGGAGAAAAATATCATTAACTGAGTTATGATTACTCAGAGATTTACTCTTTATGGAAATAAAGTATGTTTGTAAAATGTAGGATGCCGTTAGTTTAATTGTATTATCATTTTATGATGTCATGAATACAGGAATGAGTTATGAAATTTGATATCTAGCATTTTATGTATTAAGGTCTCATTCCTTAAGGAAGCCATTTTCCATTGTTCCAGAATGATTTGGAACAAGTATTGCGTCAAATTGGAGATAAGGACCAAAAGATCCAAAATCTTGAAGCCTTGCTGCAGAAGAGTAAGGAGAACATTACATTAATTGAAAAAGAGCGAGAAGATCTTTATGCAAAAATCCAGGCTGGTGAGGGAGAGACTGCTGTTCTTAATCAGTTACAAGAGAAAAACCATACATTACAAGAGCAGGTAAGATCTTCAGATGTGCTTTCTACCAGTTTTCAACTCATTACTACTTTAAAAAAAATCTTCTCCATTGTCCTTCTGCATTTCATTTTCCTTGTTGTTTTTGTGTAGGTAGCTTTTATCTAATACATATTGCTGACTATTTTTATGTTGGTAAATGGAATATTAGAGTTTTAATCTGTTTGATATATGGGCTGTGTCCAATGAATATACTTAAAGAAGGGAGATGTGATTTGGGGGTCAAGGGATTAGGGAAAGTTGCGTGGAAGAGCCAGGCATTTTAGGACAGATAGAATGACAGCTTTTGGGGGTGTAGTGGGTGACCTGTGGGAAAATAGGCAGTCATATATGCAGAGAACAATCAGCAGATTGTTCTGCTGAACTGAAAGGCATGTCTAGAAAGGTCTGTTAATTCAGTAAACCTTTATTAAATAGGTAAAGGAAACGGCCCTTACCCTCAAGGAGTTTACATTCTAGTAGGAGAAAACAAGATGTTGACAAGTAAATACAGAATACGTAGAAAAGAATTTCCAAGGAGGGAATAGTGTTAGCAATTGGGGAATCAGGAAGAATCTCATATAGGAGGTGACCTTTGAATTGGACCTCGAAATGGGGCAGGTATTCCCGGTGATGAGAGGCTGGCATCTATGGGGAATGGCTCGTAGGACAATTTGGCTGCAGCGTGAACACTGACCAGACAGTGATTGGACAGAACCAGCAATCATGGTGGTCACTTTGAGGAGGAGGATATAGGGCAGAATGCTAGTGACCTGTCTTCTAGGCTGGCCTCCTGTGTCATGGTGCTCAAAGTTTTGGGGCCTCATCTCCCTCGTATGTAAAATAGCAATGCTACCTGTTCTGCCTACCTCCCAGGGATATTGTGAAAATCTTTTGAGACATTAGAGATAAATTACAATTAGAGCAAAAGTATGGAGGGCTTTGAGTGCCAAATAAAGGAATTCAGCTTTTATTGGTAGGCTTTTGGAGAAGAAATGAGAGCTTTAAGCAGGTAAGTGACATTTTTACTAACA
Organism: Phascolarctos cinereus; assembly: GCF_003287225.1. Classification (NCBI taxonomy): domain Eukaryota; kingdom Metazoa; phylum Chordata; class Mammalia; order Diprotodontia; family Phascolarctidae; genus Phascolarctos; species Phascolarctos cinereus. The sequence continues at coordinate 261,789,341 of NW_027555514.1, read as the reverse complement.
TATAAGCCTCATCTGGCAGGAGGAATTGGTAAGAATTGGAGGGGGGAAGTTATTACAATGGTGCAGTGCAGTCTGAGACAAAAGGTGGTGAGTGTCTAAGCTGTGGGGTATAGGTAGGGGCATTGGGAAGAAAGAGATAGATGTAAGAGATATTCAGGAATTAGAATTGATAAGGCCATAGATTGCATGTGTGAGTATGAAGGTTTAAGGGGGTGGATGGTGGTGCTTTTCCTAGAAATCAACAAGTGTCAGGTACAGGGTTGTGGGAGGTGGTATGGACTTAAGGGGGTAAGGACAGACATGGAGAAACAGGATTTGGGCCTCTAGGAAACTTGTTGGGGTTGGAGATATTTTAAAAGAATTCATAAAACATACTTCATTAAGTGGCAGAGGATCTGCTTATCAAAACCAGATTTGATGAATAGATCATGCAAAACATTTTGATGTAGAATGCAGTTACTTTCTCTTAAGCCATGAAGTGTTAATAACTTTCTGTTTTTGTGACCTTAATTGTTTTCTGAAGCTTTCCAATTGACCATAGTTGCCAATTTTAAATAAAGACTTATTTAGGTTGGTAGTCAGCTGGAATAATATGTTGTAAGTTCAACTCAGGCTAAAATTATTAGAAAAATCTATGTACAATATAAGTCTTTGAAAAGAAATAGCTCCCTGAGATGTGAACATTTTCAAAATTATGATGTTGGGCCCATGAGTATTTTATTAAGAATAGTTTAAAATATTTATAATTTTGTTAAAATTCATGGCTAATATGGAAATGTTTTGCTTGACTTCACATGTGTGATATCACATGGCTTGCCTTCTCAGTGGGTGGGGGAAGGGGCTAGAGGGAGGGAGAGAATTTGAATGTCAAAATTTAAAAATGAATGTTTAAAAAAACCAATCTTATTAAAATTTAGCACAGCTTATCACTGTTAAGTTAGATTGGCTTAATGCCTTTCCAGGTCTAAGTTCAGAATTGGTTGGGGTTTTTTTGGGGGGGGAGGGGGCATAGTTCTTGTCATCTCTTCAGTGAACATTCTTGTGTCTTGCTATTATAATAGGTAACTCAGCTCACTGAGAAGCTGAAAAATCAATCGGAAAGCCACAAACAAGCCCAGGAGAATTTGCATGAGCAGGTACAGGAGCAGAAGGCACACCTGCGAGCTGCGCAGGACAGAGTTCTTGCCCTAGAAGCTAACATTAGTGAAGTGAATAGTCAGTTAAACGAGAGTAAGGAAAAGGTCACCCAGCTTGACTTACAGGTAATACTGCTGTATTTTTCTTTTAACTAGTGCTCTCAGCACAGTGCCTAGCACATAGTAAGTGCTGAATAAATGTTTATTGATTGATTGAGTAATGACACAGTTTCATCAGGAACCTAGAAGAAACTGATCTTCAATGTATTTATGTATTTGCTCCATCGATTTTAAATTATAGCTTCTTTTTTATTTATTTTCACTTGTTGATTTTAACTAATTGAGGACTGAAACCAAATTAAGTGACTTTAGAAACAAATGGACTCGGTTTTTAATGAAATGCTCTTCACCCTCCACTTCCTCCCTACATGTCCTTTCCTTCCCTTGTACCCTGCTGAATGAGTCCATTCAGGTGTGAGCTGCTAAGTTAGCAGAACGAAGCTATAATCTAAAAAGTGCTGAATTCTTTGCTCTAGTCCTTGTTTCTACCTTTTAGACTCCTGAAAACTGTATAATTTTGCTAGACTTGCTTTCTTTGATTCATTTTAGACAAGTTATTTTTACAGATTAAAAAAACCTTTAGTTTGATTTTTTTCCATCATGTTTCTATTTGAGAGGTTTATATCATGTCTTGGCTTTGCTTGTAGATTTTTAAAATAAGATTTATTCTTTAAAAGGCCTTGAAAGTGTAATGTTTGGTGTGTTTATTTTGGATTTACCTCTAGGATACCTAGAGATTTAAGGGAACTGGTTTTACCAAATACGCTAAGCATAGGTTTGGGAATTGAGACACATTTCTGAACATATCAGAATGCAGAGATCCAAGACTGTCTATCACTCTATAAGAAGTAATGTGCCATAGAAGGGTGAGTGGTTGCTGCTCCCCATATATTTTTTCATATCATTTTCAGTATAATGAGCAGCATATACAGGAATATTACAAGAGTTGGTAGATAAAGTTTGTGATTCTTTTTGCTCATTCTATGAAAGATATTTGCATGCCTCCCTTGCCAGCTGTTCCTTCTGGAGCTTTCCATGAAAGCCGTTCAGCCTGCAGATCACAGGTTACCTCTCCAGCAAGCTGATATTAGCCACCAGCCCTTTAAAGACAGAAAGGATGGGCCCTTTAAGGCAACACTTTGGGAAGTGCCTTTAGCCGCACAAGAGTTTTAAGCTCCGTGTCCAAAAACCCAATTTGCTAAGACTGGTGTTCTATTCCTACTTCACCATTTACTTCCTATGATGATTCTTATTTCTTGGTGTGGTGGTGGTGGAAAGAGCCATTGGGTTTGTCCAAGAACTTGACTGCCGCCTGAATTCTACTGTTCTTCATCACCTACCTTCGGTGGGTCACTTGCCTCTTTGGGCCCAGTTTCCTTATCTTAAACTGTGAAGATTAGATGGGGTGATTTCTGTCCCTTCCAGCCCTAAAATTTGATTAGTGTATGTCACTGAACTTCACTGAGTCTCAGTTTTCTCATCTTTAAAATGAAAATAACAGTTGTTCTACAGACCAAAGAGATATGTGAAGTGCTAGCCCCTCAGAGCTATTTGAAAGCAAAGATGATTTCACTTTTGTCTTTGTATTGGTCCAAGTGCCTACCGTATTGCCTGGCACATAGTAGATACTTCATAGTACTTGTTGATTGATTTGGCACACATTTAAAGTGAAAATTTTTATGATATTTCTAAGAGTTCAGTTGAAAAGCTGGCAGTAGCCTCATGACAGTACTTATAAGGCCTGTACTTAGCTTTCTGTAAAGGGACCTTAGAAGAACCAGCTGCTTGATCTAAAACATTTTCTTCCCAAGGATTACAGCTATGAAATTGTAAAGTGTGTAATTGGGAAAATGACTTAATTTATATAATGTAGTTTGCTCAGGAACATTTCTGATTATTAGCTAATTTAGGTATGAGCTTGATAATCTCTAAGTGCCTTTCCTGCTCTAATATCCTGTGATTCTGTAGCTAGCAAGTGTGGTGGCCAGCAGTCATTTTTTCATTATTATACACACAGGGAAATTTTAATGTGCATATGAAAGTGGTTTTTTTTTATGGGGCATTAGATAAAGTCACTAGAACTAATACACATTTATTAATACAGGTTTTGGAGTGTGTAAATTTTAAAGATTTTTCAGGTCATATAATGTATCTCTCAAGTAAGTAAATTTTCCTTAATGTAGCAATCTTGGGTTCTGTTAGCAGAAAATCAGGTTTTGTATGAAATAATTTAGATTTTTTTTTGGGGGGGCTAGGCAATGGGGTTAAGTGACTTGCCCAGGGTCACACAGCTAGTAAGTGTTATGTGTCAAAGGCTGGATTTGAACTCAGGCCCTCTTGAATCCAGGGCCGGAGCTCTATCCACTGCAGCACCTAGCTGCCCCAGATTTTTTAAAAATTGTATTTAAAGCCCTTTAGCCATTCTCAGATTTTAATTTTTTAGCTTATTGTTCTTGTACTTTGAAGTTAGAAATAAATGTACTCTTCATTTTTTTCAGTAAATTTTTATTCCATAGGAATATTCATGTTAGTGTGCAGGCTCTTCTTATCCTTTACTCATAAATTCTAAGTAGTGATTTATCTTATTCAAAGTTTAAAACTTATTCAGTCTACTTATTTCATTTTCATTCTTTTGATAACTCTGTGGCTATGCATTTGTCTTCTGAATTCTGTTTCTTGATTTTTTTCCCCCATTGTCTCACCTTTTCCCTGGTCTAGAGGACCTATGATCACTTGCAGATTGGCAGCTAGTCTGTCTGTAACATCAGGTGTTACAGAGTTACCAGGGGGCAGTGGAGACTTTGAGCAACTTGCCCTTGGTCACAAAGATGGTATCAGATGAAGGACTTGAACCTAGTTCTTTCTGACTTGAGGGCAGACATTTCCTCTCCATGACTCCATGCTTTCTCTCTAACTTTTGTTTATCATGGGGGAAGGTGCTAAAAGGAAAATTTGTTAAGAAATTATCAGCATGTATTGAAGTTATTGAACTCTAGCACAAAGTAGTTCAAATTCATTCTTTTGAAACCTAGTACCTTCAGAAAGATTAGTTTTCCAGAATTCTAGTCCCTGGGGATCTCTTCACTGGTGTTTGCTTTAGCTACTTGGTTTCTGATAATAGATTGACTCTAGAAAACTTCACAGCCTTCCTTTTCAGGGCCCTTTTTCTCATAGATGATATAAAAAAATCCTAGTGATGGATCATCATAGAAACATTGTTGAGATGAAAAAAGTAACTGCAGTAGTAGGAGTGCTGGTAAAAAAGAATCATTAATAAGGGCTAGTGTGTTGGGTGGAGCTTTCAGGGCAGTTTTACAAAAAGACTTGGATGATAACCACCTGAGAGGGGAGAACATGATTGGATTGCTGTCTGCACACTGATAGAGGCAGAGGCCAAGTCAGTGACTCCTGGGAGACTTGAAGTAGAAGGAGTAGGTACACTCTGAATGTACCTAACTTTTCAGCTGTGTGCTTTATCTATCTCCTTGGCTTTGTTTTAGGAGTACATATTTTCAAACTGACAGAATTGAAAGGGCAGGAGATGTTGTACTTCCAACATCAGATACAGGAAATCTAAGCGTAACACATGTTGCTATGTTTTAACTTGACACTCAGTTTTGATTTCAAGTTATCTGTTGCATTTGACCCAAAGGTGTGAACATTGTGACTGTGCTGATATGAGATGAATAATATTAATTACTGTAAAGAAGCTGGTCTTCAAAATATGTGGCTTTTTTAAAATTAAAGTTTCCTTGGGAGGTTTTGACTTCTTATTTGATTCTTAACCTAAATATGTGTGTGTGTATGTGTGTTGTGTGTGTGTGCGTGTGTGTGTGTAATTTTTTTTTTTGCAAGGCAGTTGGGGTTAAGTGACTTGCCCAGAGTCACACAGCTAGTGAATGTTATGTGTCTGAGGCCAGATTTGAACTTAGGTCCTCCTGACTTCAGAGCCAGTGCTCTATCTACTGTGTCACTTAGCTGCCCCTAATAATTTCTGATGTGATTTAAGAAGTTCCACACAAACGGGCTTACGGTATGCATTGATGTAAGGTGAAATAAAAACAATATTCTGAATATAAATTAGAGATTTTTTTCATTTTATTTCAGATTATAGCAAAAACTGAATTATTGCTCTCTGCTGAAGCAGCAAAAACTGCTCAAAGAGCAGATCTTCAGAATCATTTGGACACAGCTCAGAATGCATTGCAAGACAAGCAACAGGTACAAGAAGTAAAACAACCTTATATCTTAAACTGATATAGATTGAAAAGATGACTTAGCAGAATTACATGTTACGTCTGCGTGCATGTTGGCATCTAGTGAGGGTTCAGAGCATTTAATCACAGTATAAAAGTATGGTAGCAACAACACTGAATGCCACTAAAGTTCTCCACTACGCCCTCCTAGCTTGGAGGCTATGCCAGCAGAGTGTGAGTTTTAGGGGGGCCCATCTAGCTGGAGAGGTTTCTAGCTTGGGCTCCGTGAAAGAGTGGATATTGTCTGATGATTAGCCTTAGTCTTGATAAGTTTGTAGAAGGTTATTACCAGATGATGAATTTTCCTCAGTCACAGCAACTCACAATGTCTATTCATGAAGGCAGCACTTTATACTCATAAAAATTATTGACCCCCATCCTCAAGCTTTTGTTTATGTAGGTTTTTAGACAGATAGAGAGATAGATGGGTAGAGATGTTTACTATATGAGAAATTAAGTATTATCATGAAAATGATTTTGACCGCATGGATTCCCAGGGGTCCGCTGAACCACACTTTGAGAAACACTACCTTAAGGGATCGAGGTGTTGTGATTCATGCTGAAGAAAGCATATGTCCTTAAAATATTAAAAGATATGCTATTCTCCTTAGCTTAATCATTGTGACTCCTAAAGTAATTTCCTCCTGAAAAGCATTTTTTAAAAAAAATCAGAAAATTGTTGAAAGTGGAACTGTCTCAGTGTATAGACCACAAGCTAGCTACCAGAAGGATTATCAGTCATACATTTTTACAGCCACAGAAACTTTGGAAAATGAAAATATGCAGGGGTGGAGAGCTGTGATCTGGGTTGGGTGGGGGGACGGACCTGTGGCCTCGAGGCCATATGTGGCCTTCTAGGTCCTTGGGTGTGGCCTTTTAACTGAGTCTAAGTTTTACAGAACAAATTCTTTTATTAAGGAGATTGGTTCTGCGAAGTTTGGATTCAGTCAAAGGGCTGAACTTGAGGACCTAGAGGGCTACATGTGGCCTCGAGGCTACAGATTCCCCACCCCTGATCTGGGTTGATGTCTCTGTGCTTTTAATCATGGAGCCCAGAAGTGCTGATTTTCAATTATGCCGATTAGTTTTATGTAATCTACATATATAGATTATGTAATCTTGGGATAAAAATAGGTTAGCCTGACTGAAACACTCTTAAATTTTCTCCTTTGTAGGAGCTCAATAAAATCGGTAATCAGTTGGATGAAGTAACTGCCCAGCTACGTGATAAGCAGATCACTGTACCCAGCTGGAAGCCTTCATTAAGGAATTAAAAGAGAAACAGTTGTCTTATGAACAGAGAGCTGAAGAATTAGAGGGCCAAGTAAAGGTTTGTAATAAAACAATTGTAAAAATTTGTAAATTTGTGAAATTTATAAAAAAACCAGTTATTATAAAGCATTTTTTTACCAAAATTTTTTCTGTTATAAAATTCCTCTTAATCACCTACACATTCTAATCTACAGTTTCATATGATGGAAATTGATATTATTAATGATTACCCCGAGGTGTTAAAAATTCAAGAATCATCAAAGAAAGACAAGAGTTTTCTGAGTAGCCTGCGATTAGCAGAGTCTTCCCAGAGCCCTCCATTTAATCAGTGTATTATGGAGACTGAGAGAGATCTCCAGTGAAGGGTCCATAAACCTATCTGTCTGTCCAACATTTTTATTTCAGATTTGGATGGAATGCTTAGATTTTCAGGCGGGGATAGCTATTGTGTTAGAATATAGACTGGAGGAACCAAAAGATCTTGATAGATAGATTAAAATAACAGATCAAATATTAAATAAAACTGAATATGGATAAATAGAAAGTCCTGTAGTTGGGTTCAAAACTAAGCTGCTCAAATATGCAAGAGAGCCAATATGTAGTGAGACAGTAGTTGATTCGAGAAAGATTTGAGTTGATTTTAAGCTTAATATGAATTGACAGCATGTGATTTTGCAGCAAGAAAGAAAATGGGATACTGGGCTGCCTTAAGAGGATCCCATTGTCCAGGATGAAGGGTGGCCTAGGGGTTCTGTGCTCTGCACCCACCATGTCTTCAGAGGGGACTAGAAGGTTACGTATTACCAAACTGAGGATGCTGAGAAGTCCTAGGGTGGCCATCTGGCAGAGTGGTTACACTTGTTGTTTGGTTCCAGAGTGCAGAGTTAGGTGGAAGTTGCAGAAAAGTTGTGTATTTAAAAAAAAAATCCTTGTCGAAGAGAGCTGACCCAAAGTAAATAGAATGGGCTTTGTCAGAAGGTCATAAGAATCCTGTCACTCACAATCATCAGGTAGAGGCTGTTTAGGCACTTGGAGAAAAGAAATTCCTTTGTGAGTTTCAAGCTTGGAGAAAAAAATATTCCTCTTAACCTTGAGATTCTGTGAGATTGTAACCTCAGCAGTGGACCCTCCAGAGTCCAGTGAGGAAATATGCTAGTGCTTTTTATAGCCAATTTTTTAAGAATTAAATTCAGTTATGTAAAATAGTTTAAGAAATTTTTTTCTGAATGTTTTAAGCATAGCAATACGTAAGGTGATCCAAGAGCTTGAGTGCAGTTTTAAGCTATTAAACAGTAATAATTGTTTTAGCTAATAAAACTGCACTAAGAATTTTGGAACTGTGTGTGTGTTGGGGTGGGTTGAGTGGGTGTGCATATGTCTGTATGTGCATGCACATATGTGTTGCGTGTGTGTGTGTTTGTGCACACATCAAAGTTATTTGTTGTATTTAGCAAGTATAGAACTGTGTTAAAATGTGTCTTGTTATTCAAACAATACTTTAAGTGATCTTATGTATATTTCTTTTGCCTTATGCAGAAAGAGCAGAATTTTTTAATAAGAACATTATCTAAACAGTTTAAACAGATAAATGACTACAGTAATTAGAATAGATAACATAATTATGTGTGAATAATTAAACTGATGTCATTTATTTTGAAGGATAATATTTCTCTAATTATAAATCTGGAATTTCATTTTTTCTTTGTTTTGAATTTTTTGATTTCCACTAAAAAGGTAGCATGGTAAAGTAGTCAGAAAGACACCGGTTTAAATTCTGCCTCTGACATGTGCTGGCTGTGGTGCTCAGGCTGCTTTCCAAGAATGATTGAGGATCTGCATCAGTGGAGGGATTTTTTTACACCAGGAGTTCTCCACACTGATAATATCACAGACCCACTCACTTCCACCCAAAAACCAAAAAGTGGCATGTCAATTTTTTTCTGTTGTTCAGAATTCCTATTCAGAATTTTTTTTCTTATAATTTAAAGGAGTGTTTCATGGTTGTTTTTGTGAAAACTGGTCCAAGAAAACAAGAGTGAAATAATGTGGACTCTATGTAAGGAAATTCTTCAAGATTTCTCAATTAATTAGACTAAAAGAGCCACTAAAGTTGAACTTTTTTGTTTTGTAGAAACTGGAGGCTGATATTCTTGAAGCTAAAGCAAGTAAGGAACAATATTACATGATCTACAAGAGCAAAGGCAGCAGAATGCTGAGTTAAATCTCCGAGCTGCAGAGCTGAGTCAGCAGCTGGAAGCTGAGAGAGAAGTGTAAGCCAACATATTTTCAGAATGGATATTGTTTATTTTGCTATTTCCACAAAGGTTCCATATTGTTGACATTATTTCATATTTATTAAATGTTTACATTAAATGTATTGAATCCATGTATGGAAATGTTTGCTTGAAATGGAAATTAAAACTATCATAATCCAGTAGAGCCATTTTGCTTCTTTTGGGTAGGGCAAGACGTGGGAAGTTTGGGGTTTGGTGGTTTTTTTTGGGGGGGGTCATCTATCTAGTTAACCAGGGTAAAGTAGTTACCTGGATTTACTCACAAATTTGAATGAAAAAGAAGGGGCTGTTTGGGGCCACAGTCTCAGGGAGGGGGCACACAAGTAAGCCAGGGGGGCAGTGAGTCTTCTCTTGGCAGCAGCTCAAACTGCTGTGAGTAATGACTGACCTGGCATTCACAGAGGACACAAAGGGGCACCCTGGCTCTCCCTAGAAACCCTGCTTGGCACGGTCTCACAGCTCATGGTTCTGTTCCAGTTGCTTTGGTTGCTGCTGTATTCCTGTGGTTAGGGCCATGGATAATCTGGGGAAAATTTAGGGGCATGCAAAGGGAGCACATGACCGTGACTCTTCAGGACAGCTTGGGAAGCATTCTCACTATTTTAGCAACCTATTTAGTAACTATTTTAGTTGTAGGAGCATAATGGTCTTAAATCCTCTTACTAACTTTGAGAACCACTTTATCATTAGAGAAATTTAATATTTTACCATTTCTAATCTTCCACATGCTCAGCTTCTCTTTTTCTTAAATCTTCATGAGAGAAAGAAAAGTTGTAATGATGTGATCCAGAGGATGAAAAGTTAGAAAATTTTAAGTTCTATTAGCTTTAAGCATGTTGCTTATACATCTGTCATCATAATGAGAATATTCTTTATTAAAGTGTTTTAGAATTTGTAGTGATTATAAGGCACACTGAAAATGCAGTACGCATGCACACATACACACATATATCTCAGAATTTGAGAATTGCAAGGGAGCTCAGTGGCTGTCTCGTCCATGAAAGAAAGAAATCTTCAGTAGAACATAGTTGATGGGGGTAGAAGTCAGTTCCCCTGCTGCCACAGGCCTTGATGTGGGCTCAAAGTGATATCCAAGTAGCCCAATAGGAATGATTTCATTTCTTTCCTAGAGAATTTAATAGTTTGCCATTGCTGAACTAGCTCAGTCTTAATCTACCTAGTTCATTTCTTTAGTTAATGAGATGTTGAAAATGCCACACATTTATTCTTCTGTTGGCAAGGAATCTTTAAGAACTCTTTAAGTTACGGAGAGAGTATATGTGATATATTCCAGTTCTAGAACAAATTGTTGGGAAATACTCTTTTCCACCTCACTCCAGAAAGAAAAGACTTTTGCTTCACTTCTGTAGGCCTGTGCTAACTCAGGTGTTGCATTGAGAGTCAAAACCTGTTCATATGCTGTGTTTCATGCTTTGCCATAAAAAGGAAAGTAGCAAAGCCCCCTGTGTTGCTTAGGGGCTAGCAGAAGGAGAGATTTCCCTTCCAGGTGCATGAAAAAAACTTGATCACGCAAAGACCATTGACTGCATGTCAGGAGACCTGGATCCTAGCCCTGGATCTGTCACTAGCTTTGTGACCTGGGGTGAGTCATGTAACTTCTTTGAATCTCAGGTCCCTTCTCTATCAAGTAAGGGGTTGAGATCATTTGATTTCCTAAAGTCCCTTCCAGCTCTATTATTCTGTAAAATGATATCATTAATTTAATTTCACTTATGGACTACAAAAGAAAAAAAATTGTGGATAATATATTCATATGCTGCTGATACTGGCTTTTAAAGGTTTTAAACTTTTTTTCACAAAACATTTAGCGTCTCTACTGCCCATTTGGATCTACAGAAGAAATCTGATGCCTTCGAACATGCAACACAAATGCTATCCAAACATGAGAAAGAAAAAACTGACCTTAAGCAGGAACTTCAGAAATTACACCAAGATGCAGAGAGGCAGCGTAAGGAACTGGATGGCAAGATGCAAGCAGCAGTGACAGACTTACAGCAAGTGAAGGCGGAGAAAGACCTGCTGCTAAAGGAACTTTCCACAACCAAAGACAAATTAGCAAAAACCTCCGAGTCTTTGGAAGACTCAAAGAATGAATTAGAAAAGGAAAAGCAGAGTGGAAAAACAGCTTCAGCAGAATTGGTTAGTTATGCCTGTTTACTTTTCTGGGATATCATGCTTATTTTATATTTTGTGTAATCATTTTAGAGCATTTATTCAGTAACTTATTGTATTCCTTTGCATTTCCATTTAACTCCCTTTTGAGGACCAGTGGTACAGGGAGTGGAAGAGAATTAATTGGTTTCTTTGAAGGGTTTTTAAGAGGGGGTGATGACTGGTTGTTTTCTACATATGAGAACCATATAAGATGAAATTGATCCAAAAAAAAGCAAGGAAAATTTAGATTGGAGGTAAATAAAACAAATTGGGGAAATGATTTTACGATTTCATCTCTGAAAATAAAAATTTAAGACTTGTGTAGACAGCCATTTTTTGCAAAAGCAGGTAGGAGGAATTTTCTTTTGGGAAAAGAACTGGATTTGGAGACAAAGACCTGGGTTTAATTCCCAGCACTGCTCCTTACTTAGCATTGTGACCTCAGGCAAATCAGTTCGCCTTCCTGTCTCAATTTTCTTATTTGTAAATGTGGGGGTGGACTAGATCAGAGGTGTCAAACTCTCAGCTGGAGGAGACCAAAACCTCCCAGCATGACAGGACCAGACTAAAATATCATTAGGAAATGTTTAACTAACTAAATAAAAATATATTACAAAATAGATTATGTTAATTTGTGATTTCCTAAGTCAATATGCTTCTGTCCATTTCTGTTTCAGTTGATGTCACTGGACTAGAGGACAGCTCTAAGGTCCTTTCCAGCTCTAAAATTCTTTGATCCTGAAGGCATATATATATCCAGGTCCCTGACTGAATTAAGAAACTAGATCAGATGACCTTTTGAGATGTCTTCTAGTTCCTTTTTTCTGTATTTTGGTTATTTAAAAAGAGCTCTTGTCCTGATTTCAAGAATGGACCCTGCTGCTTACCTCTGTGACCTTTGCCAAGTCCCTTCCCTTCTCTGCTTTGTTTTCCTTATCTCAAAAATGAGAGGTTTGTTCTATATTATCTCTAAGATCTTCAGTATTCTTTGAGTTACAGATGCCAAGTAAAGCAAGAAAACAAAACATGTTCTTTTTAAGGAATAATCTTGGAGGTGCCATGAACTCTGTATAGAGTCTAAGAACAGAGAAATGGCACCAACTTTTAAATAAGCTCTTCCAGGTGTGGCCCCTTGATCTCTGCCCTCCTTCAGAGACTACCCAGCCAGCCAGTGCCTCTGCAATACATTCTTCTGTAAAATAGCCTTAATGGTCATCTGGCCTTGCTCTTCCTTAGCTACCTGCAGGGATGTTAGAATCTTAGATTGCATTTTTGCCTACAGCTGTTATATTTTCCACAATCTTTAACTCTGAAATTACCCTCTCTTATCATAGTCTTGGTTTTTTTCTATTCTTTTGACCCCGGTTCTCCCTACCTCACCCTGGCTGGAAGTGTAGCAGCCACCCAGAGACCCAGCCCCACCATTAATTGGCCCAGGAGCTTTGGCCCCCTCTATTTCTGACCTGGGCTAGTTCAGCTCTCCTTAGGCAGCGTGGTGGTCCCCTGAATCCCAGGCTCACTCAGTAAAGACCCTCGATCAGCTTGGCCTCCAGCAGCTCAGAACTCCTTTGCCGGAGTGATCCACCAACCTTGGCTTCCTCTGCAGGCAGTATGGGTGTGTGCCAGCTCATTCTCTTACCATAGGCTCTCATTCTTCTGTCTCTTCCCCTGCCTCTCTCTTCCTAAACCTGTTTTTTATGCCATTGCGATCTCAGCTCCTCACAGTTTCTCCCTTTTCTCCCAGTCCAGCAGCCGTTGTTTGGGTGCCACCTTCTCCTCTTCTGTCTTTACCCCATACTTGAGTAAGTTCTGTTGTGTGTTGCTTTCACCCTTGACTCTCTTGCTCTTATGCCCTACCACCATTCATATCCTGCCAATCTTCAACTTTGGATCACTCTCAAAATCTTTTCCTACCCCAGAGCTACCAGAATGCTTCCAGAGGGAATCTCTGCAACTGTGCCTGCTGGGTCCACTTTTCTGTCATCTCAGCTGGCCCTCCCTGCTGCATGGCAGTCCTTTTATTCTTCCCCATCATACTCAACACTGGAGCTGTTCCAAACTTTTCACCTTAAGTGCCAATCTCCCCTCTGGTCCCTCCCACTCCTGACCTCATCTGGTCTATAGCTTTGGTTCTTCCTTCTCTCCCACATTCCATGTCCAGTCATTTGCCATCTCCTCTTGATTATAGCTCCATACCATATTTCATATTCGTCTTCTCTTCACCAATGGTCACCCATCCCAGTTCAAGGCTGAATGACTGTTTGCCTGTAACAGCCTCCTAAGGGGTCTCTAGTTTCTCTTCACCCCAACCTGCTGGTCCAGTTACCAAAATAACTTTCCCAAGGTGCAGGCCTGATCATGATACTCCTTTGCTCAAACAACTTCAGTGGCTTCTTTTGCCTTTAGGGTAAAATACAAACTTTATAGTCTGGCATCTACTCAGTCTGACTCCAGCCTCCTTTCCCAGAATTCTTTCGCACAGTCTCCTCCATGGAGGAGGCCTTATGTCTGTAGTGTATATACTGAAGGATCTCTGGAATTGGGATCTGAGAATGTGGCTTATGCCGCAACTACACATAGGACCACACATAGGTCACTCCCCTTCTCTGAGCCTCAGTTTCCTTATCTATAAAATGAGGGGAGTGGGCTGGATGACCTCCAAGGTCCGTTCCAACTCTAAATCCTATACCTGTTCTATATTGCAGTTAGGTAGTTAGGCAGAGTGGATAGGCCACTCACCAAGGCCCTCAGGCACCCTGTAAAGTGCTTTGTAAACCTTGAAGTGCTATGTAAATGCTGCCTTTCCTTTTCATTGCAAGAAAGGTTGTTCTTTATACCCTATTGTGCGTGTATATGTTCATATGTGTATATGTACATGTATACATGTGTCTGTGTGTGTGTAAGATGTTCCTATCCATTGAATAGTAGGTAATTTCATGATTCCCATCATGGCTGTGTATATATCTTGAAATATTTATAGAGTACCTAAGTCTCTTTTTAAAAATGCTCCTTGACTAATATAGTTTTAATTTTACAGGAAAAGATTTGCAAGGAACTAAAACATCAAGTGCAGACTGAATGTGCTGTTAAGGAAAAGAATGAATCAAAGAAGGTAGTTGAAAAGGAGAAGGAGGTAAGATTTTCTTCTTCCTATGACAGTAAGAATTTTAAAAGGATGTAAGTAAAGCCTTTACATTTCCAGATTATTTTCAGCAGAGATGCTTAGGACATAGGATGACTTGTTCAGTGTGAAAGACAGTGATAACTTGTGTGTTACTGTGATAAATGTCATGTATATCAGTAACTGGGTAGAATGATTCTGGATCATTTGATAAAGCTGTTTTTACTTTTCTTCCTTTCCTAGGCTGCTCAGCAGTTGAAGTTGCACCCCAGCTCTGCAAAGGAACAAGTCTCACACGTCCAAAACGATTCAAAAGAGAAGGAAAGAGAGGAGCAGCACCTTCAGGGGAAACTAAATTCACTAAAGCAATTACTTGAGCAGAGGAAGAGGCAGACTGAAGAACTTCAAGACAAAATAAAAACGACACTTTCCCAGAAGGTCTGATACTGTGTTCATTTGCTCTTCTTGTAAAATAATGCAATGTTTAGCATGATAAAGTAAGCAAATTAATGATTTCCACATCAGTGAGCAGTTCATATGTGAATAAGGAATTTTTCAACATTAGAATTATAGAAAGTTTGGATATTGCTGCAAATACTTTAGTATGTAAATACGTTAAATATGATTGTGGAATCATATTCTCTATTTTAAAGCCAAGAAGTATGAATTAGCTTGCATACATTCTTTTGTTACCTTTTATATAACTCCCACTCTTTCACACCAGCTAGGTGAGACAGTGGGTTGAGTGCCAGGCCTGGAGTTGAGAAGACCTAAGTTCAAATCCAGCCTCAGAAACATACTAGCTATGTGACCTTGGGCAAGTCATTTAACCACTGTTTGAGTTTTCCTCATCTGTAAAATGGGGATAATAATAGTATCTACCTACCTCCCAGGGTAGTTGTAAGGATCCAATGAGATTATAATTGTAAAGCGCTTAGCACGGTGCCTGGCACATAGTAGGTGCTATATGTTAGCTATAATTCTTATTATTAGTGGTAAAGTAGCATTACCTCGTACCTCCTCTTGTTCCTTTATCCATCTCACTCTTAACTGAACACATTTTTTGTTTTCATAGTGAATCTTCAGTCTTTTAACTTCCCCTAATCAATAGGTAACTTCAGTGCTGCCTTCACTTATGTGCTTTCTCAGCTCACATTTCTCTGTAATTGATTATAACTTAAAAAAGTCATGAAGCCACATTGATGAAGTCTGTGACAAATTCATGTTATTTAACTTCATCTTTATTGCTGCTCAACTAATTCTTTAATTTATTTCTTATTGATTCCCTTTTGTATCTAAAGGTGATTGACTGCCTAAGACCTTTTCCATTCTCCCTGAGTTCCCAAACCCTCCAGCCCTCCTTACTTCTTCAGCAGACAAACTTAACTTCTTCTTTAGTGAGAAGAGTCTATCAGGTATGAGTTCCCTCAACTTCCCTCCTGTACTCCTCAAGCCTCTTTAATTTTCTATTCTTTTCCCCTCTCCTGTCTTAGAGAAAGAGATGGCTTTCTTTTTTGCCTCCCCCTGTTATTTAGTCCATTGGGGACTTTGTAGTACCAATAATCTCTGTCCCTCTCTTGTATTTTCAGTATTTATCTCTTTGCTGATCCTTTCTTTCCTCCTTCAAAAGTGCTAAGGTAAACTCTTTCTTAAAAACACGCAACAACTCCCCTTCTGCCCTTGCTGCCCCTTTATCTGTCTCTGCTTTCTGTTACTTCCAGGCTTCCTGGAAGAGCAGTTTAAACTTACTTCCTCCACTTCGTCACTCCTCCTTCACTCCTTCATCCCTCATAATCCTTCTTATTTTTCTATTCCACTAAAGTTCTTCTTTAAGGCTGTCAGATTACCTAATCACCAGCTCCAGGGGTTTTTTCATAGTCCCTTGACCTATAGTTGACTTTCTTTTTCTTGATGGTCATAACTTTCCCTTGGTTTTGGGAGCTGCTTCACACTCTTCTACCTCTCCAGTTGTCTTCCCTGTTCTCTTCCATGGCTCCTCTTCTTATTCCTTTATTGTAGGCGTTCCCCAAGCCTCTTTTATTCACATCCATCCCCACAGATGTAGTTGTTCTTTCTGTATGGATCTATCTCCAGAGTAGGCCTCTCTTCTTAGTCTTAACCAAGCTTTTCATTTTCCTAACCAAACCTACTTTTCCTCCTGACTTCTTTAGTATTACTAGTACCATTATGTTTTCTAGGCACTTATACTTGAAATTTAGGAACATCTTCATTACCTTTCCTTCCTTTCTTTGTGTCCCATAGATGATCTGTCAAGTCCTATTGAGTTTACTTTCACAGTATTTTTTGCATTTGCCCCCTTCATTTCCATTACCACCACCTAAGTTTAGTCCCTTGTTACCTCACCCCTAGACAATTGTTAGAGTTTTCTAGCTGATTTTCCCCCTTCTGTCTCTTCTCTCCTTCAGTCCATCCTACCCACTCACACCACAGTAATCTCCCTTCTGTACAGTGCTGCTCAAGTTCTTCTGCTGTTCAAACATTGTGATGCCTTTCCATGGCTAGTTGAACAAAGTCTAAACTTCTGTTTAGAGTCTATCATTCAAGCCCCTCTCCACTGTGCTCTCTTCATGCTATTTGCTCTTGAACACATCTGCCTCCCTATATCCATTTTTCCCTATCTCCTGTCTCCCAACATTCATTATGCCTGGAGTGTATGCCTCTCCATGTCTGCCTTTTGAAAGTTTGCTTATCCTTCCTGGTTAAATACTGCTAACCCTACAAAGACTTCTCCAACCACCAATCCCAGCTAGAATTGATCTTTTCCACTGTACTTCATACATCATAAAGCCCTTTTTCTTTGTTTACGTTCTTTTCATCTTTCCTGGACTGTATTTAAAGCCTTACAGAGAAGAGATTGTTTCTTATTTGACCTTTTCTCTTGCTATAATTCTTTGCACACAGTAGTAGGTATTTCATTGAATTTAATTCCATCTAAAACAAGATTAGATAATCCTAGTATGTTAGAAATTGAATTGAGAATTTTTAGAAAAGCATTGTTTTGAGTGGAAATGTCAAAAATTAAGCCCATAAATGAAATAACATTTGGAAATGTCAGCAGTGTCAAGTTTCATGTAATTAGAAGAAATTTTCTTTTTCTATTTTAAATGTAACCAAAAGGAACATTTGTTTTGTGACCTGTTTTAAATTGATTTCTAGGCACCACTGCAGGCTTTTTTTCCCCCCTCCTTTTTGTTTTTCTGTATATTCTAATATTTGTATGGACTGAGAGCTATCTTCATCATAAAGGAGAGATTTATTTGGAATCTTTTCTTAATTAAAAAAAAATGCTTTTCTCCCTGTTCTGGTGATGTAGCTATTTGTACTTGTGCATGTATACTCTTTTTAAGGAAGATACTGAATTAACATTACTACCACTTAGAAGCAGATACAATGTTTTATGTATTAAGAATTCACTGGCATGAAGTCAAAATATAGTATAAACTGTTTATAGTATAAATGTGAACAGTGACAAAAGACAGAATAGACTTATAAAAATGTGTTTTCATCTAAGTTTTGAAATCTTATTTTTGAACTAGTCTTTAAAAGTCCTAGTACAAATGGTTCGTTAGAATTTTTTTCCCCTCTTCCAGTACTGTAGCTCCACTGATTATATTCAAGAAAGACAAAATTTTTTTTGATCAGTCTTTTTTCTTGAGGTTAATAGTTTTCAGACATTTCTTTCAAAACTTTGGCTAATGGGTGTAATCTTTTTATACTAGCTCGTCTAGTCCAGGATTTTTAGATTCAGGAGAGTTTTTCTTACTGTTAGCTCACATTTTCATCAGTGAACTATATGATGGAATAAATAGCATGTTTATTAACCTTATTATAGACTACTCTGACTGGGGCAGGGGAATAGTCAGCCTCTGTATAAAGAAATCAAATTAAAAATAACCTTGGGAAATTAGAAAAGAGGCTAAAACATAGATGGGAATGACAACTATAGAGTGTAGACAAGTACAAAGTGGTTGGTATGCTTCAGGAAGGCATAAAAGCTTTATGTGCAAATATTTCAAAATAAATGGAGTAACAAGCTGATGGTGGGTCAGAAATACAGGTCCAAATTTTTTAAATGAACAACCTTGTAATACATTAAAACAAGTATAGAATGCAGGAACTATGAGGTAATGCTGTCCTTCTTTATGATCATCACTGGTTAGTGTCTATTCTCTCCTGCTGGTATAATTTGGAGTCTTTATGTGGAGAACTTGGGAGTGAAGAACTGGAAAACAAGGTCAAAGAGTATCAATTCCAAAACACAATTTAACAGTAGTTTCCAAATACATGAAAATCTCTCATAGGAAGGTGATGGCCAGCTGATCTATCACGCCTCTGAGTACCATGTAGAAAGAAGACAGGGCTAAAAAGTGTAGCATGAGTGAGTCTGGTTCCATTTAAGGAATCCATGATGGTGAGTTACTGAGGAAGGTTATGTGATAGCCTATGGCTAAGTTGTCATTTGCCTGAGATGGTTTAAGCCAAGGGCTCATAATTCATGGGGTCCAAGAGTAGATTTCAGGAGGTCTGTGAACTTAGGTGGAAAAAAAATTACATCTTTATTTTCATTAATCTTTGGTTTTCTTTGTACTTACATGTATTTTATTTTATGCATTTAAAGACATTCTGAGAAGGGACCCAAAGGCTTCACTAGACTGCCAAAAGTCTGTATGGAGACAAAAAGGGTTAAAAACTCCTGGGTAAAGCATAGTCCAATTGAAGGTATTTCCTTAAAAAAAAATCTGTGTTAAAAAATTTTTTTTTAATCCAGAATAACATTTTCCATGCTTGGGCCCACAAGATTATTCCAAATCAGCTCTAGTTTCTGTTCTGTAGCAGAGGTCATTTTATTGGTCTCTCTTGGGGGACTAGTCTCTGCATCTTAATCATAAATCAATTTCTTGGACCACCCAGAATCCTAGCTGGCCAGTGATCTTTACAGATGATGAAATTCAGGTCCAGAGAGGGTAGAGCAACTTGCCTAGGGCACCAGGAGTAAGTTTAAAAGGGATGTTTTAAACTTGAGTCCTTTGACTTCAGAGGCAGTCCTCTTTTAAATTATTTAGAACATAAAACAGTTAATTGTTGAACTAGATTTTTTGTTTTGTTTTATTTTTTAATATTTTTATACACTTAAAAATCAAGTAGGAAAATAGCTTTTTTTGTAGTTCCTTTTCATCAGTGTGATGAAATTATAGTCCAAACTTAAATTTTTGTTTGAAAGAAATAGAATTTTAGAACACAAAGCTACATATAATCTGATATTTTCTCATATCACTCTCAGTGGAACAGGGTACAAATGAACCCCCAAATAAATCCAACTTCTTGTTCTACAGTTTTGTTGCTATTTTTCCAATTTGTAATTGTTAAGCCACTTTTTATGTGTTTCAGACAGAGCTTGAGAATAAACTAGAGCAGCAGATAACCCTGTCATCCCAGGACCTCGCAGCAGAGAGAGACAAGCTATCGGTGTTACAGCACACGTATGACAAGAGTCAGGAAGACCTCAAACAGCTTCAGTCTGACTTCTACGGGAAAGAGTCTGAGCTGCTAGCAACAAGACAGGATCTCAAGGTATGGCAAGCTCTGTGAGGTGAACTCAATAGGTGTTTGTTTGGTAAACAAGCGTTGATTTATGAAGCTCCAGACCCTGTGCCCAGCACAGAGAGTATGCGCTAGCACTCCCTGCCATCAAGGAGCTTACCTAATATGGAGCTATATAGTGAAACACAAAATAGATACAGTACTGATATAAGAAGTATATGTACGTAGGTGTGTGTGTGTGTGTGTGTGTGTGTGTGTGTGTGTGTGTGTGAGAGAGAGAGAGAGAGAGAGAGAGAGAGAGAGAGAGGGAGGAGGACTAACCTCGGGGGAGGTCAGGAAGGGCTTCCTGTAGGACGTGGTACTTGAACTGAGCTTTAAAGGAAGCTAGGGATTGCAGAAAGGAAGCTTGAAGAAGGAGCACATTTTGGACACGTACAAAGGCCCAGAGACAGATAATGGACCTTTGTGAATAAGGAAGACTGGGCTGACTAGTGGTTAGAATGTGGAGTTGAGTAACACATAAAGAAACCTGCAAAGATGGGCTGGAACTTGTTTTAAATGGCCAAGCGGTGTTTTATAGTTTATCCTAGAGGCAGCAGTGAGCCACTGGAGCCTTCTGAACTGGGGAGGGACATGGTCAGACTTGTACTTTAGGAACATCCGTTTGGCAGCTGGTGGAGGTTGAATTGGAGGGAGGAGAGACCTGAGAGAATTCTAGGAGACCTTTAGGAGGGCATCATAGTAATCCAGATGGAAGGTGGTGGAGCAGTTAACTAGGGTGCTGTCCTGTGATGGGAAAGGTGGGATGAATACGACAGATGTTATGGAAGGAGAATCTACAAAACTTGGCAGCTGATTCCACATAGGGGGAGAGTGTGGAAGAATAAAAAGTCAAGGATCAGTTCAAGGTTCTGAACCTGAGCGACTAAAAGAATAGTGGTACCTTTCACAAATAGGGAAATTTGGAAGAGAAGGTTATATTCAGAGCAAAGGTAATATTGATTTATATTTAAGTAGAAGAGCTTGGGTGCTTATATGAGAAGAAACCAGTGTTTAAATTTAAAAAATTTGTTTTGTAACTGTGCATATCAATTTGCTTAAAAATTTTGTGTCAGAAGCAAGAGGAGAAATAAAACAACTAAGTTGTAGGCAGCTCCCTCAAGACTCTTAGAATTTAGCATGGAAGAAAATACGAACACAAAAGTCAGTATAATACTGGAAGAATAGTCTTGTAATAGAAGTATATACAAATAAATCCTGTGTTGTATATAATTAGGGCTGATGATTAAATTTAGTCTTTAGGAAATATTCATTAGCAAATAAATTTATTAAGGCTACTCTTTGCAGTTCTGTTATGAAATGTGATCATTTGTTGATGTAAAAATATTTGCTAGCGATATTGAAAATCTCTGATAGAAGTCTGACATTCAAAATCTATAAGAATTGACATTGATTTTTTTTCTTTTTTTTTTTTGTTGAAGGGCCAATTCCCAGTTTACAGGTGGTCTTAAGATATGTACAATTTTCAGATTGCTTGGCAATTTAAGATAGGGCAGTTAGCACTAAAATAGTAATTGGAAATAGATACTACAGAAACATTTGATATGTATGGTAGCTGAGCACCTACCATTTGCCAAATACTAGGAATACAAAAATAATAAAATAGTCTTTTAGAGAACTCATACACCTATACTTATTTACAGAGAAATTAAAATAATTTCAGAGAGATAGTTGGTACTAGTAGCTGGGTCAAGAAAGGTCTTATGTAGGAGGTGGCATCTGAGCTGAACTTTGGGGAAATGAAAGGATTCTAAGAGGCAGAGGAGGGAGGGCATTCCTGGCATGGGGGACAATCAGTACAAAAGCATAGAAATAGAAAATAGGATGTTGTGTGTGAGGAGCAGCAGGAAGGCTGATTTAGCTGAACTCGTGATGTCAAATAAACCTGAAAGCTATATAGGTTAGCTAGTGAAATTATTGTACATTTTAGAATAATCAGATGAACCAATTTGGCTGCTATATTTTATGCCAGTAAATTTAATTTTAGTAGTCATCTACACCAAGATTATTGCCCTTAGATATTGTTTGATAAATGGATTATTGCAATACTATAATAAGAATCTAGACATTCTATGCCATTTTGACACTTTGGGTATTGTTGATAGGTGGATAACCACTTGCCTTAACCTCCCCATGCCTATGCAGATCCAGTTACTTTTGTCTATTGAAATGTAATCAGGCAGTTTTTATTTTTCATTATGTCAATTGGTGCCCTCTGTGTCCAGGGACTTAGAATTCTCTTCTCAAAAAAAAATTTATGATTTACAGATGTGAGAATTGTGTATAATGTACTGGCCTTTGACCTCTCGTTTTTTACTCCTGAGCCAAGTTTTCCAACATATTTTTCATTGCTTTCTCTATGCTCACCTTTACATTGAAATTACTGAGAGAATTAATTGATTTAATTTGGATGCTCTTGACATGTTCTTTTTAGAATTCCTCTACCTCTTCCTCTGCAACAAATGTTAGTCCATAATATTCACACAGATATTCTCGAAAAGTGCTATCGTGAAACCTTCAAAATGAACTGACAGAATGTCCCATGAAATGTTTCTTGTTATCCTTGGACAATTTAAAAATCAACTTCAATATGTCCTAGGCTCATAGCTCCAGAGCTGGAATGAGCCTGAAAAGCCAGTCTAGCTTCTTTATTTTACGTCTGTTGAATCCGATGCCTTAGGGAGGTTCAGTGACTTGTCCAAGGTCACACAGGTAGTAAGGCTCAGTATTTGAACCTAGATCCTTGAGCTCCAGAGCCAGTGTTCTTTTCCCACATTGTTTCTGCTATAATATTTACTTTGCCAAGAATAATCTGTGAGCTGTCCTTCTATTTAGCAGCAACTTTTATCTTCTGATTTTGTTTATGTGGTGAATGTCAGGATTGCTCTGATTCAGTTCTTTGAGTAACACATTTGCCCACTGATCCATGGATAATCCCTGACATTGAAAGTACTGATGACTAAAGTAATGTTTGTAGCTAACCTGAAAAGTGTGATTCTTAGCCCCCTCCATTCCCCTTTCCTACACTTTGCCACCATCCATGCACACTTGGAAGGGGCTATACACAGTGCTGAGGGCCATTTTGTATTTGTTTTCTTTTGTCTCATGATTTGCCATGGCCAAATAATCCATCACTGAGTGGCAGCCTGTGAGTGGTGAGCTTCTGTAACCCTGGCTGTGACTGTCCTTGGACGTATGTTGCCAGGACTATATTCGCATCATTGCCAGTTTGGAAGAACCTGCTTGAGCTCATATTTTGTTGGCATAGCTTTGAAAAATATGATGAGGCACTGGAGACGGGTTTAGTGAGTTACTTCAAAAAAAGCCTATTACAAGTTATATTGGACTAAAACAGTAATAACAGACCAGAAATGCTGTAGTTTGAAAAAAGATCAGAGATGGAACTTACTGATGCACATGCTTCATCTGATAAGGAGCACTATATGTATATAGGATACCAGGCAGGAAAAATAAACCTTGACTAAAGTCCTTTCCTCATGCCTTATTGTGGCATAAAGGGGGCTCTGATTTCTGGAAGGCTCTGGCAGGTCCTACCAACCTAGGAGTGTTTCGAGTATGGGTTAGTGATGGCCTGTGTGTCTCATCTTAGGGCCCACCTAGCTCAGTGGAGAAAGGCTCACCCCTGGGTTACTTAAACACCATTTTCACAAAGTCTAAAGGGCTTGTCTTCTTTGTTGATGAAGGGTGACCACCTTAATGAAATTATGGATCCTTTACAGATATCAGATTTGATCCTCACAACAACCCCAGGAGATAGGCAATATTATTATAATACCTATTTTGCAGATGAGGAAACTGAGATAAACAGATTAAGTGACTTGCCCAGGATTCGTACAAGTAGGTGTGGGAGGCTGGATTTGAACTTGGGTCTTTCTGACTCCAGGCTTGGTACTCTATCTCTCCACTGTGATACCTAGCTGTCATTTTGCATGACCTAGTTGGTCATTCTACGGAATATTTAGAACTCTGCATGTAATTTGATAGCATTTCAGAAGGTATTACTTCTAGATACTTGTCACAGGACAAGGAGATTCCCATTATGACTGTATATTTAGGATGGGTATCCTATGATTTAAGTCCAGATGTCTGAGCTCTAAAGTACTTTTTTTTCAAATGGCTTTTTATAAATGGTTTGTTAATTGTTATAATGTGCTTGTCAAACTGGGGATGATGCATCTCATTCGAATTACCTCTTCAGTGTCATCAAAGTCATGGGCACAACTGGAACTAAGACTTTATCTCTTAGTGTATTGCTATGATAACAATTAGAACTATGTGTGTGAGTGCATTATGTAAGCGAATAGTAATGGTAGCTATCATTTCTGTAGTTCGTTAAGGTTTGCAAAGTGCTCTGCACCCCCCAGCAACCCTTTGAGGTGGGTGCTATTATCATCCCTGTTGTACAAATGAGGAAAGTGAGGCCGAAAGAGATGAAATGACTTGCCTAGGGATCATTCAGCTAGTGGAGGCAGCTAGGTGGCTCAGTGGATAGAGTGCTGGGCCTGGAGTCAGGAAGACCTGAGTTCAAATCTAGCCTGAGACATCTACTAGCAGTGTGTGTACCTGGGCAAGTCACTTAACTTCTGTTTCCCCTAATCCACCAGAAGGAAATGGCAATCCACTCTAGTATCTTTGCCAGGAAAGCCCCATGGACGCTATGGGCCACGGGGTCACAAAGAGTCAGACACGTCGGACCACCATCATTCAGCTAGTAAATGTCAGAGTTAAGATTCATATTCAAATCTGGCTCCCAGTTCAGCCCACTGTCCACTGTTTTACATGTGAATGACATTTATAAAAAACAACTTAGGTTGTAAAGTGGCTGGAATGCTTTTTGAGAAGGTATAAAGTAGATAATTCCTGCTTTTTTTTTTGCATGCTTTTGTCAAGAAAAAAAATGGTGTAGTAGGACATTAGGATGGAGCCTGATGAGAAATAGGCCAGCCAAAGTAAGGTTATGCCATTGCACAGAAAGTCACCCACGGCCATCATGGTTTCTTTCTGTTTCAGTGAAATGAGCAGATCTCACAATCTTTGTTGGTTGGATTGATTGGACCTACATGATCTCTCCAGTAGGAATAGAAAGGGTCGGAATTAAACTGTGCTGTTAGCACCACCTGCTGGAATATCAATGAAGTATCACTTTTACTTGACTATTAAATGGACTGTCTATTCGAAAAAATAGAAATGAGATTTAACCATAAACACTATGCTTTGGATTATTTATGTGATCAGGTTCAAAGAAAGGTAGCTATTGGAGTTTAAAATAAATTCTGAGAATCTGAGTATCATCCCCGTTCAGTCTCCTACCATCTGACATTAAACAAGTTTACTTTTTTAAAGAGGGGAAAAAACCCTCTTATAAAGGTTTACTTTAAAATATTGTGTTAACATGTGTAACCTATATTGAATTGCTTGCCCTCTCAATGAGGGGAAGTGGGGAGAGAGTTTTGGAACTCAAAGGTTTAAAAAGGAATGTTAAAAATTGTTTTTACAATTAACTGGAGAAAAATAAAATAGTAAATAATAAAATAAAATACTGTGTTAAAATACATTTTTTCTTTCTGTAAAAATGTATAATTTGATGATGGTGATTTTTTTTGAGGGAAGTTACTGGAAGAAAACAGACTAAACAAGTAATTTTTAAATGAACACAGTAAATCCCAAATTTAACCCAGAGATCATATGGATTTGCATTAGTTGTCCTATCTTGCAATATTTCTTGGGATTCCTCATTCACTCATCATTTTTTATGGCATCATTCCTTCAGCAAACATTTCATAAAGCACCCTCTGTGCTGGGAATGCAAGGCATGAACAGATCGGTCTCTGCCCTTAGTGACATTTTGTTACAGTCATATAAATCAGTTTCCTCAACGATAAGATGAGGGGGTTGGGCCAGATGGCCTCATAGGTCCCTGCCAGCTCAAGAGCTATGATTCTGTCACAACAATTTATTTCACCATTTCTCAGGCATGGGCACCTGCATTATTTCTGGGTTTTTTCTACCAGAAAAAATTTGTTTTATAAATTTTTCGTCATAAATTATAAATATTTTGTTACATGTGGGATCAGTCTTGCTGCCTTTAACTTCCTTGGTATATATTCCCAGCCGTGGAATCTTTGGGTCAAAGAGTAGGAATAGTCAAGTCACTTCTTACATAATTCCACAGTTTTTTTTCACAGCATAGTTGAACCAAATCAGCTGTATAAACTGTATGCCTGTCTTTCTGTAGCCTCTTCAACTTTGACCATTTTCACCTCATTATCTATGCTAATGTCTGAATGTTTACAAGAAATTTCACTTGTTTTGATGTGTATTTCTCATATTAGTGATTTGAGTAGTGTTTCATATGATTGTTGATATTTTATAATTCTGCTTTTGAAAATTATTTGTGCATGTACTTTGACCCACTCACCTTTTGGGAAATGGCTCTTGGTCTTGTGTATAGATGTTCACTATATGTCTAAGTATGGCTTCTTAATGTGGGCCCTTTGAGCATTTCATAACAGACCATTAGGTAGCTATGATTTCATACTCCTTATGCCAATACAGTTCTCAGCTAGAGGAGGAGGCTGCTTAGTGCTAGGGCCAGATCTCTATGGCAAGGAGAGCCAGCTAGCACTAAGATCCTTAGCCAAGCATTGAAAAGAAGAATCTTTTCCCGTCCTCTCCCTTCATCTTTTACCCACTTGCTTTTTCTTCTTTTTTCCTCCTTTGTATCCCTGTATTGACTTATATGTAATAAAATCACTTGCAAAAGGACCCTCCTTCTTTTGTTGAAGGTTCTGTCATTTTAGAGTTTATTCTAAATCCTCCAGCATTAGTCTTAACCTTACAATTTAGCTCCTAAACTAATTGCTATCTTATGGTTGCTATTTCCTATGCTTTAAAAAAAAAACCCTTTTGTCCTTCCAACATGATTTTAGATTCCTTGAGAGCAAGGATTAAGTCAAATATTTCCTGCTGAATATAGTGTTAGGAAGGACTCAATAAACTCTTGCTCATTGATTTCATATATTTCAAAATGACATCTTTTACTCGTAAAAATTTAAAAACCTAACATTGCAGGGCTTATTTTTGTTTTTATTTAAGCAAGACAACCTAATTGAGAATTCTTTCTCTTGTTTTGATTAAAGTGTGGTCGGAAGTGTTTGTGTTTTTCATAGTGTTTATTAACAAGTACTTATAAATCTCTTTTCCTAGTCTGTAGAAGAAAAGCTGTCTCTGGCTCAGGAGGACTTGATTTCAAACCGAAACCAACTTGGAAACCAGAGTAAAATGATTCAAGAACTTAAGACTGCCAAGGCCTCTTTGGAGCAAGATGTGTCCAAAAAAGAGCAGCAGTTGCAAGAGCAGGGCAAAACACTGCAATCTATGCAAAAAGACAAGGTAACTTTTCTCCCTTTCTGTCCTTAACCTGGTGCTTTGATGTTCTAAGGGACCCTCAAGATTTTCAGTTTCACTCAATAAGAAGTGTTCTTCATCTAGCATCCTGTGTGTGAACAGTTTCAGCTATGGGAAGCTCACTACTTTTATTTTTGTCATTTTTGTATTATTCAGACTTTTCATTCTTCCCTATGTTAAGTCCAAATCTGCCTCCCTATAACTTCCATCTATCAGTCTTCTGGAATTTATAGGATACTTTATCGTTTGTCCATTCTAAATCCCTCCCAATATTTGAAGAGCTCTCATATGTATCAATTCTTTCTCTTCTCTTCTCCAGGCTAAAAATATCTAATGTTTTTAGCCAGCCCTCATATGACTTGGTCTCTAGCCCCTTGGTTGCATATTCAGGATGAAAAAGAGTCTGGAAACCATTCTGAACGATATTAAAAATCTTCCTCAGCTAAAATTTAGCATTTCCTAGTAGGGAGTGCTATTGCATACATTTCAATAAGATAAAATACATAGTGTGTTATCAGGCTATGAATGTGAAAATATCAGCTTTTCTTTTAGTGGCTTAGAAAATGTAAACCACATTTATGTTTAGTTTTTTTTTCTTGGCAGAGAAGTATATACTCTTCACACAAAATGAGAAGAAACTTGTCATTTTTGGTTTAATACCCAAAATAACTGACCTATCATCAAATTATAGAGCTTATCTGAGGTGTAAAAAGGGGGAGAGACTTGGTATAATTAATGTTCAATTTGGAAAGGTATTTTGATAGGAAGTTCAGGCAGCATTTTGTAATCAGCCCTTTATGTTTTATTGACATAATTTTGAAAACTATATCATGTTTCAGTTACATTTAAGTTAAATAAATTTGTGAATAAGAAAAATATAGCTTTATATTTTGCTTCTGAATTAACTACTTTACAATTAAATTTTTTCCCCTAGTCACTGAAAGAAAAAGAACTAGCTAATGAGAAGTCCAGACTGATGGAACTACAAGAAGTTAAGGGTAGGCAGGAAAAAGAGATTTCTAAATTGAGTGAAGAACTTGGGTCCTGCAAGCAAGAAAGCCTGAAGGTGAGTTGGAATGTCTGTTTTCTGACTTGGCATGTATTTGTGGATAAATACCATGCTTGCCAGACTACCTTGTCAGTGTTTCATATCTAAATACTGGTTTCTTTGAAATTAAAAGTTAAATGGGAAAACATATGAATTAAGATTTTTTTTTAAAAGACAAGGAATATTATTAGATTTTCCAAGATTAAGGACATTAAAAAAGCATTGTCTCTGGAGTTGGAAGATATGGGGTCAAATCCTGCTTATTGCCTGTGTGGCCTAGACAAGTCATTCCTCCTCACTTTGATTTGACTCGATGTCCTCTCAGGTCCCTTCTAGTTCTAAGTCTGTGTGATCCTTTGAACCTATGAAATAATCCCTGTTAGGACATATTGACTATATCTGACTTTCATTTATGACCACTTGAGTAAAAACAAGGCAACCTAAAAGTTTTGATTTTGTTGAGATTTGATGAAGGAATTTCATTTATAATCATCTAAAGGAAGAGATGAGAGACTTGTGAAGTTGGCTTCTAATAACTGAAAAGTATACTTTTAGAGGCCAGATGCTTGACTTTTTAAAAAAGACTGACCTTTTTTCATTCCATACAACAGAAAATTGGAAATATCTTGCCTTAAGGATAGTAGCTTTGGGTCACTATCTTGTATTTGTCTACTAAGTTTTGTAACTTAGAAAAATATTATTTCCTTTGATAAAGGGCTGTGGGAGAGGGATGAGAATAGGGTGAATTTAAAAGTGTGGAGAACAAAGGAATGTAACCTCCTTAAATAATTGAAACAAAATGATAAGTTGTTATTATTATCATTATCGTTAGATGATTAATTACAGGTAATTTGTAGATGTATTTTGAAAATTTTAGTTCTGTGTTATGTTTCTCTAATAGGAAATAACAAATCTAAAGGATGCCAAACAGTTATTGATTCAGCAGAAACTAGACCTTCAGGGCAAATTAGATGCCCTGGAGTCAGCCCTTGAACAGGAAAAGAAAAACCAACAAGTAGTAAAAGACCAGTTGAAGAAGACTGAAGATGATCTGAAGAAAGAATTTGCTGAGAAGGAAGCCAAATTGGTTAGTAAGTTTCTTTCCCACCAGTCCTTTTTTATACCACCACATAAAATACATAGATCTGCTCATATCACTCCTCTGCTCAAAAATCCCCAGTGGCTCCCTATTACCTCATAAGTAAAGTTCACAGACTTTAGTCTGAAGTAAAGGTCCTCCATAATCTGGTGCAGCTTTACCTGTCTAACCTTAGCTCATATCACGTACATCCATACATACCTTATATCATATATGCCATCCTAATGGGGCTACTCTTCAGCTCCTAAATATACCTTTCAGTCTTCTGCCTTCTTGCCATTATGTTGTCTCTTCTTCCCAGAATGTCTTCCTTCCCTAAAATGACACCTTTTCCGTGAAGCTTTCTCTGGACTCGTACTAGTAACAGCCTTATTCTTTGAGCCTCATAGTACTTTTGCAAGTTTTTATTGTATTTATTATACATCATTTTGTATTATGGTTATGTGTTTGTGTCTTGTTCATCTTTTAGGCTAATTTTTATTCAGAAAAAATCTAATGAAAAAATGGCATTTGGAAATAGCTATACTAACGTAACCAATTTCAGGATTTTTTTTTTTAATAAAAATGGGAAAAGCAAATCCTATGCCTATATGCTTTCCTGGCATGGAGGTTGCCCTTGGCTATGCTAAAGGTGATGCCATCAGAGCACAAATTCTGTCATCATCTGTCAAACTCAAAAGGTTTCTAATAACTGCCTAATGTTAGACTGTGTCTGTTTGCTGTACCAGATGAGTCCCTTCCAGAGAAGCTCATCTTGACAAGTTTAGCCACCAGACAATGAATTGTTCTGGCCATTGTGCATGACCATGAAATGATCTGATCCAAATGCGTGCTTCAGGCCATCATTTTTTTGGTCATGTCTGACTCTTTGTGATCCCTTTTGAGATTTTCTTGGCAGAGATACTGGAGTGGTTTGCTATTTGCTTTTTCACTCATTTTATGGATGAGGAACTGAGGCAAACAGGATTAAGTGACTTGCCCAGGGCCACACAGCTAGGAAGTGTCTGAGGCCAGACTTGAATTCAGGAAGAGGAGTTTTCTTGACTCAAGGCCCTGCCCTCTACTGTGCCATGTAGTCACAGGTGTATGCTAGCTTCCCATCATCCGCTGGGCTCTGAAGGTGGAAAAAGGGAAAAGGATACTAAGAGTCACAGTTCTTAGAGGGCATGCAGGGAGTCATTGAACTGTTTTTGCTCTTAACCTGTGATCTGTATCCAGGTTTCTCTAATAGTTGAGATGCTAATAGAGAAACTGAAGCTGATCCACCGTGATGGTCTCCCTGTAGCTAAACCAGAAGACAAAAGGCTCTCCTCACAAGGTTGAATAAAGGCTTGGCATTTGTTTCACCATTACCCTAAGGCAACAAGAAAGAGGAGTCATCTCGTGTTGCACTATTCACAATGTGCAAAACAAGCTATGAAGGAGATGATTGATTGCTTACTGTGCTGCAGTAACCTGTATAGAACATGACAAGATCTTCTACGCTGTCAGCATCCATGCATCTTAATATTGAATAATGTCAGTGTGACAGTGGTCATGGATGAGAAGGATGAAGTTGGAAAATACAGCTTAGAATCCAGGAAGGACAAAGGACAAAAATCTTGTTGACAGGTTGAAGGGTGCTGGATACAGGAAGCACCACATGATTTCATAGAAATAGGGTATATCTTAACAGAAGGAATAACTCTTTAAAGAAATTGCAGTCATTTCAGAATAAACTATTTCTCGGCTGTCAGATCATTATCTGGTTAGAGCATAGTTCAACATAAAAGCCAAATTACAGGAAAAGGTAAAGATGAAGACATTGTACATAATACTATTCATGCAGCTCTAACCTGAACTATTTATAAACTTCATAAAAAGGAAAGTGGATCCTAGAAAATAGAAATAATGCAAACCAGTTAGCACAAAGAACAAATAGCAGTCTCTAGGTATCACCTCTCTTAGCAGAGAGTTAATCGTTTTACCAAGTGGACAGACAAGGCAGCCAAAGGCAACACTGATTTGGAATACATTTGCATATGTTATAGAGAAGTATGAAGAAGACTATAAATAGTATCTCCTCATAAAATAGCAAGAAAAAATTTATTTTGAGAAAATGAGTCTTCATAGAGATTGGTACAAGATGTAGCTATGCTAGATCATTTGTAGATGAGACTGGAAAGAGGGCAACAATAATAGCTAATAATAATAGCTAACATTTATGTAGTGCTTACCATGTGCCAGGCACCATGCTAAGTGCTTTACAGTTCATAGCAATGGCACTTAAGATGAGGTTGGAACAGAGACATAGTCTGGCCTGAAGACAGGTGCTGTGGATATTTCAATTTTAAAGGGATTTTTAAGTTATCTCAAAGAATGAAAGGTTCCAGAAGATTGAAAAAAAATACAGATTTTACTTTTCCCCAAAAAAGGTAACCAAGAAGAAAATGGTATGAAGTTATCTAAGTTAGGAAATTCTGTAAGTTGAATGGAAGTGCAGATGACACAAAGTTGGGGAAGAGCTAACACACTGAATGGCAGTTCTAGGATCCCCAAATCTCTTAAGACTTAAAACCATGAAGATTGCATTTGTCCATATTAAATTTAAAGCCCTATGCTTGGGATCAAAAAAGCCAGTTGCACAGATCGATATGAGGAATGTATAACAACATAACAGTTCATGTAAGAAAGACTTGGAGGTTTTAGTAAAGGGTAAACTCAGTGTAGGTCAAGAAATAGCTCAAACAACTGACATGCTCTTAGTCTGACTTAGCAGAAGCCTAGTACCCAGAGTCAGGGAGGCGATTGCCTGCCTATTCTGTACCCTAACCCACCTTGTCTTGGCTGTCAGTTTCCGTTTAGGTACTGCATTTTAGGGAGGACATTGGCAGACTGGAGTGCACAAATGGGGGGTGGTGAGATGGCTCAGTTGGTGAAGGAGTTGGGAACCAGGCCACTTAGAAGCATCTGCTGAAGCAACTAAGTATGTTTAGCTTCTAGAAGAGAATTCAGGGTCATGAAGAGTTGGACATTACTTAAAATGACAACAGCAATAAAAGCATGAGTTAATAACAGACATGCTTTCTCAAATGATTTTTTCTATAACAGATAAAATCTTGTCCTCATATTTCTTGCTGAAATGATTAAGAATATATAATTCTGCTGTCTGATATTTTTTAATGAAGCAGTTGACCCAGTACGATAAGATACAGCTTTGAAGGCCTTCCTTAATAAGTCCTAAACATATGTTATAATTATATAACATTCTCATAGATACAGTTATGAAAACAATTTTGTTCAGTGATACATGGAATAATTGAACCCAAGGTAGGTGTGAATTCTGATTACCAAGCATATGGAAGGTAGCCAGAACAGTGTTCAAACAAAGGACAAATTCCAAGTGATGGTGAACTTCTCCAATATTCATGGCTGCCGTTCTTCCAGGTTTGTAAACTTAAAATAGTCCTCAGCACTTTGCTTTTAGCTCACATTTCATCCTCACGACATCTTGCTTCCCTTCCTATTTGCCCACATGGCCACCATCCTAGATTCATGCCAACAAAAATAAGAGAAAAAAATGGACATTCTCAGTGTTATATTTGTACCTCTGAAGTATTAAAAGAACTAAAAGAAGGCCTTCCAGTGGTTAATTGATGGAAGAATTATAGAAGACATAGGCAAGAATTACATGCACAAGATTGGAAGGCATAAATGGTATTGTAATCTGAATTGGTGGAGGGACTATCCATGTTGGTGAAGCACAGATTATAGGACATTAGCATCAGTTCTAATTTAGAAAATATATGCTTGTATTTTAAACAAGTCACTGCAAGGTGCAAAAAGTTAACAAAAACACATTTGTAGAAAAGAAAAATAGTGGCAAATATATTGTCATGTTACATTTATTTAGCAAAATAAACATAAGGTATAATTGGATTTCATGTTAGAATTATGGTGACCAAAAGCCACAATACTTTTCCTTCTGTTGTGTACTCTGTAATATCATATATTATGTAATAAATACTACATACCCTGCTTTTCTGTGCTTCTATCTGTTTTCTTTTGTTCTCGGCTTTGCACTTTTTATTTTTTTCCCTCCCTCTCCCCACCCCATCCTAGAGAAGGCTACCATTAGACACAAATGGGTATGTGTGGGTGTGTGTGCACATTTGTGTGTGTGGGCATGTAAAACTATACTATACATACTTCCCTATCAGTTCTTTCTCTGGATGTGGGTAGCATCTTCCTTCATAGATCCTTTGTAGTCGATTTGACTAAGTCATTCACAGTTGTTCTTAGAGCAGTATTGCTTTACTGTGTACAATGTTCTCTTTGTTCTGCTCATTTCTCTCTTCATTATCCTTTTTCAAAAAGAACCCAAAGACCATTTTAAAATCTGACATGAACTTGAAAATCATAAGCTAACTGTTATTTTAAAGTCGTAGACTTGGAGCCAATTTAGCTTAAGTAGATGGTTATTGTCTCTCTTGTTATAAGCCAAGTGTTATTTATCCCACTTTTCCCTACATAAAAATAATTCTGTGTGGGTCCTAAAATTTGAAATTTGATAAGGAGGGTACTCAAACTCATATCTGACTGCAGTTGTAATATGAAAGAGTGTATATGTGTGTGTATACATATATATTTGTTTTCCTCTTTTTCAGCACGCAGAAATAAAAGAAAAGGAAGAGAAAATTAGGAAGCATGAAGAGAACGAGACAAGGCTCACCATGCAAATAACAGCTTTGAATGAGAATTTGGGCACGGTAAAGAAAGAATGGCAGGCCAGCCAGCGGAGAGTTAGTGAGCTAGAGAAACAGATAGATGACCTACGGGGCGAAATTGCAGTATTGGAAGCAACTATTCAGAATAATCAAGATGAAAGGAGAGCACTGTTGGAAAGGTGATTAAATTATCCTATTTGGGGAAAATGTACTTTATGATTGATTAAAATGAATATGCTGTCATCTTCTAATCACATATTATGTAGGGGGAAAAAAACAAAAACAAGCCCCTACTGATAATAAATCACCATTTAAAACTGAAAATAACTTGGAGTAAATAATGAATGTTTAATTTCAATGATTTTTTAGTTACTTCAGGAGTCCCTTTTCTATTTCATGGGCTCTTTTAAAGTCTTTGTAACTATCTAATTATATCTTCATTATCCATCTTCAGGTGTCTCAAAAGTGAGGGCGAAATAGAGAAGCTTCAAGCCAAAGTACTAGAATTGCAGAGAAAACTGGACAATACAACTGCAGCAGTGCAGGAATTAGGCAGAGAAAATCAGTCTTTACAGGTAAGTCGTGGGGTGGGAAGTCATGCTGAGTGGGCCATTCCTTCTGATTTCACAGAGAGTGCCATTTTCTGAAGGAGACTGGTTACTTTGGCTGCTGTTTGAAAATTCATTCAACACATTGAACATCCTGTGTTAAGTGTGGTGAGAGATTCAGAAAAGACACTTTGAAAAATAGGGGATTCGGAAAGATAATGCTGCCTTCCCTCAAGGTTTAGGTGGTTTAGGTGGATAGATAAGACAGTGATCTGGGCATGTTAAATCAGTCCTTTCATCCAGAGGAGGAAAAGTGACATGTGATCCACTCGTGCAGACTCTGTTTCCACAGGAATTCTACTGAATCTTTGTGTTTTTAACATTACCTGACTGACTCAAGATTCGTGCATTTATCTGGCTCTCTTTAAAGTTCACACGACCCCTAATGTCTCTGGGCCATCTAGTGGTTGAGCTGCTTCCTGTTGCCATGTGTTATAGGGAATCGGGATGGAATAGCGGACAGGGAGCAAGCCTGAGTTAGGGAACCTGATTTAAACCCTGACATTCTGGCTTTGTGACCCTAAGCAA
The DNA here is from genome assembly GCF_003287225.1 of Phascolarctos cinereus. Taxonomy (NCBI): domain Eukaryota; kingdom Metazoa; phylum Chordata; class Mammalia; order Diprotodontia; family Phascolarctidae; genus Phascolarctos; species Phascolarctos cinereus. Next base: position 261,753,988 of record NW_027555514.1, on the reverse strand, counting down.
ATCACTTCACCTCACACTCAAGGCAGCTGTTAAAGAGCCGTTGATTGGCATGGATAACTCCCTAGGAGTTCCCAGTCCCAATGGGCCCTCAATTTCTGACTAAAGCAAAGTGCCCCCAGCTCTGTGGGCACTGGAGAATTAGATCAGAAAGAAGTCTCCAGAAGACTTTTCTGGTCCAGGCCTCTCCTTTGATAGAAGGGGAACTCGAGACCCATTGTCAAGGTTTTGTAGACAGTTCGTGGACCAGCAGGTACTGGAGCTCGGGCCCTCTGCCAATCCAGCACATGTCCACTGTACTTTACTACTTAGATATCAAGGTCTCCTTGAGAATATCAAAAGGCAGTACAGAATTGAGTGCCAGTGAGGGCTAGGGGGCAATTAGTGATAATTCATAGGGGAGAATGAAAGAGCAGCTATGAAGCTATACTTTTTTCCATAGCAGGCTAGACAGCTGAGAAACTCTGCTATGATGGCAGGTGGAGGGCAAGCAACCAGGCCGAGGTCAGGCCCTGGGTTTGAGTGGGGAAAGGAGGCTCTTTTCAGCATGAGACTAGATAGCTCCTGTTAATTAGTCAGTCTTAGCTTTGGTCAGGAACTGCATCTGGCGCTTTGAATTTCTGATTTCCTTCATGCATATTCAGATAGTTCCTGACCTTACACTCCCAATATGCCTAAGTCCCTCGCATATGAAAAGCTGCTCCAGAGCGGCTGTCCCAGACCAAAACTGGAATCACTCTGCCCCATCCCCACCTCCTCATCTTGTGTTCTTGCCTTTCCCCCTTAGCCTGCTGCCACCACTGCTGCAGTAAAACGTTCTGCCCCCATGTCTTACCTTGCCTTTAGGGCTGTTCCAGAGAGGGATGTGGGACATGGCAGACTGACAGTGATGGGAAAGGGAGGGGTAGACTCCTAGGCGCTCTTCTAGTAGTGGTCCCCCCTAGCAAAGTCCCTTCTTCCTGAACTATTTCCTGCCTGCCTTCCTGGGAATCAATTTGTGAATGGCAGAAGTGGCGTGGAAGGGGAAGATAGTTTGTCTTCTCAGTGTTTGTATGTGCATTGGTTGTTTGGAACTTGGAGCACATTTTCTCATGAAATCAATATTTTGTGTCGTGGTTGAATGCCAAGGGCAGCCTGCAGAAGCCTGTTTAAGCGCCTGAAGCTTAGTTCCGTACTGATTGTCTCATAGAACTTACACCCTAGACTTTGCTATATACTCCCAAGATCTTCAACTCTGAAATTCTTTTCTTTGACCACAGTCTACTTTCCTCCTGCCTCTCTCAATCCCTTGCTCCTCCTGGACCTAGTCCTTGTTATTTTAACCTCTAGACTTTCAGCCCTCTATTGTTTCCTAACCATCCTCCAAGGTCTAGCTCAAATTCTACCTCCTCCATCATGCTTTCCTTGATTTTCTGCTCCTTCCCAAGCCAGAAATAATCACTCCTTTGTCTGATCTCATAGTTATTTGTATTCTTCTTATGGTCTTGATTATATTCTGATTTTTGTTCATTGTATTTGTGTATACATATATATATATATATATATATATATATATATATATGTATATATCTATATCTATATCTATCTATCTGTCTGTCTGTGTGTCTGTCTGTCTATCTATCTATCTATCTATCTATCTATCTATCTATCTATCTATCTATCTATCTATTTTATCTTTCTCACTAGGTTGTAAGAACCTTAAAGGCAAGGACCATGTCTTATTTATCTTTGTATATTCTCCACCCCCTTGCACATAGTAGAGAAGTATTTGAATGAAGGAATGAAAGAATGAATGAATGAGTTGGTGGTTGCCACTATGCTACTGAGCAATTTTAGGGAAAATCTATTATGTGTGAATGTGATGTGTGATATTTGTTGAGAAAGACACACACGGGGGCAGCTAGGTGGCAAAGTGCGTAGAGCGCCGGCCCAGAAGTTAGGAGGACCCGAGTTCAAATCCAGCCGCAGACCAAACACTTGACACTTACTAGCTGTGTGACCCTGGACAAGTCACTTAACCCCAATTGCCTTTAAAAAAAAGAGAGAGAGACACACACACCCCCATATGTGTGTGCATATCCAGATACGTGTATGTGTATCTCCAAGTGTTTTTTTTTAAATAGATAGGTTTTTAGGAATAATCTGTTCTTTAAAATGGTTTATAGTTTTGCTTATGTCTATGTATGATTTTTTTTTTAGATCAAACATACACAAGCTTTAAATAGAAAATGGGCTGAAGATAATGAGGTACAGAACTGCATGGCCTGTGGAAAAGGCTTTTCAGTCACAGTGAGACGGGTATGTAAAGGAATTGTGCGTATATAAATGAGTGTCAGGAGACCTCCCCTCAGTGATAATAATATTTGATCAATAAAATAGCCCCATATCTGGATAGCACATTTTGACAGAAACTTACTGACGAATTTGAATTGGTGTACCCATACTTGATTTGGTTCCCTGTACCATTCACGTGATCTTGAGTATAGACTAGGATTTTGGAGTTCCACATTCAGTTATCTGCTTCGGTGCATTTCACTGGTTCCAGAATTTCCCGAGCCGGTGCTCCAGTGTAAAATCCAATCCCTTTGCCTGTCTGTCTGGAATAATGAAATTTTAGTTCATTGCATTATTTGAGAGAAAGTTTAGCTTGTGATTCTGAATGAAACAGAAATAAAATTGTATAGTGCGAGAGAGGAAAATCAAAGACTTCGTTTACATTTTATGAAGATGTGAAAGAAACAATTTTTCTATGTGACAGCACCCTTTATACCTAGAAGTGAGTGTACCTCCCTTACTGATGCCTTCCTAGTTTTCTATTGGAAGTTTAATTTCTCTTGTTTCTCTCATTCGCAGCATCATTGTAGACAGTGTGGAAATATCTTTTGTGCTGAATGTTCAGCCAAAAATGCCTTAACTCCTTCTTCCAAGAAGCCTGTTCGTGTCTGTGATGCGTGTTTCAATGACTTACAAGGATAACTAGTTATCGTGTTCATCAAACAAGATTACACTAACATTAGAGTTTTAATAAATGCACTTCAAAGAGTACTTGTACTACTATGTGGTTTGGACAGTGGTTGTGATACTTGGCAAAATCAGTATATTTTGAAATGTTTATTAATATCCAGTAAAACTCTTCTATTTTTGTGAGACTTGGGCTCATCACCTGTTGCTTTCTTTCCACTTACCCTGAAAACAGCTTTCATGCCTAGTTTAGAATTATCTAGTTAAATGTAAATAAATTTTGAACAGAGAATATCAATGTATTTTTTTAAAACATAATTTCATTGCTCACAAACATTTATGTAATCTCACAGCTTCTTTTCTACTTTCTCCAAAAGCTAAATTACAGAAATGTACAAGGATTCAGTATAGCAAATGTTTGTTTTTGTTGCACATTACCATCCTCCTTGTTCATGTGCATCAAACGTCTCCTCTACAAAATCATGCACAATACCATGAAACTTGCCAAACCCCTTTTACTCTTGTATCATTTACACAATAGCCTGGTTGTACCATTTTTATGTTGAAAAAATGTTGCTTGGGTATTTTAAATACACTGTATGTTAAGAAGACTCTTTGCCACAAATTCAAGCCTGGTTTTTGTTTTATCCTGATTTACTCCTCTTACACTCATTTCATAGACTTCTGTGAAACCAATCCCTTGCTTTGTAATAGTTCGTGTCCTTGGGGAAATATTTGAAAGGTTGAGTATTTCTTTTGTCTAAAACATGTTTTTGTCTGTTTTTCCTCTTTCTATTTCTTAGCTCTTCTTTTCCTCTCTCCTGCCCTCCCCCTAAATAAGAATCTCACAAAGATCTCTCACTAATTGCTGAATAGAATATATGATATTACTAAATTGTGTTTACTTTCAATTTAGTCTTCTGAGAATAGCCAAATTATTTCCCGTAAGGAATATGAAATTCTCAATTCTGTAATACTTCAACTTTTAAAAATTATATTATTTCATATAATCACCCAAAACTATCAGTTAGGTATATGTCTGATTGACTCATAATTTTGCGTCTTAAAACTAGTAATTGGTATTGTTAGCCTATTTATTGAAAAATAAGTCACCACTGGTTAAGTGGTAAGGAAACATTAAATTTTCAATTATTTCATATTTTCTTTAGGTAATTAGTAGACAATTTTCAAAGTGATAACAGACCAACAAATTTTGATCCAGAATTTTGTTTTTGACTTGATCTGAGAAATCTTTTTACTTTGAAAAAAATGATGCATTATGGCTACCTTTGACAGAGACATTATTGCCCCAAATAAGTACATCAGTAAGTCCCAAAATTTGTAACCTGAGCTGAAATAGGAAGTGCTTATGTTATAGTGGAGAGGATGCTCAGCTTGCCTTAGATACCGGGGTTCTAGCTCAGCTCAGTCCCTGGACTGTCTCCTGGGTGAGCTCACATAAGTTAGTTAGCCTCTCTGGGCTTCTGTGACCTTACCAAAAGAATATACAGGATGAACTAGATGGTCTTGCAGATTTTAAGACTAATACATGCCTAGAGGAAGTCTGTGAATACTTTGGAGACTGAAAATAGATCTTTAATTTATTATATTGTTATAATGAGTCTGGAAATTATGGAATTTCCCAAGTTGAAGTTAGCCTCAGTTATTGACATTTCCTGGAAAAGAAAATGAGCACAGTGGGTAGAGTGCTGAATCTGGAACCATAAAGACCTGAGTTCTGATTTCACCCTCGACACTTAGTAGCTGTGTGACCCTGGGCAAGTCACCCTCTTTTGGCTGCAGTTTCTCATAAAATGAGGGGCTTAGACTCAGTGGCTTCTAAGGTCCCTTCCAGCTCTAAATCTATGATCCTATAATATGTAGCAATCAGAGAAAAGGTAAATTATTGATAACTAGGAAAAATTAGAACTAAGCAGTTTTTCTTTTGCAGTCAATATTTTCTAGGATTGTTTTCAAATATCATGCCAGAAATGATGTTACCTATATCTGAAATCTACACTGTAAAGGAGTATAGTTTTGCTTAGCTGTTAATGGAATCATGCATGTAAATCCTCTTGTCAATAATAATTAAATATATGGAATAAGCCCCTGAAAAAGGAAACAATCCTAAGCACTCAGGCAGATATGGACAAAGGAAATGCGTTGCTCAGTGTGAAAGATAGACTGACTAGAGAACTATTTACTCTGAATAGTTAAAATAGACCTTTTTTATTTTGAAAATCTCCCAGGTAGTTTTTACCTCTGATATCTATAACCAATACACACAGTGACGTTGGTATTATAGTGTTTAAGTCAAACAGAAGCGCACAGTATCACCGTTAGCATAGTTTTTAGAACAGTAAATATCGTGAAAATTCCTCAGGATAGATTCTTGGTCCCCTTCCTCCCTTGCTATGGGATGCACTGAATGCCTCTTCCCTCTTTCATTAGAAAAATAACATGGAGACTATTACAGAAATGCTTTTACAAAAGTGTGTAATCTGACTGCTTTTCTTGTTTCCATCAATGTCCTAAGGTTCCTTGTGCTTTCTCTGAGCTAGTGATGCTGATGTTGTTGTCACTGCCACATAGCTTTCTGTTCTTAATTCACGAACCTAAGATGTTTTTAAAACAAAAGGAAATTTTCCCCTTGAAAAAGATGAAAATATGCTCCTAGGCTGCATATTTCAAATGTGGCTGCTAGGCTCCATTCTTGTGTCTGTGAGTTAGAGTTGGAAGATCTGTGATTTGGCAGTAATGCAAAGCAGGCTGGAAAACTTCAAATCCAGACACAGAAGAGCTGTTTTTTTTTTAAAAAAAAAAAAAAAGAAAAAAGTAAAGAAAAAGGCAGGCCTTGCTGGTCTAGTGTATGCCAGACTGTACCTGTAGAACTTTTGTAGAAAAAAGACTAAAAATGCTGCTTGTACAGGATTTGTTTCTTTTGTAAGGAAAAAAAGGGTGGGGTGGGGTGGGGGTGGGGGGAAATAAACAGAAGACCTCAGTGCAGGATATGAATAGCATTTTGTTTCAACTACCTCTCTGTGGAATTGAGCTAGTTTTGAGTAGGGCTTCCTCACAGTAGTGTTACATAGTAATTGCCGAAAATGTTTGTATCCCATTACCCTGAAAGAGGTGATTCTTGGTGATTATTTTTAAATTGTACAGTTTTGAGATTTGTAAAGCTAATTCTGTTTCTTTAACCCTGTCATAAAGATGTTTCTTTTTTCCTTGAGTAAAGAGCAGATTATTATCACACACTTTGATAATTGTGGTCTGTGTGACCACAGCGAATTTTATATGCACTTTGGTTATTAAACCACAAATACTTATCATCCACAAGATTAAATGTGCCATTAATTTAGCATTCCTAGACACAAGCTTGACGAATGGTATTTTTAATGCAAGCGTGCCACACATTATCCTGTCTTAATTGCCATTTGCCTAGATTCTAATTTTTCATTATCATTGCAGATGTGAATATTGTGCATAGACCTATGGAATTTATGTAAACATGTATCAAATAGAATTGGAAATAACTAAGTTCTTGCTGTGTGCAGACTGGTAACACAGTGCAGTTACGTGTCCATGACATGTACTTCTGGAAACTGGATCATGCTCATCTGTAGATGGGTTTGCATGGATTGTTTATCTGATTTTTTTGTTTCTTAAGTTGTGTGGTATGTACTCCTTGTGATCATGTGCTGGTGCCTTATATTGTGGAAGAGTTTAGTTCAGCGTGCACTGTACTACCTGAACTCAGGATCGGATGGCAATTGATTCGAATTGTACCTACCAGTAACCCCAAATGGTGGTACGTGATTCTGTACAAAGAGCGTTGGAAGGAGACTTGTTGTGTTGTTGCATTTGGTTTTTAATCTGTTAAAAGAATATTAATAAAAACCCTCTTTCTAGCAGTTGTGGTCTATGATAACATATGGTCTTTCCTCAACATGACAAAATGAGACAATAGGGAATTTGTTCTGAAGTAATTTATTTACCAATAGAATAGGAACACAGTACACTTGGAAGTCAGCATTGGGGTTTTTGTTTTTATTTCAACTCTAGTAGAAGTTAAATGCATGCTTTTAAGAGGCATGATTCATTTCCTTCATCGTATGGTTCATCTGTCCCATTCTGCTTTGTGCTCTTTGCTTTCCTCCATGGATCATTGTATAAAATGCCAAGAAATCAGTGAAAACCCTTCATTTCATGCTGTACGTTTGTAAGAGGTTGCCCATTTGCCCACCTCTGTTTCAAAATGGAGTGCCTGTTTGAGATACTGTTTCCACAAAAGGGAGATCTTTTGGCTGCCTGATTTTTGGCCGCAAGGTGTTATCTACTGATACGTTGTAGAGTATTCCTTAAAAGTAAGTTAGAATTTCCATTTTGGTGTTTGCAAAAGTCTTTGTATACAACCTGTTGCTGAAAAGTTAAAGATTTTCTTTTAAACATGTATTTTTCCCTTTTTGGGTGGAATGAAACTGGGAAAACCAACCCTTCATATGTTACATAAATATGATTCATAGAATCATAGGGCTTGAAGAGACCTTAAGAGATCATCTGGTAAGTGCCCTCTCTCTGAGTAGGCCTGTACCTAAATGACATGTTTGAGATGTTTCCTCAGCAATAAGAACATTTACACTTTTCCATAACAATCTCCAATGAAGCAAAACTTCCTTTGGCAATGCATCCAAACCCTACAGCTCTGTTTGTCAGTGACTACAGAAGAACCTCTCATTACCACCCACACAATATCCCTACATATTTGAACACTGTTCTCCCTTTTTATTTTATTTTTTCATTCTGAGTAAACAACACCTTTTTTTCTTTAATCATTGCTACTCTCTAGAATAGATTTTTCTGTTTTCAGTTGATGGGTCCAGATACTGAAAACTGTAAAGGCCCAACACCTTTGAAATACAGTGTTTACGTGCTATTTTCCCATTTCAATTCCTCATTTGGTTGTTGTAAGCCATAAATGAGAAAATGGGATGAGATGTGTGTGTGTGTGTGTGTATGTGTGTGTGTATATATATGTGCACACATACATATACATCCCAGTATTTTACAAACTTAAAAGCACCATATGCATGTCAATTACTAGTATATCCCTTACATCACCTTGCTTTCCTTTATCTAGGATTCTGTATCAAACATTTACTTATGAGACACCATGGTACAGTGCAGTGGTTCTCTTAACTTTTGGGACTTAGGACTCTATGCTCTAAAAATTATAAAGGCCCCCAAAGAGCTTTAGTTTACATGGATTATATCTATCAGTACTTGCTGCATTGGAAATTAAAATTTCTTCTTATTTTTGACTTGGCCCCCTGGCCCCCTAGAAGAGGCCCAGGGGTCCCTAGAGGACACTTGGTGACCCACCAGTATAGTGGAAAGAGGCTTAGACTTAGACCCAGGTTTAGGTCCCATTTCTGATATTAGTCTGTTGACTTAAGCCACTTAATCATGCTGAGCCTCAGTTTCCTCATCTGTAAAAGGACCATGATAGCTTTACTACCCTACAGTGTTGTGAGAATGAAATAAGATAATGCATGTAGATTGGTCTACAAACCTGAAAACACTATATAAACATCAATTATAAAGTTAACGTCCACCAACAACCTGCAAATTAGTCAGATAGGTACCACCAAGACCCATTTTTATTTGTGTGAAGTTTTTTTGTTTGTTTTTTTTAACCCAAGTTAATTACTTCACATAGACCGCTCCATATAGCCATCCTTGTCCACATCTTCAACTCTTCATCTGCTATCTAGTTTTCCAACTACCTTCACGTGACCAACAAACTTGCTGTGACAGTGCCATGTCCTGAATTAAGACCCTTGTGGAATTGCATCTGATATCTTCTGGGAGGGGTGTGTATCTTTAACTTTTTTTTGGCCAGGCAATTGGGGTTAAGTGACTTGCCTAAGGTCACACAGCTAGTAAGTGTCAGGTGTCTGAGGCCAGATTTGAACTCAGGTCCTCCTGACTCCCAGGGCTGGTGCTTTATCTGCTGTGACACCTAGCTTCCCCTATCTTTAACTTTCCAACATTTTCGTGTCTTCATTTTATAGCAGTATGTTTCAAACTTTCTTAAGGCCAGCTGCATTGTTAGAGGGATTTTTCTCACTTGGAGTTCCCTACACCAATGAAATGTGCCATACTATGTCCCCTCCCTGAATAACGGCAGCTGGGTGGCACAGTGAGCAGAGTCCTTGACCTGGAGTCAGGAAGAGCTCAGTTGAAATTCAACCTTAAATACTTAACTGGCTGCGTAACCCTGGGCAGGTCCCTTAACCTTTGCCTCAGTTTCTCACTTTACAAGGCTTAAGGCACTCTATAAATGCAAGGTATTATTATAGTTAGTAGTGTGCAAGCATATTTGATTCTTGATTTTGGTCTAATTGAATTTTTATGGTCTATAAAATAAATGGAAAAAGTAATATCAACAATAAGTAGCTTTTTTCTATTAAAAGCAAAATAGAGTTATGTTGAAGAAAAGGAATATATTGGAATGACCTTCAAAGTGATCAAAAAAGTTTGATGACATGGATGAAAACATTCAAGTTGTGCTTGAAAAACTTAATTTTCTTTCAAGAGAAGTAAGTTCAGTTTTCTGATTCATTCATTGGGGTCATAGAAGGGGCTTCAAAGGTCACCTAGTACCCTCTCATTTTACAGGTGAAAAAACTGAGGCCTAGCAGATTGTGACTTGCCCAAGGTCACACATAGTAAGCAGCAGAACCCAGGTCCTCTCCCTCCCAAGCCTGGGTTCTTTTTCACTGGACCCTAATTGTGTGAACATTTTTTTTTTAACCTGAAATACACAAAATGAATAAATGTGAGCAACTTTTGAGAAATGAGGATTGTATGTCCATGTAATTCTGGGTAGGAAGTGTGGGCCATCCCTCTTGTTTAATTTTTCATATCTAAGGCACCAAGTTTAAAATAAAAATGACCGATGTTTGAGGGTTTGCAGAGCAAGGCCATGCATGAATAGCATTCCTTTCTTAGTTATCCATTGTGCTAGAAGAGGAGTGGTCAAAATAAGGGCTTCTTAAACTTTTTCCACTCATGACTCACAGTTTCAAAAGCGCTGGTCAAAATAGCAGATGAGGAAACTGAGGCTCAGAGACTTTAAATGACTTAGGCCAATAAACCACTGTCAGAAATGGGATTTGAACCTAGGACTCTCCTAACTCTAGGCCTTTTCCTACTGTCCAGCTGTTCTCAAAGTGTGATCTGGGGACTCCTGGGGTTCTTAGCCTTTCTTGTGTGTCATGGATTGCTTTGTCAGTTTAGTTAAGATTATGGGCCTCTTGTCAGAATAATGTTTTTAAATTCGTAAAATACATAGGATTACAAATGAAACCAATTATATTGAAATAGTTGTCACATATGTGTGTATACACACACACACACACACACACACACATACACATATAAATAATATATCATTTTTTTAAAAAAAAGGTTCATGGACCTCAAATTAAGAACCCCTGGTTTAGAGACAGAGGCGCTTCCACTATTTCTTTGTGTCGCACTGTTCAATTTTTAATCTTAACTGGACATCTTTCAAGGCTAATGGAAATATTACCAAATATTCTGAAAGTCAGAATGCTTTTCACTGGGATCTCCCAGAATGTTTCCATCTTTATAACCTCTACTCTGCTGATTTTCTTGAACCAAATCTTCATATTCCACAGTACCACTATATCTTCACAGTTGATCATGGGGGGAAGGTTATAATAACTTTGTAAAAATGATAATTTAAACCTAAATACATAAAAAGTTAGATGAAGCATGCTGTAATGCATAAAAGTTGACCTTGAAGACAGGAAACCCAAGGGTGACACATAGTGGCTGCCCAGCTTTGACCAAATCACTTAAAAGTCTCAAGTGCCCTAGGCAGCCCCCTTAGACTAACTTATAGAGAAGGTAGAGTTGGCAGAGGGCGTGTCCTCATTCTATGCCAATGAAATCACAGGAGCAGCCTCTATCAGTAGATAAAAAGTTATAGCAAATACAGTCATTGTATTCTGGCCCCTAGATCTCAGAGGATTCTGTAGACAAAGTGAAGGAGGATTTCTTTGTCTCATATCTCTTCATGAAGCTAGAGGTTGCCATTTGAATTTGTGCCATCCATGTTTTCTGTAAGAGTGGAAAAAAAAACTGCTTTATCACAGGAGGATTCTGGGAGGATGGTGGAGTAAATCTACTTAGCTCTCCCAAATTCCCTCACAATAGGGCCTCAAAGAAAATCTTAGAGCATCAGAAGTAATTGAAAGTTGGGGTAAAACAGTCGTTCAGCCTAAGATGATTTAGGAGGATGTTTGGAAAGACCTGACCTCCCCCAGTGTGTGGTCTATTGAAGAGTAGATACCTCCAGGCAGATTTGGCTGCATCAACAAACAATGAGCCCTGGGGGCAGCCCAGATAGAGCTCAGAAAACAACAGCATGACAAAAGCCTGAAGCCTGAGACATTATCTCCACACCCCAGGAGCAGAGTCCAACTCTAACATTAACAACCAAGAGAGAAGCTGCAACAATAAATAAAATATATGAATGAATGAATAAAATAAAATAAAATTGAGTTAAGCAGAAGAACCCTACCACAGATAGAAGGGGAAAACAACAAATATTGGAGGGAATGGGGAAAAATTAGGACTTAATACAGTTGGTGGAATTGTGAACTGATCCAACCATTTTGAAGAACAATCTGGAATTATGCCCAAAGAGTTATAAAACCGCATGTACTTCTTGACCCAGAAATACCACTATTAGGTCTGATTCTCAAGGAAATTAAGGAAAAAGGAAAAGAACCTATATATTTATAGCAGCTCTCTTTATGGTGGTAAAGAACTAGAAATTGAGGAGATGCCCATCAGTTAGGGAATGGCTGAACAAGTTGTGGTGTGTGATTGTTTTGCAATCCTACTGTGTTATAAGAAATGATGAGCAGGTTGATTTTTGAAAAACATGTAAAGATTTGCATGAAACAATGAAGAGTGAAATGAGCAGAACTAAGAGAACATTGTATACAGCAACAGCAATATTATTAAAAGAACTGACTAAATTTAAAAAATTAATTTATTTGATTATCATTTAATTATTAATAAATTAATTTGTATATCAATGGTATGTATGAATATATATATAAATTTTATATAGAATTTAATCACATTAATTAAAATTTTTATTTAATGAATAGAATTATTTAATTATTATATTAATTTAAAATTAAAAGAAAAACTGACTAAAGAATGTGAATGACTAAATTATTCTGAGTATTACAAATATTCAAATCAACTATGGGGGACCTATGAAGAAAGATGCTGTCTACCTCCAGAGAAAGAACTGATAAATAGAAGTATGCATAGTATGGTTTTACATATATACATACATATGTATATGTATATATAAATACGTGTGTGTGTGAAAAATGGTGGCCTTCTCTAGTGAGGGATGGGGAAGGAGGGAGGGAGATAGTTTGGAATTTAGAATGTAACAAAAAATGAATTTTTTAAAAGTAAGATAACAAATCCTTTTTTAATAGGATCAAACTAGCAGTCTCACATTTTTATTTGGATCCATGTTTTCCTATATATTTATACTTTAAAACCAATATACACTAAACTCTGTAGCACTTTTTTTTTTTTTGGTCTGTACCTGTGGTTCCATCTAGGTAGAGGATGCTAGGTATATACCATTGCAGGACAGCCACTCTCACTGAAACAGGGCTACTTAGGGGAGTGGGGGGGGAGTTAAGTGACCTATCCAAGTTCCCATAGTCCCTCTGGGTCAAAGGTGGGACTTGAACCTAGTTCTTGACAGTAAGGCTAGCTATGCACCCACTCCGCTATGCTTTCTCTCCCTTAGTCCACTTCATGTTTTCTTTCATGTTATGCATTGTGATGACACAGAATCCCTTTGTAAACATGAATTCATGCAAAGTAGATAAATTTGAAAATGCCACAATGAAGATCACATGGAGAAAGCAATAATAAAGGATTTTTTAAGCACCGAGAAAATGAATGGTGTGGAAAAAGAATAGAGATAGAAATCCTAGCATGTACTAGGACTCGGCAGTAATCTCAAGGAATTGATTTTTCATGAATAATGGATTCTTTTGTTTATTGTAGGAGTTCCTACGCAGCTGAGTGTCTAAACCTATATCTCCCCAACTGGAAACCCCAACCAACATTTGGCATTATCTGGAGGTAGGTCAGTTACTGGGATCATGGAATTTTGCTAAGTGGTGAGCAGATAAACCAAGGGAACAGATTTGTAGGACTTTCCAAGAATGGGAAACTGACTTGAGTGGATAGGACACTATGGTCCATCTGTATGAAACAGAATTTGAACCCACCAAAAAAGGGCCAGCTCCCTTCTGTCCCCTTGCCAAAATGCTCCTCTTGTTCTTCATAAAATTTAAAATAAAGATGTTTTGGGTGGATTCTTTATTCATGGAAAATCTGAAAATCAGAAGTGAATAATTAAATTAATTAATAATAATTAAGTGAAAGACTTACTTTGGCTGTTTCCGTTTGTGCTTGCAACAAGAAAGCTGCTATACATTGTTGATAACGGTTTTTGTGTTGTAGAAGGAAAGCATTTCTTAGCCCAAAGACTAGAAAGAGACATTTACAGTGACATGTTCAGCTCATTATTCAGTAATAAAAACAGAATAGTTTCCTGGTTGCTCCTTTGGGGGTTTGTTTGGGGGAAGTTGGGGATGGTGGAAGGTTTTCAAGATGGTGCAGGTAGAGAAAGTCACCTTAGAACTATGAATGATGTCTGAGTTGTGAGGAAATGTCGTTTATAGGGTCACAGACTTAGAGCTGAAAAGAACCTATGAGACTGTTTAGTCCAAGGGTGGGGAACCTGCAGCCTTGAGGCCACATGTGACCCTCTAGGTCCTCAAGTGCATCTGTTTGACTGAATCCATGTGGCCCTCTAGGTCCTCAAGTGTGGCCCTTTGACTGAATCCAGGTTGATTTAGTCAAAGGCTGCACTTGAAGACCTAGAGGACCACATGTGGCCTCAAGGCCGCAGATTCCACGCCTCTAATCCAACCTCCTCATTTTGGAGTTGAGTCTGAGACTCAGAAAGGTTAAGTATCTTGACTAAGGTCACACAGGTAGGGCGTAACAGACCCAGAGGTCAAATGGTGGTCTTCTGATTCCAAAATTGGTGCTCTTTCCACTATACTGCATTGCTTCCCAATTTTCCATGCACATGATGGGAAATGGCCTGCTCTTCGTGGAACAAGGTATATACATATATACATACATATATACATACATATACATATACACACATATATATGCATGTACATACATGTATATGCATATATATATATTTAGGGTGAGGCAGTTGGGGTTAAGTGACTTGCACATGGTCACACAGCTAGTAAGTGTCAAGTGTCTAAGACCAGATTTGAACTCAGGTCTTCCTGACTCCAAGGCTGGAGTTCTATCCACTGTGCCACCTAGCTGCCCCAACAAGGTAGATATTTTAAGGCTAAGTTTCCACAGTAAAAATAATGTCCTATCAGGAAACAATCAATAGAGGGACAGAGATGATTCTCCCTCCCTATCACAGTCCCTTGCTTTCTTAAGAAAAAAGTAGGTGTCGAAACAAAGCATGACAATATGGTTCACACCATTGCCTCCTGAAAAACATGCACAGACGCAAATGAAGTTAGATATGAGAAGGCAAAACAGTGCTGGCAGAGCCTGTGTGTTGGAGACCATTTTATTCCCCAGCTGGCGTGTCAAAGACCATGCAGGATTCTATTCTGGGAGCAAATTCCTTTTACACAGCAGGAACTCTTTAAAATGCCTCTCTTGAATTATTGCTATGGGGAAAAATACATATATAAATCTCTCGGCCCATCCATCCTTTGTAGTCCATTTATTTTTAGAACCTAAGGAAGCAGGCCCAGTCCTTGGATTCTCAAGAGGTGTGAGTGCGGTCAGAGGGGTTGGACAGAAGACTGGTGGTTTTCTTAGTTGATCATTAATGCAGGGCTGCTCCCCTGACTTTCCTTTTACTGACTAAATATAATAAATTTAGTGATGATGGGGCTTCTTTGAGGCAGGACTGACTTTGAGTGGGAATATTGATTTCCATTATAAAATGTAATTGGCTGTCTCATCTGTGATTTGAAGTAAATGGTAGATTTTGAACAACATGGCTACATGATGCTTTCTCAGGGAGCAAAGGGAATTTACAAAATAGCCTTTCTAAATGATGGAGTAGAGAAGCACATATACCTAAGGGTCCATTTTTATTATGTATCCTGTCTGATCAGCTGGAATCTTGGGAGGGGAGAGAAGACAAAGGTGAAAGAACTGTCATTCCTCAAATAAAAAAAAACACCCAATGGGTGGAAATATGGCAAAAGGAGGAGTTCCTGCATATAAATAAAGGTACAAAAGGGGCTATGTATACAGTTGTCTTCATGTGACCAATTATGACCAATTTCCATTAAAAGTCAAGGCCCAGAAATTGAATTTGTTCTAATGATGGTCTGGTTGAACTCTTCTTCCTTACTGTGTCTCATGGCTTCCAACACATCTTCGAGCGTCATATTTTTGCATGGACCAAAAGTCTTAACTGGCCTAATGTTAAGTAAATTACTGACTAGGGTATATGGTTCCTCGTGTTATATACGATGCCCTCCAATTTAATTCATCACATATATTGCGTCTACCATGAGCAAGAGAAATATGGCGTATTGGATAGAGGATTAGTCTTGGAGTCCAAAACATGATTTGGACCTGTGTTCAAGACCCAGTGTTGAAATATCTTAGCTATGTTACTCTGGGTAGTTCTCTTAAACTATCACTGTCTTAACTGATTGTCCACTAGTATGCTCTTGATGGCAGGAATGGCTTTTTTGCCTTTCTTGACAGTCTTGTGTTTAATGTTGTGCCTGGTAAATACTTAATGAATGTTTGTTGGCTGACTGTGAGGCATTGGGTTGGTTTGTTTGTTTTTGGGATGTTGGTCTAGGCCTAGTTTGTGCCCCATTGTTTTCCAGTTTTCCCAGCAGTTTTTTTCAAAGAGTGGGTTCTTATCCCAGAGGCTGGGGTCTTTGGGTTTATCAAACACTAGGTTACTATGGTCATTGACTACTGTCTTGTGTACTAACCTATTCCACTGATCCACCACTCTGTTTCTTAGCCGGTACCAGATGGTTTTGATGATTACTGCTTTATAATATAGTTTTAGATCTGGTACAGCCAGGCCACCTTCCTTTGTATTTTTTTTCATGAGCTCCCTTGATATCCTTGACCTTTTGTTCTTCCAGATGAATTTTGTTGTTATTTTTTTCTAGCTCTATCTAATAATTTTTTGATAGTTTGACTGATATGGCTGGTTTGTTTTATTTTGGACCAGATCTATGATTTCATTGGTATAGGAATTTAGGAGTAAAGAAATCTTCTACCGCTACATATCAGCACCTGCTCTGTACCTTAGAGTCTGAGAGAGTTGCTGGAGTGTGGATGGGGGGCAGGCACTGGCAGGCTAAATAATTTACCCAGAATCACACAAATATGTGTAAGAGGCAGGGCTTGAATCAGATCTCCCTGAGGCTGATACTATCTTTTGTGCAGTGCTTTCTGTCAATGGGTACTAGGGATAGAAACCAAAAAAAATCAGTCCCTACCCTCCAAGCTGAGGGACATTCTCCTGGGGAATGGTGATGGTTCAGTTTCACTGATTTGGTCCTCATTTTTTTTGGAGGCAATCAGGGTTAAGGGTCTTGCTCAGGGTCACACAGCTAGTAAGTGTCTGAGGCCAGATTTGAATTCAAATCCTCCCGACTCCTGGGCCAGTGCCCTATTCACTGTGCCACCTAGCTGCCCAGTTCTCATTTTTTTTTAAAGTCTCCTATTTAATCTACCAGGAGTGGGGAACCTTGGCCTGCTCTTTGATTGAATCCAGCCTTTACAGAGCAAATCCCCAAATAAAAGGATTTGTTCTGTGAGGTTTGAATTCTATCAAACAGCCACACTTGAGGACTTAGAAGTCCACATGTGGCCTCAAGGCCGCAGTTTCCCCACCCCTGAGACCATCTTGCTACGGTTGTTAGTTTAAACAAGGAATTCCTCAGAGGAGAGTCCTATACCATCCTGGGACTTTTTGTGTGTTAGCGAGTTCCAGGTATACCAGCTCATACACTGGAGAGCTATCTCCCTACTCCTTTCCTGTCTAACCCTTCTCATAAACAGGGAAAATGCTCCAGAGACATCCCCTCTGGTTCATCTAGGTTATTTAATCAGTTTGGGTTTGATCTCAACCATCAAGGATTTATGATTTGTTCAGTGTGGACACCCCCACCATTGATGTAGATGGCAGATGGAGCCTTCCTTACCAGATGGGCGGTCCTGATGCATTTGTACAAAATTTTTACCACCTGGTGGCCAACTCTGGTGTTCAATCTCGTTGGACGTAGCTAGACTAATAGAAATACCGTGGTGCTGTAGGTAGGGTACTGTAGACAGCAATAGAATGCATAGTCAGGCCCAGAATTATCTGGACTCAATAAGTTCAGATACTTAAGATCATATTCTAAAAATAAGTGACTTGTCCAGGGTCACAGTATGAGGCAGAAGGGAATGTTGAACCCGGGTCTTCCTGATTCCTGCGTCACCTTTCCTTTCACAGCACCATGCTACTTTTCATGCTTAGCCCCATATGACAAATGACAAAAATGAGACCTATGAATGAATGAGCTAGGTGTTGTAGCATAGTAACCACGCTGCTGAATGTGGAGTCTGGAATAGCTAGGTTCAGATCTCCATCTTTGGTACTTACTAGCTATCTAACCCTGGCCAACTCAATTAATTAATCTCTGAATCTCAGTTTCTTTATCTCTAAATTGAAGGGTTTGACTAGATGGCCTCTTAGGACAGCTAGATGGTGCCATAGTGCTAAGAGTGCTGGGCCTTAAATCATTAAGACTCATATTTGGGAGTTCAAATTTGGCCTCACACACTTACTATTAACCCTAGGCAAGTCACTTAACCCGGTTTACCTCTGTTTACTCATCTGTAAAAATGAGCTAGAGAAGAAAATGGCAGACCGCTCCAATATCTTTGCCAAGAAAACCCTAAATGGGGTCACAGAGAGTTGGACACAACTGAAAAATAAAAGATGGTCTCTGATGTCCCTTTCAGCTCTAAATCAGTGATCCTGCAGTCCTAAAGCAACAGATTCCAGATTCAATATCATATTAAATGACTCCTAATCTACCGCTCCTTCCCATTCACCACACCTGCATACCTGCAGATTCTAGAACTTCCCCTTATCCCATCACTCCACCTTGTAGGGCTTGTAAGATGTATCAATCACATTAGCATTGAAAGAAAAAAGTCAGATGGCCCAGTTCTATCTATAGGGGAGTGCAATCCAATTATATGCAATAATATGACGATTCATATTATGGCAGCTGTCAGATGTGGGTGTGGCCAATAGGCCGTTAACCAATGGAAAACTTTGATGACAAACAGAAGCAATGGCGCAAAGGCAGGAGGAGTCTACCTGATACATGGAGTGGGTCAATATTTTTAACCACCAGCCGGTCCAAAGGAATGGGTTGATCGAGTACCGTACAAGAACCACCTTCTTTAATCATCGCCTGCAGCTCAGGGGTAAGGGAAGGGCAGACTAAACCTATGTCTGAGCACCCAAGTTTCTGAAATGAAAGAAGGAGATGATTCAATAAATTCAAAATAACACACCCAAACCGTGACTTAACCCATGATTCTTTACATTGTAAATAGCCCTTTTAGGTGACATCTCAAAATATTATCTATGATGACTCCTGGATCCTGAGAATAACTAATTTCCCAATAATTTAAGTCCCAGCTAAAGTCTCACCTTTAGAAGAAGCCTGGACTCTGAGATTATCTCCAGTGTATATGGCCAATATCTTGGTTTGTTCAATTGTTTGCATGTTATCTCCCCCATTGGACCGTGAGCTCCTTGAAGGTAGGGACTGTTTTTGTGGTGTGTTTTGTTTTCCTTTTTTGTTTGCCTTTTGGCTTTTCTTTGTGTCTTTGGGATCTAACAGAGTGCCAGGTATACGGGCATTTGGTAGGGCTCAAAAAAAGGTTACTTCATTCATTGTCTTTTGAAATCCACGGTCACTGGATCTTCATTGCCATTACACTTAAGAGGAAGATTCCCTTCCTGATATTTTGATCCCTTTTGGAGTAAGATGGAAGGATGAAGAGGGAAGGAATGATTCTGGCTGTGCTACCTTTGGGATTTAGTCACCAGAGATGCTACCAATGGCACAGACTCCAGATAAACTCCAGACCCTAGAGTCTGCAAATTGTTGCAATCATTTTTAAAATAAGAGATGAGGCAATTTAAAAGAGATGGTAATCATCCTAATTTGCACAATGGAAATGAAATGCAAAACAGCACAAGAGAATGGCAATAATTTGCCTAGAAAATAATGGTATGGCTTATGGATGATTCCATGACATGAAAATTTTGGCCATGATGCTTCTTTCAAGCTCCAGTTGGTTTTGGCCATCATTGGCATGACATAGGCTGGCATTTAGAGTCCTTTATAATCTGGCTCCAACCTACTTGTTAAAGCTTACTTGTTAAAGTTCTGCCTCTCATGTACTCAAACTTCCAGATAACTGGGTTTGCCTCTTAATCCCCATATATGATGTTGTATCTCTATGCCTTTGTACAGAGATAACTGGTTGATTGGTACCAGACTGTTCCCTATGCCTGGGATGTTCTCCTCACCTCTACCTCCCCACATCCTTACCTCTACTTCCTCACCTCCACCTCTATCTCCTCCCCTCCCCCTCCTCAAATCCATTTCCTCACCTCTACCTCTACCTCTTCACTTCCACTTCCTAACCTCCATCTTACCTTCTCAACTCTACCTCCTCTTCTTCACCTCCCGCTCCTCAAATCCATTTCCTCACCTCCACTTCCTCTCCTCTACCTTCTCACCTCCACTTCTTGGAGCCCCTAGCTCCACTCAGTGCTCAACTCATGTTCCACCTTCTTCCCAAACTCTGTCTAATGTCTGAAATAATGAGTCCTCTCTCTCTGCCAAATTACTTTGAGGTTCCTTTGCATAAATTATGGACTTTACTGTACTGGTTGGCTCCCCTTCCACAAACACAGAATGTAAGTTCCTTGAGGGCAGGAAACGATTTCATTTTTGTCACCGTATTTCCAGGGTCCAGAGCCATGGCAGGTACATGGAAGGAATCAATTAATCAAAATGGGAAGGGGAGGCTGGTGGCTGGGATCTTCTTGCCTACAGATATAATTTCCCTTCCTTGATGTCATCCCCACTTTCATTCCAAAAGGACACTTTATCTAATAGATCATGAGCTTCTCCTCCCTTCTCATCTCTCGCCTCTCAGCTTGAGTTCTGGGGATGCTTTATTAAATGGGAAGATAGAAATCGGACAGGAAATTCTTGGTATGCCCTGTAACTAGAGTCAGAAAACAAGGTCAAGCTATGTAAATACTTCACTCCCTAAGCGACCTTGTGGTTTCATCAACCAGTTGCCTCCTATTAACTGTTCCATCCATCCCTGTAGGCCCGTCTTTCTTTTTTAGGCAGCAGTCTGACAGCTGGACAAATTAAACTATAGGTTTTCTGATTTCCAGCCACTTTGAGGTGACAATAGGCTTGGGACAGCTTCAGAGATTTCATTGGCTTGGCTGGGGAGACATAGCCGAGGAACAGAATGAGCACTGAGCACCTACTATGTGCCAACATGGTGTTAAACTCTTCATAAATATTATTTCATTTGGTCTTTGTACAACTCTACTATCCCCATTTTATAGTTGAGGAAACTGAGGCAGACATAAGGACACACAGCCAGTATGTGTAAGACTCTGGACTTGAACCCAGATCTTTCTGGCCTTGAGGCTGGCTTTCTATCCATTATCCCATGCTACCTTTCTTGAGGTGATGACTGAAGGAAAATATTGCCATGTTTTTCGGGAATACTAACATGTTTGGCTAATATTTGTGAGTTTCTTTCTTTTTTTTGGTATCAAAACCATATTTAATCCAGGATACTCCTCCTTTGACTATTGGTAGCAATTAAAAGTCTAAAGTGTTTAGGAGAGTCAGATCAGAGCTCTTTTCAAGTCACAGAATAATAGAATTTTATTTTATTTTATTTATTTTTTTAGGCAATTGGGGTTAAGTGACTTGCCCAGGGTCACGAAGCTAGTAAGTGTCAAGTGTTTGGTCTGAGGCCAGATTTGAACTCAGGTCCTCCTGACTTCAGGGTCAGCATTCTATCCACTGTGCCACCTAGCTGCCACCCCCCCCTTTTTTTTTTAGTGAGGCAGTTGGGGTTAAATGACTTGCCCAAGGTCATACAGCTAGTAAGCAGTCAAGGGTCTAAGCCCATATTTGAGCGCAGGTGCTCCTGATTCCAGGGCAGGTGGTGAATCCTAACTATACTCTCTGCCTTGAGTACTCTGAATGGGATTTGTCCTGAGTGCTCTTCTGTGATGAATACCACTATGTTCCACAAATTAATCATGGTGGTTTGGAAATCTTGGTTAAACTGGGTATCTGTTTTGTTGATTTCCAGCTACAGAACTGAAAGCTGCATTTAAGACCTTAAATCTCTCCTCAGGGGTAGCTAGGTGGTGCAGTGGATAGAGCACTGGCCCTGGATTCAGGAGGACCTCAGTTCAAATCCTGCCTCAGACACATAACACTTACTAGCTGTGTGACCCTGGGCAAGTCACTTAAACCCATTGCCTAACCCCCCCCCAAAATCAACTAAATCTCTCCTCAGCCTCAGTTTCCTCATCTGTAATAAGAGGGGGTTAGACTCAATGGTGTCTAAGGTTCCTTCCAGCTTCAACTTTGAGATCCTGCGCAGACTTTTGTGTTTTGGCTGTGTGTCTGTAAAAATCACCACCACCACAACTAATTTAAAAGAAAAAAGAAAAAAACAACTCAGCAGAGTGAGAAATCGCTTATTACCTTTTTGGTGTGTTTGGTTTTTGTAATTAATAGGAAGTCATCAAACAGAAACAAGTAGACATCTAGGAATCTGGTGCTTTCTGAGGAAATAGAGGGAAGGGAGAAATGGGGCAAGAAACGGCACGTAAGCTTTTGTTTAAAGTAGATTGATCCCAGATTCTTCCTCTGAGAGGTATGCTGGTTGGGTAACACTGGACAGGCCACTTAACTCCTCAGTGCCCATAGGCAACTGTTTGAGACTAACACTTGCGGAGAAGATGCCCATCTGTACTGGACACAGACCTCGTCCTATCCCATCCCCTGTCCTAGATGGTAGAAGGAGCGTGTCACGGTGGATGGAATGTTAGGTTTGGAGGAAGAGGATCTAGGATTCTTCCGCTTAGTCCTTGTTTTCCTTTGGACAAGTCACTTAGCTTCTCAGAGGTCCAGTTTCCACACTTGAAGACTTGAGTTCAAATCTCATCTTTGTCACTTACTAGCTTTGTTACCTTGGGCAAGTCACTCGACCTCGATGACCTTGGGATTTATCTCCTGAACCACCGATGAGTTGCTATCTGTGCTGATGGAAGGAGTTTCCCATACTAGAAATCCCTAACATAGAGTCTTCTTATACATGTGTGTCCTTTAGCTTACAAAGCAGGATATATGCAATGGAAAGTCTCAGGTTGACAATTTAATGACCTCGTTCATCTGTGCAACACGATGCCTGTGTTAAAGATTAATTCTGTTTTTTAGACATGGCACAACATTTATTTGCCTCTGGAGGGATTTGATCTGTACTCTGGGGCCCTAGCACTGATCTTCTCTGCATCCATATTGGTTCCAGCTAGAAAGACAGCCTACCTATAATCTTGGCTATTATAATAGTGAGGGTGTTTTTCATTGAATTCCAAGATCACATTTCTGGTGGTTTTGAATCAGCAAGTAAGGAAGAGCAGCATTTAAGCAAGATCCATCTGAACAGACAATTGACTTAACCAAACAAAGAATAAACATACTTACAAATTACAAAAGGTAAAATAAATAATTATAATTACATGAAATTATAAAGCTTTTGCATGAATAAAACTAATAGATCTTGGTTAAGAAAGGAAGCAAATGGGAAAAAGTCTTTGTATGAGATTTCTTAGCTAAGGGTTTAGTGCCCAGGATATATAGATAACTAACAGATATTAATTAACCATTTTCCAGTAGATAAATGGTCAAAATGTGTGAACAAGCACTTCTCGAAAGAAAAATCACAAACTATTAACAACCATATGAAAGAATATTCCAAATCATTAATAAGAGAAATGCAAATCAAAACAACCCTGAGGTTTTACTTTTTTCACACCCAGCAAATTTTCAAGGATGACAAGAGAATGGTCAGTATTGGAGGGATTATGAGAAGACAGGCACACTGGTGCATTGTTGGTGGAGTTGCTCAATGGGACAATCATTTTGGGAAGCAAGTTGGAATTATGCAAATATAGTGACTAAAGTGTCCAAGACTTTGACCCAGAGATTCCACTAATAGGCTTGTATCCTAAGGAAGCCATTGATAAAAAGTCAGTATCTGTGTGTGTCTGTTTCTCCCTATCCTAAAGCTGTGGTACATGAATCATGGAATATTACTGTGCAATCTGAAAAGACAAATATGATGGATGCAAAGAAGCTTGTTACTTGAAAAAATTACAGAACGATTTAAAAATATTCTTGTTACATGGGATGGCCAGGAGAGTGAAGGAGAGTGGATTCTGCTGATGTCCCCTGAGGACAGCGAGGTGGCTCAGTAGATAGAGCACTGGGCCTAAAGTAAGGAAGAGCTGAGTTCAAATCTGGCCTCAGACACTAAATAGCTATGTGACCCTGGGCAAGTCACTTAGTTTCCTCATCTGTAAAAATGAGCTGGAGAAGGAAATGGCAAACCACTCCAGGATCTTTGCCAAGAAAACCCCAAATGGGATCATGACCAAGGTGTGACCTTGGGAAGTCACTTCACCCTGTTTGCCTCAGTTTCCTCATCTGTAAAATGGCAAACCACTCCAGGATCTTTGCCAAGAAAACCCCAAAAGGGGTCACGGAGTCAGACATGACTGAAATGACTAAATAACAACACCAAATGGGTATAATCATAGCATCTACCTACCAGAGTTGTTTTAAGGCTCAAATGAGCTAATGATTGTAAAGCACCCAGCACATGGTAAGTGTTATACGAATGTTAGCTCTTATGATGATGATGGAAAAAAAAGATATCCATAATATCATTTTTATAAAAAATACTGGACAGCAGAGTCTCAGTCTCAGAAAATCCCCAAAGCAAAATCCCTCTGGCAGGATCCACAATATGACCATCTGGAAAAAGGTCTGCATTTTCAGCATCATGGGAGACACAATATTTTGTGGTTAAAACCTCCAGCTGCTCAAATTTGTGTGTTGTTTGCATTTGATATTTGCAACAGATGATGTGGTTACTGTGTTTAGCCAGGGAAGGGAAATTAGCTCATCTATCTTGTCTCTAAAATAGAAGGTGGTGTGATGGAGTAGAAAAGAACACTGACTTTGGATCCAGAGGTCCTGGGTTCAAATCCTGCATTAGCCCTGTACTGCCTGTGTGTCTTGAAAAAGGGCTTAAACTCTGAGGGCCTTCATTGCCTAATCTGTCAGATGAAGGGTTGGACTAGACAACCTCTAGAGTCCTTTCCAGCTCTGAATTTGTGGTTCTAAGGTTCTATGGACTTGTGGTGCCAAGATGGCAGAGTGAGGAAGGAATCCTTTGAAGCCTTCTCAAATTACCCTCCAAATAGCTAGAAAACCTCCTCAGAATTGGTCTAGGAGCAGGGCAGCAGCTGACCAGCCCAGCAGGGAAGGGCTGCTTATTGGGGTGGGAGGGGAGTGTGGTCTAAAAGCAGCAGCCAGCTTCACAAGCAGAGGGCCCACAGCAAGGCACCAAGCCTGGGACAATTCACCGGCAAGGCTCCATCCTCCTACAAGCCAGCAGCCCCCTAAACAAGTGAGTAGTCTGTGTAGCCCAGGAAGGCCCCACTCCAGAGACCCCTCATCCCAGCACAAGCCACAGAATGAGCCAGAAGGGAAGCCTACCCTCCAGAGAAAGTAAGCAGCTAATCCCTGAAGCCCAGTGAAAGCCAGCAGTAAGATCCAGAGCCCCAGCACAAAAAGCTTGGGACAGTGCAGGACCAGAGCCCAACTCTCACATAAAAACATCAAGTTACCAATAAAAAACAAAACAAAAAAAGAGCTTGACTATAGAAAGTTTCTATAGTGACAGGATCAAGGTATAAACTTGGAAGAAGACAATAGTGTCAAAATAGCTACAAGTGAAGCCTCAAAGTAAAATGTAATTTGGTCTTAGGCCCAAAAAGCTGGGACAGCTTAAACAGGATTTTAAAAAGCAAATTAGAGAAGTAGAAGAAAAATTGGGAAAAGAAATGAGAGTAACGCAAGAGAATTGTGAAAAAAGAGCCAATAGCATGAGAAAAGATATACAAAAATTTACTGAGGAATATAACTCCCTAAAAAATAGAATTGGTAAAATGGAAAAGGACGTACAAAAGTTCACTGAAGAAAATAATTCCTTAGAGACAGAATTTGGAACTCAAAGTTTTAAAAATGAATATTAGAAATTGTTTTTACATGTAACTGGGGAAAAATAAAATACTAAATAAAAGCTTGAAAAAAAAGACTTGGCAAAAAAAAAAAGAAAAGAATTTCTTGAAAATTAGAAGTGAAAAAGTGGATACTAATGTCTTTGAAACATTAAGTTATGATAAAACAAAATCAAAAAAGTAAGAAAAAAAGAAGAAAATATGAAATTTCTCGTTGGAATAACAACTGACCTAGAAAATAGATATAGGAGAGATAATATAAGAATTATTGGACTACCTGAAAGCCATGATAAAAAAAAAAAGCCTGGACAACATCTTTCCAGAAATTCAAAGAAAATCAAAGAATCAAAGAAAACTGCCCTGATGTATTAAAACCTGAGGGCAAAATAGAAATTAAAAGAATCCACCAATCACCATCTGAAAGAGATCCTAAAATGAAAACTCCCAGGAACATCATAGCCAAATTCCAGAGCTCACAGATCAAGGATAAAGTATTGCAAGCATCCAAAAACACAATTCAAATTTTATGGAGCTAAACTCAGTATTACATAGGATTGGGCAGCTTCAACATTAAAGAACTAGAGGGCTTGGAATATGATACACTGGAAGGCAAAGGAGTTAGGATTACAACCAAGAATCACTTGCCCAGCAAAAATGAATATAATCTTTCAGGGGGAAAAAATGGATATTTAATGAAATAGAGGACTTTCAAGCATTTCATATTAAAAGACCAGAGCTGAATAAAAAATTTGACCTCCAAATACAAGACTCAAGGGAAACATAAAAAGGTAAAAAAGAAACAAGAAAGAGAAAGCAAAAGAAATTCAATAAGGTTAAACTGTTTATATTTCTACATGGTAAGATAATATTTGTAACTCTTAACAACTTTATTATTGTAAGAGCAATTAGGAGTATATGTAGACAGTGGGTGTGGATATAAGGTGATTTTAATGGGATGATACCCCAAAAATCAAAATAAAGGGGTGAGAAAGAGAATTGCAATAGAAGAAGGAGGGGGGTGCAATTGAATAGGGGTAAATTACCCCACAGAAGAGAGGCATGAAAGAGCTATTAGGATGGAGGGGAAGATGAGGGTGTGTGTGGCATACAAAGCTTAAATCTTACTCTCATCAAAATTGGCTCAAAGAGGGGCTATCATACACACTGAGTTGGATATAGAAATCTATCTTAGCCTATATAAGGCAGTTGAAAAGGATGGGGATAAAGGAAGAGGGAAAGGGGACTGTTAAAAGGGAGGGTAGATTGGGGAAGGTGATGATGAGAAGTAAAACCTTCATGAGGCAGGAAAGGGCGGGGAGGGTAAGAGAGAGAAAGAGATAAACAACAGAAAAATAGCATGGAGGGAAATACACAGTTAGTTATCTTAACTGTAAGTGTAAATGGGATAAATAAAACAGAAGCAGATAGCATAATGGATTAAAAACCAGAATCCTACAATATGTTGTTTACAAGAAACATGTATGAAACAGAGAGATATACACAGAGTAAAAGTAAGGGGCTAGAGCAGAATCTATTATGCTTCAGTTGAAGCAAAGAAAGCCGGGATAGCAATCATGATCTCGGACAAAGCAAAAGCAAAAATAGATCCAATTAAAAGGGATAAAGAAGGAAACTATATCTTGTTAAAAGGAACCATAGTAATGAAGTCACATCAATACTAAACATATGTGCACCCAATGATATAGCATCTACATTTTTTAAGAAGTTGAATGAATTATAGGAATTAATAAAACTATACTAATGAGGGACCTCAAGTTTCTCCTCTCAGAACTAGATAAATCTAACCAAAAAAAAAATAAAAAGTAAAGGAGGTGAATAAAATTCTGGAAAAGTTAGATATGACAGCTCTCTGGAGAAAATTGAATGGGAATAGAAGGCAATATACCTTTTTCACAGCAGTACATGGCACCTACACAAAAATTGATCATATATTATATTAGGACATGAAACCCTCACAACCAAATGCAGAAAAGCAGAAATAATAAATGCATCCTTTTCAGATCATAATGCAATGCAATAATGGACAATGGAAAGAGAGATTAAAAATTAACTGGAAATTAAATAATCTAATCCTAAAAAATAAGTGGTCAAAGAACAAATCATAGAAATAATTTATAATTTCATTGAAGAAAATGACAACAATGAGACAACATACCGAAATTTATGGGATGCAGCCAAAGCAATACTTAGGGGAAAATTTATATCTCTGATTGCTTACATCAATAAAATAGAGAAAAAGCAGATCAATGAAATGGACATGCAACTTAAAAAACTAGAAAAAGAACCCAAAATCCCCAAT
Source organism: Phascolarctos cinereus (assembly GCF_003287225.1). Classification (NCBI taxonomy): domain Eukaryota; kingdom Metazoa; phylum Chordata; class Mammalia; order Diprotodontia; family Phascolarctidae; genus Phascolarctos; species Phascolarctos cinereus. The sequence continues at coordinate 261,726,092 of NW_027555514.1, read as the reverse complement.
TAAACATCAAATTGGAAATCCTGAAAATCAAAGGAAAGATTAGTAAAATTGAAAGTAAGAAAACCATCAAAGTAAAAAATAAAACTAGAAGCTAGTTTTGTGAAAAACCTCAATAAAATAGATAAACCATTGATTAATTTGATTAAAAAAAGGAAAGAAGAAAACCAAATTACTAGTATCAAAAATGAAAGTGGCGAATTCACCACATATGAAGAGGAAATTAAGACAATTGTTAGGAGCTATTTTGCCCAATTATATGCCAATAAATTTGACAATCTAAAGAAATGGATGAATATCTACAAAAAATATAAATTACCCAGATTAACAGAAGAAGATATAAAATACTTAAATAACCCAATCTTAGAAAAAGAAATTGAACACGTCATCAATGAACTTCCTACGAAAAAATCCCCAGGACCAGGTGGATTCACAAATGAATTCTACCAAACATTTAAAGAACAATTTAATTCCAATACTATATAAACTCTTTTTTTTTTTTTTTGGTGAGGCAGTTGGGGTTAAGTGACTTGCCCAGGGTCACACAGCTAGTAAGTGTCAAGTGTTTGGTCTGAGACTGGATTTGAACTCAGGTCCTCCTGACTCCAGGGCCAGTGCTCTGTCTGCTGTGCCATCTAGCTGCCCCCATATATAAACTATTTGGAAAAATAGTGTCCTACCAAATTCCTCTTATGACACAAAAATGATGCTGATACTTAAACCAGGAAGAGCCAAAACAGAGAAAGAGAATTATAGACTAATTTCTCTAATGAATATTGATGCAAAATTTTTAACAAAATACTAGCAAAGAGATTACAGCAATATATCACAACATCATACACTATGACCAAGTGGGATTTATGCCAGGAATTCAGGGCTGATTCAATATTAGGAAAGCTATGAGCATGATTGACCATATTGATAACAAAACCAACAGAAATCATATGATTATCTCAATAGATGCAGAAAAAACCTTCAACAAAATACAGTACCCTTTCCTATTAAAAACAGTAGAGAGTATAGGACTGAACAGAGCTTACCTTAAAATGGTAAGTCATATTTATTTAACACCATTAGCAAGCGTAATCTGTAATGGGGATAAGCCAGAAGCTTTCCCAGTATAATTAGGATAAAGCACGAATGGCCGTTATCACCTCTGTTGTATAATATTGTAATAGAATTGTTAGTTATAGCAGTAAGAAGAGAGAAAGAAAAGGGAATCCCTCAGATCAGGTCACTGCGGAGTTAAGTGACTTGTCCTGAGTCTCACAACCCGAATGTGTGAGAGGTTCCATGTGAAGCCAAGTCTTCCTGGCTCTGAGGCTGGCTCCCTCCTTTCTATTCTAAGAGACCTTTATAGGAGAACATCTTTGTTTGTTTGTTTACTTTGTTGTTGTCAAAATGGGCTTAACTAAATACAAAAGATAGCAAGAAAGCACAGTGTTTAAAAAAAGGTGAACCTGGGCTCGGTGTTTTGTTGCTGCTGTTTTTTTTTAACATTTCAGGAAATGATAGATGTCTCCAAGAAACACAGAGGAGACCAGAGGATTCCCAAGTCAGGCATGTTTTGGGGGATAGGTGGGTGTGGTTGGTAGTCAGGCTAGGAAGGATTAAATAAATTGGGGGAGGGGAAGGAAGAGGCCTGAACCTGTGATTTCATTGTCTGAGTGAATTTCCAAGTCATCCCTTTCTCTGTAATTTAAGAATCTGAGAGATGCCTTAGAGTGACTTGTCTGGGATCACACACAGTCAGTCTGTGTCAGAATCTAGACTCGAACCCAGGTATTTCTAACCCTTGAGGCCATCCCTATCTACTATCACATACTGCTTTTAGAGAAGAAATCTTTGAAGATTCATTTTGTTTGTTTCAGCTTGGTAAAAGCTCCTGCTCTTCCCATCCTTTTATTAAGCCTAGGGATGAGACGGTCGCACTCGTTGCCACCAAAGGTCTGAATCAGCACACACACACACACACACACACACAAAATCAGCACCAGAAAATCAGCCATGAGCCTTCCCAGACTTTTCCTGGGTGTTATTTCCTTTGACTTGGATTCTTTCATTCTCAGCACTTCCTCTTGCTATAGCTCTATTCTTTTAAGAGTTCTGGACAGCAAGGGCCAATGCCCTCCTGAGGTCCACAGTGGTCATGGCCTCCCTGGGCTGGTCAGATTCTGCTGGAGTCTAGGTCCTGACTCAAGGACCCCTGCAGGAGGCTCAGCTCAGGATTTAACACCAGGCTACTCCAGGTCCCAAAGGGCATCTTGAGGCCCCTCTTTCTCCCCCTCACTGCAAGAACAGTGAACTAAGATATAGCTGTTAATGCAAGCAGCTATTTTTTTCCTTTTTCTTTCATTTCCTTCTAATATGAATATCCAAAAAATAGGAGGCTTATGATTAAAGGAAACAAGGCCAATTAAAGAGGCCAAGTAATTTTTTTTTAAAAGGCAAAAAGATAGAGTGAAGAAAGTTTTATTTTAGGAGTCAGAAGGACCTGGGTTCAAATCTTGACTCTGTTCCTTATTGCCTATGGGACCCTTGGGGGGCAGCTAGGTAGCACAGTGGATAGAGCACTAGGCCTGGAGTCAGGAAGTCCTGAGTTCAAATCTAGCCTTAGACATTCCTAGCTGTGTGACCCTGGGCAAGTCATTTAACCCTGTTTGCCTCAGTTTCCTCATCTGTATGATAAGCTGGAGGAAAAAAATGGCAAACCACTCCAGGGTCTTTTGAAAAACAAATGTGGCCTTGGGCAAGCTACTTCTTGGGCCACAGTTTCCTTATCTGTTTAATGAGAGGATTCACCTCTGAGGTCCCTTCCAGCTCTAAATTGGGATCCTCAGTGCTGTAATATATGCAGTGAATCTTTCCCCTTCCTATTTATATAATCTCAGAGGTGAAAGTGGTGCCTGAATAGGAAATATTCCATAACACCGACAGCACACAACATTTTAATAAGATCATTGGGGGAAGCTAGGTAGCTCAGTGGATAGAGCACTGACCTGGAGTCAGGAGGACCTGAGTTCAAATCCAGCCTCAGACAGTTGACACTTACTAGCTGAGTGAACCTGGGCAAGTCATTTAACCCCGTGCCTAGCCAAAAAAAGAAAAAAGAAAGGAATAAGATCATCGAATCATAGATTTAGAGCTAGGAGAGACTCAAATCTAATCCTCACATTTTACAGATGACAGAGGCACAGAAAAGTTAAGTGACTTGTCCAGGGTCACACAGCTAGTAAATATCTAAGATGAAATTTGAACCCTAAGAGTCCCATAAAGTGTTGGACTTTGATTCATCAAGCCAGATTGAGAGCCGAAAGGAACATTAGATACCATCTAGTCTATCTCCCCTTTCATTATACAGATGGGGAAACTGAGGCAAAGCAACTTCCCCAGGGTAAGACAACCAGTAAATGTTGGGGGTGAGATTTAAACTTAGGTCTTCCTGACTCTGGGTTCAGTGGATTGATTACCCAGTGTCACAGTGAGACAAACAGTCAGACTCTATTTCTTGTTTAGTCATTTCAGTTGTGTCAGACTCTTTGTGACCCCATTTAGGGTTTTCTTGTCAAAGATCCTAGAGTGGTTTGTCATTTCCTTCTCCAGCTCCCTTTACAGATGAGGAAACTGAGGCAAGCAGGGCTAAGTGACTTTCCCAGGGTCACACAACTAGTAAGGATCAGAAGCTGGATTTGAACTCATGAAGATGAGTCTTCTTGACTTTAGGCATTGTGCCATGTACCTTCTCAAAATGTGGCTTACTTCACTTGATTTGACTAGCTCCCAGAGTTGTTGTAGGGTCACACAGCTAGTGAGTGTCTGAGTTCAGATTTGAATTGAGGTCTTCCTGACTCTGGGCCCAATGCTCTATCTACTGTGCTACCCAGCTGCCCCAAGTTCTACTCCTCTTCTCCCCAAAATGGAGACCAAACCAAGCAGCCAGATTTTCTTACCAACTCCTAAGCAGAAAGTGTTGGTAACTTAAGGAAAACAGTTCATTACCTGCTAGAGTCAGCTTCCCCTCATGAAGGAGGCATCTGTTGGCTGGTGACAAGATGTTTTCTGCCATGTGTTCCTTAAAAATGTGTTTCAGGCACTTCAAAAACAAGAGAGAGATTCACAGAAAGCCCATAGAAGAGGAACATCCCAACTACAGAAACTTAAGCTAGTGCGATACCAAGCCATGCACCATGGGATACTTTGGAAAAGGAGGAGGGGGAAGGAAACAAGAATTACTAAGTGCCTGCTATATAACAGACACTGTGCTAAATACTTTCCACATGCCATCTGTTGGGAACTGTTTGCCAGTGGTTTTATAACTCCAGAAAGAAACATACATTCAATAAATCTTATAAGCTATCTGCCTTCCCCATACAAGATAACCCTTAGATGGAAGGCATACTATTGGCCCAGAATTCTCACCTGCAGAATTGTAACTAGGACAGAGTACCTGGGGCTTTATTCCAGGGTGCCATATTTCCAGGGTGCTGGAGTCCTTTGGTTTGCTGGAGAGGGATCCTCCCCCATTCCACCCTCTGTGGCAAGTTCCCTAGCAGTAGTGTTATCCCAATGTCCCAGAAGGACATAGGACCATAGAGTTAGAGCGAAAAGGGTCTTCAGAAACCATGTAGTCCAGGGATTCTTAGTGTGCCATGTATACTTTAGTCATGGTCAGGTGAAGCCTGTGGACCCCTTCTCAGAATCGTGTTTTTTAATTCATAAAACAAAATAAATAGAACTAAAAAGGAAATGAAACTATATTGAAATACATTTATCAAATTATTTTTGAAAAAACCATACAAGTTTGTCGACCCCAGATTATGAACCCTTGATCTAATCCAATACTCTCATTTTATAGATGAGGAAACTGAAGCCCAGAGAGGTTTAAGATTTGCCTATGGTCACTCAGATATTAAGATACAGAAGTAGCATTTGAATTCAGCTCCTCTACCTCCAGAACCAGTTGTCTTTTCACTATACCACACTGATTTCCAATCCCTGTCTTCCTATAATAATGTGATGTCCTACACCACCTAATGAGGGCATCTTTCATGTAACTTGCCTTGGACATGGTTTGGGGTGCTTGCCCAGGGTCTAGAAATTCCTGGGGACAATCCAGTCTGTTTTACTCCTCAGTAGCAAGGAAACTAATGGAGAATTTTCCCCTAGAAGGACAAACGCACAGGGGAAAGGATGTCAGGCCTAGTGGGCCTACCTCTGGTATGAAGAACCTTTTATCTCGATCCCAAAGTGGAGGCCACACTATGATCTCCTGGAGGTGCCGAAACTTTTGGAAATTGTCAAGCCATTTCACTTTCCCTTCAAGGTCACCTAAAAGAGAAGAATAAGCCCTTTTAACATGTGCACTTCACATCCAAGGGCATGATAAATGTTGATACTTGGACTTCGGGGTGATCTCTGCCTAAGCCACGCCCCATTGACCTCTTGGCCTCTTTGGCATCTTTAGAATATTGATTGTTTTTTACATGCCAAAGGAAGAAACTTGCTGATCTAAACTTAGTCTCTTGTTGAGAGCAATAAGTCTTTACTAACACAGTTCAGCAAATGGGAGATGAATTATGTATTGTTACTCAAGTAATACTGATGTCATTCCATAGGGGCTATCTGCTCTCCCTTGGGGGAAAACATGTTTCCAAATTAGAGAAATACAAATATTGGAGGTAATGACGCAATCGATATTTTTACGTTGGGGGGATAACAGGTTGAAACTAATCCATTATTTTTTCCCTAGTGTGTTTATATTCATTTCTCAAGACTCCATTTCTATTGCTTTCAAAGATATGGGATGATGTAAACTCATTTGAAGAGATGGAGGACAGTTCATAGACCCACTGGCCCATAAGACCAGTGGGAAGTTTCAGAAATTGATTCATCATCCTAGTGAGATGAAACCACTTTTAATGGACAAAACTATACTTGACATCATATCAGATCGATAAGAAATCACCCTGTATTAAGGGGCCCCCAGAGAAAGGTCTGACATCTCCCTCAAAAACCTATCCCAATCCTTCATATAAGAATTTTCTTATAAACCACTGCATAGAACATCTCAACAAATTTCTTTTTATTCCTTGACTAGATGAAATTTATTTCAATCCCTTGGACCCTTTGGAAATAGAAAGGGAAAACAAATCTTCAAGATTAGAAAAAAAAAAGAATTTGCTAATTTTCATTTGCAGCTCTCAAAAGGGAATTGACAACAATAAGAGTAATAGCGGCTTTGTACAGCAGCTAATTGGGGAACTTTGGAGAGCTATATCCCATCTGAACACTCCTGAGAGAGACCAGCACATAACACACTTAGCATAAATCACCCAGAATGTCTTCATTTTATTCAGGATTTCCCATTATGGAAAACAGAAAGGAGGATGCAATCCATTATCATGCTTGGTTCAATTCCAATTTTTAAAAAATTCAGTAAACATTTATTAATGGTCTCCAATGTTCAGAACCCCATTCTAGGCACTGGGGTAGGCATAGAATTTAGGTAAGACATGGTACATACAGACTAGAAGGGAGTAAGACTCAGTTACTTAGAATACATAGGATTACTGAAGTTCATTAGATAGCTGTAAAACAAACACTTATACAGAAAAGGATATTACATGACAGCTAGGTGGTATAGAGAGCACCAGTCTAGAGTCAGGAGGGCTTGAGTTCAAATCCAGCCTCAGACATTTACTAGCTGTGTGACTCTAGGCAAGTCACTTTAACCTCCATTGTCTCAAAAAAAAAAAGCAGCATAGGGAGCTATGCTCACCTGAATCAACTGTGTTCTCAATGAATAGCTCTTCTCTGCTCTGAATGTTCTCCTTTCAATGGCCAAGGAAACCTCCTTTTGTTAACTGATACACTTCAAGGGTCTCATTCAATTCCAACTCTGGGTATGGAACCAGCCTGCCTGCTTAGCCCTAGCCTATGTTAAGGACTGCTTCCTAGATGAGGTGGCGTTTGATTTGGGCTTTAAAAGAAAAGGGAGGAGGGGCAGCTAGGTGTCGCAGTGGATAGAGCACCAGCCCTGGAGTCAGGAGGACTTGAGTTCAAATCTGGCATCAGACATTTGACACTTACTAGCTGTGTGACCCTGGCCAAGTCACTTAACCCTGATTGCCTCACCAAAAAAAAAAAAAAAAAAGAAAAGAAAAGGAGAAAGAAAAGGGAAGAACTCATTTCATCCATGTAATCATTGAGCATTAGAGCTAGAATTTTAGAAAGCATCTCATTCAACTTCCTGTATATTTTTATTGTGGACAGATGAGGACCCTGAAGCCCATGGAGGTAAAATGACTCTTTCTAAGTCCCATAACAAATAAATGTCAGATCCAGGACATGAGGTCCACGTCTTCTCACTCCCAAGTCATAGCGTTATCAAGTCAGAGCTGGGAGGAATCTCAGACAGTTTCAAGTCTGATCCCTCATTTTCCAGATAAGGAAATGGAGATCAAGTGATTTGACCAAGATTACCCAGGTAGCGAGGGTCAGAACCTAGATTTGAACTCAGGTCCTTCATCTCCAAATTCAGCCCTCTCTCTACGATATCTCATTATCTCTTAAGGGAACAGCATGAGCAAAGACAGAATCAATCAATCATTCAATCAGCAAACATCTATTGAGTGCCTGTACTGTGTCCTGCTGCTGTGTAAGGGGCATTGAGGTAGACGATTAATCGATAAACATTTATCAAGCACCTACTATGTGCTGTGTAAGGGGCATTGAGGTAGACAATTAATCGATAAAAATTTATCAAGAACCTACTATGTGCCAGGTACTGTGCTAAGCCTTAGACACACTAGTCAAATATGCATTTATTAAGTACCTACTATGTGCCAAGCACTGTGCTAAGCCTTAGACACACCATTAGTCAATCAATCAATATGCATTTATTAATACCTACTATGTGCCAGGCTGTGCTTAGACTTAGTTAAATCTTAAGACCCATGCCATGAGATGTGTTTATGGGGAAGAGAGAGAGCAGCTGAGTTTGTCTGGAGTATAGATGCAGAGAGGGGAGCATAGTCTGAGAATGGGAGGGCAGCTCTAGCTTACAGAGGGATTTAGGTGTCTTGAATGGTTAGTTCACATCCTGAGACTTTAGGCAAGGGTAAACCAGGATTTGAGGATTTTAGTGACTTAAGCAAAATGACAAATCAATCTATATCCTCAGGAAGCACTGTTGATTCTTACCAGCTTTGCAGGGTTTTCACTTGGAAGTTATAAACAAAGTACCTTCAATCCTCTGGGAAGTGATGCTTTTCCTGCTTCCATTCACATCTGAAAATCTGAGCTAGGGATCAAACCATCTGGGTAATGCGGTACCTGAGTTCTTACGGGGTCAGAGAGGATATGACTCAGGCCCATTGTTCTGAGCATCTTTGATTCATGAGGAGATCAAACTTCCATCCAAGTTTCCTAGCTCCAAGGAATTCCCCTGCTTGAAATGACCTTGAGTTACTGGCCTTCTTTTCTAGGGAAGGTGAGCTCAAGGACTAGGATTGGGTTCCCTGCCTCAGAAAGTAGCAGTCTAGAGTCATGGAAATAGAATTCTGGGCTTGGAATTGGGGAGACCTGGGTTCAAATCATCCCTCAAACTCTTATTCCCTTTGCCTCTCTGAGCTTCTGTTATGTCCTCTAGGAAAAAAAAATGGAGGGATGTTAATCTGGAGTCCACTGGATCACAGTTCTAGAGACAGAAGGAAACTCAGAGGTCTTCAAATCCAACACCTTCATTTTACAAAGGGAGAAACTGAGGCCCATTGAAGTCAAAGTCATAGACTGAAAATGGGAAGGGACCTCAGAGACCATCTAAGTCCTTTATTTTACAGAGGGGGAGGCTGAGGCTCAGGGAGATGTGATTGCTCAAGGTCACACAGACCGTAAATGGTAGAGTCAGAATGTTTATGCGGGGCTGCTCATTCTAAATATGATATTCCTTCCATGGTGATTCTATTCCTCTCATCTGTAGAGAGCTCAGGCAACTTCCTGTTATCACAAGCCCCTGTTACTTACGAATCGCCTTCTCCACTTTTTCCTTGAGGGAGTAGATGGTAATTTTCTCCCTGGCATTGGTACTCCTTTTCCAGATGTTCTTCAGGAGCAATGGGTACCTGGTCAGTCGGTGCAGGGGAGTCACCAGCAGTTCAGGGAGGTGGAGTCGTTTGCACTGATCATGCCTCTCACACCACTGCAGAACACAAAGCAGAGAGGGTGGCTGATTCGAAGATCCCTTCCCTGGCCACACCTGCAAGAAACTCTTTGGAGCCTCCACTGATCAAAAGGGAACAGGGGGAACCTCTAGTTTTTATTCATCCATTTATTTATTTATTTATTTATTTTTTTTGGTGAGGCAATCGGGGTTAAGTGACTTGCCCAGGGTCACACAGCTAGTAGGTGTCAAGTGTATGAGGCCAGATTTGAACTCAGGTCCTTCTGACTCCAAAACTGGAGCTCTATCCACTGTGCCACCTAGCTGTCCCCTCTAGCTTTTATTTACTGGTGATTGACAGCCATAGCATCTACAGGCCACTCTTTGTGTTATTCTAGAAAGATTATCAGATCATAGGGTTTTAGAGATGAAGGGGACCTCAGAGGTCATCTAGTCCAACGTCTTCATTGGACAGATGAGGAAACTTAGACCCAGGGAGATGACTTGGCCAAAGTCACTCTGGTCATCAATGAGAGCTGGGACTTCAACCTAGGTCTTCTGAATATAAAGTTACTGCTCTTATCCCCTTAACAACTGCCTTATACACACACAATACCTGCTGAATGAATATTGGTTGAATCAGATTGAATTAGTCTTCTCATGGGTCCCTCTGTAGCTGTGGTCACTTCCTGAAGCAAATGAGAAAGCCCCCAGAGTATATGAGCCTAGATCATGGCCCCAGTTGGCTGTGTCCTAGGGGCAAGGCTAGGGATGCTAGGACCGATGAATTCATACTTAGATCAAACATGAGAATGAACATTCACCTGTCCCAATTTACTTGTTCTAAAATAGGGTAAAATGCTTTCTTGGACCTACATGTTAGCTGGTCATTTGTGTGCTAGGCACTGTACTACGTGCTAGGCATACAAAGAGTAGAAACAAAAGCAAAATGCTCCTCTCCCTCAAGAAGCTTACATTCTGATGGAGGAGACAACATATAAATAAACAAATGAATGAATGAATAAATAAATAAATATATGTACGTGTGTATATACATACACAGAGAGAAAAAGAGAGTATTTGGAAGGCAATCTAAGAGGGAAGGCCCTAGTAGTAGGGGAGATGGGATGGCAATGGAGGAGACTAGGCAAGACCTCCTGCAGAAGGTGGGATTTGAGTGGCCTTCAAAGATGACAAAAGAAACTGAGAGAAAGTGAGGAGGGACAGCATTCCAGTCATAGGAGACAGCCCAAGAGCAATACATTCCTCTGTGATGAAATCCTGGGTGGGTTCAGATCCCTACATCTGTTGCAGATGTAAGGCTCACATAAATTAACCCTATTTTATGGATGGAGACAGATGGCTTTGGTCCTTCCATCCTGTTGTCTATCAGTCATTTTTTAGTCATGTCTGACTCTTTGTGACCCCATTTGGGGTTTTCTTACTGGGATGGTTGGCCATTTCCTTCTCTAGCTCATTTTACAGATGACAAAACTGAGGCAGATAGGGTTAAGTGACTTGCACACAGCTATTAAGTGTCTGAGACCAGATTTGAACTTAGGAAGATGAGCCTTCCTGACTCAAGCTGCTCTAAGGTTTATAAAGCACTTTACGGGCATTATCTTATTTGATCCTTACAACAATGTGTGAAGAAGATGTTGCTATCACCCCCGTCTTATGGATGTGTTAACTGACACCGAGAGCAGTTAAGTTATCTGCCCTGGGACACATCGTCAATATGTGTCTAAGCTAGGGTTTGAATCCCCCTCAGCCCTTCTGTGATGCTTCCCCAACTGGACGCTCACTAGTTCATAGGTTGGGTCCCCAGAGCTGCCAGTGAAGTATTGGCAATGTTACCCATAATCCTCCTATTACATCTCTTCCCTCCTCTAAAATCCTATGGACTTTTTGATTTTGATGTTGTCACAAGCTTTGGGCTTCCCTCCCCTGAAAGAAACAGAATAAAATGTGTGAGGGCTGAGTTTGAAGTCAGAAGACCCGGGCTGAAATGGACTTCTGGCTCTAAATCGGTGATCCCATGATCCTTGGAGACCCACAAAAGCTAGCTTTCAAGGAGATTAGGAAAGCGGTTGAGGCGGGGGCTTGTTCAATGAGTCCCTCACCCTTGGCCTGGAAGGCTGAGCAAATGCTGCAGTCTAGCGCCCAACCAAGGGGAGAATTTTGTCAACAGGATGATGTCATTTCTAATTTGGGAAGCTCTAATGGCCTTGGTTGGAGCTGTCAAATCCTTGAAATGCTGTGAATGTGAAGGAAGGAAGGGTCAGGCTTCTTCCCAAGGTCTCTCTCTTGTGGCCTCATGAATCCACTGAGGGTTTCTCAGCACATCAATAGCTCAACAAACATCAGAAGACTTTCTCCCTCCCTCCCTCCCCTCAAGTCTCCAAGGTGATTTGTTGGCAAAGGCTTTCTTGCAGCTGCAGGGAAGGGTTGCTTTTTTTCTGGAAAGCCTTGGATCACTCCTCCTGCCTGCCCTCCCCTCCCCACCTCCATCCCCACTCCTAGAATGAAACCCAACAAAAGGCTTTTGACCCAGCCCTGGAAAATCACTCTGCAGACTTAGAGAAAATCGTGGGGAAGTGAAGCCAGAGAATGCTGAGCTTCGGGTCTTTTGTTGTTTGATTGTTTTAGTCATATCTGATTCTTTGTGACCCCATTCGGGGTTTTCTTGGTAAACACATATTAGAGTGGCTTGCCACTTCCTTCTCCAGCCCATTTTACAGATGAGGAAACTGAGGGAAACAGGGTTAAATGACTTGCCCAGGGTCACACAACTAGTAAGTGTCTGAGGCTGGATTTGAGCTCAAGAAGAGGAATCTTCCTGACTCCAGGCCCAGCACTCTATCCACTGTGCCACCTAGCTGCCCCTAAAAGTTTCAGGTCTACTATTCCACAAAGTCTAACCATTGTTAGTAGGAAATAGTCTTCCTCTAATGCTCTGGAACCCATACCTGGAAAAGCAAACAGGGAAGGAAGCAGCAAGCTAAGAGAGTAAGAGTACCCCTAGGACCAGGCCCCTGCACATACCTGTCATCTTGCCCTCAGTGTCTCCTGGTTTCTTCCCTGCCTAACCCCCTGTTCTTCTGGGAATCCCAATATCCAGTTGCCCAGACTGCACTTGGAAGCATCCACCTCTTCAAACCCACACTTTTGGAGACCCAGTCAGGCAACAAACATTTATTAAGTGCTTGCTCAGCACCGGGCACTATAGTAATTACTGGGGATATAAAGAAAGCACGTGGCCCCTGTCCTTAAAGAGCTAATGTTCTAGGGCAGCGAGGCGGTGCAGTGGATAGAGCACCGGCCCTGAAGTCAGGAGGACCTGCATTCAAATCTGACCTCAGACCAAACACTTGACACTTACTAGCTGTGTGACCCTGGGCAAGTCACTTAACCCCAATTGCCTTAAAAAAAAAAAAGAAGAGTTAACGTTCTAATGAGGGATTCAACATGCAAAAAACTAGACACATAGAAGGTATAGACAGAGAAGAAGGAAGGCAGTCTAAGAGGAGAAGGCACTTGCAGTTAGGGAGACCAGGAGAGGCCTGTAGCAGAAGGTGAGATTTAAGCTGAGAAGATCACTGCCGGCCTCTTAGACCTGGGTTCTCTCTGCTCAGTCCTGAGGTATAGTTCTGGTCTCTTCTCCCACCTTCCTGCCCATAATTCCCAAATGTATTTCCAAACTCTAAAGGACCAAAACAAGACTGTCTCGATCAATCAAAGCACCCATTAATTAAGCACTGACTGAATCAGGCCATCTGTTACTTGCTTGATTCTACCAGTTTATTGGAAAAAGGAATAGATTTGGAGTCAAAGGACCTGGGTTTGAGTTGGGGTTCCACTTAATGTCTTCCTGGGGAGAGGAAGGGATGAGGGAAGGGGAAAGAGAAGAGGAAGGGGAAGAAGAGAAAGATAGGGAGGGGAGGAAGATGGCAGTCCACAATTCAGGAGACATTTTGGATGTTCTCCCCATTCCCTAAGATGTTATTCTTCTTTCCTTCCTCCCTCCCTCCTTTCCTTCCTCCCTTTTCTCCTCCCTCCCTGCCTTCTTTCCTCTCTTCTCTCCTTCCTCCTTTCCTCCTTCTTCCTCCTGCCCTCCCTTTCTTCCTTCCGTCTTTTGTTTCCTTCTTTCCTTCTTCCTTTCCTCTCTCCTTCCCTCTCTTCCTTTCTTCCTCCTTTCCTCCCTTCTTCCCTCCCTTCCTTTTTCCCTTCCTTCCTTCCTGTTATGGTTTCTTGCTGTATTTGACTTATTTATCTGAATTCCTTTCTCCTCACCTTTGCTAAATACAGTCACTATCAATCCCCATTTTCCACCAGCCTCAAAGAGCTTTAGAACAAGGGAGGACAATGCAGAAAGAGAAATCAAGGCTCACATCACCTTTAAATAGATTCCGAAGTCTTCCCTCTGTCTCAAGCTCTCAAGATAGAAAATGGCGGAGGTATAATTAAGGCAGTAAATCTGATGACTCTGACAGAGGCGTCCTCGGAAGTGCTGGAAGAGCAAAATGCAGAACCTCAGTTCCATGAGCAAATAATCCATGACTGTGGGAAGAAAGGCAACATCATAGAGTGGACAGGGAGCGGGCCTCAGAGTCCTGGGTCTGAGTCCTGGCTGTATGACCCTGGGTAACTCATGGTGCCTTTCAATGACTTGTGCAACTTTCTAAGCTACAGACTGGAGAACAGTGGCTGACCTTGCTTACTGGGAGTTCTCTCTACCAATTAAACCCCAAAGTCCAGACCAAGGAAAACTCCAGACAGCCTGACCCTATTCAAATGGGTATAAATAAGAGTCTTCCATTTGCTTAGTAAATGTTTCTTTAAGTGTTTGTTATGCTCAAGGCACAAGAGAGTCAAGATTGCCATGTCCTGGGCTGGGAGGTAGGAAGATGGTTCAGACCTGGCCTTGGACACTTACTTCATGTGACCCTGGACAAGTTACTGAAGCTCAATGATTCTCAGGTACCTCCAAAGGATGTATCTAGGGAGACAGTAGACTGCCGTGGAAAAGATGCTATATTTGTTAACCTTGGTTCATTGTCCAGCCCTGTGACTTTGGGAAGCAACTTCACCTTTTTGAGTCTCAGTTTTTTCATCTTTATCATGGACTAAATGACTGTCTCTCAGTCTGTGGTCCCATAATCTACTATGTCACAATGGCTGGTGATCTGCCTTAGTGGAGGGAGTTCTCATACCAGGAATGTGAGATGGGAATCACAAAAATCTTTCCTGTACCAGCACATAGTCAAGGCACTTTAAAAAGGCACTAAGTGGGGATATAAAAGATAAGACATGGATCCTGTGGAGGTATAATTAAGGCAGTAAATCTGGTGGCTCTGACAGAGGCACCCTCAGAAATGCTGTAAGAGCAAAATGCTCTTACAGGAGTTGAGGCTTTGAGCAAAGCCATCTTTCATAAATCTAAGTGGGCACATATGTGATTACGGTTTCCTTTTCATGATGTTCAAATGCTACTGTGGGCAACAACAGCTCATATTTCTGTTAGGGTTTGAGTTTTTGAAGGCAGTCACTGGAGTGGGTAGAGTGTTGAGCCTGAGTTCAAATGTAGCCCCAGACACTTAAAAGCTGTGTGATTCTGGGCAAGTCACTTAACCTCTGTTTGCCTCAGTTTCCTCATCTGTAAAATGGGGATAATAATAGCACCTACTTCTCAGGGTTGTTGTGAGAATCAAATGAGATAATAATTGTAAAACTCTTAGTGCACATAGTATGTGAAATACAAATGTTAGCTATCATTATTATTATTATTAATTAAACTCTCTGGGCAACTATTTTTCTTATCGATAAAATAAGGCAGAATGAGGTGATCTCTAATGTCCTCATGATGTCCATAATGTCCTCTAATGTTTATAATATTCTATATGACCCCTTGTAATAGATGGCCCTGAGATGGAGGCTACTGAAGATAACATGGCAATAGGAGGCCTACTTAATCAAGACCTGGACAAATCGATTTGACTTGAGCATTAGGGGAAAGGAGGTGATGATGGGCAAATGGCAAGACTGGCAAGAGCAGGAAGCAGAAGATGGTGAAAACCAGCACGAGCCAGGTTTTAAGCTCAGTGTCATCCCTGTCACCTAAGGAGAAGTCACCTTCCTTCCCTCTGTTCACACCAACTTCTCCAGTCTAAAGCTTATTGGCATAGAGTTGTTACCACGTTGTCTCCCCAGTTAGGTTGTAAGTTCCTTGAGGGCAGGGACCGTGATTTTTCCTTTCTTTGTGTGTACAGTGCCTGGCACATAGTAGGTGCTTAACAAATGCTGACTAAGAGAAGGAAGGGAATTATTCTAACTCCAATATTTTAGTCTATGAGCACACAGGATCTGAGTAAAGTCAATGGTGTTGAGCAGTTCATAAGACCATAGATTCAGATTGGAAGGGACTTAAGATGTCATCAACCTTAAGAGTCCTTCATTTTATGTTTAAGAAAACAGAAGCCCAGATTGGTAAGTGGCTTGCCTGTTTTGCAAATCTGGCGGGTATCTGAGGCATCCTTCGAATCCAGATATCCCTTATTCCATGTGAAGCCCTCTGTCTTCTTCTATTGCCTTGCTACCTCTGCTTCAAGGTCTTTATTTTATAAGATAACATACTTCTAAGTAGCAGAACCGGGATTGAAACCCAGGGCTTCTGATTCCCAGTCCAACCAATCATTCAATTAATCAATGAGGATTTATTAAGTATCTACTGTATACCAGGCCTTGTGATTGGCCAGTGCTCTTTCCACTGTTCTAATTGCCTCCAGCTCATCAATGAATATTTTTTGGGGGGGGATAGGCAATCAGAGTTAAGTGACTTGCCCAAGGTCACACAGCTAGTTAAGTATCAAGTGTCTGAGGCCAGATTTGCACTCAGGTCCTCCTGACTCCAAGGCTGCAGCTCTATCCACTGCTCCACCTAGCTGCCTCAAGAATATTTTTAAAAATACAAAATCTAAAGTAAGAACTGCATTTAACACTCTTGGGTAGGTAGGTGGCTCAGTCAATAGATAATTGAACCCGGATTCGGAAGGCCTGATTGCTAATGCCACCTCAGACATTTACATTTATAAGACCCAGGAGAAATCAATTAGTCTCTCTGCCTCAGTTTCCTCACCTGTACAATGAGGATAATAACTAGCCCCTACCTCACAGTATTTCGAGGATCAAACATGATAATATTTATGAAGTGCTTTGTGAACCTTAAATTGCTATATAAATGCTAGCTATTATTATTATGGATGTGTGTGTGTGTGTGTGTGTGTGTGTGTGTGTTCTCAGCATTTGCTTAGAAAAAACCGAGAGTATCTTTAATGGTAGAATTATGGTTTCTTTTTCTTTTTATCTCAACTTTTCCCCTCTACACCAAACACAACAGCAGAATCACCAGGGGCTTTGATGGATTTGAAGTTTTGTTTTGTTTCCCTGGGAGAAGCTGCCACTTTTCTCAGAAGACCAAGTAAACCATGTAATTAGTGAACTCAAAATTCTTGCCCTGAATATTGCTCAAAATTGAAGTCATTTCACAAACTGGGAGATGTTTTTTTCCAGGCACTCAGATTTGTATGTTAATAAGTACGCCCCAAAGATAAGCACAGTGGGAAGGTGAACCTGTCTGCAGATTACATTTGGCAGTTTTGATTAGGGAGAAGGGGGTGGAGACGGGGTGATTTTTTTTTTCACTCTGCAAAAATCTAGGAATGTAAACAATTCTCAGGGAAGAGGGGAAGGGTCTACATGGAGACTCCATTGGGGATGTCAAGATATTTTACCTTGGAGAGCACAGAGATGAAATCCATGGAGGATGCAGAGCCAGATGAATTTATATAGTCCTTGATGGTGCTGAAAAAACAGCTCAGGAAGCCAAGACTGACCTGAAGGCAGACAAAGGGATAGACGATGACCTTGACCTTGTTGTGACCTGAAGCTCAGGCTTGAAGAATATAAATTCGATGAATGGAAGTGACCCTTCTTGATGGTTACTGCCAAGACAACAGTGGTAGTTTTCCACTTGGACGCATAAGGCACTGATAGGAATCAGCACTCTTTGATCTTCTTCTGGTTTATTATTTTTAAGGGAAAGATCTATGTTAAGAGAGCTCATTCACTTTGGAATACAGTCTTTTGATGTGTGATGGCAATCTTTGGGATGTGTTTCTAGTTACTTAAATATTACTTAAATATGGGGATATGGAATAAGCGCAAGAAGGAAGGGTAATTAATACTCGCAGCCTTGTGCAATGGATTCCATCTCACAAAATAGAATTACGTTAGACCTGAACACCACAATGCCCTTCTTGTTTTCCTAAATCATCCCATTCCTAAGATGATGGGGTGGGGGAGGGGTAGGCCTACCCTCTCCTCCCAAGTTGGCCAAAACCAACCAGTGTCTCCTTAACCTCAGACCCCACTGTCAAATTGCAAGACTGAATTATTCAACCGCTTGTCCATATGTAAACATCTATAATACTGCTCCCACAGCAATGTATGAGTTCCATATATTATATATTCCATTGGAGAATGCAAAGTCCTTGAGGGCAGGAACTATTTCATTTATGTTTTTGTATTCCTAGTACCTAACACAGACCTTGGCATTTAACAGACTCTTAGCTAGGTTTCTTTTGCTCTTCAGTCATGTCTGACTCTTCATGACCCCATTTGGGGTTTTCTTGGCAAAGATCCTGGACTTTTCCTTCTCCAGCTCATTTTACAGATGAGGAAACTGAGGCAAACAGGGTTAAGTGACTTACCTAGGATCACACAGCTAGTAAGTGTCTAAGGCTGGATTTGAATCTGAGTCCAGGTACAATTCTCTATTCACTGAGCCACCTAGCTGCCCTCTTAGGCAGGTGTCTAAAATGATAGAGCTCTGGGCCTGGAGTCACCGATGGTGCCTCAGATGCTTGGTAATTTGTGACCCTGGACAAATTATTGAATATATTTAGCCTCACTTTGTAAAATGAGGAGGTTAGACTACTCTCAGTCCCCCTTCTAAATTTAACTCTATGATCCCATACAGTGATGTGCCAGCTCACTGCTTCCACTGGCTCATAAGAGTTGATTTTTAAATTTTCAATATGAGCATTTATACTTCAGAAATTGGCTAATGCTACAACTCAGGGCTTGATTTATTGTTTTGTTGATTGTCTGTTCTTAAAAAAGTGATGGAGAAAATGATAATAATGCAGATAAAATTAAAAATGTGTCTAGTGTACTTTTTTCCTCTTGGAGAGCCGGCTGTTAAACATTTACCAGCATACCCATGATGCTATGCCTTCTGGCATGGAGCCCCATTGCTTTGCTAGAAGAGATTGGGAATAGCTGGTCATCCCTGTATACTGATGCAAACTGAAATATTGTTTGTATTTTCTTGTTTTATTGATAACTTGTGTTTTTTTCAAATAATTGCCATTTTTGTATAAACTTTTCCCTCCCCCTTTCCTGTCTCAACAATCCTGCTCTTGCAACAAAGAAAAAAGATTAAGTAAAATCAATCGCACATGACAGCCATATCTGCAGCCATAGTGCTACACATTTTCAAGGAAAGAAAGGAGTTGTGGCATGCATGTTGTAGAATTCCACCCACTGAAATGGATAAAAGCTTGACATCTTAAAGTACTTTCCATGAGTTGTAACAAATTATCTTTGTGCCACAGTTTGCCTGAGTCAGTTTTTCTTCCTATCATTTCCTTACCTGACTTAATTCTTCAAGGTTAGCAAAAAGTTTCCATAAGTCCACATCCAAGAGGCATTCATAGTTTTGAAGGTATTTGAGTGTATTCATAAAGACCTAAGAAAAACCCCAGAGAAACGCCCATTATTCCTGCTTTATATGTCTGAAGACTCCTGTTTGAGAGATTGGTGCACTTCGTGTTCCTTTGCATTGACTTAAAAAACAATTTTCAGGATTTTAGAAAGTTACTGAATTCAAATGGTCCCATTTTAGCATTGTGGAATATATTCAGATCCCACTCTTTGATATGGAGATCTGCATGCTAATGAGGGCTGGCTGATGGTGTACTCAAGGAAAAAGGGAATGGATTTTAGGTCTCTAGCACATACCACCTCAGATTTCTTCTTGTATCTATTACTAAATCCAAACGGGGGAATATAAACTTTCTTTGTCTTCATTCCCTTGCCTACAAACTAGGAAACATCCTCTCTACATTCCCTGCATTTAGAATGAGAATGGACTTTGGAGGTCATCTGTTCCAATCTCCTAATTTTATAGGTAAGGAAACTGAGGCTCAGAGTGATAACATGTGATAAGCCCAGGGTCATGACCCTAGAGTGACAAAGCCAGGATTTGAACTCACATCCTCTGACTCTAAATCCAGTAACTCTGTAAAATGAGGGAAGTAAACCAGATGACTTCAAAGGTCATTCCAGCCTTAAATCTATGACCCTATCAGTGCTTTCTCCTTCTTATTAATCATATAACATTGATTTTTATGAAGTTTTCTGAATACATTAGCTCATTTGGTACCAACGGTAAGCCTGTGAGGTAGATAGGTACTCTAAGTATTGTTATCATCACTTTACAGATGAGGAAACTGCAGTTTAAAGTGGTGCTTACTGTTTATAGTATATGACATTCTATTTCTTTTCTCCATGCCTTTGCCAGGCTGACCCACCTGTAGGAATGCTCTTTTTCTCATCTTTACCTCTTGAAATTCTTAGGGATAGACCTAGACCTATAATGTCGTTGGGATAGGGAACTCCCAGAAGACCAAATTTCCTTTACCAATCCAGGTTGGCACCTTCTCTACAATTCACAGCCTCAGAGAGTTACCTCGAAGGCAATGAGAGGTTAAGTGACTTGGCCAGGAATACATGGCCAGTATGTGTCAGAGGAAACCAGATCTTTCTCATTCTGAGGCCAGATTTCTTTCTCTCTCTCTCTCTCTCTCTCTCTCTCTCTCTCTCTCTCTCTCTCTCTCTCTCTCTCTCTCTCATTCTCTCTCTCGTTTTCTCTTTCTTTCTCTCTCTCATTCTGTTTCTTTCTTTCTCTCTCTCTTTCTTTCTCTCTTTCTTTCTCTCTCTCTTTCTTTCTTTCTTTCTTTCTTTCTTTTTCTTTCTTTCTTTTTCTTTCTTTCTTTCTTTCTTCTTTCTCTCTTTTCTTTCTCTCTTTCTCTCTTTCTTTCTTTCTTTCTTTCTTTCTTTCTTTCTTTCTTTCTTTCTTTCTTTCTTTCTTTCTTTCTTTCTTTCTGACAGTTGGGGTTAAGTGAGTTGCCCAGGGTCACACAGCTAGTATCAAGTGCCTGAGGCCGGATTTGAACTCAGGTCCTCCTGACTCCAAGGCTGGACCTCTATCCACTGTGTCACCTAGTTGTCCCGTGAGGTCAGATTTCTAATCTCTATGCCACACTGCCTCTAGTCTCTCTTTGCTTTCAAGGTTTAGTTTATGTGATTTTTTAGAAAGGACCCTCTTTGATTTCTTAGCTGAGAACAGTTAACACTTATGTAGCACTTTAAAGTTTTCAAAATGCTTTAAAATAAGATCTCGTTTGATCCTCACTACAACCCTGTCAGATAGGTGCTATTACTATCTCCATTTTGCAGATGAAGAAACTGAGGTAGACACAGATTACGTAACTTGCCCAGGCTCATGCAGCTTTTAAGTGTCTGAGGTTGGATTTGAACCCAGCTGTAGGTCTACACTCCACCCACTGCACCACTTAGCTGTGTTAGAAGTCTCTCCTCAAAATTACTCTTTATTGATTTTCTGTATTTTACATTTACCAACCTGAGCACCTCCTCCCATAGAATGTAAGTTTCTGGGGATCAGGAAATATTTAATTCCTAGCACTTAACACAGTGCCATGCACACTGTAGGCATCATAAATCCTCTCCAAATTTAATGAAATGACCTAACTCTCTGTAATAGCAAAGCTGACTCCCAAGGAGTTAAAGGAACATTTTGAATTTGTTAATGAAGCAAAATAGAGCATTACCATCTTAAGAACTAGCAAGTGGTCTAAATAATAGGTGCATTCACTGGTGAAGAGTTCCCACACAGCTTCCTGCTGCTTTCTCAAGTCTGCTGGCTCACTAGGAAGCTTTTCATGTCTTTCCAGAACTTCTTCCCAGGTCTTATCCTATACATAATGAGAAAAAAGAAGAGAAGTCTTTCATTTCACCTGATTGACCTGACTCACTGTTATTTTGGGGTGGCGATGGTGGGGTGGTGGGGGTCGTGGAGGTGCAGGGGACTTGCAAGAATACATCAATAGACAATAGAAGAATCATTAGCTCTGGAGCTAGGAGTGAGTTCAGACCCTGCCTCTGATACTTATCCCCTGTGTGACCTTGGGTAAGTCAATCTCCCTGGGCCTCAGTTTCCTCATCCAGAAAATGAAAGTTGGATTGGATGGTCTCCGAGGTTCCTTTCAACTCTAAAGCTATAGTCCATGATCCACTTTTTCTCACCGATGGCCCTAAGTGTTGCTTGTCAATTTATTCCCCACAATACAAAGGGCATGTCGTTCAGTCATTTTTCAGCTGTATAGCACAATGCCTGGCCGATGTTCTGTTTAGACATTTTAGTCAAGTCTGACTCTGTGACCCCATTTGGGGTTTTCTTAGTAAAGATTTCCTTCTCCAGCTCATTTGACAGATGAAGAAACTGAGGCAAACAAGGCTAAGTGACTTGCTCAGGGTCACACAGATAAGGCTGTATTTGAACTCAGGGAGATGAGTCTTCCTGACTCCATACCTGGAGCTCTATCCTCTGTAAAATCCCTTTAAGTCAAATGAGATTTTTTTTTAAAATTTTTTTCTTTTTAGGCAGCTGGGGTTAAGTGACTTGCCCAGGGTCACACAGCTAGTAAGTGTCAAGTGTTTGGTCTGAGGCTGGATTTGAACTCAGGTCCTCCCGACTTCAGGGCCGGTGCTATATCTACTGTGCCACCTAGCTGCCCCCAAATGAGATATTTGTAAAGTGCTTAGCACATCGCAGGTGCTCAATAAATGCCTGGTCCCACCCTCCCTTTCCCTCTGCCTTTCATAGAATCAGTGAATATATCTTTGCTGAGTTGAAAAGAATAGCTGAGTTTGTAATGCTACTACTTACCACATCTGAGCTATGTGGCATATTTTGGTTTCGGATTGCAGTTGTAAATTTTGTTGGCATAGGGAACTCTTCTATCAATGCAGATCAGCAACTGTCCTGTAACTTCGAGTCTTAGAGAGTTGCCTGGGGGCATAGAGACTTTAAGCCACTTATATTGGCTTTTAAAGTGAAAGTGAATTTAATTCATTTTGTTCTGTGGTCTCTACCTGTGTTCTCAGATGCCTCTTCATGGTGTGGTTACAGTCCTGGGTTTCTGAAGTCCATGCGATTAGAATTTAAATACTCAGAACATATCCAATTGGAAGGGCTTCGTATATAAGTCTAATAATGGCCCCAGTATGTTAATCACCTGAAGATCGGGCTAGGTAAGGACAGAGACACTCATTGCCAAGGATTTCAGTAGGTTGGTGAATTTCTTTAGCCTCAGCAACTCAAGAAAGGCACTTACTGAGCCATGGAGGGATTGAAGATGAATGAATGTCTGTTGGTGGAGGGAACACTGATGACATCCTGAATCCTGGATGTATTGAAGTATTAGATGGAGGTACTCTGGGGAGATTTATGATACGTCTTAGGCTATATTTCAATGCTTCAATCGATTGAATATGTATCCATCATGAAAACGAGGCAATTCTAAGATGAGGACTGCTAGTCCCAATTCTATGTGAATTCCATTTAAGAAAGAAAAGAATAGGGGCAGCTAGGGGGTGCAGTGGATAGAGCACGGCCCTGGAGTCAGGAGGACCTGAGTTCAAATCCCACCTCAGACACATGACAATTACTAGCTTTGTGACTCCGGGCAAGTAACTTAACCCTACTGCCTAGCCGCCCCCCCACCCCCCCAAAAAAAATAAAGAAAAGAAAGGAAGGGATAGAATACAAAGAAGAGTTAAGAATATGGGTGTACTTGAGTTGATACCTTCAAGCTGTGAAACTCGTATCCACCGCAGTCGGTAATCTTAATGGTGGAAAGGCAATTTTTCAGGTCAAGTGCTTGCTTTTGTTTGTCTTTACTCTGCTTAAAAAAAAATCTTTATGGGTTAATTCCTTGAAGATATAAACAACAAAGGTAGCTTCATTTTTTTTGTTGTTGTTGTTCCTTGAAATATCTGGTATCTCTACTAAACCTAGTGTAGACAGGTTGGCTATCAGGTGGATGGAATGGTGGAATTAGAATGAGGAAGCCCTGGGGTCAGATCCAACTTCTAATAATTAATAATTAATAATCACTTATCCTCTATGCTTCGTTTTTCTCATCTGTAAAATTCAATTCAACAAGTATTTATTAACATCTTATTATGAGCTGGAGAGAGAGGCAGCATTGCATAATAATGAATATAGAGTAGGCAGGAAGATATAGGTTCAAGTTCCGACTCTGACATGTCCACATGAATTTTTCCTTGAATGGAACTACCCCTTTAAACAGTTCAGTTTTGCAATTTAACCAGGAAGGATGTGTCGAAAGAAAAATAATGTATGAGAGCCTTAAAGCCAATTTGACAGCATTCCAAATAGACATTCATCAATGATAATTTTTCAGCTTGTTTCTATGTCTCAGCATGTGTGCTGTTGGCAGTGAATCTAAGCAGCTGGTGGGGGTAAGGGGGGGTGAGTGAGTCACATTTATAATATTGGCTAAAAATGGGAACAGGTTATCATCTCCTGTTACCAGCATCAATAGTGACTCCTCTATGAGGGCCTGCTCATATTTTCCAAACCCATGAAGATTAGTGACAAGGAGGATAATGAGTATTTTCTTTGACTCCAAAGAAGGAAGCCTTTTTGTTCTTTCCATAGTCACCAAGCATCTTGGAGATTGTGTGTGTGTGTGTGTGTGTGTGTGTGTGTGTGTGTGTGAGATCCTGCAGCATTGGGCTCCATGCTTTTTGTTGATGTCTGAAACCACAGCAACTGAACTGTTGTGGAAACCAGTATATCAAATGAGAAAAGAATCCCAGTGAGATAATGGGCTGTAGGAGTTGTGGGGGTGTAGGTACCAGTTGGCAAATCTTGGGTTCTGCAATTATTAGAGGTTCTGAGTACTTGGCAACCCTGAGAGCCCATACCAGGAGGTCTTAGTGAAGAAGGCATAAACTGTTCCATTCCTCCAGTTGTGTTAACTCTTTCAGAGAATTAGGTGGCTGTGGTATGGTAGTTACTACTGAATGTTAGACTTGGAGTCAGTGTGTTCATATCCTACCTATGCTCCTTACTAGCTATGTGACCCTGGACAAATCACTTAGCTTCTCTGTGCCTCAGTTTCCTCATCTGTAAAATGAGGGAGTTGTTTGAGATGCTCTCTGAAGCCCTTTCCAGTTCTAAATCTAAGATCTTATAATATCAGAATATATTTAGCTATGTTATCATGATGCTAAAAGTCCTTGGTCTTCCCACTGTACAGTGTTGTTCTGAGAAAAGGACTTAGAAAGCCTCAAAGAAATTAGGAGTTCTTATGGTTCCCCTTTAATGGTGCCTTCTTGCCTGCGTTTGTTTCACTTTCCTTATAGAAGGGACTAGTCAAATGGTTGCTTGGGATAATGAACTCCACATGGGTAACACGCTCCTCCAGCTCCCTCCCTTAATGCAATCTAGGTCTTCATGTGGAATTGATAGACAGTGTGGGATGGTGGGTAGGAAGCTGAATGTGGAGCTAGAGAACCTGGTTTTTAATCCAGGCTTTTCCACTTATTGCCCAAGTGACTTTGGACAAGTCACCTAACCTTGCTGGGTCTCCCTTTCTTTAGCTGTACAGAAAAACAGATTCAATTTATCAGGCATTTATTGAATAACTAGTCTGTATTAGATGCTATGTTAGGCCCCTGGGGATCCAGAGACAAAAGCAAAAGGGTCCTGCCCTCAAGGAACTTATGTTCTATTTGAGAAATAACACGCATGAAAATAAGTACCTGCAAAATAGATACAAGTAATTACAAAGTGATTTAGAGGTATGAGGGGTAGGATGTCAGGAAAGTCCTCTTTTGGGATATAAGACCTGAGCTAATTTTTGAAGGAATCTGGAAGCTGGACAAAATGACCTCTAGGCAGAAACCAAGAGAACATTGTATACAGCAATATTATTTTAAGAGCAACACTGAGCAAATAAGTCATTTTGACTATTATAAATATCCAAATTAACTATAAAGGACATATGAAGAACCATACTATCTGCATCGAGAGAAAGAACTGGTAAATATACATTTGTGTAGAATAATTTTACACATACACACACATATACCCACACATACCCATACACGTGCATGCGTACATTTGTGTCTAATGGTAGCCATTTCTAAGGTGGGTGGAGGAAGAGGGTAGAAAAAAAGAAAAAGAAAGAAATATACCTGATTATTTTATATTTAAAAGGAATAGCAAGTTGTACGTATTAGATTTGCAGTTTCACATGCTATCTTTTTTGTTATGGAAATGCTTGTTGTATTCCTTAATTAAAAATAAAATAAATAAATAAAAAAGATGACCTCTAAGATAGTATAGGGCTAGAGCACTGTACTTGGGGATAGGAAGATGGTTTGCCCAAGTCATACCTTAAACATTTATTAGCTACGACCCCTGGGTGAGTCACTTAATGTCCTCGTTTTCCTCATCAGCAAAACAGGGCATAATAACAACACCTGCCTCACCCAGTTGTAAGAATCAAATGAGATAATATACACAAAATGCTTTGTAATCTTTAATGTGCTACATTAATACTAGGTATTATTATTATTTGCAAAACAGGGAGAATTCATTTATTGGGTGCCTATTATGTTATTATTATATATCATGTTATTATTATGTTATGTTATTATGTTATGAATACAAAGACAAGATGAAAAACTGTTCCTACCCTCAAGGAGCTTATATTCTACCCAATCTATGATTCTATCCTTCCTTGATAAAAGAGGGTGTTGGACTAAATGACCCTTAGCATCCCTCCCAACTAAAAAACTCTATGATAATTAATCAGTTTTCAAAATAACCAGTTGTTATTTTGCTTTTTGTCCTCCCATTCCCAATTAGTGTTTATACAGACAGAGCACCTAAAACAAGTTAGCTGTTTAAGCTGGTAGACAGGTTCATTTTTAATGAAAATAATGGAACAATTTTCGTCATTCAGCTTGTTCCTTTACTATAACCAGGAGAATTGGTGGTACCATTACATATCTTTCTTTTCCCACTCCTCCAATTGCTCTCCCTTCTTTCAATCCCCAGAAGTCAGCTGTTCTTGCTCTTGACTACATTAGCCCTTTTACCCTCAACACAGAAGAAAAAGGATTTGGGCCATGGCAACTTCTCTTTCAATAGTGGCCAGGCTGTGCTCTATCAAATAAACATGCTACCAGTGTCTTGAATGAATACACTTCTGAACTGATTTAACAGAACACAATCAAGAACTCATTCAAACCCAGCTCACTTTCCCTGAAATAGAAATGCATTTCTGGAATCCCTCTCTGGACTAGCTCATTAATTTCACAATGCTTTGAAACAACCCAGTCCTAACAACAACTCATATAAGGACTTTCTATCATCAAATGAGTTATTGATGATGGTATATGTAGTTACAGATTTAGAAAGCTGAAGCATAACAGTATGGGAAGGAGGGGGCATCCCAAGGCAGGGGAAAGAGCTTTGTTCCTGGCTGGGCACCTTAATGCCTGGTATTTGGCATTGTTTCAATGCTCAAAGCCCCATTTGGCATGCTCTCACCAATTCCATTTCTATAATCTCATTTAAATTTCACCTGCCACCTGTCTCCATATAAAGAGGAAGAGCTGGAAGAAACACTTCAGCTGTTAGTTCTTTGTCCTGAACTGCTGGAGCTTAATTAAAAGAATTATATTAAATGACACTCACCACGCCTTTCTTGGAGAATGGCCATCTCGGCTTTTTGGGTTCTGGTAAATGAAATGAAAGAAAAGGTATTATTCTATAAGCAAGTGATGGATTATCATGAGGCTTTCTGAAATCTTTCTTTTTAAATAATGAGCCGAACCAAAATTTTCCTGTTTTAATTTTACTTCTCTCTTAAGGGAACAAAATAAGAATTTCTATTTGTTCAAATAATATAATGAAGCCTGGACTTAGAGTTAGAAAGACCTGGGTTCAAATGCCATTTCTGATACTAAACAAGTGACTTTAACAATGACATTAAACAAGTCACTTGCTTAATATCTCTCATTCAGGCTTCTCTAAGCCTCAATTTCTTCTTCTCTAAAATAAGGGTGTTAGATTAGATATCCTCCAAGGTCCCTTCCAGATCTAAATCCACATTGCCATGATCTCAGTTCTGCCATTTTCTATCTCTATGACCATGGACAACTCCTTTAACCTCTGTGGGCTTCAGTTTTATCATCTGAAAATAAGGGAGTTGGACGAAATATCCTTTATGGTCCCTATGGTCCAGCTATAAATCTATAATACCGTAATCTTGGTTCTTCTACTTACTTCCAAAATGGCTGTGGGCAAGATATTTAATCTCTCTGGGCTTTGATGTCACCATTCATAAAATAAATTGACCTCTAACGTCTCTTCCAGCTTTAAATCTGTGATACCATCATCTTGTTCTGTCATTTGCTATCTATATGACTGTGGTCAAGTCATTTAACCTTTGTAGGCTCTTATAAAATGAGGAGGCTAGACTTGATTCAGGTTCTTTTCATAATTAAATCTGTGATCTTTCAGATTCAGTAGGAATTAGGGTGACCTAATTAGAATATTATCATTCTTCATTCAGAGGAAATTCCATTTGTTTCACAAGGTGTGGTACAACAACTTCAGTAACTGATTAAATACACAAAGTCTTAGATGGAAGGACCTCTTGAGGTTATCTGATCTGGCCCCCACTTCTATACAAGCTTAAATCTAAACCATCCCAATATATGTGGTCTGATGGGTGTTGACAAATCTTGAGGCCCAAGAGATTATATAAACCAAGCTTCACTCATAATTTGGAAGGAATATGCAAACAGTGAGAATTAAAATGACATTAGGAGGCTGGCTGCTTTCATCTGCCTGGAGATGTTCACATTGTCGATTTCCTTTCAAGTAGTTAGAATTCAAGGTTGACTGAGAAGGAAACCATTTTAAAGCCACATTAAAAGAAATAACCATTAAGACAAAGCAGGAAAACTTTGGCTCCCTGGCTTTTATATATATTGCCTTCCCTACTTGCATGAATTTCTTTGAGCATTGCTGAAACAGTGCCGTGAGTGTTAATGGTACCTCTGGAAAGGCTGAGAAGCAACTCTTGTGATTGGGTGGCATGAGCTGACAGCTCAAATAAAATGGATGAAATAGGCCCTACTTACATTCATCTCTCCTTCTAATCAAATTCATCAGATGGCCCCTTCTTTCAATTCAGTAGAATGGAGGTAATTATCTGGGCTGCAATTTATTTGCGAATGACATGCCTCACGGTGTATTTTCAATGGGGCCATTGGGAGGTATTTGTCTGGCTGAATATCCTCCTTCTGGTTTTGGCCCTCTCACTGATTTTTATAAAGACAAAGGTGAGTTACACTTCCTCTAGGTAAGTATTAATGGAAACTGCTTATTACCTGGTGTTTTAAGGTTTGTCTTAGCAGTTGTGAAGTTCCCACTAATTGCAATTTTTGCTCTGGAGTGAAGGAAATCATCTTTCTGTGTAATTATTATAATGGACCAAGAAAACTTAACTTTGAATCTCTGCTAACACGTGGAGCCCTGACCTTTGGATGGCTCAAGAAATGGAAATTTTCAAATTGACATCTCATACCTTTAGTCTTTCATTAATTCCGCCCTTTTCTTACTTTTACCTCTAGCTACACTGATACTGTCTGGAAGAAAACACAATATTGGCCCCATCTTTGATTTTGGACATAATAATAAAGTCAATGCTAATATTCCTTTCTGGAAAGGTTATGTTAAATAATTTGCTGCCCAATGGATCGACTTATCATCCCTCTGACTTCCTATACCCATATTCCCTTCCCTGGCCATTCCTTACCTATAGGCATTGCTCACTGAGGCCAGGAATTGTCTTGCTTTTGTATGAGTCCCCAATCATAGTATCTGGTTTCATTCATTCATTCATGAATTAGACTGAGTGACCTCAGGAAAGGAAGCATCTTTTCAGTCATCATGGTACCTAATTCAGTGCTAAGAGTAGAGACTTGTTGATTTGATGTAAAATGAAGCTGTTAGGTATGCACCACAGAGGAATTGTAGTGCAATTTATTCTTTGACATTTCCAAGATCAGTAATTCCATTGGTGGGGATACTTCATATGCTAACATAGGTTGCAACCTCTCCATGTCTTTGTGAGTTGCTATAATAATAATGAAAAAAATCACCCTGCAGCAAGCTGGGAATGCACCTGTGTGAAGGTAACATGGATGATTCTTTTATGACAGATATACAGTCATCATTTGGCCACACTGAACACTTTTCCAGCTTTATAAGACTCTCCAAAGGCTATCCACTATTGTTACGGCCTTCAAGAACTAAGGGTTCTCCCCCATGTCATAAGGAGGCATCAGGGTAGGGCTTCAATGGAGAATATATTTTAATGGAAATTAAATACTTTAGATAGCTTCCAAAGTGGAATCAGGTATATAGACTACTGCTGTGGTTATCATATGTATATATCACAACCTTCAGCCCGTGGATTGTGGGAGGCAGCATGGTCTTATGGAAAGAATATGGATTAAGAATCAGGAGATAAATTCTAGCCCAAGTTCTGCCACAAGCCAGCTGTGTGGGCTTGGGTCCACCCCTTTGCCTCTCTATGACCTTTTCCATCATATAGAAAGAAATAAGGGAGTTGGGCCAGGTGATCTCTTAAGTCTTCTAAGGTTCTATGACTTGAATACTCTCAGATACATAGGGAACTCAACTTGAAGACCATTATGCCTTTTCATATGGCTAAACTTTAGGGTCCCTGATTTCTCTCTCATTTTATAGATGAAAACACTAAGGTCCAGAGAAAGGGGATGGTTTTTCCAGGGTCAGAAAGTAGCGAGTGGCAGATTTAGGTTGTTAACATGGGGTGTAGGCAGACAGACCTGTGCCAAGACTTCTACATTTTCCCTAAGATTCTCTTGGTGTCAGATCTAGTAAATGTTCGATCATTTCAGTTTCACAGATGGCTGACCCTGGGAGTCTGGCCTGAGGGAACTTGTAAGACAATGGATGGAGGGGTTGATCCCAAGCTCATAGAATCAAAGACCCAGAGCTGGAAAGGACACTAGAGATCTTAAGAATACAAGTGTCTCATTTTACAGATGAAGAAACTGAGGCCCATAGAGTCTAAATGTTTTGCACAGGGTAATACAACTAATAAGGACCCAAGGTGGGCTTTGAATCCAGGTCTTCCTACCTTCAGATCCAGCAGTACAGTATACTGTACTGTCTTTCTAGCATAGTGGTAATGGTGGCAGTGACCGAGGGTCAGTCTTTACAAATGGCCCATCTCATTCCCACTTCTCTCACTTACTACCTGTGTGAACTTGGGCAAATTACTCAGTCTTTTGGGACATCATTTTCCTTATCTGTAAAATGAGGGGATTGGATTCAATGGAATTTTTCAGGTCAAAGATCTTCCATACACATTTAGGCAAACTGCCCTGCCTTAGAGACACATTTGCTATAGCTGATGAGCTAGTGCTAAGCCAAATGGTTGCTTTCAAATAATGTGAATTGCCTTTGCTAGGTTTAGGTCTTATGGTTCTTACTTCAAAAAACCCAAACCTTCTGACAGTGACCTGAATTCAGCAGCAGGGCTGGATGGCACAGGTAGCTGGCCACTCCATCGGGCACCAGGAGATCTCCAGGGAACACCTCAAGTCCAGGTAGGTTCACCACCACTGAACTTCGCCTGTGCTGGTACAACCTGTACCCAAGGCAAGAGAGGGGAGAGCTTAGCGCTTGGCTTGCTGGTCCAGGCTTTGCCTGAATAAAAACAGATACAGTTTCTTCAGGAGAAATGACAACATAAATCAACCCTGCTTCTTTTGCTTTAAAAGGGTATTTAAGATGAACCTAAATTATGCATATTTATGCAGATTATTACAAATCACCCTGTGGATAAAAGCATGGTGGTATGATACTTGGATATCAATATTCCTAGAGCTGTTGTTTCTATTAGCACATTTTATGGAAAGAAAACAGATAAGCACCATTAGAGATGTTTATGCCATAAGAGACAGTGATGCTCTTCTCATTTCCAATCACTCATAACTCTTGAATTGCTCTTAGTAATAAATTCACAAAAAAAAGAGAATGGCATATTTAAGACATCGAGTGGGACAATACTGAAGGACAATTGAATATTGTCCTGGTGACCTGTTGGCTAACTTCCATCACTCCCCCCCCAGCATTCTCAGGGATTAACAGGGACTCATTCACTCCGTAAATTTCCAGCTGCCTTGGCATCTTGAGTGTTTTTCTGGCCTTTAGAGTGTAGTAAAGGCTGTTCAGGCCTGCTAAGGTATTTCACTGGCTCAGTTATAACGCATTGAAACTGGTCTCTACAAGCAGTACAATTTCTTCCTATTCATCAGGATCTTAGGAAGCTACTTTTGAGGGTTTTTTCCTATGATTTTCAGATTTGCTTCAATTTATTTAATTTTAATTTTTTATTTTTAGGCAATTGGGGTTAAGTGACTTGCCCAGGGTCACATAGCTAGTAAGTGTCAAGTGTTTGGTCTGAGGCTGGATTTGAACTCAGGTCCTCCTGACTTCAGGGCCAGTGCTCTATCCACTGTGCCACCTAGCTGCCCCCAGATTTGCTTCAAAGAGATGCTGCCTGATAGCACTCAGATAAGATTGTTCTGGGAGATGCCATCCTAGGCTATGTAGGATGCAGACATCAATCTCTCTTTGTTGTTATTCAGTTGTTTTCAGTCATTTCAGACTGTTTGTGACCCCAACTGGTGTTTTCTTGACAGAGATACTGGAGTGGTTTGCCATTTCCTTCTCTAGCTCACTTTACAGATGAGGAAACTGAGGCAAACAAGGTGAGGTGACTTGTCCAGGATCACACAGCTAGTAAATGTCTCACTTTAGGATAATAGATTTAGACCTCAATGCACCCTTAGAGGTTAGTCTAACTTTCTTCAATTAACAGATGAAACAACAGAGGCCCAGGGAAACTAAGTGACTTACTCAACATCTTGTGGGTAGTCATTGATAGAGACAGAGTCTGAACTCAGGTTCTCTATCTCAAAATTCAGTGGTACTCCCCCCAAAAAACCTCTCACTTCTCTGATGAACTTTTGAAAAAAGGACTGTTTTTTTGGGGAGGGAAGCAACTTTTGTCCCTTGGATTGAAGATATCATAGTGGAATAAGACCAAAATTTTGAATCAGAGGATTTCAGTCTAAATTCCAGCTCATCTAACTTAACTGCATGTGATCTCTTGGTAAACATTTCATCCCTCTGGTCTTTAAAGAGAGAGGCTTCAGTAAAGAGGATAAGTGTGTGTAGGAGAGAGGCTGGGGAGAAGTTAGATTGCAAGGAGTTGGAAAGAGAGGGAATGGTGAGGAAGTGGGAATATTGAATGCAGACAACATTTTCAAGATTAGCAGTGAAGGAGAGTAGAGAAACGGATTAGTGGTGAGTGAAGTGGGGGCAGGGCTGTGTTGCTGAGAGCACCCAGTAGACTTTCAAGGGTGAGCATCACTCTCTCCTTCCTCTGTTCTGAACATGTAACCGGGTCTCTTAACAGTTGTCTTTTATGCTTCCCATGAAGGGAGGAGGCTTCTCTTTCTTATCCTTTCCCCCAAAGCCCCAGCTATGGTAGCTGTTCAGACATGGCAGTGAGACCATGTGTTTTTCTAGGTGGACATGAGACTGTATCCCAAAATTCTAGCAGCCTCTTCTAATAAATAGCATTTATGTAGTGCTTTCAAGTGTGCAAAGCACTTGACATATAGCAACTCATTTGTCTTTCTTTCCCTGAGCTCAGGAGACTGATCTGTACTCTTGAAAGAGAGAGTTTTCAGATTTGATGACTACCTTGAGTGTTTGGAAATTCAGGGCTCCTTTCTTAGTGCTGGCTGACTTTCAGGAGGTAATCCTTTCAGCTACTACAATGCTTCTCAGACAAGATGATCCCCCAAAGGAGGTTGAGCCCGAGCCATGCCCTGACTGGCTAGAAGACATGGACCTTGAGGGAATTGCTTGGACAGCGCTGAGCTGAGGTGAAGTAGAATTGCCTGTTCGCAGTTCCAAAAAATGTTTCGTGTTTTGATGTATGATCCTGTGCAAGTCACAACTTCTCACAGCTCAATTTCCTCACCTGTTAAATGGAGATGATACTAATAGCCCCTACCTAAGAGGGGTTGTGAAGATCACATGAAGTAAAGTATACAAAGTATTTTGCAAATATTAAAGTGTTACATAGGGGCAGCTAGGTGGTACAGTGGATAGAGCACTGGAGTCAGGAGGACTTGAGTTCAAATCAGGCCTCAGACACTTAATAGCTGTGTGACCCTGGGCAAGTCACTTAACCCCAAGTGCCTCAAAAAAATAGTGCTATATAAATGCCAGTCATCATTGCCACCACCACCATCATCATCAGTCTCCTGAGTTGACAGGAGGTATGAGTATTGTATCATGTTTTAAGTATTTGTCAATGTGTGTCTTTTGATTTTAATAATTTCTCGTAGTGAGGAAATAGATAGTCAAGTCTAAGCCATACCTAAGCAGGCATCTCCTAAAAGTCATTGTCCAGCTTGTCCGAAGTCATCTCATCCTGTGAAGGGGAGCCCTCAGAACAGAGGAAGAAGAGAGTAATGCTCACCCATGAAAGTCTGCTGGGCACTCTCAGCAACATAGCCACAAGCCCCCCAAACTGTCCATTATTCTTTTAGACTACTCTTAGTTATTAGGAAGCATGTCCTTATGTTGAAATTACATCTTCCTCTCAGCTACCTTCATTACTTCCTTGCCCTATTTTGAAAGACCATGAAGAATGGAAGAAGTGTCTCAGTACTGGAAAAGGGGAAATGTTACCTTATTTAAAAAATAGGGAATCTTTAGTGCTATAGGAAAATAAGCCTGAATTTGATTCCTGGAAAAATTATGGAGTTTTTCAATTATTAAAAGGATCATTTCTGAGAATTTAGAAAAGAAAGTGATGATCACAAAATCCAGCACAGGTTCTTGAAAAGAGCAGGTCATGTCAGACTATCTCCCTTCCTTTTTGGACAAAGTTAGCAGATTGATTCATCAGGAGAATCAGTCAGTCAACAGGAGAAAGATATGGATATTTGGGACTATTCAGAAGAAATCGTCTCACACTTTGCTGGCTGGTGCTGTGAAGGGAGATGGAGTTATCTGTGAGTAAGAAATAATGGCCTAAACAGAGAAACTCACTATAGATCACAATTCTGCTATTCCTAATGTTAGAATTGTTAGAGAAATGAAAAATTTTAAAGGTTTCACAGAGTAACTCAATGAATTTAAGCCAGAAATATATTTTTTGTTTCATCCTTCCCTTCAATTTTATCAGTACCAGGAGTTTCTGGGAAAAAAAAAATCCCTCTACCAACAAAACTGGATTTAGATCCTGATAATATCATAGAGCAGAAGTGTCAGACATATCGTATGCAACCCTCCCCAGTGCCTCCAACTGTATTAAAATGTAATTGGGAAATGTTTAACGAAATAAATAAAAATACACCTGGACACCACTGCCTTAGAGATCATCTAATTCAATCATTTTTCAGATGGGAAACAGAGAATTTAAGTGACTTGCCCAAGGTCACTTAACTTGACAGTCAATTGACTGAGTCAGGATTCAAACCCAGGTTTTGTGCTGCAAATGCAGGGTTCTTTCTAGTCTGCCACATTTCTAATTCTGGATATATTAGTTGCCCAGTGGCTTTCAATATAAATTAGTAATCCATCCATGAACAATGTGTAGGATAGTGGGGGAGTGGTTCTCTATTACCTCTTGATATTTACCTATCTCAGGTGTGCTGGGACAGGAAATCAATCAATCATTAAGAATTTATTAAGAGTCTACCATGTCCCATGCACTGTGATAGGCACTGGAGAAACAAACACAAAACTGAAACATTTCCTTTAGAAGTTTACATTCTGTTAGTGAAGAAAGTATGCACATATGATCATAGGATTCCAGGTCCAAAGCCCTCAAAGACCTCAAAGGCCATCTATTCCACCCCTTGTTTTACAACTGAGAAAACTGAAGTCTGGAGAAGTTAATAGAAGGACTGGCGTTTTAGAATACCTTGAAGGATCAAGCTACATTGATTGACACATTTTTAAAATTTATAAGTCAAAGAACATTGAGATAGTATGATGAAAGTTTTCATTTCAAAGTACAATTATAATATCTGCGTGCAATTATTTGCATTTAAAGGACTTTGCACAGATAGGATACATTACCAAAATTTTTTTTTTGCAACAATTGACATGCATGATCCTTCTGTTAAGTGACTTGCCCAAGGTCATGCAGGCAGTATACATCAGGAGTAGGATTTGAATGCAGGTCTT
The DNA here is from genome assembly GCF_003287225.1 of Phascolarctos cinereus. NCBI lineage: Eukaryota > Metazoa > Chordata > Mammalia > Diprotodontia > Phascolarctidae > Phascolarctos > Phascolarctos cinereus. The sequence goes on along the minus strand of NW_027555514.1, from coordinate 261,690,348 downwards.
CTGTCTCCAGAGTCAATGCTCTCTCTTTCTCTTTCTCTCTGTCTCTTTCCCTCTCCCTCCCTGCATACATACACACATACCATACTTGCACACATATACAAATATACATATATATAAGCACACATATATGTACTATCTTTCCATACATACATATTCACGTACATATGTATACACTTATGTATATAGTGTGTGTGTGTGTGTGTGTGTGTGTGTGTGTGTATATATGTATATATAGTATCTATCAATATATCCATCTATGTGTCCATCCATCTATCCATCTATTTGTCTATCCATCTGTCTTTCCATACATACATGCATACATATATACACAAAATAAAAACAAAGTAATTTGGGGGAATAGGGCATCAGTTGGGGGATAATCAAGAAAGGATTCAAGTAGCTGGTGATTCAAGCAGTATCTTGAAGGAAACCAGGGGTTCTTAGAGGAATGGGCTGATCATTTTGATCAAATGCTTGGAAATATCCAATGAAAAACACCAATGCAAAACCAAAAATCTTTATTCTCTCTTTTTTCATTTTGGTTGGAAAACATAACTAAGAACCTGGTTTTTAGGACTCAATTTTGGGGTTCCCATCCCACTTCTCACACTTACTAGCTGTGTGATCCTGGGCAAGCCCCTGCATATCTCTGAATCTCACTTTCTTCACCTCTAAAATGAGGAGTTAGCCTAGATGGCCTCAGAAGTCCCTGCCAGATCTAATTCTATGCCATGGATCAAAATAGGTCCTAAACCTGAGTGTGTGAGCAAGGTTCCCAGTTGTCTGGGCTTTCGGTCACACCCCAGTTCTCAGATGAAACTCCATTCTCACCCCTCACTCACAGACACAAACATAGCCCCCATCCACTGACCCTCAGTTGTGCTGCAGGGCCACTGACAGATCAGAGCGGACAGTTCCCATGCTACTGGTCAGGATCTCTTGGTCTCTGGCCCAGAGTCACCAGCTTCTCTTTTCCTTTCTGTCCTTTGCTGAAATATGTAAGCTTTGATATGTGGGTGGGTGACTGCGGCAATTCTGGGAATCCAGAGAATGTTTCCCCACCCCTGACCAAGTGTGTGTGCGCGTGCGCGCACACACACACACACACACACACACACAGTGAAAGACATCACTTGAGGGTCAGCAACAGAAAGCAATTCCTGCCTCACTCCCCAATACCTTTAACCAAAAGATATAGCCTTGAAGTACAATTAATAAGGGAGGAATTAGTCCTTGTAGATATTTTCCAAAGAAAATTATGGAGGGAGAAAATGTATGGTAAAGGAAAGGGCATTATGTGCAATGAAATGAACTCTGGATTTGAAGTCAAGAGGACCTTAGTTTTGAACCATATCTCACTTTCTCTGCCTCAGGTGTCTATGGGCCAGTCATTTCGCTCATGTGGAGGTCAGCTTCTATATCTGTGAAGTGAGGGGGTGTTGGACTAGATGAAGAGTTCTTAACCTGGGGTCTTTGGACAGATTTCAGTGGGTCTGTGAATTTGTATGGGAAAAAAATTGCATCTTCATTTTTAGTAACCTCTCTTTGAAATTGAGCATTTCTTTCCATTATGAATGTAGGCAATGAACACCAATCTGAGAAGGGATCCCCCAAGTTTTACCAGATTTCCAGAGAGGAGGATTCGGACACAAAGGATCAAGATGCTATGGATGAGATGATCTCTAAGGTCCCTTCTCGGTCCATGGGTGTGCTGGATACAGTTCAAAGTTGGGAGAGTCAAATGTTAATTTTCAATGTGAGCATTTATACCTTGGAAATCAGCAAATGTTATACATCAGGCCTTGGTTTGTTGTTTTGTTGATCGTCTTAAGAAAGTGATAGAGAAAAATGTTTATGATGCAGACCCTAGCTAGACACCGAAGAAAGAGAATTATTTAAATTGTTGGAGAAATGGAGAGAATACAAATACACAGAAATGGGAGAAGGCTGGATGAGATCAGAGAACAGCTAGTAGAACTAGACTGGATGGAATAGAGGGTGAATAAAGAGTATGAATATAAGAATAGAGAGATACAGATTGAAAATAAGGCCAGAACTAGATTATGTTGTTCAGTAGTTTCAGTCATGTCCCACTCTTTGTGATCCCACTTGGGATTTTCTTGTGAAAGACTGGCCAATTCCTTCTCCAATTCATTTTACAGATGAAGAAACTGAGGCAAACAGAATTAAGTGACTTGTCCAGGGTCACATAGATAGTAAGTATCTGAGGCCACATTTGAACTCGGGTCTTTCTGATTCCAAGCTCAGATACTCTATCCACTGTGCCACCTGGAAGGCCTTAAATGATAGGCAAGCAGATTGTTTCTTTAACCAATAGGGAGCCATGGAAAGTTTTCAAGCAGGGATTGACATTGTCCAAATTCTTCTGCACCACAAAGATTGCTTTAGCAGGTTTATGAAGGACAAATTGGAATGGAGGAGGCTAGAGTTAGGGGGACTTAGGTAATGAGAGCAGGACCTAGGGTGTTATCAATCTGAGTCAAAAGGAAGAAAATGATGTGAGAGATAATGGAAAGAGAGGTTTGGCCTGATGTGACAATTGACTGGGCAGATGGAGGTGAGGAATAAGGAAAAGTTAAATATGAATGACATTTTGAGCCTACGTCACTGGATTTTAATTCATTAAGTAGTTGTGAAACGTGTATTATATGGTAGACATTGCATTAGGCATTACTTATACAAAGACATTAATGAAACAGCCTCTGTTCTCAAGGATCTTTTTTTTTCTACTGGGGGTGAGGTCAAGGGGAGGAAAGATTGTTAAATGACATGACTAAGCCTGTACATTTTAATTTATGCCATTTAAATATTTATATACAAAATTATGTATAATATTCCATTTTGACCAACAAGTTAATGCAAAGACTATATATTGTTAGGGTCAAAGTTTTGTTTATTACAAATATAGTTAAATCTAATGTTAAAAGTGGTGTGGGGTATAGGGGGAAACTGTGCTGGATTTGGAGTCAGGAATCTAGAAAAAAATTGACTATTCACATATCACCTATATGACCCTAAGTAAGTCACTCAACCATACTCAGGCCTTATTCCTACCTCTCCCTCCCCCTTCCTATAAAGTGAAGGGATGGGATTCAAAGACTTCCAAGGTCAATCAATAACGTAATAATCATTTATTAAGTATTTGCTTTTAATATTTCTACTTTTAACTGTAAAATTTTTATGTGCTAATATATGGTCAGTCTTTGTAAAGGCACCATGAACCACTGAGAAAAAAGATGTATTCCTTTCTATTTCCATTCAATTCTCTGCAGATATCTATCATTTTTGGCTTATCTAAAATTCTATTCACTTCCTTGACTTCTTTCTTTCTTTCTTTTTTTTGTTAGATTCATCTAGTTCTGAAAGGGGAAGATTAAAGTACCCTACTGTTACAATATTACTATCTATTTCTACCTGTAATTCATTTAACTTTTTTTTTTAAATTTTAGATGCTATATTATTTGGTGCATATAGGTTCAGTATTGGCATTGCTTCATTGTCTATGGTACCTTTTATAAAAATGTAGTTACCCTGTTTATCTCTTTTAATTAAATCTATTTTAGCCATAACTTTGTCTGAGATCATAACTGCTACCCCTGCATTTTTTGCATCAGATATGGGGCACCTATAATGCTGTGGGCCTGGAGTCAGGAAGACCCATCTCCATGAATTCAAATTCAGCCTTAGACACTTACTAGCTGTGTGATCATGGGCAAATCACTTCACTCTGCCTCAGTTTCCTCATCTGTAAAGTGAGCTGGAGAAGGAATGGCAAACCATTCTGGTATCTCTGCAAAGAAAACCCCAAAGGGGGTCATGGAGAGTTGGGCATGACTGAAAGGAATCAAAAGTGTTTACTCTGCATCTCCCTCTCTGCTAGGTTTTGGGAAGACAAACACAAGAGAGATCATGTAAGCCCTCAAGGAATTTATCTTCTACTAAGGAGCTTCAACATGTCAAGGGATTAGTAGTAGATTACAGCATATAGGCATAGGGGATAGAGAGTGGACATGGGATATCATTGGCATAGGGGATTCCTAGGTGAGTAAACTCCCTCTACTAATTTCTCTGCAAGTTGTATTAGAAAACTGCCTAGATCACTGAGAAGTCAAATAACTTGCCTAGGGTCACACAGCCAGTATGTGTCAGAGGGAGGATGTGAATCCAGGTCTTGCTGACTGTACACCACACTGCTTCTAATATAGGATATATACAAAATCAACCCAAAGTGATTTGAGAAACAGGGGGAAGGCATTAACACCTGGGAATATCAAGAAAGGTCCTTTTCCCTTCAGATATGTGATCACATACATTGTTCTTTACCTGAAGAAAGATACAGACACTACTGCAAATGTTGCAGATAGAAATTTCAGCTCTCAAAGGGCCTTTAGAGTTAGCAGCCATATTGCTCAAGGGATGAACTCTCCCAACATAGCCTGCATGGAAGGAAAAGTCCATCTGTTTACATGTTCAGAGAAGGTTTTCTGAGGTACCCAGGAAACTAATGACTGGGTCAAATTTTAAGGTTGGTCTATGCTTCCTCTTTTCACCTCTTTCCTCCTCCCTTGTCCTACTTCTGCAGGAGTTTGTTTCTCTTAAATTGTTTTCTGACTGTCCAAAGCTCCACCCACCCCTGCCTTTCCTTTCCTGGAACCAAAATTCTCAGTCTTTAGTAAATTCACATGAAATTATGAAAGAAAATCACCCTTCTTAGGTGGCATTTGCATTTTAAAGAAGGCTGTTAAACTAAGGTTTCAGCTGGAAACCCCTTACCTCGCACACTATTTTTGCTTTCCTAGGACTAACCTAGGTAAATACCTAAAAGCTATATGGTTTAGGATTGCAGATTTAGAGTTGGCAGAGGTCATATAGCCCAACTGCCTCATTTTATAGATGAGGAAACAGAGGTTCACCTCAGAGAGGTGAAGAGATTACCTAGTTTCATGTGGGTGGGAATTACAAGAAGTAGAATTTGGACCCATCAATTTCAAATCTGTTTTATGCTGCTGGAGGGAGGCTGATTACTCATAGGGTGCCTACTTGGAGATGAATTCTTTCACTACAGTAATCTATAAAACAAATCTATAAAACAAAAAAGAATAGTCAGGCTAGTCTGGATCTCAGGTGGACTTGAGCTTGAAGGGATTTGAGAAGTCATGAAGTCCAACCCCCATATTTTACAGATGAAGAAACTGAGGTTCATAGAGATTAAGTGACTTGTCCCGAGTCACAAGTTACATGTGTGGGATTTGAATCCAGGTCTTCTTGATTCCAAAATCAGCACTCTATCCCAGGCTGCCTTTCAAAATACTCAGTTCCATGGGTTAGGAATCATACCTGGATCAACTGCTTAGAAGGCAGCTTTGCTCACTACTATACCACCAATACTACAAGCTGTTGTCAAGAATATATTTGGAAGGGCAGCTAGATGATGCAGTGGATAAAGCACCAGCCCTGGAGCCAGGAGGACCTGAGTTCATATCTAGCCTCAGAACTTACTAGCTGTGTGACCCTGGGCAAGTGACTTAACCCGAATTGCCTTAAAAAAAATATACTTGGAAAATTGCTCTGGTGTTGACTGTCAAATGCTTCAAAGAAATAAAAAAGAAGTGGGATCGAGAAAGAGTCATTAGATTTGGTGATTAAGAGATCACTGGTAATTTTGGAGAGAGAAGTTTCAGGTGAATGAGGAGGTTGGAGGTCAGACTGCAAAGGATGGAGAAGAGAGAAAATGGAGGCATTGAGTATAGATGGCTTTTACAAGGAATTTAGCTGAGAAGTGGAGGGAGATATAGGATGATAGGTTAGCAGGGAAGGTAGGATTTGGTGAGGTTTTTTTTTCCAGGATGAGGGAGATATGCATGTGTTTGTAAGCAGTGGGGAAGGAACTGATAGGGAGAGACTGAAAATTAGAGAAAGAACGGGAATGATAGTGGGGGCAATCTGCTAGAGAAGGGATCAAGATTAGAAGAATTAGCCTCGGTGAGAAGGACCACCTTACATTAGGAATAAGTGGGACGTGATGTCAAGGGGATGCTAGATGAAAAGGAGAGAAGAGCTGGGCCTGGTGATTGGCTTTGATTTTCTGGATAAAGTATAACATAAAATCCTCAACTGAGGGAGTAGATGATGGGGAGGCTTGAGGATAGTTTGTAACTGTGGTAAGTTGGAGAGAGAATCAGTTATAGGGGAACAGCATTGCCTTGCTGCAGTGAGGACCCAGTTGAGATGAGATAACATAAATTTGTCATAGCTTCAATGGGTACAGTTGTACCCTGAGATAAAGAACCCTCACATGAGTTATAATGCTAGCAGGGAGGTCTGATGTACCCAGGGACCATCTGTGGTAGTGAGGTCTCATGTTTCAAAGGGCCAGAACTAAGAGATGGATCACTTAAGGTTAAAATATTCAGTTATGAGAGCAGATATGGCAAGGTAAACTAGCAAGCCAAAATGAAAGAGATGTTTCAAATTCATCACCATTTAGAAGCTTATTGTTAGGATCGAAGAGAAACACAATCTGAAGTCAGATTATAGTTCATGAAACTGGTTAAAAACCAGGTCTAAGCTCATAAGAAGGGCAGATTTCCAATTTGAGTTGTTGAATGTGGTTTTTCTGCTGGTATTCTTTTGACCCTTAACATTTGGAGGCAATCTTAACCTGTGTGCTCTCAATGAGTTTCAGCTTTTGAAAATCTTCCCGCTCAATGTCTCTAGCATTTCCTATGCAGGAAACAGCTGTGTCTATGAAGAAGCAGAGACACGTGCTTCAGGAGAACATGGCGTATGACAGCGTTTGCTTATCTTAAGCTTTTCTTGATGGAAAAATAGTTATGATTAGTGATGCAAAATAGAGCACAAGGGATGGTGGGTTCTACTAAGCTGGAAAGACCCTGTGACAGGCTATGTCTGTTGCCCAAAGAATCAGCCTAGCCAAGTGTGGAGGTGCTTGTCCCCAGCAGGCTGACCATGAGATGCTAATTTTATACACTTAAATCTAGGGCTGGAAGGAAGCTCAGAGTCCATCTAATTCAACTGTCTCATTTTACATGTGAGGAAATCAAGGTCCAGGGAGTTTTAGTGAACCAGATATGACCATAAGTCAAGAAGAGGAAGGGTCTCGGAGGCCATATAATCCAACCTCCTTAATTTTACAGAAGAGAAAACTGAGCCCTAGGAAATGAAGGAACTTATCCAAGTTTACACAGAGAGTTAAGCATCAAGGCAGGATGTAAACTTGGATCCATTGACTCTAGAACCAATGTTCTTTCTGCTTTACCAATGTTACTGCCTTCTCTTAGGTCTTGGTAATTCACCATGATTAAAACACAAAATAATCTTTAGTCCCATGAAGCCTCCATAGATTTCCACAATGATAGTAGTAGGGTAGGGGGTGGGGTTGGGGGAGGGGAAGGAAGGAGGAGAAAAGAGAATGCTAACAATTACAATTTTCAAGTCACTTATAAAAGGTAATCATGAGAGGCACCATGGAATGGTCTAAACAAAGACTTCTTAAACTTTTTCTACTTGAGACCCCTTTTTGCCCAATAAATTTTTACTCAACCATGGGTATATAGGTATATAAAACAGGTATACAAGTCAAACATTTACTCATAATAAAGCATAAAGAAATTTATTTTAAAACGATATCTTTGGTATACGTATAATTTTACCATTTATTAAAGATGAAAGCAAATTTGCATACTAATGATAAGATGTGCTTGTTTATTTTTATATAAATCTTGGTGGAATATTTTGGTCATTGCACGTTCAGAAACCTTTTACTGTTGCCAAATTTTTCGCTACTTCCATGTTCAGTTATGCGACCTTATATGGGGTTGCGACCCACAGTTTAAGAAGTATTGGTCTAAAGTGATCCAGCCTTGGGGCCATGAATCAATCAAGCAAGTAAGTATTTATTAAATGCCTGCTGTGTATAATGTTTCTGCCTGTGTGCCAGGTACCGAGGGTATAAACAAAGAATAAAACCATCGCTACTCTCAGGTAGCTTACAGTCTAATGAAAGTGTGGGTTCAAGTCCTGACACATACAAGCTGTATGACCCTGCACAAATCATTTAACCTATCATGTTCTGGTCAGTTTTCTAAGCCTAGAAGAAGCAGATTGAGTGGGGATCTGCTTTGGGAGCATGAGTTTCTTCAACAGTCCCTACACAGATTAATGAAATCACAGGTCCAGAAACCACACCCCCTCCTCAAATACTGTAAGAACTCTGTGAGATTTTTCTCCGACAACTGATTCACATACCACTTAAAGGTCCAGAATCACATCTATATTGATAACTTTTCTATAAATGAAATCAAAGATACAAAGAAGTTGCTGCAAAATAGGAAGATAGTTCTGGGAAAAATGAATAAAGAAATTGATGGGAAGTTTGGCAAATGAAGACCTTTATTTCAATCACTGACATTTCTTAGAGCAGTTTCTCTGTGCCAAGCACTAAGCATACAACAGCAAAAGTGAGACAGTATTTATCCTCAAGGATCTTACATTCCATTGGGAAGAAACACCATGTTTGCAGCTAAGTAAAGACAGGCTATATACACAAATACTAAAACTAGGAGAATCTGAGAAAGTAGGATACTTGAGCTGAAACTTGAATCTAGCAAAGGGCTCCAAAGGGGCAGAGATGAAGAAGGAAAACATTCCAGGCACATGAAGCTTCTTTCCTTTGAGCCTGACACAGAGTTAGATGCTTAATTCACAGTTGTTGACTGATCAGATCATCACAAGGAAGAAGCCAGAAGAGCAGAGGTAAAAAAAAGGTCTTATCCGGCAAACACTTCACGTCCTTGCCAACCAGTGAATCATGGCAGCCAAGAGGAAACATTGCTTTAGAGCATAAACTTATTTCCAAAATATTATGGGGGAGGATGAAGGCACATTACAATTTTTCACAAAATCATGAAATACATTGGAGGAAAAGATAAACCTACAGAAAACATGGTAAGAAATCCAACTAATGGGATTATCCCAAGAACATTTATAGAAGCTAGAAGGAAAGGAAATGGACCAAATTCAGCTATTTCCACAGCAATCAGTTTTCATCATTGATGACACTGGCATGACCACATTCACGCCACATATTTCCATTGAGCTGGAACCAGTGACCATATTTTACATAATTATAACTTCAAATAGTACAAATTCAAACACATGCAACCACTTCAGAGGAGTCACTATTCACACTTAGCTCAGTACCAGAACAGTTTGGTGAAGAAGTGACGATGACATTCAAGAAAATGAGCTCAGGAAACACAGTTTGACCTGGCCACAGAGGAAATCCTATGCAATTGTATAAGCACTAAGGATTTATTTTAATTTTTTTAAACAATTTTTTTCCACCAATTTTATTTCAAAGAACATCTCCCCCCCCCCTTTTCTCCCCAACAAACCAACCAACTACAATAAGGAATAAAAAAGAGGGAAAACCATTCATTAAAGCTAGCCAATACCCCGATTGTGTCTGAGAGTACATACAATGTTCTAAACTCTTAGTACTGCATCTTTGCAAAGAAAGAGGACTGGATCTGTGATTTCATTGATATAGGAAAATCCTGAGTGAGGAGACTTCCTCTGCCAATGGAGGTTAACACTTTCTCTGTACCTTAAAGTCTTGAAGAGTGTGTGACCCTGGGGCAAGATACTTATCTTCTCCTAGCCTCAATTTCCTTATCTGTAAAATGGGAATAATAATAGCACCTGACTAACTGGGTTGTTGGGAGGACCAAGTGAGACAAGAAAGTGCTTTGCAAACCCTTAAGTGGTTGAAGAATGTTTATTGGTCAGATCATTACATGCAGTCAGATTGACAGCCCATTGAGTTACTCCATTAGAACATATATTTTGTAAAGAAATTGCAGGTGTGTCCCAAAATGAATATGAGGAAGAGAGAGCAATAAATCATATTTGGGAAATTATCACATTTTCAATCATCTTAAGTTCTTCTCAGCTGCCAAAGACTTAGTCTCATGCTATTTCTATCCCACCAGGCTATTTTATCGTCAGATCACATGGTTTAACTTGAGAGGACTACAAGGTTAGCTCTAGGGCTATTCAAGGGCTTCTCTTAAGTATCAACTCTGGTCTCTCGAAATACTACCTTATGGTGGCAGGGCAGAATCTCAAAGTGATCATGATGTCAGAAATGCCACTCAAGTTGTCTCTAAAAAATCCTTCTTATAATAGATTCAATTCAACTATGCATAACTGACCCCTTATCAGATAGGAATGGGTATCATGTGCTTTCACAAAAATATCAGACACCTGTGAAAGGAACATGGCTATACATTCCCCATGTTGTTTCTGTATAGGTTACCACAGTAGGAAAGATACATAGCCATACTCACACTGGGGCAAACAGTGACTAAGAGAATCATGTGAGTCTTACTTTAATTTCTGAGGATAATTCAGATTGCTCAAAGGTGCAAAGGTCAGTCCATCTTTAACATTACTAGCTTTCATAACAGACTGGAAAATGGAAGTATTGGCTTAGATGTTCTCTAAGGTTCCTGCTAACTCTACATCTATGATCTTATAATTTCTGGTGAAGCTGACCTCTATGCCATCAAAATGGTGGCACAATGTCCCTAACTGTGAGAAGTATCTGACTTACATATATCTTAGTGCTGAACCACACAACTACTCTCATTGGTCCCACAATCTCTGGCCATGGTACTGACAGACATTTTGGTAACAGGGCTACTATAGCTGCCATCATTCAACAAACATTAAATAGTTAGTGAAGAACACTTTGCTCAGTGTCAAATGAGATACAGATTTTAGGAATAAACGTTTCCATTCTCATAGACCTGGAGTCCAGTGCAGGGAAGATGAGGGATTGAGTCACCAACAGAAATTGCTGCAAGATAGTATTATGTGATAAATACATGAGAGCAGGAAAAAAGTAACCATGCTACTTTACCAGTTAGGAGCTAAGTGAGGTCTCAGGAGAAAAGGCATTACCAAGCGGGGAGATCAGGGAAATCTTCATTGACTAGGTATCATTTGAATGCATCTTTGAATGATGAATGGAAATTCACCTGATTTGAAGAGAAGTATCATAGGATCAAAGATTTAGATCTGGCAGGGAGGTCATCTAGTCTAGACATCTCATTTTACGGATAAGGAAACTAAGTACTAGAGAATTTGAGGAACTTGCCCAGTATCACATAGGTTGGAGAGAAGATAGTTGGCAGATCTTGGATATAGAGCTAAAAGGGAATGTAAGAGCCATAGAATCTAACCCCTTAGAACCATAGACTTGGTATTAGAAGGAATCTTAGAGATTATTTTGTAGATTAGGAAACTGAAGGAATTGAAATGATTTACCCAAGAATTACACTAGTAATAGAAGATCCAGGATCTTAACTGGGGTCTTCTGAATCAAATTCAATAGTTTTCTTGTAATATTATAGTGCATACATATTATGCATACGTAATGTATAAATAATAGAGTGAGCAAAGGCATAGGGACATGAACAAACATGACCATTTGAGAGTCAGAGAATAGTTCAGTTTGACTGAAGCATAGAGTTTATATGGAGGGGAGTAATTCAAGAGAAGGGTATAACAGTGGGATAGTACCAGGTGATGAAGAGATCTGAATGACAAACAAGGGGGTTTGAACTTTATGGAGGAAGCAGTCCAGAGCTAGTGAAGACTTTTGAGCATTTAAGTGGCATGAAAGATGGACTGTCCGGTAAGAATGGAGGCAGGAAGACCTGCTAGAAGGCTATTATGGTATAATAGGTGGGTGGTAAGGAAGATCTATTTTATAATGGTAGCATTGGGAATTGAGAAGAAGGAATGGGTATGAGAGATATCCCCGAGGTAGAGTCAATAGGATTTAGTAGCAGATTGGATATGAGAAGTCAGTGAGAAGGAAGAGGATGGTGTTGCCATAGACAAAAATAATTAAATAAGAAGAGGGAAATTTAGAGGGAAAGATGGTGAGCTCAGTTTTGGAAATGCTGAGTTTAGGTGATTGTGAAACATCTAGGATGAGATGTCTTATAAGCCACTGAGGACATAGGTATGGAATTTAGAAGAAAGACTGAAAGGTTAGGGAATGTGTACATGTGTATATACATATGTGTATATACATATATGTATATGCATGACATATATATGCAAGTAGATACTGTGTATATATGTTTCCAAGGCAAATTACTTAGCTTCTCTGTGCTTCAGTTTCCTCATCTAAAATAAGGGTGTTCGACCCAATGTCCTCCAAGTTTCCTTTTAGCTTTTAATATGACCCTGTGACACAGTTAGGGACCTCACTGGCCATCTAATCCAGTCTATATCTGACCAAGATTCCCTTCTAAGACAGACTTGGCAAGAACTCACCCAGCTTCTTGCTTAAAGACCTCCAGTGAAGGTACTTCCTTTCCTTCAGCTCATTCCACTTTTGTATAGTTCTTATGCTAAGAATTTTCTTACTTGAGTCCAATTTTGTCTGTCTGCATCTGTGAGTGACCTTAGGAAAGAAAAGAGGAAAAGGGATAGGAAAAAAGAGAGCAGCAAGTAGGATGATTTGGACCTGGAAGGGACCTTAGATGTTCATGTTGTGTCTACATATTGGTTTCTTGGCAATGGATTAATTGTTAGAAAGAGCTGAGGCATTTCTAGCAGTTTTTGTACCCAGTGGAAAATTCATCTTTAGTTTAACTTTGTAATTCATGATATGAAAACCATCCAAGAAGTAATTAAAACAAATTCCAAAGAATGGGAGAGATAATTTGGTAATTTAGTGGGTTAAGGGCTAGAATGCTAAGGCCAATGAGGGTTGTGGAGACAGTCCAACCCTGAGGATTTAGGGTTCGTGCTTTTCTACTCCACCAGAGAAGCTATGTCAGGTGCTACTTTTCTGTGCATTCCAGGGGAAGAAAGGTAGCAAACACTGGGATTATTATTGTTCTGTCTTGATGGACAGAGTTGTCAGCAGGAGAATTACTTGTTGGCAGGAAAAGAAGGGAGGGAAGAAGAAGCCTTGGGGAAGAGAAGAGGGCAGAATGGTTGGGGATTTTCTCTGTGGGAGAGAGAGAGAAAGAGGAAGTAACCATGTTATAGTGCCTTGGAAGTCAGTCAGCACCTGAACTCAACTGATATACTCGTCATCTCATCTCTGTCTGTTAAATGTTTTCTAAGTGTTCTGCCGTCAGGCAAAGCATGAACTGCCCACATCAGTTTATCACCAGATCTAAGATAATTTGGCTTTTTCCTTTAAACAATACAAAACAAGTCAGCATAAAGTCATGCACCTTCAGGGTCCCAGCATTATGCTGGAAAACATTTTTCTGAATGTTTTTCTTTGAGGGAAGAACATCTGATTGTTTCATTATAGTTTAGGGAAAGAATAAATATTATGTTTTGCAAAGATGAGACTGGACAATACCTCAAAGGCCGTTTGCCCATGACCCCAGTTGGGCTGTCTTACTTCCTTATGAGTGGCTTCCAATACTCATTCTTGTGTGTTTCAAGGCAATGCTACTCCAGCTGCTCATTTGGATAGATTTTTGTTCTCATTTCCTTTAGACTATTTTCATAGAAATCAGAGTATTATCTCCTCTTATACCAGCTGTAGGGCTGGCTCTAGGAGGGAGTGACCTTAGCTACTGAGCTGGGTGGTGAAATGGTCAGTTAGATAGAACAGTGGATAGAGCTCTGGGTCTGGAATCCAAATCTGGGCAAGTCACTTAAGCCTGTTTGCCTCAGTTCCTTCATCTGTAAAATGAGCTGGAGAAGGAAATAGCAAACTACTGGTATCTTTTTCAAGAAATCTCCAAATGGGGTCATGAAGAATCAGACAACTGAAACAGCTGAACAACAGGTGGTGAAATGGTTAGAGCACTTGACCTGGCTTCACAAAGATCAGAGTTCAAGTCTTGCCTTAGACACTTACTGGCTGTGTGACCTAGGTAAGTCACTTAGCCTCTGTCTGTCTGAGGACCTTTACCTTCTCCAGTGCCTAGTTTCTTTATACTCTCTCAGAAGAAATCTGCTCTCAAAGAGGCAATGTGATATAAAGGATGGAGCTGAGGACCTGGGTTCAAATCCTGCCTCTATAAAATGGGGCTAATAATAACACCTGTCTTGGAGGATTGTTGTTCGGGTAAAATGAGATAATATTTTAAAGCACTTAGCAAACCTTATAGAATTATATAAATGTGAGCTATTAATATTATTATCCAAAGGGCCCACTCCCTCATCTCTCCTCCACTGCCTGGTTGACAACCAAATTCCCTGATTCTACTTTATTCCTTTGGTTTAAAACTTTGTTCCTCAGTTCTGCTTCATTTCCTTGGCTTAAAACTTTGATCTCTTTTAAAATACAAATAACCTGGGGGTAAGGGTGTTAAAAAAATAAAAAAGAACACACACTTTAAGCCTTATTAGCTTTTTGTAACTTAATTTTTCACAAGATCATAGGTTTAGAACTAGAAAGGACCTTGGCTCTGGAATTCACCCCTTGAATTTTACAGATGAGGAAACTGAGATCCAGAGAAGTTACAGGTCTCACAGCAAAATAGTCTTTAAGGTAGGATTTGAATCCAGGCCCTGAGCTCCATTTTTTTAATGTCATGTTGCCTCTGAAAACAGGTTTTTTTTTCGAGGGGGTATAAGCATGAAACTAGGCCTTGGAGAAGGGAAAATAAGAGTTCACTGAGGAGAGAGAGGGTACAGAAAGGGGGCCATGGTGCCCAAAACAAATGTTGTCAATCCCAATCCTTCTTGGATGACAAAAGCAAAGAAAAATCACTCTGGTATTGCAGTAGGTGCTTGACAAATGGTTCTTGAATTGATGCCCAGACCCTTTGGCTCTAAAAATTAGAATCATCTTTAAGTCTTCCTTCTTGAATCAATAAGCACCTACTGTGTGTACCAGGTACCACGCTAAGCTTTAGAATTCAACTTTAAAAGCAAGACCATCCCTGCTGTCAAGGAGCTCACATTTCTTACTGGATGTGAAACCTCATCATTTCAAATCCAGAGAGTTCTATTCAAAAGCAAGAACAATGGCTCAGTGGCAGCTAGGTGGCACCATACTATATAGACGGCTGAGCTTGGAATCCAAGACTCATCTTCATGAGTTCAAATCTGGCCTCAGACACTTCCTAGCTAGGTGACCCTGGGCAAGTCACTTAACCCTATTTGCCTCAGTTTCCTCATCTGTAAAATGAGCCAGAGAAGGAAATGGCAGACCACTCCAGTATCTTTGTCCCCTAATGGGTCATGAAGTATCAGACATGACCACAAACAAAAGAACAATAATGTGTTAAGTCAAGTGCTCTGGGTGAAAGGTGCCAAGAGGCACCAGGAAACTGCTGGGGTTGATAAAATGCTAACATTCAGGGAAGAGAGACTTTTCTCAACTGCAGGTTCTAGTTTGAGGCAAGAAATCCACGCCAACGATTCCAATTCCTCTCGAGTAACAAAGGCAAAGAAGTAAAGTCAGGCCAGTGCTGCATCTGGAAGAAAGGGAACCCTCTTCTGAAGATTCTCCTCTGGCGTTATTTAGTTTGCATTTATACGTTGTTTTCCCTAATAGACTGTAAGCGCAAGGGCAAGAACTGTTTCATTTATGTCTTTGGATCCTCAGGACCCAGCACAGAACTTGGCCCACAGTAGGTACTTAATGAATGCTGGTAGATTTATTATTAGATGCTAGAATTAATAAACTGAGATTCTGCTAGAAGCGCCTAATGAATACTTGCTAAATGAATACATTTAATTAATTAATAATTTAAATTATATTAAATTTCCAACATAGTCCTCCCCCTTATTAAATTGAGACAGTTGTATTGGATACATAATGTACAAGGTCCCTTCTAGTTCTGACATGCTATGATTTAGACATGGCTTTCCCTCTCTAGCTCTTCATCTCTTCCTTCCCCATTCCTCCACCAAGGCCTTCTGGGCATGACCTTTCTGAGAGCAGAGGGTATGCATACATGCCCTTTTAGATGTGAGACCAGCAGTTTGCCTTTGTATTTCTTTATATTAGTTCTCTTTATGTATTTGATACAGACTTATAAATAACATGTATGTGTCATCTTCCCTATCGTAAATCCCATGTGAATAGAGATTGTTTCATTCATTATGTTAGCATAAGAAGAAGCCAGTGGAGCACAGAAAAGATGCTTAGTAGGCACATCTTGCTCCATTTGTGTTTGTACTTGGAATCTCTTTTATTGATTTACTTATTTATGTTTTTACTTAGAGGAAGGGTCTTCCTATCTCTCCCAGGCTGGGAGTGCAATGGCCACTCACAATTGGCACAAAAGCTTTGATCTGCTCAGTTTCTGACACCTCCCGTTAGGGAGCCTGGTAGCATCACACTCTCAGGGCTCACCATGGTGCCAGACTTGGTATAGATATTCAATATCTTTAACCTGACTGCAGCTCAGAATTCTAGAACTCAAGCAATGGAGACTAACTTCAGCTTCCACAGCTGCAGGCATTATGGGCATGCACCCCCACGCTCAGCCTCAGAATCTCTCTTATAAATACAGATTTCTAGCCCTTCACACAGAAAAAAACCCAACTGGATGATGAAGAACACATTGCCCAGATGACACTATGCCACCGGATGGGCAGCCCTTTGGTTAGACCAGAGGTACCAAACACACTACTCTTTGGCTACAGCCCTACAAGTTGTACCTGAACCAAGTGTGTAACCGAGCCAGATGAAAATGTAATTGGAAAATATGGAATGAAATAAGATACAATAGAACATCGGTAATGTTAAATATGTGCTTTTCTAAGTCAAAATGCTGCCTGCAGGGATGCTTATATACCCATTAATGGCCCCATTTCTATTTGAGTTTGATATCAATGGGTTAGACCATCAGTGAATATATACCTGGTAGACATTACAGATGGACAATGACCCTTACTAACCAAGGAGCTAGATTCAGATTTGAAGAGGAGAAAGAAGTGGGATAGACTGCATTTGGGAAATTGGACAATGCTTTTAATTATTCCAAACTGTTCCTGACAAAGACAAAACATAAAAATGTTCCAATGGCAATATTTTCCTCATAATACTATAGTTACAAATTAAGAATTGGAGCGTGATAAGATATTTGGAGATTAAAAAAATGTGAGTAGCCCAGAGTGCAGTGGTGGGGCACACAGTGGTTGTAAGGAGCCTGACCTATTGCATATTGTTGTTGTTATTCAGTTGTTTCAGTCATGTCTGCTCTTCACGACCTGAGTGATTTGACATTTCCTTCTCCAGATCATTTTACAGATGAAAAAATTGAGGCAAACAAGGTTAAGTGACTTGCCTAGGGTCACATAGCTAGTGTCTTGAAGCCAAGATTCGAACTCAGGAAGCTGAGTCTTCCTGATTCTAAGTCCAGTGCTCTATCCACTGCACCATCTAGCATCCTCTATTGAATAGTTCTAATGATTAATCACCCACAACCTCAAACAGCATAGAGAGACATTATACAATGAGGTAAAAGAGTTGTCAAGGTAGAAGGAAGAGTCACAGATGAGCAGCCTGAGTGTTACCATGGTATTGCCTATATCTAAGATATCTATATCTGACCTAGGCAGAGACGTCAAACTCATGGCTAAGGGGCTGTAAGCCCATTACAATGTAATGGGGAAATGTTTAACAAAATAAATAAAAATTAAATACAATACAGACAATGTTAATTTGTGGTTTTCCAAGTCAATATGCCTCTGTGGGACCCATTTCTATTGGGGTTTGAAGTCACCGAGTCCTAGAGGAAAGTCTCTAGCACCATGAGGGGATCCATGGACAAGAATTGTGCAGCATAAGAAGACATAGGTGGAGTGTGATCAGCACCAGGGAGGGGAGTTACCAGATGGATGGGACAACAACAGATATTTACTGCATATAATACTTTAGGTTTGCAGGGTGGTTTACGTGTAAGATGAAGAGGTTGGCCCAAATGACCTGGGAAGTTGTTTCTAACTCTAAATCTATGGTCCTATAACACGTCCAACACTCTATCCTTCCACTGGACAGCACCAGCCTTCCAAACACAGAAGCATCAAAGTACCTTTGATATCTTTGTACATTTTGTTTTCTTAAACCAAAAAACCCTGCCACATGGAGTGTGGTAATTAAGCCAGAGTAGTTAAAACTAAGTCAGTGACAGTACCTGACTGCCGTGGCCTGTCTGAAACAGGATTAATACACCTGAACACAGTAGAGAGGGATGTGGGAAATAAGTCCCCACCTACAAGCAAGTGTAATGATTTAGCTCTCAAAATAACCTTCTATCATTTATAACGAGCTACTTCTTTCCACCTTCATGGAGACCAAGACTTATGAAATGGTATCACAATTATTTTTTTTTGGTGAGGCAATCAGGGTTAAGTGACTTAGCCGGTTCACACAGCTAGTAAGTGTCATGTGTCTGAGACTGGATTTGAACTCAGGTCCTCCTGGCTCCAAGGCCAGAGCTTTATCCACTGCACCACCTAGCTCCCCCAATCACAATTGTTTTTTACAGCCTTTTCACCACCTTTGGTATCTATATGGCTCAGTGGATAGAGCCCTGGGCCTGGAGTCAGGAAATGAGAGTCCGAATCCTCAGACATTTACTAGCTGTGTGACCCTGGACAAGTCACTTAACTTCCATCTGCTTCAGTTTCCTCTACTGTAAAATGGGAGGCAATAATATCATCTACCTCCTAGCACTGCTGTGAGGATCAAATGAAATAATAGCTTGGTGCAGGCGTTGGCACACAGTAGATACCTATTAAATGCGTGATTCCTTTACCTCAAAGGAATTGAGATTTTAAAAGTACACACACACACACAAAACAGTAATTGACAGTTTATATAGCACAGGAAAAATAAATATGTGCATACCTGGACTGGGAAGATTCTTCTCCCTAAAATGAAAAGAAATGCTGAGTTTAATCAAATTTAGTCATCTAGGTTATGAAGTAAGTATTTTGAAAGAAAAAAAAAACCACATTGACCTCAACCAGAATTGTCAAATCCAGAGTTTGGTTAAATGGAGTTGGGATTTTCAAAGAATTTTCTTTTTTTTCTAAGCCTATTTCTAAAGCACAGGTCTGACTATGTCACTCTTCTGCTCAATAAGCTTCAAAGGTTCCCAGTTACCACTAGGATGAAATACAACTATTTCTGTGGCATTAAAAGCCTTCCCAACTTGGTTCTAGACTATCTTGACTGTCTTATTTCACATGACTCCTCTCTTCTGCCTTACATTGCAGCCAAACTGGCCTGACTCTTGTTCCCATGCATTACATTCCATTTCTGAGCTGCAACCAATCAAGCAATAGCATTTATTTAGCACCTACTGTCTGCTAGGCACTATGCATATATACAAAGAAAGAAAAACCCAACCATTTCCTGCCCTCAACGATCATAGACTAGAACTAAAAGAAATCTCACCACCTGATTTTATGGGGGGTGGGGAAAGCAAGGGCCACCAGGTTAAGTGACCTGCCCAAGGCACACAAATAGGCCTAAGGACCAGAGTCAGCATTTGAATCCTGGTCCTTCCATTCAAAATCCAGTGTTCTTTCCACGATAATGCACTGCTCCTGTGGATATATTCTCTCCTTATCTCTACCTCATAGAATCCCTCTCTCTCTTCACAGGACCCAGCTTAACTGTGACCTCTGAAACAAGACCTGTCCCACCCACCTGCTAGTATCCAACCCCAGAAATTCCTTTGTATGTATCTGTGTACCTGGTGCATTCCTGCACTCTCACTCTCAGTGGAATAGAAGCTGCTTGAGGACAGGAACCGTTTTCATTGGTGGGGAGACGAAGGGTTTTATTGTTGATGTCTAGCACAGTTACCAGTAAATAGTGGGTATTTTTAAAAATAAATACATGCTTGTCACTCATTGCTCCCCAACTCTACCAAACTACGAATGGATGTCCCAAATCCAGTGTGAATTTCTACATTTGCCTTATTGTTATTTAGTCTTTTTTTCAGTTGTGTTTGACTCTCTGTGACCCCATTTAGGGTTTTCTTGGCAAAGATACTGGAGTGGTTTGCCATTTCTTTCTCCAGCTCTTTTTACAGATGAGGAAACTGAGGCAAACTGATTTAAGTGACTTGCTTAGGGTCACACAGCTAATAACTATCTGAGGCCAGATTTGAACTCAGGAAGATGAATCTTCCCGACTCCAGATCTGGCACTCTATGCACTATGGCACCACCTACTTCAGCAAAATACTATGGACTTTAGGTGAGGCTGGTTCAATGCTTAGTGCCTGCTCTGTCTCTGGGCAGGTCAGGACAGCCATGGATTCATGGGAATTATTAAAAATGGAAGCAGTAACTAAGAGCAGAAGGCTAGACTTAATGGAACCTCTTCCTTCTGGGGTCTC
Organism: Phascolarctos cinereus; assembly: GCF_003287225.1. Lineage (NCBI taxonomy): Eukaryota > Metazoa > Chordata > Mammalia > Diprotodontia > Phascolarctidae > Phascolarctos > Phascolarctos cinereus. Next base: position 261,669,944 of record NW_027555514.1, on the reverse strand, counting down.
TCGGTTTTCTCCAATGTTGGGAGCATATCACCCCTCCCCTCCCTTTCAAAAAAGTGAACCGATCCTCCTTTAGCCTATGTGTTTGAGGCATCTTTGCTTTTCAAAAGAGTAAGATCATAGCATCATAGACTTGGCTAGAAGGGACCTTTGAGGAGATCTAGTTCAACCTGCTCACCTTACAGGTGAGGAATGGGGGTCGGAGAAATGAAAGGATTGTCTCAATATTATATAGGTAGTAACAGGGATAGGCTTTGAACCCAGGTCTTCCGAGTGCAAATGCAGTATACTGTCCCACTATATCATAGTAGGGTGCCTGGTGCATAACAGGTGCTTAATACATGTTTATTGACCATTGACTATGCTGCCCCCTGGAAAGGGGCATAGTTAGGGTCTACCCAGGGGTAGTGAATCATTGAGTGAAAGCCCAGGGGTTGGTTAGAGATGTGGGACCTATTTAAATTTGAACAGTCTTGAGCCCACTTACCGGATTCCATTTGTCGTGGGTCACAGATCCAAGCTGAGGCTGAGGTTCTTTCCCAGGTAGAGAAGTATGGTTGGAGTGGGTCTGTGGCCCAAGGCAAGCACCGTTGTCTACGAGGCTGTTTGTTGGACATGGACAACTGGTTTTGGAGTTTGTAAAACTGAACGGTGCCGTTGTTGTTTGCAAGTGGGGAACTGCTTTGGGACTGAGGTTCAAGGATGACAGAGACTGAGAGCAAGCCTTAGGGCTTCTGGAAAGACTTTCATAAAGGGAGCTCAGAGAACCCTGGCCCCGCTTCCAGTTTCCCCAGTTAGATGTTTCCAAAGAGTCCTGATGAGGGGGCAGCTGAGAGGTGCTACTTCTGAGCCGCCTCAAGGTGGGAGAGGTTGAAATCCGGCTCGGGGCTTGCCTATCAAATTGGAAGAGACTACCCCAGCCACTGCCATACTGTGCTGAGGGACTCTTTGGAGACTGGTTAGCAGGACCCCGATGACCTCTTCCCTGTATCAATGTATTGGAAGACTCTTTGTCCTGCCCAGATGCAAATCCCACATTTTCAGAGGGAGCCTGCGGGATGCTCTCTGAATCACTGTTCTCTGAAGAACTCCCACTGTGATCTACCTTCTCATGTTCCATGTTCAAGCAAACTCCTTCATTTGGTTCCAGAGTGTTGTCAAGAGAGTGCTGTTGCATTTTTAGATAAAATGAACCAAGAGCTCAGAATCTGTTGTCAATAATGAAGAGTCATATTAGGGGATGTGGGGGAACGTTTGGAATTTCTGATTCACCGTCAGTGCTAGATGGAAAGATAAATAGTAGGATTACCATCTCGATAAAAAAAAATAACAATACCATAATTAACTTTTGGGATCCCACCATTTTGATCTAAATACTTTGGTTATTGAAGTTTATTTACTGCCTAATAACATGTCTTCCTGTTTCTAAGAAGAAAGCTTTAAAAAAATTTTATAAAGATTCTTAGGAGGCTTCTTGGAACTCACGTTGTTGATGATTCCACTGTAAATGAATAAAGATGTATTTAGTTTCCCCTAGGTTCTGATGTTGTGGGTTTTTTTTAATGCAGTACCTTGCCCTCACCAGTGTATCTTGGGGACGCAAACAAAGGAAGCCAGGAAGCTTTCCTTGGGGTTTAAGTTATAGAAGGCTTTAGAGATTATGATGAAAAGCATTTTTAAACACATTTAAGATCTTATCAATTGTGATTTTAGGAAAATAGTTTGAATATACTCTCTTCCCACCAATTCACCAGATGTTCTTCATCCCTGTGTAATTAGAGATCTGTTTCCAATGATTATTAGTTACTAAATCATTCTTGCCCCCATTCTCCTAACCCCCAAGTAATCTAGGAAGAGGCATATATCCCATTCATAAAGCAAAATTTTGTTCAGGGCAATTTTGAAATGGCTTCACCATGCATAGAAAAAAAAATCTAAAGATAAAAGTTATTCCAAGAGTTAATTCTTGGTTACTTTCAGTCCTTAATGAGATGAGGTGAGCCCATACTGACACCTGAAAAATCTACTATTGCCCCCACCCCCACACCATTTTGGTATAGAACATAGGACTGTAGATTTAGAGCTGAAAGGGACCTTGGAAATCTAGTTGTATTCTTGGGAATCTAGTTCAATTCCTTTATTTTATAGGTGGAAGTTGGAAATGACGGAAAAAATTGAATAACAACAAAAAACTTTAGAATACATACTTAGTAACCCCTATTTTACCAGCTCAGGAGCCTTCCCACCATCACCTTCCTCCCCGCCCCCCCCACCTTCTACTTCATAGTTCGTGGGTAGGATTCAGATAGAAGAGAATGACAGATAAAGTCTCATTGCAGAGATTTAAACAGTGAGTACAGTTTACTGGATTCTTGTCTGAAAACCTGAAATTCCTATTGCTACGTTTGCATTTTAGTGTTCCCAGTGGAGGACTGACTTCAAAAGAATTTCTGATCTAGTATTTTGTATGTACATATATCACATGTATGTGTGGACAAACACATGCCCATGTATATGCATATATACCTACATGCTCTGCCTGGTTTCAGCACCACACTGGTCTTTCCTTGACCTTTCTATGTTGCCTGCCTCCATTATTAGATTGTAAGCTCCTTGAGGGCAGAGACTGTCTCTCTATTATGTGTATCCCCAGCAGTTAGCACAGTGCCCTACAGATAGTAGTAGCTTGATAAATGTTTATTGGATGCTCACACATAAGTACATAGAGGTATATGTTGCTGCTGTCCAGTCGTTTCAGTCACATTCAACTCTTTGTGACCCCATTCAGGGTTTTCTTGGCAAAGATACTAGAGTGGTTTGCCATTTCCTTCTCCAGCTTATTTTACATATGAGGAAACTGAGGCAAACAGGGTTAAGTGACTTTGCCAGGTTCACACATCTAGGAAGTGTCTAGATTGGGTTTGAACTCACGATGATGAGTCTTCCTGATTCAGCAGCCTGGCATGCCTAGTTCCATATATAGGTATATATGTACCTATATATATATGTGTGTGTGTATCTATATCTATATCTATCTATCTATCTATATACACATACACACATATGTACACACAGTTATATATGTATGTATGTATATATATCTACATATACACATACATATACCTTTTGGTGGGTGGGAGTGTGGAAACGAAGAAGGTAAAAAAAATTCATATCCCCTATTTTTCATTTGCACCCACACAGTTTTTGAGGGGGCAATTGAAAATGACAGCAACTTCTTTCCATTCTGACCATCAAAAGAAACACACAGAGTGTGTAAATATTAGTTTTTGAAAATTTGATGATTCCATTAAGAGATGGGAAAAGACTCTCTTCTCTTCATGAGGAAATGGCTGAATTTCAGAGCAGAAATATTTTCCTGTAGATTCCCTCCTCAGAAACTTCATACTTTTCTTTGTCTGCTTGTCCACATTCTCCACATGGACAATGCCAAAGGCATTCGGCTTATTTATTTAGGTTTCACGTTATGTTCAGTTTTGCTTTTCCAAATTTGTTTACCAAATAGGAGTGCCAATACCCTGAGTGTCTGGGCTTGTCTTGACTGCCTATTTTTGCCTTAAAGGGAATGGTTATTGTGTATTAAAACAGAACAAAGCAAAAAAAAAAACCCCAAACAAACCGGACATTGAGTCTTGGGGAATCCAGTCTGAAGTATGCTGAATTTGGGGTCGGAGGGGCCAATGTTTGAAGCTCAGATCAGCCAGTGACTATGTGCCTTTGGACAAGTAATTTTATCTCTTGGGGTTTCACATCTTTATCTGAAATCATCTGAAAAATGAGGAAATTGGACTAGATGATCTGAGATCCTTTCCCACTTTGTCTACAATCCTATGAAGGGGTTGTTGGGTCCATCCCCATTATTAACATAGAGGGAAACTGAGGCTCAGATAGGCTGAGTGATTTTCCCCAGGCCAAACTGTTAGAAAGTGATTGAGCTATGACCAGAACCTAGGATTTGGGATTCCAAGTCTAGACAACATCCTTCCCTTTATTGGAGAGATAAGATGGTGATGCTTTGGGATATTTCATTTTTGTTTTTGCATCCACAGTGGACTGGCACATAGTGGGTAATGAACCAATTTTGTTTATGATTGATTTAGGGGAGTTCTGCACATCATTGAAATCATAGTGTCACCCCCCCCCAAAGCTGAATTACTATATCCACTGGTATAGTAGTCACATAGACATCTAGGTTGGCACAGTGGATAGAGCACTGGGTCTGGACAAAGGAAGACTCGAGTTCAGATCTGGTCTCAGATACTTATTATCTGTATGACTCTGGGCAAATCACTTAACCCTGGTTGACTCAGTTTCCTCATCTGTCAAATAAGCTGGAGAAGGAAATGGCAAACCACTCCAATATCTTTGCCAAGAAAACCCTGAATGAGATCATAAAGAGTCAGACATGATTGACCAACCAAAAAAAAACCCAACCAAATTAGTCACTCCTATATCTTCCATGGAAATCCACCTTTCCCTCTTGCTCCTTTGACTGGAAGGCAACATGTTATAATGAAAGGGATGCTGCCTTTGGAGTCAGAGCACCTGGTTTCATATCCTGTCTCTGAAACAATATTTCTATCACACAGAGCAAGTCAGTCTCCATGAACCTCAGTTTCCTCATCTGTAAAATGAGACAGCAGAGAGAGCAGGATTCAGCCAGAAAGACCTTTAGTTCAAATCTTGTTCCAGATACTAGCTGTGCAATCCTGGGCCATTCACTCCATCTCTTGGACCTCAGTTTTCCCCTTTGTAAAATAAAGAGGTTGAACTGTAGGACCTTTAACATCGCTGTCAGCTCTATGACTCTGTAACAAGATGGTACCTTCTAATTCAAGAGCTATGATGCTATAATCCTTCCTCAGCTGGATGGCTTCTGGAGAGTCACCCATCTATTGCCCCTGAAAGGGTCGTATGGACCTATTAGAAAATAACTCAAGCCTCAGGTTGAGGGGTGTGGGGCTCAGCTGAGAAGGCTGCTCCTTCTTCTCCAGGGCCCTTTCCAAGTCTCCATGGTACACCAAGGAGAAGCAGAGAATTTGAAACCCACCAGGACTCTGACAATGCATCTAAAAGTCAATAGAATCAATCTGATTTTCTCAGCTGTTACCCAGAGATTTTCCTCTCACGGTTTACAGAAAAGAACAATCCAATAGCAGGGTCACAAAAAATGAAATTCACTTACCTCGTTGATCCATAACCTGAAAGAACACAAACATGGACACTCTAGTACTCCGAGGGAGAAGCTATCTCTCTGTCCCATAAGGCAAGCTACATGAATTAATGATTCATTAAGCCTTAAGATAGGTCTGTAGCAGGTGACCACACCTAACCACAGCCGGAAGAAAAAGACTCAGTCTATATATAACAGGGAATTGTCAACAGGAGAAACAGATTACCCCCCCGACCACCCTGACTTAAATACCTGCCAGGTGGGCACACTCAGAGCATGCCACCAGCCCTGATGTCTTCTGGTAGCCCGAGGAAAGTTTTCAGATCCAAAGAATGAGCTGCCAGGCACTCTTCACAGGTAACTGGCTCTACCATGGACACAGCGTCTGCTGCTTTGCTTAATGAAAGCAACCATGATGAGCTGCTGAAATGAGGAACTAACCTTCTCCCTTCTTAGATACCTTTCTAGATATTTGTTTATGAAAAAGGCCTGGGGGAAATGACTCCAGATTCCAGGGCAGCTTTATTTATTTTTTTTAAAGATCAGATGATTTTTTTTATTATTCACTGGTTGTTAGTGGCTGTTACTAATTAAAGCAGAGGCAGCTGCCTCTGACTCCTACTGGCAGAGTGACCCTGGACAAGTCACTTAACCTCTCATTTTCCCTGGCCACTCTCTGTAAGTGCTGATCTTGGTTGGTGGAGAGAATTTCTCACCAGGGATCTCCTCAAGTTCCTGAAATCGAACTACTTCTGCCCCTACAAAATGGTCAATACTGGGGAGGTGATACTAGTCTGACCTTTTATTTCCCTCATGTTGTGTTTTTTTTTTTTTGGCTAGGCAATGGGGTTAAATGACTTGCCCAGGGTCACACAGCTAAGTCTGAAGCTGGATTTGAACTCAGGTCCTCCTGAATCCAGGGCCCATGCTCTAGCCTCTGTGCCACCTAGCTGCCCCATTCATATTGTATTCTTAGTCGTTGGCTTGGACCTGTCAAGGGTTGAGTTTGAGAAGAGAGATTATTTTGGGTTTGGATTCTAAGTAAGTGAGAGTTCTGGATTCTAAGTAAGGCAAAGCCTAAATAATTTGGGCCCCACTTATTCAGAGATAATGAGAGCCATCATATATTAATAACACCCAACAATAATAGCATGTACACGTATATGTAGGTACACACATGTATCTGCATATGTATGTGTACATACATATGTGTGTATGTAGATAGATTGATCTATTACAGCTAGATGGCACCATGGATAGAGTGCTGGGCCCAGAGTCAGGAAGACTTTCATCTTTCTGAATTCAAATCCAGCATCAGATATTTACTTGTTTGTGACCCTGGGCAAGTTACTTAATCCTGTTTGCCTCAGTTTCCCCATCTGTAAAATGAGCTGGAGAAGTAAATAGAAAACCACTCCAGTGCCTTTGCCAAGACAACCTCAAATGGGGTTATGAAGAATTGAAAATGACTGAATAGTAACATATATACATTTTTACGTATACAAATGTGTATATATATACGCGCATATTTATACACACACACTTTGGTTTGCAAAACGCTTTAAAATATTATCTCATTTGATCCTCAAAACAACCATGGGAGATAGGTGTTATTATCCCCATTTTACAGATGAGGAAACATGGTCAAATAAATAAAAGGTAAGATTTAAACTCAGGATTTCCTGATTCTAAGCCCAATGTTGTCTCCATCGAACCACTTAGCTGCATGTATAATGATGATGGTAATGCTCTAGAGACAGTATGGAATGAAGAGTGAAATTCTGGGTCTGGAGGGCAAATACTTAGTACATTTAAACTGTATGGAATAAAAGACCTTCAAAAGATAGAAATCAAGCAGAAGAATTGAAGATGGTATGGGAAAAGGCTGAGGTCAATATCCCCATTATTCTGTCTACTTCTGGAGTTACATTGAGGATGTTGTAAATGGGTCTACAGAAGTTGAGTCTGGAGGAGCTCACCTACCTGCCGATGGCCCTTTCTTGTTCTCCTTTGCTTGATTATCATCATATTCTATCTTTAACTATGGGTGTACCCCAAGGCTCTGTCTTGGACCCTCTTTTCTTCTTCTCTCCATCCACTTGATATTGTTATCAGATCCCATGGGTTAAAAACAAATCCTAATATTTTTATTCAATGACCAAAAGCAGTTATTTTATCTGCCTGTGTAATAGTCCACAGAACTTTAAATATAAAAGAAGAATAGCAAGATAGGGATTTGTCACAGGAAATTTTTTCTGAACTCCATTCTATGAGAATGAAATAATATGTATGAGAATAATATGAGAATGAAATAATAATGACAATAACAGTAGTGATAATAATTGCAGACAGAACTTTTGCTCATACTTATCTGGACATAACTTTGACCCACAAATTTTAAGAAAAAATGTTTTTAAATAGATGTCTCCATACTAAATATTCAAACTATGTAGAATGAGAAGCTTCCAATATTATAGGGACCTGGTGGAAAGAATCATAACTATATGGGGCCAGTATGATCCCGTCTGCTACTGGTATTGTCCCAAAGATGCTTTCAGCATTTTGCTTTCAGTGAACTCATAAAAAATGAGTATACATTCCAATGCTTTTATTTAATTATCAAAATCAGTCATTTTTTCCACCTGTGCAATAGTTTGTAAAACATTAAAGATAAAATAAATAACAGGAAAGCTACATGTCCCAGTACTTTAATATCAGATTTCCATTAAAAATGGTGAACAGAATAAAATAATAACAATGACAATAATAAATATGGAGGCAAGTATGGTGTAATAGAGAGTGAGCCAGCTTTGGAGTCAGGAAGACCTGGTTCAAATCCCACCCCAGACACAAACTGGCTTAGTCCTTGGCCAAGTCGCTTGACATCTCCATACCTTTAGCAATTCTCAAAACCTATAAGTAGCAGAGCAGTTTTTGATCTAAATTGATTGAGAAAGTCTTCCCAAAAGAAATTCTAGCATCAATGAAATCACAAATGAAATTACAATCAAAATAATATTAAAAATAGTAGCCACAATGTAATGATAATTAAATTTTTTTATATGGCACCTGAAGATCAGCAGTGGTCTGCAAAGTGTTTTCCATACAGCAGTCTTATGAGGCAGGCATGATAATTTTGAATTGGATATTTTTGTACTATTTGTTAGGGAGAAAGGATTTATTAAATATGTAGGGTAATATTAGTAATATTAAAAAAATCTGGAAATAGATTACATGTCCCAAAACTACTATTTCCTGTCTCTTCTCTCTCACATCCAAACTCTTAGGAGAGCCTCTCTCACCTATCATTACCTTCATTTCCTGCTCTCCCATTCTTCAGTCCTTTGTAATTTGGTTTCCCACCTCATTATTTACCTGAAGGTGTACTCTCCAAAGATACCAATAACCCCTCACTGGCCAAATCTGAGAACCTTTTCTCAGTCCCCACCATTTTCAATCTTTCTGAAGCATTTGATTCTGTTGACCATCCTTTGATCCTAATTTCTTTCTTCCCTATGGATTTTCAAGACATTTGTTTTTCTCAGTTTACCTGTCTGCTTAACTGCCTCATCTTAGTCTCCTTAATTTGTTCATCACCATATTCTACCCCTTAACTCTGTACCTGAAGGCTCTTTCTTTTACTCTCTTGACTTCTCTTGCAACAATAACTTCATGATCTCGTGAATTCCCATGGCTTCAATCATCATCTCTATGTCATTGACTCCCAGATCTATATGTCTAGGCTTATTCTTCCTCCTGTGCTCCAGTACTGCATGGCCAACTGCCTGTTGGACATTTGGAACACCTGACATTTTTTGAGTACTTCCTCTCTTGAGTTAATAAAGTTTTCAGGGGCTTCTGAGACCCCCATTGCTGGAAAGTTCCACATCCCAGCTTCAGGTGATTTCATTTGGAAGGTCACAAATAGTTATAATACAAGAGATGTGAAGATTGGTCGATATGGGGATGAGTAGAAAAGAGGGAGTGTGGTGGCTGTCAGGCTGGCGCTCTAGTGACTAGTAGGGGTATGTTAGTCCTGGCTCCCTCTCCCCTGATCCAAACTGAACTACCTTACAAGGTGCAACCAGCATGGGCAGGAATGGGGTAGGGTTGCATCAGAGTCTACCACAATGTTACATGCAGTACTGGTGTCCACTGAAAGGACTTCCTTTATATATTGCAGGATGAGCATGAGTCGATCGTAGGATTATAGACTTGGAGATGAAGGGACTTTGGATGTCATCAAGTCCCTACTCCCCTGGAGTGGGAAACTAAGGCATAGGGTGGCTAAGTGACTTGCCCAAGGTAACACAGCTAGTTAGTGTCTGAATTAGGATTTGATCATGGGTCTTCCTGACTCCAAAGCCAGTACTTGATCCACTATATCCATCATCTGCCAAAATGGATAGTTACGTCATCTTGGGCTAGTTCATCATAGACTGGACAGGTCTATCTAACCAAATATTGATTCAATAAGGCAGGGATATCCCATGCTAAGTCATGACACAGAGTCAAGAGGGAACTAGCAAATTCCATACAATCAGAGCTAAAAAGAAGATCTAGACCATGTGCTAAGCAATTTTTCCTATTTCCAATGAAGCAAAAGATTATAGATATTGGAATAGAGGAAGGGTAAGATAATGGAATTGCCCAAGGCCACCAGCTCTCTGAATGAGAAATGCTCATGGTCTTGTCCTCTGTCTTTGGGAATCCAAGAGCTCTTCAAATGTCAGCTGTTATGTTATCACCTGTAGAAAGTCTTTCATGATTTCTCTTCATAGTGGTTAGTACTTCCCTCTTCCTCTCCTAAATACTGCACATTCACTTTGCCTATTTTTTTATTTTAATTGTCTGTATATTTATTTTCCCCCCAGTGGAATGAAAGATCCTCTAGGGCAGGGACAATTCATTTTTGTCTTTGCATCCCTATCACCTAGCATTATGACTGGCACAGTGTGGGTCTTTAATATGATCGTGAATTGAACTGGATTTAATTCTGCCAAGGTTCATTGCCCTTGCTGGCACCAGAGAATTCATTTGTTGGCCATCTCACACTTGAGAGTTGGGGGAGATTGGTACCAAAAGCCTTGAACTGTTCAGAAATCCTTCTATATTGCCCAATGGGACTATTTTCTATAAGGCAGGGGGTAACATATTGTGAAGGATGTCTCCATTAGACCGAATATAATGGAGGACCCTGTGGTCTGGGCTATGGAAAACAGCTTGGGCTACAGGCAGGGGTATGATGAGCCAGCTCCAACAGGCTTGCAAAAACCTGTTGTTAAATACTCATTGTGAATATTTAAATATTCGAGGAGATGTAACTATTAATGCTTCAGAAATGGCAACTCACAAACTGGGCTTGCTTGGTTGTTTGGTTAATTGTCTAGACTCTAGAAAGTGATGGAGAAAATGTTAAAAATGAAGATTAAATGTAAAAGCATATTGTGCTTTTCAGGGAGATATATGTTAAACGTTTACCAGCACATCACCAGCTAAAGGTTCATCAACACTTTGCCCTGGGCCAGGACCTCTTAAGAGATCCTCTCTGCTCTGGCAAGAGTTTGATGGACTCAGAATGTTCTCAGTAGGGAGGACAGTGCTTTTAGCTGATGAAAGCTGCTGCTAGAATTCGGACGAACGTTGGAATGGAGCCAGGTCCTCAGAGATCTGCTCCAATTGTCACTGCTACCTTAAAGTCTCCGTGGTCCCTGCTGGAGAATTTGGAGTGGGTAAGGGGCTGAGACATCATCTCCAACAGGCAGTGGGAGTTTTGCATCAGTGATATTCCTCTAGTTTAGACCACAGCTGCAGTATTATGTTCATTTCCACGTGCCCTATTTGAGGAATGTAACACCCCTGCCCTTCCTGTATAACCCCAGAGATGTGGAAGGCACAAGAGGCAGGGGTAACCCAGGAAGGGGAAATGGGGGAATTTAAAAACTGTGGTTGGAACTTGGGGAGAGATAGTGGAGAAATGGAAAACAAACTTACAATGACCTGGAAATCCCTCCCGCTTTGTTCCATGGAGAGCCTGTGTGATATCCAGGCAACTCATGTGCTGTGAAGAAAGCCCTTTTGTACATTTCCAGTGTTAAAAGCATAAAAATGCAATTAAATAAAGGAATCTGCTAGCAAACCATGAAGCTGGAGATTGAGGCATGGAGATACGATTGCTTGGACCCTGCTTACTCAAACCATGCCATCTTTAGAAGACCCCCATGCACCTGCCCACTGAGTATACTCTGAGTTTCTGCATTGTATTGTTATGAAACTGATCAATTAAGTTTTTGGGGGTGAGTTTCATGTGTGGAAGCTACTGTTTGCTCATAGCTAGGTAGGATTAATGGGCCCTACCTGACACTTGGGGTGGGTCGTGGTATGATGAGAAGTTCTGGGAATGTGTGAAGTGGATTAGAGTTTGGAGTGAATATTTTACCCTGATTAAATGCTTTTCTGAAACACTGACATTGATAGAGGTGGATCAAAGAACCCCAGTGCCCTCTGGTGGATAAGAGTGACAGTAGGTGGGGGCCTTTGAGGTAATCAGATTTGATTTGAAGGTACAGTTACTTTCTAGATGAACATAAGAAGTTGACACTATCTATGAAGGGTTGGAGCCACAGGGTGAATGTATATGAGAACCTGAGAGAATAATAGAGAGTGCCCATTCCAGAGTGTTATCTGGAGGAAGTGGTGGGGTGCACAATAAAGGAAGGATATTGATAAGCTGGAACATGTCAAGTAGAGGGCAAGTAGGATGATGAAGGACCTCGAAAATATGGCATATGAAGATCATTTGAAGGAACTGGAAATATTTAGTTTGGATAAGAGAAGGCTTTGGTGGGGCGACTGTCTTCAAATATTGGAGGGACCATAAGAAGGAGTAAACTTTCTCTTTTTGACCCCAGAAGGCAGAACCAAAAGCCATTGGTAGAAGCTGAAAAGGAATATCTTTAGGCTTGATATCAATAAATTAAAAAAAACCCTTCCAAACAATTTGAGCTATCCCCAAGTAGAATGAATGGGATTCCTTATGAAGTGGTGAATTCTTCCTCAGTGGAAGGGTTCAGCCCAAAGCTGGATGACCCCAGCCTGTAAGGAACATGGTAGAGGGGTTGCATGATTAAGCATAGGTGGCTCTAAAGGACCTAAAAGGTCCCTTCTAACTCCGAGATTACCTAGCTTACAGGATAACCTTCTCCTAGGAAAAGAGAGATGTGACCGTAAATCATAGTATAGGGCAGATTAGGAATAGAAATTGAAGTACACATCTTTCTTTTGCACTGACTATTTTCCATGTCTGAGAAGCCTTCCCACTCTGCCTTTCCAGCTCAGCTGCTATCCCACCCTCTGCGGGAGGCATCTCCTGGTCCCTTTGTCCATTCTCAGATCACCTTCATGTGCTCTTTGTATGTCTTCTAAGCACACAGTCACGTGTGAGCTCCTTGAAGGCAGAGACCACATTTTTGTCTTTCTTTCTGTTCCCCTCCCCCCGCCCCTTTTAGCACAGCACCTGACCTGTAGTTTGCTTTTTATGGGTTTGGGAAAGCAGTGGTAAGTCAGGAGACAGAGTAGGGTTTGAGGAAGATAGCATCCTTGCTCCTCCTACAGCCACAGGGATGAGGAAGGCACAGGAGGCATAGGCAGAACAAAGGAAGAGGAAATGGAGGAATTTTTAAAATGGAGTTTGAACATGGTGAACAGAGGAGTATCCCTGAAATGGTCAGGAGGCATACTACAGCAGCTGTGGTCAAAAGGTGGTTTTCTGAGGTGACTTCGCTCTTTGACTCAAGCAGTGTGACTCATACATGGTGTGGTCTCATAATCATGTGCATATAGATGTATGCACTTTGCCCATCAGCCTGTGGACTCAAATACTTCCTATCAGTAATAATACCCCAAAGATATTGAATTGAAAGAGGCAGTTTGGGGGCACTTGGATAGAATGCTGGACTTGGAGTTGAAAAGACCTGAATTCACATCCTGCCTCAGACACTTACTGGCTGTATGACCCTGGACAAGTCACTTAACTGCTCCATGCCTCAGTTTTCTCATCTGTAAAATGAAGATAATAACACCTTACTCAGGGTTGTTACAAGAATCAAACTGTATGTATACACACACACATCCACATATTTTATATATATATATATGATATATATATATGTACCTATATTATACTTTGCAAATCTTAAAGTATTATATAAATGTCAAATATTATCATTTACTCTTTTCAAAAACTTTTTTTTAACCTTGGGTGAATCTGTAGCCTATGGATACCAACTATCTAAGGTTACTTTTGAAGTCAATTCATTTATTCATTCATTCAACAAGCATGTATTAAAAGTGTTGACTATATGCAGACAATGTACTCCATGCTGGAGAAACAAATACAAAACCAAACCAGTCATTGTGCTGTTGCTGTTCAGTTATTCAGTTGTGTCCAACTCTTGTACCAGGGACCATAGCATACCAATACTGTCCATGGGTCTTCTCCGCAAAGATACTGGAGTGGTCTGCCTTTTCCTACTCCAGTGGGTCACCTTTTGTCAGAACTCTCCACTATGATCTGTCCATCTTGGGTAATCCTTCCCGCCAGAGCTCATAGTTTCATGGAGCTAGGCAAGCCCCTCTGCCATGACAAGGCAGTGATCCAGGACGGGAAGCTTACTTTCTAAGATGGCTGTTGTCATTTTCATTTTATTTCTTCATCTTCAAAAAATTATGTTGATATCTTTTGTAAAGACCAGATTTTATGACTTAATTTGTTCCGAGGCCGCAGGAACACTTCTCCATTGCTGGGGAGGAGAATTTAACTCAATTCAATTCAACAGACATTTTTCAGTCATTAATAGGAGTCAAGTGCTGTTATAGGTAAAAAGGATTCAAAGACAAAAAGGGGGCTATATACTACTGGGAAAGGAAGGGCTAGCTGTAACATGTATACCAGCAAGTAAAACCAAAAAATATAAAAGTAATATGAAGTAATTTTGAGAGGGCTAGAGAGTAGAGATCAGGAAAGGGTTCATGTAGAGGGTGGCATGTAAGGATGGGGAGGGCACTTCTATAAAGGCAGAGAGGTAGGCAATGAGATGTTTTGTACAAGGAACATTTGGAAGGTGGTTTGATTAAAAAGGAAAGATCATGAATAGGCCAAATATGAAGCAAGACTGGAAAGGTTACCGGGAGCCAGATTGCAGTGACCTTTAAATGCCAGACTGAAGAATTTTATTTTGCCTTAGACATACATAATAGAGAGCCACTAAAGATTTTTGGGTAAAGGAGTGATGTGGCCTGATCTGTGTTTTAGGAATATTAGTTTCTAAATAACAGATTTGCGGAGGATGGATGGGAGAGGAGAGTGAGTGGAGGCAGGGAGACCAATCTAGACGCTATTACAGAAGCCTAGCTAAGAGATGATAAAGGCCTGGAACAGGGTAGAAGTCAAATTGATTTGTGCCTTGGAAAAATCATTCGCTGTTGCGTGTTTGATGTCTGATGACCCTTAATAGTCAAAGTCTAATACATCATGTAAAAGTTAAAATAACCATGTATGACTAATGAGTTGGGGTTTGGGGACAAAAATTGCTGAGTATTTTCTTCAAATCCTTAATATCGTTGCCCCCTGCTTTATGCCTTATGGCTTAGAGCATGGACCAGATTTATTCCTAGGAAAGTTCAATAGACTTACTCTGTACCATTTCTCCAAAGGACAATTGATACTACATTTTAGTGACTGAGCTCCAGTAGGTAGAAAGGTTTTTTCATTGAATCTTAGCAAATATAAGCCAGCCTAAAAGAGAAAGGCACTAAGGATATTGGTGTGTGGTTAACCTATCAGAGGGTAACATAAATATGGAAGTGATGAGGTTGAATTAGTCTAAAGGTCCCTTTTACAGAGCATGCTCAAAGTAGTCTTTCCTGGTTCGGGAAACCATGGAGAAACTTGAGGAAGGTGGGGGAGGCATGGGATGGGGAAGGGCAGGCAGCCTTTGGCCATACATGATTCAATCCTGAGGGTTTTACAATAAGAGATAATGAAGAATCAGACAGGGGGAGTTGATGATTTAGTAAAATGTACAAAAGGCTGTCTTTTTTGACCTCAACTTTCCTGGTGGCTTGATGTGAGTCCAGTGAAAGGTGAGGAAGGGTGGTTTCTTCTGTATCGTGATATCAAGAAGCCCTCCCTGCCACACCCCACATGGAACATGAACTTAGCTAGGAAGGCTTATACCAGGGACCTAGATTCCTTTGTCTTTTTTTGTGTTTGGGGGGGGTTCAATAAGCCAATGAGTCTAAGAAGGAGGAGCCTTAGCTCTCTCTTATGAGAATCTGGCTCACCAGGACTGAATCCAGTCCATACTATATGGCTGGGTATAGAACAGGGGCTGGGGCATGCTGCAGTCCTTATGGGCTCAGAAGAATAGTTCCTTTCTCAGTACTGGATGAAGGGTAGCAATAGGGGCTGGACTTAGGATTTCATTGGTGTAGGTAACTTCCAGGTGAGGAAACTCATCAATACAGACTTGGCACCTTACAGTCCTAGAGTTCTCTAGTGTAGTGAGAAGACAAATGACTTGACCCAGGAGCGTCAGAGGCAGGGCTTGTCTTACATCTTCCTCCGACTGGGACTCTGCTGTCCACTGGGGGTGTGTGGTGGGGTAGGGAAGGAGGTGCAGCAAAATCGTGTCAGAAACTAGTAAAGGAGAAGAATCCCCCCAGAAAATATCTATCATCAGAGCAACTGCCCATCTGCCAAGATAGACCCTACAGAAGGTGCATCCACTTCATGCTCGGGCTGGTCACTCACTGCTTTGTCTACTCTTTTGTAAAAGATCGTTACTGGTACCCCACCAGGCTTGGACCAGAACCCCACATTCCTACAGACTACAGACAGAGGCATTGAAGGCCTAGGAGTCAGGGTTATAAGCTTCAGTTCTGATTGCCCCTGCAGAGATTTTGTGTAGCCATAGGATCATGGAAAGTTCTATTTAGACAAGCATTTGGAGACTTGACTATTTAGCAGTGTTTCTTAGTCCATCAAAATGTCTCAGGAAATACTGTGACCTAACACTTTTTGTGCCACTTTTCCAGCCAGAAATGGTAAAACTAGAGTGGGGTGGCCAGATGACTTTATATAAATAGCTCTGGTTTGACTCTGCCATCCCTGTCATAGCTAGCTCCTTGAGACCTTCGATGAAAGCTGGCTCTAATGGTGATCCTAATTCATCAAGTGGCTCTAAGGTTCTGGATGAAACATATATAATGTATTCAATTGTCTTTTTCATTTTTTAATTAATTTGTAAGGATAGAATTCCATTATAAGATCTTTCTCTCTTCTTTTCTTTCTTTCTTTCTTTCTTTCTTTCTCTCTCTCTCTTTCTTTTTCTTTCTTTCTTTCTTTCTTTCTTTCTTTCTTTCTTTCTTTCTCTCTCTCTCTCTCTTTCTTTCTTTCTTTCTCTCTTTCTCTCTTTCTCTCTCTCTTTCTCTCTTTCTTTCTTTCTCTCTCTCTTTCTTTCTGTCTTTCTTTCTTTCTTTCTTTCTTTCTTTATCTCTTTCTCTCTTTCTTTCTTTCTCTCTCTATTTCTTTCTTTCTCTCTCTCTTTCTTTCTGTCTTTCTCTCTCTCTCTTTCTTTCTTTCTTTCTTTCTTTCTTTCTTTCTTTCTTTCTTTCTTCCTTTCTTCCTTTCTTTCTCTCTCTTTCTTTCCCTCTTTCTTTCTTTCTTTCCCTCCTCCCTCCCTCCCTTCCTTCCTTCCTTCTCTTTCTGTATAATCTTGCAGGCTTATCCCTTGTGCTTAGCATAGAACCTAGGACATAGTAAGCACTTAATAAATAGTTTATCTATTCACTCTTATTTCTGTTGAGGGCATCACTGTCCTTTCAATCACCAACATTTTAAACTTCTGCATCATCTTCACCCTTCTCTTTCACTTACCCCCTCATCCAATTAATTGCCATCTTGTCAATTCTAAGTCTACAAATTTTATTTAAAAATTTAAAAATTGTCTTTTGTTTTTATACTACATACATTTTCCCCTGTATCCCTAAACCTAGCTCCCTCCTAGGAGTTTGATCAATACATCAAAAAAACAACATATATAATGTTCTACACCCATTGTCCCTCCCCTTTTACAAAGAAGTGGGGGTAGGTATTTTTTCATATCTCTTCTTTGGGGACAAAATTGTTGTTTGCAATTTTGCAACAGTCATTTTGGATTGTTTTGTGGTTGGGTTTTGTTTTTTAATTGTTTCTTGGTTCTGTTCACTTCACTTTGCATCAATTCATGTAAGTCTTTCCACACTTCTCCATCTTCATAATAGTTGTCATTTATTTTACAGCACAGTAACATTCCATTCCATTAATGTGCCACAATTTTCCACAAAATATATTGAATCTTTTCTGTTTTGTTTTCCTCCCTCACATGACCACAACTCAGAATCCAGACACTGATCATATTTTGCCAAAACTATTACAATAGCCTCCCAATGTGCTTCCCTGCTTCTAATCTTTCCGGTTTCCAATCTATATTTCTACACAGCTAGGAAACTAATCCTCCCAAAGCAGAGACCTAACTTTCTCCCTCACCTGCTATAGAATCATAAACTACTGCATAAAATACACACCCAGCTGCTTGACATTTATAATTCTTTACAGTGTGGCTCCAGCCCATCTCTCCAGACTTATTTTCCATTAATCTTTTCTGCAGACTCTTTATTCCAGCCAGATTGGCCAAGGAATGGGGGATACAAAGATAGCTAAGCACTAGGGATGCAAATGCAAATGAGGAATATAGTTCCTGCTTTATAGGAGCTTACATTCTACTAGAAAGATGAGAGATCAGGAGTGGGGGGTGGGTAGAAACAGAAAGACAGAGACAGAGAGACACAGGGAGACAGAGAGAGACACATAGGCACATACACAAAGACACACAGAGAGAAACACAGAGAGAGATAAATGGAGAGAGGATATATGAGTGGAGAAACAGAGATAGATGGTCGAAAGAAAGAGGTATAGAGAGATAGATATAGATAGATAATAGATAAATAAAGATGGATAGATAAGAGATAGATGAAAGAAATAGAGATTTAGATGGATAGATGATAGAGATAGATAGATCATTTATTAAAAGTTACTATATTCCCGGCACTGTGATAAGTTCCAGGGATATGAACACAAGAAGGCAAGATAATCCCTACCCTCAAGGAATTTACATGCTAAAAGGGGAAGATAATACATGAAGAAGAGCTGGAAAGTGTGTGGATGCGTTCAACACATCATGGAGTGGGTAGAAAGTGATGTAGAGTCCTGGGCTTTGGAAAGTTTAGGCAAAAGGTAATCTATTAGATCCAAAGGGACTAGGGACAAAGAAAAAAGTGGAGAGAAGATTGATGTGATGGTCTGAGTAGAAGTTCATGGCTGGAGAAAGCTGGGAAATATCAAAAGACCAAACATGATAGCTGCTGAAGGGTTTGCATTCTACTAGGATGAATACATTTAAACAAGTAAATATATAGTATTTGAAGAAGGAGAGAGAAGGATGATCAGCACAGGCTTCCTGGGAGAGGAGGTAGCTGAACTGTGAGGCTTGAAGAAAAACAAGGATTCTAAGAAATGGAGGAGAGGGGGAAATGCATTTTTATCTATTTAGGGTAACCTGTGCAAAGGCACTGAATTGGGAGATGGAAATAGGGACTTATCAAATGCTTGTTGAATTGAATTAAACCTAATTCAATGAGAAGAACCTTTATGCCCATCCTGATGGTGAGAGTCTTCTTGATGAAAAGACAGAAATCATAGTTTCATGGAGCTAGGAAAGGACCTTGGAAGTCTTGTTCAACCATCACTTCACTGATGCTGAAACTGAAGCTCCAATGTATTAAATGGGTTGCCCAAAGTCAAGGAGCTTAAACGGTGGTCAAGACTAGAGCCCAGGTCTTCTGAGTCTCTTGGGAAAATCATGGAGTCAGATGAGGACTAATCTATGACAGGAATGGAAATTACTCACTTGGACCACACAGATGGCTACATTTTAAGATCCTTGAAATCAGGGACTATATTTATTCATCTTTATATTTCTCTTAACACTTATCACAATACAATGCATGTCAGAGAATTAGACAGTCATAGGATCTTAAAGGAGAGGAGAGGGTATGGTTTGGGCCAGGCAGTGGATAGGGTGTTGATTTCAGAGTCAAGAAAGATGCGTCTTCAAATCCTCCCTCTGACACTGTCTGTGGGCAAATCATGTAACCTCTTCAGGCCTCGGGTTTTCTATCTGGAAATTGGAAGTAATAGATCAAATGAGATTAATATATAAAGTATTTGGTAAATCTTAAAGATGCTGGATGAATGTCAGCTGTCATTATATATATAGCCTATCTAGTCTAACTCTCAAACAATCAGCAAACATTTATTAAGAAACTCCCATGTGCCAGGCACTGTGCAAATACTAGGGATACAGACATAACAAATAAAACAATTCCTACTCTCTGGGAGTTAAAATTCTCTTAGGGTTGAGCGGGGGAAATACTAGGCACAGAGACAAATTATCTATCTATCTATCTATCTATCTATCTATCTATCTATCTATCTATCATCTATCTCGCTAGCTATAATAAATATAAGATGGTTAGGGAAGGCACTGGTAGTTGGAGAGAGGATTGGGAAAGGTTTCATGGAGAAAGAGTGATATGAAGTAAGAAGAGGATGGCCATTGCAAAGGCACAGAGATGAGACATAGGGTGCTGTGTGTGAAGAACAGAAGGAAAGTTGTCCAAGTTGGCTGGACCCTTAGAGTGAAGGAAGGGGGGTATCACACAATGAGAGGCTAGAAAGAGAAAGTGGGACCAGGTTGTGAAAATCTTTAAAATCTTCTCTCTTTCAAGAGCCCTATTTCCAACACCATGACAGATTATCAGCCAGATTCTGTTTAAACATTTTCAGATCTGGGAATACAATTACTTTCCAAGGTGGTTCATAATTTTGTTGGACCGCCCTAATTGTTGTGAACCATTCCTTCTATTGAACTGAACGATGTCTCATTTCAAGTTTCATTGGTTCAAATTTTTCTTTCTGAAGGAATGCAGAACAAGTTTGCTTCTTCCTGTGCACAGTCATTCTTCAGATATGTTAGAACAATTATTGGGTGCCATAAAGTTCTCTCTTCCAAGGTCAACGCCTCCAGCTCCCTCAACAGTTCTTCATGTGACGTGGCTTCTAGCCCAGTGGATTGCCTTGGGGAGATGACATAGTACTTGGAATGACTGGAAGCTTTGCCCCAAAATGATGGCCCAATCTTTAACACTAATGTTTCCTTCCAGGGCTACTGTTATGTCTGTGAAGCAGAAGATGCCATAGTCTCTGATGAATGGTTTCAGTTCACCCAAAAGGCAAATGAAAGATTCAGAATGGGTATGAGTGGGTTGTAGCAGATGCCCAGTGAGGAACTGTACAACAGAAGC
Organism: Phascolarctos cinereus; assembly: GCF_003287225.1. Classification (NCBI taxonomy): domain Eukaryota; kingdom Metazoa; phylum Chordata; class Mammalia; order Diprotodontia; family Phascolarctidae; genus Phascolarctos; species Phascolarctos cinereus. Next base: position 261,649,291 of record NW_027555514.1, on the reverse strand, counting down.
AGCATAACATAAATTATTGAAAAAATGTGTGATTGGAAAAGGAGGTATGCTGGTCTTGTAGTGAGGATCAATGGTAACTGTTCCATTGGTATTTGCACAATGTCAAGAGACCCAAAAGTCATCAGGTCAGAGCTGCAAGGCCCTTCGATGGTCATCTAGACCAACCCTGTCATTTTGTGGATGAGGATATTAAGGCCCAGTGATGGCCCAAGGTCAAACAGGTAGTAAGTCCACCTCATTGCATACAACTCTTCAAAGAAAGCCCCCCTGGATGATGTGGGTGCCACCTTTGTAGGATTTCTAAAAGTTTGGTGGATAGATAACTGGACTTGGAGTTGGGGAGATCTAAACTGATATGCTACTTCAGATACTTACTGTATAAGCCTGGAAAAATCACTTAACCTCTCTGTGACTCAATTTCCAAGGCTGGAGTTGAACCTCATCCAGATTTCCTTTCCTTGTTATAGATATATTTGGCATAGAGGATAGTGACAGTGATGGGTCCTGATAGTGACAGTGATACGTTTCTATTCAACTCAGCATCATCTTTTTTTTTTTCTCATTTTTAAAGCCTCGATGGAAAACTGTACTAAGACTTTTTGGACATCAGGTACATTTTACCATATCCTTCCAGTCAAGGAAATTTTGCCAACTTTTTTCTAAGGCAATTCCTTCTGCTGTTACCTTTGCTTCCATGCTATCTTTCCTTACCCAGGGCCTGACTCTAGAATCACAGAGTTGGAAAGGACAATGGAGGCCATCAGAATCCTGTCTACTGGCTTGGCCAGCAAGTGGTTATCCAGCCTCTTCTCATGGATCTTCTGGGAGAGGGAATCTATTACCTTCCCACACAGCCTGCTACGCTTTGTGAGTGTTCTAATTTTTAGACACTTTCCCCTGACATCAAGCCTAAATTGACCTCTTTTCACCTTCCACCCATGGCTCCTGATTCTGCCCTTTGGCACCAAGTGGAAAAAGTCTAATCCTTCCTTCGTATGACAAACCCAAGGTGGAGGAGACAATTTAAGAAAATTATTTGGGCTGTTGAGTCCATGGGAATAGCTAGATAACTGCCTCGTATAATTTTACTGTCATGGATTTTTCATTATCACAAGGTAAAGTGTGTCGTGGATACATTGTCCCCTTTGTGATGGGCTCCCATGCCTCCAAATGTCCTCCTTCCTCTCCTCCCCCTCTTAAAATCCCTAGTTTCCTTTTCAAAGCTCCCTTTTTTTGACCACCCCTACCCAGCAGCTACTGCTTCCCCCTAGAAATTCCATTTAATTTACTTACATGTGAACATGCTATTTCTCCCCCAATAGAATGTAAGCTCCTTGAGGGTAGAGGGGTTTTTTTTTTGTCTTTTTATCACCAGGGCATCGTATATCTGGTTCATGATTTCATGGGCCAAAGGAACTTCCTCTATCAATGCAGATTACCAGCTACCCTTCAATTTACAGTCTCAGAGTTGGCCAGGACACTAAGGAGTTAAATTCCTCATCCAGGGTCACACAGCCAATATGTGTCATAGATGACACTTGAAATTCAAGTCTCTTAATTCTAAGTCCAGTGTCCTACTCATTACAACACGTTGCTTCCTTATAAGTTATACTCAGAAGCACAAAACAAGAGCATGAAGCTAGGTCAAGCTGTGTTTTGAAGGTCCTTGAGATGTTTAAAGGACTTTTTAAGGGAGAGGCACTCACAGAAAAAGGAAGAACAGGTCTGTTTTAGAGCAGAGTTTGGATTCTCTATGGTAAGTGGGTATCTGTTCTTTGTAAATACAAAGCTGGTCCTCCTGAGCCACCATAGCAGGTCATGTGCTTTGAGTTACAACACTCACAAAGTCTTGGGAGGCAACAAATTCTCTCTCACTGAAGGTCTAAAAGAAAGACTTGGATAAGTTGGATTATTCCCACTCTAGCAGGACCGGGGATGAATTCGTACTGAGTCACTCACACTCTCTTGCCCAGTTCTCCTTGTGACCAATTTCCATGGCAGATGGCCAAGGCTAGGGGTGAAGTCTAGGATGTTAAATTTTTCTCCATGTCATGAAACTAAAACTGAATTTATTGACAGGTATTACCATTGATGAAATGATAGGAACTGATTAAAGCCTGTTACATTCTTTTTTTCTTATTCTGGAGGAAGACATACTGTTGTTGAATGGGCTTTGACTTTATGCTATAGCTGTCCAGTAGAGCCAAATCAAGTGTTCCTTTCTCTCTGCTGAGATGCAAGGTAGCCAGAACAGTGTAGTGGCGGCAGGAGTTCATTAATATAATTTTTCATGAGCTACACAGTATTTTTAAAAAGTATTGTCATCTATCAAAATAACATACAACTAAAAGATAGCTTAAATATAGAATGAAGAAAGGCTATATCTATATGAAAGAAGTCAGAAACAGAGAAACTGTGCTTATTACAGAACAACTAGGTGGTACAGTGGATAAAGCAATGGCCTTAGAGCCAGGAAGACCTGAGTTCAAATCTTGCCTCAGACCCTTGAGAGCTGTGTGACTCTGGGCAAGTCACTTAACCCCATCAGTCTCAGTTTCTAAATTGTACAATGGGGATAATAATGGAACTTACCTCATAGAGCTGTTGGGAGAATCAAGTAATAGAACATTTGTAAACAGCTTTGGAAACCTTCAAGTGTTACTTAAACACATTATTATTACTGCCCATCATATATGAAAAAGGTGGTCCCAGCCTGTCATCAATAGGACACTGACATTGTTCCTTTTCTAGTAGTGGGGATAGGCTTGGGGTGAGCCATCCACACCCTCTCTCCTCGCCTCTGGCTAGCAGCAGCACACATTTCTAAGATCACTGACCATTGCAAGAGATGAAATCCATGATTGTGAATGTTCAGATTAGCTCTGAAGCCCTCATGATTGATCAGACCCTGGGGATATGCTCACTACCCATCCCCAACAAAAAATAAGGTCTAGATAGAGCATGGATGCCAGAGCAAGTGGGAGGTGTTGTTGGGTTTTTTCCCCCCTGGAACTTTCTTGCCTGATCGTGATTGAGATGGTGGAAAAATCCATTAATCCATGAAGAAATCAATCCTCATCCTCCTTGAGGCCTCAGCAGCATTTGACACCATTTAGCACCCTCTCCTACTGGATATTCCTTCTTCCTGGGTTTGCATGACATTGTTCCTGTCTGGCTCTTCTCCTACCTATCTGACCATTCCTTGCTGATTGATCATCCATTTCAAGCCTCACAACTGTGGGTGTATCCAAGGCTGTGTCCTGGCAATGTTTAATAAATGTTTATTGACTGACTCAAGGGATCCTTAACCTCCCCAGTAGCAGGGGTTGAAGGCATGCCATCCACTCCCAACTAGAGGCATGATTTGAACCCAGGTCTTTCTTGCTCCCAGGCTAGGATCTATTCAATATACTACAGTAAATAAAGTCAATATTGGTGGAAGATGTTTCCATACCCACCAAATCAGAGGTACACTGGAAGGCTCAGCTTCTGAAATATATAAGACCAGTAAGAAAACAGGAAGGTCCCACCCACAGTTCATATACCCAAGGTGCTTCAGGAAGTGCTGAAGAAGATGGGAATTGTCTGATTCACCCACTTCTAAGCTCTGATGAACATGAAACCTATGAAATTTAAAGCCTTTATCTCTCTCTAAGTATACATATTGATTCCAACTCTGAGTCTCTTCAGAGGTATGTTCCAGAAATGAATCTTGATGTATATTCAGTCATCTCCTTTTCTATGTACAAGCTGTACTTTCATTTTTTTTTTGGGAAAAAATCCTCTAAAATCTGCCATAATAATAACCATCACATTACCGAACATCTCTACCTAAGAGGCGCCAGGCTATCTACTTGGCATTGTCACAGCTGGAATTACAAGGAAGGGAAATACTGACCATTTGACAGTATGTAAGACTGTACTGGTCTCATGCAAAAGCTAAAAGGCAATTCATGGCTAAGCTTATAGGATGATATAAGAGGAGAGGAGATGGCAAATGAAATCCCCTTTCCTTTCACCCCCTCCCCCACCATATATACATTGGCTTTGAGAGGAAGTCTCCCCAAGTGACATCTTATATTGAAAGAGGCCAAATCCTTCCAGAGCCCAGAAGGCAGGTTCAGACTTAGCTGTATTGTTACCAGATCCTGATCCTGCCTTTAAGCCAGCAGAGGATGCCATCTGCAGCAAGACAGGAGAATTTCTAGTCTCTATAAGACAATAAAACAAATCTTTAGCTTTTACTACATCTCCCAGTGAAACACGGAGCAGAGTATCAATCACATCGCCCTTCATCACAGGGGTACCAGGAAAGTCCCAATACCCCAAGATAATATCTGAGTCATCCCAAATGGTAAGCAATTTCCAGGGTCACATGGCTGTTTAATTTCTTTTGTCCCCTCTTCTGGAGGAATTCCATTTCTGTCTCTCTCAGCTTGGCTTAGCCCAGTTGGGTGGCCAGAACTTTGTCTACATGTCAACTAAATATTTCAAAACATGGGTCTGGGGTCAGCTGATGAAAGAACAGGCAACAGCTGAGACTTGTTTAAAATAAAGTGTTTACAACAGATTGGCCAAGACAGAATTAAAGGGCCTCCAGGGGCAAAGGCGTATCTGTATGACACAGTGAATTGAGCAAGTCATTAGGTAGTAACTGGAGAGGGCAGGGAGGATTAGTGAAGAGCCAAAGTGGAGGATGAAACTGAGAGTAAGAATGATGAGAGAGAAGGATGGAGGACGGGAGGAAGGAAGAAGATAGGAGAGGCAGATGGAGGAAATTAAAGAGGCCTCTAGTTAGGGCAGAGACCCTAAAGCTGTTTACTCTGTTCACTTTTCCTAGGAACATCTGTGGGTTTTTAAGTGGGGACACACAGGCTTGGACCCACCCTCCACATCTCCCCACGGCTTACTACTACTGCAATTGTTGGCGCCAGGCCTCTTTCTCCTGAATGAGAGGCAGCTGTGTTAAGACGGTCACTAGGCAATTTCCTGTTCTCTATTTAAAACATTAACTTTTGAAGGAATAATATTTTTTTAAAGGCTTCTCTAAAGTAAACTAATGTGAGCTAAGTGTCGCCATTTTCCTTTTGTGCCCTGGCTAGTACCTACATATTACACAGTGGCCTAGGTATTGCCATTCTCCCTCTATCCCCACAATACATTGTGTGATGGAAAGATCGTTGAACAGGAACTCAAAAGATCTGGGTTTGAGCTTTGACTTTGTCTTGACTTTAACTGACTGTGTGACCTGTGACAGGTAACTTCACATCTCTAGGGCATAGATTTACCATCTCTAAAAATGGAACATACCTATATGACTACTGATATCCCACGTTGTATGGTGTTTTATTTATTTTATTTATTTTATTTTTAGGAATTGGGGTTAAGTGACTTGCCCAGGGTCACACAGCTAGTAAGTGTCTAGTGTTTGGTCTGAGGTCAGATTTGAACTCAGGTCCTCCTGACTTCAGGGCCGGTGCTCTGTATGGTGTTTTAAGATGTGAAAAGTGTTTCCTTTACCAGAGCACTAAATTTGGAATCCGAGGACTTAGTTCCTGTTGTTTGTTTAAATTCTGTACTTAAAAACCATCTCCAGTGCCCCCAAGAGTATTTGTAAATACAGAACAGAACAGAAAAAGATTTCACATGAAAATAGAGATTTATATTAATTATACCTTGCTGTTCTTTTAAAGAATATAATAAATTCAACCTACAGCTTTCAAAACTGTCCTGCTTGTCTATACCTTCCTTGTTCTGTTCTCTGCATTTAAAAAAAAAAGATATCTCCATGACTCAGAAGACCTGGGTTTGAGTCCAAATTCTGTGACTTACTGTCTATATGATCTTGGGCAAATCACTTTGCCAATTTGTGTTTCAGCTCCCTCCTCTGTAAAACAAGGAGATTGGATCCTTTGGCCTCTGAGGTCCCTATCAACTCCAAACACAGCATCCCGTGATCTCTTCCAGTTCTAAATCTATGATTGCATGATCCTATAATCCCTTGCAGTTTTAAATCCTATGATCCATCTGAGTAAGACAGGGTATTACAGAAATGCATTTGTAATCTTAATATGGACATTAACTCCAGTGATACAGATTATATATTGTCCTTTTCCTCACTCATATCTTCTTATAAGATTTCTCTGAAGCATTGACCTAACATGCTGGTGACCTTCCTCAATTTCTCTATAAGTTATGAGGATACCAATTGCATACTTGGTTGTCCCTTGCTCTCATCATATGACTAGACCATCTTTTCTTTTTGGTGGCAATCAGGGTTAAGTGACTTGCTCTGGGTCACATAGCTAGTAAGTGTCAGAGGCTGGATTTGAACTCAGGTCCTCCTGACACCAGGACTGGTGCTCTATCCACTGCACCACTTAGCTGCCCACCATCTTCTTTTTTAATCACCCATTTCTTTGATGTTGTCTATAGCACATTTTCTAGCCTCATTTCTCTAACTTGGGTTGCCTTACCTAGCCTTAATCATTGAATGGGTGTGGCCTCAGTTAAACCGAGACCTAGGAAAGACCTTAGCTTAAAAAAGCCAAGGTCTCCCACCGTATCCAGGGCCATCTCCAGTCCTTCTGATCTATATCTGTCCACTGGACCCAGATGGCTATGGAGGAGAAAGTGAGGCTGGTGACTGTGCAGAGCCCTCCCTCACTTAAATCCAATCCCCTTGATGTCATGGTCATCTTCAAGAATAAAGGACAAACAACAGCCTCTGTGAGTAGTAGGAGGAGCTGCCCCACTGTGGACTTAGCTAAAACTGGCCAAGTGGGCAACACAGCTGTCTTTCTTTCTTTCTTTCTTTCTTTCTTTCTTTCTTTCTTTCTTTCTTTCTTTCTTTCTTTCTTTCTTTCTTTCTTTCTTTCTTTCTTTCTTTCTTTCTTTCTTTCTTTCTTTCTTTCTTCCTCTCTTTCTTTTTCTCCCTTCCTTCCTTCCTTCCTTCCTTCCTTCCTTCCTTCCTTCCTTCCTTCCTTCCTTCCTTCTTTCTTCTTTCTTTCTTTCTTTCTTTCTTTCTCTCTTTTTTCTTCCTTCCTTCCTTCCTTCCTTCCTTCCTTCCTTCCTTCCTTCCTTCCTTCCTTCCTTCCTTCCTTCCTTCCTTCCTTCCTCCTCCTTCCTTCCTTCCTTCTTCCTCTCTCTCTCTCTTCTCTCTCTTCTCTCTCTCTCTCTCTCTCTCTCTCTCTCTCTCTCTCTCTCTCTCCCCCAATTTCTTTCTTTTCCTTTCCCTTCCCTTCACATATGGTATCATATCCTTACCTGAAAGTACTCTGCCCAAAGGAATATAAATTTTTGATCACAAAAACCTTGCAAGATATCTTGGGATTTAAAGGCTAGATTTCTTTCTCAAAGACTATACCTTAAACCCAGATCACTCTGGCTCTCATTGACTGGCCAACAATAGGTCCCAGGCCAAGGCCCACATGGTCATTGTTTGGGTCCTGATTGAAAGTGTTTTGTAAACCTTAAAGGGCTATATAAACACTAGCTTATTCATTAATTCACTTGCTTATTTCATTATCTGTCTGCTTGTCTATCTATCTATCTATCTATCTATCTATCTATCTATCTATCTATCTATCTATCTATCTATCTATCTATCTATAATCTACTTCTATTTGTCTGTTTGTCTGTCTCTGCTGGACTTCTGGTTTCATTGTTTTTAGGAACTTTTGGTGAGAAAACCCCACCCACCTATCAATGCAGACCAACCACTCCTTTTCAAATTGTATCTTTAGAGATTTGCAGGGGCATTGAGGGGTTTAGTGACTTGCCCAGACAACCATGATGAGTCAGAAGCAGGTCTTGAACCCAGGTCTTCCTCACTCTGAACCTTTTTTTAATCCAGTAGGCCAAGCTACCTCTTTGAACTATTATTAGTAGTATTAATTTTATCTATATTATATTATCTAATCCTTAATTCCATTGGTACTGGGAATTCCTAATTAAGAAATTCCCTGAGCACTATTTGTAAAACTCTGGAACTTAAAGTCTCAGAGAACTGCCTAGGGCCCTGAGAGGTGGAAATGACTTGCCCAGGGTCACACAGCCAGGAGGGGTCACAGGCTGAAAGGATTTAATCCCAGTCTTCCTAACTCTGAGACTACTCTTTGTCCACTTCTTCACTTAAAAACAATTTTTTAAAAATAAATAAATCAAATGAGCTATTACTGTGAAAGCACTTTGTGAACATAAGTTATCAGTTGTCTGAGAGTTAATCCAAGATCAAACATCTTCCCTTTTCCCATTGGTTCCTCAGAGGAGGCTGTAGATGTTTGTATTGTTTCCCCCCAAGTTGACTGGAAACTCTCGGAGGGCAGGGATTGATTTGCTTTTGTCTTTATATTCCCAGTGCTTATCACAGAACCCAGCACATGTCTCATTCATCGGTTGTTCTATTTCCAGAGTGAATGGGATGCCATGTTATCTCTAAAGCGAGGGGCCTCTGATGTGGCAAATCTTTCCTGGGAGCTCCTGATTTCTACTCATGTGATTTAAGGAATGGAAACATTAGGTCCCTGCATCCACTGATATCAGGGCAAAGTACAGTGAGTGCCCTCTGAGAGAACACGTTACTCAAGAGAGGCCAAGCTTGGCCTGGCTCAAAATAGCACTTTCCCTTAATTTGCCTCTTTTTCTCTGTCTCTGTGTCTGTCTTTTTTTTTTTTGTCTCTGTCTCTCTGTCTCTATCTTTCTCTCTGCGTCTCTCTCTCTCTGTGTCTTCTCTGTCTCTGTCTTTTTTTGTCTCTCTCTCTGTCTTCCTCTCTGTCTTCCTCTCTGTGTCTCTCTCTCTGTCTTCTCTGTCTCTCTGTCTCTGTCTCTCTCTCTGTGTCTCTGCCTCTCTGTATTCTCTGTTTCTGTCTCTCTGTGTCTCTGTCTCTCTCCTGTCTCTGTGTTTCTTCATCTCTGTCTCTTTCTCTCTTTCTCCTCTCTCTCTGTCTTCTCAGTCTTTGTCTCTGTCTCTCTCACCATCTCTGTCTTTCTTTGTGTCTGTCTGTCTCTCTGTCTTTGTGTCTTTGTCTCCATCTCTCTGTCTCTTTCTGTCTCTCTCCTCTGTCTGACCCTCACTGTCTTCTCTGTCTTTGTTTTTGTCTCTCTCTGTCACTCTTTCTTTGTGTCTGTCTGTCTGTCTCTGTCTTCTCTGTTTCTGTCTCTTTGTCTTTGTCTCTGTCTCTGTCTTTCTTTGTCTCTGTCTGTTTCTCTGTCTCTTTCTGTCTCTGTCCTCTCTATTTCTCTCTGTCTTCGTCTCTGTCTCTCCATGTCTGTCATTCTTTGTCTTTGTCTGTCTGTCTCTCTCTGTCTTCTCTGTCTCTGTCTCTCTCTTTATGTCTTTGTCTCTGTCTCTTATTCTTTGCCTCTCTGTCTATCTCTCTCTGTCTCTCTCTTCTCTCTCTCTCTCTCTCTCTCTCTCTCTCTCTCTCTCTCTCACACACACACACACACACACACACACATACACACACACACACACACACACACACACACACACCCCATACCATTTACACGACTTATTTTTCTCTTCTTCCCTTCTCTCTTCCTCTTGGCAGCTACATGATTGGGTTTTTAACTTGTGGCTGCATCCAGTAGGTAAAGACTGAAAACCCAGAGTGTTGGGAAGCCCTTATTGGCTGTAAAACCTCTGGGGAGATCAAAGGACTGGCTGCTGTTTGAAAGTGAAATCTTAGAGGCCAGGACCCTCTGGCTTGGAGGTCAACAAGGGAAAAAGTAAAAGCCCAGGATTTCTTTGATCAGCTGGGTTTTGATGTGGTTTTGTGGGAGAGGAGGGGAAATAGCCATGAGCAGAGCCAATCAATGAACCTAGGCAGGCTTTGGGCGTAGAGACATGCGGCTGGGTGAGAGCTCTGCCATCATTCCCCAAAGTCATCTCGGCCTCCCTGGTATGTATTTCAGCCCAACATAACCAAGGCAGTTTGATAGTTTTCCAAATCATAGGATTTTAGTGGTGAGAAGGGCCTCGGAGGTCATTTGCCCCAAAGCTCATTTTGTAGACAAAAAACCCCTGAGATGCAAAGAAATTACTGATGTTGTTCTTTGAACATTAGAGGCACATTAAATAAATATTTTTCTAAATGTTCACGGTACTGGGATAGGTACTAGATGGTAGAGACACTAAATTTAGATGAGACACCATAGTATGCTTATGTAACCCACACCTCAAAATCATTTTCAAGGGAAACTTCTCAGTGGGGGTGCCTTTCCTACAATGTCCTGGCTATGAGGATTCTGCTGTGTACTTCCTAGGATTAATGATAACAGCAGGCACTTAATATATTGCTTTACTTTATAAAATATCATCCTTTTTCGTGTGTCACGGATAGTCTAGCAGAGCCTATATATTCTTCTCAGAATATCGTTGTTTGGTTGAAAAAAAAAGTCATAATGGAAGGAAATACTAAATTTTAGTTAGAGGTTAATGAAAAAAAGATGTAATTTTTTTTTTTGTTATCTAAGTTCATGGATCTTCTGAAATCTGAGTAGTGGAATTACAGAATGCTAATACTGGAAGGGACCTTAGAGATTGTCTTGTGAAGGTACATGATGTCCCCAGGCTAGTAAACCTTCCCTGAAGATTTCTTCCCATTTGTCCTGTATATACCTTATATGTGCATAGCTGATTACTGTTGTTCCTCATATTAGAATGTGAGCTCTTTGAGAGCTGAGATTGTGTTTCTACTTTTCTCTATATTCCCAGTGCTTAGCATAGTATCTGGACACAGTAGGTGCTTAATAAATGCTTATTGTTGCTGATGATGAGTAAATATCAGAGTTGGGACTTGAACTTGGGAATTCTGACTCTGAGTTCTGTGCTGTTTCCATTATGTTCTGCATCTACTCTATGGTTCACTGTATGTCCCATAGACCCAGCACTGAGGAAGTATCACAAAGCTTCTTTCTACCCTGCCCAGAAGCGTCCCATTCTTCCTACTAGCCTGACATGTGCAGGCTACATCAGTGTTAAAAAAGAAATAATGAAGGATCATTAATAAAGCTACTTCCTCTCTAGGCAACTCTATATGTTGGCTTCTTCAGGGAGTCTTTCTCTCCCTTTAGGGACCTGAAGAGAATCTTCCCACCTGAAACTGGAAACCAGAAAACTAGAGTCTTTCTTCTCTCAAGTCTTTGCTAATTCCACCCCTTCACACAGGCACCCCCAGTGAGAAGTTTCCCTTGAAAATGATTTTGAGGTGTGGGTTACATAAGCATACTATGGTGTCTCATCTAAATTTAGTGTCTCTACCATCTAGTACCTATCCCAGTACCTTGAAAATGTCGAAAAATATTTATTTAATGTGCCTGACAGAATTATTGTGAAGACCAAATGAGACCAAATGAGAAGACTAAATGTGTTAAACATGCTTTAGAAAATTATAAAATATTAAATAAACATAGCTTGCCTTCTTCCTTCCCTCTCCTCTTTCTCTCTTCCTCTTCCTTTCTCTTTTTCTTTTCCTTCCTTCCTTCCTTCCTTCCTTCCTTCCTTCCTTCCTTCCTTCCTTCCTTCCTTCCTTCCTTCCTTCCTTCCTTCCTTCCTTCCTTCCTTCCTACCTTGTTTCCTTCTTTTCCCTTCTTTCTAAAAATAATTCCTCATTTGCTGAAAGCAATATAGCAAAGGAAAATGAGCACTGGATTTATTTTTGCAGGACCTGGCTAAAACTCCTGGTTCTTCTACTTACCACATAAATAATCTTAAACAGATCACTTAAACTCTGTCTCTGTTTCCTTATTCTTAAAATGAGGAGTGTGGTAGGAGAGGAACCTCTTTTACATGGACTAGGCTAGTTGCCCTTTAAGGGGCAGAGAAGCCCCCACTGATTGGGATGTAGCAGTAATAGGAAAAGTGCTCACTATGGCAGAACTTTGCTCTGAGACCTGCTGGTGAAAAACAGAAAGACCTAAAATATCATCATACTTACAACTAAATTCAACAGAATCGCTGGGGAAATCAGTTCCTACTTCCTTCTTGCAGTAGCTAGAAGCTGTAAAGGATAGAAGGCCAGATTTGGAGTCAGGAAGACCTGAGTTTGAATTTTGCTTTACTTATTTGCTGTGTGACCTTGAGCAAGTCATTTAACTTCTCAGTTTCATCATTTGCAAAATGTTGTGACAAGCAAATGTCAACAATTGTTATTATTATTATGGTTGTTATTTTTCTTATAATTCTCCTCTTTCACAGTGGTCTGTCAAAGCTGTAGTTGGTCAGATCATTGGTCTGTGAGGTTCTTAAAAGCAAGGACTATTGTTTGCCTCTTTTGGAGTCCCCAGTTCTTAGAGCACAGTGCTGGGACACATAGTAGGTACTTAATCAATGCTTAGTGATTGGCAGCTCTGTGACACACTGGACAGCGTGCTAGGAAGACTCATCCTTCCCGAATTCAAATCCTTACTAGCTGTGTGATCCTGGGTAAATCATTGAGCCCTGTTTGCCTCAGTAAAATGAGGAGAAGGAAATGGCAAACCACCCCAGTATTTTCACCTAGAAAATCCCAAATAGAGTCATGAAGAGTTGGACACATCTGAAAAATGCCTGAACGACCATAAATGTTTTCTGCTGACTGCTTACTATGTCTCAGGCACTGCAGATACAAACATAAATGAAACATTCCCTTCTTGAAGGGAGCTTCCATTCTAAGCTGAGGGGAATGGGGTGCTGTGGGGAAACAACTCCTAGGCAGGTGTTTCTAAAGTCTTAATGCAGTTTTAAGCTCTTAAGAGTTAAAAGCTTTATGTTTTAAAACTGCCCTAAGGCTTTTGAGACAGCCTGTAGTCAGAACATCTGGGGTCTTTTTTCATCCGGGTTATGCCTACTGTGTGGCTGCATGGCTGTTAGAGTTTTCAGGGTCATAGGCATCATCATTCTTGCCAACAATGTCTCTTAAAGACCCCCCAGGATCCTCCATTAGTTGTCAGCTGCTGGCCATTTGCCATGGACCTCCTTTTACAAGGGCCAAATTCATTTGGGGATAAAAAAAAGGACATTCCAAGTAGCAAGGAAAAGGCTAAACTCGTAGAACAGATTTCTCCCAATAATCTAATTTTCCCCAGAGCTAGGACTAAGGCGAAATGTGTTATTCATCTTACCCAGTCTATGCCAAATCCTCTTCCCACATGCACACTTGACGTAACTGGAGCAAGACGACAAAGGATGGGGTATTTGCTTATTGCTCCTCTGAAGAACAAGGATGTAATGGTTTTACTAAGATAATTGCCAAGCCCCAAAATATTTATGTCATTAACATCTAGAATAAATGCAAATGGAGACTGGGGAAACTGAACAGACTAGCAGTGTGATACAGATCATAGAAACATACCAACAAAAAAATAGAGTCATTATTGATATTCTTTGAGCTGTTGGAAAACCATTTAGCTGGTAAATTACCCCCCCCCCCAGTCTCTCAGGCACTTTTCTCTTTTTCATTATTGTCACAGTTAGATATTTAACATGGTCTTTCGTATGTATGTACATTGGGGGAAGGGGTGGGAGTGGAGGGGATTGGGGGGAAGGTCATGCCATTAGGTTTCGTGGAACTTACCAGGCATGTTACATGATTATTTTTTGAATGCCCTCATTTGAGCTTCTGTTATGGGTAGTTGTATAGGTGTCTTTTGAGGAGAAGATTTTTGTTGTTCAGCTGTTTTTAGTCACGTGTGACTCTATGTGACCCTGTTTGGGGTTTTCTTGGCAAAGATACTGGAATGGTTTGCTATTTCCTTCTCCGCTTCATTTTACAGATGAGGAAATTGAGGCAAACAAGGTTAAGTGACTTGCCCAGGGTCACACAGCTAGTGTCTAAAACCAGATTTGAACTCAGGAAGATGAGTCTTCCTGACTCCAGGCTCAGCACTCTATCTACTATATCACCTAGCTGCCCTAACCTGCCCCTGTGTCTTTTGGGGATAAGTCCTGTGATTTCATAGATATAGAGAACTTCCAGTGAGGAACTTTCTCTCCCAAGACAGAATGATTACTATTCTACAATTCATAGTCACAGAAAGTTGTCTAGATCACTCCCAAAGTTAAATGACTTGACCAGTATTACACACCCAGGAATTATCTAAGGCAGGATTTGAAACTTGTCTGTAAGTCCAATCCTCCGTCCATTATACCAGGCTACCTAATATAGAGTCAAGTCCATGAGAGCAGGAGCTATGTTTATAAACCTTCTAACATCTAGTGAAGCACTCTATATCTGTTGTTCAGTCCTGTCTGACTCTTTGTGACCTAGCAGATCAACTGTCCATGGAGTTTTCTTGGCAAAGATACCAAAGTGGTTTGCCATTTCCTTCTCTAGGACTCTATATGTAGGAAGCACTATATCAATAGTGGTTGGAATTGAATATTTTTGAATCACATACAACGCCCCTCAGATATATTGTCAATATCCCCTCCCCAGCCCCCAGACACATATATATCTTGAGAAGTGAGGTGTCTAAAGACTGGAGTGACTGATTATGTGGGACAAGTCTTGGGACCAATTATCTAGATTGAAAGGGTGACATGATGACCTGGTAGGGGCTTGAATCCTCTTCCCAGTCATGTGGGAGAGAATGATATGGCACTGGGTGACGCCCAGCCCAGGAATTAAAGATGAATGACTCACACTTATCAATCCTAGATAAACTCAGTAGATTCTATCCACTCCCCTTTGAGTTACATAGCTCAAACTGTCATTGGTCACTTAAAGGAAAAGAAGCATCATTTTAGAAGAAAAATGACCATCAAGGTAATTTACAGGGAGTGACATTAATCATAATAAAAACAGTAAGAGTTAAGGGTTATTACAGATTTGCAAAGCACCTTCCATATATTATCTCAGCTAGGTGGCAATGGATAGCGTGCTGGATTTGGAATCAGGAAGACCCTAGTTCCAACCTGGGCTCAGACACTTCCTTGTTCAAAGACCCTAGGCAAGTCATTTATCCTTTCTCAGCCTCAGCTTTTTCCATCTGTAAAATGGAGATAAAAATAGCATGTACCTCACAGTGTTTTTGTAAGGCTCAAATGAGATAATTTGGGGAAAAAAACTGCTTTGTGAACCTCAATAGCCTATATTAATGCTAGCTCTTTTTAAAAAAATCATTATCTTAATAAATCCTCCCAATAAAACTATGAAGATGATATTATCTACATTTACAGTTGAGGGAACTGAGATGAAAGTTCAGTAATTTGCCCAGGGTCACGCAGCTTGTAAATGTCTCAGGCAGGATGTGAACTAAGTCCTACCTGACTGGATCCAGTTTATGGAATAAGAATATTATATGGAGGGGGAGGGGAACAGGAGGAAATAAAAAAATAAAAATAGCTAACATTTATGTAGCACTTACTATATGTCAGGCACTATGTTAAGTACTTTATAATTTTTATGTAATTGGATCCTCACAACAACCGTGGGAGGTAGGTGCTATTATTAGCCTCATTTTACAGATAAGGAAACTGAGGCAAACAGAGGTTAAGTGACCTGACCGAGGTCAGACAGCCAATATTTGTCTGAGGCCAGATTTGAACTGGGGTCCTCCTGAATCCAGGACCGACTGTCTATCACCTAGCTACCCTTGGAAATATAGATGATATAAAACCAAAATATATCGGTAGAGATATGTTATTTTGGTTACCTGTGCTAACCAGCTTAAATAAAGAAAGCTCCTCACTGGGATGTCCGTAAACGGGATGAAATCACAGGTATGGTTAGACAAAAATGGTGGTTATGAGGACACTACAACATTTTACTACTACTACTACTACTACTACTACTACTACTACTACTACTACTACTACTACTATATCAATCAATAAACATTTATTAAGCACCTATTGTATGCCAAGAACTATGCTAAGCACTGGGGATGAAAAAAAGAGGCAAAAGACAGTCCCTACCCTCAAGGAGCTTACAGTCTAACTAGGGAGACAACATGAAAACAAAATATACACAAAGCAAGCTACTGCTACTACTACTACTAGCTAACATTTATATAGTACTTACTATATGCCAGGCCGTGTGCAAAGCACATTATAATTATTATCTCATTTGAGCCCTACAACAACCCTGAGAGGTAGGTATTAGTATTATCCTTATATTATAGATAAGGAAACTGAGGCAAACAGATTAAGTGACCTGCTCAGGGTAACATAGCTAGTGAGTATCTGATGCTGAATTTGAACTCAGGTCTTCCTGACCCTAGGCCTGGAGCTATAGCCATAGCATCACCTAGCTTCCTACGAGATATTATACAGGAGAAGCAATATAAAAGTGTTGGAGAGATATCTGTGTGATTGGAAACGAAGGTGGGCAGGTCATGCAGTAAGAAAGAGAGACAACAGATGAACATCTATTTGTTCTATTGCTATACAGGCAATAATGAGGGCTCTAGGTAAAGGCTTTGTTTGGGCAACAGGATTGGCCAACTATGGAGGATTTAAGAGAGAGCACAGACAAGAGTTACACATAACATCATCCCTAAGCCAAGATAGATGAAATAAAGGAGTTCCTAAAAATTGAAAGAGGGAAAAGCAATAGAGTTTGAGGTCATTAAGAATCCTTACTTAATGAAAACTCTAGAAATTATAATAATGGAATGATGAGCAAAACATACATGGGACAGAAGGCGTGGATAGGATGGGTCACAATCTACATTGAGTACCTTGGAACTTTGCGAACATATAGTAAAAGCCTTTTCATTAATTAATCAATCAGCTCAGTCTTTCATCTATCAATAAGATCACAGAGCCATCCAAAGAGTGGAAATTCATGAAACTCAGTATGGGATTGACACAAGATTCAGAACTTGAAGGATCTATCTCTCTTGTTTATGTATTTTGTTCTGAGCTGTTTCCCTAGTGTGTCAGCTTTCATCCCAAGGCGATGTGCATACTCAGCTGGCTCAGCTTGGCACCAGGCACTGTTTTTGTGGGAGATGATTTTTTCATGGAGCAGGAAAGGGAAGCCTGCAGTGACTGACTCACTTTTCTCTTGGGACAGTCATTTCATTCATTTAATATTCTGGCCCATGTTGAGCCTTTATGGACAACTGAATGAAATTCTTTATATTTTAAGTTTATTCCTTTGTTCTATGTATGTATGTATGTATGTATGTATGTATGTATGTATGTATCTATGTATCTATCTATCTATCTATCTATCTATCTATCTATCTATCTATCTATCTATCTATCTATCTATCTACCCATCTATCTATCTATCTATCTATCTATCTATCTATCTATCTATCTATCTATCTATCTATCTACCCATCTATCTATCTATCTATCTATCTATCTATCTATCTATCTATCTATCTATCTATCTACCCATCTATCTATCTATCTACCCATCTATCTATCTATCTATCTATCTATCTATCTATCTATCTATCTATCTATCTATCTATCTATCTATCTATCTATCTACCTATCTACCTACCTACGTATCTCTCTCTATATAGATACAGGCAGCTAGGGGCACAGTAGATAAGACTCCTGGACCTGGGGTCAGGAAGACTCATTTTCCCAAGTTCTAATCTGGCCTCAGACACTTACCAGCTCTGTGACTCTAGGCACGTCACTTGACCCTGTTTGCCTCAGTTTTCTCATCTTAAAATGATCTAGAGAAGGAGATAGCAAACCACTCCAGTATCTTTGCCAAGAAAACTCCAAACGGAGCCACAAAGAGTCAGATACAACTGAAACAAACCGAACAACAAAAAACCGTATTCATATGTACATGTATGTATGTACTTGCGATTCCAAAGTAGACTGGCAATTGTGAGTTGTAGTCTTAGATGGTTGTTTAATTCCCTGAGAGGTGAAGTTACTGCCCCACAATCACACAGAGTGGGAATAGAACCCAGAACCTCTTGACTCCAAGGCTGGCTCTCCATCTGGGGGAATTAAAAAAAAAAGAGCTGTGAATCATCTGTAAATCAGGATGAAATGAGGAAGAGCTGCTTTCATTTAAGATAGATGGGCATCAGGAAAAAACCGTCCTGTTCACTTGTTCTCCCTTCCTTTGGCCTCAGTACTGTACAGGGAAATATATTGTGTAGAATGACTGGGAAAGAACATGTGGGTTGTAAAGACTCTTTGTGGGGAACTAATAAGGTAGAGGACATTTTAGAGAGATCAGGGTGACTTTGCTCAAAATCCTTCCCTTAGATTTATTATTCCTATTCAATTCTAACAACTTTTTTGAATGTAGTATTATTTTCATTATTACCATCCATATATTAAAAAATATTGTGCCTTTTTAAATATCATAATCACATCTGGAAATGCAAATGTCCTTTCCAGCCCCACCCCCAACAAATCCTTTCTTGTAACAAAGAAAAACAATTAAGCAAAAACAGGATACTTTGACAGCTTTTGCCAATGAATACAACATTTGGTCCCTCCCTCTGTTGCAAGGAGAGAGCTATGATTCATTATTTGTGCTTTGGGACTATTATTTGTTTTTTGATTACTCACAATTTAGACTAGGCTCATCTTCAGATATTTTAAGATGCTAATATGTTCTTTAAAAGTTCAATTCTGACTGAAATAAGTAGAATCATGAAAATGATAAACACAATGAATGTGACAATATAAATGGAAAAATCCCCCACAAAAACATGGAAACTGAAGGCTGTGTCCTTATGAGGACCAGTTTTCCCCCTGTCACAAAGACAGGAGAAAATAGATCTCCCTCTTGTCTCTGAAGAGGTGGGGGACTGTGGCTGTGGGACATTGTACATATACAATTGACTTATTGTCTAGTATTGATCAACTACTTTTTCCTCTCTTATTTTTCAATCTTTGTTACAAGGAGGTCTTGTTGGGGAGAGGAAGGGGTGTCTTTGGAAATCAAAGCAATGTAAAAAGATGATCTCAATAGAAAAAGGAAAATTTTTAGTCTAAAAGTTGCAACCTTGTAATTTGCCTACTGTTATTTATTTACAGACTTTCCTCACTCCAATTAGTAGGTGTTGCTAATTGCCAGCCTCTCCTGTTTTCTAGGCTATTAGAAAGGATCAGTGAGCAAAGCAAACTAGGAGTCATTTCCATCCTTGCATACAGTGTGGGGATATTTCTTCACTGTTTAGTACCCTGAATTGAGGGAATTTAGCTTTCTCCAGTCTAGTTAATATCTCTCATTTGTGTCTGAACTATTGGAAAATATGTTAACCCCAACTAGACACGTGCCTGTGTAGGGTGTAAATAATACTTTCCAGTTCAGGACTCTGACACTGTATTGCTTTATAAAGCTATGATATTAAAGACTCTTGTCTGAAGGGCTCTCTATTTGCTACGTAGAGAATAAATAGTTTCTTTGATATAACTAAACTAAGTTCTTACTGTATGTGCACAAAACAGAGAATGGAAATCTACCTTCTGTGATGAATACTGTTTTAAATGAAATTTTTATTGATCTCTTTTGTCCTTACAATACCTTTATTTATTTTTATTCGAAGCATGTCTTCATTTTAAAATTTTTATTGTTTATTTATTTTAAGCATTATTTAAAAAAAAATTTGAGTTTTAAATTCCTTCTCTCCCTCCAGCCCCTCCCCCACTCATTGAGAAAGAAAGCAATATGATGTCAATATACATCTTACAATACTTTGATCTCTCAATATGTCTCGGCTGAGAAAAGGAAGCCTAGGTGGGGCAGGTCTGCGAGGAACCAGAGTCTGGGCTGGGCAGATGGCGGGGACAACAGCTACCTGGTCCATGGGATGAATTGAGGTTGGAAGAATTAAGAAAAGTTTTTTTCTTTTTTAAGGGTAGGGGGAGGCAAAAGAGAAAGAAAATAAATGCGTGTTAATTGGAAGGGAAAAAAGTGATAAAACAGTGAGCTAGGCCAAGATCAGAGTCAACCACTAGGCTGGGTCCTAGAAGGAGGAAAAGAGCCAACCTTTTAATGGGAGGAGGTCAGGGCTCTTTGGGAGGTTGCATCTTGGTCTGGGGGCACTGGAAGTCTTGATTACGGGAGCTTGGATTGTCTGAGGGGGGCATGTTAGTCCTTTTTAGGGAAGTGGTGCCATCTTAGCATGTGAACTTCCTAAATCAGATGGGTAAAGGTCTCTGAGGGGAACTGAATGTCCAGGACCTAGTCTCATGGTTAGGATAGCTATATTCTAAATTTAAACCATAGCTTTAAACAAGCCAGTGCAACAGAAACCTTGGCTAATCAAATTTCAATTTAATTCAACACACCTTTATCAAGTACCTTATAGGAGAGACGCTGTGCTAGAGCTTGAGATTTTAAAAAAGCAGTCCCTGCCCTCCGGAAGCTTATACTCTATTAGGACGAAAATTAAATTTTAATTAAATACGTCAATTAGTTTATATCTGGAAATTGATTTGCGTTCTTCAGTTTAGCCTTTGACATGAGATCTGTGTTGATCTAACCTCTAGACCTTCCAGTTCTCAACTTTCCCTACTGAAACACTGGGTGCTTTCGAGGCTGCTGGAGATGAAAGATCAAAATCATGGTAGAGTTCATATTGTAAGAGGATTGCAAGGGATGCAGAAGAATACTCAATATTGATCTTTGTGGGACTTGAGATTCATTATACTTGACTTGCAGAAAATATAACATTGGCCAAGTATCCCTTTAAAAATAATTCAACTTTTACATTGAATAAGCTGCATGGGAATCAGTAGAAAGGACTGAGAATGTTGAATTTGGAAAACAGAAAACTTACAAGTATCTTCAGATATTTAAAGGGTGGCTCATATGTCAAGTACTGATGCCCTTGCACCAACATTTGCCTTGTATTTGTTTTGGATATTCTTACCTAGCAAGGCCTGAGAAGCTCAGGTGCCATGGCCATCCTCTCTGCTTGAAGGGGACTCCCAGATGTCACACGAATGTTGTGATCAGATTCAATCATGGAACAAGGTTGGCCTCCATCAGGGAAGTTAGGTTACCTTTTCTCAGACTCCTTGGCCCATTACACTCCTACCTTAACATTCTGGGAATAATTATCGCTTCGTTTTGAGCTCATGTGTAGGATTTCCCCAAAGGAAAGAGTAGAAAGGTATTCTATGAAGCAGATGAGGGGCAAATATTAATTTCCTATATACAAAAGAAATGCTAACATATGATATAACCACTCAATTGTAGGAAGACTTAAAATATGATTCAGCAACTTAACCTATAATTACTGTTGTGCTCTTCTGGGAGGTTGATTTGTTGTTTAGCTGTTTTTCAGTCCTATCCAACCCTTTGTGACCCCATTTGGGGTTTTCTTGGCAAAGATACTGGAGTGGTTTGCCATTTCCTTCTCCAGATCATTTTACAAATGAGGAACTGAGGCAAACAGGGTTAAGTGACTTGCCCAGGGTCACAAAGCTAGAAATTATCTGAGGCTCGATTTGAACTTAGGTCTTCCTGACTCCAGGCCTTATATCCTATCCTTCCCTGGGATACTGACACTTAACCTCATTAGAATAAGTCACATCTTACTTTGGCTCCATGCTGCCTCCTTAAAGTCTTTGTATCACTTGGCTATCCAGGCCAGGGCTTGGGCTTCTCCTCACGTTGGTGGTGACTTTTTCCAAAGCAGAAACTCCCCTTCCTGCCAATCTTCATCCTCCAATGGGCTAGTACCTCTGGACCTCTAGGACAGACCAGGTCACCTCCAAATCTCAACACATTCATCTCATGGTTGACATTTAGTTTATTTCTCTATTTCTTAGGAAAGAAACACAGAACAGAAGAGTTAACCAGACTTGGTCAAATTTGCCTAATTGAATCCCCCTCTTCTAGCTTCCATGTGGTTGTGGTGGCTTAAATAGCCAGGGTGGGGACAAGATGATTAGCCCCTGCCCAGACCCCTTTTGTGAAAGGCTTGAAGAGTACCCACTTGTAAAGCTGGGAAAAGGAGAAGTGAGTGGTTGAGGGTGGGTCACTTCCTTTAGCCAATAACTCATTGGCTCTGCCTGCCCAATGGTCACTAAGGGAATTACTTCATTATTGTAAAAGTATAAGCCCTTTAGCACTAAGTCAGTCACTTATGGCCATAAAGACAAGAATGAAATAGACTTTGCCCTCAAGGAGCTTATGTTCTATCAGGAGAGAAAATGTTGGAGCTAGGAAGACCTAGAGATTAGATTGCAAGCTTCTTGAGGGCAGGGACTACCTTTTACCTCTTTTTGTATCCCCAGCACTTAGCACAGGGCTTAGCACAGAGTAGGTGCTTAATAAATCTTTATTGATTGATTAGAATCCTGCCTCAAGTGCTTCCTAGAGCCTAGGCAAGTCACTTAACCTATGACCCTCAGTTTCCTCATTTGTAAAATAAGTCTGTTTGACTTCATCCAAGGATTTTTCTAACTCAGAATTTATGATCTCTGTACATATATCAACATATAATAATTATATATATGTATATATATGCATATATACAAGATTACTTTTTTGGGGGAAGGGAAGGTTTCCTCTCTATGAAAATATATCCACATACATAATACATACAAAATAAATGCATAAATACAAGAGAATTTTGGGGGTGGGGTGGGGAGAGAAGGCTTCCTCTTTGTGAAAATATATCAACATATACATAATACATATAAAATAAATGCATAAATACAAGAGAACTTTTTTGTGTGTGTAGAGAGAAGGCTTCCTCCTTATAAAAATATATCAACACGTACGTAATACATACAAAATAAATGCATAAATACAGGATAATTTTTTGTGGGGAGAGAAGGCTTCCTCCTTGTGAAAATATATCAACATGTATGTAATACACATAAAATAAATGCATAAATACAAGATAATTTGTGTGGGGAGGGAAGGCTCCCTCCCATGAAAATATATCAACATACACATAAAACATATAAGTAAATGCATAAACACAAGATAATTTTTGTGGGGGAGAGAAGGCTCCCTCGCTGTGAAATAAGGAACGGTTGTTATCAACTATTTTAAACCCTGTAGTTTCTGTTTCTCTGGGGCTGGGCATAAGTCAATGGGTTGATAGCTAAAACATCTGCAAACCTCTATCAAATATCTTGCCTCATTTTCCTGGCTCCACACTCTTAACCACATACACATAAACACTTCTGTGCCAGCTTTCGATGACTGTCAGCAATGGCTTTCCCTTAAACGAGTAGTAGCTGGGTGGTGGAGGGGGTCCCTGAGGGAGCCTACTTATCTCATCAGCCTCAGTCCCTGCCTACAGAAAGTCAGCTTAATCAGAAACAGGGGAAAACCATTGCAAGTGAAGAGGAAAGGAAAAAACAAAGGGGAGAAGAGAGAGAACACAAAGGCAGTTCCCTTTTTAATTTGTAGCAGGGTGGGTCTTATCCTTCTCTTGGATTTCTCCCAATATATTGTTTTGGCCTGAGCTGATTCTCTAGCTAATCATGTAAAAATTTGGCTGGAGGCTACCGAGAGTATCAGTTATGGAAGCACTATTATGGAATCTTGCCACTCAATGTACAGACTTGGACCAAACAATAACTGTGATCTCCAGTAAGCCACTTCTGGGCCTTAGTTTCCCCACCTTTAAAGTGAGAGGAGATTGGGTAGGATAACTTATGAAGTACATTCCAATTCTAGATCCTATGTGTTTACCCAGAGCTTTTTTATTTAACATAATTCTGGCTACAGTTGTCAGAGACTGATGGCAAATATTGGTTGCATACCATGAATAATATGTGAGAGGCAATGTGGTATGATGGATAAGGCACTGGGCTTGGAGTCAGGAAGACCTGTGTTTAAATCATGCCCCTAAAACTTATTAGTTTTATGATCCTGGTCATATCACTTAACATTTTTGTGCCTCTGTTTCCTCATCTGTCAAAACAGGGGGTTGGCTTCAATGGCCTCTTAGGTCCCATTCGGCTCTAAATCCTATAACTATTCAGAGGTAGATAGAATCACAGACTGTAGAGATTCTCAGAACTAAATTCTTTATTTAATAGATGGAAAAATCCAGAAATACTAAGTGACTTGCCCATGGTCACACAGAAAGTCACTGACAGAGCCAGGACTAAAATGTTGGACCAATGACTAGTGCCCCAGTGCTCTTTTGGTTAAATCTGAACTCTTCACAAGGTTGCATAGAGATAATATGATGTTACAAGTTGGCCAAATTCCTAAGGAGATCTGGGGTATGATACTGGTAAAAGGAATCATTCAACTGAACCTTTGTGGGTCTGGAATCCCTTCCCTGGGAAGAGACTTGTACCTCTGGAAAATAGAAAACATATTCTTCTGTGCCAGTCAGCACACTCTTTCCCCAGACTTCTGTTGTGTCTCCCCCTTGGTTCTCCCTCAACTCTTTTAGGAGCACTTGCTTCAAAAATCAGCCTCATTTGGGAACTTTGGGTACATCTCTCTATGGAGATGGACTTTAGTTTGACTCATCTCCAAGCTCCATTTGAAAGGAAACATGGTGCTGTGGAGAGATTTGGGGTTGGAAGGACTTTCCAATGGCTGCCTTCCAATGGACATTTGAACTCATGCTCAATGTCTCCTCTCATGGACCGTTACAATGGAGTCTCTCAACTAAATCTCTAGACAAGAGAGGACTGAGTTTTCTATAACTGCCCAAAGTTTAGCCTTGGATTTTTCAGCCAAAGAAGTCAGTAGCACTTGTTAATTACAGTAAATGCCTGACACATCAATCCGAACAGCTGGGAAGACTATAATTTTCTTTGACTGGCATGACCTGAAAGGGAGATGTTTTGCACTGAGCCTATGTATCTGTGCCAGAGAGCTCAGGTAGACAATGCATCTAAAGGCATCTGTTTCTTGACTGCTTTCCACCTGGGTGGGAGAAAAATCAAGCTTCCTCTCAGACTTCCCAGGAAACTGGGAAAGAGAATGGACGTCCAGGCAATGGCATTGCTAAGAGTGAAGGAAAAATGGAGCTCTTTAAACTCTTCAGTGATAGTAAGTTCCTTCCTTCCTTCCTTCCTTCCTTCCTTCCTTCCTTCCTTCCTTCCTTCCTTCCTTCCTTCCTTCCTTCCTTCCTTCCTTCCTTCCTTTCTTCCTTCCTTCCTTCCTTCCTTCCTTCCTTCCTTCCTTCCTTCCTTCCTTCCTTCCTTCCTTCCTTCCTTCCTTCCTTCCTTCTTTCCTTCTTTTTTCTTTCCTTCTTCTCTTCCTCCTTTCCCATCCTCCATCCCTCCTTCCTCCCCTCCCTCTCTCCCTCCCTCTCCCTCTCTCCTTCCTTCCTTCCTTCCTTCCTTCCTTCCTTCCTTCCTTCCTTCCTTCCTTCCTTCCTTCCTTCCTTCCTTCCTTCCTCACACATTTATTAGAATCCTTCTTTATACAAGACACTGTGATAGGAACTGGGAATGCAAAGACATAAATAAAAATAGTCCCTGTCCTTGGGGATCTTACGGTCTAGGGGGAGGAGGGAGATAACATGTACCCAATTAAGTAAGTTAATAACAAATATATAGAAATCAAATAAAGAGTAATTTAGTGAGTGAGGATGGACCTTGTGTTTTTTGCCTTTCTTTGTATCCCTGGCACTTAGCAGAATGCCTGGCCCATTATTGCTGCTGTTCCATTGTGTCCAACTCTTTTTTATTTCCATTTTATTTTTAGACAATTGGGGTTAAGTGACTTGCCCAGGGTCACACAGCTAGTAAGTGTCAAGTGTTTGGTCAGAGGTCGGATTTGAACTCAGGTCCTCCTGACTTCAGGGTCGGTGCTCTATGCACTGCACCACCTAGCCACCCCAACTGTGTCCAAGTCTTTGTGACTCCTATGTGCTTTTCTTGGCAAAGATATTGGAGTGGTTTACCATTTTTTTTTTCCAGTGGATTAATGCAAACAGAGATTAAATGATTTGCCCAGGGTCACACAGGGCAGCTAGATGTCTCAGTGGATAGAGGACCAGGCCTGGAGTCAGGAAAATCCTCTTCCTGAGTTCAAATCTAGCTTCAGATACTTCCTTGTTCTGTGACCCTGAACAAGTCATTTAACCCTGTATGCCTCAGTTTCCTCATCTGTAAAATGAGTTGGAATAGGAAATGGCAAACCTCTCCAATATCTCTGCCAAGAAAACCCCAAATGGGGTCACAAAGAGTTAGACACGGCTGAATGACAGCTAGGGTCACACAGCTAGTAAGTGTGGCAAGATTTGACCTTAGGTTTACCAGACTCCAGGCCCAGTGTTCTAGCTGCCTCACAATTATGTGCGTGGCACATAGTAAGTGGTCAACTTGAGGTGAGTCTTGGAGGAAGCTAAGGTAAGAGGCAAAGGTGAGGAGGGAGCACATTGTGGGTAAGGGGGCAGTCACTCCAAAAACACACAGGGGTCGGAGATCAAGTGTCTTCTATGGGGAAGGGCAAGGAGGTTAGCTTAGCTGGGGAATACAGTGCATGAAGGAGAATGATGTGCAATAAAGCTGGGAAAAATAGATGCCTGACAGGTGAGTCTGTTCTGCATGCCAGGGGCAGGAGGGAGCTGCTCGATGCTTCTCAGCAGACTGTATGCAGGCAGCCAATATCTCCTCCAGGGTGCAAAGGGAGCATTGAGTTCTGTTCTTCCTTGGAAGCCTAAGAATAGCTTGTCAGCTGGAGAGGGAGGGCATGGGCTGGGCTGGGGGTTGGGGGCTGGGACAACTTCCCAGCTGTGCCCTGGGGCTCTTGCCACCTGTTTTAGCTGGGGAGGAATAGATTTGCCCTCCTCCCAAGTTAGTTTTGCCTGCTGAAGTTGCCTCCAGGATGAAGCTACTACAATGATCCTTTCATCTCCAGTGCCAAAGGGTTGATTGGAGAAACAGCTTCAGAGGATGGAGTGGCTGTTGAAGGGCCGGCCAGTTTTTATGTAGGCAAATTGACCAGGGCAACTTGTAAAATGCTGCTCTCACTCTCTTCTTTCTTCTCTCCCACCGCCCCCAGACAATAATAAATGGAGCACATCAGGATTGTTTTCAATGATGTGACAAGTTACCATTCATTAGTAACCAAGGCGATGGTTCCAGCTGTGTGTGAGTGACTTTGAAAATGCCCATGGGGTGCTCAGCCCAAGGTTGAGCAGCTTAAGTATTCCATAGCAGTCTTGTCCTTGTATCGTGGGAGGTTTAAGTGTGGGCATGTTCCCAAAAGGATGGAAAGGCTGGGGTGGGGGGGAGGGGAAGAAAGGGAGGGAAGGGAAAGGGAGAGAACATTGAAGAGAATCCAAGCATAGAACAATCTTCCTTCCTTAGCTTCATTTGGGAAGTTCCATACTTAGAAATAAGAACTGATAAATGAAAGCATGCATACTATGATTTTACATATCTATCTATCTATCTATCTATCTATCTATCTATCTATCTATCTATCTATCTCTATCTATCTATCATCTACCTACCTATCTCTCTCTCACTCTCTCTCTCTCTCTCTCTCTCTCTCTCTCTCTCTCTCTCTCTCTCTCTATCTATCTCCTTTCTCTGTCTCTGTCTCTTTGTCTGTCTCTCTGTCTGTCTCTCTCTCTCTCTCTCTGTCTCTCTCTGTCTCTGTCTCTCTATCTCTCTCTCTCTCCCCACCTCCCCCTTGAAATTACTTTGAATTGACTTATGTAGAACCCCTTTGGAGTTCTCCCAAGCCTGCAGTTAGGGGAAGCTTCTATGGGCTTGACTGCAATGCCTTCTCAGTGAGTGAAGGGAGGTGGGTAAGGATGCATGTAGGGGTGTGTAAGAAAGACATGGCAGACCACTCCAGTTCTTTGCCAAGACCCCAAATGGGGTCACAAAGAGTCGGACACAACTGAAATGACTGAATAATTGCAACCAAAAAAAAAAGGGGGTGTGTAAGCTTGAACTGGTAGGATGAGTCCATAGTTAAATATTTAATGTGAGCATTTACATCTTGGAACTAGACAAATAGGCCAAATCAAGGCTTGATTTAATTGTTTTGCTGATTATCTTTAGGCTTTAAAAAGTGTTCCAGAAAATGTTAATAATGCAGATTAAATGAAAAATGTGTGATGTGAACACCCCCCCCCCCAAGTCAGTTGTTAAACAATCACCAGCACACCTTTGGGTGTGCTACACTTATCTATGTATATGTTGCAAATCACCAACAGAATGCAAGCTCCCAGACCCCAGGGATCTTCTGTTTTTTTGCATTGTTTGTCCAGCAGAGAGATAGGGTTGGGGCTGGATTTAGGACTTCATTGGTATTAAAGGGCCACTCTTCCTATAAGGGAACCCTTCTACTCACAAAATGGGTACCTTTTCTGCAACCTATAGTCTTAGAGAGTTACTTACCAGACTGAGAGTTTAAGTGATTTACCTAGGGTCATACAGCCAGTGTGTATCAGAGACAGGACTTGAACCCACATCCTTCTATCTCTAGGGTCAGGTCTTTATCCTGTGCTTCTTACATTGTTGGTCAGCTATTTCTGTCATGTCTGACTCTTCATGACCCCACTTGTGGTTTTCTTGACAAAGATACTGGAGTGGTTTGCCATTTCCTTCTCCAGTTCATTTTACAGATGAGAAAACTGAGGCAAACAGGGTTAAGTGACTTGCTCAGGGTCATACAACTGGTAAGTGTCTGAGGTCAGATTTGAACTAGGGTCCTCCTGACTCCAAGGCCAGCGCTCTGTTTACTGCACCGCCTACCTGCCCCCTGCTTCTTATAGTAGGTTCTTAATAAATGTTTGGATTGGATTGGTTTGGATTGATTGAATTGTTGAGCATGTGAAATCATTCACTTCTGTGGTCAGTCTGGCGATGAGCAACTTTCAGCTTAGCTGAGCTAGTTCTCTGACCCATAGACATTCAAATCCATCACCTAGTCTATACTCAGAGCTTTTTTAGCTGGAGGAATATGGGGAGATAAAGGTACACCCTTAGCCTTTATCTTCAAATTGTCCATTGCCTGGTTGTATTTCTGGATGTCCAGGCCAGGTATTTCCTGATAGTGATTCCTCTACTGTTCTTTACATTAACAATAGATGATATCCTACTGCTTCTGGTGTTTCCCACCTCCTTATCCTAGCCCCCTACTTTTTTCCCCTCCTCTTTCTTCTCTTTATTTTTCTTCCTTAAAATATATGAATTTTTTCCAATTACATGTAAAACAATTTTTAACATTCTTTTAAAAAAAATTTTTGTGTTCCAAATTCTCTCCTTTCCTCTCCTCCCCATTCCTTGAGAAGTGAAGCAATTTGCTATAGGTTATACATGTGCAGTCATGCAAAACATATTTCTATGTTAGTCATGTTGTGAAAGAAAACACAGATAAAAAAACAAGAAAAATAAAGTTAAAAGAAAAAGGATGCTTCAATCTGCATTCAGACTCCATCAGTTCTTTCTCTGGAGGTGGATAGCTCTTTTTACCTAAAGTCCTTCAGAATTGTTTTAGATCATTGTACTGATCAGAATAGCTAAGTCATTCATAGCTGATCATCACACAATAATTCTGTTACTGTGTACAATGTTCTCTTGGTTCTGCTCACTTCACTTTGCACCATTTCATATAGGTCTTTCCAAACTTTTATGGGAGCATCCTTCTCATCATTTCTTACAGTACAGCAGGATTCCATCACAATCACATACCACTTGTTCAGCCATTCCCCAACTGATGGGCATCCCCCCAATTTCCAATTTTTTACCACTGCAAAAAGAGCTGCTATAAATATTTTTGCACATATATGTCCTTTTCCTCTTTCTTTGATCTCTTTGGGATATAGACTTTGTAGTATTGTTGGGTCAAAGTGGTATTGTAATAGCTGGGTATAGTGGGTATTTCTGGATCAAAGGGTATGCACAGGTTTATGGCCCTTTGGGCATGGTTCCAAATTGCTCTCCAGAGTGGTTGGATCAGTTCACAACCCCATCAACAGTACATTAGTGTCCCAATTTTTTCATATCCCCCCCACCATTTGTCATTTTCCTTTTCTGTCATATTAGCCAATCTGACAGGTGTGGGGTGGTTCCTCAGATTTCTGCTCCTTCAAACATAAAAGTCTGAAGCTGTTGACTTCCTATTTGTTTTCCCTAGAAGACAATCTTCCCTGTTTTAGAAGGGGAAGTGCACAGAATAGAAGGGGAAACATAGAAGGTCTGAGTTGGAAGGAACTTCAGATGTCATCTAGTGAACAACAAAGTGAATAAGTACTCATCCACAGTTCTATGAGAGGAGCATTCTCAACAGAACAGCCCACCCTATTCTACTTTTGAGTAGCTCTAATTATTAGCATGCTTTTCTTTAGATGAACCAAAATCGACTTTTTTGTTTGTAACTGACAACTCGTAGTTTGCATTTATACCCTAGGGAATCAAGCAGAATAAGTCTAATCCCTTTCCCAGGTGAGGCACCATAGTGCACAGAGCACTGGGCCTGGAGTCAGGAAGACTCATCTTCCTGAGTTCAAATCTGGCCTCACACTCTTCCTAGCTGTGTGACCCTGGGTAAGTCACTTCACCCTGTTTGCCTCAGTTTCCTCATCTATAAAATAAGCTGGAGAAGGAAATGGCAAACCAGTCCAGAATCTTTGCCAAGGAAAGGCCAAATGGGGTCACAGAGAGTCAGACATGAGTCAACAACAGCACACTTTGCCAGGTGAATAGCCCTTCAAACTCTTAATGAAAGCTACCACGGCTTCATAGCTAGCTCCTCTTCCCCTTCTCCAGCCATCCCTACCTGATCTCTCTTCTCTCTTCTTCAGGCTAAACATCCCCAGTTCCTTACATTGATCTTCATAGTCATGAACTTGAGGTTTTTTGCCATCCTGGTTACCCACTTTTGGGTGCTGTTAAAACTCTTCAGTGTCCTTCCTTTCTAAAGGGCACTGTCCTTGACACCGATAACTCAATACAATACTCCATATGATGCCTGACTGGGGGTTATTACTTCATTAATCTAGTGCCTAATTTAGACCAAATGAGATAATACTGGTAAAGTATACTTAGCAGAGCGGCTGGCACACAGTAGGCACTTAATAAATGTTTGTTTTCTCCCCCTCCCATTAGTCCTGTGTACTGTTCCAATCCTGAGGTACACTAAGACTGCGTTAGCTTTTTGGCCACCATGTTCCATTGTTGACTCCTGTGGTTCACGATGGAAAGTTATTGCAACAAAGAGTCACTCCCCCAAAGCATTAAGACTGATCAGATGGTGAAGGCTCCTTTACCTTGAGGGTGTTGACCCATGTAGACACAAAGACACTAAGAGAAACATCAGTACATGAATTCAAAGAAGATAGAGATGAATAATACAAAACACAAGTCAGGGGAGTAGATCTTGCTTTATGAAATAGGAAGGAAGGAAATAAGTATTTATTAAGGACCTACTATGTGCCAGGTACTGTACTAAGCTCTTGACATCTCATTTGATCCTCACAACAATCTTAGGAGGTGAGTATTATTATTTTCCTCATTTTATAGGTGAGGAAACTGAGGCAAACAGAAGTTAAGTGACTTGCCCAGGGGGCAGCTAGGTGGTGGTATAGTGGTTAGAGTACCAGGCCTGGAGTCAGGAAGACTCATGTTCCTGAGTTCAAATCTGGCCCCACATACTTATCACCTATATTCACCTTAACCCTATTTGCCTCAGTTTCCTCATCTGTAAAGTAAACTGGAGAAGGAAATGGCAAAACACTTCAGTGTCTTTGCCAAGAAAACCCAAAAAGGGTCACAGACAGCTGGACATGAGTTAGTGACAAAGACTTGCCCAGGATCACACAGTTAGTAAATATCTGAGGCCAGATTTGAACTCAGGTCTTCCTGACCCTAAGCTCAATGTTCCATCCATCCACTGTGCCACCCAGCTGAGCTATTGAACAGTTGAATTTTACAAATGACATTTTTTTCTTCTTCTTAGTGGATTTTTTTGGGATCACTTACATTTCCTACTTTACCCCTCCCTCTTTCCGTTGTCAGAGAGCCACACCTTATTATAAAAAAAAATAGAGAAAAATATAAAGTTCTAACATATTGACCACATTCAATATTATGTACACCATCTATCACCCACAGTCCCCCACCTCTTTAAAGGAGGGAAGGCATTGACATTTCATATCTCTTCGTCGGGCCAAGCTTGGACTTTAAAGTTTCCAGGGATTTAGTCTGGGTTGTCTTATTCTTTCCATCTACAGGACAGCAATTATTATGTACATAGTTTCACTGACTCTACTGAATTTATTTTGCATCGGCTTGCATATCTTGTGAAATAATATTTTAAATATGTTATAAAACTACTGTTCATGCTAAATCTCAGAATATACTAAAAAACTGGTAGAAGTTGTATGCTAAGACATTGAAGGTGATCTTGGAAAGATTGTGGGGGACACAGGATCAGGAAAATGCAAATTTGTTTCAACTCTTCAAACGAGGCAGGAGAGTGCCATCTGCAATTTATAGGCCAATGAGCTTCATTTCAATTCCTGGAAAAATTCTATGACATATTAAAGGGATGATTTGTGGCCATCCAGAAATGGAAGTGGTTATAAAAAGTGAAAGCGTGGCTTTGTCAAGATGAGATCATGTCACACCAAATTTATCACCTTTTTTTTTTTAGACGGGGTTACTAGATAGATGGATCATTGGAATGGGGTAGAGACACAATATACCTAGATTTCAACAAAGCATCTGAACATTTGATCGAGCCCTGTATGTAATTCTTGTGGACAAGATGGAGAAACAGGCTAGACAATGGAACAAGTGTATTCCAAACTGGTCAAATAGTCAATAGTCAATACATGTTTATTAAGCACCTACTATGTGCCAGGCACTATGGGGATACCAAAAAAGGCATATGACAGCTCCTGCTCTCAAGGAACTAACAATCTGATGGGGAAGACCACACATAAAAAGAAGTTGAAAAGTGAGAGGGGATGGGCATGATGAAGTCTTATAGCTGGGATGGGAAATGATCTGAGGAAGTGAGAATATCAGAGTTGATTTTATCTTGGGGGATGATAAGTTTCTGGAGATCCTGACATCTAGGAAAAGTAACCCAGTAAGAAATGATGAGGTATATTACCCAGGAGCCCTCCTATCACTCAAAGGTTGCCAATGCTTTTGGTCTTCTTTCTCCTGGGGGATTATTTCTCCCAACAATGTATGGTCCACCTGTAGCTTCCTTTTAGCTCTTTCCTGGGGTTTGGAGGGGTTGATGATTGAAGGTGGAAACTCTGGCTATCAGCTGCATCATGACACTATGGCCAGACTCTCCGGGAGATGGGCTTCCCTTCTCCTTAAATTAGCTTCCAGTTGGTGCTGTGGGGCAGCTACTTGGCACATTGGGTAGGGCACCTGGAATCAGGAAGATCTGAGTTCAAATCTGGCCTCACTTATTAGCTGTGAGATGTAACCTGTGTCTGCCTTAGTTCCCTCATGTGTAAAATGGGACCTGCCTTTAAGAATTATTGTCAAAAACTTTGCACAGCCCTTGGCACATAGTAGGTGCTTAATAAGTGCTTGTGTCCTTCCTTTCTTTTTCACAAAGCAAGAAAAAAATGCTGGATGTGAACCTAAAGGTCGTGGGTTTGAATCCCAACTCTACTGGTTACTATTTGTGTTTTTAGGGTAATTTACTTACCTTGTCTGCTCCTGTCTCCTCATCTTTAAAATTAGAGAAATATGAACTAGATGATTTCTGAAATCCCTTACAGCTCTAAAGCCATGATTCTATCTGCTTATATTCCATAGTTCTTTCTAATTACTGAACAGTTTAGACTCTACTTTTAATGAATTTCCATTATTGTTTTCCATCTTTGAATCCCCAGTACCTAGAACAGTGCCTCAGGGTTGTATAGCAGGAGATTAATAAATGCTTGTGAATTGAATTAAATTGAATCGATTAGTTGGCAACAAAAGAAGTGAAGGATGCTGGGATGACCTGGGGCAGGGTTTGGAAGCAAGGGATGAGGATTTAGATCATTAGGGAAAAGATGGGCATGATGCTGGTGCTGATGCTGGCGATGGTGATGAGAGCAAGCCTGGCCTTGGTCAGACTGGCTTTGTGACCCTAGGGAGAAGTGACTTAAACTTTCTGTGCCTCAGGTATCTCTGTAAGACCATACTGTGCAGTCATCTGTGTACATTTGTAGAGGAAGTTTTCTCACTAAAAGAAATCATGAGTCTGGGAGAGAGAGAGAGAGAGAGAGAGAGAGAGAGAGAGAGAGAGAGAGAGAGAGAGAGAGAGAGAGAGGGAGAGAGAGAGAGAGAGAGAGAAGAAAGGGAGAGAGAGAGTACAACAATAATAGCTAATGTTTATATAGTGGATTAAAGTTTGCAAAATGCTTTGTGTATATTGTCTTTGAGTTTTACAACAGCCCTGTGAAGTAGATGCGTCTGTATCTACTTTACACCCATTTTACAGATGAGGATGCTAAGCTACTGAGGGCTTATGGAGCTTGTCTAGACAAGATCATACAGTAAATAAACATCTGAGGTAGGCTTTGAATGTAGGTCTTCCAAATGAAAAATCCAATATTATTGCAGTGACTTGCATTTTCCCTTGACAGAGCTGGGTCCTATTTTAACACCATTTTTTTTTCCAGTCCCACTTTAATACTACCATTTGGACCCCTGACTTCTATGATAATCCTGGAAGAATACAATGCTTAGGAAATGGTCAGTGGGGAAGGGGAAAGGGGTGTGTGGAGTCAAGGCTTTGTTCTTGAGTTGGAGCTATTCTCAGAGAGATCACTAGGTGGTAGTAGAACATTGTTCAGTATTAAATTAAAAAAAAAAAGAAAGAAAAAAGGAATTCTTCTACTTCTGTGCCTTTGTGAATTCAGAATTATTTACATTTGCCGAGCTAGACTTAAACTTCAAGCAGGCAAATGATTTAGGATCCCAGAAAACCCTGGTAGTCAAGCTTGTCCACCCACAGGAAAATGTCTTTGGTACTGCTTATGGATAGCTCATTTAGTAGAAGGAAAAGGAATCTAAAGATGGAACTCTATTGAAGGTCAGTGTAGATCACCCCCCACCCCCCAGGAACAGTCATGAAAACAATCTCAGGAAAAAGCTGGAGGTCAGTTCTGTCCAACGCTCAGGGCCTTTTACTAGGCGTGTAGAACAACTCTCTCAGCCAGACAGGTTAAGAGAGTAAATCTCTTTCCTCAGTTGTTAAAGCAAAGTATTGGACTAGCCTACTTCTGAAGCTCCTATGAAGAAGCTACAAGTTGGAGATTTGCCCCTCAAATATCTGAAATTTCCTTCCTTCCTTCCTTCCTTCCTTCCTTCCTTCCTTCCTTCCTTCCTTCCTTCCTTCCTTCCTTCCTTCTTTCCTTTCTTCCTTCTTTCTGTCTTCCTTTCCTTCTTTTCTTCCTTCACCCTTCCTTCCTTCCCTCCCTCCCTCCTTCCTTCTTCATTCTCTTCTTTTCTTCTTTTCTTTTTTTTACTTCCTCCCTCCCTCTTTCTTTCCTTACTTCCATCCTTCTTTCTCCCTTCCCTCCTCCCTCACTTCTTCCTCTTCTTTCCTTCCTTCCTTCCTCTCTCCCTCCCTCCCTTTCACCCTTTCTTCTTTCCTTTCTTCTTCCCTTCCTCCCTCTTTTCTTTCCTCCCTCCCTTCCTTCTTCCTCTCTTCTTCCATTTTTTCTTCCATCCCTTTTTCCTTCCTACTGCCCTTCTTCCTTCCTTCCTTCCTTCCTTCCTCCCTCTCTCCTTTGTTTCCTCCTCCCCTCCTTCCTCCCTCTGTCTTTTCCTTTCCTCCCTCTTTCTTTCCTTCCTTTCTTCCTCTCTCTTCTTTCTCCTTCCCTCCCTCCTTCCTTTCTTCCTTCTCTCTTTCCTTCTTTCCTCTCTCTTCTTTCCTTTCTCCCTTCTTCCTTTCTTCCATCCCTCCCTCCCTCCTTCTTCCTTCCTTCCCTCTTCTCCTTCCTTCCAAGAACCACGTTGTACTTTCCATCTATTCCAGAAACCGCACTGAAAACCTCATGGTAGTGTTTGAATTCATTGCCCTCATATTGAAACGGTATCAGCAATACTGCTTCTTTAGGCCAGGAATTTAGGAGTCCAGCTGCAGATCAAGGGTGGTTTCAATTGCATCATTTAGGCAAACAAAAAGAGAAGTACCAATCCCCACATCATAAAACATTTTAGAGCGAAGGCAGTTCAGCCTGCAAAATGGCTCTGTGAGTTATCAATATGCAGAGAGTGTTGGCCAGCACACGCTAAGGGATCATTCCCCTTGGCCTTATTTATGAGACACCCTCTCAGAGTCTTTGCTGGAAAAGGACCAAGGACAATTCTCCTGGAGGATACACACACCCAGCCCAAGCTCTGTGCTCACTTCTGCTTTCAGTGTGAACCTTATATCTGAAGTTGGCTAAATAAATGCCCGTTCAAATGTTCTTTGAGAATATTTGTGAAGGATCAGCTACATGGCACAGTGCATAGAGCACCATCCCTGGAGTCAGAAGGCCATGAGTTCAAATTTGGCCCCGGACACGTACTAGCTGTGTGACCTTGGGCTAGTCACTTAACCCTGATTGCCTTAAAAAAAGAAGAAGAAGAAGATTATTTGAGAGGTTCCAGGGATTGGAGGAGC
Organism: Phascolarctos cinereus; assembly: GCF_003287225.1. Taxonomy (NCBI): domain Eukaryota; kingdom Metazoa; phylum Chordata; class Mammalia; order Diprotodontia; family Phascolarctidae; genus Phascolarctos; species Phascolarctos cinereus. The sequence goes on along the minus strand of NW_027555514.1, from coordinate 261,612,833 downwards.
CTATGAATTCACCTTACTTGAATGGACCAACAGTCAGGTGGGGGCCTTTTAAATCTCTGTTAATTATTTTATCATATGTCTACTTGGATGGAGACTCAACCAAGATTTCAATCTCCCTAGGTCCTATCTCTCACTCAGTATGATTCCTGTTTCCAGTTGTGATCAAATACCTTTATTTCCCAGAAGCCTTCTTTGTATTTTCCACTGCTGTTCCATGTCAGACTTGACAATATGCCTACTCGACTTCCCCCTGTAAGCCCCAACAGCATGCTGGATTATTACTTTGATAAATACTTAGTGTTTTTTCCAAGAACTGAGAGAGTGAAATCATCCTTAGGATGTTTCATTTTTTTTCTTCCTAATCACCTTATCTGTGGAAGAAGAGAAAAATAGCCAACTGTCAGATGGGGCCTGGATCTGTTGGTTGAAAAGCTGCATTTAAAGCCTGCTCCAGCCCTTTTCTCTTGCTTGCGGATACACAAACAAGGTCATGCTGCTTTCTTCTATTACTAATTATGTATCATGGATGTTGATGTCAGATGTTGAAAGCATTGGCTGAGTCATCCCTGGTCAAAAAGGAGGCAGCTAGTGCTGCTGGTGGAAAGATGCTGGAAATTGGAATCCTGGGAGCTGGGCCCAGATCCTGGCCTGGCCATTTGTATCTTGCATTATCTTGGATTGTCCTGCTTTGAACTGGATCTTGGTCCAACTATATCTCCTCTCTGGGCCTCAGTTTCCTTTTCTGTAAATGTGTCAGCTGGATTAGATAATCTAAGGTCTCTTTCAGCTCTACATTCGTGATCCTATGATCTATAAGGCTTTAATTTTAAATTTTAAATAGGTTTTTATTGATGTCTTTTGTTTTTATATCACTATGGTTTTCCCCGGTATCCCTTTCCCTTCCACTCCCACAGAGCCATTGCATATAGCATACGGTATTTTTATAGACAAAAAAGAAGAGGAAAAAAACCAGCATAATTGATTAACATATGGGAAAAGTCTAAAATATATGCAACATAAATACTTGTGGACTGCTCAACTTTGCAAGGGAGTGGAGTAGGAGTATCCTCACATTTCTTCTTTCAAGCTATGCTTAATTTTTATAGTTTCCCAACATTTACTTTTGATTTATCTTTTTTTCTTGTTTTCTTTTTAGGCAATTGGGGTTAAGTGACTTGCCCAGGGTCACACATCTAATAAGTATCAAATGTTTGGTCTGAGGCCACATTTGAATTCAGGTCCTCCTGACTTGAGGGCTAGTGTTCTATCCACTGTACCAGATAGCTGCCCCTACTTTAGATTTTTTTTAAGTGGTTCTTTCTGTTTGCATTTTTGTAGTCACCACATATGTTGTTTTCTTGGCTCTGCTCTACTTCCCTTCTCGCTCATTGCTCCTCCTTCTGTCTTTCGGGGCCAAAGGCCCCCTTTCCAGTTTATTTTTTTCAGTCATTTCAGTCAGGACTCTCTGTGACCTCATTTGGGGTTTTCTCAGCAAAATTCTGGAATGGTTTGCAATTTCCTCCTCCAGCTCATTTTACAGAGGAGGAAACTGAGGCAAACAGGGTTAAGTGACTTGCCCAGGGTCACACAATTAGTAAGTGTTTGAGGCCAGATTATTGCCTTTCAGATAGTTGAAGACAACTTTCCCCAAAGTATTTTCTTCTCCAAGCTAAACATCTCCAACTGCCTTTATCTAGTCCTCATATGGCATGGACCTAAGGCCCTTCACCATGCTGGTCACCATTCACAGGAAGCCCTCTAGTTTATAGATGTAATTCCTAAAATGTGGTGCCCACAACTGAATGCATTCCAGGTGTGGCTTGATTACACTATCTCATGTGCTCTGACAAGGTTCTTGGGGACTGTCTTCTTTGCTCTCATTATTCCCAAAGTTGCTTAGGTCTAGCTCTGGCCTTACTAACATTTCTTGGGAACAGAGCCCCAAGCTGCTTTGAAGAAATCCTTAGAAGATGAATCAGAATCAAAATCATTGAAATTACCAGTTGTGGAGGGACTGATAGAGGCTGGTGAGTCAAGACACTGAAGTAGAATCCCTTCTGCAGCAAGCGCCACATGTGGTCATCCCACCTTTGTTCGAAGACCTCCATTGATGGGGTACTCACACCCTTCTGCCTGCTCTACTTTTGCATAGCTCTAATTAATGGTTAAAGTCAGCCAGGTGGTGAAATGGATAGAGTGCTGGCCCTGGAGTCAGGGGGACCTGAGTTCAAATCCAGCCTCAGATATTTACTAACTGTGTGATCCCGGGAAAGTCACTTAACCCTGTTTGCCTCACTTTCCTCACCTGTAAAATGAGCTGGAGAAGGGAATGGCAAAACCACTCCAGTATCTCTGCCAAGAAAACCCCAAATGGGGTCATAAAGAGTAGGAGATTACTGAACAACAATAGTTATTAATGGTTAGGAAGTCCATCCTGACAGCAAGACTAAATTTGCCAGTTAGCTAATCATTGTTTCCAGTTCTGCCCCCCAGGCGCAGCTGCTTGAAGGCGTTCCTGAGGCTTCCCGAAGTCTTTTCTAAAATGAACTATCCAACTAGCTAGAAAGGACCTTAGAGATCTTTTGATCAGGAAATAGAGGCAGTGAAATTAAGTGACTTTCCCAGGGTCGCACAGTCTAAGCATCTAAGGCGGGATATGAACCGAGGATTTCTTGACTCCAAGTCTAGTGTCCCGGACACATCTCAATTCTCCTGTGGAGACCTTTCACCTCCATGGTCACCCTCCTCCCAAAGCTCTTCAGTTTGTCAATGTCTTTTAAGGTCCTTGAGGGTAGGGATTGTCTTTTGCTTCTTTTTGTATCTTCAGTGCTTAGCACAGAGCCTGGCACATAGTAGGTGCTTAATAAATGTTTATTGATTGATTGATTGAAAATGTGGCACCCAGCGTTGTACAAGATACTTCAGATGTAGTCAGTGCAGAGGTTAGCAGCGCTATAAAGATAATTACATAATATAAATGAAATCTCTCTTTCTAGTTATCTATGTATCTATCTAGTTATTTATGTATCTATCATTTATCTATGTGTCTATCTAGTTATCTATGTATCTATCATTTATCTATGTATCTATATAGTTATTTATGTATCTATGTATCTATTTCACAACCTTCCAAAGTATGGACATACTAGAAATGAAATAAAATTTTGTTTTTGCATTATATGCCTCCTCATGGGGCCTCAGTTTCCATTTTTATAAAATGTATCAGCTAAGCTAGATTATTTAAAGTCCCTTTCAGCTCTAGATTGGTGATCTGATGATATATAAGGCTTTAATTTTTATTTTAAATAAGTTTTTTATTGTTGTCCTTTTTTGTTGTTTTGCCTGCTTTGTGAGAGGTCTCGTAACCAATTAAAACAGGTAAGTTTGTCTATCTGAAATAGCATGGAACATTTCACAATTGTAGCCCTTCCCACCCCCACCCTCATTTAGAAAACTGGCAGAAACCTCTTTTTTCTTCCTCTCATCTCTCACACCATTGGAATAAAAAAGAAGAGAAGGACAAACCTCTTATGATAAATAAGCATAGTCAAGCAAAATAAATTCCCTAAATGGATATACACAAAAGTATATGTCCTATTCTGTATCTAAAGCCATCAAAACTTTAAAAAAAAGGGAGAGAGAAATGCTAAAGGTAGAAACAGGAGCAATAGATGGGAAGTGACTATAGAAAGATTAAAGACTCATGTGAGAAAAAAAAAAACTTCCTTACCAGTCAAACCATCCAGAAACGAAATAGCTTGCTTGGGGAGGTATTGGGTTCTCCCTCACTTACACTGAACTGGAAGACCACTTATAAGAGACATTGTAAAGTGAATAATTGTTCAGGTATGGGTTGGACAGAATTCCTTCCCAATTCTGAAATTCTGTGGTCTAGTGAGCTGGGTGCCCAAAGAGAATCACTTCACTGGTGAAACGGTGGATGAGTTAATGAACAGTAAATGGAGAAGATGAGAGAATCCCAACATCCACAGTCTTAGATTTTTGGAAAAATTCTGCCCCATTTAAAAATTTTCGTGGATAAGTAGAAAATTCACAAGCTGAACTGAGAACAGATTTGGCAAGAAGTAAAAGCTGATTATAAGCTTCTGGAGGGGGTAAAACCGTGTTATTCATCTTTGAATAAGGTTCTGAGATGAATGAAAAGCCTGAGAGACAAAGATTTTTGGTAATTAATAATCAATTTATTAATTAGGCTAGCAAATAATTAATAAATTGATGGTCACTGGTCTCTCTTGGCAAACAAAGACAAAACCATGGAGATCCTTGAATACTTAAAATCCTTTGGAAAAGGAGGTTCCCCTAACAGGTGAAAATCAACCCTGACTAGTTAACAGTCAAGGAGGTGGACCTATGAATGAGGAGGTGGGCTAAAAACCTTCAGCTCCTCCTCCTGAGACTGTGACTTGATCATGAGACTCAGCCGCTTCCAGCAATCTGGACAAACCTAGACCACTCTGATTGGTTTTCTCTTTCATAAACTGGGTCATTCTAAATTCTAATGGAAGGTCTGCAAGGGCATAGACTTACTTCCTAAGGGCAAGAATTCACCTAGATTAGATTCTGTAAGGTCTTCTAGTTGGGTGGAGTCCCGCCCTAGAACTCAGAGCGTGTACCTGGAAGATTTGGGCTATCCCATCTATCAGCAGTGTCCTTTAGGGGCTCACTGACTGTCGTGCAAGGGTTGGTATCAGAATAAGGATATAAAGGAAAAAAATCCTCTTTCCTAATTTAATAATTGGTTGTTAATATAATAGAGAAATGATCACTTCCCTCAGTCCCACAGCATGTTGAGCACCGTAGATGCTCAGTAAATGAATTAATTGACTTTTTAAAAAGAAACAACATGTGGTAAAAAAATAAAAAGGTCAATTGATCAGTCAATCAAAGAACATTTGCTATGCACCTACTATCTTCCAGCCACTTTACTAGGCACTGGGGATACAAAGCATGGTACAATGGAAAGAGTATTGTCTCTGGAATATGGAGACCTGGGTTCAAATTCTTCATCTGATACTACCAGAGTGACCTTGGTCAAATCACACAAAACTCCTTGGGCTTCAGATTCTCCATCTGTAAAATGAAGAGATTGGCCTAAATGCCCTCTAAACTCCCAACTTGAGAGCTGTGTGATCTCAAGAAATAATCCCTGTCCTCAGGGAACTAATGTTCCAATATGTGTGATAAGTAATGAAAAAAATACAATGTAAGTGCGAGGTTATCTTTTAGGTGAAGAAGGTGCTAGGTTGGAGTTGGGTGAGTCAGCAATGTCTCATTTTGAATAGGGTATTTAAGCTGTTTTGAAGGAAATTAAATGTTCTGAGATGGGGAGGTGAGGAAGGAAGAGGAAGGCAAGGAGAGAGAGAATGGTGTGATCCTTAGGAGTCAGCTTAGCCTATCCATAGAGTGCGTGCATGGAAGCAATGTAGATAAAGACTGGAAATGTGGGTTGGAGCTAGGTCACAGAGGTCATTGAATATTTGGTCCTAGAAACACTAGGGAGCCACTGAAGGTTACTGAGCAGAGGAGTGACATGGTCTGACAAGAGCTTTTGGAATATCACTGTGGCAGCTTTGGGGGGGATCGATGAAGCAGGAAGGGACAGAAGAAAGTTGGGAGGAGAGTCTGAGGTTGTGGGTCTGGATCCTGACTTTGCCACTTATTCCCTACATGACCGCGGGCAAGTCATCTAACTTCTAGGGGCCTCTCAGTTTCTTTATCTTTAAAATGAAGGGGTTGGACCAGAAGGCATCTAGGGGTCCTTTCTAACTATATCAATCAATCAGCATTTATTAAGCCCCTACTATGTGCCCTCCAGGCACTGTGCTACCATCAGGAATATAAAAAAAAGCAAAAGCCAATCCCTGTCCCCCCCAGACCTTATGATTGGAGAAGGGAGAAATTAGAGGCAGGGAAAACAATTAAGAGGTTATTGTTGAGGGAATGGTTCTGGGGGTGGGGGATATAAGGGGAAATTTAGATGATGTAAAAAACAAAAGATATCAATAAAATATATATGTATATATACACATATACATATATACAATATGAAAAATGCATACATACATACATAACATAAATGTGTGAACACATACATACATGTATATAGACACAATACATTTATACACATATATGAATACATACATGTATATCAATGCAATAGTCCAGGTGAGGGGTAATAAGAGCCTGAACTAGGGTAATAGCCTTCAATCCTGCCTCAGAATACTTGGTGGTCAGAATTTAGACCCGGATGACTTAACTGCTTCTCTTGGATTCTATCGTACATGGGGACTATTAACTTAGTGCTTATGAAGAGGATCCTGGAACTGTGCTTTGTTTTCTGAGCTCCCTCAGGTCCTGTCATGATACAAACCAAAGCTGCTCTGTCTCTCTCATCTCTCCTCTCTCTCTCCCACTCTTCTCGTTCTCTCTCTCTTTCTCTCTCTCTCCTCTCTCTTTCTATTTTTCCTTTCTCCTCCTTTCTGTCTCTTCTATCTCTCTTTCATCTCTTTTTCTCTCTCTTCCCCTCTCTCCTCTCTCTCTGTCCTTTCTCCCCCTCTCTATTTTTCTCTTCTCTCTCTCTTTCTCTCTCTCCTTTTTTCCTCTCTCTCTCTCTCTCTCTCTCTCTCTCTCTCTCTCTCTCTCTCTCTCTCTCTCCTTTCTCCCCTTCTCTCTTTCTCTCTTTCTTCATTCTCTCTCTCTCTCTCTCTCTCTCTCTTCTCTCTCTCTCTCTTTCTCTTTCTCTCCTTTCTCCCCCTTCTCTCTTTCTCTCTTTCTTCATTCTTTCTCTCTCTTTCTCTCTCTCCTCTCTTTCTCTCTCTCCTCTCTCTCTCCTTTCTCTCCTCTCTCTCTCCTCTCTTTTTCTCTCTCCTTTCTCCTCTCTCTCTTCTCCTCTCCTCTCTCTCTCTCTCTCTCTCTCTCTCTCTCTCTCTCTCTCTCTCTCTCTCTCTCTCCCTCTCTCTCTCTCTCTCCTGTTAGCATTATCTAGTCCATGCTCCCTTGAAAGCCTAACTCGGCTGCATCTCTGCCTTACCCACCAGTCAACCACATTGGCAGCTCTGCTGTAATCGGATCGTGTTGCTCATTGCCTTCCTTGCTGGCTGAGGCCTGTCCAGCGGCTCTTCTTCCTCGGTAGCTAAGCTGGGACTGAGCCTAATTATTTATCCGTTTTCAGTAAGTGCCATTCTTCCTTGTTCCTATGGAACCACTTGCCCGTGAAAAACCATCCAACAACCAAATCCCACAGAGTGCTGGCCTTTCCAGCTCTTGGGTTCAGTTCATAAATTTTTGTTGGGAGCTTAGGAAAAATAACCCCGTGATTTCTGCACTGAGGAGCTGGAGGGTGATATTTAGTGATTTTGTCATTCTGAGGGGATTTAGAGAGGTGGCAGGGAGGGGAAATGGCTCCCACCTCTTGGTGCCGTTCTTATTTCATGCAATTAGAGCATGATGTCATTTGCTCTTTAAGAGAGCCTGCTGGGGTTTTTCAGGAAGTGAGAGATGGCAACAAGGAGCAGCATTTCATCTTTTGTCCTGATTGGCCAGAGCCTGTCTCTTGGGTCTGCTTGTCTCTGTGGATAAAGGGATGAGCAAAGGAGATGGCTCCCCAGAGCAGGCTGCATGGCCTCGAGCACTAGTCTTGGATCAGGAGGCAGTGGGTACAGAGGAAAAAGCCATGGCTTGGGAATCCTAGGACCAAGGTTGGAATGCAGCTTGTGCTGTTCCTGGTACGATATTGTGCGAATCACTTAGACTATTTGAGACTCTGTTTCATCACTTAGACTATTTGAGACTCTGTTTCTTCATCTATAAAATGGAGATTGTGGGAGGACTAACTGACCTCTAAGCTCCCTTCCCGTTCTAGAACTATGATTCTATGATGCCATCTTAAATACTTACTAGAGACCTTGGGTAAGTCACTTAACCTCAGGATCCCTCAAACAACTCCCTAAAAGTTACTGAGATATATAAGGATTGGGAAGTCACTACATTGATGAAATCACTGTGGAAACCCACCCTGTTGCTGGGATTTTCACTCTGGCAGAGGCGGCTGGGCAGTCCAGGGGGTAGAGCACCTACCTCTCAGGGTTGTTGAGAGGCCCAGATGAGATACTTGTAAATCCCTTAGCCTAGTGACTAGTATACAGTAGATGTTTAATAAAGGCTGGTTGTCTTTTCTTCCTTTCCTCTGCCCTTCCTCCCTCCCTTCATTCTTTCTTTCCTTCCTTTCCTCTGTCCTTCCTTCTTTCTTTCCTGTCTTGCTCCCTCCCTTCTTTTCTTCCTTCTTTCTGTCCTTCCTTTTCCCCTCCCTCCCTTCTTCTTCCCTCCACTCCCTTCCCTTCCTCTCCCCTCCCTTCCCCTCCCCTTTCCTCCCTCCCTCCTTCCCTCCCTCCCTCTTTCCCTCCCTCCCTCCCTCCTTCTCCTTCCTTCCTTCCTTCCTTCCTTCCTTCCTTCCTTCCTTCCTTCCTCCCTCCCTCCCTTCCTTTTTCCTTCCCCTCCCTTCTCCTCCCCTTCCTTCATTCTTTCCTCCTTCCCTTCTTCCCTCCCTTCCTTCTTTCCTTCCTTACTTCTGTCCTTCCTCCTTTCCTTCATTCTTCCTTCCACTCTCTTCCCTTCCCCTCCCCTCCCCTTTCCTTCCTTCCTTCCTTCCTTCCTTCCTTCCTTCCTTCCTTCCTTCCTTCCTCCCTCCCTCCCTTCCTTCCAGCAAGCACAAGGAAAGGCTAGGAATTGGTAAAATATTAGGAAGCAGATTTTTAAAAACAGCTTGTGCTGTTGTTGCTGTCCTTGGTTGGTTAGTTTGGGGGCATGTAAGAAGCATGGTGAAGTGGGAAGAACATTGAATTTGGAGTCAGAGGATGTGGGCTTGAATCTTAGCTCTGCTACTAACCTGGCCAGTGATCTTAAGCAAGTCACTCACCCTTTTCGGGCATCAGTTTCCTTCTCTGTAAAATGACAGTTGGATGGCCTCAGAGGTCCCTTCCATCTGTGATCCTATGAATTCATGAAGATTAGAGGCGATGTAGTATTGTGGAAAGATCGAGGCCTCAGTTTTCTTCTTTGTAAGATGAAGGAAATGAGTTAGCCAACTTCTGAGGTCCCTTCCAGCACTAAACCTGTGATTCTATGAACTCATGAACACCACTGGCAGTGCAGGATTATGGAAAAATTACTGTTTTTCAAGTCAGAGGACCTGGATTCAAATTTGACCTCTGCCTGTGTATCCTTGGAGACAATAACTTGATCTCCCTAGGCTTTAGTTATCCCATTTGTAAAAAAATAAACATGTAGGGCTTAGGCTAGATGCCTCTGAGGTCCCTTTGGCCTCTAGAGTTATGATTTTATGATCTACTGATGCGTGGGAGATCAAAGCATCCCAGAATCTCTGGGGTGGGAAGGGAGCTGATGCCTTGAATCCAAATGGCATCTGACCAAGAATTTAATCCATCTGACAAGGGGTCACCCAGCCTTGGCTTGCAGATATTTCACATGAGTGGTGGGCATACTAATGCCAATGCTGATGTAGATCTACACATATGTTATTTGTAATGAATATAAGCACTCTTTAGGTAGATTGATAAACATATGGGTAGCACGGAGATATGGGATAGAATGGCATGTGAGCTATGGCAAAGGGGTCAGTACAACTGAACTGAATAGCATTAATAGATATGTGTGCATATGCATGTATGTACATACATATGTGTATGTGTGTATACACATATCTATATCTATCTCCTCTATTTAGCTATCTCATCTATCTGTCTATCTGTCTATCTACCCATCTATCTATCTACCCATCTATCTACCCATCTATCTATCTATCTATCTATCTATCTATCTATCTATCTATCTATCTATCTATCTATTTATCTATCTGTCTGTCTGTCAGTCTGTCTGTCTGTCCGTCCGTCCGTCCGTCCATCCATCCATCCATCTATCTATCTATCTATCTATCTATCTATCTATCTATCTATCTATCTATCTATCTATCTATCTGTCTATCTATCTATGTGACTGTCCATCTCTCTCTCTCTCTCTCTCTCTCTCTCTCTCTCTTCTCTCTCTCTCTCTCTCCCTTTCTCTCTCTCTCTTTCTTTGTATCTTAATTCCCTGTTGGTAATGTGTTGCAACCCACTTTGTGCCTGCTACACAACTCTAGGCAAGCTAATATTAGAAGAAACTAGATGGGGCAGGTTGGGGGAATTACTCTAATAAACTCGATCTCATTATCTAGGTAACACATTCACAGGCATGGCCTATTCATTAGACAAAGAGGGAAAAAATACAAGAGCTTTGCCTATTGGCAGGTGACTTTAATGTCAAATTTGAAAAAGGCTGGAAAACTCCCTATGAATCTTCAGGTTGTATTCTCTGGTCTATAACTCTAAACTTTAATTGAATTTGACTATATTCTTTTCATGTGATGCCAAACAGGGAGGGAGAAAAATTCCGTTGGAATGAAGAGAAATCATGTCTTGTTTTCACCTGAATACACACCCCCAATCATTCAGCAGACTTCTTCAGCCTCAGCTGGGTACATTAAGGTTCTAAATGAGGCCATTTTTTAAAGCTGGGAAAGGTATGACATTTTCCCTCATTTCTTTCTTAGTTGCTTTCATCTGAACAACTTCCAAATTGAGTATATGAAAGTTGAGGTTGGCTAATGGAGGATGCTTTCACAGGGGAAAATTTTTCATTTTAATCAGCCTTTACTTAGAGATATCAAGACTTTCAAAACAGCTATGTGGCAAAGTGGATAGGGTCGTGGACTTGGAAGCTGGAAGACCTAAGTTCAAATGTGGTCTCAGATAGCTAAGTGACAAGTCACTTAACCTTACACAGCCTCACTTTCCTTGTTCAATCTCTCTCACTCTCTCTCTCTCTCTCTCTCTCTCTCTCTCTCTCTCTCTCTCTCTCTCTCTCTTTCTCTCTCTCTCTCCACACAGACAGACAGACAGACAGACACACACACACACCACACACACACACACACACACACTTAATATGCCCAGCTGAGGCTGAAAAAGTCTGCTGAATGATTCGGGGTGTGTATTCAGGTGAAAACAAGACGTGATTTCTCTTCATTCCAACGGAATTTTTCTCCCTCCCTGTTTAGCATCACATGAAAAGAATACAGTAAAATTCAATTAAAGTTTAGAGTTATAGACCAGAGAATATGACCTGAAGATTCATAGGGAGTTTTCTAACCTTTTTCGAGTTTGACATTAAGCTCACCTGCCAACAGTCAAAGCTCTTTTCTCCCTCTTTGTCCAAAGAATAGGCCATGCCTGTGGATGTGTTACCTAGATAATGATTTTGAGTTCAGTAGATAATTCCCCCAACCTGCCATATCTAGTTTCCTCCAGTATTATCTTGCCTGGAGTTGTGTAGTAGGCACAAAGTGGGTTGCAACACGTTACTAATAAGGGATTAAGCCAATGAAGTGGTGTATAAGATTGCTGTTGCTCGGTTGTTTCAGTCATGTCTGACTCTTCTTCATGACTCCATTTGTGGTTTTCTTGGCCAAGATACTGGAGTGGTTTGCCATTTCCTTCTCCAGATCATTTTCCAAATAAGGAACTGAGGTAAACAGGGTTAAGTGACTTGCCCAGGGTCACAAAGCTAGGGAGCATTTGAACTTAGGTGTTCCTGATTCCAGGCTGGGCGCTCTATCTACTCTGATATGTAGCTGCCCTGTGTATAAGACAGCATCAAGAAATTGTGAGAGACAAACAAGAAAATGGGCTGGTCCTGTGGAGAGAGGGAGAGAGAACTGATGGATGACCTGCATTCTCTATTAGCTCTTAGAAGGCTTCAAAGCTCATATCAAGGGTTAACCTCTATATTATGCTTTTCATTATCTACAAACCCTCTTCCAATTAACATATGCTTTTGTTTTTGTTTTTTACTTTTGTATATGTGTATGTATATATATACATACATATATACCTACATATACATACATACACATATACACTACTTGGTGATGTGTTTCAGCCCACTTTGTGCCTATTATACAACTTTTGGCTAATACTAGGGGAAACTAGTTTGGGGAATTATTCTAATAAACTCAAGTCTTTGTCTTGGTATACACATGCATGCATATATGCATAGGTGTATATTTATACGCACATAAGTATATATGTGCATATGTACATATATACTTGCATTGCACACATGTTTACATATACACACATATATACTTTTATATACTCACTCATATCTATATCTATATCTCTCTATCTATCCACACACACAGACACACATACCCATATAGGCATATAATATATGTATCTAATTACACATTATGTTTCCCTGCATATATGTGTGTATACAGTAGGAGATGGCAGTGGGGCTAAGGGCTGAAAGGAGCTGGGAACTGCAAAAGGCAGAGGTGAGTAGGAATTTCATTCTGGGTATGTGGGACAGCCTATAAAATGGTCCGGGGCAGGAATGGGATATCATATCTGAGAAGCAGCAAGCAGGCCAATTGGTCTTGAACGTAGGCGGGTGGGGTGGAGAATGTGAAATAAGTCTGAGAACATAGGTTGGAATTCAGGTTATGAAGGTGCTAAAGTGATGAGAACAAAACATTTGCATTTTATCTGGAGGCAATGGGGAGCCACTGAAGCTTCTTGAAAAGGGGAGTGACTGGTCAGATATCTGCTTTAGAAATATCCACACTAATGAGATCACAGCTCCATTAGATCTGCACACCCCAAAAGTGCAAGCAAAGGCAGTCTTATAGGAGATGCGTTTTCTGGCCATGTCATTTGTCCCTAAGTATTGGACATTGAGAGAATGAACACTATTTAGCCATGTAGGTGAATATAACTTATGTGATATTCAGGGCCCTACAAGCAACACATGCAAAAACTTGCATAAATTGGGAAGTGGCTTGTAAAGACACAGGGAAATGTCTCATGGTACAGTGCAAAGAACCCTGGCTGTGAGTTCAAATCCTGTCTCTGATGCTTACCATCTTGTTACCTTGTCCCTTTAACATCCCTAGGTTTCAGTTCCCTCATCTATAAAATGAAGTAGCTGAGATTCTTTATAGATCTGGGATCTTTTGTATTGGTGTGCAGATCTGTGGTCTAAATTAAATCCTGGTTTACGTGTAATTGGAAAATATAGAATATAAAAAAATTAAATTTTGGCAGAACTAAGGAGTGGGTATGGATATGTTTAACAGTGATTGGGATAAAAAGAATTATGATGCTCAGTGGTTTTGGTTGTATCTGACTCTTTGTGACCCCATTTGGGGTTTTCATGGAAGATCCTGGAGTGGTTTGCCATTTCTTTCTCCAGTTTTCTCCAGATGAGGAAACTGAGGCAAATAGGGTTAAGTGACTTATGCAAGCTCACATAGCCAGTAAGTTTCTGAGGTTGGATTTGAACTCATAAAAATGAATCTTCCTGTTTCCAAGCTTGGTGCTCTATGCAATATGGCACCACCTAGGTGCCCAGCTGCTAGGGCACTGAGAAGTTAAATGCCTTGCCCAGGGTTACAGAATGTACCAGTGGTCATGCTTAAACCCAGGCCTTCCTGGATCTGGGGTCAGTCATCCATCCATTATGTAATACTACCTCTCAATTAATAAGTTAAAATGTGTGACTAATTCTCTATTGTTGGTAACTCCCATCTTCCCCAGGGTCCTGGTGTCCTCTAGAATCTAATCTTTGTGGCTTGAACTTCATTTGAAGGTAAATTAATTTGGAGTTGCTGGGAAAGCAATCTCTTAACATTTTGGTAAATCCCATTTAACCCCAAAGGCCCATATAAGGATTCAACCTTCTAACTTTACTTTGAGAGCTTCATGTCAGAAGGGAAGCAGCCTTGGAGCAGACAGCCAGGCACCTCCCTGCTGTTCTATTGACTCCCACCTTTCCTTCACCCTTGGAATCCATACAGACATCTAGCTTTATGGTACTTCCCTAAGAGGCTTGGATTTCCCTCATGAGGAAGTAAACATGGGCTTCTAGAGGGGTGACACCCTTCCCTTTCGATCCACACCATCGAAATAACTCATGGTAACTGTCCAGGCAAAATCCACATACCTTATTCTCCTTTACTGTGGTTTATGTGAGTAAAGACACTCAACTGTTCATACTCTTTGACAGACATCTCACTATTGAGCATATACAATCAAGGCATCAGAAGAGCTTACATTTCACAGATGATGAAAGCGAGGCTGTTCACAGTCACATCAATACTAAAGGTCAGAGGTAGAATTTGAAGTGAAGTTCCCTAACTCCAAAGTCAGTGTTTTATAGCATATGGCAATCCAAGACAGAAAGATCCAATATATACCAAAATATTTATACAACTCTATTATAGTTATAAAAATTGGCAATAAATCATGTGTCTAGTGATTGATTTGTTTTGGTTGACTTTTTTTCTTTGTTACAAAAGATGGTACAGTTTCAGAGAGTAGGGTGGGATAAGCAGAAAATTTCCATGGCGTGTGCATGTGTGTATGTGTGTGTGTCTGTATATACATCTATATCTATAATCTATCCATCTATCTTCCATATCTATCATCTCTCTCTCCTCTATTGCCTCTGTTGTTTCTAACCATCATCCATCCATCCATCCATCCATCCATCCATCCATCCATCCATCCATCCATCCATCCATCCATCCATCCATCCATCCATCCATCCACCCATCCATCCATCCATCCATCTATCTATCTATCTACCTATCTATCTATCTATCTATCTATCGTATCAATAAAATTTAAAAACAAGGCAAAGAAGAAGACTTATCTTTGTAGCCAAAGTTTAAGAGTGACCAATGATCCCTGCGATGGGGCAGCATGCTTGCCGTCACTCCGTATGAGGTTTAAGCTTTGAGCCTCATGAAACGTGTAGAAAGTTTATTCAGTCCCAAGTGCCTGTGTCCTGGATTTAAATAAAAACAAACTCAACTTTAAAAAAACCACAAAAATATGTGAGTCATGAGCAAATTCCTGTTTTCCATTCTGAATCATTTGACAGAAGAAACAAACCCTACTTAGAAATTCAGAAGAAATGGCCATATTATGGGAACCCTGCCTCTTGGCCTCCTGGGACAATTGGAACTATTAAAAAAAAGTTCAGTAGTGATAGCATATATTGTATAATCATCCCAGGAGCTGTCAGAAACCTGGCCCAGAATAACATGGCAATGTGGGTGATAATCCTGTCTTATTTGCTGAAGGAGAATTGTTAGTTAGCAGATCACATCCAGAGTCAGACACCTCATCTACCCATCAGAGTGGCTTTGAGAATGAAAGGATTGAAAATGTAGTCATTTAAAAATCTTTTTTTCCCCTCCACCTCACAGATTCAGAAATGTAGATGATTTTCCTCTGGCAGGGGTGGGAGGGACGACATCCACTAATTAAAATGTAAGCATCATTAAAAAAAACTTCAAATGGGTAAGACAAAGTCACATTGTAGAGACCATACCAAAAGATGTTATTGGGTCAATGTGTGAATACTGAGATTGGATGGCGTTAAAATATGGAGTAGCTTTATGGATTGATCTTGGAACTTAGAGACCAAGATCAAATTCCACTTTGGACATTTGCTAGTCCTTTGATTACAAGCAAGTGGTGAACTCCTTAGAGCCTCAGTTTTCTCATCCACAAATGGGATAGTCATAAGGCACTTAATGCCTACTTCCCAGAGTTGTTGGTAAAAGTTCTTTTCAAGCCTGAAAACATTTTAAAAATGTTGTTTGCTATTGCTATTTACAACAGATTTAATAACCAATAATTTCTTCATCTGGTAGACATCCTCTGATTTTGAAGAGGTGGTGTGATAAATACCTTTCATTTTAGTAGCTGATGAACCATCTCCCATTTCTGGAATACTCTGCTTCGCTTTGCTTCTTGTCTCACCTGGCTTCTTTCAAGACTCAGCTCAAATCCTTTTTCCCCCCTTCATTTCCAGGGTCTTCTATCTGTTCTGTATATATCTTATATGTACATAGTTATCTGCATATTGTCTTCTCCACTAGAATGTAAGTTACTTGAGGCAGTGACTAAGTTTTTGCCTTTTTTAAATCTCCAATGCTTAGCATAGTGCCCGATACATAGTAAATGCTTAACAGATATTTGTTGACCTACTAACAGTAAAAACTTATTAGATGGATGAACTCTTTGAAAGTTTAGTTATTTTCATTTTGCCTCAGTTTCCTCAGCTGTAAAATGCCCCAGAGAAGGAAATGGCAAAACCTCTCCAGTGTCTTTGCCAAGAAAACCCCGATTGACGTCATGAAGAGTTAGATGTGGCTAAGCAACAACTTATTCCTTCAAATAAGTTTTATTTATTCTTCTTGCTTCCACATCACAAGTATCTCTAAATATATCCCCTCCCATTATTCCCTACATTCTAAAGAGAACTTCCTGTAACAAAGAAAAATGATTAAGCAAACACAGTCCAGTCACCCTGCCTCTCAATTCTGCCTGTAACTTCCTTGGGGAGAGGAGGCGTGTTTCATTGTCTGGTGTCTGAATCCGTTCTCTTTTTCAAAATTGTTCAGAGGTTGGCTTCTCATTGATGCTGTTGGCGTTGTGTGTGTTTTTCTCCCGGGTCTGCTTATTGCATCAGGTTACATGAGTCTTCCTGGGTTTCTTTTGGGTCCTTATAGTTCTTATTTCCTCCTACTCAAGTCAACAAGCTTTCATTGAGCACTTATGAACCAGGCACTGGGCTATATGCATCAGTGATGTGGAGAACAGAAAAACAGGCTCGCTAGAGGCTCCCAATCCAATGGGAGAAGACCACATAGAAATAACTATGTACACACACAATTTAGACAGGATAAATTGAAGATAATCTCAGAAGAGAGGGACTAGAATTAAGGGAGACTGATATCCATAGATCACAGTTTGTTCAACTATTCATCAATTGATGGCCAGTCTTTCATTTTTCTTTTTTTTTATTCCATTATGGTGACCTTTTATATTTCTATCATTTTTGTTTCCCACTATATCCCTTTCACCTCCTTCATTCAGAGGACTATCCCTTATACCAAGAATAAGAAAGAGAAAAAGGCAGTTCAGCAAAAAATAACCGTATGTAGTGTTCCATTCTGATCACCTCCCACCTTTGCAAAGGAAGGGGAAGACATCCTCCTTAAAAAAGTTTAAATAGAGAATGGATAAAAATGTTTTCCTAATATTGAGTTCTTTTTTTTCTCTCATGGTAAGTCTATGAAGAGTGAGAAGAGAAGTGAGAAAAGAACTTTGATGGCCATTTTTAATAGTATTTTATTTTTTTCCAATTACATGTAATGATAATTTTTAACATTCATTTTTGGATAAAATTTTGAGTTCTAAATTTTCTCCCTCCCTCACCTCTCTCCTCTCTTTCCTCCTCCCCCTTCCCAAGATGGTCAGCAATTTGATATAGATTATATATATGCTATTTGATGGTCTTTGTTGAAAGTGGACAGATAGGAGACAATTGTATATAGAGAGAAATAATGGAATGAATCTAATTTCAAGATTCTGTTCTTTTGAAGGAAGCCTTTCTAGCCAGCAATGTCTTCCCCTATAGGGGAAGACATGTATATACTTTATAGAAATCATCAAAACACATGTATACAAATACTGTCTTGCCATTAGAATGTAAGCTCCATGAGGGCAGGAACTATCCCCTCCCCATCTGTTTTTTTCTCCAGTGCTTAGCATGGTGCCAGGTACGTGGTAGGTACTTAATAAATGCATGTTAATTGATTGACTGAAGAAAGCAGGGAAGTCTGTGGTCCTTGAAAATACTACAGAAGTAACTGTCTAGACAATCTTACTGCCTGATCGATTGAAAATTAGCTCTTCTGTGTTCTGTCAAGGGCAACACTCGAAGTTCATTAGAAAAGTTGTCATAATGACAAAGTGCTCTTGTTGAATTCGAGGAATATTGGAAAGCAGTCAGCAGGAGACAGGAAATGCAGGCAGCGTACAAGTCAACAAGTAGTTACTCTGCAGCTACAAGGATTTTTAAAAATAGAAAACTTAACAACAGAATTTTCTTCGATGACAGGCAGAGCTTTGCTTTAAACTAATTATCCCTTCCTACCCACCTACCTCCATCTTTTTCGTCTAAGGAACTACACCCCATCTTCCATTCATGTTGATATTAAGAAAACCTTCCCAATGATTTTTTTTTGGTTCATTAGTCATGCCCAACTCTTTGTGACCCCATTTGGGGTTTTCTTGGCAAAGATACTAAAGTGGCTTGCCATTTCCTTCTCCAGGTCATTTTACAGATGAGGAAACTGAGGCAGACAAGGTTAAGTGACTTGCCCAGGGTCACACAGCTAGTAAGTGCCTGAGACCAGATTTGAACTCAGGTCTTCCTGACTCTAGGCCCGACACTCTATCCTCCGAGCCACCTAGCTGCCCCATCCCAATGATTAACATAAAACAAAAAATCAAAAGGTTTTACCTCAGGAACTATTGAGTTCCCCATTTCTAGAAATCTTGAAAAGAATAATAATGGTACTTAGTATTTTAAAGTACTTTGCAAACATCTCATTTGATTCTCATAACAAATCTGGGAGGTAGGTGGTGCTATTATTATTAACTCCATTTTACAGATGAGGATACTGAGGTTCAGTGACTTAACACAGGGTCACACAGCTAGTAAGTGTCTGAGGCTAGATTTGGACTCAGGTCTTCCTGACTTGAGGTCTAGTGCATGGCTTAGCTGCCTCTACTAAAAGAGACGCAGTGACCCCTAATCAGAGATGTTATAGAGGTCTTTATTTGGGCATGGGTTGGATGGGGCCTCAAAGGAAGGGGGAAAAGACAAAATGCAGGAAGTGAGAGCATTACAGTTGGGGGGGTAGGGAGGGAGTAGCATGAGCAAATTTGAAGAGAAGGAAGAAAAATATGTATACAGCCATTGTCTCCCCCATTAAAATGTAGACAACTTGGACGGAGGAACAGCTTCGTTTTGCCTGACTGGCAGAGTGGCTAAAGAGACCACTTGTGATCTAGTGAGGCCTGAGATCAAGCCCGTCCTCTGACTTATGCTTGCTCTGTCATTCAGGGCAAATCACTTTAGCTCTCACAGTCCTAAGAAGCTCTCTAAGGGAAGGTGCTGACCTGCACTGGGTAAATGAATTTCCTTATCCTGGAATTCCTTCAATCACTGAAATCACAGATCCAGTAAATAGCCAGAACAGTCTGTGCCCCACCCCCCACTTCCTGTTACACGACTAGGGTACCCCTTAGGGTCTAAACTGTACTTAGCCCTAGTTAGATCTGGCTGCTGAAACTCTGCAGTGCAACAGTTATAATCCCACCTTCTCATCCTAAGGAGGCTAATTTTGAGAAACTTTCCCCTTTTGATACTGTCCGTGTCTCCTGTCTGGTGATGAGACAGCTGCCACGGCAGGTCCTTTTTCTGAAAACTGGGCCATCACCCAGCGTGCTGCCCTGTGGGATAGTGGGGAGAGGGAGGCTGCATGCAGCTCTATCCCTGACTGGCCTGCTGGCCATCCCTCCGAACCCTCCTGAGTGGTGCCTGACGGAGACACTCCCAATGCCTCAAATTTGCCCCATATTTTCAGAGCATCTTGGTTCTATCCTTATCTTCATCCTTTCAACCCTAACACTTAGCACTGTGCCTGACACGTAGTAGGCACTTACCTTGTGCCTTAAGAACTTCGCCTGGGATCCTGAGAAGTTCAGAGACTTCCTAATGATCACACAGCCAATATGGATGTGAAACTGACTCCAAGGTCAGCCCTCTATTTATTAGAGCAGGGGTTTTTAACATGTTATACATACATAAATGCATACATACATATGTTATGTACTAGGGGTTGTTATACATATATATGTTTTTTATTTATTTATTTTTTTAATTTTAGGCAATTGGGGTTAAGTTACTTGCCCCACAGAGTCACATAGCTAGTAAGTATGAGGTGTATGGTCTGAGGTTGAATTCAAACTCAGGTCCTCTTCACTTCAGGGCTGGTGCTCTATCCACTTATACATATATATGTGTTATATGGTAGAACTTGTTATATATACATAGATATACACACACTTATATAAATCATATAGAGAATATGTACTATATATAAATAGCTTCATATATCTATATATGAAACTCTAAGCCTATACAGTTTAATATCTATATATATATAAAACCCTATGTATAACTCCATACATAGAAATAGCTATATATGACATATATTTATATATAGAATATATACATATATACTCACATATAGTTATACATAATATACAGGCACATATACTATAGAAATCATACACATGCAAATATATACACACATGTGCTTATATATGTGTATATATAATTATATTTTGTCATATATAAAATATATGTGATATAGCCACACATACATATATACACGTATACATGTGCATACACATGCATATGCACATACACATGCATACACACACACATATATACGTACACATATATAACAAATTCATGAGTCCCAAGTTAAAAACCCTAGCTCTAGAGGCAGTAAATAAAGGGCTGACCTTGGAATCAGGATGTCTTAGGTTCAAATCTTTGGCTGCATGATCGCCGGGGAAATTCCTGACCTTCTGTATATTCCAGGAAATTCTGTAAGGGATAAGTTGCCATAAATAAATTAAGTACCTGCTATGTGTCAGGAATGGTGCTAAGTGTTGAGGGTTGAAAGGTTTAGAATAAAGATAGGGTCAGGATGTCATGAAAATTTGGGGCAAATTTGGGTAAAGCAACACTAGGGTAGGTTAGAATGCCATACACACACATAATATATACACATATACATACACATATACACACATATACATACATATATACACACATATACATATATACACACACATATACATATATACACAAGCATACATACACACATATTTTGGTATAATTCGTTTCCAGTGTAATTGCTATGTAGTTACATATACATATTTAGGTATTTCAGTGTAATTTGTTTCCTCATAATGCTATGCATTTTATTCTATACATTTAAAAACATTATTCTGAGGAGTCCATTAGCCTCACCAGATGGCCAAAAGGATGTTCTAGGTAAAAATGGTGGCATTTTGAAAGACAAGGGAAGTATGAATCCATCTGACTTAGACTTGGGGGAAAATTGGTTAAAGGAAATTGTTGTTGTTTGTCCTTCATTCTCAAAGAGGACCGATGATATGAGGAAGGTGATGTCTTGACTTGCAAGTGAATTGAATTTAAGTGAGGGAGGGCTGTGCAAAGTCACCAGCCTCACTGTCTCCTCTGGAGCCATCTGAGTCCAGTGGTCAGATGTAGATCAGGATGACTGGAGATGGCCCTGGATGCAGTGAGACCTTGGCCTTTTTAAGCTAAGGTCTTTCCCAGGCCTCAGTTTGTCTGAGGAAGCACCCATTAAATATTTAAAACTAAGTAAGAAAAAATTGGCCCCTCTTATCTACTCAAAAAAAAAATCTGGGAAGGGAAGACCTTCAGGATTTCTGGCCAGAACAGAAACAATTGCTATTTAAAACCTGTTAAAGGAATTGAAAGATAAGTAATAGTCTAAAATAACTTCAGTATTCTTAGAGTAGAAGGTAGGTAGGAAGGAGAGCCTACTTTTGGGGGGATGTGAGTTCAATTTTAGAGATACAATACGGAATTTCATAACTGGAAGAATCAGGTATTATCATCAGAAGTAGTAGAGGTATCTACTTGGTATTGTAGCTGGAGTGCTACCCTTGGAATCAGGAAGCCCTGAGTTCAAATCCTGCCTTAGATACTTGCTGTGTGATCCTGGACAAGTCACTTCACTTCAGTTTTCTCATCTGTAAAATAGGGATAATAATAGGACCTCCCTCTCAGGGAGATAATCAATTCTAGCACTCTGTAAAACTTTCAGCACTTGCTATAATAGTAAGCGACATATAGTACTGAAAGGTTTTCAAAGTATATTCCTTACATTTTCTCCTTCAATCCCTATAGCGGTGCTGTAAAGTAGGGGCTATATTATTATTATGTTGGAGATAGGATTCAAACCCAGATCTCTCCATATTTTGGTTCTGGTCATCTTTCCACTACCCCACTCTACTTTCCAAAGTGTGTTATGTATTGTTTAGTCCAATCCTCCCATTTTTCAGATGATAAAATAGACTAAATCCCTTCATTTTATAAAATTGATATCAAATGACTTGTCCAAGATCATGTAGATGACCTGTGGCAGATTCTGAAAAATAGCTCAAATCCCCCGACTTCTACTCCAAATGAGCGTTTTCTGTTGAGTTAGAGATAACCATAGATATCCAACTGGAGACAGTCTGTACGCATTTAGAAATTTCGGACTAGAGTGTAGGTGGGAGGTCAGGGTTGGAGGCAGGGACTTGTGAGTCATCTGGCTGGAGATGGCATTTGAAGCCTTGAGTGGGAAAGAATCCTCTGAGGGGGGAAAGAAGGGAGTGTCAAGAGAGAAAATCGCCAAACAGCTGTGGAGAGCGCATTGGGAGCTATCCATAGTGAGAAGGTAGTCAGAGCAAGAGAAGCCAAAAAAAAAAAAAGACAAAAGAAATCGAAAAGTACATAAAGTTACAAGAAAGACCCAATATTTTTGAAATCAGAGGGGGAAAAGGGGGAAGGAATAGGTATGAAATCCCTGATGCTAATTGAACGTGAGAGCTTCAGATGATAAAGAAAGATTTGGCAAGGGACCATTTGGTTAAGAACATAGTGTCTGAAAACAGAATTTGGATTTCTGGGACACAGCCAAAGATATGGGAATGATTGAGAAAGAGTGTGTTTAACTAACAAGGGTCAGTAGCATGATTTGCCTGGAGTCTTGCAACTCTGACAGAGAGAGTTAAACTAAAGATGAAAGAGGAAAGTGAAAACTACTCACATGTATGTCCCACAGAGGATAGCAGACTTGACCTAGGAAGAAGAATATTCTTAGAGAGGAATAGTAATTCTTAGGGGACAATATCTAAACAAAAGGGAAGTAAGAAAACCCAAGGCTGTCACAAGATGTCTACTCAAAAATTGACAAAGTATGGATAAGAAACAAAACAAATCACTGATCTTAATACAAGGTGATTGATTGATTTATGTATTTAACCCATAGGGTACACTCTAATTAGAGGAATATGACTCATGACTAGGATATAGACATTGGCAGCTATTCCTTATTTAAAAAGGATAGATTAGATAAAAAAAAAAGAATGGTAGAATAGTATTTTATGTCAGGAACATAATACTCATGAAAGGTAATCCAGAAATAAGAATGGAAAGCATTGCAAAGATCATTTGGGCAAAGATCAATAAAAGAAGAAACAAAAGAATTGTGGAGTAAGTATACTATAGACTTCCTAGACAGAAAGAGGAAATAGATGATGTGAGTTAAGGAAACATCACAAACCTGAATGTAAGCATGATGAGTAATTCATTGGGATATATTCTCTGTCTCTGTCTCTCTGTCTCTGTCTCTGTCTCTGTCTCTGTCTCTCTCTCTGTCTCTGTCTCTCTCCCTCCCTCCCTGCATCCTGCCTTCTCTCTCTCCCTCCCTCTCCCCCCTCCCCTTTTCCCCCTCCTAAAAGCCAAGCAGATAACTTCTTGACCTACTTCAATAAAATTTGAATCCATATTCTAATAAAAAAAAATTGATTGCTAAAGGAGAAACAATAGGAATCTTGGGCATATTTGACCACTTCAATTTAGGGTTCATTCAAATCTTGATAAGGAGGGGAAAGTCAGATGTAATTTGATATGCACTGGAGATTTGGGAAAAACAGAAAACAAAGAGTTCAGAGAAAGGATAAGTAGAATCCCACATCCCAAAATTCCAGTGTAATTTTGTTTGCACATATGTTACGACAGAAAAGGAGACATTTCGCATTCTATGGGGAACTGAGATACATATTATTTTAAACTTTCAGTATAACGATATAAAGAAGTTTACATCAATGAAGAATGGTTTGTGGACTGCTGAGCAATCTGGAGCTTTGGGCTATGGAGACTATTAATGAAATAGTCAATCATTCAATCTCTTCTGTTTCCATTAATGATTTGGTTAATATTTTCAGGGTGTGTGACTTTGGATTATAGCTTGAGTTTCTCTTTTCAGACTATAGTATTTCATTCCCTCCTTCAATTTCTCATTGATGTTGAATAATCTTATATTAGTCAAGTATCTTTTCCCTTATATTTGAAGATAGTTTTCCTGGCTACTTACAGAATTTTTTTTGTCACTAAAATTATTAAATTTAACTACAATATGTCCTAGAATCTGAAGTTCGAGGTTTGTTTTTTTCTTTTTTTTTAAAGAGATTGTATTTGGGTTCTCTTGATTGACGTTTTGTTTTCAGTATTCAAACCTCTGCGCAGTTTTCTCCCATTAAGTCCTACATGATCGTATTCAGCTTTTTTTTTGATTTCTCTTTTGTGTGTGTGTGTGTGTGTGTGTGTGTGTGTGGCAATTGGGATTAAGTGACTTGCCCAGGGTCACATAGCTAGTAAGTGTCAAGTGTCTGGTCTGAGGTCAGATTTGAGCTTATGTCCTCCTGACTCTGGGCCCAGTGCTTTATACACTGTGCCACCTAGCTGTCCCTTTTTCTCATATTCTTAAATTGTCCCTGTGCATCTGCCTTCAAGGTTAATCACTTTGGCTTATATAAAATTGATGTGTTCTCTTAATACCCAGTTTTTTGCTTTTATTCTGGCATATTTTTCTCTACTCTAGTGTTTTTGCACCCCAAATCTATTGATCTCTTTCACTTCTTTATGGAGATTAATGTGCATTCCTGATCCCCATCCCCTTTTCCCCATTCTGTTAATTGCACTTTAAAATGCATTGAGAGTTCTAAGTTGTGAGTAATATTCATTCAAAATTTCTTCTTTTATGGATTTCACTTCTCTTTTGAACTATTCTGTGATTTCTTGTACTTTCTTTTTATTCTCTGCCCTCTTTGGAGTCCACGAGATTATTTAATGAAGCATTAGTTGGTTTGTTTTTCTTTGGTAATTTTTGTTAAGAGAACTTTGTAATCTCTTATACGTTACATAGCTCTCCTGGTTTAGGATTTTTCTGGTTTCTAGAATCCTCCCTGTCTGCTTTTGCTCTGTTTTTTTTTTAAAGGGTTTTTAACTGTTGAAATGTTTGGTGTTTTAACCTTTAAAAATATTTCACATCACAAACTTTTCTCACTCCTCTTTTGTGTATACTCCACCATGGCTGGGCTGTAAATCTACCTGAGCCTCCTCCCATGTTGGGTGATTTCAAGTTCATTTTGGGTTCCTGACTTCAGTAAGCTCTAGGGACTGGTCTCAGCTGAGTTTCAATCCCCTGTCCTTCAGATCTGGTATAGTCACTCATTCTCGTCTCCACTAGTTAAAAGTTTTTTAAAAAAATATAACACTTTCCAATCTAATAAATACTTTTTTTCCCATTCATTCCATTCACTTTTGAATAGCCGGTTGACATATGGAAA